>NC_091445.1:64854497-66054497 GCF_964237555.1 Oryctolagus cuniculus | reverse complement strand
TTGCCTCGAGGGCCACTTGTCATGCAGCTCGACAAGGCTAATGTGAAGTGTCAGAGGAATTCCACAGAACCATGATAGTCTTTTTAATATAATTTTTTGTTCGGTATCACTCAACATATATATTCAGTGCACACATTTAAGGGTCAGTACCACTCAATATATATATCATTAGTCCACAGATCATAACACATCTAGGAGTAAGACGATCTCTAAAAATATCCAGCAATAGTAATAAGTATGAAGCATAAAAAGCATAATCAATCTAAACACTCATGGCTAAGGGTGTATATGAATGCTGCATTCAGAGTCCAGAGTCCAAAGTCTTCGTTACCACTTGGAGAGCTGGATCTCAGAAGTCACTTACGGGCAGTGGTCGTGGAATGACTGGCACTCTGGGCAGTAGGCTCAGAGTTCCAAGTCGGATGGTGAGGTGAAGGGTTGGAGAGGTCACCGATGAGAAGTCCAGTCCGGTTCCAATGTCAGCTTCAGCAGCGGCTGGAACGTCCAGGCGAGGTTGGATCCAGTGGAGTAGTGAGCAGAGTTTCAGCCAGCAAAGACACAGGCAAAGTTTCAGCAGGATGTGGTGGATCTACTTGATCATCACTCGCATTGAGCCATGGTCCCTGAAGGGAAGCAGAGCAGTGGTGAGGCTAGCCTCTTTAGCCTCCTTCTAGAGTAGGTGGGCCGTGAGTGTGCTCTGGGGTGTCACCAATCACCGGCTCATCCTTTTTAGGTGTCACCAACCAGATGTTGGTGTTAGGGTGTGACCAATGGTGTGTTAAGTGTCTTCTGGGTGTGGCCAATCATGGTGCAGTAGTGTCGGTGAAGTAATGTTGTAGCCAGCTTTTATTTTATTTATTTATTTGACAGATTTAGACAGTGAGAGAGAGAGACAGAGAGAAAGGTCTTCCTTCCAGTGGTTCACCCCTGAAATGGCCACTATGGCCGGAGCTACGCCAATCCTAAGCCAGGAGCCACGTGCTTCCTCCTGGTCTCCCATGTGGATGCAGGGGCCCAAGCACTTGGGCCATCCTCCACTGCCCTCCCGGGCCACAGCAGAGAGCTGGACTGGAAGAGGAGCAACCGGGACTGGAACCCGGCGCCCATATGGATGCCTGTACCGAAGGCAGAGGATTAACCAAGTGAGCCATGGCGCCGGCTCCGGTTGGCTGCTTCTTATGATGTAATGTCCTCCTGTCCATATCAGGCTTCACCACCTGTGTCTGTTTCTGACAGATGGTCTGGGCAGTTCCTGGTGCTTAGTGGCCTTAGCTTAAGTAACTCCGTTTTTGTTCTGCTTAGTAGCATTAACTTAAGTAACTCCATTTTGGTTTTGCTTTTTCTCTTTCTTTTTGGGTTAGAGGTGCTCTGTAACTCTTGTGGGACTCCAGTGTGATTACCCACAACGATCACCCAGGTACTTGAGCCCCTGCAACCATGTGGGAGACCTGGAAGAAGCTCCTGGCTCCTGGCTTTGGCTTGGCCTGGCCCCAGCTATTTAGGGAATGAATCAGAAGATGGAAGACCAGGCACTGTATCTCTCCCTCTCTCTATATGTAGTTCTGCCTTTCAGATAAATAAATCTTAAAAGATTTTTTTATCTTAAAAGATTTATTTATCTGAAAGGCAGAGTTACAGGGAGCAAGAGAGAAAGATCTTCCTTCTGCTGGCTCACTCCCCAAAGGGCCACAACAACTGGGGCCAGGCCAGGCAGAAGCCAGGAGCCTGGAACTCCATCTGGATCTCCTATATGGGTGGCAGGAGCCCAAGCATTTGGGCCATCTTCTGCTGCTTTCCCAGGCACATTAAGGAGCTGGAGTGAACCAGATGAAAGAAGCTTTGAATATCCTCTCTGTCTCTCCTTCCTCTCTCTGTCACTCTGCCTTTCAAATACATATATAGATTGATACACAAATATTTCTTTCTTTTTTTTTTTTTTTTTTGACAGGCAGAGTGGACAGTGAGAGAGAGAGACAGAGAGAGAAAGGTCTTCCTTTGCCGTTGGTTCACCCTCCAATGGCCGCCGCTGCAGCCGGCGCACCGCGTTGATCCGATGGCAGGAGCCAGGATCCAGGTGCTTTTCCTGGTCTCCCATGGGGTGCAGGGCCCAAGCACCTGGGCCATCCTCCACTGCACTCCCTGGCCATAGCAGAGAGCTGGCCTGGAAGAGGGGCAACCGGGACAGAATCCGGCGCCCCGACCGGGACTAGAACCCGGTGTGCCGGCGCCGCAAGGTGGAGGATTAGCCTATTGAGCCACGGCGCCGGCCATACACAAATATTTCTTTAAAAAGGGGAAGAGGCAATTAAGTGTCCAAGTGTGAGTGCATATATATGTGGAGTGTGTGTCTCTTTAGAGGTTTACACAAACCTGCTTTAGTAGTTGTTCAGGGAAAAGTAGCAGGGAGACATTACACTGAATATCCTTTTTTGTTCTTGTTTGAGAGTCAGACAGGGTTCTTGTCTACAGGTTCACTCCCTAAATGACTGCCATAGTTGGGGCTGAGCTGGGTCCAAAGCTCAGAGCTGAAACACAATTCAGATCTCTTGTCTGGATGGCAGGAACCCATTTACTTGAGCCATCAATGCTGCATCCTAGTGACTGCATTGGTTGGAAGCTGGAACCAGAGCTAGGGCCTGAAATTACATCCATGTATTCCTGTGTGGTATATAGACATCTTAACCACTGGGCTAAACACATACTCCTCATATATTCTTTTGTACTTTTGTGTATTTGGTACATGCATTACGTATTCAAAATACCTAAAATTAAATCTGCAAAAAAAATCACATGAACATCATTATTACTGTATTATTTATGGGTTCTTATTTGTGTAGTAAAATCTATAGTGTGGGAAGCAAATTCCAAATTCAGGGTAGTGGTTACCTTTAGGGAGAGATGAAGAAGGAAGAAGGCGTCTATGTGTATCTGTAATGTTTTATTTCTTAAGCCGGTGGAAGTAATTGAGTGTTTGGTGGATGTTTTGGTATGTCTGACATGTTTTCTTTGAAAAAAAGTAGTTTAAATTTCCATCTGTAGCCTTTAAAACTATTCCTCTCCAGGATTAAGGTGTTTCCCTAATACTTTCAGCAGTGAAAGTTTTATTCTTGTAATTTAATAGTTAGGCCATTAGAATAACTTCAGTAGATATTTCTGTCTTTCTAGTATCTCTATCCTATTACAATCCTCTTTTTAAAAAGAAAAAAAAAGATCTATTTTATTTATTTGAAAGACAGAGTTAGAGGTAGAGCGAGAGAGAGAGAGAGAGGTCTTCCATCTGCTGGTTCACTCCCAAAATGACCACAAGAGCCAGAGCTGAGCTGATTTGAAGCCAGGATCCTGGAGCTTCTTTCGGGTCTCATGGGGTTGCAGGGGCTCATGGACTTGCGCCATCTTCTACTGCTTTCCCAGGCCATAGCACAAAACTGGATTGGAAGTAGAGCACCTGAGGCTCGAACCAGTGCCCACATGAGATACAGGTTCTGCAGGCAGGGGCTTTAACCCATTGTGCCACAGCACAGGCCCCTAAAATCCTCTCTTTCAAAGTCTAATATTGTTTCACTTCAGGATTATGTCTGAATAGAAGAGCATTTGTTACAATGTGTTATTATTAGATAAAGTTTCCTTTAGATTATAGTAGCATTTTTGTTAGTTAATACTTAGTTGACTAATATGCTATTTTTGTGGGACAGACATTGTGAATGCTTGTAATCACTGCTGTGTGTAGCCAGTAAGTCTTCCTTGGCCAAAATACCTTTTTCCATTTCATTCAAAAGCAACATATCAGTGCTGTTTTTTTTTTGTGTGTGTGTGTGTGTGTGTGAAATAGTAGCAGTGTGATGAGTGAAGTTTTTTTAAAAAGATTTTATTTATTTATTTGAGAGGTAGGGTTATAGACAGTGAGAGGAAAAGATGGAGAGAAAGGTCTTCCAACTACTGGTTCACTCCTCAAATGGCTGCAATGGCTGGAGGTGGGCCAATCTGAAGCAGGGAGCCACAAGCTTCTTTCAGGTCTCTCACCCTGGTGCAGGGGTGCAAGGACTTGGGCCATCTTTTACTGCTTTCCCAGGCCATGGCAGAAAACTGGATTGGAAGAGGAGCAGCTGGAACTAAAACCGGTGCCCATATGGGATGCCATTGTTGCAGGTGGACGTTTAGCCTACTAAGTAAAGTTTTGAACTTTGCAAAAGATTGAAATCCCTTAGTAATCTGTATTTCTTTTACTACATTCGTTAACTGTGGAAGTAGCAATGAGTTTGGCTGCAACCAAGTTTACTTAACAGAGAATCTGTAGCCTTGTTTTGAGAAAACAGTTCAAATTCTGGTATTGTACCCAGTACTTTTCCCCCTTCCACTGCAGAGAAATAGTAGGGTAGAGTGAATAGGTCAAAGACTTGGAGTCAGGGCCAATGTTGGTGTAGTAGGTTGGTTAAGCTGCTGCCTTAGATGCCAGCATCCCATATGGGCTCAGTTTCCAATGCTGGCTGCTCTACCTCCAATCCAGCTCCCTGCTAATGTGCCTGGGAAAGCAGTAGAAAATGACCCAAGTGGTTGGGCTCCTGCACCCATGTGGGAGACCTGGAAGAAGCTTTTGGCTTCTGGGTTTGGCCTGGTCTGCTCTGGCCGTCGTGGCCAATTGGAGAGTGACCAGCAGATGGAAGATCTCTGTTTCTTCTTTTCTCTTTCTGTAACTCTGACTTTCAAATAAATAAATAAAATCTTTGAGGAAAAAAAAAAAAGACTTGTAATTAGAAGACCTGTCCCAAGTTTGTCAAAATAGCTTTACTTTGACAAATTACATAGGTTCTTATAGCCGCAGTTTCTTTATCTGTAAAATAAGATGATACCTGCATCACAGATTTCTTATGAGACCTGAATGTAATATGGATGTTTCCTAAGCTGATACACTGTTTTAAAAAGTATTGCGCTATGGAAATTTTAATATTTTTAAAAGATTTATTTATTTGAAAGGCAGAGTTACAGAGAGAGAGGGAGAGAGAGATCTTCCATCTGCTGGTTCACTCCTCAGATGGCTATAATAGCCAGGGCTGTGCCAGGCTGAAGCTAGGAGCTTCTTCCGGGTCTCTTATGTGGTGCAGGGCCTACTTGGCTGTCCTCTGCTGCTTTTCCAGGCACATTAGCAGGAAGCTGGATTGGAAATGGAACAGCTGGGAGGTGAACCAGCACCCACATACAATGCAGGTAGAGGCTTAAACTGCTATGCCACAATTCTGTTCCCTGAAATTTTAATATTGAAGTATGTAGGTGAGTTAAAGGCAAATATATTTGTTCCCATAAGTAACAGATTATAATATGATAGCCTTAAATTACACAGATTTTGCTGGGATGAAGGAAGGAGGAGAATGGGTAAATTGGAGAGTCATCAGTCTTGGGACATTATTTCTAAACCTTGGAGGGAAAAGTTTGTGTCAGATTAAGATTGGGCTCTTTCAGGGCCGGCATTGTGGCACAGTAGGTTATCCTCTGCCTGCAGCACTGGCAGCGTCCCATATGGGCACCAGTTTGAGTCCCAGCTGCTTCTCTTCTGATCCAGCTCCCTGCTATGGTCTGAGAAAACAGTAGAAGATGGTCCAAGCGCTGGGGCCCCCGTACCTGCATGGGAGACCCAGGGGAAGCTCTTGGCTCCTGGCTCCAGCTCTGGCCATTGCGGCCATCTGGGGAGTAAACCAGCAGGTGAAAGACCTTTCTGTCTCTCCCACTCATTGTAACTCTCTCTCAAATAAGTAAATAAAATCTTAAAAAAAAAAAAAAAGATTGTGCTCTTCCCATTATATTTCTGTGCCATCATAATGATGTACATGAATATTCTGGCTGGTGGTCTTGAGAGCATCAACAATGCCAAAAGGAGAGGTGAGTTCCAGATTATTAGGCCATGCTTCAAAGTCATTGTCAAGTTTCTAACTGTGTTGGTGAAACATGGTTACATTGGTGAATTTGAAATCACTAGTGATCACAGAACTGAGAAAATTATGTGAACCTCACAGGTTAAATAAGTGTAGAGTGATCATCTTCAGGTTTGGTGGGCAACTTAAAGATCTGGAAAAATGGCAGAATGATCTGTTCTCATTCTGTCAGTTTGTTTTCACTATGCTGACAATTTCAGCTGACATGAACCAAGAAGAAGCAAAGATGAAACACACAGGAGAAAAAGTACTGTGATAAAAACATTTTCTTTTTTGAGAGGCAGAGTCAAATAAACAAAGTCTCCATCTGCTGACTTGCTCCCCAAATGTCTGCAACAACCAGGGCTGGAGCCAGGAGCTAGGAGTCAGGAATGCTATGCAGGTCTCCCATGAAGGTGACGGGAAGCCAGTTACTTGAGCCATTACTATTGACTTGCAGGGTCTGCATTGGGGGAAGCTTGAGTCAGGAGCTGGAGCTGGGAGTTGAACCTAAGCACTCTGATGTGGGTTACATGGATCTTAACTGATAGGCTAAATACCCGCTTTCTTGGGATTCTTTTTCTGGGGATGTAATATATACATACAAACAAAGTGCCTCAATGGGCCAAAAGAAAAGAGATTGAAGACTACTAAGTTGAACAAAGTTTGTGCTAGAACATAATACCGACTAGGATCAAGAAATCCTATACAGCTGAATGACTTCCAGGCTATCCTGTGTGAGAGCACAGGGTAATACTGATGCTCATACAAGCTGAACATTTGCTTGGTTCTCTGTCATCATGTTCCCCGGCCCGCGGGGTAATTATCTAGGACACAAGGAGGGCAGACCTGAATGGAGAGACAAACCAGACACAAGAAGGGAGATCAAGACAGTATTCTGATCAAGGTCCCACTTTATTGGAGACGGAGGCAGCTTATATAGTACAAGGCAAGGATTGTGGCAGTCGAGGGCAAGCAGGGGTCATTTTACAACATAGTCCGAAGGAATGGTTTTACAGGAGTTTTAAATCAACATCAGTTTGACAAGGGGAGTTACTGTGGGGTTTTACAGCCACCAAATACTCTTATAAGATACAAGAGGTCGTGAGGTCAGGGGGCACTGAAGCCAGAAGGCCAAGCGCCAACCGTATCAGTGATCTGTACAAATGGAGCTTTCTAGTGATTTGTAGTTGAAGGTTAATCTAAACAGAGGCCTATACAGGGAAACCAACACAGTGGCTCCCAACAATCATGTACAGTGTGTTCCATTTAAGTAATATGAATGTGTGTAGTACAGTTTAGAAAATGTTTTCCCAAAAGGTGAATTTAGTTAGCTTGTTAATTTAAATGGTATTTTAGGTAACTCACCTTTTTTCCAAAATATTTTATTTATTTGAAAGTAAGACTTACAGACACACACACAGATCTTCCATCCACTGGTTCACTCCCTGGGCCTGGGCCAGGTTGAAGCCAGGGATGTGGAGCGTCATCCACGTCTCCCATGTGGGTAGCAGGAGCACAAGCACTTGGGTCATCTGTTGCTTTCCCAGGCATGTTAGCAGGAAGCTGGATTGAAAGTAGAGCAGCTGGAACCTGAATTGGTGCCCATAAGGGATGACAGCATTACAGGCGGAGCTTAACCTGCTGCATCATGATGCTGGGGCACCATGAATTCACTTTTCAGCTGATAAAAATACTGTCTCAGTATGCTGGGGCTGCAGTAACAAAGTGCCTGGAAGGTGAATGACTTAATACAACAGAAAGTTATTCTCACATTCTGGAGGTCAGAAGGCTACATTGCCCTGAAGAAAGGCTCTAGTAGAGAATCTGATCTTTGCCTTTTCTAGCTCTGGTGGCTCCTGCTATTCCTTGGCTTGTGGTAGTATAATTTCTGTCTCTGTTCTGTCTTCAGATGGATGCCTTCTTTCTTTGTGTTTGAGTTCTCTCTTATTATTAAGAATTATTTATTTGAAAGAGTTACAGAGAGAGGTAGAGAGAGAGAGAGAGAGGGGTCTTTCATTCCACAGGCTCACTCTCCAAATGACTGCAACAACCAGATCTGAGCTGATCCGAAGCCAAGAGCCAGGAGCTTCTAATGGGTCTCCCACATGGGTGAGCCATTTTCCACTGCTTTCCCAGGCCATAGCAGAGAGCTGGATCAGAAGAGGAACAGCCAGGACTAGAACTGGCGCCCATATGGGATGCCGGCACTGCAGACTGGGGCTTTAACCCGCTGTGCCACAGTGCCGGCCTCTGTGTTCTCTCTTAAAGCACACTAGCCTTTACATATAGGGCCTACCCTAAATTCAAGATGATTTCATCTTGAGATCCTTAATTTTATCTGTAAGGACCTCATTTCACCCCATTTCCATGTAAGATAACATTCTGAGGTTCCAGGTTGACATGCATTTTGAGCAACACTCCTCAACCCATTATTGTGGTTAAATTTTATATATTTTTAGTTTTATGCTCCTTATTTTTCTCTTACATTTCATTTTTTTTAGTAACTTTTAAATTGGTTTGATAGACTATGTTAATAAAGTGTCATTGAAATTGACATGTGGCAGATTTTCAGTGACTGGATTCCTGTTCTGATACAGGAAAAGGATAGTTGTAGCAGAGCCTGACGTATAAATGCAGGTATTCCATAAGTATAAGTATTTCTTTTAAAGATTTATTTATTTGAAAGTCAGAGTTACACAGAGAGAGAAGAAGATGCAGAGAGAGAGGTCTTCCACCCAATGGTTCACTCCCCAGTTGGTCACAACGGCTGGAGCTGTGCTGATCCGAAGCCAGGAGCCAAGAGATTCTTCTGGGTCTCCCACATGGGTGCAGGGGCCCAAGGACTTGGGCCATCTTTTACTGCTTTCCCAGGCCACAACAGAGAGCTGGATCAGAAGTGGAGCAGCCGGGATTCAAACCGGTGCCCATATGGGATGCTGGCATTGCAGGAGGTGGGTTTACCCCGCTATACTACAGCATTGGCTCCAATAAGTAATTCTTAAAAAATGAATTTTTAGGGGG
Organism: Oryctolagus cuniculus; assembly: GCF_964237555.1. Classification (NCBI taxonomy): domain Eukaryota; kingdom Metazoa; phylum Chordata; class Mammalia; order Lagomorpha; family Leporidae; genus Oryctolagus; species Oryctolagus cuniculus. The sequence goes on along the minus strand of NC_091445.1, from coordinate 66,045,570 downwards.
CTGGCATCATGCCGTAGTGGCTGAAGCCACTGTTTACAGTGCCAGCATGCAATATGGGTACTGGTTAGTGTCCCAGCTGCTCCACTTCTGATGCAGCTACCTGCTAATGGCCTGGGAAAGTAGTGGAGTATGGTCCTAGTACTTGATCTCTGCCATCCATGTGGGAGACACGGATGAAGCTCCTGGCTTTGGCCCAGTCGAGCCCTGGCTGTTGGCAGGCATCTGGGGAGTGAACCAGTAGATGGAAGATCTCTTTCTCTCCCTTTCTGTAACTCTTTCAAATAAATAAATCTTCATTTAAAAAAAAGAAAGAATTTTTAGAACAGTTTCTATTAGTTTCGGGGAATTGAGCCTATTCATCTCAAAACTACAGGACAATAAATTAGAAACTCTTCTGATATGTTTAACTTTTATTTCTGTTTTATTAATAGGATGTATACATTTGTATTCTAATATACAGTGTCTTCAGAACTACCTTTCTTGAAACATTTATCACATTTCACTAATTTTGAGTCAGACTTAGGTTGAAATTTTGGCTTTGCCACTCATTAGCTGTGTACCTTTGGGCAAGTTATATCATTTTGCTGAACTTCAATTTCCTGTAAAATGTTGCTAATACTCATCTTCAGGGCTGGTGAGAGAGCATGTTTGGATCCAAATTGGGTATGTCAGAAATACTAACTAGTGAGCTGTATACCTTAATTACATTATGTTTTATAGATCGACTACATTTTATATTGTAAAAATTATAATTTGTAAGTCAAATGACCTGTGTTTTTTTTCCCCCTCTAACTTTTCTATGATCAAAGAAGTATTCTTGTAGTTTTTACGTAATAGATAAAGTCACTGTCAGGGAGTGGTGCTATAAGTAAATACACATATGCCTAAGAATAATCAGTTGAACTTTAACTAAAGTCAGGAAATTGGTTGAACTTTGGAAGTTGGAAATCTCAGCAATGGTGGTGGTGGTAGAGCAGGTTGGTGAGAATGAAACTTGTGGGAATGGGAACTAGATGCATGAAAATGATGGTATTATTTATGTAGTACTTATATGTCTGCATAAAAGAATGCTTTAGAATCTAAAAGAGTGCAGATCAAAGAACTGAGATAAGACTGGCTGTTCAGATATTAAAGCAGATAATTCAGTTCTAGGAACAACAGAAAATCAATAACCCTAACTAGTAGTAGCTAGGGGCCAGTGCTGTGGTGTAGTGGGTGAAGCTGCTGCCTCTGACACCGGCATCCCTTATTGGCACTGGTTTAAGTACTGGCTGCTCCACTTCTGATCCAGCTTCCTGCTAATGTGCCTGGGAAAGCAGTGGAAGATGGCCCAAGTACTTGGGTCCCTGCACCTGTGTGGGAGACCCAGAAGAAGAAACTGGCTTCAGATCGGCCCAGCCTCAGCTGTTGTGGCCATTTGGGGAGTGAACCAGTGGATGGAAGGCTTCTCTCTTTGCTTCTGCCTCTCTGTAACTCGGCTTTCCAAATAAATAAATCTTTTAAAAAAATTAGTAGTAGCTAACATTTATTTATTGATCATTCACTGTGTGGCAGGCATTCTGGAAAGTGCCTTACAAACACTACTTCATGTATTCATCACAGTCACTGTTATGGAGTATGTGGTATTCTTATTTTTACAAATGAGTAAATAGAAGGTTAAAGTTTTTATACTTGCCAAGTCAAACATCTATTAAGTACCTTCAAACAGGATTAAACTAAAGTCTGTCATGATGGAGTTTTTTGGAATGATGGAACTGCTGTATATCCTAGTATAATGGTGGTTACATCAATTTCTACACCTGTTAAAGACTATAGAACTGTATATCCCCTTAGTAGTTCAATTTATATGTATGGTAATTTTAAAGTACAAAAATATATACAGCAAAAAGAAAGTCTCTTTTCTTTTTCTTTCTTGTCTTAGCCTTCTAGCTTTCCCTTCTATAAGAGATCACTTTTACCGTTTTCTTAGTATTTTTCATTCAGATTCATTCTGAAACATTTGAACATGCAGGGCAAATATTGGGCAGAAGAGAAAAGAACTTAAATCTGTTCACATATTTTCTGAGAATGCTAACCTTACTACTCTTAGAATAGATCTAAATATATTATTAGTCAAGCCTTATATTTATTAAAATTATTTCTCTTACAGTTGGCAAACATGAATTGACTGGGCATAAAGTTGCCGTGAAGATACTCAATCGACAGAAAATTCGAAGCCTGGATGTGGTAGGAAAAATCCGCAGAGAAATTCAGAACCTCAAGCTTTTCAGGCATCCTCATATAATTAAATTGTAAGCTTGTTCACATTAAACATGGTTCAGTCATCTTTTTATCACTTTTGTTAATCTACTTCATCTTCCTCTGAGAAATATTACTGATATTTCTGTTTCCTGAGGGTTTTGCAAAGTTTCTTCCTGCTCATGTATTTTTTCTAACCCTGTTTGGTCAGTTAAGCCTGTCTTTGTGTTTTGACCTTGTGCTTCTTAGCTATTATCCTTCTTATTCTTTCATCTTCTGGACAGATGTCCTTCTGACTGACAGTGTTCCATGCCCCTATTGCTATTGAACCAGCAATGATTTGCTAGTAAAAACAACCTAAATTTCCACATAATGTCACTTAGCCTCACTAATGACAATGCAGTGAAAAAGATTTCCCCTCATCCTATTTATATCTGATCATACATATAACAAAACTATAGGAATCTATTATTTGAAAAGGGCAGTAATCCAGTAACCCTTCTATTGTATTGCTACCAGTTGTAGCACCTACAGGTAATAAATTTACTATTCACTTCCTGCTTTGTTATGCAAGCTATAATTTGAAACCTCACAGCCTTTTCTAATGAACTGGATGACTCAAAATTTGTTTCACTGTCACCTCTTCTCATTTGTTGAGGTATATGTTATTTTTAAGGATTTGTTTATTTGAAAGGCAAAACAACAGAGATAGGAAGAAACAGTAAGAGAGAGAGAGAGAAAAAATCTTCTATCTGCTGGTTTACTGCCCAAATAGCTGCAAGAGTCAGGGTTGGTTCAGGCCATTGCCAGGAGCCTGGAACTCCATCCAGGTCTCTGACCTGGGGAGCAGGGGCCCAAGTACTTGGACCATCATCTGTAGCTTTCCTGGGCACATTAAAAGGGAGCTGGTTTGGAAGTGGAACAGCTGTTACTTGAACCCAAGCACTCCAATATAGGATGCCAGCATTGTAAGCAGCTGTTTAACTTGTTGCACCACAATGCTGGCATATATATATATATATATATATATATATATATATATATATAAAATTTATTTGAAAGGCAGAAAGAGAGAGGTCTCTCGTCCACTGGTTTACTCCCCAAATGGCTGCATTGGCTGGAGCTGGGCCAATCTGAAGCCAGGAGCAGGAGTTCCTTCGAGTCTCTCGTGGGTATGGGGCCCAAGGTCTTGGGCCATCTTCTACTGCTTTCCCAGGCCATAACAGAAAGCTGGATGGGAAGTGGAGCAGCTGGGACTTGAACCAGCACATATATGGAATTCCAGCACTGCAGGTGGCAGCTTTATCTGCTATGCCACAGTACGCTGGCCTCATGTTGAGATGGTATTAAGTAACATCTGTATGCTACTGTTCCCTAAATGTGTATATCCTGCTTTGAAACTTCTAAACTCTAGACTCACAAGCTCACTGCTGATTTTACAGCTCCATTTGGATGTATGTGAGGCATTTCAAACCCTATGTGGCCAAAGCTGAACTCTGTTACCCTCTTAAACCTGCTCTTCCCATAGTTTTCACCATCTCCATTAATAGCCAGTTACCAAGAGGAAAAACTTAGGAACCATCCTTAATTTCCCTATTTCTCCCACTTCCTACCATCTGTTCCATTTTATCCTTTAAAATATATCTAGGATTTGACTATTTCTGAGTTTCTTTATTTCCATCAAACTGGTCTGAACCATCTTAATTTCTCATGACTACTGCAGTAGCCTTCTGCTTCCACCTTTACCATCTCTTCAGTCAGTTCTTTATACTGCTGCCATTGTTATCCTTGTAACATGTCAGACCATGGGACTCCTCTGTTAGAAACCTTTAGTAGTTTTTCATCATGGCAAGTAGAGCTCTGTGGCCTTTGGCCTCCAGTTACACTTTTGTTTCCACATTGTATTTCTCTTTCCCAGCTTACTCCACTCTAGCCTCCTTACCATTCCTCAGATATGCCAAGTAGCTTCCACCTGAGGACCTTTGCACTTGCTGTTAACTCCTGCCTGGTTCCCTTTCCTAGAAATAGACATTGTTGGCTCCCTTACTTCCTCAGGCTTTGCCCAAATATTACTTTATTAGAGACCTTCCTTGAGCCCTCCATATAAAACAGTTTATTTCTCTTTATAGCAGGTTCTACCACCTGAGATATTGCCTATTTATTTAGTATCTGTTTCCTGGTGCCTAGAACTTGAACACCATGGGAGCAGAGAATCCATTTTGTTCCCTGCAGTTTTTCTAGCTTCTAGCATAATACCTGGTATATTACAAGTACTTAGCAGATATTTATTGAATGGATATACATGTTTTAATATTAGTAGATAATGTTTTCTCTCACCAGGTACCAGGTCATCAGTACACCATCTGATATTTTCATGGTGATGGAATATGTCTCAGGAGGAGAGCTATTTGATTATATCTGTAAAAATGGAAGGGTAAGCGGTTCTGATTTAATCCTGTGTATATTTTGTAACGCCCCTTATTCTTTACTAGCATCATGTCAGAAAGCAATTTTAATAGGTATATTTAATAACTCATTTCCTTGGGTATGTATTTGTTTAGTATCATAGACTATTTAGAGTTAGAAAGGGCCTTAAAGATTATCTTCCTAGAGTGCTTACATAGATGTGGTATAGAGCCTCACAGTTTATATACTTGCTCAAGCTCACTTTATTTATTAAAGAAAGAGTTGGATTGAGACCCTAGAACTCATAATCCTCACACTTAATGCTTTTGGAATATACAATTTTTAAAAATTGTGTCTTGAAGTATATAATTAATTCTTAGAAAATATATTATTGAATACTTAAAATCTAGACCTTGCTAGTCCACCCTAGCTACATTTAAATTGCATTCATTTTTTGGTTTCAGAAATCTGATGTACCTGGAGTAGTAACAGGCTTCATGAAGGAGGTAGGACCTAGACTTAAAGAATTTAGAGCTGGAAGGAACTTCAGAAGATATTTTGAATAATACTTTAAGTTAACCAGTATTTTCAAAAGCTGAACCCCGCCCCCTGCCCATACTTTTTTCATTCCTAGGTATGTGGTCTGCAAAATCCCCTTTCTGAAAGATTCATATCAGCACTGAGAAGACAATTTCTCTTACTCCCAATCTAAAGTTATTTATGTTACATCTTCATTTGTTCTACATAGCATTTTTAAAAAGATTTATTTTTTATTTGAATGGCATAGTTACAGAGAGAGAGAGATTTTCTACTGGTTCACTTGCCAAATGGCCTTTAAGGCTGGGCTAGCCAGGATGAAGCCAGACGCTAGAAACTTCATCCCATGTGGGTGCAGAGGTCCAAACCCTTGGTTCTTCCGCGGTACATAGCGTATTTTACTTTCACCAAAATCAAAGACATTAACTAAGTTAATTTTTCATTTTACTATTTCTTTTTTTAAGTTTTTTTTATTTGAAAGGCAGAGTGACAGAGAGAGAGGGAGAGAATCCAGTGGTTCACTTCCCAGATGACTGTAACATCCAGGGTTGGGCCAGGTCAGGGGCAAGAGCCAGGAACCCCATCCTAGTTTCCCACATGAATGGCAGAGAGATGGCACTGTGATATGGGATGCAGGCGTTCCAAGCAGTGACTTAACCTGCTGCTGAGTAACACCTGCCCCATGATTTTACTGTTTCTTTTTTTAGAAAAAGATTTATGTATTAATTTATTTGAAAGGCAGAGAGAGAGAGAGAAGAGAGACAGAGATAGAGATATCATCCATCTGCTGGTTTACTCCCCAGATGCCTTTAACAGCCAGGGATGAACCAGACTGAGGCCAGGAGCCTGGAACTCTATCTGGGTCTCCCATATGGGTGGCAGGGTCTCAGGTACTTGAGACATCATCCTCTGCTTTCCTAGGCACACTCCAAAGTAGAGCAGCTAGACTCACTGTACTCTGTCTGATACGGGATTGGGCATTCCAAGTGGTGGCCTAACCTGTAGTGCTGTAGTTCCTACCCTGATTTTGCTATTTCTTAGCATGGTTTGTTTCTATTTCTACTTCAGGCATTCTCCTTTAATTACTTCCCCCTCCCCCATGCTGCACCAGGCAGCTTTGCCTGGAAAAAAAACAAGCCCAAGTTGAATTAATGCCCTATTTTCATAACTTTTCCATTTTCATTCTGTGTCATTTTGTTTGACATTATAGGAATTTCTTCATTTTGTCTGCTGATTAACATTAAAATTTCAGCCATCATATTTTCTGTTTCAAAGATCTTTCTTGCTTTCTCTTTGTCTTCTGCATATAGCCCTTCAAGAGATGTTTGGTGATTTTTGTTGTCCACTTGTATTTAAGAATGAAGCACTAAATGCCAAGCTCCTGTTGGTAGAATTTACTGATTGTGAGGCCTTCCCATAGGTTGAATTGGTAGGTAGTGTTTCTTATATCTGATACTTGTTCCAGAAGAAACCTTCTAATCTTGACAGTATTATCAGCCTTGTGCCACTGCTCTAGGAGCTGAGTGAAGAGTGCACAGGTCTCACTAATCAGTGTGTTGACTTTCACTTAATCCCTGTGTTTTCCTCATGATGCCTCATCCTTGCCTTGGTTATCTTTGAGAACAGAGTTGTTCATCTTACTAGAGTATACCATAAATCTATTCTTCAGTAGGGATGATTACGTTTCTTACTTCAGTCAGTTCTGTATTCAGCCCACTCTCCCTTCTACCTTCAGAAGTTCCTGATATTTCCAGGGTCGGAGCCTTTGCAAGGTTCTTTGTACAGATGAATTTATTTCTTACTCATTTCCATTCCTGTAGGCTTAGGTTTCTTCTTTCTGTTGTTGCCTAAGTATTTATCACTGTTCCATCCAGTGTACAACTTGGCCAGTCCTCCTGATTACTGCTGTCTCTTCTCTTGCTCTTTTTGTCTTTATTTGCCTCTTGTATTGGTAGTGTCATTTTATTGATGTTTCAAGGAACGAAGACAAAAGATTCTATCTGCTGTGTCTAGCATGCACTGATTTTTCTCTTTCTTTATAGACATCTTTTCCTTTATCCTTTGTACTGTATTTGTAATGAATATAAAATTTTTCATTTTTGTAGCCTACCTAGGTATTTTACTTATATTCTGTTTAAGTGATTAAATTTTTCCTGTTTCATATTTTGAACAGATATTCTTTTTCATGAACCTACATTTCTTATAGAAATAAAAATATTTGATTGCTAAAATATTAGTTTTTTTTCCCCTAGAGTAAGGGTGCCCCATAGCACTTCAGTAGTATTTTAATTTTGCTTTGAAAACAAGTTACTGATTTTTTTCTCCCAGATCATCCATTCCCTTTAATGTGTGAAATTCTGGTTTTAGAATGCTAACTCATGACTTGTGTTAGAAGATTACATACTAGAGTCCCTTTGCCTAGAGAATTAATAGCTTACTTATTAAAATGACTTCTTGGGTGTAGGCATGTCCATTAGTTATTAGTTATGTTGAGAAAACATCATAAAAATATAGCTAGAGAAGTTCTTAAAGCATACTTTTAAAAAGGTAGTTGTGGCATCACATGCGATTTTTTCATTAAGCACCAAAGATAAATGTTTTTACATTTTATGATGAATTAAGGTTTTTCTTTGTTAAAATTAAAATGTCTTTAATTTCTTAGGACTATAATGTCATTGCTTGCTAACGTATTAATTGTGCTTAAATGTTTCCCCTCGTAGTCTAAAATAGTATCTCCCACCTCAGCATCACTCTCTATATTCTTACTTTGCTTTCATTTTCTACAAAGCACTATTACTCCTTGATGTTATGCTTATTTATTGTATATTTTTGTCAACTATATTAGGGTCTTTGTTTTTATCTATTGCTATATCATGTTTAAAACAGTGTGTAGTACAATGAAGGTGTCCAAAAATACTTCATATCTGTTATAGGAATGAAGGATTAAATATTTCCATATGGGCAAAAACATGCATAGTTTTAAATAAGAATTACAACTTTGAAGTTACTTTCCTCTATATTTCATGTTGTAATGCAGTCATAATGCCAATGAAAAATACCAGAAAGTTGAGTTACTGATTTGGGTTCCAGGATCTTCTTAGTATTTCTGTTTTGTACTGCATGTATCTACTTTGTATTTCAAAAATGTCTCATGAGTAAAATTCATTTGGAAGATTTCATACATTTTGACACTTTTATAGGTAGAAGTATTTATTTTGAGAGACACACCTTTAAGATACTTCTCTTCCTTTCTTAGCTGGATGAGAAAGAAAGTCGACGTTTGTTTCAACAAATCCTTTCTGGGGTGGATTATTGTCACAGGCATATGGTGGTCCATAGAGATTTGAAACCTGAAAATGTCCTGCTTGATGCACACATGAATGCAAAGATAGCTGATTTTGGTAAGGATATTTTTATAGTTTCATATGTTCATATTTTTCATGAACATACCTAGCATTTTCCAGATAACTTTTATGTTATGTAATTGATTATTCAGAAGTATTCTTTCTGTTTTGTTTATGAACATACGAAAATGAGCATTCTCTTTTCTTAGCTTTGTTTCTATAACTGGGTTTTAGGATAGTAGGTAAACAATTTAAGTTGGTAGTATTAGAGAACTTGTTTGAAAAGGGACTGTTATTTATGAAGGGAATGTAGCAACCTTAGTTCCTGTTTTTTGAGTCAGATATGGGGAACAAGGGAGGTGAGTGTGATGGAATTATTAAAAACTTGGAAGCTAGAAGGTGAACTTATATGAACAAAATTATATATTAAAAAATCAAATATTTAAGTATTAGAAAATCATCATTTCAGCTTAAGAAATATTATTTGACTCTTAAAAATGAATTTATTTTTCCTTTATAAATTCACTTTGTATTTAATGGGGTTTTGTTTTTATTTTTGCCCTTGGAAAATCCTGAGTAGCTAATTTTGTGCACTTTCAGGTCTTTCAAACATGATGTCAGATGGTGAATTTTTAAGAACAAGTTGTGGCTCACCCAACTATGCTGCACCAGAAGTAATTTCTGGAAGGTAGTATTTGACACTCTCCCACCCCTAATATATTTGTAATTGTCTTTTTCTCCTAGATTTTGTTAGTCTGTAGTGTCATATTTAATTCTAATGAAAGAAATATAAAGTTCATTATTTTCTTATCTGGGAGTATTTTTTCATTTTTTTAAAGGTTTATATGAGAGCAGAGTTACAGAGAGAGGGAAAGACAGAGACGTCTTCCATTTGCTGGTTCATTCTCCAGATGGCCTCAACATCTGGAGCTGGGCTGATCCGAAGCCAGGAGCCAAGAGTGTCTTCCCAGTCTCCCACATGTGTGCAGGGGCCCAAGCACTTGAGCCATCTTCAGCTGCTTTCCCAGGCCATTAGCAGGGAGCTGGATTGGAAGTTGAGCAGCCTGGACTTGAACTGGCATCCATATGGGAGGCAGAGGCTTAACCTACTATGCCACAGTGCTAGCCCCTGGGAGTATTATTTTTTTTTTAAATTTTTATTTATTTATTTGAGAGGTGGAGTTACAGAGAGAGGGAGAGACAGAGAGAAACATCTTCTATCTGCTGCTTCATTCCCCAGATGGCCTCAATGGCCAGAGCTGGGCCTGAATCAAAGCCAGGAGCCAGGAGGTTCTTCTAGGTCTCCCACCTGGGTTCAGGGGCTCAGGCACTTGGGCCATCTTCTACTGCTTTCCCAGGCTATAGCAGAGAGCTGTATTGGAAGCGGAGCAGCCAGGACTCGAACAAGTGCCTCAATGGGATGCTGGTACCACAAGTGCAGAGGCTTAGCCTGCTATACCACAGTTCTGGCTGCGGGAGTATTCTTTTTAAAAATAAAACATTGTAAGTGGATGAGAGTTAATGACTCCATTTATAGGGGAGATTGTTGGTTTGCCGCTCAACATTATGTTAAAGTAGGTGGATGAAAGTACTTTCATTTTTTCCCTAGCTGAGTTTTAAGTAGGTAAAATACTGAAAAGTTGAGTAACACAGAAGCACTCAGTAACTAGGAATGGTTTATTGTGTACTTAGATTAAAAGTATAATGTGTAGCTTTATTTTTTCAAGAGATGGCTTTAGGTTTTCTGATAAGAAAGAATCTTGGAGAATTGAACTGAAATACTGATAAAATCTTCAGACTTCATTTATGTTGAATCTTCATTCCCTAAATCTTTCAAGAAACCAATAATATAAGAATTTTATGCTGCCAACTTAGTAACCACCAGCATTGAGAACATGAAGATTTGAGCACAGCTTTTTTTTTTTCTCAAGATTTATTTATTTGAAAGGCAAAGTTACAGAGAGAGAGAGAGAGAGAGAGAGAAAGAGAGAAAGAGAGAAAGAGAGAAAGAGATAGCTTCCATATGCTGGTTCACTCCCTAAGTGGCTTCAATGGCCAGGGCTGAGCCAGGCCAAAGCCAGGAGCCAGGAGCTTCTTTCAGATCTCCCACATAGGTACAGGAACCTGAGGATTTGGGCCATCCTTTGCTGCTTTCCCAGGCACGTTAGCAAGGAGTGGGATTGGAAGTGGAGAAGCTGGAATTTGACCTGGAACCCATATGGGTTGCCCGCATTGCAGGCGGCGGCTTAACCTCATATGTCAGAATGCCAGCCTTGAGTGCAGCTTTTTAAGTAGTTTAGAAAACAAGAAAATTTAATTTTTCTCAGAATAACCTTTTGTTCTTCACTATATCACTGAAATTAAAAACACAGAAACTTGTTTGTTTACTAGCTTTTATAATTTTTAATAACTTTTCATCCAAATCACATTTCTTTCTTTATTTGATATTTTGATTAACTCAGTGCAGAAACACTAGCATTTTCTATTTTGATGAGCTTGCTTGCCTAGAGTATTCAAAAGAACTGGTATTTGTGTAAAGGCAAGAAGAATACCTAATTTTTAGATAAATCAAGTTTCATCATTAATATCTAGTGTCCACAATTCTTTTTATATTATATTTTTTGTGTCTTTCTTAATTCTTCTGGAAACAAAACAGTTTAGGTCCTGGATATTAGAGACTATGTGATTAAATAAATAAGAAAAAATGTGGTAGCAAAGACTGACTGATATCTAGTTTTCCCAGTTTGGATAAGGTTTTTCTTTGAAGAAACTTGTACTCTCAAAAATATATCTCTTGATCAGTTCAACAATCTCTTTTTGTTAATTCAATGAAATCCTTTCCCTGAAGCCAGACTTTGAATGCGGGATCTAACTAGTCTTTATCTTACGGCAGTTGGGGGTGATCGAACTAGTCTGCAGCTTAAGGCAAGTGTTTATGGTGTACTGCAAATTGATTAAAATCTTTCGTGAACCACTTGGCTTGGCTTTCTTCCACAGCCTCAGGCTCCTTTTACCTTGGTAGGGTGTCTCAGGTTAATGGGGAGAGTGAGCTCATAGTCCATCACTAAAGAACTTAATGTTTCCTCTAAAATGAAAAACACTGGTTTTGAATTCAATAATGATGTTTGTTCAGGGGTTGGCCCTATTGGTAGTATCCTTTGAGGGCCACAGTAAGATAGCAAGAACAGGGTTTTAGCCACATCTGCAATTTTTTTTTTTTTTAATTTACTTATTTGGAAGGCAGAGAGATAGAGGGAGTGAGAAGGTGAGTGGGACAGGATTTTTTTTTTTTTTTTTTTAAGATTTTATGTATTTGAAAGACAGAGTTACAGAGAGGTAGAGACAGAGAGAGGTCTTCCATCCGCTGGTTCACTCCCCAGATGGCTGCAATGGCTGGTGCTGAGCCAATCCAAAGCCAGGAGCCAGGAGCTCTTCCGGGTCTCCCATGTGGGTGCAGGGGCCCAAGGTCTTGGGCCATCTTCTACTGCTTTCCCAGGCCATAGCAGAGAGCTGGATTGGAAGAGGAGCAGCCGGGACTAGAACCGGCACCCATGTGGGATGCCAGTGTTTTAGGCCAGGGCTTTAACCCACTGTACCACAGCTCCAGCCCCGAGACATGTTTTCCATCCACTGGTTCACTCCCTAAATGGTCACAACAACCAGGGCTGGGCCATACTGAAGCCAGGAGCCAGAAACCAGGAACTCCATCTGGGTCTTCCATATGGGTGGCAGGGGCCCAAATATTTGGGTCATCCTCTGCTGCTTTCCTAGGCACATGAGCACAGAGGCGGATTGGAAGTTGAGCAGCTAGGACTCAAACTGGCATTCTGATATGGGATTCAGGCTTTGCAAGCAGCGGTTTGGCCTACTATGCACAACACCAGCTCAAGTCAGAGTCTGAAATTGACAAGACTTCTTGACTTTGTTTTCCCAGAAATAATATTTATAGAATTAAGACCTGAATGTAGCATGCAGCCATAGTTATAAAAACCATATTCTGATTGTTCTCTAAGAAATGTCCAAATTTTAATTTTTGACCACTTCAGTGACTCTTGAATCATTAATGACCATTTAATCCAGTTGGTACTTCTTGTTACAGATTGTATGCAGGCCCAGAAGTAGACATATGGAGCAGTGGTGTTATTCTCTATGCTTTATTATGTGGAACTCTTCCATTTGATGATGATCATGTGCCAACTCTTTTTAAGAAGATATGTGATGGGATCTTTTATACTCCTCAGTATTTAAATTCTTCGGTGATTAGCCTTCTGAAACACATGCTGCAGGTGGATCCCATGAAGAGGGCCACCATCAAAGATATCAGGTAGTAAAGCAACTTGGAAATTTTCTGATCTAACAGTATACTAGATGTAAGTTATGTGAAAGAAGAAGTTGCAGAACAGAATATACAGTGTAATCCTTGTTTTTTTAACATGTTACTAAATTCTTTTGTTAAGTCATATCCAATGTTATAAATTATACAGGGAAGCTACAAGGTTCTATTTCTGAGCTGGAAGTAAGCTGTTCTTTTCCATTGTCATTGGTTCCAAAGCTATAAATATAAATGTAGACATTTATTTTCTCACTGATACTTTCTCCCTCCTAAAATCAGAGGGAGCTTTCAGCATTCCTCTCAATATATTCAAAGTATTAAACTAGAAGAGGAAACTCCGTTTAAAAAAATTGGTAATGCCATAATATACCCTAAATTCCTCAAATTATTACTTTCAGTCTCAGATCTACTTAAAATTCTTCTCCTCAATCCTGCTGTTTTGTCTCAGGGAACATGAATGGTTTAAACAAGACCTTCCAAAATATCTCTTTCCTGAGGATCCGTCATATAGTTCAACCATGATTGATGATGAAGCCTTAAAAGAAGTCTGTGAAAAGTTTGAATGCTCAGAAGAAGAGGTTCTCAGCTGCCTTTATAACAGAAATCATCAGGACCCGCTGGCAGTTGCGTACCACCTCATAATAGATAACAGGAGAATAATGAATGAAGCCAAAGATTTCTACTTGGCAACAAGCCCACCTGATTCTTTTCTTGATGATCATCATTTAACTCGGCCCCATCCTGAAAGAGTACCATTTTTGGTTGCTGAAACACCAAGGGCACGCCATACCCTTGATGAATTAAATCCACAGAAATCCAAACACCAAGGTGTAAGGAAAGCAAAATGGCATTTGGGAATTAGAAGTCAAAGTCGACCAAATGATATCATGGCAGAAGTATGTAGAGCAATTAAACAATTAGATTATGAATGGAAGGTAAGAAAGAAAGAAACCTAATTGTTAACACACTTGGCAAACCTGTAGTCTATACAATGTTTTATAGAATTGACTTGACTTTGTTTTTTCTATACCAAATGCTAGGTTGTTAACCCCTATTATTTGCGTGTACGAAGAAAGAATCCTGTGACTAGCACATATTCCAAAATGAGTCTACAGTTATACCAAGTGGATAGTAGAACTTACTTACTGGATTTCCGTAGTATTGATGGTATGTAAATCACACAAAACCATGTAGATAATATATTAGACCTTATTACTTGGCTTTTGAACTTTCTTATTCCTACTAAGTCAATAGTAAAGGAATATAAAAATGAATTCTTGTGTCTTTGTGAATCTTTTTTTTTTTCTTTTTTGAGTCTTGTTATTCTTTTATCTTAAACTGTATTCTTTTAAAAATATTTTCAGGTAAAAATCTTAAAGTGATAGTTTTCTGCCAGATTTTTAAATTATTTTTGTGTAAGATAAAATTTTGTACTTAGAAATAAAATTTGACTTTGATATAAGTTTTTATTTGTTATTATTTTCAAAAGTACAAAGTTATTAGCAATTTTTTTATTGGCCAAATGATGTCAGTTATTAAGATATTGATGTCAATTAAGATAATGATGTCACCTTTGTTTGTGGAGGACTGCATGGAATTTATAGATGGGTTCACCTATGTATTGTTCTCTTCTTTATAAACTCAAAGATAGTACCTACAAATTATCAGAAAGACAGATTTGAGTTCTGATCTGCTGGCCACATCTATCTGTCAGCTTTATTTTTATGTCTAGATAGTGCTTATCTGCTAACACATACTAATCCAGCTTGATATATGGAATGAGTTTAATTTTTCTCAGTGTATTTGGAATAAAACAAATTCCAGTCTTAGGTTTATTAGCACCTGAGTTTACCAATTGACTGACTATTTACTATTTTTGTATTGTGTTCCTAAGTATAGCTTTTCTTTGATTTTATTGATTAGAATTGCTGTTTTATGAGATTGCCAATTGTGAGAACATAGAGAGTAAAAAGTACTGAGCTGTTAGGAGACTTGGGTTCCGGACTTCACCTTTCTGTTCATTTGTTACTTTAGCCAAAGCATTTAACTTTTTTGGGTTTATGTGTTAGCAAAATGAGTGGTTGGATGAGATGATTTCTAAGATAGCTTCCAAGTTTTAAGTGCATTGGTTATATGATTTTGAAACAGAAAGATTAATTTTTATTGTTAGAGCATGATGTTTATTAAAACCCAGGTTGTTAGTGCCCTAGAATTTTAATCTTTGTAAGGCTGCTAAGTAGTTATATACTGTATTCATCAAAAGAATACACATATATGCTACATATAAAAAAGGTGAATGGTTTAACATAGGCTCATGGCCTATATTTTAGGAGTTATTAAACATGTTCTTAATAGCTGGTTAGTAGTTTTAAAGAAGCAAATCTATACTGTTAAGAAACTTTGAGGGGAGGTCATTGATTATAATAAATTGAAATTTTTTTTTTACTCAGATGAAATTACAGAAGCCAAATCAGGGACAGCTACTCCACAGAGATCGGGATCAATTAGCAACTATCGACCTTGCCAACGGAATGATTCAGATGCCGAGGCTCAAGGAAAATCCTCAGAAGTTTCTCTTACCTCATCTGTGACCTCACTTGACTCTTCTACTGTTGACTTAACTCCAAGACCTGGGAGTCACACAATAGAGTTTTTTGAGATGTGTGCAAATCTAATCAAAATACTTGCACAGTGAATCTAAAACTTTGCTTATTTCTTTGATAGCAATAAGCATGCATAATAAATAACAGCCAAATGCTTCCATTTGCAATCAAGTTATACATAATTCTGAGGATTAGCCTTTTAGAATGCAATTTGCACAGGGATCGGAACATGATTAATAGTTTAAAGCCTAATGTGCAGAAATGAATTAAGATAATTTTGTTGTTTATTGTTCGTTAGGCATCTGGCATAATATACACACAGTGAATTATAGGTCTCAGGCTCACTTGATTTTTTGCTATTTTATATTTAGTGTACACAGGACTTTGCAGAATATTAATTTACCATAAAGGCCTTCATGTGTTATTACATGTTTATATGTTATATTTACTTCATAAGTTCATTCAATAAATATTTGCCTAAATTCCCAGAGACCATTATAGGTGATTTTGTTTAATGAGCCTAACTTCTTAAATAGCTAGTATCTTCCAGTAAGTAGTAACAATCTGGATAACTTCTTCCATATTTACCTTTTAAAATTCTGTACTATGTCATAAGTCATATCAGATATTAGACTCAATTTAAATTTTTTCTTTAGCTTGGTAAGTACAAAATTACAAAGAATTTATATATTCAGGTACTCTAGGCACTATGTTTAATCTTACAATTTGCCCTGCTATATTCTGTATATAAAGTGCTCTTTTTCTTTCAAGAGCTGGGTTGCATATACTGTAAATAAATAATGTTGTTTTTGCCAATTTCACAAATTCCTCTGGCTCGTTATGTCAGCCAGTATTGAATGTATGCAAAAATTTCTAGCCATTTGATTATGTAGCTTTGAAATTGATTGAATGCATAGAAAAATTATTTCTCATAAACTTTTAAATATTTTGATCTGGCTTTTGTCCCCCAATTTTAATATGACCATTTTAAAAAAATAGAAGCTGGAAGACTGTAGGGTGATCACATTTGTATCTGCCACTTAAATCGAACAGTTATTAATGTTTTGCCATATTTGCTTTCTTTATAGCTATATGAGAAGGCTTCAGAAAGTTTATGGAAAAAGGGAATTAGAGAATGTGAGTTTTGCATGAACTTTTTGAAGCTCCCTCATATATGTATAGTAACAAATAGGTATGCAAATCCATGTGTGTATTTATATACTTTTTTACCCTGAACCTTTGGGATGTTACACATTTATCACTTCTAAATACTTCAAGTATCTCCTAAAAATAATGACATTCTACTAAAAATCCATAAAACCATTAAACTTAGTAATTACTTAATGGCATCTAAAACTCAACCCATATTTATATTTCCCCGTTAGCCTTCCAGATTTCTTTTATAGCTTGGTATTTTAAGCCAGCGTCCAGCTAGTTTACACATTGCATTTGGTTATAGCTGTTTAGTAATATAGAACATTAATTGATACAAGGTAGAACAAATCAGTTCTAAATGGTCACATTTGTTTTAGGTTTTTAAAAATTTCTTTGAGAGGCAGAGACAGTAAGGCAGAGAATTTCAGTCTACAGGTTCAGTCTTCAAATGCCCTCAGTAGTGGGGTTGGTCAGGTGGAATCAGGAATTTAGTGTTTGTTTTCCCACATGGGTGCCAGGGAACCAACTATTTAAGCTATCACCCTCTGCCTCCCAGGTTCTTTATTAGCAGAAAAATGGAAAAGGAGCAGAGTGGGGATTTGAACTGGAGCACTCAGATATGGGATACGGGTGTCAACCACTAGGCCAGATGCCTGCCCTGTTTTTTTTTTTTTTAATTAGCATTATGCTGTTGATGTTTATTCTTCCTAAGATCTATGATTTACATTTATATTTTCTCTTATTCACTTAGTTTATAGCATCATATAACAGGTATAATTGATGACTAAAAGTTGCCTCAGATAAAAATGGTATCATGTGTATGCTAATAAAAATGTATATTTACCCGTATTTGCCTTATATTATTATTTAAACTTCAAGAAATTTATTCCTTTTTGATATTTATCAGTTCCCCATTGTAACAGAACTTTTTAAAGAATCATTGCGTTTTAGGATTTCTTCTGGGCAAGTAACCAGATACTAATGTACTCAAATATCATGTAACTTGTATAAGTGGTTATTGAAGTTATAAATTTGACTCCAGCATCTCTAAAATCATGCACTGAGTTCATAAGAGTATTCTTGCTTCTTTTTCTTCAGGGCTTGTTGTATTCGATTTTGAATTTGAAGTTAGTTAAACTGAAAGAAGTTCCATTTTAAATATGAGTTCAAAAATGTATTTATGACTTGTATGTAGCTCTGTTTTGGGGATATTGATATCACTTAGGCTCTCAAAATGCAGCATTATGTTCCTGATATTAACAACAGAAGACTGTATTTTTAAAGTTACAGAATTGTATATAGAACTAAGTAATGTCTGTAAGCTGTTGTGGGGAGGGTGGGTATATAAAGAGGAATGAGTTAAATAGGAACTTCTAAAAATTGTTAATTTTGTAAACTTTGCTTCTTTTATAAGTTATTGTGATTACTTTTAGTTACTGAGTTTTATTTTGAATATTTAAATATTGCACTTGTACAAATAGTATAAAAAATGCACAGACTATTGCAGTAAATTCTTTTTTAAGCTAGGATATTTGAAATGACAATGTTTGGTTAAGCGTGTCAAGATTGAAATAGAATTTTCACAAATTTATTGTAGTTTGCAAATTCTTACTAATTTTGAAGATGTAAAGGGAGTCAATGCAGATGATTTTTAATCTTTTTTATTTTTTCAGGCAATTTATATTTTTTGTGATTTTATGCAACCATATTTTTACTTTGTCTTGACAACTGAAAGATATATGAGGTTCTTGCCAGAAATGTACTGTATACATAGTTTTAAATATAACAGATTTTACTGATATGTAAAAATTTTGCCATTAAAATTGATTTCTCACTGAAAGGAACTTTTCTACCAGGTTGGGGCATATGGGAGCTTATATATCATATCTAATTTAAAATAATTTCACTGAAACAAATTCCATTGCTTTTATGTTGATTATATCATTTTCTTAAGATGCTTTTATACTTTTTCAGAGTTTTAGATAATTTTATACAAAATTCTTCCCACCCATCCTTACACTGCTCTTTTTGATCTTGCAGTAATACCATTTGCACTGATTAATGTTCTGTGGCCTGTGGCTAGATGAACCCCATGCATCTCTGTTCCCACTGGCCCCTTTGGAATGAAAAAAAAAAAAAAAGTGTGTTGTCTAAATCTTTTTTTCCTTAACTCTTTCCCCCATCTTCCCAACCACAACAGAAATCTCATTTTCATTGTGAGTTCTGACACGATGAATGAAGTTCCACATTCAACATAACTAAACTGTAAGAAGGGTAGAAATCAATCTTTGTGGTTTATGTTTTGATTGGAGTATACAATTTCAAGTACCTTGACTTAGATGGTATAATAAAGATGAACTTCATTTTTCATCTGTTATGTCTTTTTTACCTTCTGGAAAAATTATATGGGGGAAAAAAGCTTGCTCATGGCTGAATACATGTGTGTTTTCCTTAACAATGAACTTAGGTATAAAACACAGCACTTAGTCAAATTTTAGAATTTAAAGATTGTGATTTTTGTCTCAGCTGAATTAGTTTTGATTTCACCTAAGAATCAACCACCTAAAGGGAGTATTAAGGTAATCACAGTAAAATCCAAAGCAACTGCCATATATCAGTTAATATTGGATTTGGTTAGAATCACACTATTGTTAGAATTCAATTAGGACTAAATTTTGTATCCTTATGGCTTTGTTAGGGAGGGTTTGTGCTAGATTGCTGGCATTCTTTCCTTAAAGTAGCAAATGAAAACAGTACCAAAGAATGTTATGAATAGCATATAAAGTGAATATTTTAGGGAATTTTAACTAAATTGTTCTAGGCATCTATCCTGACTACAAAATTGTACAAGAAATTTGAAAAGTCAATATTTATTGGACTGTTGTATTTACTGTAAATAAACTTTTATTTATTGTAAATGCCAATAAAGTTAACTGTGATAAATTGAGGGTTTTTAGCAACTTGGAAGGTTATGATGTTGTCTAGAAAAAGAGGGCATAGTCAATGCTTTAAATAAATCAATAGGTGGGTGAATCAAGATCATGGACCAAAGTAATTAAATTAGAGAAATGGTGGTGAAGTGTAAAAATTTAGTGGGAGGTAGCCTTTACCAGAGTAATGTAGATAAAGGTTAAGTTACCTGGGAGATTTGGGAAAGACCCCTAGAAAGCGGCATAACCTCAAGCACCATTTGATTATTTACAAACTACATCCCCTCATGGCTAGTATGAACTAAGCACTATGTATGTAACCATAAAGTAGAATTATTCATAGGGAGTTAGATTTTTTTGATAGACTTTAATAGAGGTCACCACTAATCTTACCAGAAACTGAGGATTGGTAAACTGTTGAAGTCATGGCAAAGACAGTTTTTCCAAAATCATAATTTTTGCTTAAAATCTTGGTTGGCAACACTAACTTTCCTCCATTTCCTTTTCCGTTTCCTCCCCCGCCCCGCCCTTGTTCTTGCTCTTTCTTTCGTTTTATTTAAAACGTAGAGATAGATCTTTTGCTAGCTGGTTCATCCCCCAAACTGCTGCAATGGTCAGGGCTGTGCCAAGCTGAAGCCAAGAGCCAGGAGCTTCATCCAGGTCTCCCACGTAGGTGGCAGGGGCCCAAGTACTCCCATCTGCTGCTTTCCAAGGCACATTAGCAAAGAGCGGGATCAAAAGTGGAGCAGCTGGGACTTGAACAATTGTCCATATGGGATGCAGGCATTGCAGATGGTGGCTTAACTCACTATGCCACAAAGCTGGATACAACTTGTTTTTCTTGAAGTAACAAGCTCCTTTTGTAGATTTTCAAGAAAGGTCTCTTAAATGCACCAGGTTGAGAAGCCACTCTATCAGTTGTTCTTTTAAATAAAAGTTGTGTTCTGTGAGGAAAATATATATAAATCAGTTTATAATACTACTGTTTTTCCTTGACGCATCATAATTTCATTTGTAAAAGCCGAGTCCTCAATCAGAAGTTTCAATAAAAAATTTTACCGCATCAAATAGAAAAAAAATGATTTCTAAAGTTTCAAATTATTTATTTATTTTTTGACAGGCAGAGTGGATAGTGAGAGAGAGAGACAGAGAGAAAGGTCTTCCTTTGCCGTTGGTTCACCCTCCAATGGCCACCCGCGCTGATCGGATGGCAGGAGCCAGGTGCTTCTCCTGGTCTCCCATGGGGTGCAGGGCCCAAGCACTTCGGCCATCCTCCACTGCACTCCCTGGCCACAGCAGAGAGCAGGCCTGGAAGAAGGGCAACCAGGAAAGAACCCGGCGCCCCAACCGGGACTAGAACCCTGTGTGCCGGCGCCGCAAGGTGGAGGATTAGCCTATTGAGCCGTGGCGCCGGCCTTACATTATTTTTTAAAATGTATATTTACATCCACTTGGAAGAGTGGCAGAAATATCTTCCTTCCACTGGTTCACTCTCCAAATGCCCCCAACAAGCCAGGGCTGGGCCAGGCCAAAGCCAGGAACCAGGATCTGCATCTGGGTGTCCCCACGGGGGTGGCAGGGACCCAAGCACTTGAGCCACCACCTGCTGCCTGCCAGGGTGGGCATTAACAGGAAGCTGGAGAAGACGCCTCGCAGGGACTTGAAGCAGGCACCCCGATATACTGCATCAAGGACAGCACGTGTTTTCTCACTATGAGCTAGTCGTGGCCAACCAAGCACACAACGCCTGCTGTACGCTTTGGAGTCAGGACCCGGCGCTGAGCTGCCAGCGGTTTTAACCAACCATCGGTCAGTTCTCACCCTCAGCGCACAGGCATATCAACGAGGTGAAAAGGGCAAATGACGTCTTCATATTAGTATGTTCGTCGCCTCTGAGGATCAGGGTTTGCACTCGATTCTGACCGGCGCGGTGGGCGGCAAGGCTTTCTCATGCAGGGGCAGATTAGGTAACTATCTGGGGAAACCATTTGATTGCCAGAACTGGTGCGGGCGGCAGGCACGCCAGTGGCGCCTAGCGGGTAGACCCCAGGGCGCGCTGCCAGTCAGTCACCCTACACGACCCAGGGCAGCCCCCTCCCTCAGCCGAGGCTGGGAAAGCCCGGTCTCCCCAACGTGCTCCTCCTTGCGCAACACAGAGGTATCGGGAAACGGACACTCTTTTTCAGTCTCCTGAACACACACCTGAGCTACATTTGCCCACTTATTTTCGAGACATGATCCACACATACTTTCAGACAATAATTCTCCTTCTGGGCCCAACGTCGCTTCCACGGGAAGAACGTTTCAGTCACAGCCCTCCCGCCCCTCGCCCCTCAACATTCTTCCGTCGAGTTTTGCGTCTCCGTCCTCTGCCTGGCCAGTCTCCTCCGTTCCAGCGTCCACTTATTTTAGCGCAGGACCGCACGTGAGCCCTTTGCTCCTCAACATCTTTCCCCTGCCTCCCGCTTTACGATGCGCCGCGCCCCACAGCGCGGCTTGGGGGGAGCGTGTGGGCTGTCGTCTCTCGTCAGACGCCGCGGCACCATTTTCCCGCGCTCGCGCACTGCGGTCTCCCACGCGCCAGACGCTTCGAGCGGCTGCTAGAGGGCGCTCCGAGCCCAGCGGCTTTGACTACAAGTCCCAAAAGGTAATGCGGCGGGGGCGAGGCCGTAGTGGCTACTGGGACTTGTGGTGCTGGAGAAGGCTTTGGCGCATGAGGAAAGGCTTGCAGTTGTCGCTCTTATACCCTCTTCTCTCGGGTGTTTGGATGCCCCCTGGGTGGGCCCAACCCGTGTCTTAGGAAAACCAGGGAGGAAAGGCCGGCAGGTAGGCGGTCGGGCGTGGTGACTTCCGCTTCCGGGAGTCAAAGGGCAAGCGGAATGTAAACACTGGACCACGGGAGTGTGAGGCTAACCGGTGCGCGGTGGAAGCCGGACAACAGGAGGAAAGCGAGGCGAGTAGGTGTTGTGGGAAGGGAAAAAAAGAACGCCAGAAGTAAGAATTGAAACTTGACGGAAGTCTGACGTAGCCGGGACACCGAGGCTTGTCCCTAGGGACAGGAGCGCCTCGGGGGGTCGGGCCTGCGCCTGCACCGCCGCGCGGCGGACCGCGGGGCTTTGACCTTTCTTGAGCGGTGGGAGGAGTGAACAGAGCTGGCTTCCCACCCAGCGTGGACGGACCTGGGGCTGGGGGTCGGTCTGGCGATCTCGCAGGTGATGACCAGGGTAGCCCCTCTGAACTTTGCCATTAGGAACGTTTTGATTGTTGGCTAATGAAAGCAGAGTCGCTACTATTGGCTTCTCTCTTGCAACCTTGTCTGGACATTTTCTTTCATTCCCCACCTCTGAGTACATCTCGTTACCCTTCGGGGTGTGATTTCCTGGTCACGTTCCACCAGTGGCCTCTCTTCCCAGGTGCCGCATTCTCGCGAGCAGTTCAGACAAGGGTTCCCTGGCTTGCGGCGCGGAGGGGGGAAAATGTCACGCTGTCAGCAGTCAGTTACTGAGCGCCTGCTGTGGGGATCATTGTGCGAGACTTTAGAATACAACGTCCTAGCGCACTTTTATGGCATGCATTAAGTATTATTCTATGTAGAATGTTGAGTTTGGGCTGCTGGGTGTAGCATGAATCATCTGTGATTGTGACTTAGCCGTGGAGTTTCTTACTCTGGTGGAAAACTATCAAGTCCAGGATGTTGGCATCTTGCGTATTTGAATATAGATTTAGTAAACCTCCTTTATAAGTTTTTTTTTTTTAAAGTTTATTTTACTTATTTGAAAGCGTTACAGAGAGACGTAGAGTCAGAGAGAGAGAGAGGTCTTTCATCCTCTGGTTCACTCCCCAATTGGCTGCAACGGCCAGAGCTGAGCTGATCTGAAGCCAGGAGCCAGGAGCTCCCTCCGGGTGTCCCACGTGGGTGCAGGGGCCCAAGGACTTGGGCCATCTTCTACTGCTTTCCCAGGCCATAGCAGAGAGCTGGATCAGAGTGGAGCAGCCAGGACTCGAACATACCGGGTGCCAGCACTGCAGGCTGGGGCTTTAACCTGCTGCACCACAGTGCCAGCCCCACTTTACAAGTTTTAATTTCATGTTCAGATGGCCTTACAAGAACAGTAAACTTATACTATTAAATATACATATTTTATGAAAATGGCTTTATTGATATGTGATTCACACATAATGCAATTCATCCCTTTGAAATGTGTGTTGCTCAGAGTTATGCAACCATCAAAACAATAAATTTTAGAACATTTTTATCCATAAAAATCCAGTGACCATAGTCTTTCCCTATTTGTACTTGCCTTCTTCATTTAAAATATCTGAATCAACCTGGAGTGTTGAATTTTCCAAATTGGAAAGTGTTTTGCATATGTTCAATGACTTGCTCCTTCTTTAATACCGGCTAACTTTTAGTCTTAAAAACAGGTCCTTCATGAGCTTATGTGACCTCATAGCATTCTTTGTTTAATCTCTTGCAGCTTTGATTATGTACTGTGATTGACTGTACTCTGTGGTCTCCAGATACTTTGTTGTTTTAAAGAGTTATTTTACTTATTTGAAAGGTAGAGTGACATGGGGGGAGAGACAGAAAAAGAGATCTTTCATTCACTGATTCATTCCCCAAATGGCCACAGAAGCCAGGAGCCTGGACCTTTATTTGGGTCTTCTACGTGGGTGGCGTGAGTCCAAGTACTTGGCCCATTTCCCCCTGCGTTCCCAGGTGCATTAGCAGGGAACTGGATCTGAAGTGGAGCTTTCACGACTGTAACCAGGGCTCTGCTATGGCATGCCCGTGCCACAGGTGGTAGCCTAGCCGCCTGCGTCACCAGACACTTTTGAAGAAATACAAAACTGCTAATGGCCTCGGTAACAGCTTCAAGCTTTATGGACTCAGTAGGCCCTTGAGTCTGTTTGATATGTTTATTCATTTCTTACTACTGTTTCTTGTTTCTATGGTGATTATTTCATATCTTCTTCATTTTTCTCAAGTGCTTGGAAGCATTTGTGCTTTACTGTGAGAAGATGATTAGCCTCCAATTTCCTTGAGAAATATGAAGCAGGGTTCCCTTCACACCGCCTCATGCCTTTACTTTTCACTTGATTTTTTTTTTTAATTTTATTTATTTATTTTTAAACTTTTTTTTTATTTGACAGGTAGAGTTATAGATAGTGAGAGAGAGAAACAGAGAGAAAGGTCTTCCTTCCGTTAGTTCAGTCCCCTAATGGCCGCTACGGCCGGCGCTGCGCCAATCTGAAGCCAAGAGCTGGGTGCTCCCTCCCAGTCTCCCCTCCGCATGGGAGGGGACCCATGTGCAGGGACCCAAGCACTTGGGCCATCCTCCACTGCCTTCCCGGGCCACAGCAGAGAGCTGGACTGGAAGAGGAGCCACCGAGACTAGTACCCGGCGCCCCAACTGGGACTAGAACCTGGTGTGCCGGCATCGCAGGTGGAGGATTAGCCAAGTGAGCCGTGGCGCCGGCCACTTTTCACTTGATATTAACTCCTTTTCTCACCCCTCACTTTAAGGTGAAACTTTTCCATTAGTGTCAGTCTTCTTGTACCTTTATAATCTTATTCTGTCTTGAGAGTGCCAGCCTCTGATTTCTAGAGGATCTCAAGGGATTTGTAAGGGAGAATGACACAAAAACCTGAGACAGTAGTGTGTGTGAGACCTTTTCATACATAGTTCAGAACCACCATATTGGGCTTAACCTGTACCTGTCCTAGGCACTATTTTTTTTTTTTTTTAAAGATTTTACTTATTTATTTGAGAGGCAGAGTTACAGACAGAGAGGGAGAGACAAATCGAAATGTCTTCCACCTACTGCTTCACTCCCTAGCAACGTGATGTCTGCATCGGCCAGAGCTGGGAGGATCCGAAGCCAGGAGCAGGAGTTTTTTCCAGTCTCCACGTGAGTGCAGGGACCCAAGCACTTGGGTTCTTCCACTGCTTTCCCAGGCCATAAGCAGAGAGCTGGATTGGGAGAGGAGCAACCAGGACACGAACTGGTGTCCATTTGGGAGGCAGGCACCACAGGTGAAGGCTTAACCTACTGAAACACAGTGCCGGCCCCTAAGCAATTATATTTGTAATAAGGTTTGAGTTCAAAGACAGGGAAGGTCATGACAGTTTGAATGATCACATTTTCCTTTCTTCCATACTCTGTCCCCTGCTCCTAGTAATCACACACCTGACCAGTGATTTCTGATGTAATTTGCTTTCAGTAAATTCACCAGGTTTCTGTTAGTGTTAATAGGGTTCCCACACTACCTGGTGCCTCACATTGCTAATGTAGAAGCAAAGTTCCATTGGGAAACTTGAAGCCATAAAATTAAACCATCATTTTTATTTTATTTGTTTATTATTTATTTGAACAACAGAAAGAGACATAAAAAGAGCTTCCATCTGCTGATTCACTCCCTATATGCTGGCAACAGCCAAGGCTAAGCCAGTCAAAAGTCAGGAGCCCGAAACAACCTGGGATTCCCTCCTGGGTAACAGGGAACCAAGTACTTGGGCCGTTACCTGCTGCTCCCAGGGTATACATGAACAGGAAGCTGGAATTGGAAGCAGAGCTGAGGCTTGAACAGAAACGCTCTGATAATAATAGGATGCATGTATCTCATGTCTCATGGCCACCCTGTATCATTTGTGTTTTCTTTAGGGACAATTGTAAATATAAGATTTATTTTATCTTGATATCTTTTTTTTAAAAGATTTATTTATTTATTTGAAAGTCAGAGTTACACAGAGAGAGGAGAGGCAGAGGGAGAGAGAGGTCTTCCATCCACTGGTTCACTCTCCAATTGCCTGCAACAGCTGGACCTGTGCCGATCTAAAGCCAGGAGCCAAGAGCCTCTTCTAGGTCTCCCACGTGGGTGCAAGGGCCCAAGGCCATCTACTGCTTTCCCAGGTCATAGCAGAGAGCTGGGTCGGAAGTGGAGCACCTGGGACTAGAACTGGTGCCCACATGGCATGCCGGCAGTGCAGGTGGCAGGGACTTAACCCACTACACCACAGAGGCAGCCCCCAAGTATAGATTCTAATCCGTTACTTTGTTAGAGTTTTCTAAAAATACCTGCGCATAGGCATTGTGACACAGCAGGTTAAGCCAGCACTTGGCTATGCCAGGACACCATGTGGAGTGCCAATTCAAGGCTTGGCTGCACTGCTTCTGATGCAGCTTCCAGCTAATGTTCCTGGGAAGGCTGTGAAAGATGATCCAAGTACTTGAGTCCCTACCACCTATATTTCGGGAGATCAGGATGGAGTTACTGGCTCCTGGCTTGGGCCTGGCCCAGACCTGGGTCAGACCTGGGTCAGACCTGACTGTTGTGAGCATTTAGGGAGTAAACCAGTGGATAGAAGATCTCTGTTTATCTCTCTCTCTCTCTCTGTCACACTGCCTTTCAGATAAATACATAAATACTTTAAAAAGTGAATAAAAATACCTGCTGCTGTGGAAAGCATTTGGTTCATCTCTGTCAACCTGTATATTTGTTGATTGCTGTGGTTTTATTTGCCTTTCCTCATATTCATTAAGAATTTGGGCACCTGACTGGATTTTTTTTTGAATCTTTTTAGATTCTGGATATTAATCCTTTATCAGTTGTGACAAGGGTTCCAGTCACTGCTTCTCAAAGTGTCAATTTCACTTCTATGGATTTTCTTTAAATGCTCTATTAGTTATCACAGATCAGGGAAAACGTATGCTATTTGTCCCTTTGGGACTGACTTACTACACTAAGTATGAAGTTTTCCAGATTCATCCATTTTATTGTAAATGACCGGACTTCATTTTTTTTAAAACTCTGTGTAGTGTTCCATTGTGTACATATCCCATAGTTTTCTTTATCCAATCTTCAGTTGACAGACATTTACGTTGATTCCGTGTCTTAGGTATTTTGAATTGTAGTGCGATAAACATGGGGGTGCAGATAACCCTTTTATTTGCTGATTTCATTCCCCTTGGGTAAATTCCCAGGAGTGGGATGGCTAGGTCATATGGCAGGTCTACATTCAGATTTCTGAGGTATCTCCAAACTGTCTTCCATAGTGGCTTTTACACTGGGTCTCCCACATGGGTGCAGGGGCCCAAGCACTTGGGGCATCTTCACTGCTTTCCCAGGCACATTAGCAGAGGACTGGATCGGAAGTGGAACAGCTGGCATTTGAACTGGTGCCTTTATGGGATGCTGGTGTTGACAAGGAGTGGCTTAAACTGCTGCGCCATACTGCAAGCCCCTTCAAATCAGTCTTATTTCATCTGTATCTTTTCCTTCGCTGTACTCTCCATGCCTGCCGATTACTTTGGAATAATTTATAGGTATCATGTAATTTATTTTTATTTTTTTGACAGGCAGAGTTAGACAGTAAGAGAGAGAGAGTCAGAGAGAAAGGTCTTCCTTCCGTTAGATCACCCCCCAAATGGCTGCTACGGCTGGTGCACTGCGCTGATCTGAAGCCAGCAGCCAGGTGCTTCCTCCTGGTCTCCCATGCAGGTGCAGGACCCAAGGACTTGGGCCATCCTCCACTGCCCTCCCGGGCCACAGCAGAGAGCTGGACTGGAAGAGGACCAACTGGGACTAGAACCCAGAGTACCGGTGCCGCAGGCGGAGGATTAGCCTAGTGAGCCGCGGCGCCGGCTGGTATCATGTAATTTCAAATGGAATATTTCAGTATGTATTTCTTAAAGATGTTTTATTAAAATAAACAAAATCGCAGTACTATTCTGACAGAAAAAAGCAATGATTCCTTAATATCATCAAATACATAGTGTTCTCATTTCTCCTGTTTCCTGAGGTGTTTACTCCCTGTTGTTTTTTATTGAGTCAGAAGTAAAACAAGAGTCACACATGTTTGGTTAGTTTGTCTCTTAAGTCTCTTAATTGAAGAGTAAATTCTCATTTTTCTCCTAGCAGTTTATTTCTTAAAGAAACCAGTTTTATTTATCTTTAGTTTTGATTTCCTTCTCTCTACGTGTCTGATGCGTTACAGAGCATGCTTACTTCATTTCTTATCATCTGGTAGAGACCTGATCTAATTGAATGTTAATTTTCAGAAGAGTACTTCATGGGTTGGTGTGCCGCCCTCATGAGGTGGGGCAGAATGTCCAGTCATATTTCTCTGTGATGTTAGTAACTGTCAATGGTTATCGCCCAGATCTACCAGTTAGGGATTAAAAAATGCTGATATTCTTTTCCTTATTCACCTGTTGGTGGTCATATTTGTAGGAAAGTCCAAGTTTGAATTTTAAAGCTGCTGCTTTATATTTTTCCAGGATGGCATCCTTTGGGTGGAAGAGGAAAATTGGTGAGAAAGTCTCCAGGGTCACTTCCCAGCAGTTTGAAGCTGAAGCTGCTGATGAGAAGGATGTCCCTGAGAGTGATGAAGGGAATTGGCTTCACGCTGTTAAACGTCGGAAGGAAGTTCTCCTTGAAGGCTGTGCTGAGAAAAGTAAACAGCTGAAGGACGAAGGAGCGAATTTGGCTGAAAATAAAAGGTGTGTTTTTAGACTTTTCTTATGAACAACAGTTTATATTTTCTGGCTCACTGTCAGTAATGAGGTGAATAGTTAGGAATTCTATAAATTATGTTTCTAAAATCTAGCCTACATACTGAATTAATTAAAGTAATAAGGTATTTCTAGTCACCTAAAAATTCCTATGATCAGGAAGAAATGTCAACGCTTGTAAAATAGTTTTTAGCATAAAATAGTCTCTGCTTTGCATCATTATTCTGTTTAAAACAGGTAAATGCCTAGTGAAATGTAATCCAATTTACCATTAGTGGGAGGTAGTATAATCCTTGTGAACTTTGTCCTTATGCAATTATATGCTAGGTAGGCTAGGCATTTAGTGAATGGTTTTAAGGGCATACACATTAAAAAAAAAGTTTGGCAATCCTTTGTTATTTATTTATGTGAAAATGATTTTGTGCATAGATTTTGATAATAGCTCCCTTTATTCATTTCCTTCCCTTAACTAATAATCTCTCAATGCTTTTCCTATATGTTCTTGATTTTTTTTTAAAAGATTTATTTATTTATTTGAAAGTGAGAGTTACACAGAGGGAGAAGGAGAGGCAGAGAGAGAGAGAGAGAGAGAGGTCTTGTATCCGCTGATTCACTCCCCAGTTGGCCGCAACAGTCGGAGCTGATGCCGATCTGAAGCCAGGAGCCAGGAGTTTCCTCCGGGTCTCCCACGTGGGTGCAGGGGCCCAAGGACTTGGGCCATCTTCTGCTGCTTTCCCAGGCCATAGCCGAGAGCTTGATTGGAAGTGGAGCAGCTGGGACTCAAACTGGTGCACATAAGGGATACCGGGACTTCAGGTGGGGGCTTTACCCACTACACTACAGCACCGGCCCCTTTTCTTTCTTTCTCCCTCCTTCCCTCCTTCTCTCCCTTCTTCCTTCTCTTCTCTTCTCTCTTCTCCCTCCCTCTTCCCTCTTCCCTCTTCCCTCTTCCCTCTTCCCTCTTCCCTCTTCCCTCTTCCCTCTTCCCTCTTCCCTCTTCCCTCTTCCCTCTTCCCTCTTCCCTCTTCCCTCTTCCCTCTTCCCTCTTCTCTCTTCTCTCTTCTCTCTTCTCTCTTTTCTCTTTCAAAGGCACAGTTTACAAAGAGAGAGGGAGAGACAGAGAGATTTTTCAGCCTCTGGCTTACTCCCCAAATGGCCTCAACGGCCAGAGCTGGGCTGGTCAAAGCCAAGACCAAGAGCTTCTTTCAGGTCTCCCACGTGGATGGCAGGGGTCCAAGGACTTGGGCCATCCTTTGCTGCTTTCTCAGACACATTAGCAGGGAGCTGCATTGGAAGTGGAGCAACCAGGACTCAAGCTGGCACCCATATGGAATGCCTTTATCCATTACACCATAATGATGGCCCATCTTTTTCTTTTCCTCTTTTTCTTGCCTTTTTATTCCTTTCTTCTTCCTCTGCTTAGTTCTTTCAGAAGGACTGGAAATCATTTTTATATAAGTCAATGGGAAAAAGACAAATTGTTCAGTAAGTTGTATTCAGAAAATTGAATTACTGTATAGAAGAAAGTAAAACCGAGTTTATTTCTAGTTCCATATACAATGATGGATCTTAGATGGATTAAAATTTGAATATGAAAGGTAAAATGATCCAGTTAACAGAGGAAAATACATATGGTGGGGCCGGTGCTGTGGGTAGTGGGAAAAGCCTCTGCCTGCAGTGCTGGCATCCCATGTGAGCGCCGGTATGAGTCCCGGCTGCTCTACTTCCTTTCCAGCTCTCTGCTATGGCCTGGGAAAGCATTATAAGATGGCTGAAGTCTTTCGGCCCCTGCACCCATGTGGGAGACCCGGAAGAAGCTCCTGGCTCCTGGCTTCGGATCGGCGCATCTCTGGCCGTTGCAGCCAGTTGGGGAGTGAACCAGCTGATGGAAGACCTCTCTCTCTCTGCCTCTCCTTCTCTCTCTGTGTAACTCTGACTTTCAAGTAAATAAGTAAATCTTTTAAAAAAATACATGTGGTATTTTTATAGTCTATGGTAGAAAATTTTTTTTTAATTTGTTTATTTGAGGGGCAAGGAGACAGAGTTCCCAATACTGATTCACTCCCCAGTTACCAGCAATGGCTGGGAGCCAGGAACTCAATGCAAGTCTCCCACAAGAGTGGCAGGAACCCAATCACTTGAGCCAATACCACTTATTAGTGGCAAGTTAGAGTCAGGAATGGAGCGAGGTCTCAAATCTAGGCACTCTCATATGGGTTGAGGGCATTTTTTTTTTTTTTAAGATTTGTTTATTTGAAAGAATGACAGAGAGACATAAAACTTGTTTTTTAAGATTTATTTATTTATTTGAAAGGCAGAGTTTCAGAGAGGCAGAGGCAAAGAGAAAGAGAGAGAGAGAGAGGTGGGTCTTCCATCCCCTGGTTCACTTCCAGAATGGCTGCTATGGTCAGAGCTGTGTCGATTGGAAGCCAGGAGCCAGGAGCTTCTTTCGGGTCTCCCATGTGAATGTGGGGGCCCAGAGACTTGGGCCATCCTCTGCTGCTTTCCTAGGCACATTAACAAGGAGCTGGGTTGGAAGAGGAGCAGCCGGGAGTAGAACTGGCGCTCATATGAAAGTCTGGTGCTACAGACAGTGGCTTTATCCACTGTACCACTGCTTTGGCCCCAGTATGTGGGTATCTTAATTGACATCTTAATTGCTAGGACAACAGCTTGCTTTCTGAGCTTCCCTTTGTTTTAAAGAAATATTTATTTATTTATTTGCATTTATATGATAGACAAGGAGGGAAAGAGAGAGAGCGATCTCCTGTTTGCTGATTCATTGCCCATATGACCACAGTAGCCAGGAATGGGCCAGGCTGAAGCCAGGAGTGAAGGGAACTCAGTCTTTATTTCCCATATAGGTGGCGAGGACTCAACTATTTGAGATATTACCTGCTGCCTTCCATGGTGCACTTTGACAGGAAGCTGGAATTGGCAGAGGAGCTGGGACTCAGACCCAGGCAAACTGATATGAGATGAATGCCCATCCCAGGACTTTGTTTAATTAAAGAAACATTTCAAAACTGTATTAAAGTTGAAAGTGTGGTATAACCCTGTTATCCCTCTAGCTGGACTCAAAAATTCTTAATATTTCTTTTATCTTTTTCTCATATATATACCTATAATTATGTGTGTGTGTGTGTGTGTGTGTGTATGTATGAATATATTTTGGCTGATTTACATGAAAGTAAGTTGCAGACATCATGACAATGATACCTAATTCAGTATGCTTCTCCTAAGAATAAGGATATTTTGTTACCTGACATACCATTATCAAATTTGTGAAAATTAACAATTCCATAATATGCTCATATTTAGTTTTTTTTACTTTTACCCCAATGTCTTTTCTGTATGTGCATTTATACTTATTTATTTATGTATTTTAATTTTATTTGAGAGGCAGAGACAGAGACAGAGATCTTCCATGTGTAGGTTTACTCCCCTAATGCTTGCAACAACCAGGGCTGGACAAGGCCGAAGCCAGGAGACTAGAACTCAAGCCAGGTGTCCCATGTAAGGGGCAGGGGCACAAGAACTTTAGTCATCATTTGTTGCCTCCTCATATGCTCATTAGCAGGAAGCTGGAATCAAGAATGTCACCAGGACTCGAACCCAGAGAGAGGCAGAGAGAGGTCTTCTATCCGATGGTTCACTCCCCAGATGGCCGCAACAGCCAGAGCTGTGCTGATCCGAAGCCAGGAGCCAGAAGCTTCTTCCTGGTCTCCCATGCGGGTGCAGGGGCCCAAGGACTTGGGCCATCTTCTACTGCTTACCCAGGCCATAGCAGAGAGCTGGATTGGAAGAGGACAGCCGGGACTAGAACCAGCGCCCATATTGGATGCCAGCGCTTCAGGCCAGGGCGTTAACCCGTTGGGCCACAGTGCCAGCCCCTTCTTTTCTTTTTTTATTTATTTATTTGAGGTAAAATTACAGACAGAGAGAGGGAGAAAGGTCTTCCAACCACTGGTTCAGTCCCCAAATGGCCACAGTGCCAGAGCTGAACCATTTTGAAGCCAGGAGCCAAGAGCTTCTTCCAGGTCTCCCATATAGGCGCAGGGGCCCAAGCACTTAAGCCTTCTTCTGCTTTCCCAGGCCATAGCAGAAAGCTGGATCAGAAGAGGAGCATCCAGGACTAGGATTGGAGCCCATATGGGATGCTGTACCACAGGCAGAGGCTTAGCCCACCATGCCACAATGCCAGCCCTGATTAAAGAAAATTTCTAATGTATATTAAAGTTGAAAGTATGATAATCTTGTATCCCTCTGTTGATGCTGAAAAACTTTTTGTGTTAAGTTGGGCGATGCCAGAGCCAGGAGCCTGGAACTCCATCAAGACCTCACAAGGGGTTGGCAGGGGCCAAGGTACTTGGGCCATCTTCTGGAGCCTTCCCTACTGGAGTGAAATTGGAGCAGCCAGAACTCAAACTGGTGCTTAGGTGGGATGCCAACATCACAAGTGATGGTTTAACTTGCTGTACCACAACTCTGGCCTCTGCAAAACTCTTTTTTAAAATTTAAAAAAAAATTTTAATTTTTAAATTTTAATTTATATAAATTTGTTGTATTTCATATATACAGATTTAGAAACATAGTGATTTTTTTTTTTTTTTTTAGAAAAGATTTATTTGAAAGAGTTACACAGAGAGAGATGAGAGGCAGAGAGAGAGGGAGGTCTTCCATCCTCTGGTTCACTCCCCAATTGGCTGCAACAGCTGGAGCTGCGCCTATCTGAAGCCAGGAACCAGGAGCTTCTTTTAGGTCTCCCACATGGGTGCAGGGGCCCAAGGAGTTGGGCCATCTTCCATTGCTTTCCCAGGCCATAGCAGAGAGCTAGATCAGAAGTGGAGCAGCCAGGACTTGAACTGATGCCCATATGGGATGCTGGCACTGACAGGTGGTGGCTCTGCCCGCTGTGCCACTGTGCCAGCTCCCATAGTGATACTTTGCACCCTACCCTTCCTCCTATCCAGGCTCCAATACTACTTCTTCCTCTCTCTCCCATTCCCACTCTTAATTTTTTTTTTAACTTTTATTTAATGAATATAAATTTCCAAAGTACAGCTTATGGATTACAATGGCTTCCCCCCATAACTCCCCCCCCACCCGCAACCCTCCCATCTCCCGCTCCTTCTCCTCTTCCATTCACATCAAGATTCATTTTCAATTTTCTTTATATACAGAATATCAGTTTAGCATATATTAAGATTTCAACAGTTTGCACCCACATAGAAACACAAAGTGAAAAATACTGTTTGAGTACTAGTTATAGCATTAAATCACAATGTACAGCACATTAAGGACAGAGATCCTACATGAGGAGTAAGTGCACAGTGACTGCTGTTGTTGACTTAACAAATTGACACTCTTGTTTATGGCGTCAGTAATCACCCTAGGCTCTTGTGATGAGTTGCCAAGGCTATGGAAGCCTTTTGAGTTCACCGACTCTGATCATATTTAGACAAGGTCGTAGTCAAAGTGGAAGTTCTCTCCTCCCTTCACCCACTCTTAATTTTTACAAAGATCTACTTTGAGTTTACTTAATGGTCATTAAGTTAATCCTACATTAAGTAAAAAAGCTCAACTGATAGTATGAAGGAAGAAAAACACTGTTGCTCAACAGAAGAGACAAGGGCTGTAAACGATCATCAAATCTCAGAATGTCCATTTCACCCTAATACATTACATTTTAGGTAATCTATTCTTTCCCTTAGATAAGGGAAAACATATGGTATCTGTCTTTTTGGGACTGGTGTAGTTCACTAAGAATAATGATATTAAGTTGTGTCCATCTTATTGCAAAAGATAAGATTTCATTTTTTTTTTTTTTTACAGCTGAGTATTACCCCAAGTACCTCATAGTTTATATATGCCATAATTTCTTTACCCAGTTAACAGTTGATGGACATATGGTTGATTACATATCTTTGTGTGTGTGTTTTTATTTTTTTAAGATTTATTTATTTATTTGAAAGGCAGAATTACAGAGAGGCAGAGGTGGAGAGAGAGAGAGAGAGAGAGAGAAAGTCTTCCATTTGCTGGTTCACTCCCCAAATGGCCGAAACTGCCAGAGCTGGGCCAATCCTAAGCCAGGATCCAGGATCTTCTTCCAGGTCTCCCATGTGGGTTTAGGGGCCCAATGACTTGGGCAAACCTCTGTTGCTTTCCCAAGCCATTAGCAGGGAGCTGGATCAGAAGTGGAACATCCAGGACTCAAACCAGCACCCATATGGGATGCCAACACTGCAGGCAGCAGCTTTACCTGCTATGCCACAGCTCTATCCCCAATTTTATATCTTAGCTATTGTTAATTGAGCTGCAGTGACATGGGGGTAGAGATAACTCTTTCATATGCTAATTTCTTTTGGTTTGAGTAAATTGCGAGGAGTGGGATGGCTGGGTCATATGGTAGGTTTATATTCAGATTTCTGAATTATCTCTGTACTGTTTTCCATAATGGCTGGACCAGTTTACATTCCCACCAACAGTGGATTTTCTCCATATCCTCACCATCATTTGTTGTTTGTTGATTCTGTATGAGAGCCATTCTAATTGGAGTCAGGGGAAACTTTATTTTGGACTTGATTTGCATTTCCCTGATAGCTAGTGATCCTGATCATTTCTTGATGTGTCTGTTGGCCATTTGAATTTCCTCTCTTGAAAAATGTCTGTTTATGTCCTTTGCTCATTTCTTAACTGGATTGTTTGTTTTTTTTTTTTGTTGTTGAATTTCTTGATCTCTTTATAGATTCTAGATAATAACCCTTTATCAGTTGCATTGTTTGCAAATATTTAATCCCATTCTGTTGGTTGCTTCTTCACATAACTGAGTGGTTTCTTTTGTAGTGCAGAAGCTTCTCAGCTTGATCATAGAGATCTTGGATATACTTGATTGATTTCAAAGTATTTGATTCTTTTTGTAGCTATTACGAATGGGCTTGATCTTAAAAGTTCTTTCTCAGCCATGATGTTGTCTCTGTATACAAAGACAATTGGTTTTTCTTTGTTTATTCTGTATCCTGCCACTTTACCAAACTCTTTTATGATTTCCAGTAGTCTCTCAATGGAGTCTTTTGGATCCCCTATATATAGCATCATGTCATCTGCAAATAGGGATAGTTTTACTTCCTCCTTTCCAATTTATATCCCTTTGGTTTATTTTTCTTGCCTAATGGCTCTGGCTAAAACTTCCAGGACTATATTGAAATAGCATTGGTGAGAATGGGCATCCTTGTCTGGTGCCAGATCTT
Organism: Oryctolagus cuniculus; assembly: GCF_964237555.1. Classification (NCBI taxonomy): domain Eukaryota; kingdom Metazoa; phylum Chordata; class Mammalia; order Lagomorpha; family Leporidae; genus Oryctolagus; species Oryctolagus cuniculus. The sequence continues at coordinate 66,009,258 of NC_091445.1, read as the reverse complement.
AGGGGGAATGCTTCTGGCTTTTCCTCATTCAATAGTATGCTGACCGTGTATTTGTCACAGATTGCCTTGATTGTTCCTTCTGTACCCAGTTTGCTTAAGGTTTTCATCCTGAAAAGATGTTGTATTTTTTTTTTAAGATTTATTTTATTTATTTGAAAGACAGAGTTACAGAGAGAGGTAGAGGCAGAAAGAGAGGTCCTCTATCTGCTGGTTCACTACCCAGATAGCTGCAACAGCCAGAGCTGTGCCAATCCAAAGCCAGGAGCCAGAAGCTTCCTCCAGGTCTCCCACATGGGTGCAGGGGCCCAAGGTCTTGGGCCATCTTCTACTGCTTTCCCAGGCCATAGCAGAGAGCTGGATCAGAAGAGGAGCAGCCAGGACTAGAACTGGCACCCATATGGGATGCCAGGGCTTTAACCCACTGCACCACAGCGCCCGCCCGTGATATTGTATTTTATCATTTTATCAAATGTATCTGTTGAGATAACCATACGGTTTTTGTTCTGCAGCTTATTAATGTGATGCATCACATTTATTGATTTGCAAATGTTGAACCATCCCTGTACACCAGGGATAACTCGCACATGGTCTGGGTGAATAATCTTTTTGATGTGTTGTTGGATTTGATTAATCAATAATTTGTCAAGGAATTTTGCATCTATGTTCATCAGGGAAATTGGTCTATAGTTCTCTTTCTCTGTTGTATCTTTTTCAGGTTTAAGAATGAATGTGATGCTGTCTTCATAGAAGGTGTTTGGGGGGATTCCCTCCCTTTCACTTGTTTTGAATAGCTTGAGAAGAATTGAAGTTAGTTCTTTAAATGTCTGGTAGAATTCAGCAGTGAAGCCATCAGTCCTGGTATTTTCTTTGTTGGGTGGGCCTTTTTACTGGTTCAATCTCTGATTTGGTTATTTGTCTGTTTAGGTTTTCTTTGTCTTCATGGCTCAATTTTGGTAGGTTGTTTACATCCAGAAAGCTATCCATTTCTTCTAGGTTTCCCAGTTTGTTGACATACAGCTCTTTGTAGTAATTCCTGATGATTTTTTATTTTTCTGATATATTTTGTTACATTTACTTTTTCATCTCTAATTTTATTGATTTGGGTCTTTTCCTCCTTTTTTTATTTTTGGTTAGTTGAGCCAGTGGTATATCAATTTTCCTTGGTTTTTAAAAAACTCTTAATTCCATTGATTTTTTTTTTTTTTTAAGATTTTGTTTATTTATTTGAGAAATAGAGTTAGCAGACAATGAGAGGAAGAGACAGAGAGAAAGGTCTTCCTTTCGTTGGTTCACTCCCCAAATGGCTGCAACGGCCAGAGCAGTGCCAATCCGGAGCCAGGAGCCAGGAGCTTCTTCCCGGTCTCCCACACCTGTGCAGGGGCCCAAGGACTTGGGTCATCTTCTACTGCTCTCCCAGGCCACAGCAGAGAGCTGGATCAGAAGAGGAGCAGCCGGGACTAGAACTGGTGCCCGTATGGGATGCTGGCGCCACAGGCGGAGGATTAACCTACTGTGCAATGGCGCCAGCCCCAATTCCACTGATCTTTTTTTCTGTGTTTTTGTTTTTAATTTTGTTTATTTCTTCTCTAAGTTTAATTATCTCTTCCCTCCTACTAATTTGTAGTTTGGCTTGTTGCTGTTTTTCTAAGTCCTTGGGATGCATTGATGGCTCATTTATTTGGTACCTACCAATTTTTCATAGAGGCACCAAGTGCTGTAAACTTCCCTCTTAACACTGTTTTTGCTATATCCCATAAGTTTTGAAGTGATGTCTTGTCATCTTAATTTGTTTCCAGAAATTTTTTGGTTTCTCTTTTGATTTTTTTCTATACCCACTGTTCTATCTCAGGTATTTCTTATAAACTGAGTAATGTGTGCAGATTTGATTTAAAGTCTCATCATTTTTGGCAAGAGTATGTGATAGGTGAAGTTTGTGCTTTATGTTGTATTGTATTGGAAGATAACTAACATTAGGTTGTTGTCTCTGTTAGTGTAGCTGTTGGAAAGATACTGTACCTGTGTCCTTCAGTTTGCTCCATTGAGAGCCAGATTTTCATAAAAATGTTATTTTATTGTTGCTCCCCCATTTGCGGAGGAACGACACCAGACCCTGCGCTGTTCTCTTTCCCCGGCCCTTCCCGGGTTTGCTGCTGCTCCCCCAACCCTGCCTCCGCGGAGGGGTGGCACCCCCGCTGCTTCCCCCGCTTCCGCGGAGGAGAGGCACACCACCAGCCGGCTCTCTCAGGGGTTCCTCAGATGTTCCTCCTGCATGTTGTCTCTCTCCTCCTTTATAGTCCTCTTCCACCAATCCCAGCTCTGCTGGCGTTCTCTCCCCACACGCTGAGCACGCTGCTCTCCTCCAATCAGGGGCAGGATCAGCTCCTGCAGCTTGTTAGTCGAATTGGTGAGGCAGCTGTGTGGAAGTTGTTTACTCCCTCTCAGCGCCATATGGTGGGAGATCAGATGCATAGAGTTAGTCTTAGCAGTTCCAGTAGTTTAGTCTAGTCTTGGTAATCTCAGTATTTATTTATCCAGTCTTAGTACTTATTTGTCTCCCGGGCGACGGGCCCTGCTCCCCACATTTTATTTTCTCAGATTTTATTTTATTTATTTGAATGGCAGAGGGTCAGAGAAAGGGATGGAGGGAGGGAGGGGGAGAGAGAGAGATATTAGAGACAGATATCTTCCACTTGCTGGTTCACTCCCCAAATGGCCACAGTAGCCTGTGGTGGTCAAGGTTGAATCCAGGAGTCTGGAACTCTGTCTGGGTCTCATGAGTGAGTCAGAGGTCTAGGTATTTGGGTCATCTTCTGCTGCCTTCCCAGGCGCATTAGCTGGATCAGAAGCAGAACGGCTCTTAGCACTCGGGACCTCCAGCACCCTAGTATGGGATGCAAGTATTGCAGGCTGCAGCTTAACACATTGTCACAATGCTGGCCCCTTCCTAAAAATTTTAAAACATTTATTGTTGAAGAAAATATATTAGGAAAATTGGTTTTCACAATATGAGAACTGTTGATTTATTTGCACTATTTATTTGATTTTTAGAAGATAGATCTATTACCAACAGTAGTATCTGAATGCGTCTTTGGTTGGGAAAGAATATTCTTCAGATGACCCATACATCTAAAAATCAGGCCTGTGTGCCTTTGACTGGTATCTTCCATGTGCAATTGAAGACTTTGAGAAATTAAAATAAAAGGAAGTAGTAAGTAAGAAACACCTTTTCTCTTTCTTTGTTTCCTCCCTCTCTCCCTCCTTCCTTCTACCATAAGATTCCTTATTAATGATTTTTGACATAAATGAGTCAAAACTGAATGACATACTACTTTTTAGGTTTGCTTTTATTTTTGATTCTTGTGTAACCTTTTATATTTAAAAAAAAAAAAAAGAAAAAAAGAAAATGGTCAGGGCCGGCGCTGTGGCTCACTAGGGTAATCCTCTGCCTGCGGCTCCAGCATCCCATATGGGCGCCGGGTTCTAGTCCCGGTTGATCCTCTTCCAGTCCAGCTCTCTGCTGTGACCCAGGAAGGCAGTGGAGGATGGCCCAAGTGCTTGGACCCCTGCACCCGCATGGGAGACCAGGAAGAAGCACCTGGCTCCTGGCTTCAGATGGGTGCAGCACCGGCTGCAGCGGCCATTTGGGGGGTGAACCAACAGAAGGAAGACCTTTCTCTCTGGCTCTCTTACTGTAACTCTACCAGTCAAAAAAAAAAAATGCTATTAAAAAAAAAAAACAAAATGGTGCTTAAACTACAGTATATTAGCATGTCAAATTGGGAATGTAAGGTGGAAAATAAGTAACAGTCAGGATCAATTAACATTTTAACTGTTAGATGGCTGGCGCCATAGCTCAGTAGGCTAATCCTCCGCCTGTGGCGCCGGCACACCGGGTTCTAGTCCTGGTTGGGGCGTTGAATTCTGTCCCGGTTGCTCCTCTTCCAGTCCAGCTCTCTGCTGTGGCCCGGGAGAAAAGTGGAGGATGGCCCAAGTCCTTGGGCCCTGCACCCGCATTGGAGACCAGGAGAAGCACCTGGCTCATGGCTTCGGATCAGTGCGGTGTGCTGGCCACAGCGCACCAGCCTCAGCGGCCATTGGAGGGTGAACCAAGGAAAAAGGAAGACCTTTCTCTCTGTCTTTCTCTCTCATTGTCCACTCTGCCTGACAAAAAAAAAAAAAAAAAAAAAAAAAGAAAACCAATTGTAAACTTTCCAGATTTATGAAATCACTTTCAGAACATCCATAAAACATCTTAGAAATTCCTGTAAATGCCTGTTAAAAGTTCATTAACTGTTGTTTTTGCCTTTTCTCCAGACCACACTAGTGTGTAGAAGGGAAAAGCTATTCCGTTATTGCCATGGGATTCTCTCTGAATTTCCTGCGGTAGAAGAGAGATATCAACATTGTAGATAAACAAAATAATTCTTGTTTCTGCCTGCAGGCCAAAACATTGAGTCACAGTACTCAAATCAGCTGCATTGAATGCTTTGAGTGGAGCACTTTGTGAGATGATTAAGTATTTTGTTCTTCAGCATTTGTTTTGAAGTAATGTATACACAGCTTTAGAAAATAACTGAACAGATTCTACCAAAGGAATCATGTAGAATTGAGTGGTTTGGCTTCTCTAAGTGTAATAAAAATAGAAATAATAGTTTAAAAATATCTGAAACTATTAAGCTTGATTGAAATTAATTAAGTTAAATAAATTAAAAAAATGACCATTCCATGCTCACCAAATCAACGTCACCTTTCTTAAATCACTCTCATTTAATTACATGTAGCCTCCTTGGACTTCCTTGCTTTGTGAATAAAGTTCTTATGCAATTTTGTGTTATGCCTCTGTCTGAAAAACTCTTTTCTCCTGTTTTGTGATGTTTTTCTTGTTATTTAGCTGTCTGCTGATATGTCATCTCAGTGAGCCCCTCTGTAACAAGGGGCACCTTTGTGCTTCCTCTTCTTCATATTAGCCTGTTTTTAATTTGCTTTTAGTATTTCTGCCTTTTTGAAATTACCCTATATATCAGTATACTTATATGTTGTTTCTTTTCTGTGTAAATGTAGAATCCAGGATGGTGAGGACTTTGTGAAACTTGTAATGTGTCATCAGCTCTTGGAATAACTTGTGGCACTTACTAGGTCCTCAATGTTTATGAAACTGTACTATTTAGCTGTATTGCAGCTCAATAATAATAAATAATAAAAATATTTTTATTTTATAATTTGCTGCATTGTATGTACCGAGTATGCATTTTTGAAAAAATATTTATTTATTTATTTGAAAGTCAAAGAGAGAGAGAAAGAGAGATCTTCCATCTGCTGTTGCACTCCCCAGATGGCCACAATGGCCAGGGCTGGGGCAGGCTGTTGCCAAGAGCCAGGAACTTCTTTCAGGTCTCTTATGTGGGTGGCAGGGGCCCAAACACCTGGGCCCATCTTCTGCTGCTTTTTTTCCCCCTAGATCATTAGCAGAGAGTTGGATCAGAAGTGGAGCAGCTGGGATATAGCCGGGTAGCTAGGAACTTCGATCAGGCTCTCCCATATGGGTGCAGGGGCCCAAGTGCTTGGGCCATTCTCTGCTGCTTTCCCAGACACATTAGTGGGGAGCTGGATCAGAAGTAGAGCAGCTGGACTCAAACAGGTTCCCATATGGGATGCTTAACCCACTGTGCCACAGCACCAGCCCCTGTATTTTGTTTCTTAGCCCAACCATAAAGGCCTTTGAAAATAGAATTTTCCTGTTGTACTTCTGTGTGACTATGTGGCATTTGAGAATAATTGCCCTATTCTGAATCTTATTCTTTTTCCATTATCCCATATTCCACAATTTTTCAGGCTCTTTTGTGTACAAAAGGCTTTCTTTCTATAATAGGAGCTAACGATATATACAGTATAGTGGGCCTTAGGGCTGGATAGCCTAGTTTTATCACAACTCAACCATTTACTAGCTTTGTAATATTAGTCAAATCATTTTACTTCTCTGTATTTAGCTTTCCTCTTGGAAAAAATACCTGACTGTAACATTGCTATGATGAAGAAATGAACTTACTTATATAACATACTTAACAGGGACTTAATACTTAGCATAGACCCAATAAATATTAGCTTTGGTTATTGCTAGTATCCTTAGTGTTACTGGTTTTTTTTTTTTTTTTTTTTTTTTTTTAAGATTTATTTGTTTATTTAAAAGAGTTACACAGAAAGAGGAGAGGCAGAGAGAGAGAATTCCTCCATCCGATGGTTCACTCCCCAGTTGGCTGCAATGGCTGGAGCTGTGCCAATCCGAAGCCAGGAGCCAGGAGCTTCTTCCGGGTCTCCCAGGTGGGTGCAGGGGCCCAAGGACTTGGCCATCTTCTACTGCTTTCCCAGGCCATAGCAGAGAGCTGGATAGGAAGTGGAGCAGCGGGAACTCCAAGCGGTGCCCATCTGGGATGCTGGCACTTCAGGCCAGGGCGTTAACCCGCTGCGCCACAGCATTGCCCCCATACTGTTACCGTTAATACATTATTATTACATTTCTAATTGTTCTGCCTCCTTGATTTGTTGTGTATCCTTTCACTTTTTTTTTTTTTTAAAGTCTATTTATTTGAAAGAGTTACAGAGAGAGGTAGAGCCAGAGAGAGAGAGGTCTTCCATCTGCTCATTCACTCCCTAAATGGCTGCTACGACTGGAGCTGGGCTTAGCCAAAGCCAGGAGCCAGGAGTTTTCTCCAGGTCTCCCATGTGAGCGCAAAGCCCCAAGCACTTGGACCATTCTCTGTTGCCTTCCCAGGCCATAGCAGGGAGCTGGATTGGAAGTGGAGCAGCCGGGACTTGAACTGGTGCCCATATGGGATGCTGGCACTGCAGGTCCGGGCTTATACCCACTGCACCACAGTGCCATTCCCATTCACTTTCAATGTTATTTGTTTCATGGGGTTTTGTGAGGCTAAAGTCCAATGATGGTTGTGAAAATACTTTAAAAATTAGATGTGGACTTTCACTTAGAACCGTGAGAGAGTATTTAGAACTAGACCTGGAAAACCCCAAACAACTGAAAAATTGGACAGAGGATATGAAACAATTGTTTTCAAATAATGGACAATAACTAGTACAAGACTGATTTTTAAGAGAAGGGACACAAATAAGCTCCCTATAAGCTCCCTTATTTTCTACCTGAGAGCCAGTTTCCAGGTTGTAAGCACATAGACGGGGAAACCAGACAGATCTCAGTGGTCTCATTGAGTTGAGGTGATGGAGATTGGATTTTGGAGAGTTGAAGGAAACTAGAAGTTGTAAGGACTACCAGAGAGGGCCCAGCGCTGCGGCGTAGTGGGTAAAGCTGCCACCTGCAGTGCCGGCATCCCATATGGGTACTGGTTCGAATCCTGGCTGCTCCACTTCTGATGCAGCTCTCTGCTATGGCGTAGGAAAGCAGTGGAAGATGGCCCAAGTCTTTGGGCCTGGAGGAAGCTCCTGGCTCCTGGCTCCTGGTTTTGGGTCAGTGTAGTGCTGGTTGGTGTGGCCAATTGGGGAGTGAACCAGCAGATGGAAGTCCTCTCTCTTTCTCTGTCTGCCTCTCCTTCTCTCTCTGTGTAACTCTGACTTTTAAATAAATAAATAAATCTTTAAAGAAAAAAAAAATACTACCAGAGAAGGAAGAGCTACTTAGAGAAAAGGTCTAAAGATCTTTATGAAGTCCCCTTGAGACTTTGTTGAATATTAGGCCAAGCAGCTGTGGAAGAGATTCTGTTAGTCTAGGCAAAATAACTGGGAAAGCGTAAGCTGAACAATTCTCAAGAGTTCATACATAGAGACGTATTCAAGTTTCAAATATCCAGACTGGAGTGTCTTTAGTGGTCACCAGGATGTTCAGTGGCGTCACCAGAGGGATTATGCCTCACTATTATGCACTATCCCTGGAGGGAAGGCTGTCAGAACTTGCCCTAACAGAGCTTAAAAAAGAATTTTTTGAAGTGTTCAAACATACAAAAGTGAACTACCTGCCAGAACAGATTCAAAAGTTTCCAGGCAGTAGTGTAACACTTAAAATGTTCAGCCTTCAATCAAAAGTTACTAGACTTGCCCATGTGACCCATAACAGGAAACTAGTTCGTCAGTGCAAATACTCAGAAATAGCATGTATGATGGAAGTAATAGACAATGAAGTTAACATGGTAACAAACTCTTTTCAAATATTCAAAGGGAAATATGAATGTAATAAAGGGGTGAAATCAAAGATAAAGAAAAAGAAGGGGCTGGTGCTGTGGCATAGCAGGTAAAAAACCACCGCCTGCAGTGCCAGAATCCCATATGGGTTCCCGTTTGAGTCCTGGCTGCTCCACTTCCGATCCAGCTCTCTGCTATGGCCTGGGAAAGCAGTAGAAGATGGCCCAAGTTCTTGGGCCTCTGCACCTGTGTGTGAAGACCTGGAGGAAGCTCCTGGCTCCTGGCTTCAGATCAGCCTACCTTTGGCCATTGTGGCCATTTGGGGAGTGAGCCAGAGGATGGAAGACCTCTCTCTCTCTCTCTCTGCCTCTCCTTCTCCTTCTGTGTAACTCTGACTTTCAAATAAATAAATAAATCTTAAGAAAAAGAAGAAGAAACATCTAAATATGAAAAATATAATATGTTCTTTATCGTGGCAGCTTTTACGAGTGCTTATATTTGTCAAAACTCATCAAACACTATGCTTTAAGTGGGTACATGTTTGTGGTATATACATTTTGTTCCAATAAATTGATTTACAAAAACCAAAGTTGAGTGCTTGTCAGATGTAAAACAATTCTGTGTTTGTTTCATGCAACTCTGTGCTTGTTTTGAATGTATTTTTGTTCTGAATTTGCTATTTTTAAAGTTAATTGTTAGAAGTTACAGTTCATATATCAGTAAAGTTATGGATCTGCAGATCGCAAATTCTGTGATCTGAACATTTTATCACCCTGTCTCAGTACCTCTTGTGCACCACGTGTGAGGCCGTGGCAGAAGTTACCAGGCTTAATGTAGGTGTAGAATGGGGCTTTTTGCAGTTGCATGTATTCACAAGTCTTGAGTTTGAATCCTATCTCTTCAACTTAACATCTCAAAGGATGTATAACACTTAACATTTTTAAACTTTAGATTCTTTTTGTATAGGAGTAAGTGAAAGAAAGTATAGACGAGTTTTGAATGGGTAGTAGTTCTTAGAATGGTAGACAGGAAGTCTTCCTCTGGATGAAATGCTAGAGAAAAGGGGAAGGAAGATTGGTGAAGAGGACCTGCTTCGGAGGATACATTCTTTGGCCCTTTTGTGATTTTCCTTTCTTTTGTTCCTCAACGCTTTATATTTTCTCATTCAGTTTTCTTGAGCACTTAGAGTTGTCTGAACACATGGAATGTAGCATGATCAAAATGTTTTGTCATTCCTCCTTGAAAGCAAGCTCAGTTCTTAGCGTCACAGAGTCTCCTTCAGCGCACTTTATCAGTAAGGACTGATAGCAACTTTTAGGAAAATATGATTAGCAACTGAGTTATTCTTAAATTCTGAATTTTTACCTTAGACTGTAAATAGTTCTTTGTAACAAAAACCTGGCTTACTCTCCTGCCTAACCTCTAAATAATCTTGGTTAAAGAGACAGAATAGTGAGTATAGTTAGTAAGAATGTGGATTATGAAGCCAGATTTCCTCAATTAAAACCCTAGCTTTATTGTTTCTCTTTTTATAAACCCTGGGCAGGTTATTAACTTGTCTGTTAGTTTCTGGTTTCCTCATATGTATAATGAAGATACAGATTTCATGAAATATTGAAGGGTTAAAGAACAAGTCCAACTAACAGATCACAGCATCCTGCCTGGGAAATAGTAAGCACTAAGTATTGTAGTAATAGTAGTAGTATTAGTTTTAATAGCAATAGTAAGCACTGGGTATTGTATTTTAGGAGTGTATGTTATTGGTACATGTCATGTAATATTAAATTTTTTCTTTTCATTATTTTGCTCAAATGTCTGTGTTTAGAATTATAACTTATCAGTATAAACCTAAAGAGTCACAGTGCAGTTCTCAATTTTGATAAATTGGTTTTTAAGATTTCAGCCACTAGATGGTGATATTTGATTATATAGCTAAAATTATATAGCTAAAATTTTTGTTAGAATCAGCGTCTGTATGTGTGAAGGAGGAAAATAATCATAATTTAACATGAATTTTATCTCTATCTAAAAAGCTTTACCAACCAAAGTGCATTTGAGAGTAGTATAGCTGTATGGTATACATTCTGCCGCTAGCCTGTATCAGTGTGTTTAATGACAATGATTTGCCTGTCTTTCAATCTGGCTGTACCTGTAACCATACTGTTTATCCTCATTCTGTGTAATGAAGTTACCTGCTGTTATCAAAGGCCTACTTCTTCTTTTCTTTTTAATATTTATTTATTTATTTGAAAGAGTTACACAGAGAGAAGGAAAGGCAGAAAGAGAGAGAGAAGTCTTCCACCCACTGTTTCACTCCCCAATTGACCTCAATGGCCAGATCTGTGCCAATCCGAAGCCAGGAGCCAGGAGCTTCTTCCGGGTCTCCCACATGGGCTTAGGGGTCCAAGGACTTGAGCCATCTTCTACTGCTTTTCCAGGCCATAGCAGAGAGCTGGATTGGAAATGGAGCAGCTGGGTCTTGACCTGGCGCTCAAATGGGCTGCTGGCACTGCAGGTGTCTGCTTAATCCACCATACCACATTGAAAGGCCCACTTCTTCACTGCTGTGCTAGACCCCTTGGCTTATTGCCCTCCTAGGAAACATTGTTTCTAAAAAGATCCCCTCTCACACTTGGATCATTTGTTCCTCTCTTTTCGTTCACACTGCATTTCCTTTTTACTTTTTTAAAGATTTATTTGTTTTATTTGAAAGAGAGAGAGAGGCAGAGGCACCTTCCATCCTCTGGTTCACTCCCTAAATGGTCGCAATGGCTAGCACTGGGCTAGGCCAAAGATAGGAGCTTCTGTGTCTCCCACGTGGAAACTTGGGCCGTCTTTTGCTGCTTTTCCCAGGCCATTAGCAGGTAGTTGGGTAGGAAATGGAGCAACCAAGACATTAACTGGCACCCATATGGGATACCGATGTCACAGGTAGCACCTTTACCTGCTGTGCCACAGTGCCGGCCTCTTCATGAACTTTTTGAAGACCCCCTTCAGTGTAGTCTTTTCGATTTTAAAGTTATGTAGTCTCTGGAGGCACCGGCTGCTGAAAGTGAGATGAGAGCAGACTGTGGTAACCTGTGCCACTGGTGATATTGCCTGAGGAAGAACCTTGTGAACCACACTGACTTTGAATCTGACTTGGAGCCTTCATGGGAGGCAGGGTACCAGCCTAATGCAGTGAAGGAAAAATGCTTTTCTTTTTCCCCATCCCCCAGCAAAGGCACCTGGTGACTGGCAGGGAGAAGACACTATCTTGATGCCAGTAGAGGCTGCAGTGGGTATTGCCCATGCTCGACCAGATTTTACCAGAGGGAAAATCCATGTTCCCTGTTGACTTTGAGTCTGGCTGGGAGGGTTGGCAGGGGTCTGGGCATGTTGGTGGATTGGAAGAATTAGTATCATCAAAATGTTCATACTACTGAAAGCAATTTACAGATTCAGTGTGATCCCAGTCAAAATACCAACAACATTCTTCTCAGATCTAGAAAAAAATGACATTAAAATTCATATGAAAACATGAGACCCTGAATAGCTAAAGCAATCTTTTTAAAAATATTTATTTATTTATAAGTCAGAATTATATATAGAGAGGGAAGGACAGAGACAGAGAGGGAGAGAGAAAGATCTTCTATTTGCTAGTTCACTTCCTAAAAGGCCATAGTGTCCAGGGCTGGGCCAGGCCAAAGCTAGAGGCCAGAAGCTTCTTCTGGGTCTTCCATATGGGTTCAGAGGCCCAAGCACTTGGACCATCGTCTGCAGCTTTTCTAGGCCATTAAGAGTGAGTTGAGTTGAAAGTGGATCAGCTGGGACTCAAACTAGTGCCGATAAGGGATGCTGGCATTGCATATAGCAGCTTAACCTTCTGCCCCACAGTGCTGGCCCCTAAAGCAATCTAAAACAACAAAAACAAAGCTAGAGGTGTCTGAATACCAAATTTTAAAACATACTACAAGGCAGTTATTAGCAAAACCACCTGGTACTGGCATGAAAATAGATATGTTAGACCAATGGAACAGAATAGAAACCCCAAGGCCAGCGCCGCGGCTCACTAGGCTAATCCTCCGCCTAGCGGCGCCGGCACACCGGGTTCTAGTCCCGGTCGGGGCGCCGGATTCTGTCCCGGTTGCCCCTCTTCCAGGCCAGCCCTCTGCTGTGGCCAGGGAGTGCAGTGGAGGATGGCCCAGGTGCTTGGGCCCTGCACCCCATGGGAGACCAGGAAAAGCACCTGGCTCCTGGCTCCTGCCATCAGATCAGCGCGGTGCGCCTGCCGCAGCGCGCCAGCCGCGGCGGCCATTGGAGGGTGAACCAACGGCAAAGGAAGACCTTTCTCTCTGTCTCTCTCTCTCACTGTCCACTCTGCCTGTAAAAAAAAAAAAAAAGAAACCCCAGAAATCAGTCTACGCATCTACAACCAACTAATGTTTGACAAAGTAGCTAAAATCAATCTCTGGAGAAAGGACAGTTTCTTCAACAATTGGGGTTGGAAAAATTGGATCTCCACATGTGTAAGTACGAAGCAAGACCCTACCTTACACTTTATACAAAAATCAGTTGAAAATGGAGCAGAGATATAAATCTATGACCCATTGCCATCAAATTACTAAAGGAGAACATTGGAGAAACTCTTCAAAAAAATTGGCATAGGCAAAAACTTCTTGGAAAAGGCCCCAGAAGAATAGGCAATAAAGGCAAAAATAGACAAATGGAATGACATCAAGCTAAGAAACTTCTGTACTGCAAAGGAAACACTCAAGAATGTGAAGAAGCAACTGACAGAATGGGAGAAAATATTTGCAAGCTATGCAGCTGATAAAGGATTAATATTCAGAACTTATAAATAGCTCAAGAAACTCAACAACAAAACACCCAACCCAGTTAAGTAATGGGCAAAGGACTTGAACAGGCATTTTTGAGAAGAAGAAATTTAAATGGCCAACAGACACATGAAAAAATGCTTAGGCTCACTAGCCGTCGGGGAAATGCAAATCAAAACCACAATGAGGTTTTACCTCACCCCAGTTAGAAATGGCTCTCATACAGAAATCAAAAAACAATAAATGCTGGTGAGGATGTAGGGAAAACGATACCCTACTCCACTGTTGGTGGGAATGTAAACTAATATAACCATTGTGGAAGACAGTATGGAGATAACTCAGAAATCTGAAAATAGATCTACCATATAACCCAGCCATCTCAGTCTTGGAAATGAAATTAAATCATATTATGTAAGAGTTCTGTCCCCATGTTTATTGCAGCTCAGTTCACAGTAACCAAGATATGGAATCAACCAAGGTATCCATCAACCGATGACTAGATAAAGAAAATGTGGTATATATAAACCATGTAGTACTACTAAGCCATAAAAAATTGAAATTGTCATTTGCAACAAAATGGGTATAACTGGAAACCATTATGAAATAAGTTAGTCTCAAAAAAAAACAAATATGTTTTCCCTGATCTGTGGTAACTAATAGAGTACAAAAAATGTAATGTAGATGAAATGGACATTTTGAGATTTGATTTTTGTTTACAGTCCTTGTTTCTAATGTTGAATTAGTGTTTTCTTCTTCCTAGTATTTGTTGAATTATTAACTCAGTAGAGGGTTGAGCTTATGAATATAAAATAAACAGAAAGTATGTTATTGTAAAAATGTAAAGAAAGAATGAGGAAAGGAAGAAGGGGACAGTGGGACCTTGGGTGGGAGTGAAGTAAGGGTGGGAAATAGCACTGTGCTCCTAAATCTGTGTTTATGAAATACATGGAATTTGTTCACCTTATATAAATAAAAAATTATTTAAAAAGTTATGTAGTTTTGGCATTCAATACTGTGTGTGTACTGCTGACTATCAAATATATGCCTGCAGTGCTGTGTTCCCGCCTGAACTACAATTTCTTAAATCGCCAATTCTTTTTTATTATTTATTTATTTTGACAGGTAGAGTTATAGACAGTGAGAGAGAGACACAAAGAAAGGTCTTCTTCTGTTGGTTCACTCCCCCCCAAATGGCCGATATGGCTGCACTGATCCGAAGCCAGGAGCCAGGTGCTTCTTCCTGGTCTCCCATGCGGGTACAGGCATCCAAGCACTTAGGCCATCCTGCACTGCCCTCCAGGGACACGGCAGAAAGCTGGACTGGAAGAGGAGCAACCGGGACTAGAACCCTGTGCTCATATGGGATAGCGGCACTGCAGGTGGAGGATTAACCAAGTGAGCCATGGCGCCGGCCCCGCCAATTCTTGCTTTATAGCTATTTGTACCTGTAATTAGTATCAAATTTAACATTCACAGAGAAGAATGCCTGACTTTTCTCCCAAACACCTGGTGCTTTCTAGTCTTTTCCATGTTAGTTAAAAGTATCATCATTTATCCAGTTACTTAAGCCCAAAAGCTACAAATCAACTCTGCTGGTTTGTGTGCCATTCTAGAGCTAATTAGCTCTACTTGCCTCAAACTCTATGCTTTAGGGATAGCTCACACTGTTTGTGTGACCATAAAGCTCTGGCTGCTGCAGTCACTGACCAGAAAGTTCCATTGTGTGATACTGAGTCCATCACACCTTGACACAGACCAGATTAGATGTGTAGAGGTTCTGAAGGGACTGGATCACACGACCAGAGGGTCAAAAGCATTGAGAAGCAGATTTTGACCAATGGTATGAGAGGGGGCTTGTAGGTAATCCTTTTTACTTCTTTCTCTCGAGTGGCCTGTTTCCATGACACAGTGATTTAATATGGTTTCTCTGAAGAAGTTCTAGAAGATCAGCAGTCATTTGTATTTGTGAAAGTGGCCTCGTATATGTTCTGTTTCCTTCCTGACCTCTTTCTCCTCAGGCTTGCTTCCCTGAGATGCTTTCACCCAATAAGGAATCAGGCAGTAAGCTTCGGTCACAGCCCACAATGAGAGCCATCCTGTATTTCTTTCCATTTTTCACTCCCCATATCCAATCCAAGTTGACTAGATTTTACTGTTTTATTATATTTTTTTATTATTTTTTTTGGCAGGTAGAGTTAGACAGTGAGAGAGAGAGAGAGAGAGAAAGGTCTTCCTTTTCCATTGGTTCACCCCCTAAATGGCCTCTACTGCCAGCGCCCTGCGCCGTTCCGAAGCCAGGAGCCAGGTGCTTCCTCCTGGTCTCCCATGCTGGTGCAGGACCCAAGCACCTGGGCCATCCTCCACTGCTTTCCCAGGCCACAGCAGAGAGCTGGACTGGAAGAGGAGCATCTGGGACAGAATCCAGCGTCACAACCGGGACTGGATCCCAGGGTGCCGGCGCTGCAGGTGGAGGATTAGCCTATGAGCCGTGGCGCTGGCCTGTTTCATTATATTTTAAAGCTCCTTTTCCCTGTGTTCTATTCTCACTGCTGGTATCCTAATCTATAGCTATCTCTTACCTTAATTACTCTGGTAGTCTCCTAACTGGTCTCCATGTGCAAATTTTTATACTTTGCTGGCATTTTTCCTTCCCTAGGCCTGATTGATCTTTAAAAAAATGTAAATCAATTCATATCTCTGTATTGCATAAGGCTGCAGATTCTCCATCACATCTATAATTAAATCCACATCTGTACCATGGCCTGTTGGGATCTCTGTGATCATGGCTTTGGCCCATCTCTCTGACCTGTCAGCTCCCTTTACGTTAGCCATCCTGGTTTTATTTCCTTTCCTCAAAATAGGGAGTGTTTGGACCTACATTCCTTTTGTCTGGAATGGGCTTTCTTAATATGTGGCTGACTGCTTTTTGTGATTCAAATATTAGCTCAGATGTCTTCCTGTAGAGACCTTTCCCAGCCACCCGTTCTAGAAAGCTGCTTGGTCCTTCTCCATCTCATCCCTCTTTTTTTTTTTTTTTTTTTTTTTTTTAATCGAGGCACTTATATTTTAACTTTGCTATCCTTAACTCCCTGTCTCCTTCACACATGCTTATACTGTAGAAAAGAAGATCTGCAAGAATAGTAGGGACCTTTTCTATTTTGTTGGATGCTGCATCTTAGTACCTGCAATGCTACTTGACCCAGAGGAGGTGCTCAGTAAATATTTATTAAATGACTAAGCTGTATTCTGTTTGATCCTATAGTGGATTAGACATCTAATTGGGAGCAAAGTATCTAAACACCTTAATATTTCTATCTGGTAAATGAGTATGCTATCTAACCTATTTGGCTTGGTCACCAGCTGTTCTTTACCTTAGTGTAAAGTATTATCTTACTCTGTCCTTGTGTAATCTCTAAAACTATTCAGTTTTTTTCCTTCCGTGTGCTATTTCAGTTGCTTGTTGTTAAAGTTGTCTTTAAACTGGCTGAATCAGACTTTGGTTATTTATTAACCACAGTGACTTAAAACCAAGTTTTTATCTTTTAATACTTCCTATCCAACAGCTGCAGTAGGGCTGTGTCTGTCCAGTCTGTTCCAAACTGTAAAAGTTACAACCATTGATTTATTAGGTGCCAGGTTTCCCAGGGTTCAAAAATGGAGGCACTAAGTGGTGCCACCCTTTATTTTTAGGCCAAGAGAAGTAAACACAAGAAAGAATTGAAAAATGAGAGGTGTGGAATTAAGTGGGCTGGTGATAATGAAGTAAACGCCCACCATTTCTTGCCTCACTTTAGGCAGTGTAAGATAGGTCATATGTTCCTTTAAATCTTTTTGTGCCTGGTAGGTAGCAAGGTACATTTCACCTAGTGATACCTCTGCTAGCAACAATGGTTATGTTTTCTTTTTTTAAAGATTTATTTATATTTGAAAGTCAGTTACACCTAGAGAGAAGTAGAGGCAGAGAGAGAGAGAGAAGGAGAGAAGAGAGAGAGAGAGAGAGAGAGAGAGGTCTTTCATCTGCTGGTTCACTCCCTAATTGGCCACAACAGCCGGAGCTGTGCCAGTCTGAACCCAGGAGCCAGGAGCTTCCTCTGGGTTTTCCACGTAGGTGCAGGGGCCCAAGGACTTGGGCCATCTTCCACTGCTTTCCCAGGTCATAGCAGAGAGCTGGATCAGAAGTGGAATAGCCAGGTTTTTATTTGGACAGGCAGAGTGGACAGTGAGATAGAGAGACAGAGAGAAAGGTCTTCCTTTGCCATTGGTTCACCCTCCAATGGCCACCATGGCTGGCGCGCTGCAGCCGGTACACCACGCTGATCCGATGGCAGGAGTCAGGTACTTATCCTAGTCTCCCATGGGGTGCAGGGCCCAAGGACTTGGGCCATCCTCCACTGCACTCCCTGGCCACAGCAGAGAGCTGGCCTGGAAGAGGGGCAACCGGGAAAGAATCTGGCGCCCCGACCGGGACTAGAATCCAGTGTGCTGGCGCCGCAAGGCGGAGGATTAGCCTAGTGAGCCTAGGCACTGGCTCGGAGTAGCCAGGTTTTGAATCAGTGCCCATATGGGATGCCGGCACTGCAGGTGGCTTTAGGCTTTACTCGCTATGACACAGCACTGACCCATTATTAAATCTTATAGAATTTACAACTACTACATTTGTTGAGAAATTGTAACTGGAAGGATTATTATGAAGGAGTAAATTGATTTTCTAAAGAATATAGAACATAATGTCCAGAATTTTTTGTGTTGTATTCGTAACAATATTTGGAAACACTGTTCAGTGAGGCTTGAAATCATCCACAGTGTGCCTAAAGAAGCACAGTTTCCTTTTGAGTAATATAGTTACTGCTTTTAGAGGTAGTATCATTAAAGCTCAGGAGAGAATAGCAGCCAACGGATTAGGCTTCTTTGCTGTTATCTGTACTTTTTTGTTATGAACGACATAGAGAATAGATACAAATAATCAGAATGGGTGTTAAATTATAGTAAGTATGTTGTGATGGGTACTTTTTTCTCCATTATCTGTTACTCGTGAGTCCATTTCTCATGTTTTCTTGAGATGCCCTGTATGGTGGGGTAGATTTTGTACTTTAGTAAATTATTGTATATAATTTGCTAATAATCCTTTAGTTAGGATTTTCACATTTCTCTTAATGGACAAGAAAGTCTTCAGTGATCACCACAATTGATTCTATTTTAGGACAAAAGTGTGCTAATTTTTTTGCCAGATTAAGTATGCTGAAATGTCTTTCAATTAATTACATTATAATTAATTACATTAATTATGGAGTTTAAAACTTTGGATTAAGCAGTGGCAGCCATTTTCTGGTCAGGGCCTGCTCTCTACTATCCCAGTTCATGACACAAAAACTGGACTACTCCTTGGTTCTGCCTTATTTCTTCTGAAATTATTGATGGCTGTTATACACTATTGTGTTATGTACTAGAGCTGCACATATGAACCTTAGTGAGCAATATATTCATCACACTGCGGACACTGAGCTTTTAGTTTTTAACAAACACAAATACAGAGTTTGAAATTGTTTTGTAGAGAAAAATTAGAAGAGACCATGAGTCAGTATTCACCAGAGTAATTTAGATAAGGGATCACAGACGGCTTCTCTGGGAAACAAGAAATTGAGTTAATTCAAGTGAGGGATGGGAGTACTATTTATTCTTTTGCCTTTTGCTTACTTTACGATTTTATAATGTGTTTATAACGGGTTGGGCATTTGGCCTGTTGATTACAATACTGCTGAATCCTGTACTGGAATATGTGAGTTCTAGTCGCAGCTCCTCTGTTGGTTCCAGCTTCTTGCTATTTTAGGCTCTGAGAGGAAGCAGATGATGCTCAAGTAGTTGGGTCCTGTCGCCCAGAACTGAGATCCAAACAGAGTTCCTGGATCCTAGCTTTGGCCTAGCCAAGCCTCAGCCCCAGCTATTGCAGGCATTTGAGGAGTAAACCAGTGGGTTGGAGAACTTTGTCTCTCTATTAAACATTTTTTAAAACATTTATTGAAAAGTAACATATTTGGCTGGCGCCGCGGTTCACTAGGCTAATCCTCTGCCTTGCGGCGCCAGCACACCAGGTTCTAGTCGCAGTCAGGGCGCCGGATTCTGTCCCTGATGCCCCTCTTCCAGGCCAGCTCTCTGCTGTGGCCAGGGAGTGCAGTGGAGGATGGCCCAAGTCCTTGAGCCCTGCACACGCATGGGAGACCAGGAGAAGCACCTGGCTCCTGGCTTTGGATCAGTGCGATGCGCTGGCCATAGCGTGCCGGCCGCGGCAGCCATTGGAGGGTGAACCAACGGCAAAAAGGAAGACCTTTCTCTCTGTCAAAAAAACCAAACATATTTATCAAGATAATTTTCTGGGGCTGCTGCTGTGGTGTAGCAGGTAAAGTCACCGCCTGCAGTGCCAGCATCCCATATGGGTACCAGTTTGAGTCCCAACTGCTCTACTTCTGATCCAGCTCTGTGCTATGACCTGGGAAAGCAGTGGAAGACAGCCCAAGTCCTTGGGCCCCTTCACCTGCATGGGTGACTTGGAAGAAGCTTCTGGCTCCTGGCTTTGGATTGACTCAGCTCTGACCGTTGCGGCCAATTGGGGAGTGAACCAACAGATGGAAATCCTGGCTCTCTCTCTGCCTCTCTTTCTCTCTCTGTGTAACTCTTTCAAATAAATAAATAAATAAATAAATCTTTTTTAAAAAATGGTTATTCATTTATCTATTGAGTGGCATACAGAAAGCAAGAGCTCCCTTCCTTTGGTTTACTCCCCAAATTCCAAAAGCAGCCGAGGGGTCAAAGCTGGGATCAGGGAATGCATTCTGGGGCTCTCACTGGGGTAGCAGGGACCCAACTAGTTGAACCAGTATTGCCACCTCCAGGGTCCACATTAGAAGGAAGCTGGAGTCAAGAGTCACAAAACTTGGATACACTGGTGTGGAATGCGAATGTCTCTACTGTCCTCTTTACTCTAAGCCCAACACCTGCTCCAGATAATATGGATTTTAATACTGAAGTAAATATCAGCTACTGATTTCCTGAAAAGGTAACTATATAGGCATACCTTTCAAGTGTGTTTTATTTATTAAAAGATTTATTTATTTATTTTAAAGAGCTACAGAGAGAGAGAGAGAGGGAAAGACAGAGATCTTCCATCAGTGATTCACTCCCCACATGGCTGCAACAGCCAGCACTTGGCCAGGCCGAAGCCAGGGACCAGAAGCTTCTTCTAGGTCTCCCACATAGGTATAGGGGCCCAAGCACTTAGCCTTCTTCTGCTGCTTTCCTAGGTGCATTGGTGGGGATCTGGATTGGAAGTGGAGCAGCTGGGAAATGAACTGGTACCCACATGGGATGCTGGAATTGCAGGTGGCAGCTGAACCTGCTATACCACGGCACTGGCCACAGCGATATTTCTTTTTGTGTTTGTTGGAAGATTTAAAGATGTGTTTATTTATTTGAAAGTCAGAATTAGAAAGAGGGAGAGACAGAGATGTTCAGACTGCTGGTTCACTCCCCAGATGGATGCAATAGCCAGGGCTGAGCCAGCTTGGAACCAGGAGCCAGGAGCTTCATCTAGGTCTCCCAGGTGGGTGGTGGGGGCTCAAACACTTGGGCCATCTTCCACTACTTTTCCCAGGCCATTAGGGAGCTAGGTTGACAGTGCAGCAACTGGGACATGAACCTGCAACCATATTGGATGCTGGCTTTGCAGGTTGCGGCCTTTACCTGCTACACCATAATGCCAGCTCTGATTACATTTCTTAAATACTGTACCTTGTTATTCTCAAATTCCATATTTGTAATTTACCTACTTGCTAATATTTATTTGTAACCCCCAGTCAATGCTCTTAGCACTTTTATGGTCACTAGTGAACTTGCACAGTATTGAAAAAATTTGAGTCACCTGATATGCATATTCCCAGCTGAGGTCAAACAAGATGATGTTCAGCTTTTTTGATTCAGCCTTTGTATTGTAAACAAGCGGTTTTTGTTATTTATTTTTTTGGTATGAAGTGCGATGTTTCCCATATTTCAGTGCTTTTTTGTTGATTTTGTTGTTTCAGATGGCCTGCAAATGTAGCACAAATGTGCTGTCTCATGCTCCTAAGCATGTAAAGGCTGTGATATGCCTTTTAGAGAAAATGTTTGTGTTAATAAGCTGCATTCAGGCATAAATTATAATGCTATTGGGTGTGAGTTTAATGTTAATACATCAACAATATATATTAAATGAGGTATCTTTTAACAGAAAAATATATAGAACAAGGTCATGTGGTGATCAATTGAATAGAAATGTTGTAACCAGAGTTCTTGTAGGAACTTAATCCAGAATTTCCCCTGGGAACAGTGATTAATTAACACAGTAGTCATGGTAACTGTAGAAAATAATTATTTTAACATAAAGAGAAATACCTGTATCTAGAATTAATAAGCCTTTGGATTCGATAGTGTTTTCATGTAGGTAACTTTTTATCATGAATCTAGATAATCAGAGCAAGTAATTAAAATTTACTTAAAAGCTGCAAGAAATTTAAAAATATCTTTTTTGTAAAGATAAAATTACATTCAGTGTACTTCATGTAACAGTTATTGTTTTATATTCTGCTCAGTATGTTAGGTTAGTAAACTAATGTCTTAGATCTTTTTTTACTCACTGAACATTATTTAGTTCCTTGTTAAGCATTGTTGCCACAAAGAAAATGTTAAATAAGCAGCTTTTATGAGTGAGATACAGGAATGATGTGTGGATATGGAGTAAAGCATATTGTTTTAGGGGCCGGTGCTGTGGCACAGCGAGTTAACGCCCTGTATGTACATTTAGAAAAATCTTTCTAAGGTTAGGTTGAAATTGAATTGGAGTCAGATAAGACAGGTCTCAGGAAGACTTGTTAATGGAATCTTTGATGATTCAAGCATTAAGCAGTAGCAATAACAGTGGGTTAAAGGTATGAATTAAAGAGATACAAAAGGAAATTGATGAATAGTGTGGCCTACAGGAGGGAAAGCTAGAATCTAGAATAACTGTAAGATTCTGTCTTAATGAGTTGGTGGTGCTTTTCTCTAAGCCAAGGGAAGATTGATTTAGAGTACAATATGATGATAAATTCAGTTTAGATATGTTGCATTTGAGAATGTGTCAGGCTTCTCTTGATCTTCTGTATCTTTCTAGTTATTTTTCATTTTCTTTGTTATTTACAGAAAATTTTTCTAAATGAGTTGTCAGCCTCCATTGTCCCCACTTCCTCACTTGTAGTTGACTCTTCGGTCTGATTTCTGTTGCTACCATCGGATGGATAGTGTTTCTACGGTGTCACTAGATGTCTGTAGGCGTTTGGTATAACTTGTCACTTTTTCTGTGCCAGAATTTTTCTCTTATATTGTTGTTTTTAATTATTATTTGTTTAAAGAGATCTTCCATCTTCTGGTTTACGTACAAAATGCCTGCCATAGCTGGGGTTGGCCAGGCTGAAGCCAGGAGCCTGGAACTCAGTTCAATTTTTTGTGTGGTTGACAAAGATCTGGCTACTCGAGCCAGTACCATTGCCTCAGGGATATAGCAGGAAGTTGGAACACAGGCACTCAATAATGGAATATACAGGCATCCCAAGCAGCATCTTAACTTCTCCTAATTTTTATGGAATCACATACATTACTGATTTTCCTCGTTCCTCTCTGTCTCTACTTCCTCAGTTGGTCCATCTTTTTCTGTTTGACATCTGAATTAAAAAAAAAAAAAAAACACTTCGATCCCGTTGGCTTTTCTCATCTCATATGTTCTCTCATATCTTACTCCATCTTGTAATGAATTTATTTTTAAAAAATTTAAGGAAAAGAAAAAGTTAGTGGAATATGCTTATTGTTTTAAAAACCAAATACTCTTGCAATAAAAAGAAAGGGAGTATACAGTAAAAAGAAAGTCTTGGCCTCACGCCTGTTCTGTGGTCTCTTAGTTTACTTTCTCATCAGTATTCACAGTTCTCTGGTCTTAATATCTTTTAAAAGAAAATCTTTATATTGATAAGCATATGGGGTCTATATGTTTTTAAACATCATAGATGGTAGTATTCTAAATATGTGTATAATTTTCATCCTTCCCTTTTTACTTAATATATCTTTAAAAAATGTATTTAGGGCCGGCGCCGCGGCTCAACAGGCTAATCCTCCGCCTTGCGGCGCAGGCACACCGGGTTCTAGTCCCGGTCGGGGCGCTGGATTCTGTCCCGGTTGCCCCTCTTCCAGGCCAGCTCTCTGCTGTGGCCTGGGAGTGCAGTGGAGGATGGCCCAAGTCCTTGGGCCCTGCACCCCATGGGAGACCAGGATAAGTACCTGGCTCCTGCCATCAGATCAGTGTGGTGCGCCGGTGCAGCGCGCCAGCCGTGGCGGCCATTGGAGGGTGAACCAACGGCAAAAGGAAGACCTTTCTCTCTGTCTCTCTCTCTCACTGTCCACTCTGCCTGTCAAAAAAAAAAAATGTATTTATTTGTTTGTTTATTTGAAAGTCAGAGTTCCAGAGAGACAGAGTGGGAGGGAGGGAGGGAGGGAGGGTTGGAGGAAGAAGAGAGGTGTCTTCTGTCCACTGGTTCATTCCCCAAATGGCAGCAACAGCTGGAGCTGGACCAAGTCGAAACCAGGATCTAGGAGCTTCTTCTGGGTCTCCCATGTGAGTTCAGGAGCCCAAATACTTGGGCTATCTTTCGCTGCTTTCCCAGGAACATTAACAGGGAACCGGATTGGAAATGAAGCAGCCAGGGTATGAACCTGTACCCACATGGGATGCTAGCACTGCGGGCAGCAGCTTAATCCACTGCACCACAGCCCTAGCCCGTATATAATGTATTTTAAAGATCACTTTGTATTGTTATTTATAGAACTGCTTTTAAAAATTTTAATGAATGTATAGTACATCTCTCATTATCCAAACTCCTATTATCTAAAATCAGCAACCTGGAAGGTTTGGATATAACAGAGTACTTGTATTTCGTTATATGATATATTATAATAATATAACCACCTGTCTTTGAGGAAGGCTATTTTCATCTTTAATTTTTATAAATGGTTCTACACTTGATCTTAAGTAAAAACTGGAGAGTGATAATTCTTTTTTTTTTAAACTTTTATTTAATAAATATAAATTTCCAAAGTACAGCTTATGGATTACTATGGCTTTTTTCCCTCCATAACTTCCCTCCCACCTGCAACCCTCCCCTCTCCTGCTCCTTCTCCTATTCCATGAGAAGTGATAATTCTTAAAATGATATAGTGAATGTCTTCAGATAGCTAAGAGTGCATGTGTATTAATTAGTCTATAAGAAAGATTTGTACAAATGAAATTTCTGGGTCAAACTGCATTTAACAATCATATTGAGGGGCAGGCATTTGGCATTGTGGTTAAGTTGGGATGCCTGTGTCCCATATCAGAGTACCTGGATACTAGTCCTGGTTCTGATCTCTATTTCACTTTCCTGCTACTGCATACTTTTGGCAGCCTGGGTGGCAGCCACTGATAACTCAGGTTGTTGAATCCTTTCCACTCACATGAGTGAACAAGATTTAGTTTCTGGTTCCTGGCTCTTGGCTTCTACCTGATCCAGCCCTGGGTTTGTAGGCATTTGGGGAGCAACTCAGCAGGTGAGAGCTCTCTTTCTCCCTTTTTGTCGTGTTTCTGCCTCTCAAAGAAATTTTAAAGTGTTTTTAAATCATATTTTGCTATATTCCCCTTTTTTGAGTTTACTTTTTTAAATAAGACTTGTGTTTTAAAGGTTTTATGTGTGTGTGTGTAAATGTATGTAAAAATGCATAATATGCTTAACACACACATGAAACATGCATATTGCTTTCCATTAAAATTGTTTTTTATAATGAAAAATTTCAAATAAACAGAAAAGTTGAACAATTAAACAGTGGACACCTGTACTCACCCTCTAGATTTAGCAATTGTTATAGTACATATACATAGTTTGCTTTATTTCTGTGTATTTTATGAAACATTTGGTAGAAAATTGTACACATCATGGATGCTGATCCCTGAAACTTTACTTATTTTATATCAATAAGGACATTTTCCTGTACAACCACAATATAATTAAAACATAAGACAATTAAAATTTATTCCCTAAAATAATCTAATAGCAAATATGTATTTAGTTTTGAAGTTGTCCATAAGTGTTTTGCAGCTTATATTTTAATGTTAAAATCCAATCAAGGCTCATGCATAGTTAATGATTGTTATGTGCTTATACTTCAGTTGAAAGCAGGGTCTACAAACTAGCTGGCTGAGCAAATCTGTCTGTTTTTGTAAAGTTTTGTTGAAACACAAACACACTCATATATGTTGTCTGTGGCTGCTTTCTTCTGTAGCTGCTGATTTTGGTAGTTGGAACATAGATGATCTGGCCCTCGAAACCTAAAATATTTTTTTATGGCCTTTGTAGAAGAAGTGTATGGCTCTCTGATTTAGAGCAAAAGCTATTTCATCTTTAAAAGTTTTGCCCATGGCATTGATTGCTCAGGTGATTTTCTTTCCTTTTTTTTTTTTTTTTAAACTTTGCATTTCTCTTTTAGATCCTAAATGCCCAACAATGTCTTAATCCAAACAAGAAAAAATTAAATAAAATAACAAGCTAAAGTAAACTGTACAAACCTTGATTAACAAATGCTGGAATATTATACACATAATAAAGTAGGTGCATGCTCAATTATCACATTCCCTCTATCAGAGAAGAAGCATTAAACCTTCATGTTATAAGTTTATTTACAAACATACTTATTATACTATGAGTTCAAGAGTTTGATCTAATTTTCAAAGAGATTAAACCTCTTGAAATGCTCTTTGTTATCTGTTAAGTGGATGACCTGAAACATCCTTTTTTCTTCATGGTGTTCTATGTAAGAATGTGCAGCAAATCCAAACCCAAAACACGAAGTCATCATCATTAGGAATCTCCACTTGTTTTTCACTGAAAATGGCAAATTGTCCCCTGGGTCCTTTTCATAGGGTCCTATGGACCACAGAGGTTGTGAACCTCAGAATTCTGTGTCCCAACATAGTGCTTTTGGAAGCTCTGTGAAAGGCATAGAGACCAAAGGAGAAAGAAATGATAGCACCCTATACCCACATGGGAGACCCGGAAGAAGCTTCTGGTTCCTGACTTTGAATCAGTTCAGCTCTGCCCGATGGTGGCCATTTGGGGAGTGAACTAGCAGATGGAAGATCTTTCTCTCTCTGTCTCTACCTCTCTCTGTATCTGTCTTTCAAATAAATAAAATAAATCTTAAGGAAAAAGAGTAGTTATATTAGGAATGAAGGGATTGGAGCCAATGCTGTGGCGCAGCAGGTTAAAGTCCTGGCCTGAAGCGCCGGCATCCCATATGGGTGCTGGTTCTAGTCCCGGCTGCTCCTCTTCCGATCAAGCTCTCTGCTATGGCCTGGGAAAGCAGTAGAAGATGGCCCAACTCCTTGGGCCCCTGCACTCACGTGAGAGACCTGGAAGAAGCTCCTGGCTCCTGGCTTTGGATTGGCTCAGCACCAGCCATTGCAGCCATCTGGGGAGTGAACCAGTGGATGGAAGACCTCTCTCTCTGTCTCTACCTCTCTCTGTAACTCTTTCAAATAAATAAAATAAATCTTTAAAAAAAAAGTAATGAGGGGATGAAGAGCTAGAAAAATTATGGATTTTTTTTTTTCTTTTTTGGGAGGTGGGTGTCACATACTTAACATCACTTTTCTAGCCTTGGCTCTTGCATAAAAGAAAAACCCAATCATGTCTAAATAAAATAAAAAAGATGAATGGTTATAGTTGTATCAAAAGGAAATTTCTGAAAATAGCCTAGTGTTGAGGAACCTGAAATGAAATCCTTAGGGATGAAGGCAGTGTCTGTGTTGTTAGATTGCTATCATCTGTACATCTGCTCTTTTCCTCTTTATTTTCTCAATATTTATGGAGTAACTTCTTCATCTGATGCTCTGTTCTATATGTGGGAATTTACTTCAGTAATAACATCTAAAAATTCTTACCCTTATATTCTAGTGGGAGAGATGGATAATAAACAGCAGAAATAAGTGTGTATAATTTTAGATAAGTATTAGGAGTCAAAGTAAGAAGGGAATTAGGATATATTGGAGGGTAGGTTAATGGAATTTTAGGTAAAGCAGCTAGGACAGACTTCTCTGAGAGGGTGACATTTGAATCACCAAAAGGAAGTGACAATACTTATTATGTGGTTGTCTAGGGAAAGTGCACTCTAGAGAAAGGAAACGCAGTACAAAGGCTTTAGGGCAGAAGGCTGTTTGGTGTATCTGAGGGATAGTAATGAGGCCAGTAGGGCTACAGCAGGAAGTTAAAGGGCCTGGCCAAAAGTAAAGGTAGAGCGAGAGAAAAGGGAGCCAGACCTGGTAGAACCTTGTAGATCATAGTGAAAACATTGGCTTTATTTATTTATTTTTATTTATTTTATTTGAAAGGCAGAGTTAGAGAGAAAGAGAGAAGAGACGGATCTTCCATCTGCTGGTTCACTCCCCAAATGGCCACAAGGGCCAGGGCTGGGCTAGGATGAAGCCAGGAGCTTCATCTGGGTCTCCCACATGGTACAGGGGCCCAAGCACTTGGGCCATCCTCCACTGCTTTTCCCAGGTACATTAGCAGGGAATTGGATCAGAAGGGGAGCAGCTGGGACTCAAAGTGGCACCCTTATGGGATGCCAGCGATGCAGGTGGCAGCTCAACATGTTATAAAACAACACTGGCCCCCCTGAGAACACTGATGTTTATTCTGAATGAGATAGAGAACTCTTGGAAGATTCTGCTGTCTGCAGGCTGCTTCTGCGCACCTCTGGCATATCGCTTTCCCTCTGTTACATAATTTCCATTTCTTTGCTGTTCAGTTCTCCACAGCTGACAGCAGCCCATCAGACTCCATATCTCCACCATTACTTCCCATTTTGGGAATCCTGGCTCCACAATTGCTTGAAAATGGCAAAATATTTCATAGAGAAATAAATTTTCAGTGAATGGAGCTCTTAGATATTTAATGTGTGACTTTTAAGAACATTGTTGGGGGCCGGCATTGTGATGTAGTAGGTTAAGCAATCTCTTGTGAAACCAGCATCTCCTTGGGGTAACAGTTTGAGTCCTGGCTGCTCCACTTCCGACCCAGTTTCCTGTTAATGGCCTGGGAAAGCAGCGGAAGATAGATCACATGTTTGGGCCCCTGCCACTTTTTTTTTTTTTCCTTTTGTTGTTCTTTTCTTCCGTCACTTTCATTTTTCCTGCTTTTAAAACATCACTGTCGGTTAATCCTCCACCCGCAGCACCGACATCCCACATGGGTGCCAGTTCAGTCCCGGCTGCTCCTCTTCTAGTCCAGCTCTCTGCTATGGCCCGGGAAGGCAGTGGAGGATGGCCCACGTGCTTGGGCCCTGTACCCGCGTGGGAGATGAGGAAGAAATACCTGGCTCCTGACTTCGGATGGGTGTAGTTCCAGCCGTAGTGGTCATTTGGGGAGTGAACCAACAGAAGGAAGACCTTTCTCTCTGTCTCTCTCTCACTGTCTATAACTCTACCTGTCAAATAAATTAAAAAAAAAAAAAGTCACTATCATCAGTCCCTGAATCAAAATTTTTTTGCTAAAGCAATTATTCCCTAGTAACTGATTTTTAAATTTGTTCATGTGTTCTCAAAGACTTACTAGAAAGATGACATTAATGTGACTTTAATAACCACAGGTATCGTGAGGCAATTCAGAAGTGGGATGAAGCACTCCAGTTAACCCCAAATGATGCTACCTTATATGAGATGAAATCACAGGTAATAATTATGAAGAGCTTATGTTATGAAATTTACTACATTTCTTGGTAAGCAGTGATGGACCAAAATAGCATTCCCTCTCATTTTCTTTTTCAAATATAATTTATTTGGGAAAAAATTCACTATAGTATTTATGGATTTGCCTTTTGCATCAAATTAGAAATTAATTTGTTTTCACAGTGTAGTTAACTTATTTTAAACTATGATAAAATATGAGCAGATGGATATCTTTTAAAAAGTCATTATTGATGATCTCTTAAATAAATGAAAAATGTCTGTTTTTCTTGTAAATTAGTTGTAATAGACTTAGCAATAAGTCTGTTTTCCTTAAAATGTTCATGGATTGGGTTCTGGATGAGATTTTTCTAAAAAATATATTAGGTCAGAATATATGTAGCTTATCAATAGTTTAAAAATAGCAATTATGCTTTAAAAATAAATTACTAAGGTTCTGTGGGACAGCCCATAAAGCAAACCCCCAAGCACCTCAGTTAGGTTAGCCAAGATCCTTCAAAGGTCTCCAACAGAGCATTCACCATATTTCTAGAAGGAAATTTTTATAATTCAGCTCGATCTGCATACTTAACAAATATTTCTCAGATGATAATATCCAATGTGGACATTCTTTTGATCAGCTTTGATTTTTAGTTTATCCAATAAATATCCAACTCAATTCACTGAATGAAGTGTTTTGGGGCTTATCATTGGGATGCTTTACATTTTCAGTTTTAAATAGTTACATAATAATAGCAGGATTTGTGGGGAACTGTATGATGATTTAGTTTGGAACTTGATGCTTTTATTACAAATCCTCTAAAATGTTAATGATCCCAAAGATTATAGACAAACTCCAGTCCTTTCTTATAGCCTATGGTAGAAGGCTCCGGAACTCTGGTTTTTCTGGTTTGTATGATTTGAAAAGTGCACTTGTGACAAGGCATATGGAATTTTAAATTATTTTTATAGCAGAAAGAAGTTACCTAGGCACAGGATGTCTGGTTGAACAAATTAATTTACCTAGTTTACCAGAAAGACCCAGTGTTCCCTATCAACTATATTGTAAACAGAGTAAATAAAAATGAGATTGGGAGTTGAAATAGCTCTGAGCTGCCATAGCTAGAAAATGACTGCTTGGTTTTAACCCTCTGGATGTAAGGTTCAATAACTGGAAAGGAAATGCTTTAACATCATTAGTTATTTCAGGAGTGAAGACGACTGTATTTTCTGATTCTCAATGACAGAGGAGGGGGTAAAAAAATGCACTGAAATGCTGTGTTTTCCAGACTAAAAACATATTTATAAAGAATAAAAGGTGGTTATTAGTCAGTACTTTGATAGTTTATGTATATTAATGACAGGTTTTTTCTTCTTTTTGGTTTATAGGTCCTAATGTCTCTTCATGAAATATTTCCAGCAGTACATGCGGCAGAAATGGCTGTCCAGTGCAATCCACATTCATGGGAGTCTTGGCAAACTTTGGGACGTGCTCAGCTTGGATTAGGAGAGATACTGCTGGTAACGAAATCAGATTATTATTTAAATT
Source organism: Oryctolagus cuniculus (assembly GCF_964237555.1). NCBI lineage: Eukaryota > Metazoa > Chordata > Mammalia > Lagomorpha > Leporidae > Oryctolagus > Oryctolagus cuniculus. The sequence goes on along the minus strand of NC_091445.1, from coordinate 65,978,942 downwards.
TTTGTCTACTGAAGCAAAAAATCAATAACCCCTCAACAAATTTATGCAAAAAATATATTACCTTTTAAAGGTATTAGTTCATAAGCACTGATCAAAATTATTACTGAACATCTTTTGTGATTATAAATGCTGGTTGTACCAGGGCCAAAATATCTTTTATTTACTTGACATCACAGAAATTTAAAAAACTTAATGCAAAACACTGTCTGATGTAGGTAAGCTATATTTGAATAGGTAATAAGCACCTTTTACCTTAGTTCTTTGGATCATTAAATAGACCACATTTTTTTTTTTTTTTTTTTTATCTTTTATTTAATGAATATAAATTTCCAAAGTACGTCTCATGGGTTACAATGGCTTTCCCCCCCATACCGTCCCTCCCACCCACCACCCTCCCCTTTCCCACTCCCTCTCCCCTTCCATTCACATCAAGATTCATTTTCGATTATCTTAGTATACAGAAGATCAGCTTATTATACCTTAAGTAAGGATTTCAACAGTTTGTTCCCACACAGAAACATAAAGTGAAAAATAATAGATGATTTTTTTTTAAATGATGATGAAATCAGATCAGACCTATTGTCATGTTTAATCCCAGTGAGAGTCAAGCTGGGAATTGATAGTTTCTTTTTTTTTTTTTTTTTTTTTTTAACAGAAGATCAGTTTAGTGTACATTAAGTAAAGATTTCAACAGTTTGCACCCCCATAGAAACACAAAGTGAAATATACTGTTTGAGTACTCGTTATAGCATTAAGCCTCAGTGTACAGCACATTAAGGACAGAGATCCTACATGAGGAGTAAGTGCACAGTGACTCCTGTTGTTGACTTTACAAATTGACACTCCTGTTTATGGCATCAGTAATCTCCCTATGCACCAGTCATGAGTTTCCAAGGCTATGGAAGCCCCTTGAGTTCTCCGACTCTTATCTTGTTTAGACAAGGTCATAGTCAAAGTGGAGGTTCTCTCCTCCCTTCAGAGAAAGGCACCTCCCTCTTTGAAGACCTGTTCTTTCCACTGGGATCTCACTCACAGAGATCTTTTTGCCAGAGTGTCTTGGCTTTCCATGCCTGAAATACTCTCATGGGCTTTTCAGCCAGATCCGAGTGCCTTTAGGGCTGATTCTGAGGCCAGAGTGCTATTTAGGACATCCGCCATTCTATGAGTCTGCTGAGTATCTCACTTCCCATGTTGGATCACTCTCCCCTTTATTTATTCTATCGGTTAGTGTAATAGACCACATTTTAAAGTGTAGTGTTATTGTAGTGGTAGATTTCGTAGTAGAAGGAAGAAAGTAGAATAAGGTAGAGTAATGGTGATAAATTTTTAGACTGAAAAGTTACCATGCTTAATTAGGGGAAAATATAGGAGCTTATGAAAAGGAAACACTCACTGTGTGAAGTTTACCATAAAGTGGTTTAAATGTGTCTCTCAGTTTGATCATACACCTTGTTGATAACAAAGGATAAATCGAAGGAATTAGTTGTGAGAATTGTCCTGTTTTTGTTTTGGCAGGGCTATATATACTGGATGGTTAACAAAATTTAACTTTTTAAAAAAATGTGGCTGGTGCTGCAGCTCAATAGGCTAATCCTCTGCCTGCGGCGCCGGCACACCGGGTTCTAGTCCCGGTTGGGGCGCTGGATTCTGTCCCGGCACCCCTTTTCCAGTCCAGCTCTCTGCTGTGGCCCAGGAGTGTAGTGGAGGATGGCCCAAGTGCTTGGGCCCTGCACCCACATGGGAGACCAGGAGAAGCACCTGGCTCCTGGCTTCAGATCAGCACGGTGTGCCGGCCGCAGCGCGCCAGCTGCAGCAGCCATTGGAGGGTGAACCAACAGAAAAGGATGACCTTTTTCTCTGTCTCTCTCTGTCTCACTGTCCACTCTGCCTGTCAAAAAAAAAAAAAAAAAAGTAAGTCTAACATAGGAATGCCAGTGTTTTCTTTTTCATTAAGTAAGTTAATAATTATTATTGTCCTAGTGTGATAGATAAGTGCTAATTTCTAGGGGAAAAGAAGACAATTCAAAGATTTAAAAATTTAAAATATTCACTTGTAAACTTAAAAAATTAGTTTTATCTGAGAAGTAGAGAAAGAGAGAGACAAAGAACAAACAAATGCTCCTATCTGCTGATTCTGTCTCCTGAATGCCTATTGCAGCAGGGATTTGGAGCTGGGATCCAGAAACTCAGTCCAGGTTCCCCATGTTGGGTGGCAGGGACACAACTACTTAAGCCATCACGTGCTGCCTCTCAGTTCATGCATTAGCTGGAAGCTGGAATTGGGGAGCTGGAATAAGTTGGGACTTAAATGTAGGCATTCTGATATGTTATTCGGGTGTCCTAACTAGTGACCTAACCACTGGGCCAAATATCCTCCCTTATAAATTTTTACTTTAATTAAGTACTTTAGATTTTGTTTGAGTTATGCTATATTGTCTTTTCTAATATTGAAGAGTATAATCAAATTATTAAATTATACTCTTTTAAAAATGCTACATGTTGGGGCTGGTGCTAAGGCATAGTAGGTTAAGCTTCTGCCTGTACTGTGGCTGCGGCATTCCTTATGGGCGCTGGTTTGAGTCCTAGCTGCTCAACTTCCATTCCAGCTCCCTGTTAATGTCCTGGGAAAGCAGTGAAAGATGGCCCAAGTGCTTGGGACCCTGCATCTAGAGAGGAGACCCAGTGAAAGCTCCTGCCTCTAGCCTGACCCAGTCCAGGCCACTGTGGCCTTTTGTGGAGTGAACCAGCAGATGGTAGACCTCTCTCTCTCTCTCTCTCTCCATCTCTGTCTCCTTTTGTCTGTAACTCTGCTTCTCAAATGAATAAATAAATCTTAAAAAAATGCTATACATTGAAACTTAAGTAGGAATTGAAAAGTAAGAATAGAGTGGATTTAAGAGCTTTTATTGTTCTATCATATAAAAATAATTTTTTTCTGTGGTAGGAACACTTAATATCAGGTCTGCCCCCTTAAATTTTTAAATTTATATAGGTATTGTTGACTAGGTACAATGTAGCACAGCAGAATTCTAGAACTTGTCTACTGTGCTTGATTGCTTCTTTTTTTTTTCTTTTAAGATTTATTTATTCATTTGAAAGGCAGAGTTGAGAGAGAGAGGGAGAGACAGAGAGAGATCTTCCATCCATTGGTTTATTCCCCAAATGGCCAGAACTGGGCTGATCTGAAGCCAGGAGCCAGGAGCTTCTTCCAGGTCTCCCACGTGGGTGTAAGAGCCCCAAGCACTTGGGCCAACCTTCGCTTTTTTCACAGGCTCATTAGCAGGGAGCTAGATCGAAGTGAAGCAGTCAAGGCTCATATGGGATGCTGGTACTGCAGATGGTGGTTAACCCACTGCACCACAGTGTCAAATCCAGCTTGATTGCTTCTTTATGCTGTTGATTAACAACTCCCTATTTCCTCCTATACCCTACTGCTGACAACAATAATTCCACCTTTTGATTCCATGAATTTGACTATTTAGGTACCTCGTATGAGTGTCCTTTTGTGACTGGCTTATTTCATCGAGTATAATGTTCTCGAGGTGTCACCCATGTTGTTGTATATTGCAGACTTTTCTTATTTCTTGAGGCTGAATGATAATCCCATTGTATTTATATATAGCACATTTTCTTGAAGCATTCATTGGACATTTAGATTGTTTCTGCATATTGTTGTGAATAGTGTTTCAGTGAATATGAAAGTGCTGGTATCTCTTTGAGATCCTGATTCTTTTGATAAATACCTGTAAATAAGATTACTGTATCGTATAGTAGTTATGTTTTTATTTTTACAGGCTCTTTCATGCTATGTCCATAGCAGCTGTCCCATTTTTCTATTTCTACCAATAGTGTACAAGAGTTCTGATTTTTTCACAACCTCGCTAACACATGTTATCTTCTGTTTTTATTAAATTTTGAATAATTTATTTATATAAAGGGAACAGATTTCATGTATTTCATATATGCAGTTCTAAGAACACCCTTCCTCTTTCCTCTCCTTGTTCCCACCTTCCCTTCCTTCCTTATTTTTAAAGTTTTGTGATGACATACTTTTAATTTACTTTATAATCACAAGCTTAATCTTCCAATAAATAAAGAATTTAACAAGTAGTAAGTAGAAAAACCACTATTCCTCGAGAGTATAGCCACAGGCTGTAAACAATAATCAAATCTCAAGATTTCAATTTCATATATATATATGTATATATAACCTTTTTGAAGTACTCTATATATTATTTACCACAAATCAGAAAAGAGATGGTTTTGTGGTTTTGACTTGCATTTCCCAATTGATTTAGTGCTATTGAGTATCATTTCATGTACCTGTTTCCCATTCATATTTTGTTTTTTTTGCTAGTAAGTTGTTGTAGAAGTTCCATATGTATCTTATAAGTTAAATCCTTGGATACATAATATGCAAATATTTTCTTAGTCTTTAAGGTTGCCTTTCACTCTGTTTATTGTTTCCTTTGCTGAGTGAAGGTTTTTATGATTTAGTCTTATTTGCCTATTTTTCATTTTATTGTCTGTGCCTTTCTTGTTATATCCATGAAATCACTGTCAAGACCAATGTCATGAAGCTTTTTTAATGTTTTCTTTAGAAGTTTTATACCTTTGGTTCTTATGTTTTAAGTTTGTAATCTGCTTTGGGTAGATTTTTATATATTGAGTAAGATGAGGGTCCAGTTTCATTCTTTAGTATGTGGATATCCAGCTTTCCCAACATCATTTGTTTTCCTGTTGATACTTGGAATTCTTGTTGATGATCAGTTGACCATGTATGAGAGGTCTTCCAAAAATTCATGGAAAATAGATGTGATGAAAAACTATGCATGAATTTCAGTTTTGTTGCACCAAAATAAATTTATCTTTTGATTCCATTTTCCATGAACTTTTTGAAGTACTTTGGTATGTGTGGATTAATTTACAGGCTTTCTATTCTTTTCTGTTGGTCTGTATACTATGTCTCGTACCAGTTACACACTGTTCTATTTATTGTAGCTGCAGCTTTATAATATGCATGAAATCAGGAAGTATGTGCTTCCAACTTTGTTCCTTTTCAAGGTTGATTGGCTTTTCAGGCTCTCTTGTGGTTGGTTCCGTGTGGATTGTGGAAATGTTTTGTGCAGTTGTATAAAAAATGCATTTAGAGTTTGATAGTGATTGTACTGAATCTTTAGATTGTGGATAGTGTAGATGTTTTAATGGTATTAAGTTATCCAGTCTGTGGAAAGACATTTGTTTATGTCTTCTTTAAATTCCAGCAATGTTCCATAATTTTCTTTTTTTTTTTTTTTAAATATTTATTTATTTGAAAGTCAGAGTTACACAGAGAGAGAAGGAGAGGCAGAGAGAGAGAAAGAGAAGTCTTCCACTGGTTCACTCTCCAATTGGCTGCAACGGCTGGAGCTGCACCAATCTGAAGCCAGGAGCCTCTTCCGGGTCTCCCACACAGGTGCAGGGGCCCTAGGACTTGGGCCATCTTCTACTGCTTTCCCAGGCCATAGCAGAGAGCTGGATCGGAAGTGGAGCAGCTGGGTCTCAAACTGACACCCATATGGGATGCTGGCACTGCAGGCGGTGGCTTAACCCGCTACACCACCTGCCGGTCCCCCCCCCCCCCTTTTTAAAAAGATTTATTTACATAATTTTCAATGTACAAGTGTTTTGTCTCTTTAGTTTTAGTCCTAAGTATTTCATTCTTTTTTTTATTTTAAAGATTTATTTTATTTATTTGAAAGAGTTACAGAGAGAGAGAGACAGATCTTCCATCTGCTGGTTCGCTCCCCAGATGGCTGTAATGGCTGGAGCGGAGCCTATCCGAAGGCAGGAGCCAGGAACGTCCTCTGGGTCTCCCATGTGGGTGCAGGGGCCCAAGGAATTGGGCCATCTTCTACTGCTATCCTAGGCCATAGCAGAGAGCTTGATCGGAAGAGGAGCAGCCGGGACTAGAACCAGCACCCATATGGGATGCCGGCGCTTCAGGCCAGGTTTTAACCCGTTGCGTTACAGCGCCAGCCCCAAGTATTTCATTCTTTTTGGTGCTATTGTAAAATACATTGTTGCTCTAATCTCCTTTTCAGTGTTTAATGTATAGAAACACAACTGTATTGTGTATGCTGCGATGTTATTGAATTCATTTATTTAACATTTTAAAAGGCTTTTTTTTTTTTTTTTGGAGTCTTTAGGACTCAGGGACATTATTACTTCTTGCTGAATTTCCCTTGCTTATAGTATAGTACAGTTTTGAGTAGAAATGGTGAGCATGAGCATTTTTGTCCTGTTCCTGATCATTTAGGAAAACTTTCAGTTTCAGTTTTTCATAAACAACTTTTTGATTCCATATTTATTTTTCAAATACTAAAAGCATTCTGTATTGTCTTTTTTTTTTTTTTTTTTTTTTGGACAGGCAGAGTGCACAGTGAGAGAGAGAGAGAGACAGAGAGAAAGGTCTTCCTTTGCCGTTGGTTCACCCTCCAATGGCCACCGCGGCCGGTGCGCTGCAGCCGGCGCACCGTGCTGATCTGATGGCAGGAGCCAGGTACTTCTCCTGGTCTCCCATGGGGTGCAGGGCCCAAGTACTTGGGCCATCCTCCACTGCACTCCCTGGCCACAGCAGAGAGCTGTCCTGGAAGAGGGGCAGGTGCGACAGAATCCGGTGCCCCAACCAGGACTAGAACCCGGTGTGCTGGCGCCACAAGGCGGAGGATTAGCCTAGTGAGCCGCGGTGCGGGCCCGCATTTTGTATTGTCTTAATATTGTTTCTGTTTTAGGTTTAACCTTTTTTTTTTTTTTTTTAAAGATTTATTTATTTGTTGGCTGGCGCCGTGGCTCACTAGGCTAATCCTCCGCCTAGCGGCGCCGGCACACCGGGTTCTAGTCCCGGTCGGGGCACCGGATTCTGTCCCGGTTGCCCCTCTTCCAGGCCAGCTCTCTGCTGTGGCCAGGGAGTGCAGTGGAGGATGGCCCAGGTGCTTGGGCCCTGCACCCCATGGGAGACCAGGAAAAGCACCTGGCTCCTGGCTCCTGCCATCGGATCAGCGCGGTGCGCCGGCCGCGGTGGCCATTGGAGGGTGAACCAACGGCAAAAAGAAGACCTTTCTCTCTGTCTCTCTCTCTCGCTGTCCACTCTGCCTGTCAAAAAAAAAAAAAAAAAAGATTTATTTATTTGAAAGGCAAAGTTACAGAGAGGCAGAGGCAGAAAGAGAGAGGTTTTCCATCCGTTGATTCACTCCTCTGATGGCTAGCTGTAATGGCTGGAGCTGCGCTGATCTGAAGTCAGGAGCCAGGAGCTTCTTTAGGATCCCGTGTGAGTGTGGCGGCCCAACTACTTGGGCCATCCTCTATTGCTTTCCCAGGCCATAACAGAGAGCTGGATCGCAAGTGGAGCAGCTAGGACTTGAATCAGTGCCCATATGGGATGCTGGCACTGCAAAAGGCAGCTTTATCCAGTATGCAACAATGCCGGCCCCTTAACAATTTTTTTTTTTTTTAGCATTTTGCCATGTTTGCTTCTCATGTAAATGTTATCATGACTTATATTATGTTGAGATACTTTTTTCCTTCTATTTCTAGTTTGTTGACTTTTTATCAAGACAGTATTAAATGTTGACAAATTATTTTTTCTGCATCAGTTGAGACAGGTAGAATTGTTATCCTTTATTCTGTTAATATGTGGTATCACATTAACTGGTTTTTCATCCTTGCATCCCAGGGACGTATCCTGCATGAACATATTGTGTAAATGTTTTAATGTGTTGTTGAGTTCAGCTTGCTAGGATTTGGTTGAGATTTCTTAAATCTGTGTCTATCAGGGATATAGTCCCTTAATTTTCTTATTGTGTCTTTTTCTACCTTTGATATCAGGATGATCTTGACCTAACAAAAAGAGCTTAAAAATGTTCTTTCCTTTCAGTTTTTTGGGAAGAATTTGAGAAGCATTGACATTAATGTTTTTTATAATTAATGGTGGTGTGGTGAAGTGGGGTAAGTCCCTGCTTGGGATTCCCACATTTCATATTGGATCGGCTGCTCCACTTATGATCCAGGGCTGTCTTCTTTTTTTTCTTTTTTTAAGATTTATTTTATTTGTATGAAAGATAGAGTTCCAGAGAGATGTACAGCCAGAGAGAGAGAGAGAGGTCTTCCATCCACTGGTTTACTCCCCAAATGACCACAACGGCCAGAATTGAGCTGATCTGAAACCAGGAGCCAGGAGCTTCTTCTGGATCTCCCACATGGGTGCAGGGGCCCAAGGACTTGAGTCATCTTGTACTGCTTTCCCAGGCCAGAGCAGAGAGCTGGATCGGAAGTGGGGCAGCTGAGACTTGAACCGGTGCCCATATGGGGTGCTTGTGTTGCAGGCTGGGGCTTTAACCTGCTGTGCCACATTGCTGGCAGGGCCATCTTCTGATGCTTTCACAGGCACATTAGCAGGGAGCTATATTGGAAGTGGGCCAGCCAGAACTTGAACCGTTGCCCATATGGGATGCTGGCATCACAGGCAGCAGCTTTATCCATGACACCATGGCGCCAGCCCCTATGATTTCATATTGGTGGATTGTATATTTCTACATATTTGCTCATTTTTTCTAGGTTGTATAGATTATTAGCAAATAATTGATCATAGTATTTTCTTCTGATTCTTTGCATTTCTGTGACTTCCATTGTAGTGTCTCCTTTTTTATTTCTGATATTATTTGAGTCTTCTCTTTTTTCTTAGTAAGTCTAGATAAAACATTCTCCAATTTGTTTTCTAAAAACTGACCCTTAGCTTTATTGATATATTTTCCTATTTTCCGTTTTGTTTATTTCTTCTCTGATCTTTATTATTTACTTCCTTCTGGTAACTTTGGGCTTAGTTTGTTTTTGTAGTTCCTTGGGATGTAAAACTAGGTTGAATTACTTGTTTTTTCCTTATGTGTTAACTTTCTTAGTACTGCTTTTGCTGCAGTGATTAATTGGTAGAGAAGAATTTACTATTGCCATTTTGTTAATTGTTATTTACTAGTCTTTTGTTTCCCCAGTCTGTCTTTTCCTCTCATCCTTCTCTGTATTTTGGTAATTTTTATATTGATATGCTTTGATTCTGTTTTCTTCTGTGTACTTCTGTAGGTGTTTTCTCTGTGGTTACTCTGGGATATATGTAAACTCTGTCTTTATAAAGCTGATAACAGTTTATTTAAGAGAGCTTGATTATGACAACTGAGTTTTTTTTTTTTCCCCAGAAACCTTTTGTTTTAGGTATACAAACTTCATACATTTCATAAGTACCACTCAGGAACATAGTGATTCTTCCCACTCTACCTGCCTTCCTACCTACACTCCCATCCTTCTTCCTCCTTCCTCTCCTGAACCCATTCCTATTTTTTATTAAGATCTATTTTCAATTAACTTTATACTTGTAAAATTAACTCTATACTAAGTAAACAGCTCAAAAAATAATCTGGAAAAAAAAACTGTTCCTAAACAGTCGAGACAAGGGTTGCTCAAAATCATCACATCTCAAAGTGTCAATTTCACTTCTGTAGATTACCTTTTAGGTACTGTATTTACCACAGATCAGGGAGAACATGTGGTATTTGTCCTTTTGGGACTGGCTTATTTTACTAAGTATAATATTTTCCAGTTGCATCCATTTTATTGCAAATGACACGATTTCATTTTTTCCACCACTGTGTAGTATTCTATGGTGTACATATCCCATACAAAACTCTTTTATGAATTCCAATAGCCTCTTAGTGGAGTCTTTTGGATCCTCCATATATAGAATCATGTAATATACAAATAGGGATAGTTTGGCTTCCTCCTCCCCAAGTTGTGTTTCTTTGATTTCCCTTTTTTTGCCTGATGGCTCTGGCTAAAACTTCCAGGACTATATTGAATAGCAATGGTGAGAGTGGATGTCCTTGTCTGGTTCTGGATCTCAGTGGGGATGCATCTAACTTTTCCCCATTCAATAGGATGCTATCCATGGGTTTGTCATAAATTGCCTTGACTATGTTGAGGAATGTTCCTTCTGTACCCAGTTTGCTCCAAGTTTTCATTATGAAATGATGCTGAATTTTACCAAATGCTGTCTCTGCATCTAATGAGATAATCGTATGTTTTTTGTTTTTCATTTTGTTAGTGTGATTTATCACATTGATTGATTTGCGAATGAATGTTGAACCATCCCTGAATACCAGAGATAACTCCCATGTGATCTGAGTGAATGATCTTTCTGATGTGTTGTTGGATTCAATTGGCTAGTATTTTGGTGAGAAATTTTATGTCTGTGTTCATCAGGGAAATTGGTCTGTGGTCCTCTTTCTCTGTTGCATCTTTTCCCGGTTTAGGAATTAAGGTGATGCTGGCTTCATAGAAAGAAGTTGAGAGGATTCTCTCCCTTTCAGATGTTTTGAATAACTTGAGAAGAATTAGAGTTAGTTTTTCTTTAAAAGTCTGGTAGAATTCAGCAGTGAAGCTGTCCAGTCCTGGGCTTTTCTTTGTTGGGCGGGTCTGTATTACTGATTCAATTTCTATCTTGGTTGTGGGTCTCTTTAGGTTTTCTATGTCTTTATGGTTCATTTTAGGTAAGTTTTATATATCCAGGAATCTACTTTCTAGGTTTCCCAGTTTGTTGGCATTACGGTTCTTTGTAGTAATTTCTGATAATTCTTTTTATTTCTGTGGTGTCTGTTGTTACATTTCCTTTTTCATCTTTAATTTTATTGATTTGGGGGTTCTTTTTTTTTTTAATTAGTTGGGTCAATGATTTGTATTTTTTTTTAAAAAACCAGCTCTTTGTTTTGCTGATTTTTTGTATTTTTTTGTTTCAATCTTGTTTGTTCTCTAATTTTAATTATTCCTTTTCTTCTATTAATTTTGAGTTTAGTTTACTATTGTTTTTCTAGGTCCTTGAGATGCATTGATAGCTCACTATTGGTGCCTTCCCAGTTTTTTGATGTAGGCTCTAATGGCTATAAACTTTCCTCTTAACACTGCTTTTGCTGTATCCCATATGTTTTGATATGCTGTATTTCTTCTTCATTCATTTCTAGAAATTTTTTATTTCTCTTTTGATATCTTGTATGACCCACTGTTCATTCAGAGGTATGTTGTTCAGTCTCCATGTGTCTGAATATGTTCGAGAGATTCATGAGTTGTTGATTTCCAGTTTAATTCCATTGTGGTCAGAGAAGATGCATGGTAGGACTTCAATTTTTTTGAATTTTCTGATACTTACTTTATGGCTTAGTATGTGATCTATCCTAGAGAAAGTTCCATGCACCGGTAAGAAGAATGTGTATTCTGCAACTGTATGATGAAAAGTTCTGTAGATATCCATTTGGCCTATAGTGTTGATTAACTATGTTTCCTTGCTGATTTTTTGTCTCATTGATCTGTTCATTGCTGAAAGTGGGGTATTGAAGTCCCCTATTACTATTGTATTATAGTTTATATCTTCCTTTAGATTCATTAAAATTTCTTTTAAATAGCCAGGTGCCCTGTAATTAGGTACATATACATTTATAATAGTCACATCTTCCTGTTGTGTTGATCTCTTAATCATTACATAGTGTTCTTCTTTGTCTCTTTTAGCAGTTTTTGTGTTAAAGTCTATTTTGTCTGATATTAGGATCGTCACACCAGCTCTTTTTTGGTTTCTATTAGCATGGAATATCCTTTTCCATCTTTTCACTTTCAGTCTGCCTGTATCTTTGTTGGTGAGATGTGTTTCTTGTAGGCAGCAAATAAATGGATTTTATTTTTTAATCCATTCAGCCAGTCTGTATCTTTTACCTGGAGAGTTGAGGCCATTTACACTATTGATAAGCAATGATGTGGCCCTGCCATTTTCCCATAAAAATTCCTGTTGTTGGAGGAGCCAAGATGGCGGAATAGTGAGGGCGCGCACTGATAGTCCAGGAAAAGATAGTTTAATAAAAGTGGAGTTACTGTAGTCTCAGGAAAAGGCTCGGCAAAAAATTACAGAGGAAACTCTTCCGGATCTAGTGGATGTGACACGGAGGAACTACGGGGAGAGCAAGGACGCCCACGGCGCGGAAGCCGAGGCACGGGAGCCGAGGCGTGGGAGCCGAGCCGTGGAAGCCGAGCCGCGGAGTCTGTACGCCAGTGCTGGAAGGGGAGGTGAGACAAAAGCCTCGGTAACCCGAGTCATTGGCAGGGAAAGGCAGAAAGAGCCTAGAGGGAATGAGGCTTGAAGCCCCACTGGGGAAAGTTCACCAGGCTGACTGGAAGAGAGAAAAAAAAAAAAAACGAATAAATAAGGGGAACTGGCACGGACACTAGCCTCTGTCTCCACGCAGCTTACAAAGCTGAGCAAGACAAAGAGCAGGCACCATTTTGGACATACTTAAGTGGCGCACGCCATCAGCCAAGCAGAAAAACCTGACTCTGGTGGGGAGAACTAGCTGGAGGTTAGAACCTAGTGAAAGTGTGGAGCTAACGAACTGAGACTGTGAAAATCTAAGGGTGGGTGAGAGAACTCATGGAGTACACAAACTCAGTAACCTTGGCAACCCGGTAAGAGACTGCTGAGAAATTTGAGACCACACTGAGGGCTGCATAGACACTTTGTGTGGTCCTTGGGGTAGAGCAAATACCAACAGGGGCCAGATTTCATACATCAGCTACCCTCAATTCCACTCAGCTGTGCGGAATTACTTCCCTTCTGAGTCAAAAAGAAAAAAAAAGAGCGAGCGAGAGAACACACTGAGTGAGTCACCTTTGGCACACCCTTAACCCTGAAGAACCAAACAGAGCTCTCTGGCCACACCCATCTCAGCCTCTAAGGATCCATCAAAAGCAGACAGTCCACTTAATCTAGAGTCATAGTATAACAAGAAAAAACACCACAGCGAAGAAACCAAAGAATATCTCTACAATGCCAAACAAACGCAGAAACTGAGGTAACAAGAACAAAGAAGACACTATGACGCCCCCAAATGATAAAGACACCCCAATTCAAGATTATGAAGATGACAAGATAGAAGAAGTGCAAGAAGTGGATCTCAAAAAATTGATAAGAACATTAAGAAGTTCTCAAAAACAAATGCTTGAACTACAGAAATCCTTACTGGACAGGATAGAAAATCTCTCTCGTGAAAATGAAATATTGAGGAGGAATCAAAATGAAATGAAGCAACTAGTAGAACATGAAACTGTGAAAGTGATGAGAAATCATAATGAAATGAAGAATTCAATAGATCAAATGACAAACACATTAGAGAGCCTTAAAAACAGAATGAGTGAAGCAGAAGAGAGAATATCAGATTTAGAAGACAGAGCACAGGAAAGGATACAGTCAAACCAAAGAAAAGAAGAGGAAATTAGAAATCTAAAAAATATTGTCGGGAATCTTCAGGATACTATTAAAAAAACCAACATTCGCATTCTAGGAGTTCCTGAAGGCATGGAGAGGGAGAAAGGATTAGAATGCCTTTTTAGTGAGATATTAGCAGAAAATTTCCCAGGTTTGGAGAAGGACAGAGACATCCTAGTACAGGAAGCTCATAGAACCCCTAGTAACCATGACCAAAAGAGATCTTCACCATGACACGTTGTAATTAAACTCACCACAGTGAAACAGAAAGAAAAGATCCTAAATGTGCAAGAGGGAAACGTCAGATTACTCTGAGGATCTCCAATCAGACTCACAGCAGACTTCTCATCAGAAACCCTACAGGCTAGAAGGGAATGGCAAGACATAGCCCAGGTACTAAGAGAGAAAAACTGCCATCCCAGAATATTATATCCTGCAAAGCTCTCATTTGTGAATGAAGGTTAAATATAGACCTTTCATAGCAAACAGAAATTGAAGGAATTTGTCGCCTATCGTCCAGCCCTGCAAAAGATGCTTAAAGATGTGTTACACACAGAAACACAGAAACACGGTCATCAATATGAAAGAAGGTAAAGGAAGGAAACCTCACAGCAAAAGATCACAGAAAGTTCAAAGCATATATTAGAAAATATCTTTGGCAAATGGCAGGGCAAAGTTACCACTTAACAATAGTCACATTGAACATTAATGGCCTGAACTGTCCAGTTAAAAGACACCGATTGGATGATTGGCTTAAGGAACAAAAACCCATCTATTTGCTGCTTACAAGAAACACATCTTTCCAACAAAAATGCATACAGACTGAAAGTGAAAGGCTGGAAAAAAATATACCATGCTAACAGAAATGAAAAAAGAGAAAAAGAGCGGGTGTAACCATCTTAACATCGGACAACATAAACTTTACCACAAAAACTGTTGAGACAAAGAGGGGCACTATATAATGATTAAAGGATCAATTCAACAGGAAGATATAATGATTATCAATGTATATGCACCTAATTACAGGGCACTGGTTTATTTAAAAGGTTTGTTAAGGGACTTAAAGGGAGACTTAGACCCCAATACAATAGTACTGGAGGACTTCAATACTCCACTCTCAGAAATAGACAGATCAAGAGGACAGAAGATCAACAAGGAGACAGTAAATTTAAACGACCCTATAGCCCAAGTGGATCTAACAGATATCTACAGAACTTTTCATCCTACACATAAAGCATTTGCATTCTTCTCTGCAGTACATGGAACCTTCTCTAGGACTGACCACATACTAGGCCATAAAGCTAGTCTCAGCAAATTCAAAAGAATTAGAATCATACCATGCAGCTTCTCAGACCACAGTGGAGTGAACATGGAAATTAGCAACTCAGGAATCCCTAGAGAGTATGCAAACACATGGAGATTGAACAACATGCTCCTGAATGAACACTGGGTCATAGAAGAAATCAAAAGAGAAATCAAAAACTTTCTGGAAGTAAATGAGGATAACAACACAACATATCAAAACTTATGGGATATGGTAAAAGCAGTGTTGAGAGGAAAGTTTATATCAATAGGTGCCTACATCAAGAAATTGGAAAGGCACCAAATAGATGAGCTTTCAATTCACCTCAAGGATCTAGAAAAACTGCAGGAAACCAGACCCAAATCTAGTAGAAGAAGAGAAATAATTAAAATCAGAGAAGAAATCAACAGGATTGATTACAAGAAAGCTGCCACGCGAAGAGCTGGTTTTTTGACAAAATGAATAAAATTGACACACCATTGACCCAACTAACTAAAAAAGGAAAAGAAAAGACGCAAATCAATAAAATCAGAGATGAAAAAGGAAACGTAACAACAGACACCACAGAAATATAAAGAATCATCAGAAATTACTACAAGGACTTGTATGCCAGCAAACAGGGAAATCTATCAGAAATGGATAGATTCCTGGACACATGCAACCTACCTAAATTGAACCAGGAAGACATAGAAAACCTAAATAGACCCATAACCGAGAAAGAAATTGAAACAGTAATAAAGGCCCTCCCAACAAAGAAAAGCCCAGGGCCAGATGGATTCACTGCTGAATTCTACCAGACATGTAAAGAAGAACTAACTCCAATTCTTCTCAAACTATTCAGAGCAATTGAAAAAGATGGAATCCCCCAAATTCTTTCTGTGAAGCCAGCATTACCTTAATCCCTAAGCCAGAGAAAGATGCAGCATTGAAAGAAAATTACAGACCAATATCCCTGATGAACATAGATGCAAAAATCCTCAACAAAATTCTTGCCAATAAATACAGCAACACATCAGAAAGATCATCCACCCAGACCAAGTGGGATTTATCCCTGGTATGCAGGGATGGTTCCAAGTTCACAAATCAATCAATGTGATACACCACATTAACAGACTGCAGAAGAAAAACCATATGATTATCTCAATAGACGTCGAGAAAGCATTTGATAAAATACAATACCCGTTCATGATGAAAACTCTAAGCAAATTGGGTATAGAAGGAACATTCCTCAATACAATCAAAGCAATTTATGAAAAACCCACGGCCAGCATCCTATTGAATGGGGAAAACTTGGAAGCATTTCTACTGAGATCTGGTACCAGACAGGGATGCCCACTCTCACCACTGCTATTCAACATAGTCCTGGAAGTCTTAGCCAGAGCCATAAGGTAAGAAAAAGAAATTAAAGAGATACAAATTGGGAAGGAAGAAGTCAAACTATCCCTCTTTGCAGATGATATGATAATTTACTTAGAGGATCCAAAGAACTCTACCAAGAGACTATTGGAACTCATAGAAGAGTTTGGCAAAGTAGCAGGATATAAAATCAATGCACAAAAATCAACAGCCTTTGTATACACAGGAAGTGCCACGGCTGAGAAAGAACTGCTAAGATCACTCCCATTCACAATAGCTACAAAACCAACCAAATACCTTGGAATAAACTTAACCAAGGATGTTAAAGATCTCTACAATGAGAGTTACAAAATCTTAAAGAAAGAAATAGAAGAGGATACCAAAAAATGGAAAAATCTTCCATGCTCATGGATTGGAAGAATCAACATCATCAAAATGTCCATTTTCCCAAAAGCAATTTATAGATTCAGTGCCATACCAATCAAGATACCAAAGACATTCTTCTCAGATCTGGAAAAAATGATGCTGAAATTCATAAGGAGACGCAGGAGACCTCGAATAGCTAAAGCAATCTTGTACAACAAAAACAAAGCCGGAGGCATCACAATACCAGATTTCAGGACATACTTCAGGGCAGTTGTAATCAAAACAGCATGGTACTGGTACAGAAACAGATGGATAGACCAATGGAACAGAATTGAAATACCAGAAGTCAACCCAAACATCTACAGCCAACTTATATTTGATCAAGGATCTAAAACCAATTCCTGGAGCAAGGACAGTCTATTCAATAAATGGTGCTGGGAAAACTGGATTTCCACATGCAGAAGCATGAAGCAAGACCCCTAACTTACACCTTACACAAAAATCCACTCAACGTGGATTAAATACCTAAATCTATGACCTGACATCATCAAATTATTAGAGAGCATTGGAAAAACCCTGCAAGATATTGGGACCGGCAAAGACTTCCTGGAAAAGACCCTGGAGGCACAGGCAGTCAAAGCCAAAGTTAACTATTGGGATTGCATCAAATGGAGAAGTTTCTGTGCTTCAAAAGAAACAGTCAGGAGAGTGAAGAGGCAACCGACAGAATAGGAAAAAATATTTGCAAACTATGCTACAGATAAAGGATTAATAACCAGAATCTACAAAGAGATCAAGAAACTGCACAACAAGAAACTAACAACCCACTTAAGAGATGGGCCAAGGACCTCAATAGACTTTTTTCCAAAGAGGAAATCCAAAAGGCCAACAGGCACATGAAAAAATGTTCAAGATCACTAGCAATCAGGGAAATGCAAATCAAGTCCAAAATAAATTTTCCCCTGACTCCAATTAGAATGGCTTACATTCAGAAATCTACCAACAACAGATGCTGGCGAAGATGTGGGGAAAAAGGGACACTAATCCACTGTTGGTGGGAATGTAAACTGGTAAAGCCACTATGGAAGTCAGTCTGGAGATTCCTCAGAAACCTGAATATAACCCTACCATTCAACCCAGCCATTCCACTCCTTGGAATTTACCTAAAGGAAATTAAATTGGCAAACAAACAAGCTTTCTGGACATTAATTTTTATTGCAGCTCAATTCATAATGGCTAAGACCTGGAATCAACCTAAATGCCCATTATCTATAGACTGGATAAAAAATTACGGGATATGTACTCTACAGAGTACTGTACAGCAGTCAAAAACAGTGAAATCCGGTCATTTGCAATAAGGTGGAGGAATCTGGAAAACATCATGCTGAGTGAAATAAGCCTGTCCCAAAAGGACAAATATCATATGTTCTCCCTGATCGGTGACAACTAACCGAGCACCAAAAAGGAAACCTGTTGAAGTGAAATGGACACTATGAGAAAAAGTGACTTGATCATCCCTTGCCCTGACTGTTGAAGAACAACTTAATACTTTATACCTCCTAGTATTTTTTTGTTTGTTCTACTTAATACTATTGGTTGAATTCTGTAATTAACACACAGTTATTCTTAAGTGTTGATACTTAACTGAAAAAATGATCCCTGTTAAATATAAGAGTTGGAACAGGAGAGGGAAGAGATGTACAATTTGGGACATGCTCAGACTGACTTGCCCCAAATGGTAGAGTTAGAAATGTGACAGGAGATTCCAATTCTATCCCATCAAGGTGGAATGTGCCAATGCCATCTCACTAGTCCAAGTGATCAATTTCTGTTCACAATTGATTATAATGATAGGACTAAGAGTAAAAGGGATCACATAAACAAGACTAGTGTCTGAAAATACTAACCTATAGAATAAAAAAGGGAGAGAACGATCCAACATGAGAAGCGGGATATACAGCAGACTCATAGAATGGTGGATGTCCTAAACAGCACTCTGGCCTCAGAATCAGCCCTTAAGGCATTCGGATCCAGCTGAAAAGCCCATGAGAGTATTTCAGGCATGGAAAGCCAAGACACTCTGGGGAAAAAAAAAAAAGGAAGACCTAAATGAAAGATCTCTGCGAGTGAGATCCCAGTGGAAAGAACAGGTCATCAAAGAAGGAGGTACCTTTCTCTGAAGGGAGGAGAGAACTTCCACTTTGACTATGACCTTGTCTAAATATGATCAGAGTCGGTGAACTCAAAAGGCTTCCATAGCCTTGGCAACTCATCACAAGAGCCTAGGGTGATTACTGATGCCATAAACAAGAGTGTCAATTTGTTAAGTCAACAACAGGAGTCACTGTGCACTTACTCCTCATGTAGGATCTGTGTCCTTAATGTGCTGTACATTGTGATTTAATGCTATAACTGGTACTCAAACAGTATTTTTCACTTTGTGTTTCTATGTGGGTGCAAACTGTTGAAATCTTTACTGAATATATACTAAACTGATATTCTGTGTATAAAGAGAATTGAAAATGAATCTTGATGTGAATGGAAGGGGAGAGAGCGGGAAAGGGGAGGGTTGTGGGTGGGAGGGAAGTTATGGGGGGGGGGGTTAGCTATTGTAATCCATAAGCTGTACTTTAGAAATTTATATTCATTAAATAAAAGTTGAAAAAATTCCTATTGTTGATTTTGGATTTTCTTTATACTATTACTGTGAGATTTTCCGCCTTCACCTTTTTTCATAGTGATGACCATGTTTCTGTGTGTAGTAAATCCTTTAGTAAGGCTGGACAGGTGGTGATGGATTCTTTCAATTTCTGTTTGTTATGGAAGGTCTTTATTTCATTTCCATTCATGAATGAGAGCTTTGTATAGTATTCTTGGTTGAGAGTTTTTTATTTTTTTCTTAAAACTTGGAATATATCTCGCCATTCTCTCCTAGGCTGTAGGGTTTTTGATGAGAAGTCAGCTCTGAGTCTAACCGGAGATCCTCTACATTATTCTGGCATTTCTGTGGTGTAGTTTTCAGAATCTTTTCTTTATGTATTATTGTGAAGAGTTTGACTACAATGTTGCATGATGAAGATATTATCTGGTCACGTCTATTAGGAGTTCTAAGTGCTTCTTGTACTTGGACTTCCCTTTCTTTCTCCAAATTAGGGTAGTTTTCCATTATTATTTCACTAAAAAGG
Organism: Oryctolagus cuniculus; assembly: GCF_964237555.1. Taxonomy (NCBI): domain Eukaryota; kingdom Metazoa; phylum Chordata; class Mammalia; order Lagomorpha; family Leporidae; genus Oryctolagus; species Oryctolagus cuniculus. The sequence continues at coordinate 65,959,405 of NC_091445.1, read as the reverse complement.
CTTTCTAATCCTTTCCACGCCTTCAGGTATTCCTTAGACCCTATGTTGGATCATTGGATAGTATTCTGTAAATCTACAACAGTGTTTTTTAGCTTTTCTAATTTCTTCTTTTTTTTTGATCTTACTGTAAAATTTCCAGAGATTTGTCTTCTAATTCAGATATTTTTTCTTCTGCCTCACTGAGTCTGTTGTTAAGACTTCCCACTGCATTTTTTTTTTTTTAAGATTTATTTATTTGTTTGAAAGTTACAGTTACACAGAGAGGGAAGGAGAGGTTCACTCTCCACATGGCTGCAATGGCTGCAGCTGCACCAATCCAAAGCCAGGAGCCAGGAGCTTCCTCTGGGTCTTCCCACCCTGGTGCAAGGGTCCAAGGACTTGGGCCATCTTCTAGTGTTTTCCCAGGCCATAGCAGAGAGCTGAATGGTAGTGGAACAGCTGGGACTCGAACTGGCGCCCATATGGGATGGGGCAGCTTTACTCACTACACCACAGCACTGGCCCCTTCACTGCATTTTAAATTTGATCTATTGAATTCCTCCTTTCTAATACTTCATTTTGATTTCTCTTTGAAATCTCAATTTCATGAGAAAAAATTTCCTTCATGTCGTGTATGGATTTCTTTAATTCATGGATTTGCTTCTGGTTACTTCTTTTTTCTTTCTTTCTTTCTTTCTTTTTTTGACAGGCAGAGTTAGACAGTGAGAGAGAGAGAGAGACAGAGAGAAAGGTCTTCCTTTTCCGTTGGTTCACTCCCCAAATGGCTGCTAAGGCCAGCGCGTTGTGCCAATCCAAAGCCAGGAGCCAGGTGCTTCCTCCTGGTCTCCCATGAGGGTGCAGGGCCCAAGCACTTGGGCCATCCTCCACTGCCTTCCCGGGCCATAGCAGAGAGCTGGACTGGAAGAGGAGCAACCAGGACAGAATCCAGTGCCCCAACTGGGTCTAGAACCTGGGTGCCAGTGCCGTAGGCAGAGAGCTAGCAAAGTGAGCCATGGTGCTGGCCCTTCTGGTTACTTGTAAGTAATCCTATGATCAGTTTTTTGAATTCCATTTCTGGCATTTTTCTATTTCTTCATCTTCACATTCTAGTATTGAAGTGTTGTGTTGCATCATGTTGTCTTCTTTATTCTTGTTTCTTGAATTTCTGCATTTATTTTTACTCATTTTTAGAGATAATTGTTGGTTTTCTTTCCCCCCTGTGATGACTTATCTTTTAACTGTACCTCTGTGGCTTAGTGGAGTATCTGCTCTTTCACTGAGTACCCAGAGGCGTGTGTGGGGTATGGCCAGGGAGCTTTGTTCAGTGCTTTGGGATGAGCGGATTGTACAAGGTGTGGGGAGCAGCTCGGACTAGACTAAGTTACTGGAATTAAGACTTATTCTGTGCATCTGCTCTCCCACAATATGGCGCTGGGAGAGAAGAAAACAGCTTCTACACAGCTGCCTCCAGTTCAGCCAATAAACTGTAGGACTTGCTCCTGATTGGAGGAGAGCAGCGTACTCGGCGTGTGGGCAGCCGAGTTAGGATTGGCGGAGGAGGACTATAAAGGAGGAGAGAGACGGCATGCACCAGGAACATCTAAGGGGAACATCTAAGGGGAACATCTAAGGGAACACCTGTGCAGCCCCCGAGAGAGCCGGCCGGCGGTGTGCCGCTCCCCTGCGGAAGTGGGGAATGTGGCCAGGGGGAACTGCCCTTCCACGGAGGTGGAAGGGATAGTAGCCAACCCGGGAAGAACCAGCAGCAAACCCGGGGAGGGCCGAGCAGACGAAAGAACAGCGCAGGGTCCAGTGTCGTTCCTCCACGAAGAGGGGGAGCGACATAATGGTGCCGTGACTCGGATATGAAGCCTAGGCAGGGTTTAGTGTCGTTCCTCCACGAAGAGGGGGAGCGACACAAGGTGACACCCAAGTTAGGTGTGTAATCTCTCTCTCTCTCTCTCTCTCTTTTTTATCTGAGAGGATGGTCTGATAAGCCCTGTTGGTGTGGTCTCATGCTCACCTTATCTCTTCTGTGGAAACCTGTGCGTGGGCTCTAGCTCAAGTGGATACAGTATTCATCTGCGCTGCCACAAGATCCACACAAAGGATCCATGCAGCCCTCAGTATGAGCACAGATCTGGCAGCAATGAATCTAACCAGGAAATCAGGAGCCTTCAGTGTGTGGGGCCGCCCACAGTGATTGCTCAGAGACCCAGCCACTCTTTGTTCACTCCCATGCAGCCATAGTGTTTTCACAGTCAGTCCCATCACACAAGGCTCCCACAGTTGGGAGCACCCAGCCCCTGTCAGTTCTCCCAGCCAGACTCAGGTGTCTCCTTTCAGATGGTTGCTGGGCACGCAGATGCAAGGTGGTACAGCTGTTATGTATGTCCAAAATGGCGTCCACCCTCTCTCAGCTAGTTACAGGTCTTCGGTGTCAGGTGGTTGGGGAGAGAAATATACCCATCCTCCTTTTTCCCTCTAGGTTGGTAGGTACACTTTTCCCCATGGGGCTCCAAGCCAGACTAATGCCAGACTTTTCCCTCAGCTTTATCACTAGTGGCTTGGGCTGCTGCAGTCTGGTCTCACCTTACTCTCCAAAGGTGCTGAGGCTCTTGACTACTGGAGTCCTGAGTTGTCCACACCCTCTATGTAGATTCACAGTGTCTCTCTAATTTTCGTGGAGTTTTCTCTGCCGTTTTCTTCCTAACTCTTCCCTGAGACTGCACTCTCTTCACTTTTTTTTTTTTTTTAACTATCTTCCCCTGGACTAAAGCAATAAGCTCCCTCCCTATTCCACCATCTTCCCTCTTTGTTCTGGCTTTCTTTTCTTTTGCTGCTTTCAATATTCTCTCTTTTCTTGACATTTAATTTAATTATAATGCATCTTGTGTGAATCTCTTTGTGTTCATCCTACTAGTTTCTTAGATCTGAGTGTCCATTTTTTTTTTTTCAGATTTGAGAAGTTTTTAACTGTATATCTGACTGAAGAATCCTTCTAGTCTCTTCTTTTTGGTCTTTCTGAGACTCCCATAATATATAAATTGGTCCACTTTAAGGTGTCTGATAAATCCTTCATGCTTTCTTTGTACTTTCTCATTCTTTTCTCTTTTTGCTCTTGTTAAATAATTTCTAATAACCTGTTTTTCTGCTCATTGATCCTTTCTCCTGCTTGCTCTAGTATGCTGTTGAACTTCTCTAGTAAATTTTTAAGTTCATTTATATTCCTTTAGATTCATGAATTCTGTTTGGTAGTTTCATATATTTTCTGTATCTGTTGATGTTCTCACTATGTTCAGGCATTATTCTCTTGACTTGGTGAGTATTTTTTGGTGGTTATTTTTTTTAAAGATTTATTTTTTTATTTATTTGAAAGTCAGAGTTACACAGAGAGAGAGGAGAGGCCGAGAGAGAGGTCCTCCATCCGATGGTTCACTCCCCAGTTGGCCTTAATGGCTGGAGCTGCACCAGTCCGAAGCCAGGAGCCGAGAGCTTCCTCCAGGTCTCCCACGCAGGTGCAGGGCCTTTTGAGCCATCCTCCACCACCTTCCCAGGCCATAGCAGAGAGCTGGGTTGGAAGTGTAACAGCCGGGTCTTAAACCAGCACCTGTTGCTATGGATTCGTTCTGAGAGGAGGTGCGCAGTGGGGGCAACAGGCGTGGAGTCACCACATAGACACCAGGAGTCAGGTGAAAGCAGGCCAAAGGCGAACGGCCCACAAACTCATTTATTTCAGTTGGTAGAGCAGCTTATATAGCTGAGGCAGCCAATCTGGTCAATCCCTAACCAATCACTGCCTGTTGCTAGGCAGGCTCCTTTGCCAGGTGGGTTCTGAAGCCATTCCTGAGTAACTGATGCTCGCTTGCCAGTGGTCATCTTGGCACGGCCTTCTCATTCCACCATAGGCGCCCATATGAGATGCTGGCACTTCAGGCCAGGGCGTTAACTCACTGTGCCACAGCACTGATCCCTGGTGGTTATTTTGAATTCCTTGTCAGATAAACCATATATCTCCATTTAAAAAAAATTTTTTTTTTTGTATTTTTTGACAGGCAGAGTGGACAGTGAGAGAGAGAGAGACAGAGAGAAAGGTCTTCCTTTGCCGTTGGTTCACCCTCCAATGGTTGCCGCGGCTGGCGCACCGCGCTGATCCGATGGCAGGAGCCAGGTACTTATCCTGGTCTCCCATGGGGTGCAGGGCCCAAGGACTTGGGCCATCCTCCACTTCACTCCCTAGCCGCAGCAGAGAGCTGGCCTGGAAGAGGGGCAACCGGGACAGAATCCAGTGCCCCGACCGGGACTAGAACCCGGTGTGCCGGTGCCGCAAGGCGGAGGATTAGCCTAGTGAGCCATGGCACTGGCCCATATATCTCCATTTAAAAAAAGTTGTTTATTTATTTATTTGAAAGAGTTACAGAGAGGCAGAGGCAGAGAGAGAGCGAGCTCTTCAATCCACTGGTTCATTCACCAGATGGCCACAACGGCTGGAGCTGTGCCAGTCCCAAAGGGACAAATACCATCTATTCTCTCTGATCTGTGATAAGTAACAGAGCACCTAAAACAAAATCTTTAAATGAAATTGACAGTTTAACAAGGGATGACTTAAGCTGCCCTTGTCTTGACTGTCAAGGAACAGTTTCAGTTTTTTTTTTTTTTTTTCAGTTTTTTCTTCATACTATACTATACTGCTATACTAACAGAGTTAATCATTTATGTATAAAGTCAATTGAGGATTGATCCCAATAAAAAATGAGAGTGATTACAAGAGAGGGAGGAAAAAGTTTATAACTGTAAAGCTGTATAGTTCTGCATACATTCCTACAGACTTCCTTCTGAGGGTACAGTTTAAAAACTTGTCATGGGACCACATTCTCATTAAGCTGGGTGGTAAAAATGCCATCTTAAGTGTTAAAGTGATCATATGGATAGGATTAAGTGTTAAAGTGATCATATAAAAAGGATCAAGTGTCTGGTAATAATAATAAATAGAATTTAAAAGGAGTGAATGCTCCAACGTGGGAAGCAGTCCACCCAGAAGACTCACAGAATGACAATTGCTTTAAGTAACACTGTGACCTCAGAATCAGCCCCTAAGGCTTCCTGGTCTGGCCGAGAAGCCCATGAGAGTATTTCAGGCATGTAAAGTCAAGACATTGTGGCAAAAAATGTTTTACATTAAGGTTTTCTGTTAGTGAGACCCTGGTGGAAAGAAATGGCCATCAAAGAAAGATTGCTTTTCTCTAAAGAGAGGAGAGAACTTCCACTTTGCTTATGACCCTGTCTAAATACTGATGGAGTTTGTAGATTCAGAAGGCTTCCATAGCCTAAGCAGCTCATGTGAAGAGCCTTTGGTGATCACTGACATCATACATAATAGTGTTACTTGTTAAATTAACGACAGGAGTCATTGTGCACTAACTCCCTATGTAGAACCTCTGTCCTCAATGAGTTGCATTATGAGAGTTAACTGTAAAACTTGTTCTCAGTTTTTGTTGTATGTGTGTGTGTGTGCATGTGTGTGCAAATTGTTGAAATCTTTACTTAGAATAGAGTTGATCTTCTGTGTACAAAGTTAATTGAAAATGGATCTTAATGGAGAATGAGGCTGGGAAGGGGAGAGGGAGGAGGAAGTGGTTTGGGAGTATGGGTTGGAGGGAAGTCTGGTGGGGAGAATCACTATTTTTTTTCTTTTTTTAAACTTTTATTTAATGAATATAAATTTCTAAAGTACAGCTTATGGATTACAATGGCTAACCCCCCCAATAACTTCCCTCCCACCCACAACCCTCCCCTTTCCCGCTCTCTCCCCTTCCATTCACATCAAGATTCATTTTCAATTCTCTTTTTACACAGAATATCAGTTTAGTATATATTCAGTAAAGATTTCAACAGTTTGCACCCACATAGAAACACAAAGTGAAAAATACTGTTTGAGTACCAGTTATAGCATTAAATCACAATGTACAGCACATTAAGGACACAGATCCTACATGAGGAGTAAGTGCACAGTGACTCCTGTTGTTGACTTAACAAATTGACACTCTTGTTTATGGCATCAGTAATCACCCTAGGCTCTTGTGATGAGTTGCCAAGGCTATGGAAGCCTTTTGAGTTCACCGACTCTGATCATATTTAGACAAGGCCATGGTCAAAGTGGAAGTTCTCTCCTCCCTTCAGAGAAAGGTACCTCCTTCTTTGATGGCCCCGTACTTTCCACTGGGATCTCACTCATGGAGATCTTTCATTTAGGTCATTTTTTTTTTTCCCCAGAGTGTCTTGGCTTTCCATGCCTGAAATACTCTCATGGGCTTTTCAGCCAGATCCGCATGCCTTTAGGGCTGAGAGAATCACTATATTTCTAAAGTTGTACTTATGAAATTTGTATTCCTTAAAAAATTAACAAATAAATAAATTATCAAAGAGTATAAAACTCTAAGAAGAAAATGTAGGTGAAAATCTTTGTGACCTTCATTTCAGAAAAATTTTCTTAGATATGACACCTGAAGCACAAGCAACAAAAAGGAATATAGATAAGTTGGACATCAAAAAGAAACACTTTTACCTCAGAGGATACCATTAGGAAAGTAAAAATAAACTCGGAAAGCGGAAGAAAATTTTTACAAATCATATATTTGATAAAGCTCTTTTCTAGAATATATAAATACTCTTATAACTCAAAAACAGAAAGACAAATACTAAGTTTTTAAGTGGGGAAAGGATCTGGATAAATTTTTTTTCAATGAAGGTATACTTGTATTAACAGCTAATAAGCACCTTAAAAGATGCTAAGCAATCTTAGCATCAGGAAATACAAATCAAAACCACACTGAGCTACTACTTAACATCCATTAAGAAAACTGTCCTAAAAAAGCTGGTTGATTGAGAGTATTGCTGGTGGGAATGTAAATTGTTACAGCTACTTTAGAAGACAGTCTGGCAGTTCTTCAAAAAAATGAAGCATAGAGTTAGCATATGGACATAGCAATTCTGTTAGTTTATATCTAAGAGAAATGTGGATGCTTGTGTATACAAAAACTTGTATGTAAATGTTCATAATAGCACTGTAATGTCCAGGATGTGAAAACAACTGAAATTCCATCAACTGATAAGTGGATAAGCAAAATGTGGTACATCTATACATTTTTTATTCAGCAATGAAAAGAAATGAAGTATTGATACTTGTTACAGCATGGACGAACCTTGAAAACAATATTTGAAGTGAAATAAACCAGACACAAAATGCCGCTTGTTGTATGGTTTCATTTATATGATAGGTACAGAGTAGGCAGAGACAGAAAGATTGATTAATGGTTGCCTGGAGTTGGGGTCTTGGAGAATACTGATAGATGCAGAGTTTCCTTTTTGGGGTGATAAATTGTTCTGAATTTGGTTTTGGCAATGGCTGCATAGCTCTCTGAATATATTAAGCACCACTTAACTATATACATGGGTTTAAAATTTTAATGAATATGAGGGGTGGGTGTTTTGTGCAGTAGTTAAGATGCTACTTGGGACACCCACATCCTGCATTAAGTAACTAGGATTGAGTCCCTGACTATTCATCCAAGTTTAGCTTCTTGCTAAGATACACCCTTGTAGGCAGAAGGTGATGGCCCAAGTACTCAGGTCCCTGTCATCAACATGGGAGACTCAGATGAATTCCAGGCTCCTGGCTTTGGCCTGGCGCAGCTTCATCTGTGGCAGGCATGTGGGAAGTGAACCAGTAGATGAAGATCTTTTTCTTTCTGTCTGTCTCTCTGCTTTTCAAATAAAAATTAAAATAAATAATTAAAAAATCTAGTAAATACAATCATCATTTTAACATTTTGTTAGGCATTTAGTTGATACATTGAGGAAGTATTTATTTAATACTTCTTTTTATATTCCTAGAGCCATTTGTCTTAGATTATAAAGAACATTCAAGGCACAGTACCCTTATAGAGCTAAGCACATGATTTACGTGCTCAGTCACACATGCTGATTAATTTACTGATTTTTTAATCTTTGAATGAAATTAAGTCATCAAGATTTCATTATACTTTTGATGATTTGTTACATCCAATTAGAGATGAACTAAGTGAAAGATTGATAACTTTTTAAAATTTAACAAATATTACACAAAACTTCCAATGATTTCTTATTAGGTAAACATCACACTTTTTTTGGGCTGGAATTCTTGCTGCAATTAAAAAATTCATCTACTGGGTTAGATGTTTAACAGAGCAGTTAAAGAAGCCATTTGAAATACCTACATTTATTGGAGTGACTGAATTTGAGTCCTGCTTCTGGTTCCAATTCCAGTTTCTTCCTAATGCACACCCTTTGAGGCAGCGTGGGATGGCTCAAGGATTTGAGTCCCTGTCATCCATGTGGGAGACCTGAATTGAGTTCCTGACTCTTGATTTCTTTTCTTTTTTCTTTTTTCTTTTTTAAAGTCCATAGAGCATGGAGTTGAATCATAGGTTTATTTCAGTGAAGCAGTTTAGAAATCCATGCATAGTTTTTTCCTAATACACATTTTCTATGATTTTTTTTTTTTTTTTAGATTTATTTTATTTGAAAGATAGAGTTACAGAGAGAGGTAGAGACAGAGAGAGGTCTTCCATCCTCTGGTTCACTCCCCAGATGGCCACAACAGCTGGAGCTGCGCCTATCTGAAGCCAGGAGCCAGGAGCTTCTTCTAGGTCTCCCACATGGGTGTAGGGGCCCAAGCACTTGAGCCATCTTCTACTGCTGTCCCAGGCCATAGCAGAGAGCTGGATCGGAAAAGGAGCAGCCAGGACTAGAACTGGCGTCCATATGGGATGCTGGCGCTTTAGGCCAGGGCTTTAACCTGCTGCGCCACAGCGCCGGCCCCCTGACTCTTGGTTTCACCATGACCCGGCCATGCCTGTTGTGGGCATTTTAGGGAGTGAGCCTGTAGATGAAATATCTCTGTCTCTGTTTCTCTCTCTGTCTCTCAGTCTCTTTCTGTGTATCCATCTCTCTGCTTTTCAGATAAATAAACTAAAATGTAAAACTGCAACTACCCTTTTTCATTCACTGCTTCACATAGTTATTTCTGTATATCTATTTTTGATAATATCTGAAGGATATCTGAAGACTGTGAATTCAGTACATTGTGTGGGATCCTAAAACAGATCTGCTTGCATGAGGATCCTCTAGCCAGAGAGTGAGTATTCTCAGAGAGAATAACACACAGTAGATTTAGACTAGTAGTTCTCAACTGAAGGCAGTTTTGCCTCAGGTACATTTGTCAACATTTGGAGACATTTTGGGTTATCACAATGTGGGAAAGAGAACTGTATTGCATCTGGTGGGTATAGGTCAGGGATGTTGCTGAACCTCCCACAGTACAAGTAGTGGCTCCCTTCATTCCAGAAAGAGAATTACCCAGACCTCAATGTCAGTAGTGCTTACATTGTCTTTGATTCAGGCTGAACTGGAGCTCTTGTAAGGGCAATTTAACATAGTAAATAAGAACACTCTCGATCCATACAGTCTGAGTTTGCTTCCTAGCTCTGCTGCTTTCTAGCTCACACCTTTGCTAACCGATCTCTGTGCTTCTGTAAAATAGTACTGAAAACAGTAACCATGTCTACTTCATTGGATTATTATGAGGATGATTGAGTTAATACATGTCAGTCTATAGAATAGTGTCTAGAATGTAGTAAACCCCAATAAATATTCGCATTATTAAGATCTAAACTCTTGGCTTCAAAGTTATACATTCCTCATACTTTCCTGATAGTGGTTTTGCCTCGGAAATCCCCAGATTAATATATGTTCTGGTCTGTAAGAGCTAAGCAGTGTATTTACTTTTCTTTGAACTCTAATATCTATTCCTCCATTTGGTGGCTTTTAATCCATCAACACTTTGTCAGTGACTTTTTTTTGCACACTTCTGTAATGTTTGTTCCCACAATCATTATCTGCTGACTAGGTGAGGCCTGACTTTCTATCCTTTATATTCTATTGCATTAAAGTAATGCATTAGAATGTATACATATAGGTGTACACACACACACACACACACACACACAATTTTATTAAACCTGTTTGTTGTGAAACAAACAAAAACCTCTGACTTTTTTTTTTCTAGGCAATTCGAAGTTTTCAAGTAGCCCTTCATATCTATCCCATGAACCCTGAAATTTGGAAGGAAGACCTTTCTTGGGCAAGAACACTTCAGGAGCAACAGAAAGTAGCACAGAGTATCAAGAAAAGTGAAGCACCAGCTGAAGTGACACATTTTTCACCAAAGTCCATTCCTGACTATGACTTTGAAAGTGATGAGATTGTTGCTGTTTGTGCAGCTATTGCTGAGAAACAGAAGACAGTTTCAGCAAATAAAACCATGGTTATTGTGTCGGCTTCTGGGACCGTAGAGACTGTCACCAAGAAGGCAGATGGTGCTCCACCACCAGATGGATCTGTGTTTATCAAAGCCCGATGAAGCTGTATGTGTAGAGGAATTATTTGAATCTGTCTTTTTGATTGCCACATGAAGTTTAGACATAGGAACATTTGCTCTGGTGAAAGAGGACAGAACTCCTGCTTGTAAAATAAATTCTTCAGATGAGGCATGTAACAACTCAGTGGTAGAATTTTTCTATTGTGTTTGGAGTATGCTTTCATAAGTTATGATTTATACTTTCAAGATTAGAATTCTAAGTAATTTTTTTGATTAATAAACTTAATGGAAATGTATAAATGAACACATTTTAAAGACACAGCTTGAAAAGTGTGTTCATGATTAGTTAACTTGATGGTGAATGTTATTAAAATGCTGACTCATTGACTTGTTTTAGGATAAAGTGATTTCTTTCTGTCTTAGAAATAAACCATTGCTCTTCGATTTTTCTTGTTTCACTACTGTAAGTTTATCAGAAAGCTTGAGTATTTTTTGATAATAATTTTGATTCAAAGTTATCATTTTGTTCTATGTGGAATCTTTGAAAGTGTGGCTGAAAATGCATGCAGTTGTGTACATTCTCAACCTTTTCTGGTTTCTTTGAGTTCTGATTTGTGCTTCCATTTTCACTTTAAAGTTGTAACAATGGTAGTTTTCTCTTTCAGTATTTGATAAATGTATGAAGTATTGATAAATGTCAGAGTGATTTTTTTAATAAAAGTCTTGCAGTAGATGGGGTAATCCTTACCACAAGTGAGTCATTTTTAAAACAATGACATTATGTGCATGTGATTGAAATTATACTGCTTAATGATATCAATCAAAAAGCAATATTTTTTCAAAAACTCAAATAACTTTGAAAACACTTTTAGTCTCTAAAGCTCAACAAACCTTGAAAACCCTTATTTCTTGTTTCTGACTTTCCAACTGATGATTTAGAATTACTTTTCTAGTAACTTTTTTGGAACTAGTCAGTGAAATGAAAAGTAACTCGAAGTCTAAACAACTAACATATCTTTCTAGAAATAAAAATGTAGGAATGTTGCTATTAGAATACCAATTAGTGAAAAATTTTAGCAAAAAAATGCATAGAAACTGGATTGTGTTTTTTAGTTCTGTCCCATGAGTAGAAGGATACATTAAGTAGAGTTAATGTTAAGTGAAGGCCCAAACACTTTCATAAATCAAGAGTACCACTGCTAATATGAATCGCTTGTATGTCATATGTATTGTAGTAAAACTGTGTAGAACTATTGAATACTGTTACTTCTGACCCTCAGGAAGATATTAGTGTAAATTTAATTTTACTTTTTTTAGAAGTAAGATAAACTACTTTGTGTTGAGAAATCTTACCTAACACTGTTGAGCATATAAGTAATGGTCTTCTTTTCTATGAGGATGATTTTTGAAGATTTTTGTTTTTGTGAAATGCTTTTCTTCCCCGTCCTTCCATCCGTCCCTTCCTTTCTTCTTGCCTGTACTTCCTTCCTTTCTTTCTTTTTCCCGGAGTTGGAGAAATTGCACTTGCCTTAAAAATTATTTTAAGTTTTCCCCTAAGTCATATCATCAAAAGTTAAGTCTGGCTGGAGAGGTCAGTTTTAGAGTAATACAAAAATTTACTTTATTTAATAAGGAATATTCTCATGGGCATTGATAGATATCCATAGAAAGTACTCAATATTTGGTATGTTGTTTTGAGTAATGGATATTTGTTTATTTGTGGATATTTTTTCCCCTGTATTTTGTAAAGTTTTTTTTTTTAAGTTTTTTTATTTATTTGAAAGCAGAATTGCAGAGAGACAGAGGCAGAGAGAGAGAGAGAGGTCTTCCATCTGCTGGCTCACTTCCCAAATGGCTGCAAAGGCTGGAGGTGGGCTGATCTGAAGCCAGGAGCCAGGAGCTTCTTCCAGGTCTCCCACGCAGGTGCAGGGGCCCAAGCACTTGGGATCCTCTGATGCTTTCCCAGGCCACAGCAGAGAACTGGATCAGAAAAGGAGCAGCAGGACTTGAAACAGTGCCAATATGGGATGCCGGCATTGCAGGTGGTGGCTTTACCTGCTGTGCCACAGCACCGGCCCCTCCCCTGCATTTTGAAGATTTTTTTGTGTTGTAAGCTTTTGAGAATTACTTTAATTTACATAATTTCTTATGTGAGAGCAATATATATATATAAATAATCAAGAATAATAAATATGAGAGTAATATATGTAAAGCCCCTTGCAAGTGAAGTGCTTAGTACATACTTGCTATTTCTAGAAAAAGCTTGTATTAATTTGGAGATATTTTACCTCAGTTTCTTCTGATTTTTTTTAAAGATTTATTTATTTATTTGAAATTCAGAGTTGCAGAGAGAGAGAGAGAGAAAGAAGTCCTCAATCCAATGGTTGACTCCCTAAGTGGCCACAATGGCGGGAGCTGCGCCGACCCGAAGCCAGGAGCTTCCTCTGGGTCTCCCATTTGGGTGCAGGGGTCCAAAAATTTGGGCCATCTTCTATTGCTTTTCCCAGGCCATAGCAGAGAGCTGGATTGGAAGTGGAGCAGCTGGGTCCCAAACTGGTGCCCACATGGGATGCCAGCGCTTCAGACCAGGGTGTTAACCTGCTGTGGCCACAGCGCCGGCCCCTTTTCTGATACTAAGAAAGGAGAACTTCTTAATCCTACCTATCTAAAAGTGAGATGTTACTATTCCTGATACTAATAGAGCAGATGGTTATCAGTTGGAGATTTTTGTTGACATCAGGTTTATGCCTCAGGCTCAAAGGAGACAAGATCTAGGATGAAGTGCATATAGCCACTCTGTTAAAGAAGTTAGTGTTTCCTCATATTGATATTGCTAGGCCAGTTTAGTCTCATCCTTATATAAATATAAGACATAAAATAGTTTAGATGTAAGATGCAGGAGAAAAAGGAATAGTGAGTTACAGAGAAGAAAGCCAGCTCATTTCTCCAGGCTTCTTCAAAAGATGCTTGGTTTAGCTACCACTCTTCTATGTATTAAGAGAAGATCCACCTATTACTTTGCAAAGATGTGAATACTGATATATGAATCTGTAAAAAAGGTTGTTAATTGTCATAACACATCTTTTTGATTCTGAAGAAAAATAATTGATGTTAAGGATAGTGGTATAATGTTAAAATTCTAAAATGATACTGTTTAATGCTCAGACTATATTGGATATAATTTGGATATAATTTGTATTGTTTGAAAATTGTTGGAATAGACATTCATTAGTCAGAGTACTACATATGCCTGATCACTTGAGGATCACTTTCTAGAAAACAGACTGTTGGGTTATAAGAGTATTTATCAGAAATATGCTCGCAGATAGGACATAAAACGTCAAAAAGTTGTGCAAGATATATATATATATATATATCATAGAACTCAAATCTGCTGCAACTGAGACTTACATGAAAAATTTGATGTTAGTGGTTTAGGTATGAAAACCTTTTGAACTGATGTTATACATGAAAACTTAAAGGACTTTTTTATTTTCAAAGCTTTGTCTTAGAGTTTTCATGGTTTTAACTGAGTAGCATAATCTTTTCAATTTAAAAACTATGATTTTACATAATTCAAAAATTTGTTTCACTGCTTTTCTCAACAACTTATGAGTCATCTCTTTAAATTTCTTCACATTAGAAGCTCTTCTAAATTGATTGAGTTATGCTTTAATGACATACAGGTATCTAAATGAGTTGTGAGTTGACACAAGAACCATGGTTCCATAGTAATTATCTTCAGTGTGTATATTAAATGTGTTTTTTTCTGAGAGGTTATTATTAAGCTACTGTATTTTATAATTGATGGTATTTAGGATAGAGAAAGGAAGGTAGTTGTTTTTTGTAATTAATAATAAAATATGGAAATTTTAAAATAATTTACTTCCTTACTACAGTAAATTAAAACAAAATAAAGGAGCCAATTCCTAAAGTCATGTACCTTGGTCACTTGCAATTAAATATGGCTACATTGATGGAAGATAAAAGATGGCATGCCTGAATCTTTCTTTAATGTGTGTTAATGTAAACTTTCCTTGTTCTGTGTGACATGGTGAATGAAAGCTTGAGAAACATTAATCACTTTGGTGGGAGGGGAAAGGCTGGGGATGGCTTCCTAGTGAAATCGGAAAAGACTCCCTAAAATCTGCACTAAAAATGTGTCCCTTTAAGTTTCCCTAGAAATGCTACCTGGGGTGCCACATGTGCTACCGGAATTTGGGGTGCCATACGATTTCACCACAGGCTTATTATTAAATCCCCAATATTAATAAGCCCAAGAGCGTTCTTGCCTAATATTTAGAGAATTCTAAATATCTGCACAGATAAACGAGGCAGCATGGTACGTTTTAAGCTTTTATTTAGTGAGAAAGATATATAGGAGAGTGAGAGCTTTATTTAAGAGAGAGTGGTGAATAGGGGTTCATACCAAGCACCAGGAACCAGCCACGTGGATGAACATTTAGGCCAGGAAGCCTGGAGCACATGGCCTGGAGGCACAGGGCTACAGCCACCAGCCCCCTCCTGGCAAGAGTCCAGGGAAGAAGAGAGGGCCTGACACATTGTGCCCCAGGCTTTTAACCCACTTCCAAAGGGGAGTGGTTAATTAACCTGATTGGCTGGTTGGCACCTAGGTCTGGCCCGGTAGGGGGATGAGGTCACACAGGGGCGTGGCAAAGGCGTGGTCTTTCAGCTCACAAACCTAATCAATTTTAGCCTGTATGCCTGCCTACTTCACTAGGACTTGCAAGGGATTCTGGTCTCTCACTCCTACCTTTCCAAGAAAGAAGGTGGTTTATTAGGTTATACAACTGGGTGTGCCATATCTCATTTTCCTCCTTTCTTTGGATTTGTTACCTCTGTGGAGAGCCTGTGTGTGGTCTCTTGCCAGCTACTTGTGAATCTTGCTGTACAGGCTCTCTGCTGACGCTTGTGCAGCTCTGCCCATACCATGGTGAGCAGCTCCAATAGTGGGTTAAATATTAGATGACCATTGTTTGCACTAAATTATATCTTCTAACCTAGCCTATTTTTAGCAATATGGTTGATATAATCTGCCTGACTCTGAGTCTAACATGGTTTAAGAGTTTGGGGTGCAGGAGACAGGTTATAATTTTATGACTCCCTCCAACCTCACAAAAGTGTGAGTATATTTCAATGTAAATATGAAATACATTAAACACCAAATGGAATTAATTTCTAATTTTAGATTTTTTGTTATGGCAATTCTATTGAAAATGAATGATGTTAGTGAAGAGGCAATAGTGAAAATTTGTTCAGGATATTTAAAAGAGGTCTACTGATGGAGTTGTGATGCACCATAATATTGCCTCTAGATTTAATTGGAAAAATATAAAACAAATTATGATATCCCTTGTCCCCCATCAACTTTCTAAAATGGGCATAATTTAAATGTAGTCATGAACTGCTAACGTTTCAGACAGATTGCATATACAATGGTGGTTCCGTAAAGCTGTATGGATCAGTGGGATCATAGTCATCTTAGTTGTGTAGATAGTCTATGATCTTACAATAACTAAGTTGCCTAATGATGCTTTTCTCAGAATGTATGTGATGCATGACTGTTAACAATGCAGTAATTTTAAGTTTATAGTTTGGAGACATTTGACAAATGTGAACATCCACTTAACTAGCACTATCATCATGATACACTATACAGCTGTCACCGGGAAAGATGTCCAAAGATCTTTTTCAGTCAGTTCCCCTCCACCCGAATAGCCAACCCTATTCATTTACTTAACTGCTTTCTGTGAGCATAAATTAGTTATAATTTTCCTAGAATTTCAAATAAAAAGATCATATAATGTGTATTCTCATTCTGTCAGAATTTTTTTGCTTAACATGATGCTTTGAAAATTATCCACCTTATTGCTTTTATCAGTAATATGTTCTTTTTATTGCTGAATAATATTCTATTGTATGGATGTACCACAGTGTGTTTAGCTATTCATCTGTTGGTGGACATCTAGTTTGTTTTGATCTATTGAGTGCTGATCTATTATGAATAAAGCTGCTATGTACAGACATCACAAATCTCTTTGTGGACCTGTGTGTTCATATCTCTTGGTAAATACCTAAGGATGAATTAATTGAGTCATGATAAATACATGGTGTAACTTTAGAAGAAACCGCCAGACTTTCCCAAAGCATCTGTACCATTTTGTATTTATGTGTTAATATGTGTCAGCATCAATGTGTTAAAGAAGTTTCAGTTTTTCCACATCTTTGTCAGTGCCTGGTATCATTGGTCTTTTTAAATTTAACCTCTGTAGGAACTCCGTGTGGTTTCGGTATGCATTTCCCTAATTATGTTGAGCATCATTTCATTTAACATTTGTATATTTTCTTTTGGGAAGTACATGTTCAGATATTTTGCCCATTTTTATTTGGGTTATCTATTGAGTTGTAAGAATTTTTTCTTCTCACTGGGTAAATGTCCTTTATGAGATATATGTGCCTTGAGTATTTTTTCCCCATTTATATCTTATGCCCATGTTTTTTTTTTTGTTATACTCTTTATTTTTTAATCATCTTTAAAGTTAATTAAAATGCATATTCTCAAACTGTCTTGATAAATATTCTTATCAGTTAAATGAGTGAGGGTTGCAGAACTTCTATCTTTTAAAAAGTAATAGTTTTTAACTTTGGAGTCCAGTTTATAAATCTTTTTACTTTTGGGTGCTTGTTGTGTGCTGGAAAATATGTACTTATCCTTGAATTACAAAGATTTTCTTTGCTTTTTTTTTTTTTTTTTAGAAGTTTTGTAGTTTTAGCATTTATGATTGGTCTGGAATCCATGTCAAGTTAATTTTGGTGTATGGTATGAGGTAAAATTTGAGGTTCATTTTTAAAATTTTTAAGCATTTTTAAATGTTGTTATTCCAACAGTATTTGTTGAGAAACCTGTCCTTTTCTATTAAAATATCTTAGCATCAGCTGGCGCCATGGCTCAAAAGGCTAATCCTCTGCCTGCGGCGCCGGCACACCGGGTTCTAGTTCTGGTGGGGACGCCGGATTCTGGCCCGGTTGCCCCTCTTCCAGGCTAGCTCTCTGCTGTGGCCCGGGAGTACAGTGGAGGATGGCCCAAGTGCTTGGGCCCTGCACCCACATGGGAGACCAGGAGAAGCACCTGGCTCCTGGCTTCGGATCAGCGCGGTGCGCCGGCTGCAGTGTGCTGGCCGCAGCGGCCATTGAGGGGTGAACCAACGGAAAAGGAAGACCTTTCTCTCTGTCTCTCTCCCTCACTGTCCACTCTGCCTGTCAAAAAAAAAAAAAAAAATCTTAGCATCTTTGTTGAAGCCAATTCACTGTGCATAAGAGGGCATAGCTGAGTTCAGCATTCTGTTGCACTGATCTGTGTCCAGTCTTCTACCATACTGTCTTGATTACTATAGTTTTATAGTAACTCTTATATATATCAGTATGATTTTTCCAATTTTGCCTCTGTTCCAAAATTGTTTAGCTATTTTGGCTTATTGACCCTTCCATATACATCTTAGAATCAGCTTATCTGTTTCTGTATTAAAGCCCACTGAGGTTTGTGTTGCCATTTGACATTATTCATTACTTGGCGCAACTCTCATTGTTTTTTCTTTAATTTTTCTTAGTAATGCCTTTTAATTTTCAGTATGTCTTGCCCATATTTTGTTAAGTTTACCTCAAGTATTTCACATTTTTGATGTTACTAGGAGTGTTTTTAAAATTTGGGTTTGCAATTTTGATAACTAATACATAGAGGTACAAATTTTGTGTATTGATCTTGTAGGAAAGAACCTTGACAAATTCATTTATTGTATTCCATTTTTTAAAAAGGTTTATTTATTTGAAAGGCTAATATACAGAGAGGGGAAGGAAGAAAAGAGAGGAAGGAGGGAGGTAGAGAGGGAGTAGGGGGAAAGAAGGGGAAGGAAGAAGTATGGGAGGAAGGAGGGGATATAATTTCTTTAAAAAAAATTTATTTATTTGAAAGGCAGAGTTACACAGAGAGAGGAGAGGCAAAGAGAGAGAGAGGTCTTCCATCCAATGGTTCACTCCCCAATTTGCCGCAATGACCGGAGCTGCATGGATCCGAAGCCAGGAGCCAGGAGCTTCTGGGTCTCCCACGTGGGTGCAGGAGTCCAAGGACTTGGCATCTTCCACTGCTTTCTCAGGCCACAGCAGAGAGCTAGACTGGAAGTGGAGGAGCCCAGACACAAAGCGGTGTCCATATGGGATGCCGGCGTTTCAGGCCAGGGCATTAACCAGCCGCGCCACAGTGCTGGCCCCAAAGGAGGGGATATCTTCTATCCACTGATTCACTCCTCAACAGCTGAGGCTGGACCAGGCCAAAGCCAGGAACCAGGAATTCCATCCTGTTTTTCCATATTGGTGGCAGGGGCTCAAGTACTTCTCAGGCACATTAGCAGAAGGCTGGAATAGAAGCAGAGTAGCCAGGACTCAAGCACTGATATGGGGTGCCAATGTGGCAGCTTAACTGGTTGTGCGACAATGCTGGCCCCAGTTGTATTAGTTTTTTTTGTTTGTTTCCTTAGAATGTTCTATGCACATTATCATGCCTTCATAAAGACGGTTTTCCTCTGCCTCTCCAAACTATATGCCTTTTATATCCTTTTGCTGTATCACATTTGTTAGAACTTCCAGTGTAATGTTAACTAGAAGCTGTGAGAATGAACATTTTTGCTTTCTTTGCAATTTCAGTCTTTCACCATTATGTATGATGGTTGCTGTAGGTTTTTTATACATATCTTTTTTTTTTTTTTAGATTTATTTTATTTATTTGAAAGACAGAGTTACCGAGAGAGGTAAAGACAGAGAGAGAGGTCTTCCATCTGCTGGTTCACTTCCCAGATGGCTGCAGTGGCTGGAGCTGCGCCCATCTGAAGCCAGGAGCCAGGAGCTTCTTCCTGGTCTCCCACGTGGGTACAGGGGCCCAAGGACTTGGGCTGTCTTCTACTGCTATCCCAGGCCATAGCTTTCTAGAAAGCTGGATCGGAAGAGGAGCAGCGGGGACTAGAACTGGCGCACATATGGGATGCCGGCGCTTCAGGCCAGGGCATTAACCTGCTGCGCTACAGCAATGGCCCCTATACGTATCTTTTATTAAGTTGAAAAAATTTTCCTCCTTAACATGCTCAAGTTGACTTGCCTCAAACGGTGGAGTTAGAAACATACCAGGGGATTCGAATTCAATCCCATTGAGGTGGCATGTACCAATGCCATCTCAGTAGTCCCAGTGATCAATTTCTGTTCACAATTGATCGTAATGATAGGACTAAGAACCAAAGGGATCACATAAACAAGAATAGTGTCTGCAAATACTAGCTGATAGAATCAAAAAGGGAGAGAATGATCCAACATGGGAAGTGAGATACACAGCAGACCCATAGAATGGCAAATGTCCTAACAGCACTCTGGCCTCATAATCAGCCCTTAAGGCATGCGGATCTGGCTGAAATGCCCATGAGAGTATTACAGGCATGGAAAGCCAAGACACTCTGGGGAAAAAAAAAAAACCTAAATGAAAGATCTCCATGAGTGAGATCCCAGTGGAAAGAACGGGTCATCAAAGAAGGAGGTACCTTTCTCTGAAGGGAGGAGAGAACTTCCACTTTGACCATGGCCTTGTCTAAATATGATCAGAGTCAGTGAACTCAGGGGGCTTCCATAGCCTTGGCAGCTCATGACAAGAGCCTAGGGTGATTACTGATGCCATAAACAAGAGTGTCAATTTGTTAAGTCAACCACAGGAGTCACTGTGCACTTACTCCTCATGTAGGATCTTTGTCCTTAGTGTGCTGTACATTGAGATTTAATGCTATAACTAGTACTCAAACAGTATTTTTCACTTTGTGTTTCTGTGTGGGAGCAAACTGTTGAAATATTTACTTAATGTATGCTAAACTGATCTTCTGTATATAAAGAGAATCGAAAATGAATCTTGATGTGAATGGAAGGGGAGAGGGAGTGGATAAGGGGAGGGTTGCGGGTTGGAGGGACGTTATGGGGGGGAAGCCATTGTAATCCATATTCTGTACTTTGGAAATTTATATTCATTAAATAATAGTTAAAAAAAATTTTCCTCCTTAGTCTTTTAAACATTGTTTAAAAATGTATTTTATGCATCCATGAGAATCATTTGATACTTTTCAAGTGTTAAGTTATCTATTTTTGGGATAAACTACTTAGTCATGTTGAATTATTCTTTTTAGATACTGTTTACTTCAATTTGGTAATATTTTATTAAGGATTTTTGTGTTTATATTTATGAAAGATACATATTTTTTCTTGTAAAATGTCTAATTTTCAAATCAAGATAAAGCTGATCTCATAAAAAAAGTTTAGAATTATTTTCATCTATTCTTCTCTCAGTTTCTATACCTTTGGTGTTATTTCTGTGTTTAATAGAACTCACAAATGAAGTTACTGCATCCTGTTCGCCCATGTGGGTTGCAGTGGCCCAAGCAGTTGGGCTGTCTTGTGTTGCCTTCCTAGGCTCATTAGCAGGGAGCTGGATCAGAAATGGAGCAGTGAGGACTTGGATGCTGCTGTCACAAGTCATGGCTTAGTCTGCTGTGCAGCAAGTATGACTTGTTCAGTTGGCTATCAGTTTTTTGGTACTAGAAACTTAAAAGGAGAAATTCCCCCTTTCAACTATTCTCTTACCCTGGGAAACAATTTATGTAGTAAAGGTAGTTTTTAAAGTGAAGACTTGTTTTTTTCCCCTTTACTTATCACTTTCCAAAATAGTGAGTTAGTTCCTTACCATCTACCAGTGAGGTATTTTGTTGTATCATTGTAATATTTGATAGTTTTCAGTCCTTTCAGTTGTAATTGATGGCATCTACACCTTGAACTTTAGTAGATAATGCTAAGTTTATTTCTCAAAATGATTTGTCAGACTCACCATCAGTGTATGAGATTTTCTAAAGTGTACTTGGTATTTTCACATTTAAAAATTTTTGTGAGTAGAATTGGTGCATAAGTCAATATCATTTTTGTTTCACTGCTTTTTTAAAATTTAGGTAATTTTTGATTTGTTATGATTTATCTCTCTTAATGCTCCCTCCAATGTATCTATTACTTCTGCCTTCCTTTTCAGTATAATTATAATTCTGGTTTAAATTTATGTACATTATTTACTTTGTGTAATTTTTACACCTAGTTGAGCTCACTTAGTATAATATGTTTATATTGCCTTTTTTGGACCTCTGGTTTTCATGGAGTCAATAATTGCCTTGCTTGTTCTTTAGTTTTCCATATTATTAATTTTTACCTAGCAGTACTATAATACTCTCCTCAGTAATGTCAAACATCAAATAACCTGTCAGTTTTCTTTCCTCTCTTTCTTTTTTCCTACTAACTTTGGAGTCATTCTTAAGCCCCTCTCTCGCCTCTGATTTCACTGCATACGTGGATGGCTGCACAGCTGTTGCTTTGCTCTGGTTTTTGAATTCCCTTTGCTTTTGGATTGAATCCCATTTCACTTGCATAGCTGTGCAGATCTTAGTTTGTTGCAGATCTTAGTTAATTGTTATGGTTAAAAGTCCTCAGGATGACACATTATTTATGTATTTTTCTTCTGTTTTGGTGGGGACCAGGGGTAGATGGCCTGGAAAGGTAAAGGTAAGATAGTGAATGAGGTAGAGATACTAACATTGATACAGTGCTCAGAGGCTGAGCTATCTTTCTGTCTTCCTTTCTTCCTAGGAAGCAAAAGCCCTTGCTAGGACCCTGAGCAATGTGTTTACATGCATAGAGAAGAACCATGCAGTTACACATGAGTCATAAGCATCTTAGATTCAGGTTTGGATGTGGTGGAAGAAAGCCAGAAGGTGTGAAGAGTGGTAGAAGAGAGTATTATCATGCCCGTTTTGTTTTGAAACATGTACAGTTAGGAGAAATGAATGCTTTGTGTAATGCAGATTTCTCTGCATGACCATGTGAGACCAAAAAATGGCATACCTAATAGTAAAATTACTGTGTCTACTTTTCCATGATCCTTTGTGTTTGTGGCCCCAAAAGAATACTTGTGGAGAGGCCTAGCTATTGTTTGGGAAGGACTGTTAAAATTTTATGGCCTCCTGGTCAAAGTTTCACTTAAACAGTATCTTTTCTAACACAGTTGACCTTGTAGATTGTCTGAAAGATTATGAAATGATACTACAATTACCTTCCTGTCTGCTATATCCTATTAGATTCAGGTAGAGTTCAAAACCAGCCAGTTAGACTGTCAGAACTTTCCTGTGTAGAAAATTTGAAGCTCTTGAAATAGTTTAGAACGAATGTTCTACAGCAAGAAACAGAAAAACAATCTTTGCATTACCTAGCTGTTAATTTTTTTTGAAGATTTTATTTATTTATTTGAGAGGTGAAGAGAGAGCAAGAGACAGAGAGAAAGGTCTTCCATCCTCTAGTTCACTTCTCCAATGGCTGCAATGGCCAGACCTAGGCTGTTCTAAAGCCAGGAACTAGGAGCTTCTTCTGGGTCTCCCACACAGGTGCAGGTACCCAAGGACTTGGGACATCTTCTACTGCTTTCCAGGCTGTAGCAGAGAGCCAGATTGGAAGAGGAGCAACTGGGACATGAACCAGTGCCCATATGGGATGCTGGTCCCTCAGGCAGAGTCTTAGCCTGCTACACCAAAGCACCAGCCCCCAGCTGTTAAGTTTTACACAATAAATGTGGAATAAGTGACAACAATGATAAAAAGTTCCTTTTCCTTGGCTATTAAGAATAAGATTCAGCAATAAGAAAGATGCTGTTATGGATTGAAATGTGTGCCTTTAAAATTCATTTATTGAAGCAGACTTCCTGTGTGACTATATTTGGAGATAGGGCCTATAAGGAGGTAATTAAAGTTGAATGAGGTCATAAGTTTAAGGTCCTAATCTAGTATAACTGGTGCCCTTATAAGGAGAGAGAGACACACCAGGAATGTATGAATGCATATAGAGAAAGGGCTGTGTGCAAGACAAAGAGGGAGTCCTCTAGAAAAACCAGTCCTACTGATACCTTGAACTTGGGTTTCTAGCTTCCAGAATGATGAGGAAATAAATTGTTGTCAAAACCACCCAATCTGTAATATTTTAGTATAGTAGTCTCAGCCAGCAAAGGCAAATATAGAACCCAATTTATAAAATGGAGAAAGTACTTGAATAGACATTTTTTCAAAAATATACAAATAGCCAATAAACATATGAAAAGTTTCTCAATATAATTAGGAAAACACAATTCAAAACCGAGTGAAATTCTACTTGATACCTTAGGATGGTCATAATAAAAAATGCAAACAAGTGTGAGTAAGGATGTGGAAAAATTAAAACCCTTATACATTGCTGATGGGGATGTAAAATATAGTTACTGGAAAACAGTCTGACATTGCCTCAGAAATCTAAAGATATAGTTACCATATATCCCAGCAAGTTTTCCCTGGTAGGTGCCTAAAAGAATTGAAAACATTTTCATAAGAGAAGTTTTCATCTGTTAGTTTGCTCCCCACATGCCCTCAAGAGCCAGGGATTGGGTAGGTTGAAGCTAGGAGTCTGGAGCTCAATCTGGGTCTCCCAAACAGGTGTCAGGGAACCATGTACTTGTGCCATCATCTGCTGCCTCCTATTCTGCACATCAGTAGGAAGTTGGATTGGAGGTGGAGCAGCCAGGATTTGAACCAGACACTCTGATAAGGGATGTAAGCATCCCAAGCAATGATTTAATGACATCACAACACCCTCCCTAGCAGCATTATTATTAACAGGCTAGTGGGGAAAAATGCCCAACTGATGCACACAGATAACTCAAATGTAATATACACATACAATTGAATATTACTCAGCCACAAAAAGGAATGAAGTACTGATTCATGCTGTAATGTCAGTGAACATTGAAAATGTTACACCAAGTGAAAGAAGACAGACACAAAAAGCCGTGAAACTTATATGAAATATCCAGAATAGGCAAATCAGTAGATGAATTGGCAGCCAGAACGTGGGGGAGGGAAGAATGGAAAGTATGCAATTTATTTTCGGGATGATGAACGTGTTCTGGGACTAGATAGCAGTGATAGTTAACACAACCCTGTGAGCATTCTAGAATATTTTGTGGGGTGCATACTTTAAGTTTTATGGTATATAAACTATATTTCAACTAAGAAAATATTAAGCCAAGCAGTGTTCTAGATAACTTGAAGATGAATCTTTAATGATTGTGGCTGGAGTATTATTGGTGCTAAGTTCTGAATGAGGCTTTGTTTTTCCCTCTTAAACTGGCTAATGAATATATATGTATTCATTAATATATAAATCTAGGTGCTTTCTCATTGCCTGGAAGCAAATAAAAAACAAAACCCTCATTTCTAAGTAAAATAATCTCTGAAAACTTTGATTGTTAGGCATTGGTGAGCATGGTGAAGTGGACCACTTTAGAAGCTTAGGCCAGAGGCTCCTTTCTGAACCATTCCTGCCTCTGCTGAGAATCACTGTGCTATTAAGTCTATAAAAGTGACAGTCCTGTTTTTTTCTGAGATCACCCAAAAATATCTTCAAAAATGTGCGAAAGGCAAAGTCATAGCCTCACCTATAGGGATTACTTGACAGTGTTCATGCTGGCAGTGTCTGCATTACTCATCAACTTTCTAGAAATGTATACTCTCTGGGAGCAGACATTTAGCCTAACAGTTAAGATGCTGGAGTCCCATGCACAGTACCTGGGTTGGGTTTGATTCCCAGATCTGGCTGCTGTCTCTGGCTTCCTGTTGGAAGCTTCTGGGAGGCAACAGTGATGTCCCAAGTAACTGGGGTTCCTGACTTCCACGTGGGAGACCTGAACTGTGTTCCTGGCTTTGTTTTGGCCCAGGCCCAGCCCCATCTGTTGTGGGAATTTGGTGAATGAATCAACGGGTGGGAGCACTCACTCGCTCTCTCTGTCCTGTCCTTTCTCTCTCCGTCTTCTGCATATCCAATAAATAAATAATTAAAAAATGTATATACCTTAGACCTACTGAATCAGAATAATAAGCTCTCTGGAAGACTGATGCATGTTGAAGTATGAAAGGCACTGATCTAGAGAGAATATGAGTAGGAAGGACCAAGGGTTTGTGCTAATTCTTTCAATAATTACTTGGATTCTTGACATGCAGCAAGTTTTTTTTTTTTTTAAGATTTATTTATTTATTTGAAAGAGTGACACAGAGAGAAAAGGAGAGGGATGGAGGGAGGGAGGGAAAGAGGGAGAGAGAGAGAGACAGAGAGAGGTCTTCCATCCGCTGGTTCACTCTCCAATTGGCCACAACAGCCGGAGCTGCACAGATCCGGATCCGAAGCCAGGAGCCAGGTGCTTCTTCTGGGTCTTCCCATGCAGGTGCAGAGGCCCAAGGACTTGGGCCATTTTGTACTGCTTTCCCAGGCCAGAGCAGAGAGTTGGATCAGAAGTGGAGCAGCTGGGGCCCAAACTGGTGCCCATAAAGGATGCCAACACTAGAGGCGGTGGCTTGACCCACTATGCCACAGCACCGGCCCCAACATGCAGCAAATTAGGCATAATATTGTCTCTCTTATCCCTCAATCAAGTGGTGTCTTTGAGTACACCCCACTCCTGGATTTAGACTTCTTATAATCATTCTTCCTGTAAGTGAATTCAAGGCTTTGCACTATTCTTGTGATTTTTCTGGAAAATTATTTCAGACTAAATTTACAAAATACTTTAATAGAAAGGGGTGTCGAAGGTGGCCTGAAACAAACAAAACGACACAAAACTGAGGATACAGAACTCGGATTGAATGTATTTATTATATGTCCAAAATAATCTCAGTTGGCACAACTGCTTTTTAAAACCATATCAATATCAGGCTCAGTATTTAATGACAACCAAGCAGTTCACAAGAACACTTCGAGCAATAAAACATGCTTAATATTTCTTTGAGAAAGGTCCTTCAAATACGTCTACAACATCACTGGGGATTCCACACAACCGTCAGAAGACAATGCTTCAGTGTCCAGGTTCTGTACTGCTTCTACTCGACTGCGGAGTTCTTCTGACACTGTGAAATGCTAATTTAGCCACATTTCGGATCCTTCCCCATCTCAAAGACCTGTATGGTGCAACTTGCCTTCCTCTTAAAGAACATTCTGGGCCATTCCTTAGGAAAGTAAAACCATGCACACTTTCAGAGGGAAATCAAGCTGCTTAGATTTTTTATTTTTATATTATACACTTCAGTGCTGGGTTATTAAAATTTCTGGAAATTTATGTTACATTTTTAAAAGTACCAATTAGTGGGGAAAGGAGTTGAAACTATTTGCCAACGTGCTGGGTTCTCCTGAAGTCACAGTTTTCTGAATAAATAAATGTAATACCACTAAAGATTTTTTATTGTGTATTATACCTAGCCTGGAGGAAACTTTATTTTGGGCTGTCATTTTCATGTCTTAAATAGCATTCTGTCTTTATTCCTTTGAGAATACTAAACTCTTTCTTTTTAAACTCTTCTATCTATGTTATAGATATTAGTTTCACCGTGAATTTACAATACCTCAGCCTGAACTTGTTTATGACAAAAACCCTGCAACTTCAGCTGGCATAACTGGAGGAGGGGGCTACTGTAATTTTCTTATACCTTGTATTAACAATAAACCTTCTCACAGAGAAGAAAATACTTTAAATACCCTAGGTCATATTTACAACAATAAAAATTCACATTTCATGCTTTAGTGAGACACTTCAGTCACCGATCAAGTAGTCCTCATAGGTGATCAGGACGGAGCCCTTCTAGCATCTGGGCCTCTGCTGTGTGCCAGATATAAAGCTCTTCTTTATCAGCTTCTCCCACCCTCCTGTCCACTGGGGAAACGGAGGGTCAGTCTCCCCAGCCATCAGATTGTGACTGCAGTCCTGGGCCGCGGGAGGGTGGCAGCCAATGTGCTTCAGGCTTTGGGACGTATGTGCTAATACCAACTTGTTGAAAAAGTGCTCAAAAGCCAGGATGTTCTTGAGTGACAGGACAATGACAGCCCTTCTGAGCACAGCTAAATGCTTCATTGATGTGTCTATTGCACAGGGTTTTTAAGGTTCCAGAAATAGTGCTGTATTCCTTTCCTTCACTGCTATATACACTTTTCTGATAAGTTCAGCGTTTCACTGGGGAATGTGACTTGCAGGGAGCTCCCCTTAGGTGTAGGTCCAGCCCTGCCACCCCCACCAACCTCATCCACTAGTAAGACACTCTCTGAGTCCTGACCCTGCGAGGAGTCTGAGGTCTCTGATCCTCGCCAAGTCCTCAGTGAAGTGGTGTCTGCTTGGGCCAGGCCCACAAGAGGCACACCCGGGAGCAAATTCCTGCCTGCAAGGCTGTTTTCGCTGAGCTCTGGCAGGTAGAGGAGGGTCTGAGATGTGCTGCTGATCTCCTTCAGCTCCCTGGAGAGGAAGGAGCGAGAATGGGTGGACATGGCAGAAGATGTCCTCCGGCTGTCTGAGCAGTGCTGTCCCGAACGGTCCCTGCGGGACCCACCGATGCGGCAGAAGAGGCATTTGATCTTCTCTATGGCTTTGCTGAGCACTGTCTTCCGCAGGAGGATGTATATCCAGGGATCCAGGATGGGGTTCACAGAAGCGATTCGGATGGCCTGCAAATCTGGATTTTGGCTGATTTCTCGCACCAAATCTGGCTGATACAACTGGTTGATGAACACTCGCACCTGTAACAACGAGATGCTTACATTTAGATCTTATCATTCCTCAGTTGGGAAAACATGGAAATACTCATCTACCTCAGCAATGTTGGGCAGCTGCCCTCTTTTCTGGTAATAAGTGTCAAGTCACACAATGAGCCTCAGAAAAACCAGCAGTTACAAAAAGACAATTATTTATGTTTTGAGTTAGTATAACTTTAAATAGTTTTAAACTATCCTATGAATATCTTCCTCAGATCAAAGAGGGCATAAAAATGTGATGTGTATACAGGTTACACATGCATACAATGTGCTTGAGAAGCATTTTACTAACTTAATTTCTGTGAGGGCTTTCTAGCTTGCTTCTTTTTGTTCCCAAAGTCACTGATTTCTCTCATTCGGGCTGGCATTTTATGTTTTAAATGAAACTCATTTTGCAAGTCAACTAACCATCTAATCATCACAGAGAGCTAAGACCCCAAAATGGAGAAAAAACATGTGAGGAATTTTTAAACCAATATCAGGACTTCCCATAATGACCAGGGAACAGTTTTTTTGTTTGTTTGTTTGTTTTTTTTTTTTTTTTTTTTTTGACAGGCAGAGTGGACAGTGAGAGAGAGACAGAGAGAAAGGTCTTCTTTTTGCCGTTGGTTCACCCTCCAATGGCCGCCATGGCTGGTGCGCTGTGGCTGGCGCACCGCGCTGATCTGATGGCAGGAGCCAGGTGCTTCTCCTGGTCTCCCAAGGGGTGCAGGGCCCAAGCACTTGGGCCATCCTCCACTGCACTCCCTGGTCACAGCAGAGAGCTGGCCTGGAAGAGGGGCAACCGGGACAGAATCTGGCGCCCCGACCGGGACTAGAACCCGGTGTGCTGGCGCGGCAAGGCGGAGGATTAGCCTAGTGAGCCGTGGCGCCGGCCCTGGGGAGCAGTTTTTATTTTCTCTCTGACTCTGCTACTCAGTTATAATAATCATCTAGTACTAGTAACTCTTCCTGCGGCCAAAAACCCCCAATCCTTCCCCTCTGACTCCATTTCTCACTCTGTTTATTCCATCAGCCACCAAGCTAGCCTTTGCACCTGCAGTTCCTCTCCTCTGCACTCCATCTTCCAAACTGCCACCAGGATATTATTTCTAAAATAGGTATCTGATTACGCTACTCTGCTGCTAAGCTATATATGGCTCCTACTGCTTGCAAACTATAGCTCTGCTCATCTTTTAAGGCTGGGCATGACTGCTATTCACATATCCACTCTGCAATTCAATCAGAATCAGTCCATCTGTGTTTGCCTTTGAACCAAAATTTATTCAAGTACTAGAAGAGCACTGTGGACAGACCAATAGAGAGGACAAGTGACTGTAGTACACTGTGAGCTACTGAAGCAACGGTGCTTTGCCTGCCTGCTATGCGTCAGGTATGACACAAGTGAGGTAAATACAAGAAGACTCTGGCACCCTGTTTGATATTTCGAAGTCTGATTTTTGTTAGTTAAGATTTGCTCTTATTATAAACATTTAGCTGCTTGCATTCTTTCCTGTGTTTCATCACTTAACAATAAGAACTTACTATATTTTAAGCATTATGATCGGTTCTGTGCACAAAGAATAGCATTAGATCATAAACTTCTTAAAGGCAGAGATAATAGTCCAGAAGACAGGAAAATGGGTGAGCTATTTGCAGGGTGATTAAATGAAATGGGAAAGATATGCTCATATATGAGGTTAATGCAACAAGTTCTTGCAAAATAGAATTAAAAATAAGTTCATTTTGGTGCAAAATCTTTGAAAATCCATGCATAGTTGTTTTTCATAATATGCATTTCCCATTTACTTTTTGAAGACCCCTCATGGGAGCAGGGTGCAGTTAATCCAGACCCTGAGGGCAGGGCATCAGAAGACTCTGCTTGGAGATGAAGCTTTATGGGTTTTGATGGATGAGTGTGAGTTTGCTAAATTTAGAAGAAAGGAAGAAAGCATTTCAAATGGAGGTACTCCAGGTGCAAAGTCATGGAAGAATGAAATGATAAGTCATCTGGGAGCTCCAAATGTGCAGTGAGAAAAGCATGGATTTATTAAATTTAAGGTAGACTATCTGTTCCTCAGAGGAGAAAGCATGTGTTAAATGTAGTTTCAAATTTAGTCTTGAAGTCTTCCATTTTTTTGGTCTGGATCTTCTAATTACACTATAATAATTTCTATAAAAATCTCCTCTATGATTCATATAAAATATTCATTTTAAGATAACTGAATAACATGAATAAAAATATTCATTTTAAGATCCCAGGATGTACATTAGCAGGAAGTGGGAATCAGCAGCAGAGTGGAGACTCGAACCCAGGCACTCAGATACAGGATGTGGGTCAAATGCCTCCTCCTAAACTTATCTCTTTATTCAATTTTTCTAGGGATTGAAATTTTTTTATTAATACAAAGAGAACAGATTTCATAGGTGTGATGCTAAGAAGATGATCACACTTCCCTCCCTCCCCTTCTGCATTCCTCAATCCCCCACCTTCCTTCCTTCCTTTCTTTTTTTTTTTTTTTTTTTTTTTTTGAAGTGTTTGTTTACAGTGTCTCCTCTCAGAAGGCTTTTAGGAACTGGACTGGAAGAAATGACAGTGTCAAGACAAAGCAAGATTAATTTTTTCTCATCTTTACAAAAACATATAAGACAAAGCATCTTGGTTTCCCTATAAGCTTTATTGAGATCTCTAGTGAAGCTTGGGAAGTGAGCTGTTCCCTCAAATCCGGAGGACTTTTCTCAGACGAAGTGTTTGTCCCTGAGACCTAGACGTTTTGAGGAATGTCTCAGGTCTCCAGCCTTGCTGGAGGCTGAGTTTGGGCCTCAGGCTCCACATGACCTCCCTGGAGCTTTTCCTGTGCTGTCAGGCTGCTTTTTGTTAAGACTGATTTCATGACAATGGATTGCTTGAGGGGAAAGCAGGAGGTCTATATTTTGCTCACAGCACATACTGTGTTTCTAAAGGTCAAAGACATAACAGATTTTAATCTAGTTAGTGTCAGGTCCTGGGTGTCCTCTGTCAGTGTTTGTGTAAACTTGGAACTTTCAGCCTCTAGGTGGCAGTGTTGCTCCACCGGGGTGGGGGTGGGTTTGTTACCACAGTCTCTCCTTAAGAAGCATTTTGCCAGCCATCTCCAAGACCCTTCCAGAACAGAATGTTGGTTAAATCTGAACTTTACATTTCTGAGATTTTAAACATTGAAATGTTTTGTTTCTGGTTGCTTCTCCATCCCAACCTCAAAGGAACCATGGTTACTACTGAAACTGAGGCAATTTTTGAATAAAGTGGAATGAGATGGGTAGCTATTTAAGAAATGCTCTAGAGAGTAACATCTTATTTTTCAATTTATATGACCCTTTGGAAAAGTTATAAAAATTAATAATGAGTTTGCACTATCAAAGGTGACAAGAGGAAAGAGAAGACACTGTCTCACTCCCTCAGGGGCAGGGATTCATTCTGACCACCGTAGAAGAGAATGAAAGGAAGCTGCAAGAAAAAGCATTCTCTGTTTTAGAGTTCCAAGGGGAGAAAGCTTACAGTCTGGGACAAGCCACTGAACCTGGCCATTTAATTAGTCTTTTCAGTAAAGAAGAGTTCACAAGGTTGTAAAAGAAAAGAGCAGAATTCCAAATCCAGATAGAAAAATTCTTTAGAGTTTGTTAAATTATATGAAAAGAATCAATATGAATGACTTTCACTTTGTGTCATATTCTCCATGGAGTAAAAAAAAAAAAAAAAGGAAAAACAAATCAAACTCCATGCATTTTAATGACTGAATAAATATACCAATTGTTTCACTCTAAAGGCTTCTGGATTTGCTCTCCCCAAACGGAGGAAAATCCAGATTAGGATGGGAATATTCACAGCAGGAATTCAATGTTATAGAGAAGTGGGGCCATTTTCTGGAAATCTTGTCCAACAGGCTCTGTACGTTATACAAATAAACAAGCCCAGGCAGTTTTCAATGTTGGAAGCATGTACTGCTGATAAAACAGAACCTCTGAGTTAGGGGTGGGTGGGACATTGCAGAAAATTCACTGAATACAAGCAACCTATCTATTTTCTATTTTACCAATTTGAAAAGTTAGTCCTTTTCTTGGTAGCTGCACATAGGTTCGTG
Organism: Oryctolagus cuniculus; assembly: GCF_964237555.1. NCBI lineage: Eukaryota > Metazoa > Chordata > Mammalia > Lagomorpha > Leporidae > Oryctolagus > Oryctolagus cuniculus. The sequence continues at coordinate 65,927,185 of NC_091445.1, read as the reverse complement.
TGACTGTCATTGATGTCAACAGCCAGTATCCTAAACTTGTAGAGGATTAGTGGTTAGGATTCAAGAGTTTGGGAACATCACATAGAGAAAATGTGACAAATGCAAAAGAGGATGTGATGACAGGGCAGCTATGTGGGAAACTGCTATAGAGGTGAATGCTTAAGCTCTGAAGTCAAACTACTCTTCATATCCTGCGTCTTCTGTTTTTTTTTTTTTTCTATTAAAGTATGAATTATTAAAGTGTTCACTACAGTGCATAGCATAACATATGTCAGCTCTTGTTACTTGTCTTGTAACCCACATGTTTAAGCTAGGCCACTGTGGACTGTATCAATAATTTGACACTTCAGCATAAGGTAGCTTTGGTAAATGACATAGTAGGAACAACATGTAGTTCCTACTTAAGAATAATCTGTTTGCAGGGAACGTTTTGAAAAAGAATGTTGAAATCTTGATGAGACAGATTTAATAACTGACTGTCAAAACAGTAATGCCTTCCAATAAGTGTCAAGGTCTGTAACTGGATTTGTACGTGCATGCTTTTTTCTACTCCAAGCACACTAAATAGGTGTTATTTATGTGTGCTCAGTTATCTCATCACTTTATGAAGAGTCCAAAATGGTCACGCTGTTACTAGAAGTTCTGCCACTTTTTCTTTTTAAGTGTAAAGTGAAAAGAGTTCTTGACTGTCTGGTGGCATCAGAGAGCTCAGTTCGTGTCCTTCTAGGTTACTAACTGGCCACTTTCTGTAGCAAGTTAGTTACCCTCTCCTGATCAATCTCTACTTTAAGGATGTATTTCTTAAGCTTTTCTTAAAAAAAAACAAAAACTCTCACTTTCAACATTCTAACAGGAGAATGCAAGAATCACTTTAGCTCCGGGGGAAAAAAAAATCTTGTTAGGAGATGTTTAATAAAGCCAGAGTTTAACAGGTCAGCAAAGCATGTTGAGAAGCTCATTAGACAAGAACTCACCCATAGCCGCCCCCCAAGTTGCAGAATGATATAAATTCCTCATCTGAGGCGGGGGCGGGGAGGCTGAGGTATAAAGAGGGTGAATGTTCTGGGCTGTCCCACTTTCTTCCTAGAGCTTTTACAAGATTCAAATGAGACAGCTGCTGGATGTGGAAATACCTTACTTTCACGTGTTACTGTGCAGACTTGAAGGTATTGCCACTAGGCCTGCAATTTCCTGTTATTCCTAAAAGTTTGCTTCTAGGAATTGCTGGTTTTTTTTTTTTTTTTCAACTTAGCCAAATTTACTTGAAGGCAAACAAATTCTTTAGGTTCTGCTATAATTGTCTCAAGTTCATGGCATTAGTCTTGTACCTGTAGATGTCGTTTTGACTCATCTGAAATCCCACTTCCAGTTGTTTTATAACCCTACCTCCAGTTTTCCTACGGTAAACAAAAGTATATCTATTTACATGGTTTTCTCCTGTTTTTATAAACTTGTGCTCATCAGATGCTGGGGAAGTCTCTAGAGACAACTTGTTTATAATAAGCAACCAAATAAACACTCACAGGAAGCTCTTTTCCTAAGGACCCGAGTTTTACCTGATCAAGGCAGAAGGTTAATCAAACTAGTCATATTACACCTAACAGATATGAATATTTTTTACCCAAGAATAAGAAGAAAGAAAACCAAGGAAATAAGCATTAAATATGGCTTTGATTCGCTTGGTTGTACATGAGGGAAAATACCTTTAAGTCCTACAGTACAGCTGTGTAGCCCTGAGGCAAAGGATTTGATTATAATTTTTCATCTTAATGTTAGTACTGAAACTACAAAATTAGGCAACAGAAGTTGATCTAGCTAAGCACTGAACACTGGGACCTTGAGAGGTTACTTTGCTTGCATATTTCTAAGGAATGCAATTCCCCTCACTTTTTAAATCTTAAGCAGAGACTTTAATTTCTTCAGTTTCTCCTATATTAAAAAAAACAACAACAACAACTGAGGCAGATTGTAGATAGACGGATGAGCAAGGGGACAAGAACCACCTTCCTGCTAACTGTCCTGTGATACTCCCTGTGGGCTGTACTTCCACCTTCTCTTTTCACTGATTAGGAGCCACATTGGAGGTTCAGCTCACTTCCCTATGTTTATGACTCATTTACCCACCTTTTTCAAGTGTTCATTCCAATCCTAGCTCTATGTAAGAGACACACATATATCTCAGGAAACAAATCGAAATTGGCTTTTCATACTAAACTATCAGCCACACTCTTAGGAGCCACAGTAGCTTCCCTCCCTAGTGTCCAAAAGACAACAGCTTGGCTGCTTTTCAGTGACTGCTTGCATTCTCTATGTACTGTGTCAAGCTTTCTGAAACTGCAAGTGAACTGTATTTGCTTTGCTAGCCTTTCAAAAGCATTTAAATGATTCACAGGGTTTAGTAACTGATTTTATTTGATAAAGTTAAAAATAGGTGTTTCCTTAGTTTCCTTGGAACAGAAGACTGGCCTCACTGCTTTAATGCCAGAGACTTCAGAAGCTATAATCTTAAAATTACAATGTCAATATAAGGAATGTGACGAAAGAGACTTGCAAAAGCAAGCCAAAGAAGACTGTAATTGTGGATAAGTTTCCCTTTTGAATCTTTCAACAATTCTAAATGACTGACTCCAGTTCTTATCACCAATTTACAATTGCATGGATTTTGGAATTAAATTTCAGTATCCAAAACTAAGAGCTAAATTAGCAATATTACTTACACAATTTCTCACAAAGGCATATGAGTTCTTGACTAATAATGATTGACTTCTTAGTTGAGCCAGTTTCAGTTTTCAAGTTAAGCTTGCTTAATATCTGCTACACATTACTGACATTACACAGAACAGACAGTATTTTTTTATAAGTTAAATTGTGGTTGATTTGTAAACCACAAATATAGCTCTTAAAATTTCCTGCTTCTCAAGATCCTCCAATAATTTCAAAGGCTTTGTCATAAATGACCCTGAATTTTAGGGCCAGGTCAATCACTTTGGCTCAAGAGATGAATTAAGGTTTGGATGCCTCTGTAGATGCTGGAGAAAAACATTTCACCTGTGGCTGCAGGGATTGATGTCTGCCTCCAGTACAAACACTGAGGAAGTACATGCACTTGCTGCCCTTCCTGCTGTAATTTCTCAGTTCCTTAAAGTGAATGTTCTTTAAACACCAGCCCCTCACATTGCCATTTACAGTTCTCTGAAACACATGGCAGAGGCCAGGACACTGCGGCCCCAGCAGCAGCACAGCAGTTTCTTCCCAAGTCTCACTTCACGCAGGGTTGCCATTACAGACAAATTTATGTGGCTAAAGCGTGACTTAACTCCGTAAATTATATTGGGTCCTGGAATGGCTTAAAGGCTCTTCTGGTCAATTATATTTACTTCTGTTTATACAAATTGGCAAGAAGCTACTGTATGCTGGCTCCTGGCCACCTCTAAGTTCCTTCCATTTACAGTCATTTTTATCAGCGATACAATGTTTTTACATTAAATATTCCTGGGAAAAGAAAAAATAATAGCCCACTACATTTATTTCCTGTTGCTCCCAATAAGCACAAGAAAAAGCAGTCATCTTTCTCTGAGTTGGCCATTTACAATTTCCAGGAGAGATGGAGAACTCAGAGATCAACTGTAGATCAAGTATTTATGTTCCTCTGTCCATCTGCTTCCAGTGCATTTCATTTTAATGACTGGCAAATAAGAGAACTAGGTAGGGACTGAAACACTGTGTTTATAGTATTTTAAAAATTAACCCAAAGGGAATTTTAAAGGCGATGTCCTAAAAGTGCAGAGTATCAAAACTAAGATGCCGTACAAAGACCAAAATTAGCAGTGTTCTAGGAGAGAGAAGATGTAATATGAGCAGGGTTGGGAGTCAGATGGTCTAAGGTCCATTAGAAGCTGTGGGGCTGTGACTTGGCATTAAATTAGATAACCATCTCTAAACCTGTTTGTAAAGATTTCTCTAAGCCTCAGTTTCTCACAGTTGTTGACAACTCAAATTCAGTATCCCATGTACATCAACTTGGCCATAACTAACCCCAGGAATCTCGCTTTCCTGGCCTGCAGAGCGAATGAAGGAACCTGAGTGTGGGCCATGCCCTGTGTGTGGTTTCTGTGCTTTAAGATGTTCTAGGGCACAGCACAGCAAAGAGCAGAGAAGCTGCCTTCACCACGTAGGTTCTGCAGGATTCTCCAAGCAGGTCACTCATTTCTCTTGCAAATCCAGTGAAAGAGTGAGACTAGACCCGAAAGCACCCAACATCTCTTCGAGCTCTGAGCTCTGAAATTCTGCATGATTAAGAAAAAACTCCAAACCCCAATGGAAAACAGCAACAACTAAAACCACCACCAAATACCCGACTGTCTTCCTAAGGAATGGTTTACAACAGAGGTCACCACCCCTGACGTTTCAGGCTGTGTCCTTGGCAGTGTGGAGGACCCGGCTAGGTCGCGACAGCGGATTCCCTCCACATGTGAGCAAGAGAGGGGCGGGTGTTCCCGGAAGACCAGTGTCTAGGGGCAAGAGTGGGGGCTGTCCCAAGGGAACCTAACACAGGCTGTAGGGGAAAGCGACTTTGGAAATGGAGCCGAAAAGCACCTGCTAACGCTAGTAACAGTGTTAGCAAGCGCTCGGGCCTGTTCTGTGAAGCGGGATGTGAGGATCCCAAACCTGACCTGCGAAGGAATCAAAGGAAGCGCAGAGAGGGAGGGGAAGATGCGGGAGAGGGGCCGCGGCCCCAGCCACTCACCACGAGCGGGATGGAGCAGATGAGCACCACCAGGGACGTGGCGATGAGTAAGATGACCATCTGGATCTCAGCGCCTGCGATGCGGCGGAAACTCCGGCGGCGGCGAAAGTCGCTGAGACGCGGCAGGGCTGGGGAGGCGGTGGGGTGGCCGCGGCAGGCGGCCGAGGTCACGGCGGCGGCGGCAGCCGCGTGGTGTTGCTCGGTGCCCAGGGAGGTGCGGCGCATGAACTGGCGGTGCATGCGGAGCAGCGCGCCGCACACCAGCACGTTGCAGAGCACGGTGGCGAGGATGAGGAAGGAGCTGAAGCCCGCATACATGTAGGAGAAGGCGGCGTGGGCCGTCACATTGGTGCGCCAGTCGATAAAGCACCAGGTGTCAGGGAACTGAAGCCGCGATCTGCCGAGGCCCATGTTGGGCAGAGCGCAGAAGAGCACGTTGGACGCGTAGACCGCGAAGAGCGTGAGGCCGGCCAGCCGCTTGTCCACGTAGTGGCTGTAGAAGTAGGCGTGGTTGATGGCCAGGTAGCGTTCAATGCTCATGGCACAGATGATGCTGAGGCCAGACAAGCCGAAGAAGAGCAGGATGAAGGTGCTGTAGTCGCACAGCGCCTGGCCCCCGGGCCACTGGCCCTTCATGTAGGTGGCGATGGTCACAGGGCTCACAAGCAACGTGCCCAGCAGGTCGGTGACGGCCAGACCGCACACCAGGGTGTAGAAGGTCGTCTCCTTCTGCTCCTTGCGGGACTTGCACAGCACCACGATGGCCACCAGGTTGCCCACCACCCCGAAGATGAACATCACGGCCGGGATGGTGACCGGGTTGTTCAGCAGCTCGGGCATCGAAGAGGCGGACGCATTGGCCACGGGAGTGGACATGACGGTGGTCTGCGGTGTGCAGCCTTGGAGCGCGAGGCTTGGGTCTAGGGATGGAGGAGAGAGGCAAAGGCGCGGTGAGCGGAAAGGACCACCTGCCAGGTGATTAGGTCCCAGCAACAAGGCACTGAGACCAGGGGAGCAACTCTATCTAACTCTCCGGATGGCAGCCGGTGCCAACTGCGGCTGCCGACGTGCCCCGGCTCCCGATGCGTCCTGCCAGCAGCACCACTCCACTGACATCAATGTTGATAAGCCAATCCTGCCCTCCCCGCCTACTCCCCAACCCATCTCCATTGCCGAGACGAACGAGGCCCCTCTCAAGGGAAAAGTGACTTGCTAATGTATTCCCGACAGACTCCAAATAGAGAAAATTCCCACTGAAAACAAGTGACGGAGGATATGTGAAGAGCTCACTCTCCCCTCCATGCCTCCCTTCCCGGCGCGCCCGGATCCCCTAGCCTCGCAACCGGATTCCCCTAACCCTGGCGTTACCTGGAACTGCCGGAGCGGTGGCAGCCCCGGGAACCCCCAGGGTCAGGCCACAGCTGTCCTGGACCAGCCTGCAACCTGCTTCAGCCTCGTCCGGCTCAGTCCGGCCCTGGCCAAGCCTTCTCAGAACCCGCTCGCGGTGGCGGCCACTTTTCCGGAACTGGGGTCTGGGTGGCCGAATTTCCAAAGCGTGGAGAGCAAGCGGGTCAGTGTTGGACGAGTTTTCGATTTCTCGTTGGATTTTATTTCTCCTTTCTTTGACAGACCAGTCCCAGTTTTTGCAAAGCCCGCAGGTCCCGTCCGCGGGAGGACAGCGTTCAGGTGAGCGGCCACGCGCGCAGGTGGCACGGAGCTCGGCCCCTGGCTCCGGGCGCTGTCCTCCGCAGCCGCGGGCGGCACCGACGGCTATCGAAGTCGGCGGCTGCCGCTGGGGCCGCTCCTGAAGCCCTGGGGGTGGCTCGGGGTCCGCTGGGCCTGCGGCTTTGACCTGGGGCTGCTCATTTTCCTCCGGGGCTGCTGGGTTTCGAGCTCCGCTCTCACCCTTGCAGCCTCTGTACAAACTTTTCTGCTTGTTCAAGTTTCCCTGGCAGAGGCGGAGGCGGACGGCGCGCGGCCCGGGCGCTCATTGGCGGGGCTGGAAGGAGGCGGAGCGCGTCCCCCCTCCCGCGGCCGGGCGGAGCCGGGGGCCGGGCCGGGGCCGGTCCCGGCAGTGCCGCGCCCCTAGTGCGGCGGGGGGCGGTTTCCTGGGCTTTTCCGGCCGGGGAGGTCCGTAAAGTGTGCCCGGGACAGAGACCCCGGGAAGCCCCGGTGCTTTCCCGAGCATCCTCCTGGCATTTCGTGGAGTAGGCGTGCAGAGGGGCCGCTTCTCCCTGGCTGCCTGGGCTTCGAGTGGGCTGTCGCATCTTGTGACCCGGGGGCCGCGACATCTGAGTCTGGGGAAGGGAGGACCACTGCTTTAGGACTCAGTCTTGGAGCCGCCGCAGGGAGAGGAGGAGCGGGTGTGTGCGCGCGGGCGCGGGGCCCCGGGCCAGACCTGGGTGCAAGCAGCGGCCCGTGGCGGGTAGACGGGTGGGTAGGGACCAGGCATGGGCGGGGAAACAACGAAGACTCCATCCTCTCGCCATAAAAGGAAGTGGTTGGCAGAGCCCGTGTTGCGCCCGGGCACCTTAGGCGAAGGGAGAGGAAAGGGCACAGGTGGCAGAATCCTCCGGTCCTAGGCGGGGTTGGTGACCGTGGAGGGCCGTGTGTCTGCGGAGCTGTTTCTCAGCCTCCGGGGAGTTTGTGCCCCTGGAAATAACAGAGCTTTGGGCAGTGTGATTTTCGAGTTAGACACACTCACCACAAATCTGAAAGGCTCGGGGAGGCACGGCAGGGCGCGCAAAGTCAAGCGAGTTTTCTTAAGGCGTCAACTGTCAACTTCGTGGTTTGGGGAAACCTCTTTGCTTTGCTGTTTCTTCTATTTGCAGTTTGTGTGGCTTGCTGTGTGGTGGGGAACATTTTTTTTCTGCGTACTCATTGTTTACTTCTTACTTCACCATTACCTAAAATCGAAGCTGAACACCAGCGCAAGAGACATCTTGAACTTGACGGTGCAATTAAAACAGCCTCGCTATTTTTTTTAGAATACTGTACAGTGAAATTGTGTGGATCTTCACACCATTTAAGTTCCTAGAAAAAAATTTTCCATCTGCTATAAATATGCATTTTAACATAGCACATCTCCTCACAGGCTAATAACTGGACTCGTTTATATAGGCAGACGCCCGTTTCTTAAATGATATTGCATGAATGAATACATCTTTGATAATTTATCTGGTTCTCCAGTTAGTTTCAGGAACAAATGACTAAAAAGAAGAGATTCCAGATTTCAACTGTTAACAGCTCATAAAATGTCTAGAATCATATTTATTTATTTTTTTAAGATTTTATTTTATTTATTTGAAAGACAGAGTTACAGGGAGAGGTAGAGCCATGGAGAGAGAGAGGTCTTCCATCGCTGGTTCATTCCCCAAATGGCTGCAATGACCTCATGTGAGTGTACTAATCCAGCATTATTTCTCTTGTGTAAAGTATTCGCTCAGGCCAGCGCTGTGGCACAGCAGTAAAGCTGCTGCCTGTGACGCTGGCATCCCATATGGACATCAGTTTGATTCCCAACTGCTTCACTTCCCATCCAGCTCCCTGCTAATGGCCTGGGAAAGCAGCAGAAGATGGCTCAAGTGCTTGGGCGCCTGCACCTGTGGGGAGCAGCTCGGACTAGATTGTTACTGGAATTAAGACTTATTCTATGCACCTGCTCTCCCACAATATGGCGCTGGGAGAGAAGAAAACAGCTTCTACACAGCTGCCTCCAGTTCAACCAATAAACTGTAGGACTTGCTCCTGATTGGAGGAGAGCAGCGTACTCGGCGTGTGGGCAGCCGAGTTGGGATTGGCAGAGGAGGACTATAAAGGAGGAGAGAGACGGCATGCACCAGGAACATCTAAGGGGAACATCTAAGGGGAACACCTGTGCAGCCCCCCAGAGAGCCGGCCGGTGGTGTGCCGCTCCCCTGCGGAAGTGGGGAATGTGGCCAGGGGGAACTGCCCTTCCACGGAGGTGGAAGGGACAGTAGCCAACCCGGGAAGAACCAGCAGCAAACCCGGGGAGGGCCGAGCAGATGAAAGAACAGCGCAGGGTCCTGTGTCGTTCCTCCACGAAGAGGGGGAGCGACATGCACCCATGTGAGAGAACCAAAAGAAACTCCTGGCTCCTGGTTTCAGATCAGCCCAGCCCTAGCTTTTGTGGCCATCTGGGAGTGAACCAGCAGATGGAAGACCTTTCTCTCTCTCTCTCTCCCTCCCCACTTTCCTCCCTGCTTTGTTCCTTCCCTCCCTCCCTCCCTCTCTAATTCTGACTTTCAAATGTAAATCTTAAAAAAAAAAAAAGAAAAGAAAACGGCATTTGCTCATGAATATCAGCAGGACAAACCCATAGGTTAGCTGATCCATGTCCAATGGGCATTTATTTTAAGGAACATTTCTGTTCTCTGTGTTTCTTTGGTGTGAGTACTTTGTTAGCATAGAAAACAGAACAACACTAGAAAAAAGGAAACTGCATGTTTTGTCTCCATCCCTCAGTAACCACAGGGGCTGTACTACCGTCCGTGGCAATTTCTTGTCAGCAAACACTCAGCAGAGAGGTGGGAAATTGTATGATAATTCAGTTTCTGCTTATAAAAATCGTACACTTTTCAGTTTTCTTTCCTTCTGAATCTCCAGAAACCAAACAAGTAGGATCAGCATTTGTTATTTTTTTTCATGATGAAGAGTACATTGAATACCAAATGGAGGCACACTGCTCAGGAAATTAGTCTCTATTACAGGTTTTAGCTTGTTGGTAAGCTGGGCTTGTTGTCAGCCAAACTATTTTTCTTACGTATCGTTTATATTCTTTCCACAATAGCTATAGGAAAATGAAAATTAACAATTCAGTATACTAGGATAGAAAATGCAATAAGTCTTATCTATACTTCCTCTTGGTGCATGCTTCTTCTTCTTTTTTTTTTTTTTTGAAAGATTTATTTATTTATTTGAAAGTCAGAGTTACACAGAGAGAGTAGAGGCAGAGAGAAGTCTTCCATCTGCTGGTTCACTCCCCAATTGGCCGCAATGGCCGGAACTGTGCTCATCCGACGCCAGGAGCCAGAAGCTTCTTCTGGGTCTCCCACATGAGCTCAGGGGCCCAAGGATTTGGGCCATCCCCTGCTGCTTTCCCAGGCCATGGCAGACAGCTGGATCGGAAGTGGAGCACCCGGGACTAGAACTGGTGCCCTTATGGGATGCCAGCACTGCAGGCAGCAGCTTTACCTGCTGTGCCACAGCAGCAGATAAAGCTTAAAGCTTATGTTCAGCCTTTGGAGGCAGAAGTTTAAGTTGAAAATTTGAGAAACAATTACTTTAATTACTTTCTTTTGAAAACTGGGACAGAGGAGTTCAGTTTCACTCACACCCTACCAGGAATCTACACTGAAAAGAGAAAGGAAAAACTATCATAATTACATGGGTAACTCTTGCCATTGTTTGTATGAAGAGGTTTTCATTTCAGTCATTGCTTTCTATTTTCCTCATCATTTCTTCCTTAATCCCTACTTCTCTCCACTGGAGGGCACAGTTCAAGTCTTTAGAACTGCCTGATCAGTTTGATTGCTCTGTTCTAGCTAATTATTTGACTATATTTTGAGAAATACCCTAGACTGGGGACCCATTTAAAAGCACAGGCTGCTGGGACTGAGGTGGGGGTGGGGGCTCTTAACCACCATCATGTTGACTAGATTAAATCTTCCTTGAATCCAGGAAATGTGAGACAGCCAGAAGCTGTGTTCAGCTGGCAGGAATGGGACAAGAGAGGGGAGTGCTAATTCTTGGGAAGAAGCAGCGGGATGAATCAGATCTGCCTTGGACCCTTTCACTGAGTTACAGCTGGCAGGATCTTAGTGAATTCCTGAAGCTCTAACATTCATGGGGCAAAGCCCGTGCAAATTGTGTTTGCTCTCGTGTTCCATGACAGACCCTGCAGAGACTCAAAACAGGGCGTAAAAGGCATCTATCTGGTGTACATATCACGGTGTGCTGGGGCCCATTTGTCTTCCACACGTTCAGCCAATTGATTCAGTGGATTACAAACATGGCATTGACCTGACCCTGGGTTTGGAAAGAGGCCATAACGATGGCGGTAGCCCTAATGACAGGACTCCCTCTCCAGTGATGTGTTTGAAATGTGTGGTCTCCTAATTGTGTTCATTTCTCTGAGCACGAATTTTATGCAGAGTCTAGTGCCTAGAGTTGTTACACGTGTCAGTACTGTGCGTGGCTCCTCAGCATCTTCACGTCTACGTCGCTAAATTACTGCAGCAGACGCTGGACAGCACCGGGTGATTACTTCAGGAAGCCTCCTGCTCCGACAGTTACCCTCCACAAAGTGAAGTGAAGCCCTTCTGTTTTAAAATCTTTTTACATTGTTGTTTTTTTTTTCTCCAGATAGTTTCACTACCCATTTTGGATTGGGCCAATGAGAAGAGAAAGGGGATTATTTAGTTACTGTTGCCCATTTTTGAAGATGCAGGGGGAGAGGAGAAGCCTAGATAGTTCTGGAATCTCCTCCAGAGAATCAGGACAGACCTTCTGATTCTAATTCAGATTCATCTCACACCCACTGCTGTAAGTTTTAGCACTTCTGAAGATATACTAAGACCCCCAGGCTTAATCACCAACCCTGGCATTGTCTGCAGCTTGTGTTAATTTATTACATTTCATCACACTTTCACATTGGCATTCTATGTGATCTTATTAGCAAGCCCCTGAGGATGTTAGGCAGTTGTGTTGAGGATTGCCATGTTTCACCAAATCCTGATTCCATTTCTTCTCGAACATATTGCTGGCAGCAACTTCTCAGACTGCCTTTTTGTGGCTAAGTGTAGCACATGTGACTGAATTCCACCCATGGACTACAAGTAGAAGTGATGTGTGCCACCCCTGGGTGTGGTCCCTGTAACACTGATCCTACACGCTCCCTATCTTTCCTCTTCTGCAAACAAAATATAAGACACTGGAGTACTGCAGAGCTACTAGATAGCAAAGGACTGGACCCTTGAATGTCTGCATGGAGTGGGGACATCATTCCAATCCCAGTGATCTTCGTTGGACACTGAAGTGAACGGGAATAATCCACTGAGATTTGAGAGGCTCCACCCTCAGCCGTGTGCTGGCTAATTTAGTGTGATCAGCATCATCTGTCTTCAATGACTGAGCATGTAGGCACAGAGAAGGCTTGTGACTTGTTACAGGTCACAAGAACAGCAAGAAAGCTGAAATTTGTTCAGTGTTTAGTCTCTGTGAGGCACTGTGCCAAATGCTGTATACATCTGCTGTGTAATTCTCACAGCAAACCTACGAGGAAGGTACCTGACGGTAATATGCTGATTGCTCAAACAGATGAGCAAACTAAAGTTTATTTAAGGAATGTGGGCTCATTGTCACTGTTGAAAGACCACCTAACATTGGAAGCTCCTTCCTGTTCATGGGGATCCTCCACTATGTGATATTATTGAGAGCTAAGACCTAGTCTGCTGTGAGAGAAGCTAAATGGGCTGCTTCCTCTCCCTTTCTTTCTTTCTCTTTCTCTTTCTTTCTTTCTTTCTTTCTTTCTTTCTTTCTTTCTTTCTTTCTTTCTTTCTTTCTTTCTTTCTTTCTTTCTTTCTTTCTCTTTCTTTCTTTCTTTCTCTTTCTTTCTTTCTTTCTCTTTCTTTCTTTCTTTCTTTCTTTCTTTCTCTCTCTCTCTCTCTTTCCTTCCTTCCTTCCTTCCTTCCTTCCTTCCTTCCTTCCTTCCTTCCTTATTTATTTGAGAGGTAGAGTTACAGAGAGAGGGAGAGTCAGAGAGAGAGAGGTCTTCCATCTGCTGGTTCACTACCCAAATGACTGCAATGGCTGGAGCTCGGCCTATCTGAGGCCAGGAGCTGGGAGCTTCTTCTGGGTCTCCCACATGGATGCAGGGGCCCAAGCACCTGGGCCATTCTCCACTGCTTTCCCAGGGTGTAAGCAGACAGCTGGATCAGAAGAGGAGTGGCCAGGGCATGAACCAGCGTCGATACAGGGTACTGGCACCACAGGCAGAGACTTAGCCACTACTCCACAGTGTTGGCCCTTCCTCTCCTTTTCCATTCCTTGCCAGGCCATGAATATATGCCCTTCCCTTAATACCACTGGCCAGAAAGCTACTTTGGGGGAGTGCTGCAAAGACACAGAGCAATTTCAGAAGTTATTCCTGGTGCATTGAGTTGTGATGGTGGTACCCAGGATTCCAAAGTGGCAGTAGCTATTGGTTGATGCATCTTAACTACTCTGTCAGGATGGTGTGACCTTGGCAGAGTTTCCTCTGCTGGATTTCCTCTGGACTCTTTGTGAGACTGGTTGTCTTTCCAGTAAGTCCTTTTTCTGCTAAAATTGATTATACACAGTTTCTGTGGTTTATAAATATTAACCCTACTTAGTAGGACATGTTGAGCAGATTATCTGAGAACACAGTGCTGATACATGGCAAAACTAAGATTTTAATCTAGGTCTTTCTGGTCCCAAAGTCTGTATTCCTAAACCTTTGTCTGTCTTTCTTTCTTTCTTTTTTTTTTTTTACAGGTAGAGTTAGACAATGAGAGAGAGAGACAGAGAAAAAGGTCTTCCCTCCGTTGGTTCACCCCCCAAATGGCCGCCACGGCTGGAATGCGCTGATCCGAAGCCAAGAGCCAGGTGCTTCCTCCTGGTCTCCCATGTGGGTGCAGGAGCCCAAGCACCTGGACCATCCTCCACTGCCTTCCTGGGCCACAGCAGAGAGCTGGACTGGAAGAGGAGCAGATGGGACTAGAACCCATCACCCACATGGGATGCTGGCACTGCAGGCGGAGGATTAACCAAGTAAGCCACAGTGCCGGCCCCAACCTTTCTATTTCTTAACCCAAACTGGGCCTCCAACTACATATCTCTTATTTCTCTCTCTCTCTCTCTCCCTCTCTCTCTCTCTCTCTCAACATCATCAGCTTTAGGATAACGAAAATCTTGGTTTGAGGACGTAGTATATAAGCTGCCTAAGTGTTAGTGAAAAAGAGTTTTCCTTAAGTTGATTCTTCAAGAGGTCAAGTAATATAATCATACAAATAAAACATCTGGTGATTTTAACAACTTTCTAAGTATGAACCTATTACTATAGTTATTATGTTTCTAAATTCTAATGATTGCATGGTTAGCTGATGGGCATAAAATGTTTAGAGGACATTGTGATAAGTTGGGCATACATAGCTTTGCTCTTTAAGCCTGGGCCTTACCCTAGTGATTCAGACTTGTTGTGTGAACAATCACAAGGAGAGAATTAAGGGAATCCTTAAGTAACATAGGTAACACACTTCCCTTACTTTTGTTGAGACGGAAAGAATTACATTGACTGATACTGCCTAAATTCATTAAGATAACTGCTCAGAGGTATATTTAACATTGACCGCGATAGTAAATTTACCCCAGACACAGAGTCCACCTGTTTTTCTTTCAGAATAAGTTGCTGATTTTTTTTTAAAGGATTTACTTATTTATTTGAAAAGCAAAGTTACAGAGAGACAAAGAGAGGTGGGAAGAGATCTTCCATTTGCTGATTCACTCCCCAAATGACTGCAGTGGCTGGAGCTGGGCAGTTCTGAAGCCAGGAGCCAGGAGCTTCTTCTGGGTTTCCCATGTGGGTCTAGAGACCCAAGTACTTGGGCCATCTTCTGCTGCTTTTCCAGGTGCATTAGCAGGGAACTGGATGGGAAGGGGAACAGTTGGGACACAATCGAGCACCCGTATAGGATGCTGGTGCTTCAGGATGTGGCTTCACCCATTGTACGGCTGTGCAGGCCTCACTCTGATTTTTTTATAGTGAGATATCCCTAAGGAAAGCTGAAGCATTCTTATTTGGGAGAAATGAATGCAGGTCTGTCTGGAAGCAAGAAGTGAAATTGATGTCCTTGGGGTTGACCTGGGAGTTGAGAATTTTTGAAGAAAGTTATTTATCTGTTTATTTTTATTGTATTTGAAAGGCAGAGAGAGCAGTAGAGAGGGAGGGAGGGAATAAAGAAGGGTGGGTGTAGGAGAGACAGCGAAAGAGATATCTTCCATCTTCTAGTTTGGTCCCCAAATACCTGCAATAGCCAGGGCTAGGCTAGACTGAAACCAGGAATTTTGAACACAATCCTGGTCTCCGGGTGGCAGGAACTGAAGTATTCAGGCCATCACATGCTGCCACCCAGAGAGCACATTAACAGGAAGTTGGATTGGAAGTGGAGTAGCTGGGACTTGAGCCAGGAACTCTGTCATGGGATGCAAGCATCCCAATCAGTGACTTAACTGCTGTGCCAATTTTTATGCCCTGGGAGTGGGAATTTATTGGAAGACTTTCTAGTCAAAAATAGAAAGAGAAAGATCAGTCATTCATAAACATGTGTTGAGGAAAGAAACTTCTTTGACAGACATAAGGACTCAGTTTACCAGAAACTGTAGCAGCTGATGCCTTTATTCTGTCCAGGTCTCCCAAGTAGGTGGTAGGGACCCAGAGAATTGGGTCATCTCCCACTGCTTTTCTAAGCACGTTAATAGAGAGATCAGAAGTGGACTTGAACCAATGTTAAGTTTTCTGATGCCAAATTATTTTGAGTATGTGTTTTTCTTTGAAAGTGTTGATTGCATATTAGAGAGTTATACAATTGTGAAAAGCAGATCTGCAGAAAGATTCATTTGTTTAATCTAACAGAGGAAAAGCAAGTGAATTTTAAAGATATCTAACTTGGGGGCTGAAAAAGCATCTGTGGTTTATTCCCCCTCTCCATCTTTCATGTAAACGAGTCAGTTGTTAAGAACTAAAAACAACTGTGAAAAGTTAATCACCTGAAAGGACAGCATGCACTTCTCAAAATTGTCTTCCTATCTTAATGCTCTGTCTTCATCTCTGATTCTCTCCATCACTGTCACTGCCAATTCGTTGTCTAAAATGTGATTCCGCCTGAAACTAACTGAATTCTGTTTAGTTCAAACTTTGATAGCAGTCAGTTCTTATATAAGTATTCCACTTATGGATTAAAACACTTTTTAAAAAATAGCCTAACAAAGCATAAAATGAAAATATAGCATTTAGTTTTGTTTTCCTTTTCCTGACTTCTGGTTTCATTGTTAATTTTGTTTTCAAATTGAACATTAAAAAAAAATTACCAAGGCTGGTGCTGTGGCACAGCGGGTTAAAACCCCTGCCTGCAGCACCGGCATCCCATGTGGACGCTGGTTCGAGTCCCAGCTGCTCCACTTCTGATCCAGCTCTCTGCTATGGCCTGGGAAAGCAGTGGAGGATGGCCCAAGTGCTTGGGCCCCTGCACCCATGTGGGAGACCTGGAGGAGACAGCTCAGCTGTCGCCGTTACAGTCATCTGGGGAGTGAACCAATGGATGGAAGACCTCTCTCTCCTTTCTCTCTCTCTGGCTCTACCTCTCTCTATAACTCTGTCTTTAAAAATAAATAAAATAAATCTTTTAAAAAATTACCCTTAAATGAATGGAAATAGTCTGTTTTCCTCTTGAGGAGGATCTTCTCTAGATGTGGTCTCCTGTGGCTCCAGTAACTGTGGTAATCCTGTTCACTAGGCTCTCACACACTGCTCAGTCACCTGAGTTTCAAGGCGAGGTGCCAGAAATGCCATTTTATGAAGTGCTCATTAGTCCTTGTTTGTCAAAGTCCAAGAGTCCTTCTTTTAGGTGACAGGCCATTCAGCTTGTAATCCCAAGTCAAGTCATTTAGCCTTTGACAAAGTCTGGTCTTAAGAGAGGAAAGATTTAACAATAAATTTTCAAAGATTCAGTGATTTCATCTTTTTTTTTTAAGATGAATTTTACTTATTGGAAAGGAAGAGTTATAGAGAGGGAGAGAGAGGAAGAGACAGAGAGATCTTCCATCTGCTGGTTCACTCCCCAAATGGCTGCAACAGCAAGGGCTGGACCAGGCCAAAGCCAGGAGCCAGGAGCTTCTTTTGGGTCTCCCACATAGGTGCAGGGGTCCAAGTACTTGGGCTCATCTCTGAAGCTTTCCCAGACTCGTTAGCAGGGAGCTGGAACAGAAGTGGAGCAGCTGGGACTGGAACCGGCACCCATATGGGTGCAGGTGGCGGCTTAACCTGTTACGCCACAATGCCACCCCTAGTGATTCCATCTTTAAAAATTTTTCCTTGGCATTTTGAGTTAGGTTGCTCTCCCGGCAGAATGTGGTTTTTTTTCCCCCTGTTTTTCTGAGATGAGGTTTGTGAAGGGACCTAGGGGATGGGATCCTCTGTGTACAGAGTTGCAAAACTGTTTTACTTTTAGAGACAGGCACCTGAGATTTCTATAGCTTTATCAAAACCCTCTTGCCAGGAAGTGTTCACGTGTGTCTGGGTAATCCCAGGATCACTGTGAGGATAGTGGGGGCACTGATTTGATTTCAGGGCCTTGGGAGAATCATTTCCTTTGCAAAGCCAGTATTACCCTGTGATTCCTGAGCCACTGTGTTCATTGTAGTGACATTTTAAGCTGGGGGAGCAGATACTTACATCCCATTTCCCCCTTTTATCTGTAATAATGATAAAAATTTTCCTGAAGTTCAGCTTGAAGGTCATTGTTGGAGCTTCCTTTTATTACAGTCTGTTCCCTTAATAAACTGCTCTGCAACAATGATGACCCTGACAATCCCTGTTGGAACAGCAGCCATGTGTTGAGCCCCGCTCAGCAATCCCAGGAATCTAAACAGTTAGGCTTCTATAGACACGTGTTCAAAATGATTTGCAGGGCTAAGCCCAGCAGCGTTTCACTCCTTTCCTTTCTTCCTTGTGTCTCTCCCTGTCTTTTTCCATTCTTCCCTCCATTTCTCACTGTCTTTCAGCAGCCTCAATCACTAACATTTCTTTTTTTTTTTTAACTTTTATTTAATGAATATAAATTTCCAAAGTACAGCTTATGGATTACAATGGCTTCCCCCCCATAACGTCCCTCCCACCCGGAACCCTCCCCTTTCCCACCCCCTCTCCCCTTCCATTCACATCATGATTCATTTTCGATTCTCTTTATATACAGAAGATCAGTTTAGCATACATTAAGTAAAGATTTCAACAGTTAATCACTAACATTTCTTAAGCACTTGCGATATACCGGTCAATGTGCAAAGTAGTTTCAGTAAGCTATTTTCCCTCTTGTATGGACGAGGAACAAGTGAAGTGATTTTTCCAGGGGTGCAGAACTCAGAAGTTCTGTGGCAGAGGGGATATGCAGAGGATCTCAGAATTATACAGTCCTACTGTCAAACACCTTCTCTGTCCCTTAAACACTAACAGAAGCAACTATATTTCAATAAAGCAACAAAAATGTCCCTAAGTAGTAATGATGTTTTTCATCTGGCCACCTGTTGCCCATCCCTGTGCCCCCTGTAGGCACGGGGCAGGAGCAGGAAGCAGAAAATCCTTCACAATAGTTCTGATTCGGTCTTACACCACTTCTTTTAATTTTCTATTTTATGTGGGGGTGGCTGACCACTTCTGCAACTGTGAGAGGTATTGATAACAATTTCTATGACGCTTAAATGATTGAATACTTCCTTGTGAAGCTCTGGATTGTTCTGTTCACACACGGCCAAAATCAACTTTCCGGCTTAGGCTGAACCTATGCACAGCGATAAGTGGAGTTGTGTCAATAGTATGAAAAAAAATGAATGCAAGTTATGTGCCAGGAAGTGCACTATGCCATTAATAGTTTTATTAGCTAAGTCTGTGGTAAATCTCTGAGGGGGGAGGGTTGCTTTATTTTCCCATTTTCCGGAGAAGTAACCTGAGCCTTTGAGGACCTTAAGTATGTCAGTGAAGGGTGACTGGTAGTGACTCCCTAACCGCTCAGTTGCAGAGAGGTGGAATAGCACCATGGGTGGGACATTAGGCTTTAACCATCTTTAGCTGTGTAGTTTGGGGGCAAATTAACTTCCTGAAGGTCTCCTTTCCTTGTGCTGTTAGTTCTTACTGGGGTAATCTAGTTTCCTGGCTCTGTCAAGAGATATCTCTGCACTGATCCCCTCTACTAATGCAAATCTCTGCACTCCTCCATCATCAGATGACTCATGTGGCTCATTCATGGCTTTCACACTAACAGGCAGCGCTGAACACACCGTGAAACTGCTTTAGGTTCCATGAAAGCTTCATCACCTGTAGCTCTGTCGGGATGCAAAGCCAGCAAGACGATCTACATTCATTTTGATCTATCTCTTTTATGAGAGATGGAGTAGAAATGGACACGGGAGAGAAGGATTAGCATACACTCATGGATGAGAAATAGGAAGAGGGAGTGATACATCATCTATCCTTTTTTTTTAAAAAAAGATTGATTTATTTATTTGAGAGGCAGAATTACAGAGAGAGAGAGAGGGCGAGACAGAGAGAGAGGTCTTCCATATGCTGGCTCATTCCCCAGATGGCTGCAATGGCTGGAGCTGGGGTGATCTGAAGCCAGGAGCCAGGAGCTTCATCCAGGTCTTCCACATGGGTGTGAGTTGCAAGGACTTGGACCATCTCCCACTGCTTTCCCAGTCCATTAGCAGGGAGCTGGGTTGGAAGTGGGGCACTGGGACTTGAAGCAGCGCCCATATGGGATGCCAGCACTGCAGATGGAGGTTTAACCTATACCACAGCGCCAGCACCAATCCTTCTTATTTCTTTATTTTTTTTTAAAGATTTTTATTTATTTATTTGAGAGGTAGAGCCAAAGACAGTGCGAGATAGAGACAGAGAGAAAGGTCTTCCCTCCGCTGGTTCACTCCTCAGATGGCCGCAAAGGCTGGAGCTGTGCTGATCCGAAGCCAGGAGCTTCCTCTGGGTCTCCCATGTGGGCACAGGGGCCCAAGCATGTGAGCTTTCTACTGCTCACGTGCTTCTTCTACTGCTTTCCCAGGCCACAGCAGAAAACTGAATTGGAAGAGGAGTGGCCAGGACTAGAACCGGTACCCACATGGGATGCCGGCGCTGCAGGTGGAGGATTAACCTACTGTGCCACAGAGCTGGCACCAATCCTTCTTCTTTCAATACCCATTAAGAAGACATTTTAATGAATAACCTCACTGTTCTTCAAGAGCCTTCTACTGATCTAGTAATGGCACAGGAAACAAAACCAATTTGCCACATTTGATGTAGCATATAATGTATAAAGAATAGATTGTAAGAGACTCTAATAGACGGTGGTTTTGTAAACCTGTGAAGATATGTGTGTGAGGTCCTCTTTGTCTCAACGATTATTGAAGGGCTATGAAGATCTTTAATCAGATTTTTTTTTTTTTTGCTTTAGAAAGAAGGCAATTGAGTGCCAACAGAATATGACAGAGGTATAGAGGACAAAGATAATATTTGTTTAAGATGTATCTTAAAAAAAAATCTCACCTAAGGGGCTGGTACTGAGGTGCAATGGGTTAAGTCATTGTCTGCAGTGCCAGCATCCTATATGCCTGCTGCTCTGCTTCTAATCCAGCTTCCTGCTAATGGCCCAAGTTCTTGGGCACCTATACCTACGTGGGAGACTTAGTAGAAGCTCCTGTCTCAGTCCTTGCCAATGCGGCCATTTGGGGAGTGAACCAGCAGATAGAAGATATCTCTCTCTGTCCCTCCTCTCTCTGTAACTCTTTCAAAAAATAAATATATCTTTTTTTTATTTGACAGGTAGAGTTATAGACAGTGAGAGAGAGACAGAGAGAAAGGTCTTCCTTCCGTTGGTTCACTCCCCTAACGGCTGCTACGGCCGGCGCTGTGCCGATCCGAAGCCAGGAGCCGGGTGCTTCTTCCCGGTCTCCCAAGCAGGTTCAGGGAACCAAACACTTGGGCCATCCTCCACTGTCCTCCCGGGCCACAGCAGAGAGCTGGACTGGAGGAGGAGCAACTGGGACTAGTACCCAGTGCCCCAAAACAGGACCAGAACCCGGGGTGCCAGCACCATAGGCGGAGGATTAGCCAAGTGAGCCGTGGCGCCGGCCGAAAAAATAAATAAATCTTAAAAATCTCACGTAGGATACCAAGTACTGTAAAGTGTACTCATCTATTGAAATACTTCAAGACTTCCTGGAATTATTCTGACAGTATAATAAATGTCTTTTTGCAAAGTACCCACATTGGCCATTCAAGATGTAACAGGACACAAACTGAAAAGACTAGGAACCAATCATACTTGGGTCATACTATGATATTTAAATCTGAAGATTATCAGCTCCTAGGAACGAGGTAAATCTTCTAATTCCTCAAATAGAATTTTGGGGGCCAGGGAGAGAGCAAATGACTGGGAAAGAAAGATGATTTGTAATCATACCTAACTTTATTCAGAAGATACTTTATAATGTTTATTTTCTTAAAGATATATTTGCTTATTATAAAGGCTGAGTGACAGTGACAGAGAGAGAGAGAGAGAGAGAGAGAGAGAAAGTGAGAGCTCTTCCATCTGCTCATTGACACATCAAATGGCCAGGGCTTGGCCAGGCTAAAGCCAAGAGCCTGGAACTCCACCTTGTCTCCCACATGGATGGAAGGGGCCCACATACTTGGGACATCTTCTACTCTCTTCCCATGTGCATTAGCAGGAAGGTGGATAAGAAGCAGAGCAGCTGGGACCTGAATGGACACTCTGATGTGGGATGCTGGCATTGCAAACTGAGGTGTAACCTGCTTTGACACAATGCTGGCCCCTCTTTCTGGTGCTTAAACACAGAAAAATAAATGCATATTTGGAAAATTGAGTCATTTAAAGCCTATGGCATAGTTTGTTACAGAAAGAAGTCTTTTGGTGAATATTTTTGTGAAGAATCAGCCAGCATTTATTAGTGATATCTATTTTACCTTTCGTTTTTGATGCATGCATATTTTCATGATTATACTTTGTACAAAGCAGAATGTGTGTTTTAAATTACATTTATATAAGTCAAACTTTTTTTCAGATTTGATTCTTTTTTAATGCATAAAAAATTCCACTGATTATGAGTATTAGACATTAAGTACAAACTGGAAAAATTTGATTATCTCCTATAATAAAAGGGTAAAATGTTGTTTACTTCCTCATTATGAATACAATATAGTACAGAATTGACTTTGAACTAGAGAGGAGTAACCTTAGATTTTAGTCTCAGTTTGTACTTACCTTGATCATTTTGGAGACTTGAGCTCACTGGGCTGATTCCATTGTGGTTCCCTTAGTGTCCACTGTAGATACTTGCAAGAGCTGAGTCATTTCCCCAAATGTCTTTCTAATCCCCAGGAACCTCAGTAGAATACAGCTTTCTAATTAATAAATATTTGTGAACTAGAGTCTGAAAAAAGATTTGTTAGGCTAAAAATACACTATAATTTCATACTCTGTGTAAAGCATGTAGAAAGAATATGTTAAAACTTTGCATGCTGGAAAAAAATAACCATGGGTAGCAAATTCAAGATAGTCTGTGAATTAGGATGTGGCTGGGTGGTGAATCACCTTGTCTTTAACACATCATCATTCTTTCTTCCTTACTAATGGAATATTTAATTTCACTTACATAAATACTGAGTAATGGGTATTACAGCCTTCTCTTTGCCCTGAATCTTACTTCTAAGTTTTAATTGGTGATGCAATAAAAATAAATATTCATATATTTTGTCTTCAAAGCATTGGTCTAGTAACTGTTTGGGATGTTTTGCCTAAGATAACACAATTACTTAAAATGCAATATCCTTTTCAATTTTTATATAAAAAATTTGAAGAAAGAGACAGAGAGAGAAAGAGAGAGAGAGAGAGAGAGAGAGGAAAAAAGAGGGAGGAAGAGAAGGAATAAAGGAAGCGAAGAGAGACAGGAAACCGATGGTGAATCAATGACACATTTTTTCACAGTCATACCCCCTGATCGCATGTGATGTAATGAGCATGTCAGTCTTGAAGTCCCGCCTATTTTGGAAGTCCCCAAGGCAATGAAACCAAACGTATATGGAATGACTATGTGTCATTAGCTACTACAGGAGATTTGGAAGAGTTGTTAAAGTTCATTTTTTTTTTGAATGATCAGCTTCATTGAAGATGTTTCGCTGTGAAAGGTGAGTCACCTTTCTCCAAGACTGACCTTTGAAAATGAAAAGAGAAATATTATGGGGCCAGTGCCATGGCTCACTTGGTTAATTCTCTGCCTACGGTGCCTGCATCCCTTGTGGGCGTCAGGTTCTAGTCCCGGTTGCTCCTCTTCCAGTCCAGCTCTCTGCTGTGGCCCAGGAAGGCAGTGGAGGATGGCCCAGGTGCTTGGGCTCCTGCACCCTCATGGGAGACCAGGAAGAAGCACCTGGCTCCTGGCTTCAGATTGGTGCAGTCCTGGCCATTGTGGCCATTTGAGGGGTGAACCAACGGAGGGAAGACCTTTCTCTCAGTCTCTCTGTCTCTCTCTCACTGTCTAACTGTCAAATAAATAAAAAAAAGAGAAAAATATTATACTTCCCCACTCATTAATTTTTCCCAACATAAAAATATTCTGAATATGCTAATTGGGATACAGTGTAAATTATTGTATGATATATCTGTTTTAATCATTTATGGACTCAAAGAGAAACACTGTAACCTTCTAAAAAGTAATGCTGCTTGCAGGGTGCAGGCATTTAACTTAGCAGTTAGCGTGCCCATGTCCCACATTGGAGTACCTGAATTTGACTCCTGGCTCTGGCTCCTGACTCCAGCTTCCTGCCAGTGCAGATCCAAGGAGGCACCTATGATGGGTCAGGTAATTGGATTCCTTCAGTGGATTTGTTTTCTTTCTTGTAGCTTTGGCCCCGGCCCAGCCCAACTGTTGCAGTCATTTGGGGAGTGAAACATTGGGTGGGACTTTGCTCTCTCTTTGTCTCTCAAATAAATAACCAAATAAAAGAAAAATACTGCTGAGAATATATTTGTAACACCAATAATGCCTAGAAATAAAACAGCTACACAACTAAATTTTGGAAGTGCCCTGAAATATCTAATATTTTTAAGTTAACATGTTTATCTTTGTGTGCTTAATATCCACTAGATTCATTTGATCCTATATTCTCTCATCTATAGCATCTATTAATAGGGTAGAGATTAGAATTCCTTCAAACACATGATGAGATCTTTCCAAATATGGGAATGAATGGTTTACTTTTCAAGATTTATTTATTTGGAAGACAGAATTACAGAGAAAGAGACAGAGACAAAGAGATCTTTGACCCATGGGTTCACTCCCCAAATGGTCATGCTCATGCTGAAGCCAGGAGCCTGGAACTCCACCAGGGTCTCCCACAGAGGTGGCAGGGGCCGAAGCAAATGTGCCATCTTCCACTTTTCCCAAGTGCATTAGTAGGGAGTTGGATCATATGCAGAGCAGTCAGGACTCAAAGTCAAATGCATATGGGATGCAGGCATTGCAGGCTGCAGCCTAACCTGCTGTGCCACAACATCAGCTCCAATGTTTACTTTTCTAAGGAGTGTTTCCGAAACAAACATTGTAATTTCAATAGATACATATTTGCTTTAGTGTATTAGAAAAAAATCTCACCTATGATTTTATGAATATTGTCACTTAGTATGATGTTAAGTTAATGTATGTAAAAAGTGATTGGATTCAAAAAATATAAAGTGACAGTAGAGATAATATATAAATATTAGAGGAAAATAAATTAGAGGAAAGGGGGTAGTTAGTTAGCTGTTTCATTCAGTCTTAAAATAAATTTGTGAGCTGGGAGAAATTCATTCTAGACCTCAGTTTTCTTCATCTGTAAATAGAGTTGAATTGGAACATTGCTATGGCTGACTTCAGCTCAACAACTTTGATGTGAATGGAAGCTTACCCATTTCAGGCCGTCAGGGACTCAGGGAAGGCTCTTATATTTCTGTCCAGCTGGTGAATTGTAACATGAATCACTGTCGTTATCAGGAAGATAGTGGGCAAGCATTGCACAAGCACACCGTAAAGGGCTCAGACTGGTTCCTGGGTGGCAACTGAGGAAGAGCCCTTCATTTCATGGCACGTCACTCCTGGTATTCCTAGAATACCCCCATATCCCCTTTGAGCTCTTTTCTCAAAGTAGCTGAACCAGATTCCTAGATTTAAGTTACATTTGTATGACTGGACCACCATGTGCTGTTCTATCTCTAGAGAATTCCAAATTGACAACTGGCTCAAGGACTTGACTCAAGCAAGGGTTACTTCCCTTCCATACCCAGGTGGTTTTTTTTTTTTTTTTTTTTTTTTTTTTTTTTTTTTGTGGTGGGGGAGGGAAATGTACATCCATATAGTATAATCTTGAATCTTCCAATTTGATCTCTTTTTTTTAAGTTTTTTTTGTTAAAATATTTTTTCTGACATATATAAATTGCACACATTTGTGGAGATCTGTGTGATAAACACACAAAAAAATGTGGTACATATACACAATGAAATATTAGCCATTAAAAGGATGAAATCTTGTTATTTATGACATGGAGGCCACTATGTTAAGTGAAATAATCAAAGCACAGAAAGGTAAATACTGCATGATCTCTATCATGTGTGGAGTCTAACAAACAGGTGATCTCATAGAATTTAAAAGTATAATGGTGGCTACCAGGGCCTGGGGTGGTCTTGTTGTAAGATTTTTAAAATTATGACTCCTTTTTTTGTTAGATTTATCACAAGTATTTTTGTTTGTTCATTGGTTTCAGTGATTCTTGATTTTATTGTGGATGGGGTCTTGTGGCCTATTACATTTTTAAACAGCTTATGTTGGTGAAGTATGATATAATTATGTGTACAAACTCTGGCAGGCTCTGTCACTTGCTGTGTGACCTTAAACATGTTATTTGGCCTCTCTGTCCCTTAAGTTTTTTTTTTTTTGTTCTTTTTTTAGGTCAGGATAACAATATTACCCTTCCTCAGGATTCAGTGAGTTAGTACATGAACAGGGCTTCTTCACTGCTTGGTACTTAGCTTTTAAAACTGTTAGCTGTGTGTACTCCCAGCACGAGGACAATTCTTGGTCAGATTACTGAATTCTTAATAGCATTGTTACATTTTTAAGCTGACTGTCTAGAATGTTCTAGGTACAGTTATGCCATAGGAAGAGACTTTCAGTTTGGGTGTGCTCTCTACTTTGTGAGAGAAAATCTTTTTATTTTATTTTTTAAGATTTATTTATTTATTTGAAAGGCAGAGTTACAGAGAGGCCAAGGCAGACAAAGAAAGAGAGGGAGGTCTTCCATCTGCTGGTTCACTCCCCAGATGGCCACAAAGGCCAGAGATGCACGAGGGGCCAGGAGCTTCTTCCAGGTCTCCCACATGGGTGCAGGGACCCAAGGACTTGGGCCATCTTCTACTGCTTTCCCAGGCCATAGCAGAGAGCTGGATTGGAAGTGGAGCAGCTGGGACTAGAACCGGAGCTCACATGGGATGCTGGCATTGCAGGCAGCAGCTTTACTTGCTACGCCAGAGCGTTGGCCCCTGAAAGAAAATCTTGATGGGGATCTTCATCTCAATGTCAAGTAGTAGCGGAGAGGAAATTGTGTGTCTTTTTACTGACTATGGAATATTCCTTTACAGGTTTTTTACACCATAATTATAGTTGTTTCCTTTTCTTTTTAATCACCATTACAATATGAGTATTTTTCATGTTGATAAATTTTGGGGTGCTGGCCACCCCTGTGATGCCAACATCCTATATGGGTACCGGTTAGAATCCCGGCTGCTCCAGTTATGATCCATCTCCTTGCTAATAACCTGAGAAAGCAGCAGAAGATCGCCCAAGTCCTTGGGTCCTTGTACCCATGTGGGTGACTCAAATGAAGCTCCTGGCTCCTGGCTTCAGCCCAGCCAAGCCCTGGCCATTGTGGCCATTTCGGGGAGTGAACCAGTGCATAGAAGCTCTCTCTCTCTCTTGCCTCTCCCTCTCTCTCTTAAACTCTGCCTTACAGAGTAATAAATTAATTTTTAAAATAAATTAATAATTTTAAATATAATTTAATGAATTTTTAAAATAAATTAATTAAAAAATTTTGGTAATCATCTATCCTGACTTATATAAAAAATTGTATGTTATTAAATTTAACATATACATATATAAGTATATAAAATATATGTACATCTTAAAAAATCCTAATAGGGCTGACGCCATAGCTCACTAGGCTAATCCTCCGCCTGCGGCGCTGGCACCCCAGGGTTCTAGTCCCGGTTGGGGTGCTGGATTCTGTCCTGGTTGCTCCTCTTCCAGTCCAGCTCTCTGCTGTGGCCTGGAAGGCAGTGGAGGAGGCCCAAGTGCTTGGGCCTTGCACCCGCATGGGAGACCAGGAGGAAGCACCTGACTCCTGGCTTCGGATCGGCGCAGTGTGGTGCGGCGCGCCGGCCGTAGCAGCAATTTGCGGGGTAAACCAATGGAAAAGGAAGACCTTTCTCTCTGTCTCTCTCTCTCTGTCTAACTCTGCCTGTCAAAAAAAAAAAAAAAAAAAATCCTAACAGGAATATCTGTGTATGTTTTACCCATCTTAAATAAAATATTAGTTGACAATTAGGAGTCCCTTGGGCTCTTCCTCAGAGAAGCTGAGAATTTTGTGTCAGTCATTTCCTTGCTTTTCTGTTTAGTTTTACTAAAAACTAAAGTTTATAGTGTATACAAATTACTACATATACTACCATTTATTTAATAATTTCACTATTATGATAATTTATGTGAGTTTATAGTTTTGAAGATAGGAATATAATTTTTGAATATTATTGTCTTGGGTAGATTATTAGAAATGGAGCTCTTAGATCAAAAGATGTAACTGTTTTCAGAGCTTTGGATAATATTGACTCTCAAATTGCTTTCCAAAAGGCTTACATTAGTTAACATTTTCAAAAAGCAATGCTTATAAGAATGCCGCATTTAGTCAATTGTCTCAACATTGAGAGTTGAGACACTTGAAAGTCACTTGAAAGTTGAGACACTTGAAAGTCACTTGAAAGACAAGAAATATATTGAAATATTTTGCGAGCACTTAGACCCAACTGTAGCTTATGAGACATAAGAATATGTCTTAATACATTAAAAGATATGGAACAAGTTTTATCATTAACTAAAGAAGCACTTAGGAAAACAAGCAATGGAGTTGGACACTTTGGCATAACTAAAACCTAAGAGACACAAGTATAACCTCCACTTCATACACTAAAATGGAATAAATCTTTGAAAACAAATTTTATTGCTAGGTCTCCTAATATAACTCTTTGAGGGCAGAGGTCCTGCATGGAAAGTTAGTGCACAGTGACTCCTGTAGTTAATTTAACAATCAAGGTGTTTCTTCTTTAAAATATTGATAATTGGAGCAGTTCCCCAAGAAAACTTTCCTATGTTGTATGACTACTTTGCAAGTAATGTAATCAAAGAAGTGTGTGTTTGCTGCTTTATACCTTTCTAGATTTTCCTATTGTAAACTTACACATGTGGCATTTAACAGGGGTGGTATAGTTTGTGTAAGAACAGGAAGTATCTAGCTCAGAACACACCCTTTGATGTCAACATCTTTGAAACCTACTGGTATAGTGCTTCGATCCTTTTCAAAGGCTCACTGTTAGCCTGACCATCTTGATTTCCTCATAAGTAAAATATGGACAGTAATAGAACCCTACCCTTCAGGGTGGTGAGGGGATTAAATGAGTTACTGTGGGTGAGGATCTCAGTACTGCCAGGGACATACTAAACATTCAACGAATATTACCTGTTACTAGTTTAAGTAATATATTATTACATTTTGTAAGATCATGTCTTATCTTAACTATATGAAACATCTAATAAATCTCCTTTATACATATCATTACACATATTTTTTCATTAATTTTCTAAGTTCTGACTTTGAATTCTCATTTGATTTTATGTGTATAGTCACAGCCACCATTTTCATGGATCTAAATTTGAACCTACAAAATAATAGCAACTATAAAACTTGCATTAACTTCTCATATACTTCTTAATATCACTTTCTACTTCCTCAGTGTCATTTCTAGTAAGTCATTAGATAAACTCAGATATTATATGATTATAAGAATGAGCGCAGAGACATACACACATGCATGTGCACAATTCCCATGACATAAAACTTATTTATTGTTTGTTGTTAGAAAAAGAACTTAACTTCCTTAAAAAGACTTTTGTAGCTTTTTTAAGGCTTGTTATGCCTTCCTTTAGTTGCTGGTAGGTGATCTACATTAATTACCACAAATATCACTGTAGGTATAAATATCACAAATCCTTAAAGAAACAAACCAGATTATAAAACAGTAGTCTTTTGATTCCTAAGAATACAGTTCTTGGCCATAGAAAAGGTGATTAACATGGTATCTATTACTTCCTACATGTTTTCTGTGATCCGGCCACTTGACCTCACATTGTTGGGAATCATGGGAAAGGTTTATTAACTTTACCTTAATTAAACCAGCGCCATACAACAGGAGCAGGGATATCACTGCCCCTTTGTTGCTGTTGGCAACACTGCCATTTCTCTTTTGTGATAAATTACTCACCCTTGGTCTCTGATTATCCTCTAGGGAAACAGTCTACTGCTTTGTGGAGCAGAAGGGGAAGTGTATTATAGTTTAATTTTCAACTGCAAGGATTGACATATTGTGTCAAGAACAATAAATCTGAACAGTTACTTATCTAGTGTTTAAGCAATTCTGGGCTTCTTTTATTATGATTTTATGGAAGGCTGTCTGGAAAGGCTGCTACTCCGCCCTGGCTGGAAGTTCCAGACCGGGTCTCCAGCTGCAGAAACAAAGGAGGTTTCTTCCCCCAGGGTGAGAGACATCTGCTGGAATAGCACTCACAGAGTAAGGAGGCAGCCCATAGAGTATTCCAACTGTGTTTTAAAACAGGTCTCTCTGTTTAAATCACATATTTGGAATATGATTGATACACAAAAGTCTACACATATTGAAAGAATACAACTAGATGAATTTGGAGGTAAATATATACCATACAACTATATATCGCTAGGATTTATTCATCTTGCTTACCTGAAAACTTCTACCCCAGAATTAATAACTTCTGTTTTCCTCTAAGATTCCTCTGCTAAAGCAGATTTTTATTTAAAAAATCTATTTATTTGTTTGAAAGTCAGAGTTACATAGAGAGAAGAGAGGCAGAGAGCGAGAGAGAGGTCTTCCATCCACTGGTTCACTCCCAAGTTGGCTGCAATGGCCAGAGCTGTGTCTATCTGAAGCCAGGAGCCAGGAGCTTCTTCTGGGTTTCCCATGTGGGTGCAGGGACCCAAGGAGTTGGGCCATCTTCTAATGCTTTCCTAGGCCATAGCAGAGAGCTGGACTGGAAGTGGAGCAGCCGGGACTTGAATCGGCGCCCATATGGGATACTGGCACTGCAAGTGGCAGCTTTACCCGCTGTGCTACAGCACTGGCCCCAGCAGAGAATTTTTTAAAAAAATATTTATGTATTTATTTATTTGAGAGATAGAGTTGCAGAGAGAGGGAGAGAAAGATTTTCCATCCAATGGTTCACTCCCCAAATGGCCACAATGGCCAGAACTCAGCTGATTGGAAGCCTGGGGCCAGGAGCCAGGGGCTTCTTCTAGGTCTCCCACTTGGGTGTAGGGGCCCAAGCCCTTGGGCCATCTTCCACTGCTTTCACAGGCCATAGCAGAGAGCTGAATCAGAAGAGGAGCAGTCAGAACATGAACTGGCGCCCATATGGAATGCCAGTACCATAGGCTTAGCCTATTATACCACAATGCTGGCCTCAAAAGCAGAGGTTTTATACCTCACATTTTGAGGAAGATTTTGTGGATGATTAGTCAGTACGTATACCTTCCATTTTTAAACTTTGTATATGTATTGTTTGATTTTAAGAAACAAGTTCTGTAATATAATGGTCAAGACAAAACGGTGGCTTTTGAGTGTTTATAATTTTGGAGGGATATTCTATTCCTGAGAGGTAACTTTCTAAAAATAAAAATACTGGTTAGATTTTTCTCCATGTGTTCCAGAGCTGATCTTTTCACCAGCTGTAGCCTGTATGTCTGCAGTCAGCATGATTAAGTATTGAATAAAAGAAATATGACATGAAGAGAAAGGCAGAAAATGAGAAGACAAGCCAGAATTCTTGAAGCTCTTCGTGGGAGAGGAAAGCAAGTCTCTCCATGGCTGTATTAGTATGCTTGGGCTGTTCTAAGACACCATAGGCTGGGTGTCTGGAGGCTGGACTTTTAAGATCAAGGTGTCAGCCTGTTTGGTTTCTCCTGAGTTCTCTCTCCTTGCCTTGTAGAGGGCCACTATCCTTCAGTGTTCTTCCCTCTGCTCTGTGTCCCTGGGGTCTTTCTGTGCATCCAGATTTCCTCATTTATATAAAAAATAAGATTCCTCATTTATATAAAATATAAGATGCTGTTCAGATGGGATTAGGGCCCACCCTAATATCCACACGTTAACCTAGTCCCTTCTGTAAAGGTCTTATCTCCAAATGCAGTTACATTCTGACATTAGCCGTCAGAATGCAAACACTGAGGAAAGGTAGGACACAATTCAGTCTATAACAATGAGTAAATTATTTATAGGATTTATTTCTTTTCAATTTATTTGAAAATCACACACACACACAAATACACACACACTCACACACGGAAAGAGAGAGAGAATCCATCTGATAGTTCACTGCCCTAATTCCTGTAATAACCAAAGATGGGCCGGCTGAAGTGAGGCCAGGAGCCTAGAACTCTATCTGGATCTTCCATGTGGGTTATAGGAACTGAAGCTCTTGAGCCACTCTCTGCTGCCTCCCAGGGCGCACGTCAGCAGGATGCTGGATCAGAACCAATGTAGCTGGCACTCAAACCAGGCACTCCGATGTGAGATGTGGAAGCTGTAGGAAGTAAATTCTTACATTTTTAAATTATTCTTTCAAATTGCAAATGAAAATGACTATCAACTTTCAGACTAAAAACAACTGATTATTGAAGAATACATGATTTCCAACACATTGTACAGAATAAAGAAAATTAAAATGGAAGATCAATGTGAGATGTAAGCAAATTTATGCTGTATATTTGATGTATGAAGAATAAATGATGAAATTATACACTTACAGTGGAGGGAAATTAGCTTAAGAATGTTTGCATTCCTGATGTTTGGGTGATTTATTTATTGTTTTAAACTTTTATTTAATAAATATAAATTTCCAAAGTACAACTTTTGGACTATAGTGGCTTTTTCCCCCATAACCTCCCTCCCACCCACAACCATCCCATCTCCCACTCCCTCTCCCATCCCATTCTTCATCAAGATTCATTTTCAATTATCTTTATATACAGAAGATCAACTTAGTATATACTAAGATTTCAACAGACTGCACCCACACAGATACACAAAGTATAAAGTACTGTTTAAGTAGTAGTTTTACCATTAATTCACATAGTACAACACATTAAGGACAGAGATCCTCTATGGGGAGTGGGTGCACAGTGACTCCCGTTGTTGATTTAACAATTGACTTGGGTGATTTGTTTTGAAAGATTTCCACAATTATAGTCAAAGGGATTTATGCTACTTCCTCTATGATTATTTTTGAAAAAAAAAAAAGATATGAAAAGAAACTATAAAAACTAAACATGCTAAAGCTTTAGCAAAAGTTGGTATTCAATTAATGGAAATATTTGCTTTGTATACAATTCACAATCTTTTAAACAGCATAATGAAAGTGTTTAATCAGAGTAAATATCTAGTAAAAGGTTTTTGATTATATCAAGATTTGAAAAATAGTATCATTAAAATTATAGTAGAAATTATAAAAACCTTCACAATTTTCTAATTTTCAAATATTCCGTGAGGCTTTTCTATTTTTTAGTATTTGGAATGCTGAATACTCAAATGGTTTCCAGAAGAATTTTTTTCATACTTACTGTCGTCTACCAATTTGACACACACCATGTTTTGCCTCACTTACATATTTTATTTTGTCCAAATCTTGTCTACACCAACTGTTAGGAAACTGGCGCTTGGCCCAGCTACCTGAGCCAGGCTCCACCCCCATCCTAAGGGGATTCGCTGCTCCTGCTTCCCTGCCCGCCCTCAGGCAAAGTTTTAAAAGGGCCAGTTCCTGAACACGTGCTCTCTTGGCTCTGCTCTCCTGCGCTGTCTTGGTTCCTCTCTCTAGCCTCTTCCTCTGGTCTCTTGGCTCTCCCTCTCAGCTCCTCTCCTCCTCTCGTATCACTTCTCTGCTCTATCTTTCCTCACTAGCTCCTCTCCTCTGGCTCTGTTATACTTCCTCTTTTTCCTTTGCCACCCCTTCACTCCGGTCTGTTGGGTGTTCCCCAATAAACCCTTTCCGTTACCCCGGTGTTTGGTGTGTTTTGCGATGGCTAACATTAATATATAACACCAACAAAATAGAGTATCTTAGGAATGGCCATATTGCACAAGGGCCTGGCAGTACTAGGCAGCTCGTAAATTATTTTATTTTAACACGGTTAAGTAGTATAGAAACATTCTCATACATTTGACTCTTTTTTGTAAAATGGAAGCTGTCAGTTGAATTGTGAAAATCATCAGGTGATTGCATGGCTGATCTTGAGCTATTGGATCAGTGGTTCAAATGGTTTCCTTAGATCCCCAAATACTTTAACCTGAAATGTTTAGATGATAGAGTCTGAAAGATTGCTTTTATTATTTTTTTCTCAAATTACCTGTGTTAGGTATAGTGTGATGGTAAAAAACATAAACTTCTGGGGTCAAAATTGTTGACCCTGTGGGGTTGGCACTGTGGTGCAGCAGGTTAAAGCCCCAGCCTGCAGTGCTGGCATTCCACATGGGCGCCAGTTTGAGTCTCAGCTGCTCCTCTTCCCATCCAGCTCTGTGCTATGGCCTGGGAAAGCAGTACAGGATGGCTCGAGTCCTTGGGCCCCTGCAACCGTGTGGGAGACCTGGAGGAGGCTTCTGGCTCCTGGCTTTGGATCATCTCAGCTCTGGCCTTTGTGGTCATTTGGGGAGTAAACCAGAGGAATGGAAGACCTCTCTCTTTCTCTCTCTCTCTCTCTGGCTCTACCGCTCTCCATAACTCTCAAATAAACATTAATCTTAAGAAAAAATAAATAAATTGTTGACACTGCCATTTGGCAAACTGCCTAATATGTCTGTCTTTAGTTTCTTATGTATGAAATGGGATATTAATATCTATCTTCTGGGGGATTTTCTCAAGTTGAAATGAGTTACTCAGTGGGAAGCTCTTGGAAGAGTGCTTGATACATCATAAATACCATAAGTGTGTTCTTCTTCAGATAGTCTTATCAATTTGTTGAAAGAGATGTAGATACCTTCCACTCTACCCCAGCTATGTCTTCTGTACTTGTGAGGCTACTGACTTAAAGAAGCAAATAAAGCTATTTGCTTGATAAATGGCATTCCATAAGTAAAATAAGTTTTAACTTCTAAGAATTATGCTTCCTTAGCCAATTTTTTTACATTTCTAAAATTTATTTGTATATATCTCTTAAATACAACATTCAGAACATAATAATTCTTCCCACTGTACCCACTTTCCCACCCATTCTCCCACCTCTCTACCTCTTTCCTCACCTACTTAGTCTGAGGAAGAAAAAGAAAAATAAATAAAGAAAAAAAAGAGAAGTAAAATAAATTAAAATGAAAAAACTAAGAAAACTGTTCCTCACTGGTTCTGACAAGGGCTGTTCACAGTTATTGCTTCTCAAAGGTGATTTTGCTTTTTACTTTTTCCCTTTCCCATTTCTCTTCCTGCTTCCTCCTTTCCTTTTAGAAACTTAAGTATCTTTAAAGAGGAAAGCAAGAATGATGCATCTTTTGTGAGCTCTTAGACATAACTATGAGACATAATAATATCCTCCACTTATGAACAGTAAAAAGAAGTGATTCTTGAGAACAAGTTTTACTAATGAGTCTCATGGTACAGTGCTTTGAGAACAGAGGTCCTGCATGTGGAGTAAGTGCACAGTGACTCTTGTTATTTATTTAACAACTGACACTCCTATGTATGATGTCAGTGATCACCCAAGGCTCTTGACATGAGCTGCCTCAGCTATGGAAGCCTTTTGGATCCACTAGCTCAACAAGACCATTTGCAAAGTGGAAGTTCTCTCCTTCCTTCAGAGAAAACTACATCCTTCTTTGATGGTCACTTCTTTCCACTGGGGTCTCACCCACAGTACTTTGTATAGAACATTTTTTTTTTTTTTTGCCAGAGTGTCTTGGCTTTCCGTGCCTGAAGTGCTCCTCTAGGCTTTTCAACCAGATCAGAATGCCTTCATGGCTGATTCTGAGGTTGGAGTGCTATATAAAGTAATTGTCATTTTATGAGTCCGCTGTATGGACTGCTTCCCATGTTGGAGTCTTCACTCCTGTTTAATTCTATTATTATTTCCATATACTTAGCCCTATTTATATGATCATTTAACACTTGTTCCTATCTATATGGTCACTTTACCACTTAATCCTATCCATTTTTTAAAAGATTTTATTTATTTATTTGAAAGTCAGAATTACACAGAGAGAGGAGAGAGAGAGAGAGAGAAAGAGAGAGAGAGAGAGAGGTCGTCCATCCAATAGTTCAACTTCCCAGTTGGCTGCAATGGCCGGAGCTGTGCTGATCCGAAGCCAGGAGCTAGGAGCCTCTTTTGGGTCTCCCAGGTGGGTGCAGGGGCCCAAGGACCTGGGCCATCTTCTGTTGCTTTCCCAGGCCATAGCAGAGAGCTGGATCAGAAGTGGAGCAGCTGGGACTAGAACCAGCACCCATATGGGATGCCTGTGCTTCAGGCCAGGGCATTAACCCTCTGTGCCACAGTCCCAGCCTCTAATCTTATCCATTTGATCTCTATAACACTTAAGCTGCTATTTTTATTGGCCAGCTTAAGGAAATTTGGGGTCCCATGGCACGTTTTTAAATTATACCCTTAAAAGTAAGTCCGTGGGAGTGTATGTGGAACTATGCTGCTTTGCAGTTATGAACTTGATACATTTTACGATTACAGCTTTAGGATCTTGGTAATTCTTCCCACTGTGCCCGACCTCCCACCCACATTCCCACCGTCCTTCCTCTTCCCTTTCTTATTCTCACTCTTACATTTTAGTAAGATCTATTTTCAATTTACTTTATACACATATCATTAACTATGTTAAATAAAGAGTTCAATGATTAGTATGAAAGAAAAAAAGAAAAGGAAGATATGATAAAGGAAAGGAAGAGAAAAGAATAACAAAAATATAGACTAAAAAGCCAGTTCTCAACAATCAGGATAAGGGTTGTTCAAAGTCATTGCTTCTCTAAGTGTCAATTTCATTTTTACAGGTTGCCTTTTAGGTGCTCTATTAGTGTGATAATGTTAGGAAGAACATACAGAATTTGTCTCTTTGGGACTGGCTTATTTCACTACGTATGATGTTTTCCAGTTTTGTCCAATTTATTGCGAATGACTGGATTTCTGTTTTTTTTTTTTTTCTGCTGTGTTGTATTCCATGGTGTACATATCCCATAATTTCTTTATCCAGTTGACAAGCATTTGGATTGATTCCATGTCTTTGCTGTTGTGAATTGAGCCCCACCCAAATCTGAGAGTTTTATCAGCTGAACAACAAGGCCATGCTCAGAAACTGTGTGTCACCTGCACTTTGCACAGTGAGGGCTATGTGGGAAGCACGCTTAACAGGAGCTGATGGACAGTGAAGTCCAGACGAGGTTTATTGCAGTTCCCTAGGAAGGAGTCACTTCTGAAATTTGATTAGGCCAGAACAAACTTTTCTCTGAATTCCATAGGTGTTATCTCAGTGCTGTGAGTTGCTTAACAGAAAGGATTGGGCCTAGACTTGGCAGGTTGCCAGGCTCTCCTGTGAGATCTCTGGACAGCCTTTCTAGGATCAACAAGAAAGCTTTCAGCAATTAAGATTAGCTTCTCACAAATAGGTCTATGTGATCCCAAGGAAACTGATAATGACTGTAGCCTGGGGATGGGTGCTCCTCTAGCAATGAGGATGCTTTCAGACAGTCCTGAAGTTAGTCACTGGGGTTCCATTAGAGGTCCCAACACTAACTGGCCGTGTGACTTCAGGCTTGTCACTTAGTTTCTTTGAACCTCAGTTCCAACAAGAAGAAGGAGATAAGGCAAATTTTTTTTTAATCTCTGCTCCAAACCCAATATTCTTTGTTTCTGCTGTGGAAATGGAGGCACATTCAAGAAAAGCATATTTGGCTAACTCAATCCCACCTTTTCATAATGGCAAAATCAGAATTTGTGCAATATAAATTCATATATATATACATATATATACATACATATATATGAAACCCCCTCTTCTATGATTATAAAATGACAACTGGAAATGGCCTAATTTAGATTTGTAACTTGTTTTATGGCTTGAGTTCTGCCTTTGATTATGTAATTGTTGAACTATTTTATGATTTTTCACTCCCTTTTCATCTTCATTTTGAAATGAAAATTAGGCACAGGACCTATAAAAGGAGAGACAAAGGTAGTGAAAATTGGAGTAATGGAATTTGCAGTTACTACATAAAAAAAGTGACTGTCAGTGTCCTCAGCAAAAAAGAATTTTTCAGAGACAGAAGCAAATCTAAAGAAAATGCATTAACAAAACTAAATATTTCCAAGTCCATTGTCAGGACTTAGTCCAACTCAGTTCTAGATCTAACTCTCACATCTTTAATATACTATGGTTATAACTGATGCCTAGTAATATGTCTCTAAAATATCAAAACAGTTCAACTTACTTTAAATCAGCTATACTTTGAAGTAGAATGTCCCACTATATTTTATGGCTTTGGTGATATACTTTAGTAAGTTTTTGATCATAGCTACAAACCAAATCAGTCTGCTGATTCAATGAGAAAATTCAATTTGCCAAATGAGTTTGAAGAGTAGTATTTTATTGTACTTTCACTAACAATTTGTGCATTTAGGCAAGTCATTTTTTTTTAATTCTCAATTTCCCCAAAGACAGAATAAGACAAGAGGCAATGTCTAAGATGCTTTTCTTAAAAAAGTCTCTAACATTCTGTTTGAAAACAAGTTCTCTACTTTTTAGTTCTCCTATTTAAAAATCTCTTTGCTTATTTTTAGTTTGTCCTCCCCTCAAACAAAAACAAAAACAAACTCCTCTGCCCCATTACTGTTTTTGATTTACCCAGGGATCCTAATCATAAGCTTTCATTTGCAGTGACTGGCAAAGAAAATGTTGACTGCTATTCTGTGGTGCTTGCAAAGACCTGTAATTGGTGGTTTCATCACCTCCAAAAACCCTGGCCAGAGAACAGACACAGAGATTAGCAGATAAGACGTGCAGATGACTTAAGTTAGTTGCCTAATATATGGATGTAATTTTCCAAAACTTCAATCAAAAATATAGCAAATAAGTGAGGCTAGGTGTAAGGCATATTCCTTAACCCTAAGAAATGTATACTTTCAACAAAAGACTTGTTAGTGCTGTTATATCATAAATATTCAGACAAATCTTAAAAGCAAAACTGTATGAAAGCAACTTGTATCTGTGTTCAAAATGCATGAAAAGGAGCGATGTGGGTTTGGATTAGTTAGCAGAGTTTGGTGGGGGTTATTCAACCAACAGGGAATCTTTAAGGAAGAATAATACATATGATATTTCATGCATTAGTTAATTCACTAAATATTTATTTATTGACTTCAATATATTGAGCTTTTCTTGATTGTGGGAATGTAGCAATTGGAAGAAATCTTTGCCCACATAGAGCTTGCATTCTAGTAGAGGGAGATAAGAACAATTAGATAAGTAAAATATCTATGTTATCAAATTTATGATAAAAACTATGGAATTAAAAAGATATTTAGATGAGTAATATAGGCATAAAGAATGCTCTAAGAAGTGATATAATCAGTATCAAGCTAGTCCTCTCATAAATGAGGAGGCCGAAAGTCAGAGGTGATAAATAGCCTAACTACGGTCATCCAGTTTATTAGAAAGAAAGGAATAACCAAGGCTCCCCATTTCCTAGCCAACGCACATACCCCTCTTAGCTGATCAAGTTGCACAGGTACAGAGGAGGAAGCAAGTAGATCTTGAACGGGACCCAGTGGGGCAGATATGTTGTTTTGGGGAGAAGAAGAAGATATGGTTAAATGGGAAAGAAAATGCCAGATCTGAAGCACCAAACAGGTAGATTTGGGTTTGATGTGGTGATAGGAAAGATTTGAATAAAATAACCCTTAGAAAATTTTAAAAATATTTAGGGACTAGTAGATTTAAATAATTGTATCTCTGTATAATACTCTCTTTTCCATTTCCTTCTCTCCCCTCACCATTCCCTGAGGAATAAATCCTTTGGCCAATCCTATTTACTGTCAGGTAGAGCAGAGCTGTCTTCTGAGAATATCAAAGATACCATGTTATGGCTTATCTTCAAACTAGAAAGAAAAGCATTTTGGATAAACACAAATGTTTTATTGCAGGCCCACATTTAGAGATTAAAATACTCATGACATGGATGTTGGGTGACAGCTAAATCTAGATATTAGATTTAGATAAAAATGAACAAGTTAAATCAGGTACAAACGAGAAATGCTGTTACTCATATTTTAATCATAAATGGGGAGTTAAGTACTTAAGCTCCTTCAGGACCTAATGCATAAATTATAAACCAGTTCATAAATTTACTTATGTGCAGAAATTCTTGTTGCTGATTCATTTTCATTTTAAGTTTCCAACAATCGAGAGATGGAGAGAGGTAGAAAGGGAGTGAGAGATGAGAAGGAGAGAGAGAGAGTGAAAGCAACAGCATAAGAATGATAAGAATGTCAATAAGGATTTAGTTGGCAGATAGAAATATACCATTATAGTAATGTAGATGCAGAAATGGCTTTGGGATTTTACTTTTCTTTAAGAAAAAACAATAGTTGGAAGTAGGAAGAAAAAATATATATATATTAGAATACTTACCACAAATTCAATAACCAGAAAATTATAAAATAGGGCAAACAAATCTCACAGTTATCTATTGATAATATTAGAAATGGGTGCTTGCTTTGGCCTCCATCTAAAATATGTGTTATTTTGGGATATTATAGGTGTTTTGGAAAGGATCCAGAAGTTTGTGTATAACATTGTGTAACCAGGGGATTGTGATGCTTTTTCATCTGGGATCATGGGATATCTTCAAGGACCTCGTCATACATTTGGGCCCAAGCAAATGTTTAGGAAATGTGCTAAGCCCGAGATCCCGTTAGTTCCAAACATGTTCAGTGCAATACAAAGACTTCTTAGATTTTTATGTTTTATTGTTGGTGTAGGAATAGGGATTGCTAGGTATAATGTTCACTTATGGGCCATGGCCTATTCCAGTTTCCCACCAAAGGTGAGTATCACTTGTGTAAGTAATGCAAGAAAACTCTTACCACAAAGAAGATCCCTCCTACACATTTATTTTATTTCAGGCTTTTTGTAACCTTTGGGTTAATGATCCAAGGAGAAAAAATACCTCTAAGCTGTGAGAAAAATATGTGTCACTAAATTTAAGGTATCATCAGGGGTCAGAAGAGGAGTCAGCCTCAGGCCTTCATCCAGAATATGTGGAATATATAGATGAAAGGTTTGTGCATGTGGTCGCATAGTTGTATGTAAAGCAAAGTTTAGGCAGAAGGTAGATGATCCTTTCAAGTTATTCATGCCAAGTGTTTATGTTTGAGATAACAAACCCGGGGGAAAAGTTTAGATAATTTAAAAACCTTCTCAAGGATCTATATGATGTTATATAGTTCTACTACTGACTCATAACCATGATCTGGAGTGAGTGGTCATGAGATGATTTCAATCCATTTACTCTGTTTAGTAAGGTAAGTAAGAGTGTTAATAAAATGCTTAAGACAAAACCATTGTGTATTCAAAGAAATAACCATAGGTTATTGGGGGAACTTAAGTGCTCAGTTCTAAGCTAGGGGAAGGAGAATTAGCATATTTATGCAACACATTTACTATATACTCTGCAAAGTGGAAGTAGGTTCATCAGGACATGGAAGTCAACACCAGGGCCTTGAAAAATTTGCCCTGTGTCTGCCGGCATGACAGATGTTGGGGAAATGAAGTGCCTTGGGGCTGTAGCGTGGTAAGGGCAGTGAAGACAAGCAGTGAGGTGTGCCTGGCGGCCAAGTGGGAAGCCTGAATACATTTTCCTAATGGCCATTAGGTACCTCAATAAGAGCAGATTTACTTTTCCGTAGATATAATTTATGAGTAGTGGTTACTTTCCAAGACTGGCTTACATTAGTCTTTTTATTCTACAAAATACTGGAGGTTCTGATTTCTAGAACTTCCACTTAGCATGAAGCTTTTTTGTTGCCAAACAACTTATACCCTGAGAGTCTTGAGAAAGGTGGAGTTTGGATGGTCAAGAGGAGATGGGGAGCTGGAGTTGCTGAATCCACAAGGATAGAGGAGGTAGAGCAGTGATTCTTAACTTTTACTGCACATGTGATCACCTGGTGACCTTAAAAAAACAAAACAAAACAACAACAATAACCCCAAATCAAAAACCAAAAACAAAATCACTGATGACTGAAGTTATCTCCAGAAATCTCCAAGGGT
Source organism: Oryctolagus cuniculus (assembly GCF_964237555.1). NCBI lineage: Eukaryota > Metazoa > Chordata > Mammalia > Lagomorpha > Leporidae > Oryctolagus > Oryctolagus cuniculus. The sequence continues at coordinate 65,885,922 of NC_091445.1, read as the reverse complement.
AGACAGAGCAGGGCTATTATGAGTACAATTTAGATAATTACCATGGACCCTGGCTTAGAGTTTGGAATGAGTCTTATGTGATTGGAAGACATCAGGAGATTGGTTTGGAGAGAAAGTAGGTTCCCCCCTCCTCTCACAGAGCAGCCCATGGATAGGCAGGGTGTGTTTTGGAGTACTCTGAAAACTAGTCTCATGCTTATGTGAAAGTTGGTGTCAGGCCCTATTTTTTTTTTTTTTTAGCAGTAATAAACTCAAATAAAGTTGTATTTTGTGATGTTTAGTCTACGGGCAGGGCTTCTTAGAGTTGATAAAGAATAGAGATTAGGCTGCCAGTTCAGAGTCTACTGCAGTTAACCTAGGCATGAGGTCAGAAGGCCTTGAGTAGGAGCCAGGGGAGTAGAAGCACAGGTGTAGCAGGGCCAATGTTGTGGCACAGTGGGTTATGCCATTACTTGCAACATGGGAATCCCATATCAGAGTGCTAGTGCTGCTCTGCTTTCATCCAGCTTCTTGCTAATGAGCTTGGGAAGGCAACAGATGATGGCCCAAGTACGTAGACCCCTGCCATCTATGGGGGAGTGCTAGATGGAGTTCCTGATTTCTGGCTTTAGTCTGGCCAAGCCCTGGCTCTTGTAGCCATTTGGGCAGTGACATAGTGGGTGGAAAGACCCCCTCCCCCCCTCACCTCTCTGTATGTCTCTCTGTGTGCATTTCTTTCTCTGTCTTTCTGTCTTTTGAACAAATAATTAAATCTTTTTTTTTTTTTTTTGACAGGCAGAGTGGACAGTGAGAGAGAGAGACAGAGAGAAAGGTCTTCCTTTTGCCGTTGGTTCACCCTCCAATGGCCGCCACGGCTGGCGCGCTGCAGCCGGCACACTGCACTGATCCGATGGCAGGAGCCAGGTACTTCTCCTGGTCTCCCATGGGGTGCAGGGCCCAAGCACTTGGGCCATCCTCCACTGCACTCCCTGGCCACAGCAGAGAGCTGGCCTGGAAGAGTGGCAACTGGGACAGAATCCGGCGCCCCGACCGGGACTAGAACCCAGTGTGCCGGCGCCGCAGGCGGAGGATTAGCCTAGTGAGCCGCAGCACCGGCCACAAATAATTAAATCTTTTTTTTTTTTTTGTTAAATTTGGTAATTTATTTATTTTATTTATTTATTTTTTTATTTTTTGATAGGCAGAGTGGACAGTGAGAGAGAGAGACAGAGAGAAAGGTCTTCCTTTTGCCGTTGGTTCACCCTCCAATGGCCGCCCCGGCCGGCGTGCTGCGGCCCGCGCACCACGCTGATCTGATGGCAGGAGCCAGGAGCCAGGTGCTTTTCCTGGTCTCCCATGGGGTGCAGGGCCCAAGCACTGGGCCATCCTCCACTGCACTCCCTGGCCACAGCAGAGAGCTGGCCTGGAAGAGGGGCAACCGGGACAGAATCCGGCGCCCCGACCGGGACTAGAACCTGGTGTGCCGGCGCCGCTAGGCGGAGGATTAGCCTAGTGAGCCGCGGCGCCGGCAAAATAATTAAATCTTAAAAACACATACCTACATATGCACATATGGGTATAGGGTGGAAGGAACTCTCAAAAGCTGAGATGCTAGATGCAATATCTGGAGCACAATAGGTACCTGTGGAATTAAGGAATGGAAGGGCTAAGGGGGAAAAAGCAGCAAAGAGGACATCAAAATATGTGAGTTATCAAAATAATATTACCCTGACAATAGGCAGGAGGAAGGATTTGCATTAGGCGACAAGATAGATTCCATTTTGTATATGTTGAATATGTTGGGACAGTAATAATGACGCCAGCCAATTTGTGTGAGTGCTGTGCCTGCATGACAGGATCTCTATGTGCTTCTCCAGCCCTTCCTTTATTCATGGTCTTCAGCCATGGCCACTCTGTCCAACTGTAGGGTTTCCCAACCTTAACTTGGGGGTTGTATTCCCACTCTTTCCTTGGCCCTATCCTACTCACACTTGAAGTTTTCTTAAAGGCTTTCTTGCCATGCTCCCACCATAATTAGTTTCCCTGTTGCATTGTTGAGCACCCTGTACTAGATGGTTCCTTCATAGCAGGTATCACTCTTCTACTCCAGCAATGATTTAAGAGCTCACTCCCCCACTGGATTAGTAAACTCCATACAAGTGGAGACCTGTTTTGCTCATTATATATACTTATATATATATAAGTATATAGACTCATTATATATACTTATTATATATAAATATATATATATTATATATATACTTCTAGGGTCCATCACAGCACAGGTACCTGAGTAACTGAATAAATATGTTAGTACATTTATATGCAGAATCTCATTGAATTTCCACAACAACCATTTGAGGTAGATTCTAATACTCATCTTGTTTTAATAATATTTATGTCAGTTTACAGATAAGGCAAGATGAATTACCTAAAGTTACCCAGATGAACCTAGAATTCTGGCTTCTGTGCTTTCTAACCATCTGGCCTGTACCAGATTCCTTTATGTATGTAGAAGCTAGGAGTACAGGCACAACTCTAAGAAGATAGAAGCGGGCCCAGCGTTGTGGCATCATAGATAAAGCCGATGCCTGCAACACCATTGTCTCAAATAGGCACTGGTTTGTATCCTGGCTGCTCCACTTCCTACTAATGGCCTGGGAAAAGCAGTGGAAAATGGCCCAAGTGTTTGGGCCCCTGACACTCACTTGGGAGACCTGAAAGAAGCTTCTGGCTGCTGGCTTTGGCCTGGCCCAGCCCTGACCATTGTGGCCATCTGGGAAGTGAACCAGTGGTTGAAAGCTCTGTTTCTTTCTGTGTCTCTTCCTCTCTCTATAACTCTGACTTTCAAATAAATAAATAAAATTTAAAAAACAAGACAGAAGGGAAGTGATATGAAAGAAAGAATGAGGGATTTTAGGACACTGGAGGTGTTTCAATAAGAAAGGATCTTATAGTTCATAGAGACCCAACTGTTCATTACACAGGTGAATAAAATTGGTCCAGGAGGTTAAATGATTAGGCCAGGATCACACAGTTGGTTATTCTTGGGAGTATGCTAGACCCCAGACCCCCAACTTCTAACTCTGTGCCCTTTCTGTATGCATAACAGATAGAGGAAAGCTGTATGAGAATGCTAACTGAGCAAGCTCTTTGATCTCCATAGTTTCAAGTTGAAGATAGGGAGAAAAGATCTAGAATGGAAATGAGATGGATATTATAAGTAAATGAGGTTGTTTTTTATTGAACCTTGTGTGCTCTGATTACACCGTAACCATCTTTTGTTGTAGCAACAGTTAGCTTGCCTTTGATGTCGGGGTCTCAGGTTCCTTTCACTTTGGTCTCCAGACTTTTCCAGGTTGGCTGGGTATAGGGAGATGGTAGCTAAGCCTTTGCTATACACACACACACACACACACACACAGAGTCTTCTCTAATACGCTGGGGTTTTGGTTTACAGAATGTGTCCCTTTTCTTCTCTTAGCTACCCCACTGACTTTGCAAGTGAGAAAACTAAAATATAGGGAGCTTAAATGACTTGTCATTTTTGTATAAGAAAGTAGGGTAGTGAAGAAATATGAAAGAAAGAGGAAGAAAAGGAGATAGGTGTGTTAGCCTATTACCAGAATTAAGTTGGCTCTAAGTTACGTCTTATAAATTCCAGAATGACATAAACCTGTTCCGAGATTGTCTTCTATAGGCATCTACCTTTCTTCAGGATCAGATTGATGTCTCCAGAACTCTCTTGATCTAATTTTGGTCTTCTAGGATTGGGCAAAAATTAGTTTTATCTTGGCAAGAAGGGAGGTAGTGCTTGCTTTTCTGAAATCTTCTCTTTAGGACATCTGGTACATTGTTGGTGCTGCCTACACCATTGCCAGGCCCAGGAAAGATGGAGGATTAGAAGCCAGAAGTCTGTGGCCCAGCTCCCTGGTCTATATTTTATTTGTATACATACAAATGATGTAGGTTGCTTTTTATTATTTCTCCTCAAGGTTATAATTCTCTGTGTTAAAAATTTGGCTATCTCATGCGGATATTTCCTTCACATAAATGCTGTGTGCAACCATTTTTCCCAGGCCTTGCCTCCCCATTCATCTTCCCAGGGGTATTGGAGAGCAGAAGGGTAGAAGACCAAGGGCTGCTACTGTAGTATTATGTGTGTCTAATGGAAGCAGAAGTCTAGATTCATATAATTTCCCTAAAGTTATAACTGTTGAGAAATTGTCCTACCGAGTGACCTTTGCAACATTCCTTTAACAATGTCAGGAATTTCTCTGGCATCCGTTTTTACGGAACTCAAAGTGATTAACAGATGTGATCCAGTTATCCCCCTAAATCCATGGACGTGGAAGCCAGCAAGTCTTATCTAATAGATGTTTAGGATCCCTGGGATTAAGGTGAAAGTTCCCTTTAGGTCATGTCTTTATTTGTCGGGGAGACTTGAGATTTCTAACTTTTCAATCAAGTTTGTAGGAGGCCCTGTCTTCATAAGGCAAGGTGTGCTTGTGGTTTAGCCCAGTCTGTTATAGGCATACTCTTCCCCTCAGGGACTGTAGTTCTCCATAAACCCTGTGATGAGTGGCAAGGAGGACTACATTTCTTGGGGTCTGTGCTTATTCTTAACTAGTTCATGGAGTAAAATTGAATCAGGGACTTGGCCTAAAATATTCTAGAATTTCTTACTTCAAAAGCCACTGAAACTCAGGATGAATGTGAGTAAGGCTTATGACTGGGGTAAACATGTGATTTATTTTTCAAAACATGGTACTTAAGAGAGTGAAAGGGTGCGTTATTAATAATTACCATATTGCCAACTTAACTGGGGCTCTTCTGCATAAGTAGATGTCATCTGATCTTCTTACCACGTTTTCTTACTGTGGTGGTTGTTGGAACATTATTTCCCAGAGTTGTGTGCTTGGCACATATTATTCTTTAAACAATTGTATAATAAAGTGTATTGTAGATATCGTAAGGGAAGTAGACATGTAATACATATGTGATTCTTGCTCTTTAGGGGTTTCCAGTGTTTTGAAAGAGATGACTATTAAATGTCTGATCAATCAATACTGGTACTTTCTTAGCTATATCCAGACTCTGCTCTCATGATTTTCATCTCACAAATTATGAGCACTTCCTTATTTGAGAGGAAATGTTGTAATATGTTTTTAAACTTCATTTATTGAGGCATAGTTCACAGAAGTTTAGTTCTTACAGAATATTTTTCTTTTCCAGTTGATTATATAGCTGTTTTTAACTGTGTTCTTCCTATGGATCATACTAATAATGAGTCTGATAATAAAAAAGAAATACTTTAATGATAAAATAAAGATTATTTATTGTGAAATTACTTCTACTTAATGTAAGTACACATGTTACCTACTGTACTGCTTTTCAAGTTTGCAAAGTACTTTATGTAAATATTAACTCAGATATCCTGCAGTTCAGGGACTTGCTCTGTGTTGTTCACTAGGAAAACTCCAACATCTGGATGAATTGCTGGCCTATAGAGGCTACTCCACAAATATTTAAGATGATCTGATTGCCTGTAATTTATTTATTGATTTTCCCCATTGAATCTTTTACTGAAATGAAGTCTTTCATTGATTTAACAAACAAAACTAATCATAGTAGTTTTTTTATGGCTAAAAGGAGGGCATGATCTCAAGGCCGTCTCTGAGCAGATCTGAAAACTATTCATCAAGAGCATGAACTTACATAGTTAGAGCATGAGAGTCCATAAAGGCAGGGAGCTGTTTCTGCCTCTAGATGAAGAAAATGGAGCCCAGTGAGTCTAAGTAATATGTCCAAGGTCACTAGTTGCATGACATGACTAGAAGTGAAACTCAAATCTGGCTCTTGGCTGTGTTTTTTTCTATTATGGCTAGACCTAGATTAAGAGGATTAGGAGAAGGTATAGTCAGGTCATTCTGGAGGAAACCAGTTTAGCAGGAAGCTGAACATTACTGGAAATGTAAGAGATGCAGAAAATTGTATGTACCAGAATTTTTCCCCAAAAGGATATATATGTATTCACAAATACATATATATTTGAATCAAATATAGATATATAGTTTCAAAGGCCTTTTTTTTTGAAGTTGTGTGTATTTATTCTTATGTATTTGAAATGCAGAGAAGGAAGGAGGGAGGTAGGAGAAGGGAGAGAGAGAGATTTTTCATTTTTTGGCTAATTCCCCCAATGCCTGCAATATCCAGGACTGGGCCAGGCCAAAACCAGAAGCCTAGAACTCAATCTGAGTCTCCCATGTGGGTGGCAGGTACCCAAGCACTTGAGTTGTTACCTTCTGCCTCTCAAGGTGTGCTTTAGCAGGAAGCTAGAATCAGAACTGGAGCTAGGACTAGAACCCAGGCATTCCAATATGAGATGTAGGTGTCCCAACTAGCAGCTGCTGACCCAAATTCCCTCCCTGAAAGAATTCTTCTGGCAAGTTGTATGCATGAGAGTGAGAACCCACCAAATGGTATGTGAGAAACTACACGTAGTAGTTCTAGAACTGCTTTCAGAGAATACCGGGTCTGGTTACCTCCAGGGTCTTTGTGTTATTGGTTTTGAATTTGCAGATTTTGGGCCAGACTTACTGGTTGAAGCATTGAGGAAAGGACATTTTTGAAATACTGGATGAATGATCATTTACAGACTCTTGGTTCAAAAGAGTACTAAGTAGTTAGTCTCCCCAGGACTCGAAACTCTGGGTCCACGCCAGATTAAAGAATGTTGGATTTGACATTTGTGAATCAGGAATTGAGATTATTTCTCTCAGGAACAAACTCTCTTTGATTGTGATATTGTAATTATGTAGATAAATGGAGATTGCACAGGACTTTCCAATATCGCGCTCACTAAAAGAAGGTAAAAGTATACCATTGTGATTCAAGAATTGGATCACAATTAAAATTGACTTAATCTGAAAAAATCCATTAATCAGTGTTATTGAATGCTTCTTTTGCCCATTATGGTAATGTCTTTCAAACTTTTTACCTATGTAATGTTTTAAAATACTTTTTACTACATGCTGTAAGAAATATACTTGCTATCACAACCAGCAAAAACAAGTATGAATAGAATTAACAAAAACAAAATAATTATGGTTTTACCTTCCTTTGTATTGTACTAATCTTTCCTATTTTGTTTTATAAGTGCTTCTCATGACCTACTAAAGTGATTTCATGACTCTGTAACTGGTTATTACACAAAATTTAATAAACAGTGTTGTGAACAATATGAGAGGAGTCGAAGGAGAAGTTTCTGAAAGGGAAGAACTTGTCAATCAAGGAAGAGAAGACTAATTTACAAACCATTGGATCATACTTCAAGACAGTGATTAACTAATTGCCAAATTGTGTGATACTGTTTAAGAGTAATGTTATGCTCAGCTTCTATCAGCGTGTTTTTTTTTGTATTGAAACACACAAGTCGGCTGGCGCCGCCGCTCACTTGGCTAATCTTCCGCCTGCGGCACTGGCACCCTGGGTTCTAGTCCTGGTTGGGGCACCAGATTCTGTCTCGGTTGCTCCTCTTCCAGTCCAGCTCTCTGCTGTGGCCCGGGAAGGCAGTGGAAGATGGCCCAGGTCCTTGGGCCCTGCCACCTACGTGGGAGACCAAGAGGAAGCACCTGGCTCCTGGCTTCAGATCGGCTCAGCGCGCTGGCTGTAGCGGCCATTTGAACCAATGGAAAAAGGAAGACCTTTCTCTCTGTCTCTCCCTCTCACTGTCTAACTCTGCCTGTCAAAAAAAACCAAACAAACAAAAAAACAAAAACAAAACACACACACAAGCACAAGTCAAAGAAGACAACTTTCAAAAAGCATTTTTTAGAAAGATTTATTTATTTATTCAAAAGGTAGAGTTAGAAAGAAAGAGAAGGTGGGACACAGAGAAATCTCCCATCCACTGGTTTACCCCCCAAATGGCCACAATAACCAGGGTTGGCCAGGCCAAAAGGCAGGAGCCAGGAGCTTCCTCCTGGTCTCCTCTGTACTTGGGTACAGGGGCACAAAGACGTGGGCCATCTTCCACTGCTTTCTAAGGCACTTGAGTAGGGCACTGGATTGGGAGAGAAGCAGCCAGGACTTGAACCGGGGCCCTATGGGATGCCTATGATGCAGGCCCTGGCTTTAACTTGCTGAGCCCTAGTGCTGGCCCCAGAAAGAATGGTTATTTTGTACTGCATTGTATGTTTTTACCTATTCCGAAACAGGTGTATCTTATAATTGATGATATTTTACATTAACTACTTCCCGGCAGCTGCCCTGATTCGGTTGTGATTACTTGTTTGTGTTCACTCCTGGCTGTTATTGCTGCACCCTCTGTCCATTTCAGTCTGGAAGCTGTTTGAAGAAGGAATATGTTTTTTTTTTTTCTGATAAAATTCAATCCAATCCAGTCTGGAAAGGCCAAGTAAGTGTCTGTATCAAAATCTTGTTAGAGACCTGGAGAAAAATCTCAGAAGCAACAGGGCACACACGTAAAATATAATGCTGCCGCCCCACTGCCGTTGTTGGTGCAGGATGTGGTTCTCTGTGCAAAACACTAGCATAGATAATGACATCAAGAGTTGATTTCATACAGTTACACTCTAAACTTGAAAAAATTTTAGTTTGCTCTCCAGTTAATTTTGCTTACATATCTATTTTTTGTTTGTACATGAGGAATACATGAGAGTCTACATCTGAATCAGGGTTTTTAAAAGGATCTACAAAATAACATTTCTAAGTGAGAAAGCATTGTGTTGTTTAATTGGTAACATTTTTCCTTTTTGGTAGCACATTCAATATCAATGTCACCTTATATTCAGGAGTAGTCTTAAGGCAAATTAAAACCACAATCTGATCTCACTACATTCCTATTAGCACAGCTAAAGTTAGAAAAGCTGAAAAAAATCACTTATTTTAAGAGTGTGGAATAGGGGCCGGCACCGTGGTGCAGTAGGTTAATCCTTTTTTTTTTTTTTTTTTGACAGGCAGAGTGGACAGTGAGGGAGAGAGACAGAGAGAAAGGTCTTCCTTTGCCGTTGGTTCACCCTCCAATGGCCACTGTGGCCAGCGTGCTGCGGCCGGCGCACTGCGCTGATCTGATGGCAGGAGCCAGGTACTTCTCCTGGTCTCCCATGGGGTGCAGGGCCCAAGCACTTGGGCCATCCTCCACTGTGCCCCCTGGCCACAGCAGAGAGCTGGCCTGGAAGAGGGGCATCCAGGACAGAATCCGGCGCCCTGACCGGGACTAGAACCCGGTGTGCCGGAGCCGCAAGGTGGAGGATTAGCCTATTGAGCCGTGGTGCCGGCCTAATCCTCTTCTGTGGTGCCGGCATCCCATATGGGCACCGGTTCTAGTCCTGACTGCTTCTCTTCCGATCCAGCTCTCTGCTGTTGCCTGGGAAAGCAGTAGATGATGGCCCAAGTGCTTGGGCTTCTGCACCCACATGGGAGATCAGGAAGAAGTACCTGGCTCCTGGCTTTGGATTGGTGCAGCTCTGGCTGTTGCAGCCATTTGGTGAGTGAACCAACGGAAGGAAGACCTTCCTTTCTGTCTCTCCCTCTCACTGTTTGTAACTCTACCTTTCAAATAAATAAATAAAAATCTTAAAAAAAATAGTGTGGAATAATTGGAATGCTCATGGTTTGTTGCTAAGGATGTAAAATTATACAGGCATTTAGAAAAATTTGTCACTTAAAAATTAAACATATATTTAGTGTATATTCCAGCAATTCCATTTCTGGGTATTTAATCAAGAAAAAATAAGCATTACTAGACAAAGGCTTCTACAGAAATGTTCATGGAGATCCAATGTGGAAATTACTTAAACGTCCATCACCTGTGAATGGATCATCAAGTGGTGATGATGCATACGATGAAATACTATTCGGCAATAAATAGAAAAACTATGGACACGTGGAACATCATGGATAAATCTCAAAAGGAAAAGGATCTGTATGCAACAGTCTTGAAAGTTTGTAATTTCAGTGATGAAATTCTAGAAAAGGCAAAAACTGTAGTGATGGAAAGCAGAACAGTAGTTACAAATGGACAAGGCACTGGGCGAAGAGACCCTACAAAAGGGTAAGGGAGAAGATTTTGAGTTGGTGGAAAAGTTGTCATGATTGTGATGGTGGTCATGCAACAGAACGTGTTTGTCAAACTCAGCGAATTGTGTATATAAAATTGATGCTTTTTATTACATGTAAACTGTATGTCACTAAAGCTAACAAAAGGAAAGAAAAAGAAATTGATGGTGCCCTTATATTTCATGTAGTATGGAATTTTCTCTATTTTAAAACTAATACAGAAAAGAACAAAAACAGAGGAGACATCACGTTCATATCATAAAAAATAGCAATTTAAAAATGCTAGACCTTTTCTTCTTGGGCATCTTGCTTCATATTTTCCCTTCTATATGTGTGTGTGGTATAGCCAGCACTCCTAACTCTCTTCCCTGTGTAGTTAAGGTTGAATACTCTGTAAAGGAAATGAGGGGCTTCCTGGTTGTTGACATTTTCTGCATCCATGTATCCAAAGGACTCTATGGGTTTGGGTTTCTGTAACATTTCTGTGTGGAATGTGAATCAAATATTTATAAATATTTATACATATTTTAAGTTATGTGTTCTATGGACGTTGAGTTTTTATCATTGAGAAAAACTGAAGCATATGAATAAAGTATGTTTATTAGAATTTTAGAGCCAAGATGATTCAGTAAAACACTAACAATAGGAATCATTTGATTTAGAGAGTATATGTAATAGTTTGGTAATGAATGAACCTTATTGAAATTGCCTTTATAGAAACCCTCAGTTGAATTATTTTACTTGTGTAAAAAAAATCACACAACTTATTTTATTGGCTTTCCTCAGTCATAAAAGAATTTTTAGGGACATAAACTCAAACATTTTGCATTTTCGTTCAACTCTGCCCAACAGAGTTACACAAGTGGAGATGGTTTCATTATGTTTGTACACGTCCTAATGGTTATGAGTCCAGGCCTCGGGGATAACCACCTGAAGAAACTTGAGCAAGGTGTTTTACTTCCTGAAGTCTCAGTTTCTCCATCTGCAAAGTAGGTATAGTATTGCTGACCTTATATGTCTGCTGTGGAAGTCACATGCAGATAATATGTGTAAAGCTTTGAACACAGAGTTCCAGCTCGTTATTATTATCATTACTGAATTCAGAAATTTTTTTCATATGCTAAGGGAAGTGGGGACTGAAGCTTGTGTGAGCAGAGATTTTCTGTTAGGTGCTTATTTACCTAAGTGGCCACAGAAGTCAAGCTGTGGTGTTTTTGATCTTAAAAAATTCCAACTTCCTTGCTTTCTGTTTCAAGTAAATGAATTTAGAGAAAATTCAGTAGGCATAATGATTACTGGCTGAAGATGCTTTGGAAAATATATTCAGTTTTCTCTCACTCTGGGTTGTTTAGAAAATGAAAGGAAACTCTTTTGCTGTTATTCAACCTTGACATGGCAATTATAACTAGAGTTTTCAAAAATGAAAGGTGTTAATGTTTACAAGGATCTAAATTAATTTTTTTTGACAGGCAGAGTGGACAGTGAGATAGAGACAGAGAGAAAGGTCTTCCTTCTGCCGTTGGTTCACCCCACAATGGATGCGGTGGCCGGCGTGCGGCGGCCAGCGCACCACGCTGATCCAAAGGCAGGAGCCAGGTGCTTCTCCTGGTCTCCTATAGGGTGCAGGGCCCAAGGACTTGGACCATCCTCCACTGCACTCCCAGGCCACAGCAGAGAGCTGGACTTAAAGTAATTTTTTTATGTTGAGTTGTAGTTTTTAACTCCCCATTCATTCCACACTGTTTGGGTGTTAGAATAAGAAGACTGTGATAGTTAAATATCACCTAATAAAAGTTTAAGGACTAACATTCACACTACTAACATCTGTTATTTGCATAGTGTAAACAAAACATTATCCTTAAGTGTAGCATCCTAGCAATATGTTTATGGCACATAATTCCTGAGGAATTGTCATCCAAACTAGTTTGTGTTGGGGTCTGGTGGTTAGGCCTGGTGGTTAGGATGCCTGTGTCTCATATCAGAATGCCTGGGTTTAATCCCTAGCTCTATTTTTGACTCCAGCTTCCTGATCATGCAGACCATGGGAGGCAGCCCTGAAGGCTCAGTTATGTGCCTGCCTCCCAGCTAGGGGACCTAAATAGAATTTCCAACTCCAGGCTTCAGCTTTCTGGCTGATAGGGGCACTTGGGCAGTGAATTAGCACATGGGATTGCTCTCTGCTTCTCTCTCTCTTTCTCTCTCTCTCTCATTCAAATAAGCAAATAATTAAAAATTTACAAAATTCATTTATGTAAACAGAAATTTCCACTGGTGTGTTTGTTTATAATTAAAAACCTGTGTTAACAGCACAGCCTACAATCAGAATTTTTAATTCAATGAGCATTTAAAGCACTTATCGCAAAGCATTGTATTGCATTGGCAGAAATAATGACTAACAATACAGTATCTGTGCAAAGTAGCTGTTTAAGGGAGGAAGAAGAGAAAGAGAACATTATGTGTGCATGCAGAACTGATTAGGAAAAAAAAAATCTGGCCAGTATGTTGGGCAAGGAGCTCTGCATATCATGGGTGGCTGATGGCGGTTAGCTCTGCCTTGGCCTTTTCTAGGTGTTCAGGGGATATTCCGGGTGCTCACTGGTATCCTCAAGGGGTATCTCCTTTTGGCCTCCCTTCCAAAAATATTTTCCTTTCAGCAAACCAAAGTTTGGCCGAGGATTTTGCCTCTGTTGGTATTCACTTGAGGTTTGGTGGTTCATTGTAGCAACTTGTTCTATGGCCTGAGTTCTGCCTTTGATTATGCAATCTTTGAGCTATTTTATGACTTTTCACTTCCTTTTTATCTTCATTTTGAAATGAATAAGACGCAGAGCCTGTAGAAAGGAGAGAGAAGAGTGACCCTCAGTGACCTCAGGAGGAAAGACATCTATGTTTTTCCATGCAAAGCCTTTTTTTTTTTTTTTTTTTTGCGGAGCAGCCCTCCTAGGCTGACCTATGAGGTGGCCCCCATCTTGGAACCAATAAGTTAGAAAAGATAACTTAGACTCAAAATTGCCCTTGCAGGTAATTTGGAAGATACAGAGGGTAAGCTTCCCTTCCAAAGGAGAGTGTAAAGTTGTCCTAAGGATAGCTCAAGGAAATTTCTGGATAATGCTATTTTTATTTATTGATTTTTTTAATTTCCAAGAGCTTTCTTGAGTATCACCAGTGCGCAGTACAAGCCAAATACAAAGACCCCAAGTAGAAACTGAAGCTTGGATGCACTAAATAAATGATGTTGTTTGTCCTAGGGCCATAGCTGGATATGATGTAGGAGATACAGGCCATAAAGAACATATTAAAAGTTTGGTATCTGAAAAATATGATCAAATCTCGTTCAGTAGGTGAATGACTTCTCAGTGGCAGTAGTTGCTGCCCCGGAGCAGAAATTCTAACAGGAAATTTGATGTTTTCAAATCACAAGTTCATCAGTAGAAAAGGGCGTAACATGGAAAATGTGTAAAGTTGGTGTGATCTCTGCGGTTGAAATCTTTCAAGGAGAGAACTATTCAGTTTTTGTGTTTCCAGTTGGCGATGCACTGGAAATTGTTATTCAGGTAAATCAGCTTTGGTTATACACAAGCACGGAACTTCTGAAATGATCCAGTTTCTGGTTTCCCGAAGAATCATAAAGCAACTAATGTATTTATGCTGCTTATGCTAACTTGGCTGAAGGCTGGTAGGATGGTCTTTCTTGTCCTTTTGCTGAGGTGTGGGGGGCAGCTATGTTTTTTAATCAAATGCTTCTAATTAGCCTTGAGTAGAGCATAGTATTACCTAAAATAACCTCAATTTTACTTTTTACACAATTTTCCATTTAGTGTTCCTAATTTTTTTAAAAAGATTTTAAACACTTTATTTATTTGAAAGTCAGAACTAGAGAGAGAGAGGGAGGGAGTTAGGGAGGGAGGGAGGGGGGAGAGAGAGAGAGAGAGAGAGAGAAACATAGAGAAAGATCCTCCATCCACTGGTCACTCCCCAGATAGCTGCAATGGTCAGGGCTGAGCCAGGCTGAAGCCAGGAGCCAGGAGCTTCATCTGGATCACCCACATGGGTGGCAGGGTCCCAAACATTTTGGCCATCCTTTGCTGCTATTCCCAAGCCATTCACAGGGAGCTGTGTTGGAAGTGAAACAGCCAGGACACAAACCAGCATTCATGTGGGATGCTGGCATTGCAGGTAGCAGCTTTATCCACTGTGCCACAACGCCGGTCCCTAGTGTTCCTAATTCTTTTGTAGTTTCCAGTATGAGGTCATGTAGAGCATCTTTTAAGGTCAGTAATAATCTTTCAAACAGGAATGTGAGAAACCCTCTTCAGTGTATCAGTTTCTGACTTCAATTAGTGTATAATCCTGCTCTTCTAGATAATACATGACATCATCTAGAGTGCAGACATTACTTTTCAGACAACTTTTGAAAGGATGACAGAGAAAAATCCTTAAATTTTAACAGAAAAATGATGGATACTGAAAGATTTCCCCTAAATTCCCCTAAAATATGGAGCAATTATATTTCCTATTGCAAAACAAAGTGCAGCGGGACATGTTTTCTTTTCTATTGCATTTGTAATAAAATCCTATGTGAGAAGAGAAAGGCATTAGAAGTTATTTTCCAGAAACACCAGATATTGACCCACCTGTCTGATGACTGTTAAGAGCACTAATCTTGTAGTCAGGTAAATATCTTAATTAAATCACATGTCATTTCTGCATCACTAGAATGTGTCCAAAGCTGAAATTCTGCACAGAAATTTGAGCCTGTGTTGTTTTGCCTAGTGTTCATCTGTAGACATTTAGGCATCTGCCCAAAGCAATTATCACATCATTTTTACAAAATCAGATTCCTGTCTTTCCTACTCATCAGCACTGTGTGATCTTGATGCTCAATTCTCTTGTTTGCGATAATACTGTCTACTTGATAGGCTGCTTGTGAGTGTGAAATGACATTGCCGTGCAGGGAGCACTCAGTAGATATTAGCCATTGCCTCCTCTTCTGTTATGATTTGACATAACCTCGTTTAAACATTGCTGAAGTCTGTTGGCTGATGTTCCTATGGTGATTTTTTTTCAGTTTATCACATTCATTCATTTATTTAACCATTCATTCAAAATGCTAATTTATATATATATATATATATATACAGAAATGAATAAGAAGGTGATCCCTGCTTGCAAGGAGTTTATTTTAATGAGTCAAATAATTGCAGCATTTAAAGCTTTTACCTTTTTAAAAAAATTATCCATTTGAAAGGCAGAGTGACAGAGAAAGAGAGAGAGAGAGAGATCTTCCATCTGCTTGTTCATTCCCCCAGTGACCTCCATGGCCAGGGCTGGGCCAGGCCGAATCCAGGAGCCAGGAGCTTCTTCCGGGTCTTCCATAGGGGTACAGGGGACCAAGAGCTTGAGCCATCCCTCGCTGCTTTCCCAGGTGCATTAGCAGTGAGCTGGATCAGAACTCAAACCAGTGTCCATATGGGGTGCCAGACTGCAGGCAGAAGCTTAACATTCTATACCACAGCACCATCCCCTGAAGTTATCTTTTAATTATATCACAATGCCTGTTTCCTATGTCAAATATTTCATCTCCCACCCTTCAGTCCTATGTTCCTTTAACTAGGGAGTCTCAGTATTACAGTACTAGCTGAGCACCACAACACCTGGGAGAATCGTTGTAAGGATACTAATGCCTGAGTTCTATGCAGATCAATTAAATAAGAATCTCTAGGTGTGGATTTGTTTAAAAATTCCCAGTTGCCATCAGGTTTGAGGACAAGAGTCAAGCCAAACTCAACTCCCTGACTTTATTTGGGAAGTTTTGCTTCTTTTTTTTAAAAAAGGCTTTTTAAAAATTTTTATTCATTTATTTTCATTTTATTTGAAAGTGGGGAGGGGGGAGAGGGAGGGAGGGAGAGAGAGAAAAGAAGAGAAGAGAAGAGAAGGAAAGGGAGAGAGAGGGAGAAGGGCGGGTAGAAAGAGAGAGAATCTACCACCTGTGGGTTTACTATCCAAATAACTGCAATAGCTAGTACTGGGAAAGTTGGAAACCAGGAGCCTAGAACTCAGTTCTGGTCTCTTCTGTGGGGGGCAGAGACCAAAGGATTTGAGCCATCACCTGCTGCCTCTCAGGGTGTGCATTAACAGGAAGCAGAGGAGTGAAGACTTGAACCAGACACAGAGATATGGGGTGTGGGCATCCCAGGTGGGAAATTAACCTCTGTGCTACATGCCTGCTGTAAGATACCACTTTTCACCTTTCTTTAGCACATTTTTCCTCTTTCCTCAATATCCCTCATTACCTTCAGAGTTAAATTTCCAGTACATTTGCAGGAAATTTTTTATGCTCCACACCCTGGATTATGCTCCCTGTTCTGTGTGGTCTCTCCACTTCTTTGTATTATTTTTCTATTTGGATTTATTGGACAAATGCAGTTTATAAACACTATCTTTATCTCTTGTATGTGTTTTGTCTCCAAAATCAGTGTGCAAGATTCTTGTGAAAGACACCAAATATTCCATGTTTCCTGTGCCCTTTCACAGTGACCTTTATACTGCTTCTGGCTGCACTGGGCACTAAACAATGTTATGGCCAAAACCAGACTCATTTCTGGTAAACTGAATTTTTCTTCCAACCTATTTTGGTATTAGCGGCTGTGGAATATCAGCATGAATTATTGAACTTTTATCTTGACTTTGTAACTCCACATTGTAATCTCTTTCATCAGTCAGTTCACTGGAATTTAATCTTCCCTCCTTTCCACTAGTACAAATGAAGTATTTTAAAATTTCTTTTCTTTAGGCAATTTTTTGGAGGGTACCTTGTGTTATAAAGCCACAGCCCTAAACTTCGCTAAGCTTCTTGACAGCTGGGACTGTGTAATGTTTATCTTTATGTCCCAGGCATATCACAAATACCTGGTATACAGTAGGCACACATTAAAGATGTATTGGATTAATGTAATTAGTCCTCTGGTTAAATTTAAGGTTCATTAGCAGAGACACTCTGCATTTATCTATCATGCAGATTAAATTCTGAAAATTAGGTGCATTTCTAATACCATTTTTTTCCTCTGAATTTAACTTTCCTGTTTTTTGTCACTGCACCTTTCTTAAATCTTCAGTTTTCAGGCATCCTTTTGGATTTGTGTTGGGTTATTTTGGTTACTGATTTGTCTGGCTTTCTGTGGATCTCTAAGTAATGCCATACCTAGAGAGAGCCATTGTGAGTTACATAATTCTTTTCCTGAATCTTATTAAGGAAAACATGAAAAATATACTACAAAGTAAACTAATATAAATGTCAGTCAACTTATTTCAATTATTTGCAATCACTGAGAATTTTTTGGATGCATTTACTGGCAATCTTTCTATGTGTGTTTTCAAAAAGCATGGTTGTGTCAAAATTCAATTGTTTAATTTTTTATTGAGGTTTAATCCTTTAATATTATAAACTGAGTGTTTTCCAATGTTTTATAAACCCTTTGTTAAGTTTTACTTAATGGATCTACTGTATACTAATACATAGATAAATAATCACTTTTAATAAACCATCTTTTATACTTGAACTTCTGAATTCTACTGTATTTTTCTTAGTATAAACAATCTTGTGACAATCATCTTCTTGCATAAAGATTTTTCTGTAAATAGGAGTATGTTCCAGGAACTGTGTCCAAGATATGAACATTTTCAAGTTCTTAAGACATGTGAAGAAATTACTTCCTGAAGGATTGTGATCTTCTACGACCCTGCCAACAGTGCATCAGAATTGCTCCTTTCAATGAACTCTTGTCAGCCTGAAGACTTATTTTTAATATAAAGGGAATAATTTCTATTTTAAAATCCTCCTGGAGGATTCCACGATGCATGTCTTTAAGATTTTACTCTATGCATTTTAGCAAGTTGCCACACTAATTTTTAACTCACCAAGATGACCCTAATGCAGTTGTTGATATAAAGAAAACAAGGTATATGACTTGGTTTCAGTGCAAATAGAAGTTTACTGGAGGAGGGTAGAGCTCTGGCTGTGTTTATACAGGGTGGAGGGAGAGTGCTGCTCCCGGAGTGCTGATACAGACACTTGAGCCACCACATCACACCTGGTCAATGTAAGGTTTTATACAGTGAAACTGTTCCCAAAGAGAACTTGAAGTTTAATTCTTTGTCTAGAAATCCTTACACAGGAGTTTGAGTATCTAAGCAAGAGGAAACTCTAAAGTCAGTGCGTTTACAGACTTCTAGAAGTAAAGATTTTTAAAAATATGTATCTTATTTATTTATAATTAAAGAAAGTGGTGCGTGAGACTGGTATTGTGGCATAGCAGGGTTAAGCTGTCACTTGTGATGCTGGCTTCCCATATCAAAATACCAGTTTGAGTCCCAGCTGTTCCACTTCTGATCCAGCTCCATGTTAATGTGCCAGGGAAGGCAGCTCAAGATGACCCAAATACTTGGGCCCCTGCCACCAATGTGGGAGACGTGGGTGGAGTTCCTGACACTTGGCTTCAGCCTGTCCCAGCCCTGGCTGTTTTCAACACTTGGAGAATGAACCAGCAGATGGAAGATTGATCTCTTTTCCTCTTTCTCTCACTGGCCTTCAAATAAAATAAAAATAAATAATTTTTTTTGATTTAATTTTTTTGTTAATATATAAGGAACAAATTTCATGTATTTCACAGGATCAGTTCTAAAAAGATAACCATATTTCCTTCCCCTCCCTTCCTCAGTTCCCCTCCTTCCTGCCTTTCTTTTTTTTTTTTAATTTTTTAAATTTTCACAAAAACAATTTCAATCCACTCTATAATCACAGGCTTAATGCACAACTAACTGTAATACTCTACAAGTAAAATGTATAAAGACCACGATTCCACAGGAGTATAAGCAAGAGTGAAAAACAACAATCAAATCAGAAGATGTCTGTTTCATTCCTATACATTTTTCTGTATTGTATATTAAAGAGTTGGTTTTGCAGCACTTTTTTTTTTTTTTTTTTTTTTTTTTTTTTTTTTTTTTTTTTAACAGGCAGAGTGGACAGTGAGAGAGACAGAGAGAAAGGTCTTCCTTTGCCATTGGTTCACTCTCCAATGGCCACCGCGGCCGGCACACTGTGCTGATCCAAAGCCAGAAGCCAGGTGCTTCTCCTGGTCTCCTATGTGGGTGCAGGGCCCAAGGACTTGGGCCATCCTCCACTGCACTCCTGGGCCACAGCAGAGAGCTGGACAGGAAGAGGAGCGACCAGGACAGAATCCGGCGCCCTGACCGGGACTAGAACCCGGGTTGCTGGCACCGCAGGCGGAGGATTAGCCTATTGAGCAGCGGTGCCAGCCGCACTTTCTTTTTTAAAAATTTATTTAAAAGCAGAGTGAGAGTGTGTTTGAGACAGCTTTTATACACTATTTCACTTCTCAAATGCCCATAATAATTGGGACTAGGCCTAGAACTCAATCTGGGTCTTACACATGGGTGATAAGGATCCAAGTTCTTGAGCCATCACCTACTACCTCTCAGGGCATGCATTGGCAGGAAACTGCAATCAGAAGTGAGGCCAGACTTTGGACTCAGGCACTCTGATACAGGATGTGGGCATGCTAAGCAGCATCTTAACTGTTGTGCCACATCTGCCCCCACAAAGCAACTTTTATTTAATACTGGTTAGAATGTAGATTGGTACAACCACTCCAGAAAAGAGTTAAGACATTATCTAGCAGGAATGAAGGTACTCATAGAGTATGACTCACTAATTCACCTACAGAGATGCAGGCTTAGATGTACCAGAAGATATGTCCAAAATTTTTCATAGCAGCATTTTGTGTAATAGCCAAATAGTAAAAACAATTCAAATGTACATTAGCTATAGTGAATTTAAAAATGTGGTATATTTATTTAATTGAATGGAACATTATACAGCAATAGAAACAATTAACTATAATTTACATTTACAATGTGTATGATTTCTAAAATACAGCTGTAAGTAAAAAAAGCCAGTTAGAATACATTGATATAAAGTTCAAAATTAGGCTAAATGAAACTAATGTTAAGGTGCATGCTTACATGATGAAAGCAGCAAAAGTAATAACTGTACAAGAGAAGAAAGTGGATCTAAAAGTAGAGTTTCTCCAATCCAAGTACTAACGAGGCCCAACCATGCTTATCTTCTGAGATCAGACAAGTTCAGGTGTGTAGACTAAAAGTAGCTTGTTTATTGGAGATGGGGCCTACAGGCTGTTTGAATGGAAGTTGATTGCATCTTTGCATGGCTACTATTTATATCTTTTGGACAGTTGCATATTTCATTTCTTTTAATCTTTTGGATCCATTCTCAGTCTAAAAGAGATAACATGTGTTTATTTTGGCAACTGTGTAGTCAGAAGGAAATTTTCTTTAATGCCATGTTCAAGTTGACTGGAGCACTGTTTTTAAATGTATTATGAAAGAGGACCAAATATCCATTAAATTAATGGCAGGTAAAAAGAGTAAGAGATATTGTGCGAAACCATGAACTATTTACTTTTTCAAGGACTTAATCAGGTTCCGATTGTCTCTAAAGCCTTTTCTGACCATCATAACTGGCTTGTTTGTTCTCTTACAGTTCTTGGAGCTTCATCTCTATTATAGAAATAACAATATTGCATTAGTTACTTGTTTACATGGCTGCTCCTGCATCCGTTTATGGTCCTGTAGAAGACAAAAGGTAATGATTTACTTACTGTGTCCTTAGTGATTAGCAGTGTTTCACATACCCTGATCATTGATTATTTGATGAATGATGGAAAGATGCATGTGTTAGAAAGATGAAAAATATTCTTAAATGGATGATCAATAACATGAATCCTAACAACTAGCTTTTGTCAGTCAAAGCAGACAAGGTAGAAATGTACTTGTCATTTTATAGATGAGATGGTGGACTATAGAGACAGTAAGTGTCTTCCTCAAGTGACACAGCTAGCTAGTTAAGGCACAAACCAAGTTCAGAATGCAGGTACTTCAATGCTCAGTTCCACATTCTTTCCAACCTATGTAAATGTAATTCACTTTAGAACAATGGATGAAATTAAGTTATTTTCTGATTATATGAAGAAAAGATACAACAAGAAAAGCTAAAAAAGCTGGCTATATACTTTGGGGCACATTCATTCCTTCTGGAATAGAGTAAAGCAAATGGAGAAATGCCTTTATATTCAATGTGAGATTTGTAGTACTATAGAGCTTCATGAAAAAGATTAAAGAATTGAATTTTCTCGGAGGCAGACATAAAAAATGAATAATATTTTATCAACAGCCTCACATCATCATGACTTTCATCAAGTGGCCATGTTTTGACAAATGTCACCTCTGTATTTATACTCCATAAATTTTGGTCAGTTAATTAAATTAGTAAAGTCATGATGTAAATAAAGCTGTGCTTGACCCATGGTTTAGCAAGTCCTCAATATTCTTGTTTTTATCCTATTTTTTGAATATAACATTATTTAACTAATTTTATTTTTCTGCCATGAGATACTCAAAGAGCAAGCAAGTAAAATGAAATGCTTGTTATGCTAACTGAATGAATCAACTGGTATTTTGAGAAAAGTTATTCTAAGTAAAGGAAGTTTCCAGTAGGATGGAGTTGGCCTAATACAAACCTATCAGTTCATACCCTTGTCAGGTTCCTATGTCACACTTTGTTTTTTTTTTTTTTTTTTTGTTTGTTTGTTTGACAGGCAGAGTGGACAGTGAGGGAGAGAGACAGAGAGAAAGGTCTTCCTTTGCCGTTGGTTCACCCTCCAATGGCTGCCACGGCTGGCGCACTGCGCTGATCCGAAGGCAGGAGCCAGGTACTTATCCTGGTCTCCCATGGGGTGCAGGGCCCAAGCACTTGGGCCATCCTCCACTGCACTCCTGGGCCACAGCAGAGAGCTGGTGTGGAAGAGGGGCAACCAGGACAGAATCCGGCGCCCCGACCGGGACTAGAACCCGGTGTGCTAGCACCGCACGCAGAGGATTAGCCTATTGAGCCATGGCGCTGGCTCCTATGTCACACTTTGTTAATAGGATTCTGTTTGGTCTTAGAGAGGGAAGATCCATTGAGTAAATTCATTCTCTCTTTCTTTCTCCTACTCTCTCTCTTTTCCTTTCAAATACAGACACTGGAAGAGGGGTCCACAGAAGAGTCAAAAGAGAA
This sequence comes from Oryctolagus cuniculus, assembly GCF_964237555.1. Taxonomy (NCBI): domain Eukaryota; kingdom Metazoa; phylum Chordata; class Mammalia; order Lagomorpha; family Leporidae; genus Oryctolagus; species Oryctolagus cuniculus. The sequence goes on along the minus strand of NC_091445.1, from coordinate 65,863,706 downwards.
TAAGGCCATGATCCTGGTTTCCCAAGAACTCAAAGGTAACATGTAGATACCATGGAAGCAAAAGATGCAAAGCAAACAAAGAACTAAAAATACCAAGTACCATTTTTATCTTCCCAGAACTGGGAGTGACATCTACAAGTGCCTATGGAAATATACAAAGAAAAGAGTAGGAAGATTGAGGCCCACAAATAAACTCAGTGACCCACAGGGTTTCAGTTGAGTCTGTCTTCCATATTTCCTCTCCAGACAACTTCCATGTACCTCAGTTTCCGCATTAATGAAAAAAGGTGACTGAAAAGAAGCTTCTCTGTTCTTTTAGGATAGATCTGAGTATATCCATTGGCTAAGATATCCATTAATCTATCACCCATAGTTCCAGCTTATGGTTTTAATTAGCATTAATTAGCATTCTTTTCTTTGATTTTTCTTAATTGCTCTAAGTACTTCATCAGGGATATGGTGGAGAAAGTTACTATAAACCAAATTTATGAAGGTTCTTGCTTTAATAGGATTTGAAATTCATGATGTCAATTAAATCCTCATTTCTTATTACCTTGGTTCATGTGATCATCATCCTAAACATGTAATTATGTAATTTTTTAAGCAACCTAGTTCCAGTGCATTAGTAACATCCTCGTTAGGAGAAGCAAGTTCTAGAACCTTATTAGGAACTACACCTGAGAATTGTAAGAGCTTAAGCTGTATCTTTTTCTTTGCTGCCTCTCACACCATGCATCCCAGGCCAAGGAATATACAAAGAAGTTCAATAGGTGGTTCCTATGGAGACAATGATGCTTGAACTGCTTTGATTGTTTTCTGCCTCTATGTTCGTTCAGTTGCTGATTAATTGTCTGGTCACTTATTTATGGTCTGTTGAAACTTGGCAAATTCAAGATTAATGCCGAAAGCAATACATTCCCCCTCTTATTTCCTATTCAATAACGTGGCTGTGGAATCTGGAACATAAGGCTTCCTGGATTTCCTGGCATAGGAAGTGAGAGATGATAGAGGTACACTGGCATCTAAAAGTGACGCATGTCATTTCCAGCTAGAGCCTTTTGGCTAGAATATTAGTGCTATGACCCCAATGTACCTGAGATGGAAGCTGTGAGATATGGGTAAACTCATGAAAATTTGATGAGCACTATCTTTGACACATTAGGATTTCTGTAGAACCCTGAGTATTCACTTTAGCTCTAGGTACTAGGCTATGAATATCAAATAATGTCAACATGCAGATGAGCCAGTCACTAGTTCTGTGGGAAATTCTTTTTTTTTTTTTTAATATAAATTAAACAGAGAAATTTTAAAGTAAAAATCAAGTTTGTCTTTTTACTATATCATCTCCTCAGGATCTTTGATTGGGCTCTTCCAAGCAAGCCCAAATGAAAAATGTGAAATTCAAGTTCACTTGTAGGTTTTAGGTAGTTTTGTGGTTATTTTAAAACACTAATTTTTTTTCTTTTAAATTTTGTCTAAGTATTCCTCATTGGAGATGATGAAGTTTCAGTAGTAATGGTCAGTCTGGATTATTATTTTATTTATTTCTTTGTTCAGGCCATGTAACATTTTGTGAGGAGAAGTTTCCTAAAAGTAGGCTGGCCCAGGTTTGTATTACAGGCACGTATTTCTGTCAAGAGTTTTGCGGACTGAATTCTGTCTTTTTTTTCTTACTGACTTGAGAACTAGCTTCTAGAATGTTGCATGTGGTCACATCTGTGTATGGAATTTCGTTTCATTTGGATCACGCTTGTACGTCTTTCATCTCTGGGAACCCAAGAAGGATCTCATGTATCTTGAGTCAGTTTCTAAGTTGTGTCTCTGAGAGACCATGTTTTCATGTAAATCATGGCCACTTGGAAGAACTGAATGCAAGTGTTCAAATAATAGAGAAATGCTATGTAATTTAACTGTTAAAAGAGTTTCAAATAAAATAATAGATGAAACTAGCCACACTTTTGTATAAAAGTTGGCAAAGAGCCACGAATACGTCATTTGGTCATCTGGCGTCACTTCCTTAGGTGGCAGAGGGCTGATTGGCAGCAAACTCACAAGTCCTGAGCTTGGTCTTTCCCCAGTGCATGGCCTGTCAACTCTTGTATAATAGGTCACTCAGCTTTCAGCTTTCTCTTACGTCATATACCACATTATCATAATTGATGGAAGTCACATTTTAGAAGAGCAAATTATATGGCTAGGGAAACATCTTATCAAAACAAATGCCATGAATGACGTGGCTAATGGATGGGAAAATTTCCAGAAATTTCCAGCCTTTGTTCTTACTTCACTTTTGCTGTCTCCTATGCTCCCTCTAAATGAGTCAACCCCCTTTGCTGTCAAAGTTTAGAATTCCTTTACCTAAGATACTCTTGCTTCCACAAGTTAAAAGACATTCACTGTTATCTCAGAACACCAATTAATTCTTGGTTGAAAGTTCTCTGTAAAAGGAGGAGTATCCATAATGTGAGTTCAAGAGGTTATTATCTTTTTGTTAGACCTTGAAGTTCAATTATCTTTCTTTTAAAAATGTTTTGTTTGAAATCAGCAGGATATTGTTACTATCTTCTGAGTTAGTAAAGCTTTTGAGAGCTATAGTTAGACTAGAACAATTTAGGGGTACAGGGAAGGAACAGACCAGAGACTTGACTTAGGACCAAGACAGGAGAAGAGGTAGCAGATGAACTGGATAGGGGAACAAGTGACTGACAAGACCACCTTCCTGCCATGGCTCTAAATGGCAAGAATATGGCAGAAAAAAAAGGATTTTTCTTCTCAGATAAGCTACTTCTATATAGTTTTTTCATAAGTACAGCATTCTCTTGGCCTCAAGTATTGTAAACACAATGTAGAGGAAGTGTGGGCTTTGGTTTTAGACAGCTGTGCTTGGAATCTTGACTGTTTCTTAGGAGCTATGTGAACGTGGACAAATCACCTGGCTTCATCAGATCTGTTTTCTCATCTATGAAATGGGAAAAGCACTATTTTGTAATATTGTATCAGTATTAGAAATATTGTATGACGAGTACTACCTACTGGGCCCAATTCATTATGGTTGCTCAACAAATTTATAGACAATTATGATCGTTTTTATTACTAGCAACCCAGGAAAGAAATAGGAAAAGTTATGTCCGATCAGGAATGACCATTATTTGGCAAGAATACTTTGGATTGAGTCTTGTGTGATAAGGGTTTAATCAGGTAAAATGTTTGATTACAATAAGTTACTTGATTACTTCTCTAAGAAAACAACTACTTGTATTTAAAAGAGGTCTCCCATAGGCATTATAACAAATCCAAAAATAGCTTAGCAATTTCAAGCATAGAGTCATGCCAGCAGAGGAATGATTTAAGGAACAACATTGAGTTTTAGCTTTCATTTTAAAAATCAACACTCATTTTTATTTTTATGTGTTCAAGATGCAGAGAGAGAGAGAGAGAGAGAATCATCCACCTACTAGTTCACCTTCCAAATGCTCACAGCAGACTGGACTGGGCCAGGCCAAAGCCAGGAGCCTAAAACTCAGTCTAGGTTTCCCATGTGGATGGCATGGACTCAACCAACTACTTGAGCCATCACCCTCTGCTTTGTAGGATGTTCATTAATAGAAAATGGATTAGAAGTACAATGGGAACTTGAACCCAGGCATTCCAGTGTGGGATGCAAGCATCCAAAGATGTTTGTTAATTGCTATTCTACAATGCTGGTCCCTGAGTTTTGACTTTTTGAACCCATTATGTGGTGAGAGTAGTTTACAACACAAATAGACACTAGCACTTTGCATTATTCAGAGTCCAAGAGTGATGTTTGATGTGAGAATTAATGCAATGCTATAGGAAAGGACATGATGCATTTACAGTGCATTTATAAATCAATTGTCATTACATTAAGATGAAGCCTGACAATATTAGCCCTTTGTTGACATATATAATGGGCCTCTCTGCTCCTATTATGGCATTTCATAATTTTCTAACTTCCAGTATGACTGTTCCAGAAAGAATGAAGATATATTAATATGAATGTTTTACTCACAATTTAACTTCCCTGCTTATCATATTTTTAAAGAATTACTGAAGTAATGTTTATTTATTCTTGCAAAAGCCCAACAATTCAGAAATCTGTAGAATATAAGTTGAATTTTTAAAAAAATTATTTTAATTTTAATTAATTTTTAACAAATTCAATGTGATTTGTAGATATATTTCTAAGAACATAATGATATTCCATTCCTCCCTCCTTGTCTCCCTCCCCGCCTCACTCTCCTTCCTTCTCCCTTTCAAGAAATCCCTAAAAATTTTAACTTTGAATATTTTATGAATTAAAAAAAACAACATTTAAATTTTCCTTAACTTTGAAAGATGATGAGGGGCCAGTGGCATTGTGATGAAGCTTAACAAATGCTAAGCTTTTCAATCAGTCGCATGGTAATCTCTTCTAGCCATGAATTCTTTCATGTTGACTTCTCAGCTTACAGTGGCAGGACAAAAACATAAGTTTCTAGCCTGGGGGTCTCCACACAGGTGTCAAGGATTTGTAATCCATGAATGTTCCCATAGGCATTTAAAAGTTTTCCTTTTGGAATGATTGGCCTTATAACTAACTAATAAAAACATTCACTTTGAATAAACCTGTGGCCAAGTATAATGCCGTTTGTTTTAAGAATGTAACCAAGTTTATGGGATTTAGGTGAGGGTGACAATAGCAACAGGAGCAGAAAGTCTAAACCGATTTACTCATCAGAGCTTGTTTTTCAGAGCATGTTCTAGGAGAGCTTATCTTGAGATTGTACTCAGAGGGGGCCAGACCAACAGAGAACAATGAAAGTTGCAGTAAACCAATTTTAGTTAGAATTTTAAATGTACAATGTGTGAAGATATGTGTTGCTTAAGCAGAAATCTCCCTCCCATGTCCTCTTTTACACATCCTGGACATTCCCCAACCCTTGCTATAAAAGTCCTAGCAAACTGCTTGTCAAGGAGGCAGTTTCTTTAGGAAACTATAGCCTAGCACTGTCTCTTTTACTTGTGACAAGTAAGTAAAACTTTTCCTTCGAGCAACTCCTGCTTGAGACTGATTATCCAGTGACATCCCAAGTGGACTAACCCGCTGTGTACACTAACAAGAACACAGAGAGGGACTGACGGTTCATCAAAGTGAAATGGATGAATCAGGCTCTAAAAATTTTAGTGACTTAAGTTCTAAAGAGAGTAAAAGCAGAGGCTTTCATGTCTCAAGCATATGCCAAAACTGGCAAAGCATCACTTTAATTACCTTCAGTAGATTAACGAAACAAGACCAGGGGTTTCCAAATTAGAGAGAATAAAGATTTTTTTAAAAAAAATAAGATATGCATATATTTATTTATTTGAAAGGCAGAGTTGGAGAGAGAAAGATTCTTTCATCTGCTGGTTCTGTGGGGAGCAGCTCGGACTAGACTAAGTTACTGGAATTAAGACTTATTCTATGCATCTGCTCTCCCACAATATGGCGCTGGGAGAGGAGGTAACAGCTTCTACACAGCTGCCTCCAGTTCAACCAATAAACAGCAGGACCTGCTCCTGATTGGAGTAGAGCAGCGTACTCGGCGTGTGGGTAGCAGAGTTGGGATTGGTGGAAGAGGACTATAAAGGAGGAGAGAGACAACATGCACCGGGAACATCTATCTGAAGGAACACCTGTGCAGCCCCCGAGAGAGCCGGCCGGCGGTGTGCCGCTCCCCCGCGGAAGTGGGGAAAGTGGCTAGGGGGAACCGCCCTTCCACGGAGGTGGAAGGGTCGGTAGCCAACCCGGGAAGAACCAGCAGCAAACCCGGGGAGGGCCGAGCAGACAAAAGAACAGCGCAGGGTCCTGTGTCGTTCCTCCATGAAGAGGGGGAGCGACAGGTTCACTTCCCAAATGGCCATAACAGCTGGAGCTGTGCTGATCTGAAGCCAGGAGCCAGGAGCTTCTTCCCTGTCTCCCACGGGCACACAGGGCCCAAAACAGCAAGCCTCTCTGCTTTCCCAGGTGCATTAACAGGGAGCTGGATTGGAAGTGGAGCAGCTGGGATTGGAACTGACACCCATATGGGATGCAGGCACTGTAAATGGTGGCTTTAACCACTACACCACAGCACTGGCCCCAAGACTCACTCCTTGATGGGAGGAATAGCAAAGATTTCTCCTTGAGGTTCCATTTCTGGTCTTCTCAGTATAAGGAAGCAGCAATGATCATTGCTGAAGGCCTTGAATGAAATTATTATTGATGAAAAACCTTAATAAAAATTGTATTGGAGTTTCTGGTTCCTAGCAGTAGAGCATAAAATTTATGATTTCATGATTGGCATATATATTAAGGACATGTGTACAGCTGAGAAAGTGTTAGATGAGTTTATGGACAGTGCCCTTGTACAGTGGAAAAACTTAGTATATACTGGAGAGTGAAATTTATGACAATAAATTAGAAACTTCATTTAAAAACTGCTTGAATTTCTTATTCATTACTTTGTTCAAATGAAAGATTAGACCAGATTTTAGAGATGTCCTTCAGTTATGTATTGCCATGTAGCAAACCACCATGAAATATAACCGCTTGAACTAATAACAACACTCTGTGCTGAGCTCAGTTGGGTGGTTCTTCTGCTGTTTTTGTCTTGGGTTGTTTATGCAGCTGCAGTTATCTGGAGGTTTGCTATCAGTAGAAATACAACATGACTTTCCTCATTTGTCTAGACTCTCACCTGAGATGACCTGGAACAGGCTAGGGGCTGTCTGGACATCTCTTTGCACGTAAGTCTCTACAGCAGAGTTGGGGGGAGGCATGAAGATGATAAAAGCAGAAGTGTCCATGTCTCTTTAGCCTATGCCAAAACTGACAAATTGTCACCTTCACCACTTTCAGCTGATTGAAGAGGCTCATAGTGACTGCCTGATTCCATGTTGTAAAGAAAGTAGACTTCTTGATGTGGGAAATGGCAGAGGATTTGGGTCACCTTCCATTCATCACAGGACATAACATATAATAAGGGAGGGAATATGCAATAATCACAAAATTGCAATTAAATTCTTTTTCTGAGATAAAAATTTTATATTTGTTGAGAGAGAAAAAGGACACAGAGCCATATACATAGCATATATATATATATATATATATAGAGAGAGAGAGAATGAACTCCCATCTGCTAATTCTTTCCTTGAGTGCCTACAATAGTCAGGGCTTGGCCAGGTTGAAGCCAGGGACTAGGAACTCAATCCAGGTCTCCCACATGGGTGGCAAGATTCCAACTATTTGAGCCATTAGATGCTGCCTCCTAGGCTGTGCATTAGGAGGAAGCTAGAATCAGAAGCAGAGCCAGGACTCCAACCCAGGCACTCAGACATGGGATGCAAGTGTCCCAATCTGTGTCTGATCCACTAGGGCAAAATGCCTGCCCTCCCATCAAACTTGTTGATTGTAGGCCAATTAGCAGATATGGCAAGTTTATATTTAGTAGCACAGGTGATCTAATTTCAAGCACCACACAACATCAACTTGTCAGCTTAGTTCAAGGCTCAACATTTTTGTGATCAGAGTTATTCATAAAATGTTAATGTTGGGACAGAAGGTCATCTAGCACAAGCAATTTAAACTGAATGACATTTTTCTAGGTGAGAGGTATAGCATATGAGCTAGCTAATTTGTTTTTATAACTGATTCCTTGTGACTTTGGAGGATGAGAACAGGATCTCAGGCATGACAAATCCATTTTATCTGGAAAAAAAAAGGTAGGAAAATAGAGTATGGGAATACTCAGATTTTTCATGCCATGGTAATATCCTAGGGATGGAACATGCATGTTCATAGGAATGCAGAGTACCTGGAACTGAGGGAGAATCAGAAAGTATGCAAGATGCATTTCACCAAGAGTATAATTTTGCCTGAGGAAGAAACTTTAGAAGAGACTTGCTACAATGCTGTTCCCATCAGTCAAAGAAAAGATTGCTTGGAAGAAGTGTTTCAACATCATTTGAAATGACAAGCGACTGTCTTATGAAACACTCATTATATAGGAATGCTTCCCTTTTCCCTAGAGATCGTCTTTTTCACAACGTTGTCTAAACTCCAAGTTCATCCAAAGGCTTGGCTGATTATCACCCCCGTCTTTCCGTAGTTCCTCTTTGTCTTCCTAGAGTAGGAGGGTGATCTGAGAAGGTGATGCTCCCTGGCCTTCTCTGTCATTTTCAGAATGTATGCTGCTCATTCTAGAGTGTGTGTTTATCATAATAGCCCTACAAAGCCCAGCCTGCTGGCCTTTAGCTTCCGGGCTTGTTGAAACACATTTCCCATTGCATTTTGCAGTTGCTGTCTTTGCAAGCTAGATTTAACAAAAAGCTTGGATCCCCTCATTTTCTGAAAATTATGGGAATGCTTTCAGGTGTCAGCATGCCCCAGAATGTTATTATGGAAGCTTCGTGAGGACTTGTGGTCATTCTGAAGCCAATAAACTTCAGCTGGAGATGGAAACGCTATAAAAGGGAAAGTGATAGGCAGGTGCTTTCTCCCCTCTCCTCTGAGCTGGCTGGTAGAGTTGCTGTTTTTTCTCTTCACAGATTCTGGGCTGTCTCCTTGTGGATTAGCTCCTTGCCTTTTGCAGGTACTGTTCTCACCTGCAGTTTCTAAATGGGATTGAGCTCGCTTTTGTAAAATATACTAGGCTCTTTTTGGGCCTGAGTAATTTTCCCCCTCTTATTGTTCTAATACTGCAGTCCCTTAACCTATTTAGAGAGAATTTGTGAATATAGTGAGTGTCCAGTTAAACACCCCTTTTTCTTGAGTACAAGGTAACTTTAAATGATCTTGGAGTATTTAAAAATGTGTTAGAACTTGGGAGCCAAAAAATACTGTTTCTCTGTGTAAATGATTTATGGCTCTTAGGGCTAATTCATTACTCTAGGTTCTCCCACTTTCAGTGTACTTATTACCGGGTTAGCTAAGATATTAACTATTTAATGAGTTATGAAGACAAATTTCCTGTCCCACATGTTGTACTTCAAAAACTTTATATTTGTATTTTAGTAAAGCTTAAACAGAGGATCCCTGCTGTTTAATTTTAAGCACTTTGTTTGTGGGACTCCTGCTTGATCTTCCCAGAAAAGCAGGCTGCTGCTGGGTGCATCTCAGGTAGAATTTTGTTTTCCAGACACCAGTGAAGCACAACAAGGGCAAATCAGTTCCTAATGACTCTCAGCTGTGGCTTCTCGTGTGTTCTACTGATCTGATGAGATGGATTTTTAACCCGTTTAGCACTTGTGGGTAGGACACCTCTGGCCATCAGTGCTCCTGGCTGTTTGTGGTAGCTGTAAACTTGCCTTTTTTTCCTTTTATTTTTTTTCTCCCCTTTCCTGTCCTAAGGAGATCAAAGCCTGAAAATGTAGGTGGGCATCAGCAAAAACAGTGTATTAGTAATTTAAGAAAATATCAGATCACAGGTAAGAGTCTGGAGCTCCATCCAGGTCTCCCATGTGGGTGGCGGGGACCCAAGTACTTGAGCCTCTGAAGGTGCACATTAACAGAGGGTTGGAATTGGAACTGGAGCTGAGACTCCGATATGATTTGTGGGTGTCTTTCACTGTGCCAAATATGCACCTCTTAGTTTCCCCTTTTTAGAGTTTTTCATCAAATGATTGCTTCTCAGAGAGGCATCCCAGACTACTATTTCTATTTTTAAAGATTTGTTTTATTTATTTGAAAGGCAGACACACACACACACACACACACACACACACAGAGGGAGGGAAGGAGAAAGAGGTCTTCCATTTTCTGGTTCGCTCTCAAATGGATTCAGTGGCCAGAGCTGAGCTGATCAAAAGCCAGGAGCCAGGAGCTTTTTCTTGTTCTTCCCCAAGGACTTGGGCCATTCTCCACTGCTTTCAGAGGCGCATTAGCAGGGTGCTGGATACAAAGTGGAGCAGTCAGGATGCAAACCAGAGCCCATGTCGGGTTCCAGCATTGCAGGCTGGGGCTTTAACCCACTCTGCCATAATGCTGGTCCCTCAACTATTCTTTTTCCTATTGCTATGCCTGCATTTTTCTCTGTAGCACATGACATGACAATACCAGGACTGTTAGAATGTAAACTCCAAGCTGGCAAGGATCTTGCTTTGTCCATAGAACCTGGAATACAATCTGAAATATAATTGGTGCTGACTTATGGCTGGAAGATGTGGATTGACTAGCTATTCTGCATCATTGTGTCGTGTTCAAATATTTCTCAGGGTAACTGGTGTGTTGTATGACATTCATGGTTGCTGTTTCTTTAGCATATTGTTTTAGGTTAGTTCTTAAATCGAATAAAGTAGATTGTTGTGTGTTCCCAAGAGATTGCAAACTCCTAGAGAAAAAAAAGCATTATCTGCCATTTTATGGTATTGCAACTAAGTAAATGGGTGACCAGAATATATCAATACTGTCTTCAAGCTTATATTTTTTTTAACTTTTATTTAATGAATATAAATTTCCAAAGTACAGCTTATGGATTACAATGCCCCCCCCCATAACTTTCCTCCCACCCGCAACCCTCACTTCTCCCACTCCCTCTCCCTCTCCCCTTCCATTCACATCAAGATTCATTTTCAATTATCTTTATATATAGAAGATCAATTTAGCTTATATTAAGTAAGGATTTCAACAGTTTGCACCCACACAGAAACACAAAGTGTGAAATACTGTTTGAGTACTAGTTATAGCATTAAATCACAATGCACAACACATTTAGGACAGAGATCCTACATGGAGAGTAAGTGCACAGTGACTCCTGTTGTTGATTTAACAATTGACACTCTCATTTATGATGTCAGGGATCACCTGAGGCTCTTGTCATGAGCTGCCAAGGCTGTGGAAGCTTTTGGAGTCCACAAAGTCTGTCAGTATTTAGACAGGGCATAAGCAAGAAGTTCTCTCTTCCCTTCTGAGAAAAGTACCTCTTTCTTTGATGGCCCATTCTTTCCATTGGGATCTCACTCACAGAGATCCTTCATATTGATCATTTTTTGCCAGAGTGTCATGGTTTTCCATGCCTGAAATGCTCTCATGGGCTTTTCAGCCATATCCAAATGCCTTAAGGGCTGATTCTGAGGTCAGAGTGCTGTTTAGGGCATTTGTCATTCTGTGAGTCTACTGTGTGGCCTCCTTCCCGTGTTGGATCATTCCCTCCTTTTTCATTCTATATTTTTATTACCAGACACTTGGTCTTATTTATGTGATCCAAAAGCATTGATTTAAAGATGAATTTAACCTAGACACACTCTCTACTTCTTGATATGTCATGTGATCCATTCTCTGGCATCACCAGACAGCCGAACCAGTGGGGCCTGCCTGATTTTGGACTGTGAACCTCTAAAATCATGAGCCAAAGTAAATCTCCTTTCTTCATAACTATTTTATCTTGGTATTTTGTTGTAGTAATGAAAGGATGACTAATACTAGAGGGAAATCTAAAATAATGGAAAAAATCAGATATTTATGTATTATATAATATATATAATTGTATATATTTATAATTGTTATATATTATATATTTACACAGATAGAAATGGAAAATCCATGAAAATATGCTTACTTGCTGTGCAACAGTGGGCAAGTTACTAACTTCTCAGAACCATAGTTTACTCACCTATAAAATAGGAATACTATGTGCTAATCTCAAAGTGTTACTATCTAAAGAAATAAATTATTCAATTTAAAAATTAATTATTTATTTGAAAAGCAGAGTTACAGAGAAGCAAAGGCAGAGAGAGAGAGAGAGAGAGAAGGAGAGGTCCTCTATCTTTTGGTTCACTCCCCAGATGGCTACAACAGCTGGAGCTGGGCTGATCCTAAGCCTGGAGCCAGGATCTTCTTCCAGGTCTCCCAGGTGGGTGCTAGAGCCCATCTTTCACTGCTTAGGCCATAGCAGAGAGCTGTATTGGACGCAGACCACATGGGACTCAAACCGGCACCCAAATGGGATGCCAGCACTGAAGGCAGTGGCTTTACCCACTATGCCACAGCACTGGATCCTAAATTATTCAATTATTGTCATTTAGACTTCAATTTGAGTAATGGAATAACCCTTTTTTTATTTGACAGGTAGAGTTATAGGCAGTGGGAGAGACAGAGAAAAAGATCTTCCTTCCGCTGATTCACTCCTCAAATGGCTGCTACAGCCGGTGCTGCGCCGATCCGAAGCCAGGAGCCAGGTGCCTCTTCCTGGTCTCCCACGCGGCTGCAGGGGCCCAGGGGCCCAAGCATGGAATAACTCTTACAGGGTATTTGTGTATTAAACGAGGAGCTTGCTAACTAAAGTGAGTCTCTGTGGATAAAATGAGATGCTTCTTAGTGAAGGCTTTCTAAGGATTATTGCCATGTTTTGTGTAGTAGGATAATGATCAATAACTTGACCATGAATTTTATATTTTCATGGATATGTAGATGTTGCTGAAGAAAAATTTAAGAAGTTAATGATTTTTTAAATTAGTAAAATGACTGTTTTCATGTGACAATGATTCCTTACTCAGGACTAAAAATTAAAAATCATTTAAAATTTTCTCTTTCATTGTCCTGTTTTCTTAAGTATCAAATATTAGTGACTGCATTTTTCTCTGAAATGTCCTTTGCAAGCATCCCTCCCTCTCCACTCTAGTGCTTTGATTATGGCTCCATTCCCCACCTCCTCCTACCTGAACAAAACCACAGCTTGTCTCACTACTTCTGTCTTTCCTTCCATCACACATCCTACACATTGTCACCAATTTAATCCTCTAAAAAACACAGTTCTGATCATGCTGCTCCCATACTCATACTCCTTGCCACCTAGGTTAAGACCAAATGTTATAGAATGTTCCATAAAGCTGTCTGTTCTTTGACCCTAGCCTATTTAGTCTTTGCACTCTTTGGTCCATCTGACACAATCCATGTGTACCCTAAATATATCCAAGACATTCCTCTCCCTCCACCTGTGCTCCATATTGACGTATGTAACCTTTCCCTCAATCAACATGAGGAAATCCAGCCCTTCTGTTTTATTCTTGCTGTGCGTTAAGCTTTTTCCAATCAACTGTTCCCCATTTTAGTCATGGAGCCCCTTACTCTGCCTTCTGACTCATTACAGATTTTCACTGTGACTCCATTTCAAGGCTTGGACAATTCTTTGTAAATTTCTTCAGCCCTAGTGTTCTCTAACTTTGGCTCTGTACTGTCAAATACATTCAGCATGTGCTGTGAGAGCATGTGTGGCTCATGGATCACTGAGAACAATATCATGTCTGAGAAAAGCACCTTGATTGGGAAATTGGAAGACTTGGTTCCCATGTATGATTTGGCCATTTACTACCTTTGTCTGCCAAATCAATTGTCTGCAGTTTCTTCTTTAAAAGGGAGATATGTATGTTCCATTTCTTGAAAGTTTGTTCATGAGAATAAAAAATATTAATAATTTTGTGTACAATGAAAAATTCACCAAAGGTTAAATACTTTAAAGGAGGGTTTATGGGGGCCCGGTTCTGTGGCATAACCGGTAAAACCACCGCCTGCAGTGCCAGCATTGCTTATGGGTGCCAGTTTCAGTCCTAGTTGCTCTACTTCCAATCCAGCTCTCTGCTATGACCTGAGAAAGTAGTAGAATATGGCCCAAGTCCTTGGGTATCTGCATCTATATGGGAGATGTGGGGGAAGCTCCTGGCTTCAGATTGGTGCAGCTCTGGCCATTGCGGCCATATGGGGGGTGAGCCAGCAGATGAAAGACCTCTCCCTCTCTCTCTTTTTGCCTCTGCCTCTGCCTCTCTGTAACTCTTTCAAATAAATAAATAAATAAATCTTTTTTTTTTAAAAGAGGATTTGTGGTAACTTCACCCAATGTATGACTAATGAATATTTCTAATAGGGGATGGCAGAGGTATTTTTAGGGTGTTATTAGAGAGCGCTCTGGGTATTTTTGAAATCCTTTTAATTGAGGCGCTGGTGTATGTCTTCTTTTAATGCAACCAAAACTAGTTTATAGCTGTGTAGAATTCTAGAAAAAGGGATTTGACTTTGCTTTAGCTTAGTTGCACTGTTAGATGTGGATGGTGAGAAAAATACATGCAACCCTCCACTATGGTTAGAATTATTAAAAAAATAAATAATTCACTATTACATTATCTTCACATATTCAGAGCTATCAGTGACCCAGAACTCACCAGAAGTATTATATTCCAGGCAGTTCTGGTAGGAAGCTTTCAGAACCTTAGCAAACATACACTGAACTTCCATGTGAATTAGAAAAACATTCTCTTTCTGGGCATATTACAAAAAGATGCCCCTTTTAGACATATTTATAAAATCTGCACATTGGGCCTGAACATTGGTGGATTTGAGCACTTACTTTGGTCCCATGGAGTGCTTTGTGCTGGGCACACGCTACATGCTACATACATGGCTGTACAGGTGGTCTGCATACTTCATTGCAGGCAAACGCTTTGCTCGAGGGTTTTTATCAAGAACCTTAACGAAGGGCAAAGGGCTTAAATTCTCCTTTGGAGAGTAGATGATTCTGCTGGGATATGTTTTCCTGGAAGTGATATGTCAACTGATGTCGGTTGACTGCTTGGCAATACCAGGACAGTATTAGATTCTTCTGAGTGTCACTTCATTCGTAGTGTTCCTAGTATGCACAATCACAAGAATAATTTGTGGTTGTATTTTGACCAACATGATCCATTATGGGCCTTTGGAAAGTACATACTGATCTGCTTTCCAGGCATTTTAAAAACAATGAGACACTGCATCTACAGTAGGATGTGTGGGCCTGACACATACGGTGTACTCAGCAGGTATTAGGACTTTTGGAAAATAGAACTTCTTTTGGATAACTGTCTTACATAGGGCCATAACTATTAATATTCAAGTAGCATTTTTTGACAAAATAATATTATATAAACAAATTTAAATAAAGCAGTGTATTTTTAAAAAGCATTATTCTCTGTTATACCTGCTCAATGTTCTTCACAGCTAATTGTCACACTGAAAAGCTCTAGGCTCAATGCTGAACTAAGCAGCATTTATACAACAATAATGACACTGAAGGAAAAATACTGCATGTTCTCCCTCATACGTGGGAGCAGTAAGAGAAACAACCTCAATATGAACCCAGAATGTTGATTACTAGAGGCTAGAGAGTGGGTGGGATGAACTAAAAAAAATAGGGCAAGTTGAGTGTGGTTTACAGATTGTGACAAATAAGTTAATATAAGATGTTAACAATTGAGGAAGGTGGGTGTGGAGTATATGAAAACTAAGACTTCACAATTTTTATTTTGTAAGTTTAAAACTTCTGAAATTAAAAGTTTCAAAAATTTATTTTGATTTTTGTTGAATAGAATTCGAGAACACTATAATTCTGAAGATTGAAAAGGATCTTACAGATCATCAAAGCAGATTTCCAGGCCCATCTGTTTGTCAACATCAACTGAAGAGCTTTAAACGCCAGTGTTTAGAGATACCAGTTGGTAGCTTTGGTGGGGAACAAGAGGCCTGAGCTTTAAAAAATTCCACTGACAATGAGTACATGTCATTATACAGTTGTCAGAATTCATAGAATATAAAGCTTGGATCCTAATGCAAACTGTGGACTTAGAGTGATAATGACCTGTCAGTGAAGATTCATCAGTTGTAACAATTTGTAATTTCTCCTTAATTGTGCTATGCACTTAAAATGACTAACAAAACTCTACTAGAAAAAGTTCCATTAAGTACCACTGATCTCGCTGCTTCAGCATCCTGCAGAAAACCACCTGCAGCTGTAATACTCTTCGCAGAGTTATTGCTCCCTTCCTGTGTCAGTACCGGAAGGTTCACTACTCTGACACAGCCAGTTCCATTGTTAGACAGCACCAGGATTCAAAAATCCTTCCTTGTACGGAACTGACGTCAGTGTCATTGTGACTTCCAATGATTGTGCGTAATTCCTTCCACTGGAGCTACGTGGAATAAACCTAATCTGCTTCCTACATGAAGCACTTTAATGTATTTCAAGGCAGTCTCCTATTCCTTCTGCATCTTTCCCAGCCTAAGTCTTCTTTCAAAGCTAAAGGTACTTTGAACTTTGAGTAGTTCTTCCTCTGATGTAATTTCCAGGTGATTACCAATCCTGATTAGTAGCTTTCAGTGGAATTTCAATTTTGAGAAGATAACCAACCCTTCTTGTACAGGTAGCAGTGAATCATAATGGAGACCCTTTCAGTGTTTGGCATTAACCATTTGCTTGCTAGGCCAACTATACTGCTGTATATTTGATGAATATCTGTATAGTCAACCTCCGTAGAATTTGATGTGAACATTGAACACGATGCTTTAGAAATGGTCTGAGGTACAGAGTTGAGTGAGTTCATTTCAGCTTGTAGATGTTGTCATCATGGAGTAGACTGTGCATGTCTAGTGGTGAAACAAAACTAGGAGACCTTTTCCCCTTAAGAGCTGTGAAACCATTTTCATTACATATGTTTCTTGCAATTTTTAATTTGGTTTTTGACTTGAATCCAGGTTCACTTTTTTTAAATTGATAAATAGCATGTACTTATTAGGTAGAAGATGTTCGGAAAAATGGAGTTAAATAACATGTATTACCTCACATACTATTTTTTTGTTTTGTGGTGAGGACATTTAAAGTCTACTCTCAGCAATTTGCAAGAATATAATGACTCCATTATATTGTTATTATTATTAACTGTAGTCACCATGTTGTACTGTAGATCTCTTAAACTTATCCCTTCTACCTAACTAAAATTTTGTCATTTGATCAACGTCTTCTTATTCTGTCCCACCCTAAGCCCTGGTAACCACTATTCTACTTTCTACTTCCATGAATTCAGTTTTTTCACATTCCACATGTAAGTGAGATAATTCACTATTTGTCTTTCTGCCCCTGACTTATTTCACTTAGTAAAATGTTGTAAATATCAGGATTTCCTTTTTTAAAGCTGAATAGTAATAGTAATACATTAACATTTTCTTTATCCATTCATCTCTCATGCATTTAGATCAATTACATAGCTTGACTATTGTGATTAACACTGCAGTGGATCTGGGGAAGCAGACACCTCCTTGAACTGCTGATTTCAGTTCAATATGTAGACAGCACAAGGATTTCTGAATCATACGGTACTTCTATTTTTAATATTTTTAGGAACTTCTATGCTGTTTTCCATATGGCTATACTTATTCCCACCAACAGTGTACAGATAACCATTTTGTCCACATTATTTTGGCCTTTTTGATAATAGCCATTCTTTCTAATAGGTATGAAATAATATGAGTTTAATTTGCATTTATCTGGATTAAAATTAGTGATTTTGAGCATTTTTATGTACTTGCTGACCCTTCATATCTTTTATTTTTTAAAAAAAGTGAAATATTGATTTGCTTGTTTGTGAGGCAGAGCACTGGGGAGAGAGTGGGGGAAGAGAGGGAGGGAAAGAGGGGGAATGTGCTGCTGTGGTGTAGCAGGTAAAGCTGCCGCCTGCAGTGCTGGCACCCCATATGGGTTCCGGTTTGAGTCCTGGCTGCTTCACTTCCAATCCAGCTCTCTGCTATGGCCTGGGAAAGCAGTAGAGGATGGCCCAAGTCCTTGGGCCCCTGTACCCATGTGGGAGACCAGGAAGAAACTCCTGGCTCCTGGCTTTGGATCTGCACAGCTCCTGCTGTTGTGGCCAGTTGGGGAGTGAACCAGCGGATGGAGGACCTCTCTTTCTTTCTCTCTGCCTCTGCTTTTCTCTCTGTGTAACTCTTTCAAATAAATAAATAAATAAATAAATAAATAAATAAATAAAGAGAGAGAGAGAGACAGAGAGACAGAGAGACAGAGAGAAATTGCTTTTCCATCCACTAGTTCACATACCTTGGAACTGCTGGGGTTGGGTCAGGCAGAAGCCAGGAGCCAGGAACTCCATCCTAGTCTCCTACTTGTTGCAGGAAGTCAACTACTTGAGCCATTATCTTTTGCTTTCCAGACACATTAACAGGAAGCTGAACTTGAGGGAGAGTAGCCAGGATTCTAACGAATACTCTGATATAGGATGTTGGAGTCCCAAGTGGTGCCTTAATCTTCAGTGCCAAAACACCTGCCCCATTTATATGTTTTCTTTTGACAATTGTCTGTTCAGATCTTTGCTCTTTTTTCTTTTCTTTTTTTTTAAAGAATTTATTTATTTATATGAGAGGTAGAGTTATAGATAGTGAGAGGGAGAGACAGAGAGAAAGGTTTTCCATTCACTGGTTCATTCCCCAAATGGCTGCAATGGCTGGAGCTGAGCTGAGCTGAAGTCAGGATCTTCTGGGTCTCCCACGCGGGTGCAGGGGCCCAAGGACTTGGGCCATTTTCTACTGCTTTCCTAGGCCATAGCAGAGAGCTGGATCAGAAGAGGAGCATCTGGGACATGAACTGGTGCCCGTATGGATGCCCACATTGCAGGTGGAGGCTTAGCCTACTATGCCAGAGCATCAGCACCTCTATTTTTCTTTTAAACTTTATTTATTTTGGGAGGGTGGAGGGAGAGAGAGAAAATATGAACGAGAATGAATGAGAATTCGAGATAGTGTATGTGTTAGTTCTCATCTGGTCCACCCCCCAGTACCTGAAACAGCTGGGCTGATTGCTGTGAATGCAATGCAGTTCTCCTATATGGATGGTGGGAACCCAGTCATTTGAGCTGTCACTTCTGCCTCTGAGAGCTTGTATTAGAAGGATGCTGGAACATTAAGAATCAAAATAAAAAAAAACAGTGGTTACCAGTTGGACTGTTTTTTATTTACAGTAACTTTATAGGTTCTTGGCACTGGATTTCATCTAGGAAATTCTCTATTTTATAAATATTTTTGCTCCTTAACATTAAAAAAGGGAGGTTGCACAGGGGAATTCAGATCTGCTTAAAGAAACAGCAAAATGTCCAACTGTGTAGACTTCTATGGAAAATAAATACAGGGTGTTATGTATGTGCAGATTATAATATTCATATTTTCAGTCACAAACACGTGAATTTAAAACCACTTTCCAGGGAGGAATTTGGTTCAGCAGTTCAGCTGCAGTTCATGACACCTGCATTCCGTATTGGACTGCTGAGTCAAGGGCTCCTGTCTTTGGTCTGGTCCATCCCTGGCTGTGGGGATTTGTAAAGTGAACCAGCAGTTGGAGGATCTCTCTCTCCCTCTCATTCAAATAAAATGCAAAAAATAAAAGAACTGTTGCCCTCCTCTTTAATCTACAGTTTCCATCTTTTCTGGAAATCCAGATGGAAGCCATTTTTCCAGTTTCTCTTATTTTAACTGATTCATTCATCTGTCTATTCACTTGTTTTCTCTTGATTCAAGAATCTTGAGTATATGTGTGTCCTAGTATGATGTCTAGAAAAGATACAAATGTGACCATTTACCTTGGCAGTCCTGAACATTCAGTTAGCTCCGCAGCAAGAAGAAGTGTACTGCATCATGTCACCACAAAGTCTGTGGCTTTTGAAAATCTAATTTGTCTTTTAAGATTCTGGAAATATCATCCAGTGACTTTGGTAAAGGTTTTGGAAATATTTTTTTTTCATCTTATAATGTTTCTGAGATATTGTTGGCAAATCTTCCAAAAGGCTACTGTATTCCAAACATACTTCTCTCAAGTTCCGTTCCATGTTTTATTTCTGGCTTTTGGGAAGTATATGATGAGATACATCTTCATTTGGTTCAGGGCCTTATACATTAGAGCAGTGGCTGTCAGTTGTGGTGGGCAGGTATGGGATGTTGGTTAGTAGTTCAAAATAATTGCAAAAAAATAGATTTCAATAGATTTCCCTTACTTTGTGCAGAAGTAGCAGAGTGTGGAAAGAAAAGAAAAAAAAACAGTTTAAATTTCATGTGTGTATCCAAATGTTGTCTCTGGTAGGATGAATATACAGTGTCACAGATTCATAAATTTATACATATCAGCAATATGTAGATACTATCGAGATTAATGAAATTCAAATCAATTTCAAAGTTCAAGTTACTATTGTTTGTCCTGTTGTATTTTCCCAATCAATAAATGCTAAATGTTTAACACTATTACAAGTGTTCTCAGCATTCTTGATATTAAAATTATTTTCTTTAAAAGACTAGAAACTGCCAAGGTACATTATGTTTCTAAATTGACTTTGTTTTTTCTTCATGAAAAGTTCAAATCTCATTTGCCTGTGTTTCTATATGGACCTCGCATCTGCTCAAGCATTTTAGTACCTGTCTTAAGTACCTTTTCTCATGTTTTCTGTCTTTAGGCAAGGTTATAGAAACCTCACACCACGTTTTTTGTTGTCATAGAAAGGTGAGATAATAATATCATGCCGCTTTGTTTCTGCCATATCTTTCTGATTGTAATATTTTCTGGGTTCTTCTGGCCACAGTTACTGGTCCTATAGTCTAAGACATTGGAATTCAGAGTCTTTCTATAAATTTGCTTTATAGTTGTTTGAGCCTAAGGATGATTTTCTATGTTGCCACCTGGACTGATTGCTGGCGTCCTCAGACTCCCTCTCCTGTCTTCATCTCCCCTTGCCACCCTCAAGTAGCACCATCAAGCTGTCATTTACAGTCTCCTACCCCTTTATTTTTAAAGAAATCACTCTCTCTCTCTCTTTCTCTATTTCTCTTTTTTCTCCTATTAATATCCTTCAGATCTCCCATTTTAGAAAATAATCTCACATTTTTGGAGTACTGTGATTCCCTGTGTACACTCCTTGACCCGATATTGCCTGTGCCTCTCAGTGCGTGCTAGATCTTCCAGTCTGGTGTGGAAGAGTGACACATTTATGATATTGTGGATGTGCTGGAGTCACTGCATTTGGTCAGCAGCGTGGCCAAGAATCTGTGCGACTGGCATTGGCAGCACAGCCTCTCCAAAACCCTGGGCAGCTTCCAAGGATGAGGGGAAGAAGAAGTCAGAAACAGGAAGAGCAGCTGGCGTTCCTCTGACAGAAAGCACTGTACCTGGTGGAGCGTAGATTTGGAGAATGTACAAAAACATGGGCACACAGTGGGAAGGACAAGTCTCTGAGGACCACGAGCCAGAGCTTACTGTTCCTCATCTCCAAAGCCAGTGTTTTCACTCTGAATGTGGCTGCCAAAACAATGCTAGAAGAAAGCCATGATACCCCAGACCACAGTAAATTGACAATTCAGGTTTTTGAGAGGATCCAAAAGAGAGTAAACTGGAAACCTGGAAGCACTTGCAGAGTGGAGGAACAGGTGGCTGTTCCTTAGACAGTGGAAGTCTGATAGCTGTATGCAGACAGATAATAGAGGACAATTCTCAAAGTAGATCTTAAAAATGGGTGGGCAGGTGTTTTGTGTGGCAGGTTAAACTGCTGCCTGCTATGCCCGTTTGAGCCTTGGCTGCTCCACTTCCCATCCAGCTCCCTGCTAATGTGCCTGGGAAAGCAGTGAAAGATGGTCCAAGTACTTGGGCCCCTGCCACCCTTGTGGGAGACCCAGATGGGGTTCCTGGCTCTACTTCAACATGGCATAAATCTGGCCATTGCCATCATTTGAGGGAGTGAACTAGGAGATGAAAGATCTCTTTCTCTGTCCCTTACACCCTCTCGGTTAACTCTTCCTTTATAAAAATAAGTAAAATTCACAACTTTGATTCTCTCTCTCTTTCCACTCTTTGTCAGTGCTTTTTGAATCTGTTTGTTTTCATCAATACTTTCTCACCTCCCATTCATTCCTTAGCTTGTGATGGCCTGGCTTTTGCTTTCATTCTTTTTCTGATACTATGCAAACTTAGGTAAAAATTGAACTCATTGTGGTTGTGTTAGTTTCTATTTTAATTTGCCTCTCTGCAGCTTGTTAGCTGCTCATACTGCCTCAACCAGGCCATGCTATCACATACTTTGAGGCTTGGCACATGCAGTTTCTTTCTGCTCGGATGTTCTTCCCCTTTCATTTAACTGCTAACTGCTATGCCACTTTGAAGATTCAGTTGAACAGTCACTCACTTGGGAGACCATCCCCAGTCTTCCTGTTAGCTTCAGGCTGCTTTACATGCTCTTGGAGAATACTGTTTACCTTAATAATAGCATGTATTACACTCTATTAGAACTGGTCGATGTTTATTTCTATTTTGAATAAGCATTCAGGGTCATTATATATAAATCTGAAAATCCCATGGACATCAGGAAGAGAGTCCCCAGTAACCTCAAAATCCAGAGAGCTAGTACAAGCAGTTCCTGACATAGAATGGATCTGCTATTGATTGTTTGACTTTACAACAGTGCAAAAGTCACACACATTCAGTAGAAACCATACTTTTAATGTTGGTATTTTTCCAGGATAGTGATATATGGTGTGGTGCTCTCACACAATGATGAACAGTGGCAGTGAGTGCAGCTCCCAATAAATCATACAATCACAATGGTAAACAACCCATACTCTACAATGTGCTGTGTTGATAAGCTATGATGTTTGCTAGGTTAGGTGTATTAAGTGCATTTTTAACTTATATTTTAAAGTTCAGATGGATTTATTGACACCACTGTCAGATATGTAACTTCTCTCCTAGTATTTTTTGTTTCCAGTCCATGCACAAATATACATGTTCATGTAGCTTTTTAAAAAATTCACGTTTCTTGAATATTATTTCATAATCTGTATAATTATTTTAATTATTCAGTGAATTCACTTTGGATGTATCTTAATTTATGTAAAACATTCTCTTTTCATGCATATTTAATTTTTGCCATCTCCATTTATTTATCACATTATATTACAATAAATATCCATGTACAAATGTATTCGTAACTTGTCCCATTACATACTAAGGATAAATTTTTAGAAGGAGAGTTGTTCAGGCAAGAGGTTTTTAGAGTTTTAAGACTTCTGATGTAATGATCCAAATTAATCTTTAGAACAGTATTCAGTTTATGAGAGTAGCTGATCACTTACTAATATAATTGCTGGTATTATGGTATGGATAATAGTTTGAGTGTTCCCCAATGGCCCATATATGAGGGATTTGTTCCCAAAGTCTCGCATTAATGGTTAATGGATTAATGTTAGTGGTTTTTTATCAAGGGTGGAGATTTGAGCTAATTATGACATCTAGTAGGTTGGTCAAGTGGGAGGTCCTTAGGTCATTGGGCTGTGACCCTGGAAGGTAGCTCTTTATCAGAGATGGTTCTAAAAGCTGAGTGTGTCAGCTGTTCTTTGCTTCCTGGATCATCATGTGGTCCTCCCTCCACAAGCATTGCACCATCCCTCACCTTCATCAGACACCAGTTCAATTGGTTTTCCCGATCTTTGTGAGCCTCCAGAACTGTAAGGTGAAATAGACTTTATTCCTTCCTCTCAGCTTTTTATGTTTTATGTGCAATTAAAAGTTGACTACTACAGTTCCTATTTGCTACACTCTGCCTTAAACTTTTTAAAAAATTTGGTTTATTTATTTGAAAGGCAGAGTTACAGAGAGAGGGAGAGACTGAGAGAGGTTTTCACTCTCTGGTTCACCCCGCAAATGGCTGCAATGGCCAGGAGCCGGGAACTTCTGGTTCTCCCACATGGGTGCAGGGGCCCAAGTACTTGGGCTTCCACTGCTTTCCCAGGTGCATAGCAGAGAGCTGGAGCAGAAGTGGAGCAGCAGTGACCTTATGGGATGATGGCACTCAAGCTGCAGCTTAACCTGCTATGTCACAACACCAGCCCTGCCCTAAATTTTTTAAAAAGATTTATTTATTTATTTGAAAGGCAGATTTACAGAGAGGCAGAGGCAGGAGAGGGGAAAGGAGAGAGAAAAAGAGAGAGAGAGAGGGAGAGGTCTCCCAACTGTTGGTTCACTCCCCAAATGGCTTTAACAGCTGGAGCTAGGCTGTTCTGAAGCCAGCAGCCAGGAACCTCCTCCCGGTCTCCCACGAGGTTGCAGGGGCCCAAGCGTGTGGACCATCTTCTACTGCTTCCTCAGGCCATAGCAGAGAAATGAATTGGAAGTGGAACAGCCAGGACTCGAACCAGGGCCCATATGGGATGCTGGCACTGAAGTGGAAGCTTTGCCACTATTCCACAGTGCTGGCCCTATGCCCTAAATTTTCAAGGCTTTAGTGTGATGATCCTGTCTTTTATGAAGATTCTTGTAATAGTGTCTGGCATACTACACGTGTTCAGTAATTATTTATTGACTCTTCAAAATATATTTTACTGAGGGAATTCTTTGTTTTTCAACACAGCTTGGCTTTGAGAAAAACTCATCAAAAGTAACTAAATTAAGATACATCTGTAGATGAATTGCATTGCAAGCATTGCAAATGCTGACTTGCAGTGTGCTGCTAAAAATACACAAACTGGAACTTCCTGGGTGAAACTGGGACATGTGGTCACCCTACTTAAAAGAAGGTAGAGGCCAGCGCCACCGCTCACTAGGCTAATCCTCCGCCTTGCGGCGCCGGCACACTGGGTTCTAGTCCTGGTCAGGGCGCCAGATTCTGTCCCGGTTGCCCCTCTTCCAGGCCAGCTCTCTGCTGTGGCCTGGGAGTGTAGTAGAGGATGGCCCAAGTGCTTGGGCCCTCCACCCGCATGGGAGACCAGGAGAAGCACCTGGCTCCTGCCATCGGATCAGCGTGGTGTGCCGGCCGCAGTGCACCAGCCGCAGCAGCCATTGGAGGGTGAAACAACGGCAGAAGGAAGACCTTTCTCTCTGTCTCTCTCTCTCACTGTCCACTCTGCCTGTCAAAAAAAAAAAAAAAAAAAAAAAAAAAAAAAAAAAAAAAAAAAAAAAAGAAGGTAGAGTAGGTGGTTCCTGACAAAAAGACTTGTTGGATGCCAAAGGATTTACAACCTCTGTCTTCTCTGGAATATGATTATCTTAACTTATAAAATCACTTCTAGAGAGTTTTACTATTCTGTTAATAACTTGCATTTTTGGTATTTTTAGTAGCATGATATATTACAATTTAACTACATTAAGCACAGAGGGGAATTTACGCCAATCATCAGCAGAACACAAGGGACACAGCTTTGCCTCAGGAATGAACCTTAGATGCCGCCACGATTCTCTCTGTCTCCAGCTCTGTCCTTCTCTGTGTGTCTGAGGTTGTGGCCTTTGCTCCTGCCTTTTCAGTCCAAAGGTGGGAGACATGGCTGCTGACATCTCATGGACATGACGTTGAACAATTATAGCCACCAAAGAATGATCATCTCGATTCCTGGTGTTTCATGTCCCAAAGTCCTACAATTGATGAACCTGATTCAGTTTAGGAGCTAAAATCTGTATTAATCAGTTGTGACCAAAGATAAGATTATGGGGGGGATATGGTGGCTTCCTTGGTAACCATATCATGATATTGAAGGAAGGGGAGGTTCCTTTAGACATGATCGATGTCTACTACATATCCCTTTGGAGAGGAGTCACAGCTAAAAAGAAGCAATAAGCAAAAGCTTTGGTGGAGAACTAGCCATGGGTGTACTAGATAATGCGTGACATGCTTTCAGACAAGTATTTTATTCTTTCAACTGTGAAAATAGATTAAGACCCTGAAAAAAAAATGATAGGAGAGATTTGTTCTGGCAGGGGATTACCTGTTGATCTGAGAGGCTCAGTTCTCTGATATTGCAGCAGCTATCTCTCCTTGACTTCTTAAAAGATTCTCCATCATGACAACTTTTGAATTTCTTTTTAAAAAAGAGGAATAGTCTTCATGGATGTACTATGCAGTTAGGTTCTTAATATTGAATTAATTCTTTAAAAATTATTATGATTGTCATTTATGGAGCCCTTCTCAGTTGTCGGTTGCTGTGTATGACATGATACTTCAGAACCAGCCCTTTCCTTTTTCTCTATTTGCTATTCCAAAATTTTTTTAGATTTGTAAACCATAAAGGGTGAAATTTTCTCAAAATCCCATAGATAGTGTTAGTGCTGACTCAGAGTGACTCCCAAAAAGAAAGGCCACTTTACATTCTGCCATGTGGTGCAAAGTGAGATATATTTATTTATTTGAAAGCCAAAGTTAGACAGAGGAAGAGACAGAGATCTTCCATCTGTTGGTTCACTCCCCAAATGGCCTCAATGGTCAGGACTTGGCTAAGTCGAAGAAGCTGAGAGCTAGGAGCTTCTTCTAGGTCTCCCACCTGGGTGCAGGGGCCCACGTACTTGGGCTAGCTTCTGCTGCAGGGAGGTAGATAAGAAGTGGAGCAGCAGGACGTGAACTGGTGTGCACATGGCATGCTGGAGTTGCAGGCAGCAGCTTAATCTGCTATGCTGCAAAGCTGACCCCAAGTGAAACATATTCTGTGAATTATGTTAGCCATTAAAAAATAGTAACATAATAGCAATATAGGAAATCTGAATTGGGCATTAATAACATAAGCTAAACATCATGCTGTTAAATTCAGAGGTGCCCCAATTTGAAAAATCGGTCTGAAAAATCTTCTATTCTTGATTACTAAAGAGTAAGTAATTTAGACGAAGAAGTATTTACTCCTTTGAAAGTTTTCTTAGATTATTGGGAAAGTAGGTACTATTTAAAATTTAATTCTCTTAACATTTATGGAATATCTGCTGTGTGTTGGGTGCTGGTATATTAAGCTGGGTAAGGTCTATTTTTTTATGAAGAAGTCACAGGCATAGAAGTGAATGATGTTATAAAAGGCTGGGGTCTTAGAAACTGCACAGACTGTTGGTTGTCACTCCATGTCCTGCAGAGCATTTGGGTCCTATCATGGTTTATCAGTGGCCATATTTGGGTACGAGTTAGAAATGGAAGATACCAAAGGGGAAATAGTGGCAGAATTCTGTTTCTGTTCTGTCCCCTTCAACCAGAGTGGCTCCAAACATGTATTTATTGATTCTGTTGAAGTTTTATTGTTTTTTCTAAGATTTATTTATTTGAAAAGCAGAGTTACCAAGAGGCAGAGTCAGAGGGAGAGGGAGAGAGAAGTTTTATTGCTTTATAGAAAGGAACTTAGGGGCAATTAGTGTCTGGAATCTATGACATGGTAGGTAAGGTAGTACAAAAATAAAGATCCTTCCATTTGCCATACCAAGGAGCTGCATGGTGTTCTTCATGTTGCTCATCTTTTTTTAAAGAGTGAATTTAATTTTCTTGTTTTTTTTTTTTTTGTTTGTTTGTTTGTTTTGTTTTGTTTTGTTTTTTTGACAGGCAGAGTGGACAGTGAGAGAGGGAGACAGAGAGAAAGGTCTTCCTTCTGCCGTTGGTTCACCCTCCAATGGCTGCTGCAGCCG
This sequence comes from Oryctolagus cuniculus, assembly GCF_964237555.1. NCBI lineage: Eukaryota > Metazoa > Chordata > Mammalia > Lagomorpha > Leporidae > Oryctolagus > Oryctolagus cuniculus. The sequence goes on along the minus strand of NC_091445.1, from coordinate 65,836,494 downwards.
GCGCACTGCAGCCAGCGCACCGCGCTGATCCGATGGCAGGAGCCAGGTGCTTCTCCTGGTCTCCCATGCGGGTGGAGGGCCCAAGCACTTGGGCCATCCTCCAATACACTCCCAGGCCATAGCAGAGAGCTGGCCTGGAAGGGGGGCAATCGGGACAGAATCTGGTGCCCCGACCAGGACTAGAACCCAGTGTGCCGGCGCCGCAAGGTGGAGGATTAGCCTATTGAGCTGCGGCGCCGGCCGAATTTAATTTTCTTGTATTCTGGGATCTTCAGCCCTGGCAATCATATTGTACTCAGATGTCCATGTTATAGACACAGACTTGTGCTTAACCTGGTGACTTTCAGGCTGTTAAAAATTGTAGTTATCAGTTACATAAATTCCCTTGAATTTTATTGACTTTCTAGCCTAGTCTTAACAAAACTCCTTCGGGTTTGTATTACTCATATTTCCAATTTAAGTCCTAACTTGATAGTAAAAAAAATTCAAGGTTGAACTTCTAATAATAGATTAATAATCATCATGTCATCCCAATTCTATGTCTTTTTTAAAAAAAATGTATTTATTTGTTTGAAAGTCAGAGTTACACAGAGAGAGGAGAGGCAGAGAGAGAGAGAGAGAAAGGTCTTCCATCTTATGGTTCACTCACTAGATGGCCACAACAACCAGTGCTAGGCCGACCCAAAGCCAGGAGCCAGGATTTTCTTCCAGGTCTCTCACACGGGTGCAGGGGCCCAAGGACCTGGGCCATCTTCTACTGCTTTCCCAGGCCATAGCAGAGAGCTGAATCGGAAGTGGAGCAGCCGGGTCTCGAACCAGTGCCCACATGGGATGCTTGCGCTCCAGGACAGGGCATTAATCTGCTGTGCTACAGAACCGGCCCCACCAATTCTATGTCTTTTTATCCAACAGTTTGATAGAGGAGAAAATTCTAGGTTAAGGGAAGTAAGTCTTTTAAAATTATAGCTATTTTTGCTCTACCTCTGTAATTTTGTGATTTTTTTTATTGGATATTATTTTTCTTGTATTTAAAGAAAAGACACATGCTTATCATCCACTAAATAAAGAATTCAACAAATCTTAAGCTTTTGATCATAAATAAAATTGAAAGTATTTCATTGTAAAAATTAAAAGAAAAATAATGAAGGTGGGAGGGAGGGAGGGTAGGTTGGGAAGTATTATGCTCTTAAACCTGTGTATATGCGAAATACATAAAATTTGTTCTATTTTTATAAAAAATAAAGAAAAAGATTCATTCCATTTTGCCTCTTTAACATTCTGGCTCATTCTGCTCTATTAGATAATCAGAAGACATGGAGCCTGAAGTATTCCATGTCGAATCAAAGACTACCACTCTTTAGACAAAATTATGAAAGTTATATTAAAGTGTTGACTAGAATGACTGACATTTGTCCTACTTGAATTTAAGGGCTCAAGATAAGAATTTTCTGCTATTGGACTCGGGGGAAAAAGGTAAGGAGGCAAACAGGGAATTGAAGGTTGGGAGGCGTCTACTGAGGCGGAGGAGAGAAGGGAAACATCTAGATTCAATTAGGGACTAGTAGGAGCGGATCAGATCTGCAGCTGGAAGAGATCATCTAGCAGCTGCAGTCAGATTATCATGGTGACTGTAACCCAGACAAGAAAAACACGTGGGAGGCAGTCTGCTAGCAATTTCCTTATGCCAGTATTAAAACAATGTTAGGACTCACTGATTTTTTTCTTCATGAGGAAGAAAATTTCATCAGAGAGAGATTTGTTAGATTTTTTTGGTAGCAACAAAAATGGTGAAATTGGCTTTCATAAAAATTCTATGAATTTTCTACCATTTGCTGGGAATTCACACAAAGGATGTATTTTTGTTTTAGAGATTCCTGAAGTTAGGTGGAACTCTTAGATCAAATGGATAAATCTATCCTATTGTATTTTTTGAACTTGTTACCTTGCAAGGCCCCATTTAAGTCAATACCCAGCCCTCCAATCTCCTACCCTGTCTTCTTGACTAATATCCAAGGCCATGATTAAGTGAATTATTTACATAAATTGTGGACCATCAAATTGTTTCTCTTGAGAATTTATCCAAGAAGCATGAAATGTAAGACACTTAGAGAATCTAGCTAGGTATTTTAGACCTTAGAGCTCTAAAGTCTTAGAGTTGTGGCCAAGGATGCACATATGATAAAGATAAACTAAAATAGAAAACATTTTCTTTAGAAGAATTAAAGAAAAAAGCAGACATTGAACATCAGAGACTATGTAGCCAGAGGAAAAGAGTGGTGTAGCCCCTGTGAGTCCCATCTATAAATTTACTACTTTGTCCCATGGAAGGCTCTTGTACTTTCTGAAGTTTATTCTGTATTGATCTCCATCCAAGATGCCTGACTACAGGTAAAATGGTAAATCATTTGTTTCAGAAATGTCAGTTTCTTACAGGGATGATCTTAGCAAATACAGATTTCTACAGGCTACAAAAAATAAAGAACTGTATTTTCTAAAATATAAATTAGGACACACATGTGTTAAGATTATCTTTCAACTTAGTATATTTACATAAAATATATCAGACCAGAATTATTGCCATCAGACTTACCATTCACTATTGGAACATATAGACTTTCATTTCCCTGGCTTTGCTCTGATTTAGCTACTATAGTGGTCCTAAAACTTCAGCACACATCAGATTTACTTGAGAGGCTTGTTGCAACACAGATGCTGATCCCCATGCTGATCAAGTAGTTCTACAGTTTGACCTGAGAATTTCTGTTTCCAACAAGTTCTCAGGTGAATCTGATGCTTCTAACCTTGGGACCATACTTTGTGAACCATTAAACTAGTAAGAAAACAGGAAAGTACCTAGGAGAAAAAAATGAGTCTCTCAGCTTTACCAGACTCTCCCTCCTCTCTGCTTTCCTATATCCCCCAACCTCCACTCTTTGTAAACCCTTTCTCTTGGCTGCCATGTTCTGCTATGGCACTTTCCACATGCCTCAATTAACTACCGACATCCTGAGGGCAGGGCCACATGAATTTCATTGGTTTATCTTCATTGACTGGCATTATTCCTAGACATGGCAAGCCTAGGTTACGAGTGTATTGAGTAAAAGAATCAATGAAAATTCATTTCTTGTGGACTCTTTTAAGTCCTCACTAACTCTTCTTAGGTACTTAAAAAAGTCCATCTCTGGTGGATTCTGGATTCTGGGATTCTGTTGCATCTCTCTTTTTTGACTTTTATTCTTAGAATATGTGCAGCTTGTCAGAGTGGTTTAATACTGCAGGGTGAAGGGGAGCAGGTGTGTGCATGCACATGGAAATGTGAGTGCTCTGCTCTACTTTCCCTAATTTACCTCTTTGTGTTCATCACATGTTACATCACCAGGGTGAGCTGGTAGAGATGTTGGGCACTTCAGCAAATCATGCATCTCCTTGAAGAATATCCAATTCATAGAGAGTTTGATTTCACCCTGAGGTTTACCACTCTCGGCTCTGGTTGAGTAGCAGTGCATAACCCACAAAACTAGATTGTCATTCATTCACTCAATTTCTCATGACTTAAAGGCACCTAGACATGGAACAAAAATGTGTTAGACCAGAAATGAGAAATCTTGGCTTCTAGTCTTAGCTTACACTTCAGTTAGTTTTGATGATCTAAATACTGTTTTGAAATCTTAACACTCTCAGCATCTGTGCAGTTAAGAGAAATCTGTTCTCAAGAGTGTGGCATGCTTTAGGTATATGTTTATTTTCATACTCATTGCCTCTCTCTAGGTAATCAAGAGATCATTTTTCTGAAACAAAGGCATCCAAAAGGCTATAAATAAAGTAACAGCAATCTGTCCTATGTATTTAGATGCTCTGGGAGTGAATGAATAGAACATTTAAAGTAGAGGAATCAACCAGAAGAGATCATTTCATCTGTTTCCATGTAGAAGAAAGCTAGTGTTCCTCTCCACATCTGAGTCTTTAAAAGGGACCCGTTTTCCAGTTGGAGGAACCAAACCCATCAACACATCTTTTTCTTTAATATTTATGATTTGTTCTTTATCTTGTCTTGTGGAACTTCCTAAGTGCTTGTGTGTTTCTCTCCTGAAAAAGATAACATGATCTCAGAAATATGCTGTTTGGAACCCAGAGAAAGCCCAGATTTAAAGTTTCAGCATGGTCGTTTGGTAACATTTTCCAAGTGTCCAGCTGTTATCATCACCATGTGTTCATGTCTCAGTCTTGGGAAGTATAGTTTACAGCAATGTCACAATGGCAGAATATCTGCTAAAAATGCTTTTTCTGCATATTTAACTTGTTAGAGAAAAACAACTTTGGGGAAGTGATGTTGAGGGTGGAGAAACATATTTTCATGGTGATGAAGCCACAACAAAGTTCCAGAGGAAGAGAAGCTGTCACTTTCCTGCACTTTTGAAATTCTCTATGAAGTTTAATTCTCCATCAGCTTCCTAAGGCATAGAGATTGTATCAGATTTGAAAAATCTGGAGTGGTATATTGTAAGTGCTTTCTTCCCTGGGAACTATGTTGAAGGTGATCCTTAAACTACTTGGTACAGATTGTGCTCTGAATTAGTAACTTACTTTCATTTCTAGTTTTCTGATAGTCTTTACCTAAAAATACTTGACAAAAACAAAACCAAAACCCCATCTCAACTGAATGGAATAATGTCTGGTTTGTGCTTAAGACGGTGTTTAATCATGTTTCAGGAACCTTAAAATCTGTAGGGCTTATATTTCTTTTGTGATAGTAGAGTGGTTCTTTTGACTTCCTAAATTCCTTTTAAAGCAACCTTGTCAAAGCAAAACATACTTTCAGAAAAATACATGATCAATTTTTCTGTCAACGAAATTTGAGTATTTCTGTTTTCCTGGCTATTACAGATATGGCTTCTATGCATGTGCTAGTGCATGTCTTTGGTGAATAGACGTATGTAAGTCAATGTAGTTTTATCAGTGTAGTTACTAAGTCATAAGGAATAAGTATAAGTTCAGTTTTTCATAAGCTCAGTTTTCGTTCTTGGTTTTGGTTTTACTTGAGTCACAAAGTGTAGACAAGTTCCATTTTAGAGAGCTGCCAGGGAGTTTCCGCAGGTGATTGTGTAGACTTTTCTGTCATCCTTGGGTTCCTTTGATTGGCACACAAGAGGTACAAAGGGAAAAGAATGGATGAACAAAAGACCATGACATTGAAGCTAGATTGCTGCAAAGGTTTGAATCCAGATGAAGCGTCTTTATATTCAATCTTTTTTTTTTTCACCTAACTTTTATTTAACTTCTTTACCTATCTTGTTCAACTAATGGTGGCCCTGAATTTCAGATTGCACTGAACTTTCATTATAAGATCTGAGATGGCTTAAAATGATTTTAAGCTTTCTATTCTAATGAAAAATTTTTAAAAATTAATATCTAAAGAATATTCCACTTTGACTAGTGTCCAGAAAATGTCAAGTGGGTGGAAACCATTTTTTTGTAGTGGTTATTATTCAGTTCATAACCAGTTTTCCTAAAACTAAGAGAGACACAGTGAAATGAGAAAATGCTAGAACAGAACTTAATGTTTTGGCCGGTGCCACGGCTCAATAGGCTAATCTACCACCTAGCGGCGCCGGCACACCAGGTTCTAGTCCCGGTCGGGGCGCCGGATTCTTTCCCAGTTACCCCGCTTTAAGGCCAGCTCTCTACCGTGGCCCGGGAGTGCAGTGGAGGATGGCCCAAGTGCTTGGGCCCTGCACCCCATGGGAGACCAGGAGAAGCACCTGGCTCCTGCCTTGGGATCAGCACGGTGCGCTGGCCGCATCACACCAGCCGTGGCAGCTATTGGAGGGTGAACCAATGACAAAAAGGAAGACCTTTCTCTCTGTCTATCTCACTATCCACTCTGCCTGTCAAAAAAAAAAAAAAAAAGAATTTAATGTTTTAAAAATTCTTTTCAGCTATAGAAACAGCATAGCAATTATGAAATCATAGTAACATAGTTATCTCAGTACATCTTTTTTTTTTTTTTTTTTTTTTTTTTTTTTTTTTTTTTTTTTTGCAGGCAGAGTGGACAGAGAGAGAGACAGAGAGAAAGGTTTTCCTTTTGCCGTTGGTTCACCCTCCAATGGCCGCCATGGCTGGTGTGCTGCAGCTGGCGTGCGGCCCGGCCGGCACACGGCACTGATCCGATGGCAGGAGCCAGGTACTTATCCTGGTCTCCCATGGGGTGCAGGGCCCAAGCACTTGGGACATCCTCCACTGCACTCCCTGGCCACAGCAAAGAACTGGCCTGGAAGAGGGGCAACCGGGACAGAATCCGGTGCCCCGACCAGGACTAGAACTCGGTATGCTGGTGCCGCAAGGCAGAGGATTAGCCTAGTGAGCCGCGGCAGCGACTCTTAGTACATCTTAAAGAAAACAATGAATTTAAATACCTTTTTACTAAAAGGAAATTGATTATAAAATTTTTCTTTGTACAGCTTTCTTCAAAAGACCTAAGCAATCCAAATTGCCCAACTATTTCCAAATTCTTAGGATCTAAGTATGGTTGTTACTAATGAACAATTTAACATTTACTATAAATTGCATATTATTTTTACATAAAATAAGAGTAGAATAATCCTATGGAGTATATAGGCACCAATACTTTAGTTATATACAGTTAGAGTATTGGATCATGTCTGTTATATGGCTTGGAGGATAATTTTATTTGACTGAGGAGCCCTTTATTTTCTCACTTATTGCTTGGGCAAATCCATAATTTATTTTGTACAAGTTTCTCAGTTCAGAATACAGTATATAATAAAACAGTACTTAATGTGGGAATGTGTTAAAAGTGAACCTGGTTTCTCTTCCTTTGTTTTGAGGTGTATTGTGTGATATGATTCTGAACACACACACACACACACAAGTATCAAGCCTTACTGTGTGAAACCAGGATCTTTATTTTTGCAAAAGCAATGTACCAGTGTAGCTTAGAGGACCTCTGAGTGCTATACTTTGGATTTTGTGCAAGTGGCAATGGGAAACCAACACAAGTTTTCCATAGAAGAGTAAGATCAGAGGCATGCTATAGGAAATGATTCTGTAAGGAATTAGAAGCTGGAAGATTTGAAAGTCTAAGCTTACCATATGATAGAACTGACACTCCTAATTATCTTTGCAGAACAGCATGAAACCTTGCCTTATTAAACTTAAAACAACTACTAAGAAAAAAATTTGGTGCCATAAAGACCATTTCTTACCAAATTCAGATGTGCCAGATTTTTAAGAAAAATTTGTGGGGCAAATATATACCAATTGAGAAAACCCAGTCCATTAATTGCCCCATCTCCTGAAAATCATAAGAGGAAACTCACAGGTTTGATGAAAAAAGATATTTTATATCATCTCTTGGAACCTTAGTGTTCCATAGAAGTAAGCCTTAAGAACTCTGTATTGTACTATTTTTCTTTTGGCAATGAGAACTTGAGTAGCAAATGGGCAGCAAGTGCAAGACAGTAAGGGATACCATGAAGAAGTTGTCAGATGATTGGCTGTGGGTGATGAGGGACGAGAAGAGGTAAAATACCAACAACTTTCTTTTATGCAAAAATACTTTTTAATGATAACAAAGTTTTCATGTCTTCAGGTTTGTAATATGTGGTAGATTTATCATGTTTGGTAACCTTCCTTTTGCATTCTTTTCCTGTTCATAGGCATGGACAGAAAGAGAGCAAAAACATCTTTAGAAATTATACTTGTCAGGCCAGCGTGGCACTGGCAACCCGGGTTCTAGTCCTGGTCGGGGTGCTGGATTCTGTCCTCGTTGCCCCTCTTCCTGTCCAACTCTCTGCTGTGGCCCGGGAAGGCAGTGGAGGGTGGCCTAAGTCTTTGGGCTCTGCACCTGCATGGGAGACCAGGAGAAGCACCTGGCTCCTGGCTTTGGATCAGCATAGTGTACCAGCTGCAGCGGCCATTGGAGGGTGAACCAACAGTAAAGGCAGACCTTTTTCTCTGTCTCTCTCACTGTCTACTCTGCCTGTCAAAAAAAAAAAAAAAAAAAAGAAAGAAATTATACTTGTCATTTCTTAATGTTCGTCTTGGCCTGCCACAGTTTAAAACCATAGATTATGCTTTAGAAAAGCCAACCTCCTGTCTTAAGACAAAATGTTCTTGAAATGTATGCTCTGTTCTTCTGCATGACATTAATAAAGAGGCCCTTAACTATGCTCATGCTCTTCTATTCCGGTGCAGCAACCGGCAGTGGATAGCAGAGCTGGAATTTCCCAGGCGGTTTATGGTAATGATACAAGGACATTAGCAACACCGAGTAATGAGGTATCTAAAGAACGATGCAACCTTTTGTTAAACCACTGCACACATGACTAGCTTGGATAAATCATTCTTAGCTGACTTTAAAGATAATTGTGTACACAAAAAATGCCAACAGAAAGTTCTTAGCGCAATCTTGGCCAGTTTGCTTGTGCCATAAGCCAGCTTAAAAAAGTGTGAACTGTCTTGTAGTATTTATGAACTAGAAGATAGTACCCCATAAGCTCTGGCTCAGGAGCTGTGGTAGTAATTTTGTGTGCCATGTATATAGAAGCATACTTCAGAAGGTTCATGGGAAATGGAATTAAAAGTATGAGCCTGTTTTTTTGCAAAACTGAAATCCATGTGTAATTTTCAAAAAAGTATATTTCCATATATTATGAAAAATATTTTTGCACCAAAATAAACATGCACTTTATTCCATTTTGTTTTACAAACATTTTGAAGTACCCTTATATTTGAAAATGAAGGAAGCATTGTATTTTCATGAGCAAGGAGTCAGACAGATTTCTCAGTCCTGTGAAGGACTAACTTTGTCACCGAGGGCAAGTCCTTGGCTTTCCTTCACTTCAAATGTAACTGTTATTGTTCATCTTAGAATATATGTCCATCTTAGAAAAAATAATTTTTGATGTTAGCAAGATAGAAATGAAATGTTAGGCAATGAACAAACATTCTTTAGGGTATCTTTATATAGGTATACACCTTATATATGTAAATATTTCTACATTTCTATACATTTGTGTTTATATATATGCACTATATAAAAATAATACATGAGATTTATATCTAACTGTATATATATATGTATGTAAATATTTAGATTATATGAGAAAGCACAGTGACAGTAACCATGTATATTAAAGCAAGGTGTAAAGCTGACAAAATCCCTTACAGGTGATTTTTTTTTCAGGGACAAATGGAATTCTAAATATATATCTATAAACCATACTTTCCTTAAAAACTGGAGTTTTTCCAAGGAAAGTCTTTTAATATATTTTCCCACAGTGAAATAAAGACAAACAGTGCTATTTCAGAGGAAAACAGTTCACACAATCTTAAATTCACATTAAGTTTGTGTTTTACAATAATCTTTATGAAGAATACATCAAAGCATGTGAAACTGGTGACTAATTATGTTATCATTAGTATAGGTAACACAGTGTTATCATTCTGCATAAAATACTATGAAATAAGTATGTTGAGATATTTAATTATGACATGAGTGTAATAATAAAGGAAAATTGCTAGTTAATTGCTTTCCTTTGAGATGAGATTCAAGATGCATTTTCTTGATGCTTTCATGATTCATCCTAAAGAAATATGCTGTTGGATTGAAATCATTCTGGGAGAACTGAGAGGGGGAGAAAGACTATCCTGCACAGAATCACTCCAGTGCCTCTGGAAAGCCTTCCCAGATGCACGTGAGGGAATCAGTTTTGCCCTTTTTGTGAGCCCTGAACACTTTGTAGGTATTTCTCTGTTTCGCTTTTCAGCACATGGTAGTTTAATTATCACTCTATGTGTTAGTCTCACCTTCCTAATCGGGAGCTCTTAAGAGACAGGATCGCCACAGTCTTGGCTTCCCATGCCTGAAATGCTCTCATAGGCCTTTCAGCCAGACCAGAAAGAAAGAAAACAAAACAAAACAAAAAAAAGAAATACAAAATAAAAATTAATAATCATAAACTGTCCCTCGGCAGTCAGGACAAGGACTATTCATGTCATTGATTCTAAAAGTGTCATGTTCACTTCTATAGCTTTCATTTTAGGAGCGCTATTAATTCTCCCAGATCAGGGAGAACATATGGTATTTGTCTCTTTGGGACTGGAAATATCCTACACGAAGGATCTCTGAGACCTTAGTGGAAATAAAGGGCCATCAAAGAAGGATGTACTTTTCTCTGAAGGGAGGAGAGAACTTCCACTCTGCTTATGGCCTTGTCCAAATACTGATGGAATCTGTGGTCACAAAAGGCTTCCATAGCCTTGGCAGCCCATGGCAAGAGCCTCGGGTGATCACTGACATCATAAATAAGAGTGTTAATTGTTAAAGGAACAACAGAAGTCATTGTACACCTACTCCCCATGTAGGACCTCCATCCTTTATGAGTTGTACTATGAGGATCGACTGTAAATCTTGTTCTTAAACTGAGCTCTGTATGTTGTGTGTGTGTGTGTGTGTGTGTGTATGCAAACTGTTGAAATCTTAATATGGAGTTGGTCCTCTGTATATATAGCTAAAAATGAACCATAATGAAGAAGGGGATGGGAGAGGGAGAGGGAGGTGGGATGGGAGTCAGGGTGGGAGGGTGGATATGAGAGAAAGAAAACCATTATATTCCTAAAGTTGTACCTATGCAAATGCATTTATTAAATAAAAACCTAAAAAATTAAAAATATTAGATACCATAATAGATTGGTAACTGTGGGGAGCAGCCCGGACTGGACTGAGTTACTGGAATTAAGACTTATTCTATGCATCTGCTCTCCCACAATATGGCGCTGGGAGAGAAGTAAACAGCTTCCACACAGCTGCCTCCAGTTCAGCTAATAAACTGTAGGACTTGCTCCTGATTGGAGGAGAGCAGTGTACTCGGCGTGTGGGCAGCCGAGTTGGGATTGGCGGAGGAGGACTATAAAGGAGGAGAGAGACGGCATGCACCAGGAACATCTATGAGGAACATCTAAGGGGAACATCTAGCTGAAGGAACACCTGTGCAGCCCCCAAGAAAGCCGGCCGGCGGTGTGCCGCTCCCCTGCGGAAGTGGGGAATGTGGCCAGGGGGAACTGCCCTTCCACGGAGGTGGAAGGGATAGTAGCCAACCCGGGAAGAACCAGCAGCAAACCTGGGGAGGGCCGAGCAGACAAAAAGAACAGCGCAGGGTCCTGTGTCGTTCCTCCACGAAGAGGGGGAGCGACAGTAACAAATCAAAAAAGAGATATAATTGTTTTATTTTGTGCAGTCCTTAGCCTGGCACCAAACAGGTGCTTGATGCAGGTTTGTGGAATGAGCTGAAAAGTCTCAGACCCAGAGGCAGGGGTTTGGGAAAATTGTTCTGAGATGAGGATTCCCTTATTTTTTCCTTTCAGGAGTATGTAAAACAACCACACTATTTTTTTTTTTTTTTTTATCTTTTAAGAGCAGCTAGAGGCTGGCGCCACAGCTCACTTGGCTGATCCTCCGCCTGTGGCGCTGGCACCCCGGGTTCTAGTCCTGGTTGGGGTGCCGGATTTTGTCCTGGTTGCTCCTCTTCCAGTCCAGCTCTCTGCTGTGGCCTGGGAAGGCAGTGGAGGATGACCCAGGTCTTTGGGCCCTGCACCTGCATGAGAGACCAGGAGGAAGCACCTGGCTCCTGGCTTCGGATTGGTGCAGCACACTGGCCATAGCGACCATTTTGGGGGTAAACCAAAGGAAAAAGGAAGACCTTTCTCTCTGTCTCTCTCTTTCACTAACTCTACCTGTCAAAAAAAAAAATGGTATCTCTAAAAAAAAAAGAGCAGCTAGAGAAGAACATGCCTTTTTTTTTTTTTTGAGAGTTTTCTTTTGAAAGGCAGAAATACAGAGAGCGAAGAGAGAGCCAGCATGAGCAAGAGAGAGGTCTGCTGGTTCACTCCTCAATGGCCACATGTTGAAGCCAGGAGCCAGGCATTTGATCCAGGTCTCCCACATGGGTGCAGGAGTTCAAATACTTGGACCATCATCTGCTGCTTTCCCAGGCACATTAACAGAGATCTGGATAGAAGTGGACCAGCCAGGACTCAAACCGGCATACTGAAATACTGGCGCTTCAGGTCGAGGCTTAACCTTCTTCACCACAGCACCAGCCCAAACCCCACTATCTTTTAGTAGATAGAGATTCATCTGTTGTTGACAATCCCCTTCAGTTGCTTATTTATCCCAAAAGGGAAAAACAAAAAAGGATGCCATTTTCTTCTCATCACATTTCATTGGAAAAATATGAACTCGTAGGGTGTGGCTCTTTGGAACTACAGAACTATCCATGATTCAGTATTTAACATGGAAAGGATCAGTTGTTTTGGGGATGATTGATGTTATCTTCAGTGCTCTGGAAACATGTCTTTTTATTGTGGGGTTTGCTCTGACATGCTACAGAGATATTTGAGTGGGTGTGACAGGAAGAAAGAAAAGGGGGAAGTGCTCTACAAAATAGTTGAACTGTGTTGCTCATTCTAAAAATAAAGTTCCAGGAGTCCAAGAAAATGTTATATAACTTTCTCTCAAACTCATTTTCTTCAATTCATTGTGGATTTGGGCACACGTCTCTTCTCAAAGGGTGCACAGCTGAGAAAAAACCCTAGTTTGTAGTTAACAAGGGACTAAATGTGCCACAGGGACAATTTAGGAATCAGGATGACAAAAATGTGCTTTATTAGAGAGCTCATGCCTTTAATCATGATAAAAACCTAGAATTGAAGAAAAAGTAGACTTCAAGTTCTGTCATGAAAAATGGAAGAAAATCAAAGTGTTTCTGAATATAACTGTTAAGAATCATTTCCACCTTTGCAGGTAATAAAAAATATCTGCATAGAGAAAATATGTCATTTTGAGATGCAGGGGAAGGCAAATGGTATGTAAACTATACATCAGAGACGTAAACCAGACACAGTGTTCAGCAATAGTGACACAGAGAGTTGCAACCGATGGCTATATGGGACTAGGAAACTTTTTCTCTTTCCTACCTGCTGGTCTCCTGTAGATAAACACCCACGTGGAAAGAGCAGGAAAAGAGAGCAAACAGCCTACATAGGGCAACTGTGTACATGGGAGCTTTAATGGCAGAGAGGCAATAGGCTTTGGCACTCAAGTCTTTGGAATGGCCCTTGGAATTTACAAAGCAAGATCAGGCTTTCTGGTCCAATGGCTTATAAGCCCAGATGTGGCGTGTGTATTTGTTACAAAGGCAGAAATTGAGATAGACAGGAAATTGGAGAATGAGACATAGAAAGTGAATAGGGTATGTGTTCAAAGTTTTTCCCACAATGTCTTATCTTCCCAGTTGATATAGTATGAAAAAGATAAGACCAATAAAAGGCCAAAAGGTTTAATATTTAAATTCCTGTTTCAATTAAGCATTTGCTTAAATTTCAGAGATTTATCTAGAATCATTGTTAACATTAAAATTTGGTTTATATTTGGATTTTATGTCATTTTAATGTTTAACATTTTTTCAAATTGTGAACTGTCCTTAATTTGTACTTAAAAAATTCTTGGGATATAATGACAATCTAGATTAAAAAAAATAAACGCCGCATTGGAAATAAGTAAGATTGGTATTAAAATACATCATATGAAGCCTTTTTTTTTAGTGCTTAAACCCCCATAATACTTCTTATATTTAATGCTTCATATATTTTAGATGTTTCTAATAAAAGCTTAACCTGATTTGTCAGTCTGAATATTTTTTATTTTGTTTGACTTGGTCCCATTTAAACTTTGTTGACAGAGTTTATTGTCATAATTTTCTAGATAAGGAAACGAGGCCCATAAAGTTTAAGCAGTTTTCCTAATGGCTTGCCACTGGTCAGTTCAGAGAACTACCTAGTCCTCTTCTGTGGCATTGTCCATTGAAGTTCCATGTCATGTGAAGGATCCAGGTAGGTGTCATGTGGTCTAGGACTTTCGATAATACAACTGATGTTAGTAATGGCAGCTATGCACAGATAGTATTGTTGCCACAAAAATCTATGAAGATTAGTGGAAGTTCAATTTGTACTTTGTTTTCTGTTGCTTTAATAATACTGACTACAAATCTGAAAAGCTTTTTATCAATAGGGAAAGCTGCTATACTGATACTTCAAAGAAGTTTTGAATCAGTTTGCAGTATGTGTATGTTTAATCCAGACATCTGAGAACCTTGCTCTGTATTTTAAAGGAGTCATGTCCCAAATATTCTTTGACAGTGATGAGATTAGGCAGGTATTGTTCCTAAACTCTCTGATCCTGAAGTTGGAGTAATATTCTTACCTTTATTTAAGAGCTTTTATCATCTTCCAAGAGCAGACTGAGATATGGAGTATATGGCTAACTCTTTGGCTGTTGAGCTTGCTAAAATGAAAGGTGTATAGGGCTCATGGGCTATTGTATTACAAAAACAATGTAATTTCAAGTTCTCTGTGAAAGCTTTAGACCTGACTTCGCAGTTTCTTATAGTTCCCAACAGAGAATGAAATTACTGCCTTTTCTTTCCTTCTCTTTCCAGCTCATCTTTGCCAAATCCCAGCTGGGGATCATAGGCAGTGGGCATCGTTTCTTACTATTGACATTAGAGATGGTGCTGCTCCATCCAGGAAAGGACTGTTAACTTGGGACTAGACCTGTGGGGGCATTCAAATACCAATGATGATGGTTATCGTATCAGCTTCAGTTCTGGTTTGGAAGGATTACAGTGTCATCATTTAATTACATAGTGAGATCTCCATTACGTGGTTGGTTTCAGAAGGGGCCACACATACCTCTGACACATATTGTTGGTTTCCTACCTTCTATGTCAGTGTGCTCAGGTGCTGGGTGTAAATCACATTTGGTGTAAAATAGTTGTGGCTGTCTTGTTGCTCCTTGCCAGTGACTTGTGTGGAGGATAGGATTGTACTATTGTGTGAGGACAAGGTGTTTGGAACTTTGGCAGCTATCTTTGACCTTGGGGAAAATATGAAATTAAATATACATCAAAGATGGCTGAGTAGGAAATGTAAAACCGTATATGTCTTTTATGATATTATTGAGCCATTGAGTTGATCTTGGGCCGGCTTCTCTCCAGACTTTTTATTAATATCCTTGTGTCTTAAGCCCATTAACCAAATTTTCTGATATTTGCAGATAAAATTATTCCTACTTTATATAGCGTGCTAGTAGGGATTTTCTATGGTTTGGATGTTTGTTCCTCTGACCCCCACCCTTGCAAAAAAATGTTGAAATTTAATTCCTAAAGTCACTTGTTAATGGTATTCCAAGGTGGATCTATGGCAGGTAATTAGGAGTAGAGGAAGACTTCAGGGTGGGGCTTTGTAAGAATAGGAAGGGAGAACTAAGCTAGCAAGCTTGCTCCGTCTCACTATGTGATGTCCTCTACTGTGTTCTGATGCAGCAAGAAGACCCTTACCAGATGCTAGTTCCAGACCTTGAGAACTGTAAAAAATGAATTTCTTTTCTTTATATATTACCCGGTCTTATGTGTTCAGTTATAGCAACAGAAAACTGAAAAACACAATTTAATATTACAGTTTGCTTTCCATAATTTTCAATTCCCACTACAGCAGCTCTTACATTATAATTAAAAGGACAACCTAGTCACACAGCAAATGGCCTAACCCAATAGACATTTGAATATTATGTTAAGAAATTAAATAAATGAATTTAGCAAATATATAATGCAGAAATGTGCCTTATTAGTTCATTGCCAATTATCTTTAGCCCATAAAATTATCCAGGCTTAATTATCAGCCCCTTTCATTATGTTAACATCAGTATCTGCAGCACATTTTGGCATGCTGACGTTTTCAGATGAGTTGAAATATTGATTCCTACATAAACCAAGAACATATTTCAGTATATTTAGAATAGTAAACTTTAAAATATTATTTATTCATTTGAGAGACAGAGAGCTGGATCATACTTCAAATGCCTGCAACATCCATGACTGAACTCAGCTGAAGCTCAAAGCTGAGAATCCAACCCAGGGCTCTCACATGGGTGGCAGGAATTCAAATGCTTTTGCCATCACCTTCTACCTCCCAGGGTATGCATTAGTAGGAAACTGGACTGAGGAGAGGAGCCAGGACTCAAAACCAAGATATCTGTGGACAAAGATTTGATGACTCAGGTCTTTTGTCCTTTCTGTTCCCTACTTGGGTGTGATGAAAAGCAAAGGAATAAGAAAAATCTGAGTCCTACAATGATGAGCAAGAAGAAAAAATGTGGGAGGTTTGAACATGCCGTTAGCTGGAACGTTGGTATTCCAGTGTCTGGACCTCCTCTACGTGTGTGTTTTTTCAGGGGCTGCTCACATATTTCTCAGGAATGCCTGGCATCAGAACAGTAAATAGAACATCGAGCTCTTCGATGCTCCAGTGTCGAGACAACAGTTCCTAGGCCAGCACATTCTCACCCTGAGTGAAAGCAACCCCGGCTCTTGAAGGGATTATGAGAGGAAGGAGATCATTTTCTCAGTGTCACCAAGCCAGCTGTAAAGGCCCTTAGAACAGTTTATGCTTCTTCAGCTCCCTCTCTTCCATCTTTGGCATCCCTACAGCCGCTTGAAGAGCTTTCCCTGAAATGGTAATCACTACCAAATCCATTAGCTGGAAACCAAAATGTTTCCCTAATTGTTTAAAGTCTCATTGTGGAAAGGAAGTTACTATTGATTGGAATCTGAGGGGGAAACAATCCGAAGTTCATGAATCTTTTCCTTCTGATAAACAGAGTCAGATGAGACTGACACATTCAAAGTCCTCAGATTGCCTTCTCAGAAGTCTCTCATTCACCATTAGACGTTTCCTGTCTGTTTTTTTTTTTTTTCCACTTCCAACCCTTTTGTTTTATTTTTCGTGTTTGCTGACCACATTCATTCACCTAATTTGCTTCTTGGGCTTCTCTTAGATGCTTTGTATCTTTGCCTTGGCTTCAAGTTTGTATTGATTTCAATAATTTTTATAAAGGATTTATTTTATTTATTTGAAAGACAGAGTTACAGAGAGAGTCAGAGACAGAGAGAGGTCTTCCATCCGCTGGTTCACTCCCCAGTGGCTGCAACAGCTGGAGGTGCGCCGATCCGAAGCCAGGAGCCAGGAGCTTCTTTTGGGTCTCCCATGTGGGTGCAGGGGCCCAAGGAGTTGAGCCATCTTCTACTGTTTTCCCAGGCCATAGCAGAGAGCTGGATCGGAAGAGGAGCAGCTGGGACTAGAACTGGTGCCCATATAGGATGCTGGCGCTTCAGGCCAGGGCTTTAAACCACTGCGCCACAGCGCCGACACTCAATAATTTTTTTTTTTTTTTAACAAAACATCTTCAAACCATTTCTATGTCTTCTACAGAATTTGTTGTCTGAATGCTAGCACCGGAATGTGGCACTTATTTTCTTCTCTTCTTCAGCAGCCATTTCAGCTGTTAACTTTTTTTTAAGCACTAACTTTGAGCCATTGCCTGATACTTGGATTCTTGATGACTTACATTTTTGGCCATACCCCTTAGCTATATATTCATAGTTCTTAGAACAGTGCTTGGCACATAGTGGGTAATGATTAATATTTATTTCTTAATTAATTAATTTTATTTGAAAGAGGTGAGAGAGAGGAATCTCCCATCCACTGGTTCAATTTCCAAATACCTGCAACAGCTGGAATTGGCCAGGCTGAAGCTGGGAACTAAAAACTAAATCTGAGGCTCCCATGTGGGTGTCAGGGACCCAAGTATTTTAGCCCTGCCAGCATCTTTCCAAGGTGCACAATAGCAGGAAGATTGACTTGACTTAGAGTGGAACTGGATTTTAAACCCAGGAACTTTGATACTTCTGAAATATATTTCAGTTTTTTTTTTAATCTCATCAAAATTTCACTTTAGCCAAACAACTAGACCCAAGTGAAAACTGGCCAAAGGGAGGAATTTTCCTGTGGTTATACCATATCCTATTTAGTTTAGACTTTTAGCCTCTTTGACAAATCCTGGCTTCTCTTTTGACTGGACCAGGAGTGTTGATCAATTTTTTGAGCAGAGATAATATGTGTTTTTCACTTAAAAGAGATTATCACCAGATGTAACATAAATCTTAATAAGTATGACAGCAATCAATTAATATGCTTGCTCACTTTCATATTTCTAAGTGGGAGCTGTAGACAAATATTATTAAACTTTTATTGCATAGAGTATGGTTGTATTATTTACACTAAAAGCAGTTTCATCCTGTTCATAAAAAGCTTAAAATGGGAGACTGCTTTTCCAGGACATTTTCACAGGTGTTGCATTTTAGATCCAGTCTATCTGGAAAATCTAGGAATCAATAATTAAATTTTGGTTATTTATGTTACATTTTTCTCATATCTTCTCATGATGTCATAACTCCCTAGAGGGCAAAGATTATCTGGGTCAATGCATAGTAGAAAACCAGTAGATATTCAGATTCTTAGTATTGTACCAAATAGCCTGATGTTTTAACTTTCAGTCTGGTAACCCAAACAGATATATTAAAGTGGATTAGAAAAAATCTGCTAGTATTTTCTTCTTGATACTCTGAGGACAGAAATAGAATTTAAATTTGGGGTTGTCCTGGGTGGGTGGGGATTACTCTGTGAGTTCTTTCTGTCAGGCAGCTAAGAATCAACCAAACTGGTCAGCACATACTCAGTACTTATTTGCTGGCACTGGTCATAGTAGTAACTTACTTGAGGCTCACAACATCCCTTTGACATAGATGCTAGTGCTGTCCTCATTCAATAAATGAGAAAGCAGAGGCATAAAGTCATATAATGTAAATGATGGAGCTGACGTTTGAAGTCAGGAAGTCAGTCTGTAGAGTGTGTATTAGTAGACTGTCGCAAGTACTTCCTAGGTTCTGGAGTGGTGCTCAACAGTGCCAAAGTACCTAAGAGCATCTATTTCAGACAAAGATCTTTACTGTTAGGTTTTGCAAGGTGGAAAGCTATCCCATGGGGAATGGTGCTTCTCTACAGAGACTGTGTCTATATAAGGGCACTTCAAAAACTTTGTGAAAAATGGAGTTGAAAGATAACTATTTTGGTGCAAGAATTTTTTTTTTAAAAAGATTTATTTAATTATTTTGGAAGAGTTACATAGAGAAGGAGAGACAGAGAGATCCATCTTCCATCTGCTGGTTAACTCCCCAGATGGCCTTAATGGGCAGTGTTGGGCCAAGCTGAAGCCAGGAGCCAGGAGCTTCACCTGGGTCTCCTACGTGGGTAGCAGCAGCCCAAACACTCGGACCATCTTCATTGCTTTTCCGAGGTTATTAGCAGGGAGCTTGATCTGAAGTGGAACAACCAAGACACAAACTGGTGCCCATATGGGTGCTAACATTGTAGGTGGTGGCTTTACCCTCTATAGCACACCACAGCCCCAGGTGCAGACAATTTTGAAAGCTGGGCATACAGGAGTCTTGTATGTTCATGGAAATATGCATTATGAGAAAACAATAAATTGACTTCTAGATCTTTTTTGAACCAAAATAAGATTATCTTTTAATTTTATTTTTTTCTTCAAATCTTTTGAAGTACTCTCATATGTATGTATGTAATCTACATATTAACTGTGACAAGCAGGATAGTCTCTTTCGGCCCTTCACCTCATCAAAATGTCCTTGTTCTAATCCTTGTAGCCTGTAGACAGGGCAAATGGGAATTAGATTGCAGATAGAGTTAAGATTTCATGTCAGTTGACCTTGAATTGGGAGATTATCTTGGATTATTAGTGGGTCCAATGGAATCACAAGGAGCTTTAAAAATGGAATCAGGTTGCAGAATAACAATCAGTGTTAGACTTGTGAAATGTGAGAAAGATTGACCAGTTTCTGTAAGCATTAAGATGGACAGGATTCCATGCTTAGCCTTGTGGGCAGCGTCTAGCAGAAATAAGCAAGGAATTGAATTCTTCTCTTAGGGTCTCCAGAAGGGAATGCAACCCTGACATTTTGATTTTAGCCCCAAATACTGACATTTTGATTTTAAAGAGACCTAAAGAATTATAAGATCATGGTTTTTAAACCCAAATCTTTGGTAATTGGTTATATTGGCAGTAGGAAATGGATCCATTTACTTAGTTACTTGCTCATTTATTTTTCCGTATGTGGAGAGCTGATAGTTTTTCTGGTGGCCTGGGAGATAGGAGGGAAATATACAAACAAATATATGAAGAAACTCTATTTCATGTAGGAGTTGACTCCAGAGGTTTTTAAATTAAAAAGTGAATTCCAGATTTATTCAAATAATTTCAGTATTGTGAAATGGTTCTTTATAACTTATTTTGAATGTCCAACATATGAACATAGTTCAAGATTTAACCCAGTCCAGAAGGGCATCTGATGCAAAGCATGTATGAGTATTTGCGTTTCAAGATTGCTTCTGAGGCTTCAAGGACAGAAACAGGATTTTACGTCTGTTTCTGTCTTTATCAGCTACAATTTTACTTTTTGGACTACCTGGTTCCCCTCCTCAGAGGCATTACTCTTACTGCATTGTGCATGTCCTTCATGAGGTTTCATTTTTATGAGAGTTTATACTTATGTATAATCTCTTTCATTTATTACAAACAATAACATACTAGACATACTGCATGTTTTCATTGATTTCCATCTTATTCAGTAAGAGTTTCATGGTAATGAAAAATGAGCTAAATAGAGTATGAATAGAATTGTTGAAAAGGGGACAATGTGTGATTTCCCTCGTTTCATACAGGCACATCATAAATGTGAATACATCCAGGGAAACTCAGAGTGAAGAGTATGTGATTAACACAAAATACATACTCACATTGTTTATTTAAAAATTAATGATTAGGGTGCTGTGGGGCAGTGGGTTAAAGCCCTGGCCTGCGGTGCCAGCATCCCATGTAGGTGCTGGTTTGGTCCTGGCTGCTCCACTTCCTATCAAGCTTCCTGCTAGTGTGCCTGGGAGAGCAGTGGAGGATGGCTCAGGAGCTTGGGCCCCTGTGCCCATGTGGGAGACTCCTGGCTTTGGCTTGGCCTGGCCCCAGTTGTTGCAGTTATTTGGGGGAATAAAACAGTAGATGGAAGACCTCTCTCTTAGTCTCTATCCCTGTAGCTGTGCCTTTCAAATACATAAAGTAAATCTTTTTTAAAAATTAATGATTAAATTTAGGTGACTGAATAACCAAGCTAAAATCTCACTTGTAGTCTATGAGTTTATTGCTTATACTACAGGGAAGAGAACATACATACTTGGGGTCTGAGTTCTGACTGAAACTTGGCTCTTAGATCTTAGGTTTTAGATCTTGAAGCCTACACAAGAATAGTAGAAGGTAGGGATAAAACGAACTACTGATGTCAAAGTTGCAGATATATGAGCTAGAGACTTGAACACGGCTTTAGCAGAAAATGGTCTTTTGTATGGGGAAACCACAGGAATTGGACAGTGTTTTTATACTTGTATAGCTTAACCTATAATTAAAAAGTGAATGTTAGAGAACTGAGGCTCTCAGTAACTGAACTGCTGTATATGACAATGTTGAGAGGTGTTTATGTTCTGGCCAGAGCTGTATCCTTGTAGACACAGTGCCCATTACATAATTTCCTCCCCCAATGGGAATTTATTACAACAGATACAGAAATAAGTACTTATTCTAGTGGAAATATTTCTTAAGTATTTATTCACCCCAAGTGAAGTGAAGTACTATAGGTGATTAATTGCTAAGCCTTGGAGAGGGAGGAGATGGAGACAATGATTCCCTGCCCAGAGTCTTGAATTTGCTTTGATGGGCAATGGGTTTTGTGATAGTATAGCTATAGCAATACTCTTCAAGTGCAAGTGACAAAATATAGCACAGAATGGACAAAGAGCTTCTTATCCCACATGGGCACCAAGCCCAGCATTCTGGGCATTGGGAGACTAGAGATAGTGTCTTTGGCATGGACCTTTAAGTTCTTCTTCTTCTTCTTTTTAAGATTTACTTATTTTATTTTAAAGTAGAGTTATGGATGGACACACATACACACATACACATGTGCGCACACACGCATACACATACACACAGATTAATCTTCTATACTCTGGAGGCTGGGACTGGGCCAGAATGAAGCCAGGACTCAGTAGCCCCATCTCAGTTTCCCATGTGGGTGGCATGGGCTCAAGGACCGGGGCCATCTTCTGCTGCTTTCCCAGGCACATTAGCAGAGAGCTGGATCAGAAGTAAAGCAGCTGTGACTTGAACCGGGGCCCATAAGGAAGCCGTGTTGCAAGTGGCAGCCTAACCTGCTACACCACAGCACTGGCCGCCCAAGCATTTGAGTTAATTTTTTTTTTTTAAGATTTATTTATTTATTTGAAAGGCAGAGTTACAGAGGGGCAGAGGCGCAGAGAGAGAGAGAGAGAGAAAGAGAAAGAATTCTTCCATCCACTGGTTCACTCCCCAAATGGCTGCAATGGCCGGAGTTGCGCCGATCCGAAGCCAGGAACCAGGAGCTTCCTCCAGGTCTCCCACATGCGTGCAGGGGCCCAAGCATCTGGGCCATCTTCTACTTCTTTCCCAGGCCACAGCAGAGAGCTGAATCAGAAGTAGAGCAGCTGGGACTTGAACTGGTGCCCATATGGGTTGCTGGTACTGCGGGCAGTGGCTCTACCTGCTATGCAACAGAGCCAGCTCCATGTGAGTTCTTAGAATGGGTATCATTTGTGGAGGCAACTGAGGGACTTCTTCAAGAACCATTATTCTTAGTGAAATAAGCCAGTCCCTAAAAAATAAATACCATGTTTTCCCTGATCTGTGGTAACTAATAGAGTACAAAAAAGTGTGGTGTATAATGCTTTGCATTGCAATATGCATAAAATCATTCCTGTGCATAAACTGTTGAGAAGAAATAGCTTAAAGTTTAAATGAACTTAATTTCTATCTTGTAACCACACAGGAAATATTTAGATGTTACATTATCATTGGTTTTATTTCATTGAAAGAAATTATATATGAGTAATTGACCAAAAAACTGTATATGGGTGAAATGGCCATTTATACATTAAATTATTGTTTATAGCCATTGTCTGTATTCCTACTGACTTATGAATTTTTACTTTTATTTTTACTTTTTACTTTTATTTTTGCTTTTATTCGGTGAGGTATTCAGCCTTTCTACTGTGATGTAATTTAAAATATGTTATCTCAAAAGCTAAAAAAAAAAAAAGAAGTGGGAAGGAGGGTGGCAAGAAGGGAAGAAGGAAAGGAATATCATGTTCTTAGACTACCTATAAACCACATTGAATCTATTAAAATTAATTAAAATTAAAAGAAGAAATACCCTCACCCCCCCAAAGAGGTTATAGCTCCTCTAACTGAATTTTTATAGAAATGGATATTATGTCTGCCTGGGGGGATAGTTTGTTTTCCTAGTATTATAAAGTATGAACTGATGACAAATCATTAATGGAAGCTACTGTTAGGAAAGTAAGAGTTGATGAAATTAAAACAAATATTTTGAGGAGAAGAAAAGTTCTGTCAGGGTGGTCACACATAATGAACTTGCATACCTCATCCTATACTCCTGTATATTCTTTATAAAAGTGAGGTGAGGTGATTTTGCCCCTTGTATATTTTTATATCTTAAAATTATTAGTAAGGCCGGCGCCGCGGCTCACTAGGCTAATCCTCCACCTGCGGCGCCAGTACTCTGGGTTCTAGTCCTGGTCGGGGCGCCGGATTCTGTCCCGGTTGCCCCTTTTCCAGGCCAAGCTCTCTGCTGTGGCCAGGGAGTGCAGTGGAGGATGGCCCAAGTGCTTGGGCCCTGCACCTGCATGGGAGACCAGGAGAAGTACCTGGCTCCTGGCTTTGAATCGGCGCAATGCGCTGGCCGTAGCAGTCATTTGGGGACTGAACCAACGGAAGGAAGGCCTTTCTGTCTCTTTCTCTCACTGTCTAACTCTGCCTGTCAAAAAAAATTAGTAAAAAAGGCTTTGAGAGTTTATAATGATACCAGTATCATTATTGATGACTAATAAGCAGTCACTCTCTTTATTAATTTGTCAATAACTACATTTATTGAGCAATTGCTATGTATCAGTTACTGTGTTTTGTGCTTTACATGTATTTGTTCATTAACGTCCAAGCCACTCAACAGAAATCATATGGTAAGGAGTTTTTGTCTGTAAATATTTTCAAGCAACTGTAAGCACCTTCTGTCCCAAATGTAGAGAAGATTCCTACTTTGGAGGAATGTGAAACAGTTAAGTGTCAGATCCTTTCTATGTAAGCACCTAGGATTCCACCATTGTAAGATCATGTACAGACCTGGGTATTTGGAGTGTTGAGAATATTTGCCAGTGGCCAATGAAGAGTTATTTTTCCTCTCTGGCTTCTGAGTAGCTGTTGGTGTAGTTTGGAAATGATGAAGACAGTCACTGCATGCTGCTGTTGCTGAATGGCATCAAAGCATCCTTGCTCTGTTTTCTAGGCAGTGCGTAGCTGATATTAAATCAGTTTATAGAGCAAAATTGGACGTCTGTTGAGAAGCTCTGTCTAATTTCTTCTAAGATCTCTGAGCCTTTTTCATGTTACAGATTTGCGCTCGACCTTTTAACCTTTTAAGCATTATCTCTGAGATACAATGAAGGCTTAACATGACAAGTTTAGATCGTCCAGATGCCTTGTAATATGGCTGGTATATAAGCAATAAATTGACACTTGTTGAAAAATAATTTTGTTGGAGAAGTATGGTATTACTGCAATTTCTTGGGGGAGGGGTCAGAATAATTGTAAATAACTGAAAAATAACCGCTGATCTTACAAGGAGTAGACACATAAAGAAACAACCAACTGAATGTGGTACCACTACGATGATGGAGATAATAACCCAGTGTGGCAAAATGGAGGGAGAATGACTTTTACGCATTGGAGTATCAGAAGAGTGGTTATAATTCAACTGGGTTTTGAAGGACAAATAAGATGCGCCACCAAGCAGTGAAAAGAAAAAAAAAATTTTCTTCAGGAAGAAGATACATTCTGTGACTTTGACCTGAAAGAGAATGGCACAACAGGTCACAGACCTGGGGAAGTTCACAGCTTTAGCAGTGTGCTGGTGGTGGCATGGGGGCAGTAAACAGTTGTGCTGGAGTGGTGTGTAACTGTGTGTGCAAGCAAAGGTTTATGACCAAGAGACGGAAATTGAGAGTATCCTACAAAGAGGCTAAATTGAGGATTTCTTTTTTTTTCTTTTTTTTAGTATAACAACTCGTAATTTCAAATAATGGGCCATGATTATTGACTTTAGGGGTTTTCAGAAATAAATAAAAATGATCTGCAAAACATGGACAGAAAGTTGGTGTTTCTCTCCCTCTCTCCCTCTCTCCCTCTCTCCCTCCTTCCCTCCCTCCTTCTTCTCCCCTTCCCCTTCTCTCTCCCCTTCCCTCCCTCCCTCCCTTACTCACTCCCCCTTTTTCTTTTTTGCTTTATGAACAAAAGTAAAAGGGTCAATTAGAAGTTCCCTGATGTGCAGAATAGCAAAATGTTTCTGCAGCTAGAGACCCAGGATCCATATCTTCATATAAAGGCAGTAGAGAATGGAATGTTTTGTTTTATTTTTTGCCAGCAACATCCCAATACACGATAGCGAACACTACTGTGTGGTCATCTCTAAGTGGACATGGAGCTTCCCATTGAGGCCTCAGAATTGCTCTTCTGGGAGCCCTATCTGCAGCTCTGTGACATCTTGCATACAGAGACTAGTTCACATTGTGCCAGTGACTACGAGTGTCCCTACTGCTTCATTCCTAAGACAGCGAGGGACTTGAGGGCAAGGTTCTCACGTGAGGGTTCTCTATGGCATAAATTGGCTTGCCTTAAATGCTGGATGCATGAATTCCAGTCATGGGTCATCCTGGATGAAGGAAGATTAGTGTGACCTTGGGTTTCATGTGGGTGGCCACACTTACCCTCCTTGTCCAAACTGACATCAACAGGCCCTAATGTTGACTGCGTGACTGTTAGAAAAAAAATTCAGCTGAAGAGGCTGATATACCTCTCTGATCTGAATCCCCCCCCCCTTTTTTTTTACCTTTTTTAGAGAGAAGTGGAAGAGTAGATTTTTTTTTTCCTTGAAAGGTAATGGGAGAAAGAGAGAGAACACTTCCAACTTCCATCCACTAATTCACTCCCCAGATGCCTACAACAGCTTGGACTGAGCCAGGCTGAGGTCTGGAAGCTGGGAATTCAATTCAGGTCTCCCATGAGGGAGGCGAGAACCCAATTACTTGAGCCATCACTGTTGCCTTCCAGGGTTTGTCTGCATTAGCAGAAGGCTGGGGTCAGGAGCCAGAGCTGGAAATTGAACCCAGGTACTCACATGTGGGACATGGGTGTCTTAATTGGCATCTTAACCACTAAACCTCGGGAAGAGTAGTCTTTTGATTACAAAGCCAGGGGTTTATTAAAACGCCTAAGATTTTTCTTGGGGAGGGCTCACCATCTCTTTGCACTTTCACACTGTTCTGTGCTTCTTGCTCTCTTCACAGAGCCACTTACCTCACACTTTTCCAGCAGAATCTCTAATCTCTGCATCCCATCCAGTTTTACCCATCTCCTTCCCCATTCCACAGAGGTAAGGAACACCCAGCCCATGGGCTGTATAAAGCCTGTGAAATCAGTTGGTCTTGCCTTGCTGAGGCAGCTGCAGGTGGGACTCAGAATTTAATAAACATAGAGCAGGCTAATTTTTAAGTTGGTAGTTTTATATGGCTCCTGAACAATGTTATAAATATCCAAAAGGCCCTTGGCAGAAAAAAAAAATGTTCCCTACTCTTTTTGGGAACTTTTTCTGTCACTGACTGACATACTAACTTCATCAGTGCCAAGGTGCTAGAGTTCAGAAATTTAATTTGCATTTTAATAAAGAGTTGGTGGACTTGGTGAAAATATAGGATTAACCCAAAGGAGACAGAATATTCCAGGGCTTTTTGTCCTGTCTCATATCAGGTCCCTGTTGAACCTGGGTTCAGAAGTTCATTATCCAAGCCAGCTCAGATGAACAGAGTTGCTACCCCTAAACACCCTCCATTTTATATGCTCTCCAAGAGCAAAACAGCCCAACATGAGCAATCCCCCTAACCAGATAGAAATGGAGGATAGTAAAACAATTTCTTCTCCTCCCACAACTGGCTGAGAGTTTATTTTTTTAAAGTATAGAAGGACACTAATTATGAATGAAATAAAATACATCAAAAGAATCTTCTTAATTAGCTTAAATAACGATTGTAACCATCAGAAATGAGTCATCCTGAAAACACACGTAATTGCAAACTCCTGTGTTGTGGGAAGTTTAGAGACTGAGACCTGCATTATGGGAGAGGGAGAGAAGGCGCTAGAGTGAGCTCTGTTGTGATGAAGTAATAATTTTTGCCACTACTGAGTAAGGCAGTTGATGATTGAGTGAATGAGAGGCATTTGATACTCAGTTATGTGCAATCTTCACCACACAGTCAACATGAGGGAGCTTCAAAAAGTTCGTGGAAAAATAGAATTTATTTGGTGACGATTTTTTTTGAGGTCCAGGCATAGTTTTTTCATAATATTCATTTTCTATGAACTTTTTGAATATTCTTCATATGCATGGATTTTGAATTTTTTCACTAAAATAAAATCTTATAATTCCCTCCACAAATTTTTTGAAATCTCTTTATACATAGGCACAAGCACCGTGTTATCCTTCCTCTTTGTCATCTGGGAAAATAAGAAATTGGAAGTTGATACTAGAATTAAGTGGATCATTGAAGCTTAGCACTGACTTTGGACAAAACTGTTAAACAGACTTTGATTTTTCTTGCTGCCTATTCTTCCTCCTTGATTATTCTTTTTAATTGTACAATTCTCTTATCAAAACTTTCCTTGGAGAGAAGTTTTCTTTTCTTTTCTTTTTTTTTTTTTAAGATTTCTTTATTTGAAAGAGTTACACAGAGAGAGAGGAGAGGCAGAGAGAGAGATCAATCTTCCATCCGATGGTTCACTCCCCAATTGACCGCAACGGCCAGATCTGGGCCAATCCGAAGTCAGGAGCCAGGAGCTTCCTCTGGGTCTCCCATGCAACGCTGTCATCCCATTTGGGCACTGGTTCAAGTCCCAGCTGTTCCACTTCAGATTCAACTCCCTGCTAATATGCCTGGGAAAGCAGCAGAGGATGACCCAAGTCCTTGGGCCGCTGCCCCCGCATGGGAGACCTGGAAGAAACTCCTGGCTCCTGGTTTCAGATTGGCTCAGCTGTGGCCATTGTGGCCACTTAGGTAGTAAACCAGCAGATGGAAGACCACCACCCCTCTCTCTATTTGTCCCTGCCTCTCTCTGTAACTCTGTATTTCAAATAAATAAAATAAATCTTTAAAAAATAATGAAAGAGTTCCTATAGCTTAAGCAGCTCACGGCCTCTAAGCTGGTGGTATTGGAGAGAACACAGTTGTTGAATAATGATATTAGTCAGGTTTGCATTACTCTAATGAAATGTGTGAAACAACTAACTCATAAAGAGAAAATATTTATTTAGCTAACAGATTTGGAGCTTCAAGGACATGATGCCTGCATTAGATCATTTCTCATGAGGACCACGTGGCAAATAGTAGATGGCAATAGTAGAGTATGCATCAAAGCAAGTGATTAAACCTCAAGCCAGAAGAGGAAAGAGAAGGAACGCAGACACACTCTCTGACTCACTCAGTATGATCACAAAACCCTCTTAAGCACATGCTCTCAGTGACCTAAGAACCTCTCAGTGGGATCCACCTCTTAAAGGTCAACATCTCCCAAAACTACTGTGCTGGGGACCAGGACTTTAATGTATGATCTTTAGGGACACTCAACATCCAAACTGATGCAATCAGGCAGTTCTAATTCTGGTGTGACTTTCAGCTAATGTTATGGAATTCAGTTTTTTTTTTATTTTATTTTTTTAAAGGATTTTATTTATTTAAAAGGGTTACAGAGAGAAGTAGAGACAGAGGTCTCCCATCTGCTGGTTCATTCCCAGATGACCGCAATGGCCCGAGCCGTGCCAATTCGAAGCCAGGAGCCAGGAGCTTCTTCCGGATCTCCCACGAGGGTGCAGGGGCCCAAGGACTTGGGCCATTTTGTACTGCTTTCTTAGGCCATAGCAGAGAGCTGGATCTGAAGAGGAGCAGGCAGGACTAGAACCGGTGCCCATATGGGATGCTGGTGCTCCAGGCCAGGGCTTTCACCTGCTGTGCGACAGCGCCGGCCCCTCAGTTTGTTTATTTTAAAGAGGGGAAAATATTGAATTCTACATCAGCTGATTGACCGCACCCATTTAGAGTATGCTTAGCACCTAGCACGGTGCCTGCCACAAAGCAGAGGCTTGGCAAATAACCTATCAATCTGGGCGTTTGTTTCCGAACAGTCAGAACTGGAGAGCAGGTGGTGAGATGGTTTGTAAAGTTCCGTCATATGCCCAAGATAGGGTAAAATGATCTTTGGCTTCAAAAGAATTTAAGAAGAAAAATATATTTGAAAATGTGTTTTATTTCATGCATATCCAAGCAAAGCCATAAATCTCGCTAAGTTTTTGAGACTATAAGATAAACAACTTCTTAAGAGTTAATTGTCAAATGGTAATTGAAATTCCAGTGGATGAAATAATATTTTAGAATTTGGAATTCTGGCAAGTCTTCCTATGGTCAAGTTCAGCAGGAGATATTTTAGATGTACTTATCTCCTCCCGTGCAGAGCTGGGAGAGAGGGACGTGCAGAGGAGCACTATGTGAGTCATGCCGAAGAAGAGGGTAAAACAGCCTCTGCATACGAGCCTGATCTGTTGCCTCACCCTCTAAATCAGAAACAAAGGGTACTGGACCTGTAGACTGATTTCAGAGGCTTTGCTGATAAATCTAAAGCCAGGTCATTGAGAAGAAACTTCATATAGCGTTTCTGAGTGGGGCTATTTTTTTTTTTTAATTTCAGCTTCTTAGGTTGTTAAGAAGTTATTGGATTTGTGGAATTTGTATTATTTCTTCCAGATATGTGTTGTCAGATGTAGAACCGACTAATGCTTATTTGGATTTCACTATTTAAAATCTTAACCTTTAAATTTCATATAACATATGGCTCAGTATGTAAATATTGAACTTAATAGAAGTTGTTTGTATTTCTATTTTTAGATGCGGGAAGCTAGAATCACAATCACTTGACCCAGTGTTTTTCATGAACAATTCACGGACATGGGAAAGGCCAGAGCATGGCAATGCTCCATGAAGATGCTTCTCTTATTAAACTTAGGAAATCTTTCACCGGAGGAAATCCATCCAATTTGCCTCAGAGATATTCAGAATCACCCGCCCAGGGGCTTGCACTGTGGCACAGCAGGTTAAGCTGCTGCTTGCTATGCTGGCATCCCATAGTGGAGTGCTGGTTTCAAGTCCTGGCAGCTCCATTTCTGATCCATCTCCCTGATAATGCACCTGGGAAAGCATTGAAACTTGGAACAAGTGTTTGGGCCCTGCCACCTCTGTGGGAGATCTGGATGGAGTTGTGTGTTACTGGCTGCGGCTTGGACCAGCTCTAGACCTTGTAGCCACTTGGGGAGTGACCCAGCAGACAGAAGATCTCTCTGTGTGTCTCTCTCCCTCTTGCTCTGTTACTCTGCCTTTCAAATTAATAAATAAATCTTAAAAGAAGTGCACCTATTCAAATCACATGCAGTATTTTCTGTGGTCTTTGCTCAATTAATTTTAAGTATATTTTAATTAAAAAGATATATTATGCTTTTTATTATCTTTCAGGTTTTACAATAAATGCAAACTTAAAATGCTTTTTTCTCTTTGTACTTTTCTCAGAGGTGTGGTGAGCATCAAGAAAGAATAGTTTTGGCCGGTGCCATGGCTCACTAGGCTAATCCTCTGCCTGCGGCGCCGGCACACTGGGTTCTAGTCCCGGTCGGGGCACCGGATTCTGTCCCGTTTACTCCTCTTCCAGTCCAGCTCTCTGCCATGGCCCAGGAGTGCAGTGGAGGATGGCCCAAGTGCTTGGGCCCTGCACCCCATGGGAGACCAGGAGAAGCACCTGGCTGGCTCCTGGCTTCGGATCAGCGCAGTGCGCCGGCCACAGCAGCCATTGGGGGGTGAACCAATGACCAATGTGTGGGGAGCAATCCGGACTAGACTGTTACTGGAATTAAGACTTATTCTATGCATCTGCTCTCCCACAATATGGCGCTGGGAGAGGAGAAAAACAGCTTCTACACAGCTGCCTCCAGTTCAACCAATAAACTGTAGGACTTGCTCCTGATTGGAGGAGAGCAGCGTACTCGGCGTGTGGGCAGCCGAGTTGGGATTGGCGGAAGAGGACTATAAAGGAGGAGAGAGACGGCATGCACCAGGAACATCTAAGGGGAACATCTAAGGGAACACCTGTGCAGCCCCCGAGAGAGCCGGCCGGCGGTGTGCCGCTCCCCTGCGGAAGTGGGGAATGTGGCCAGGGGGAACTGCCCTTCCACGGAGGTGGAAGGGATAGTAGCCAACCCGGGAAGAACCAGCAGCAAACCCGGGGAGGGCCGAGCAGACGAAAGAACAGCGCAGGGTCCTGTGTCGTTCCTCCACGAAGACGGGGAGCGACACCAATGGAAAAGGAAGACCTTTCTCTCTGTCTCTCTCTCTCACTGTCCACTCTGCCTGTCAAAAAAAAAAAAAAAAAAAAAAAGAATAGGTTTGAAATACTTAATAGAGATTATCATCGTTGATTGTGGTCACTGTGTTATAAATAGGTTCTCTCTTAAATAGATGGCTTTTTGTATTACATAATCATCCAGCTGATATATCTAAATTGGCCTTATCTGAAATAATTCCATAAATTGCTCTACTTTTTTAAAAATGGATTTTTACTTTTGGAGTAATTTTAGATTTATAGAAAAATTTACGAGATAGAACAGAGCACACATGTCATACCCAGTACCCATGATTAACATTTTACATGAATATGGTATGTTTTGTGAGAGTTAATAAATGAATGCTGACATACTATTAGAATTAGGTCACGGTTTGTTCAAATTTCCGAAGTTTTCACCTGATGTTCTTCCTCAGTTTCAGTATCTCATCAAGGACACTGCCTTCCATTTATTGGTCACATCTTTTTTTTTTTCTTTTTGATTGATCTGTTCAAAAGTCAGAGTTACACAGAGAGAGAAGAGACAGACAGAGAGAGAGGCGTTCCATCTGCTGGTTCACTCCCCAATTGGCCACAATGGCTGGAGCTGCGCCCATCTGAAGCCAGGAGCCAGGAGCTTCTTCCAGTCTCCCATGCAGGTGCAGGGGTCCAAGGACTTGGGCTATCCTCTACTGGCTTCCCAGGCCATAGAAGAGAGCTAGATTGGAAGTGGAGCAGTCAGGACACAAACCGGCACCCGTATGGTTGCTGGCACTGCAGATGGCAGCTTTACCCGCTACGCAACGGCACTGGCCCTGGTCATATCTTCTTAGGTTCCTCTTGGCTGTCATGGGTCTCCAACTTGCCTTGTTTTCTGAACATCTTGGCAGTTTTTACAAGTACTTGTTAGGTATTCTGTGGGTTCATTTGATGTTTCACTCATTATTAGATTAGATGCTTGGGGAGAAAGAGAAGATGAAGTGACATTTTTATCATATATCAATATTTATCATATATACTGACAACATGTCACAGTGGATTCTGATCTTGATTTCCTGGTTGAGGTAATGTGTTAGGTTTCTCCACTGTGAGTTTTCTCCCTCTGCCCCTTTTTGCACTGTGCCTTGGTAAGGAAGTAACCTGTATGTAGCCCATGCCGAAGGAGGGAGAAGTCAGATTCCCCTTCCTCGAGTGTAGAGTATCTATATAACTTACTTGGAAGTCTTCAATCACTTATTTATATCAGTAGGGACTCATGGATATTTATTTATACTTTGTGTTATAATCTAATAACACTTTATTTATTTTATAAATAAATAAAATGCTCCAGCATTGATCATTGGGTGCTCTTTCAGTTCATTTCTGTGTCTCTTTGAAATTCACTCATCAATGTTTAGCTTGTTCATTTTGCTTTTTGAGTACTTTCTTACTTCTTACACTATTAAATACTCTGTTTATCTGGTATATTTCTTGCCTTGGTCCTAGAATCAGCCATTTATTTTCCCTTCATGAGCCCTGATTTCTTTTATTGGAGAGTGGTATTAGAAATGAATATCTGGGTGCTAGATACTTCTAGGTCTTCTCTGATGAGGATCAAGAAAATGTATGCCGGTGCCGCGGCTCACTAGGCTAATCCTCCGCCTTGCGGTGCCGGCACATCGGGTTCTAGTCCCGGTCGGGGGGCCGGATTCTGTCCCGGTTGCCCCTCTTCCAGGCCAGCTCTCTGCTGTGGCCAGGGAATGCAGTGGAGGATGGTCCAAGTACTTGGGCCCTGCACCCCATGGGAGACCAGGATAAGTACCTGGCTCCTGCCATCGGATCAGCGCGGTGCGCCGGTCGCAGTGCGCCAGCCGTGGCGGCCATTGGAGGGTGAACCAACGGCAAAGGAAGACCTTTCTCTGTCTCTCTCTCTCACTGTCCACTCTGCCTGTCAAAAAAAAAAAAAATGTATGTATGCATACTGACCTGTGTATCACACACATCTGTAGATGTTTTTGCATGTAACTGTATACACCTGTGTTAAGCTAAACATGAGATTATACTGATATCTCCAACTCTCATCTCATCAATTATCAAATGGATCATGCTATTCTCTCCTTGATCTTCTGTATCCTCCCAATCTGTTCCTCACCATCTACTATTGATTTGTTTATGTTAAATTCCAATATAGACATGTGAATTAGCATCAGAATTGTTTTCCCATAGCATTGTACCCCTATGAGGAATAAGAAGAAATCAATTAGGTAATAGAGCTTTGAGGCAGTTTCTTTTGAACTTTGTCCTATGTGCTATACTCTTTTCTAAACTTTATTATATCAGCTCTTTCTGTAACTCCCCTTTGATGAGGTGGTGTCATACATTTGTCATGTTGTTAGAGTCTTTTGTCCTACTCTGTATTCTTTCCTGGAATCTTTGGACCTTCTAGATGATTCTTTAAGTTTCTTGTCTATGATAACTCACTCTATGTAAAGTTCTATGGGGTTTTTTGACAAATGCATAATGTCATGTATCTTCCATCACAGGTTCAAACAGAAGAGTTTCACTGCCCTAAAACAAAGGCTATGTACACAAAGGCTATGTACATTACCTATTCAGCTCTCATCTGCCAGAATGCTGGGCAGTCTATGATCATTTTAGTGTTTACCACCCCAAATGTCATATAATTGGAATCACATTGCATGACTAATTCTACTTCTAAAAAATGACAAAGATCTCAAAGCTCACACTTTTCTAAGTATCTTTCCAACTGTTATTTTTAAAAGATTTACTTATTTATTTATTCGAAAGGCAGAGTCACAGAGAGGCAGAGGCAGAGGCAGAGGCAGAGAGAGGTCTTCCATCCACTGGTTTACTTCCCAAATGGCCACAATGGCTGGAGCTGAGCTAATCTGAAGCCAGGATCCAGGAGCTTCCTTCACGTCTTCCCCATAGGTGCAGGGCCCAAGGACTTGGTCCATCTTCTACTGCTTTCCCAGGCTATAACAGAGACCGGGTTAGAAGTGGAGCAGCTGGGACCAATATAGCATGCATATGGGATGCTGGCACCACAGGTGTCAGCTTTACCTGCTATGCCACAGCACTGGCCCCCAGTTATAATTGTTCTGAAACTCATCTTGTCATATATATATATATATATATATATACACACACATATATATATTTTATTCAATGCAAAGAAATTAATAAATCTAAAGTATACTTTATTATACAATTTGTGAGTCAAAAGAAATAAGTAGACATATATTACTGATTTGTCTTTCAATATTGGTTAGGTAAATTTTATGGTTAAGCATAAATCTTTTTATTTTCTAGTTCAGTTTTTCTGACTCTATTTGTCCCCTCTAGAAAACTGAAGTTTAGCTCTTCCTAAAATGAACTTTAAAAGTACAGGTTGTAAAATTGATTTAAGTTAGGCTTTCCAATTTACTTGGTCATCAGAATAAGAGGAGATATAATTTTTTAGAAGATTTATTTATTTGAAAGGTAGAGTTACAGAGAAGCAGAGGCAGGAGACAGGAGGCAGAGAGAGAGAGCGAGCGAGAGCGAGAGCGAGAGCACTGCTGGCTCACTCCCCAGATGGCCACAGCTGATGGAGCTGGGCTGATCTGGAGCCAGGAGCCAGGAGCCAGGAGCTTCTTCTGGGTCTCCCACATGGGTGCAGGGGCACAAGGACTCAGGCCATTTTGTACTGCTTTCCCAGGCCATAGCAGAGAGCTGGATTGGAAGTGGAGCAGCTGGGACTTGAACATCCATATGGGATGCTGGCGCTGCAGGCTGCAGCTTTATCCACTACACCAAAGTGCTGGTCCTGAGGAGGTATAATCACTTGACAGAGAATACATAAGGTGTAATTATATACTTGGAATAAAGCAAATAGCAAAAATCTCACCAGTTACGAATGATGTCCATATTGCCAAATGCGATGGACATTCCCCTCTTGTTGTTCTCCCCCACCCCCATTGTATTTGAAAGAAAGAGACAGACCGATATGGATGGAAAGAGATTTTCAATTTGCTATTAACTCCCCAAATGCCCAATTCAGCCAGGGGCCAGGCCAGGCTGAAGCTAAGAGCCCAGAACTCAGTCTGAGTCTACTTCAGGGGTATCGGGAACCCCAATATTTGGTCTATCATCCTCCCTTCCTGCTGTGCATTAGCAGGAAACTGGATCTGAAGTACAGGAGGTGGGACTTGAAACCAGACACGCTGGTATGGGAGGTGGGCATTCCAAGTGTTACTTAATTACTGCTCCAAACACCCACCCCACCCCTGTCTTTATTCCCCTTGGTTTCTCAGAATATGTGCATAGACCAGTACTCCCCACTTTGGAAAACCTTTTCCCCTTTTAGCTTCAAGTCCCTACGTTTTCTTGTTTTCCTTCTATCTTACTGCCACCCACTAAGAGTTTCTTGAGGTACTTAAGCTACCCTTTTCTATTATTCTACCTTCTCTGATGTTCCCCATTACCAGTCTTCAGATAAGCTCTATATGCTTGTTATACGTCTCCAGTTTGATTTTTGTCTTGATCTTGTTTCCTTCATTTCTTGAAGTTTAAATACTGAATTATTCTGGAGAGCAAAGAGGCGTATTGCAAAGTGAAAGTGCAAGTTTTCAGCTCCATTTTTTTTCCAGTGGCCTTTTAAGTGAATTCTTAGGCCTCAATTAGTAATTTCCTACAGGAAATATCTATGTAACCCTAAGTCTTTATCAGGAAGTTATATCCACTTATCATTGTTTTTCAACCTCTTTTTTTGGTCTATGAATTATCTGGAAACATTCTGAAAGGAGTCATCTGCTGATATGGTTCTGGCCAAAAATATTTGTTTTGGCTGTGACAGGAACTCTGTCAATAAAGTCTTTAGGAACATTGGTTGCTCTGTATCCTGAACAGGTGGCCTTTTCACTGCCCCTTAATTCACAGCGCTTAGGCAGTTTTCTACTAGCACAATATTATCAACCTTGGTTACATATTGTAATTACGTGGGGGAACTTTCTAGAAGTACTGAGGTTTAACTCATTTAGAGATTCCTGTTATAGACCCTGAGTTGTGCCCAGATGGAGGGTAGTTTTTCAAAGATCCTCGGTGATAGTAATGTGTGGCTAGGTTTGAAATCACTGACATCTGTAGTAGAACAACCTTGTCAGTTGAACTTGGTATTCAGTTGTACCGCACCACTCCCAGCTGAGTGTACTTGGGCATCTTACTTAAATTTTTCCGAGTCTAATTTCTCAGCTATAAAATATTATCAATAGTATCAACACCATGAAACCTTGGGTTGAAGAGGAAATACTTTAACCTAATGTGACAAGCACTTCAGAGGACCTACTATGATTGTTAAGCTCTAAGTCCTGCCCTTTGCATGGCAACATTTTTGTTTTTACCATAAATGTCTTTCTTTTGTTCTCTCAGATGGAAATATATTCTCAAATCAGCATGTTACATCCTGTTGTTATTGAAAATAATAGCTGTGAAAGAGTAGTGGTTCAAAAGTCAAGTTATAAGACCTAGTGTCAGCTGTACTTACTCACTCCTGATGCATTTAGACTGGACACCTGGTGACTAACCCCCACTTTGTTCTACTTCCAGGTCTTTCCTCCTATTTTTAGAATTGTGTTTGAAATTTACATCCTTTGTCCTTACTTTTAAAAAAATATTTATTTATTTGGAAGATAGAATGATGGATAGAGAAGGAGAAACAGAGTGATCTTGGTTCACTTCCTAAATGCCTAAAACAGGCTGAGCCAGTGGCCAGAAACTTG
The DNA here is from genome assembly GCF_964237555.1 of Oryctolagus cuniculus. Taxonomy (NCBI): domain Eukaryota; kingdom Metazoa; phylum Chordata; class Mammalia; order Lagomorpha; family Leporidae; genus Oryctolagus; species Oryctolagus cuniculus. The sequence goes on along the minus strand of NC_091445.1, from coordinate 65,799,123 downwards.
ATCTGGGTCTCCCACATGGGTGGCAGGGATTCAAGTACTTGTGCCAGCATTCCCAGGTGCATTAGCAGGAAGCTGGATTGGAACCAAAGTAGCTAGGTCTTGAACCTAGCACTTTGATAGGGGATGTGGGCATCTCAGGTGGTGATTTAACTTGTTTCACCAAAACCCCTGCACTTACTTCTTCTTTCTTTAGAATTAACCTCTGGAAAATCCAAGAACTCAGTGTTGCCATGTCCATCATTTAGTGGGGCACACAATGATAGTGATGGTGATGGTAGTCATGGAGATAACATTAGTGTTGTTTTCAGGACCTGTATACATGCAATATACAAAATTTGTTCACCTTATATTAATAGCAAATTTAAAAAGAAATGCTACTTTAGCTCTTGTTTTCAGTCCAATTTTACCTGAAACAAAGAATATCTTGAATTTTGAATTTGAATGGAAATCTAGGCTATAATTAATGTAGACATAATGCCATCTCATTACAGAAAAACTGAAATATTGGTTGTAAGGTTCAAATCAATGAGGAAAGGAATATGAGTATAATCAATATTTTATTCACATGCTGGTGATTTATTTTGTTGTTTTAGATAATGCACTGTTTAGAAGTATATCAATCCATAAAAGGCCTTCTTGGATCCATTTGTAAAGTGTCAGTCTAAGAAATATAGTACTTGAACAGCAATATTTACCCCCACAGCAAATACCATTTTGAAAAAAATCGATACCTCATCTCTTCAGCATAGGGAAAGTAACACACAGCACTTTACTCAGCAAAACATGATTCTCATCTATGAAAGATGCTGCTCAAACAATTCAGTGCCTTCGTAGACTTTACAACAATTGAGTAATAGCAAGAAAAGGAAGGGAAAAATGTTTCCTAAGTAAGATAGCCAAAAATCCAAAGATGACTTCCTTAGGTGATTTTCCTTTTGTGATTTAGAAATTACCGATAATGAGAAAATAGGTTAGGCATCAATATTATCCTTAGACTAAATTTTTCATAGAAGAGAAGCAAGGAAGGAGATCTGGGGGAGCAGACTGACAAATTGCATGATAGCCATAAGTGAGAGGGCAGCCGAACAAGAAGGACACACAGAGTATTGTCCTGTGCACAATAAAGGAGGTCCTGTTACACTGGGAAGTCATTTTTAACTGGAGAGAAATGCCAACACATTGATCCTGAATGTAAAGGAAACATCACCAACATATGTGAATGTATAACTAATGCTCAAGTCTTATTTTCTGACAAAGCTGCAATTTCTTTTTTTCATCACTATTTATACAAAGAATATTTATACAGAGAAGCAACTGTTCGAGTTTCAGGACATTTGGATGATCTAAGCCAATCTTGCTAAAGAAATAGTTAAAGGTAGGTAGCTAGAGGAAGGCTGAAAGACTAAGAAGTGGTCAGTCTATAAGTGTGTGCTTTCTGATGACTTCTCATGAACTTGTTAGTGGGTCTTCCTCAACCACATCGTCAGGTCGCTGATGTCAGACGATGTGTTCACACCCAAGGAGTCTCTAAGAAGTGCTTGTCACTAAACTCGAAGTCATCTTCTGGAAGATCCAAGACGGCTGAATAGAGAGGACCTGCACTCACTTCCGCCCAGAGAAGAACCAGAACACCAGGAGACTGAGGCAAAACTTCAGCGAAGAAGTCATGAGAACTCTAACAGCACAGAAAGTCAAAGGCAGCAGAGAAAGAGGAGAAAAGCACACTGCAGCTCCTACCCAGGCTTCCTGGACTGGGGACAGGAGGTAAGGATGTCATTTTCCAGGGAAAAGGTATGTGGAAATTGCCACAACCCCTGCCAGTACCACAGATTGGCAGCCCTAATTACAAAATTCCATAGTTGTCACTGTCTTTAAATCCAGTCCAGAAAACTGATGGATCTGAGAGACTGCTTTGTTCCAAAAAAGGAACCTAATTTACCTCTCTACTCCTGCAAAGCCCCAGACCAGAACTGCTGAGGTACAGACAGCTGTTTCTAAGCTCAATTCTTAGATTCCGGGTACCATCGATGGGATGGGATGTGCAGCTGCTAGTGCACAATCCCTAGCATAACTCATGATCAATCTTTGAGACGTGGGCAAGATACTCTGCACCCCCTGCAGCTTTGTGCCAGAACTATTGGCTCTATGAATCCTGGAAATATATGTGCTTCCCCCATGGGGCCTGAGAAAGGCTCTATTTCCATTCTTCTGCTGTAGACTCATGTTTGTCAGTGCATAGTTCCTAGCATAACCTACCTTTTTCCCACGGGACCTGGGAAAGATGCATTTCCTACCCTGCAGCTCTGCAACTGTGATAATTGGCACTTTATTCCTAAGAGTCCCTAGAACTCACCCTCTGGGACCTAGGGAAGACTCTATCCAGGCCCATACCTGCCGGTACAGAATTCCTAGAATAGCCTAATATTTGCCCCGTGGAACTAGGTTAAGTTCCCCTTCGCATTCCTCAGTGCTGGGACTAGGACTTTTGATGTTAAAATCCCCGACATTACCCACACTCACCCAGAAGGACATGGGGAATTTCTCATCCACATCACTGAGGTTGCCTGGGAGGATAAGGGGACAGCCCCCTCTATGCCTTACAGCACCAGTAATGTGGCTACAGTCATCACAAACCCTAGTGTGACTAACACCCAATTCTTTTTGTTTCCTTTTAAAGATTTATTTACTTATTTGAAGGGTGGTGTTAGAGAGAGGGAGAGGCAGAGGTAGAGGCAGAGACAGAGAGAGGTCTTTCACCTGCTGGTTCACTCCCCAAATGGCTGCAAAGGCCAGAGCTGTACCAATCTGAAGTCAGGAGCCTGGAGCTTCCTCCAGGTCTCCCATGTGGGTGCAGGGGTCCAAGAAACTTGGGCCATCTTCCAGCGCTTTCCCAGGCCACAGCAGAGTTGGTTCCCGAACCAGTGCCCATATGGGATGCCGGCACTGCAGGTGCCGGCTTTACCCAGTATGCCATCGCGCCAGCCCCATAACACCAGATTCTATGGGATCTGAAAAGCACACCTTTGGAAGCCCATCCACTTGAAAGCTGTATTGCGACCTCCATGAGGTATTGCAGACTAGAAAACAGTGGCACTTGTAGACACTGCTGGCATCTGTTACAGCTGAAGAAATCACTCAGAAGTTACACTTCTGGGCTCACCAAAACCAAAGCAACTGCTCACTGACACGCCACATTCCATCTAAATCAAAAGTCTTTTCCATTGACAGCTACTTCATAAAGGAAAAGGAACTATTCACCAGAGGTGAAGACATCGACACAGGCACAGGAAGCAAGAAGCATGGGGCATGATACCTTCAAAAGAATACCATAGTCCTCCAGAAATAGATTTCTTTTTTTACAGGCAGAGTGGATAGTGAGAGAGAGAGAGACAGAGAGAAAAGTCTTCCTTTTTGCTGTTGTTGGTTCACCCTCCAATGGCCACCGCGGCTGGCACGCTGCGGCCAGATCATTGCGCTGATCCGAAGGCAGGAGCCAGGTGCTTCTCCTGGTCTCCCATGGGGTGCAGGGCCCAAGCACTTGGGCCATCCTCCACTGCACTCCCAGGCCACAGCAGAGAGCTGGCCTGGAAGAGGGGCAACCGGGACAGAATCCAGCACCCCGACCAGGACTAGAACCTGGTGTGCTGGCGCCGCAAGGTGGAGGATTAGCCTATTGAGCCGCGGCGCTGGCCAGAAATAGATCTTGATTTGAAGGCAATCTATTAAATGCCTGAAAATAATTCAGAATAATGATCTTGAGGGAACTCAATGAAATGCAAGAGAGTACAGACAGGGAATTTAAGGAAATGAAGAAACTGTGTAATACAAGTCCGTCTACTCTGCTTCTGATGCAGCATCTTGCGTAAAATGACTGGTAACATAGCTGGAAGATGACCCAAATACTTGGGCCCTTGCAAGAATCCAGACTAGAACCCTGGGTGCTGGTGCTGCAGGCAGAGGATTAGCCAAGTGAGCCACGGCACCAGCCCAAATGAATCCATTTTTAAGGCGGTGAGGTGAAAGCTCACTGTGGTTTTGATTCGCATTTCCCTGGTAGCTAGTGATCCTGATCATTTTTTAATGTGTCTGTTGACCATTTTGACATGAATAAAATTTGTTAAGAATTAAAAGAGGAAAAAAAAAACCATCTACAAAGTTCTGAATTGTTTGGGCCCGTTCTGAGAGAGTTATCACTGCCAAGCTTGGTTGGTGTATCACAAGTATAACTCACTTTAAGGAAACTCAATATAATAAGATACAGATAATGATAATGTACTTTATATCTTAAGAATATGGAAGATTTTTAAATATTTTTTAATTTAATTAATTAATTTATTTTTATTTGACAGGTAGAGTTATAGACAGTGGGAGAGATGCAGAGAGAAAGGTCTTCCTTCCGTTGGTTCACTCCCCAAATGGCCGCCACGGCCAGCGCTGCACTGATCCGAAGCCAGGAGCCAGGTGCTTCCTTCAGGTCTCCCATGCAGGTGCAGGGACCCAAGCACTTGGGCCATCTTCCACTGCCCTCCTGGGCTACAGCAGAGAGCTGGACTGGAAGAGGAGCAGCCGGGACTAGAACCCAGTGTGCCGGCGCCACAGGCAGAGGATTAGCCAAGTGAGCCACGGTGCTGGCTAAATATGTTTTTACAACAAAGAAATGATAAATGTTTGAGGAGATATGTTTATCCTGATTTGAACAGTATGCAATGTATACTCATATATGTGTCAGTATATCACATGATACCCCACAAATATGTAAAATTTTATGTATCAGTTAAAATATAATAAAATGTGGATTATTAATAAAATATGGATGTGTATAAAAGCTTAATAATTTTGAGAGAAGTCCACCTAGGCTTTGAAAGTGATTGATGAGATTGGCTAGGGGAAGATCATAATTGTAAGTTCAGGTAGAGCTACCTGAGATAAATCTGAAGGGGGGTCCAAAACTCAGTTGCCAGGCCAAAGGGTAAGAAGGACGGATAGTACACACATGCCTAGGTCCAAACCAAGCCTTTGATCTAGGCAGGTAACTCACAGAATTTCAGAGATCGGGCAATTGTCTCAGATCCATGTGAAAGTCAGCAGGGATCAGAGACCTGGTTTCCAGAACATAGGGATAAAGAGCAGAAGACCTAGACTTTGAGGAAACTATGATATTTAGCAGAGGCATGAAAAACTGGGCAGTAAGTAAGACCAAATACCAGGGATGTGAAAAAGAAGAACCCAGCAGCTCAGGACCTGTGGTGCCATAAGCCATCAGTGACACTGGCTCAACACTGAGTCAGAGAGCTGTGGGTAACCAGGACACTTTAGAGGACCAGGCCCCAGGCCAGGACAGTGCCTGCGTCAGAGCAGTTTAATCGCCCAATAGCAGATGTTTGAGTCTCACAAGAGTAAGATGTAAGACATATGATTATAGGGGTGGTCTGTTTACCCCAGAGTAAGAATTCAAATATGTGGTATTTGTTTTTCACAAAAACCGTTCTGTTTAAATTTTTTGGCAGAGATTTGTTGTATAAATTGCCTTAGATATTCTTTGCCCTTTAATCAATTCATTCAGAATTTATTACTTTTATATTTTGACCCAGGAATAAGCTGTGCACTGGGGATAAAGGGTTGCATAGGTTATGACACTTGCCTTTGGGGATAAACAGATTGGAGGCCTGACACTTAAAATATCAAGTGGTTAGTACAACAAGGAAGATATGTGTAGGATACTATGGGGCACGGCTTGGCAAAGGGAAGCCAGAGAAGGTCTCCTGAAGGAGAGAGCTGCCATATGTGAAGTCTTCAGGTAAATAGGTAAGGGTGGAGGGACGTTGTAAAATGGGAAAAAGGGCATTCTTTCCTAGATGACTGCAAGGCAATGTGGCAGGGATATATGATAGGTGGTAATGCAAGAACTACCAAGGAGTAGCAGAAAATGAAATTGGGGCTGGTGCTGTGGCATAGCAGGTAAAGCTACCACCTGCTGCACTGGCATACCATATGTGTACTGGTTCTAGTGCTGGCTGCTCCACTTACTATCCAGCTCCTGCTAATGTGCCTGGAAAAACAGCAGAAGATGGCCTAATTCCTTGGTCCCCTGTACCCATGTGGGAGTCCTAGGTGAAGCTCCTGTCTTCTGGCTTCAGCCTGGCCCAACCCTGGCCATTGCAGCCATTTGGGGTGTGAACCAGTGGATGGAAGCTTCTTTCTCCCTCTCTCACCTTACTTTTGCAATAAAATGGGTTCCTTGATCTGAAGGAATGTTGTGTGAAATATCATGCATAGATGAAGCATTTTGTAAGCTTTCAGATGGTGGTGCTCCAACAAACACCTTGGACAGAACATAATCGCTTATGAGAGCAGATGTAAACTCTGCCAAAATCAATCTGTGGTCCTCTTCAGAGTGAAAAATTGTGGTGTTACAAAGTGGTTGGCTCTTCTCCTGAGGCTTTGCTCAATATTGTGTTACTTTTTCACTCAACAGTCATTTCTATTACTAGCAACTATGACACTCAAAAGTGAGAAGAGCTAGATCAAATTTTGTGAAAGCTGGTCTTATGCATAGTCTTCACTTAAATCTAGTATCTTGCCTTACCATGGAAACCATGTTCAAGGGTGTATTATGTTAGTATTAGATTGGCCAAGGAGAAAGACTTGCTGACATTCATTGAACAAGTCATCCTATGTAGTTTTTTTTTTTTTTTTGACAGATAGAGTTAAAGACAGTGAGAGAGAGAGACAGAGAGAAAGGTCTTCCTTCCATTGGTTCACTCCCCAAATAGCCGCAATGGTTGGCGCCACACCTATCCGAAGCCAGGGGCCAAGTGCTCTCTCCTGGTCTCCCATGTGGGTGTAGGGGCCCAAGCATTTGGGTCATCCTCCACTGCCCTCCCGGGCCACAGCAGAGAGCTGGACTGGAAGAGGAGCAACCAGGACTAGAATCTGGTGCCCATATGGGATGCCGGTGCCGCAGGCAGAGGATCAACCAAGTGAGCCACGGTGCCAGCCCCTCTATGTACTTAGTTTTTGATTGCTTCCTCTATAGTTTCTAGAATCTTTCCTTAGCTCATCAATCATGGACTAGGTTCCCCAGAAAGTTGAACATCTGCTGAAAGATCATATGTAAGTACTTTATTAGGGGCTATTGCTCCATATGGCATCATTGAGGACATCAGCCTGAGAAGGAGGGAGAGTCAATATAAGAAATTCTCATTGAGTTGGCCACCATTTTAAGGGACTGTCTTAGAAACCCTGTGAAATACAACTCAGGACCATACCTCTTGGGGTATAAAAGAAACACTTACCAATTCACTCCCTTCTTGATTTGTCAAATGTTTATCTCATGGGATAAATGCTTGTGTTTCTGGGTTTAATATGGATCAGGATCCTGTGGTGTCCAACTCTAGACCCTCAACAGAGAAAACTCAGGATGAAAGGTAAGGAGTACATGGTGCAAGACCAGTGTACTTGTATAATATGCACTTGTATAATCTAGTTGCGCTTGTATAATATGTGCCAGAATTGTCACAGAAATGGTTGTCATATAAGTGTCTGAGTATGAGGGACAGGTGGAATGGAGCAGATCTGAAGTGGTTTATGAACATTACCTGAGACAGTCCTCAAAGTTTTGTATACTATATGTAGCCGCTTGCTATTTTTAGAAAAATATGTAAAGCCACTTAAATCTGAGATCCTAAGTTGAAAACTAGAATATTAAATATTTTGGTTAGCAATGCTAATTGAGTGTACCTTCAGTGAAACTGTATCATTATAGTGTTAACAAACTAGGGAATTAGACTAATCTGTTGCATGTGTGTTTGTGTGTCTGACTTTTGCCCAAATATTGTTTTCAGGACAGTTTAAAATTGGAAATCTGCCAAGAGGAACATGTAGATATATTTTCTCTACTCAGGTTAAGGCAGTCACTATGTAAAGAAGCTAGCCTGGGCTTGGTATATTGATTCCTGGGATTCCTATAAGGTCAGCTACAAAGATGCTTCAACTCATGAATTTAAGTATGAACAAGAGCCTCAGAGCAAAACATGTCAATTGAGCCTGCACCAATATGAGTGGTTGGTATGCCCTTGTGCCCCTTCCATGGTTTACCAACTTTGTTTGAATATCACTCGAAGTAACACTGAACAGCTTATGTATTCCTTATACATTTTTGAAAGATTTATTGTTTATTTATTTGAAGGGCAAAGTCACAAGAGAGAGGGAAAGGGAAGAGAGGAAGAGAGTGAGAGGGAGAGAGTGAGAGAGAGATTGATTTTTTTGAACATTTATTTATTTGAAAGGCGAGGTTTTACACACACACACACACACACACACACAGAGATCCTTCATCTGCTAGTTCACTCCCCAAATGGCTACAACAGCTGCTTAGGTAGGCAGAATCCAGGGGGTCAGGAACTCCATCCAGTTCTCCCACATGGGTGTTAAGGACTCAGTTATTTGAGCCATCATCATCATTATCTGTTGCTTCCCAGGGATATTGGCTTGGAGCTGGATTGGAAGAATAACTTCAGGGTATTACAAGAATCTCCCTGTCACCTTCTAATTATCTTGAAGCCAGGGACCATATCTTACATTTACTTTGGCTTTCTCTGTAGCACCTAACATAGAAAAGAATACAATATTAGATATTAAATAAATGTCTGATTGACTCTGTATTTGAGGGTGAAATTATTGACGTCAAATCAAGTATCTCTCAATTCCTCACTGAGTAAATATCAAGGCTGCACTGTAATTTTAATCTGTCATTTGTACCTAAGTTTGTTGCAAAGATTACGGATGCTATTACCCTTCCCCTAGTCTTGTGCTGTGTACAAAGCCTGTGTTTAAACAGGAGCAGCTGCATTCTTGTTCTCTGAATCCTGGTTTATGAGTTACTGGGGCTCAGTTCATAGCCCTGTTTCTCACAAGGCCTCCATTGAGTCCAAAACCATCTTTTGACTTGTCTTTGATCTTGTTGCCCTACTTCTACCTGCCAAATGGCTTCTGTTTCATCATTGTGCCACGAATCTAACAGTGGATCAGGCTGTTCAAGCCTGGATATGACTTAGAGGTAAGGTCAAATGGGCTGTTAGGTTGTGCCAATGGAAGTCAAGGATGGCGATGATAGTATCATGCTGCAGCAGTGTGCTTGCTGATTGGGTTGCAGCTTCAGTCTGGTTGAACATTGTACCTCAACAATGAAATAGCAGATCAAATTAAGGCCAAAGTGTCTTTCAAGGGGTTGTTGAATAGACAGTATTTCTTATTTGTAGCAAGTATCAGTCCATGTACTATGATTTGGTAAAAACTCTGAATGTTCAAGTTGCATTTTGTTTCCTTGGCATACTTGGAGTAATATCTGAGTATTAACTCAAATGTTTTCCAAATTATCCTTAGTCCCTATGTAGTAGTAGTCCATGGTTATATAAGAGGATTATTGAGTGTGATGAGTATTTCAAAGGTTCTTGAGTGAAGACGTTTTTCTTTATGGACTCAGAGTACATGTTTTATTATATGACTATGCTCCACTTGGACTTCTGTATCTTTTTCTGCTACTAGATACCAAGCTGGGTTAGATAAAATTCATCTGTGTGTCATTAGTGCACTTCTTCATGCTCCAGCATTTAGGACATATTCTTTATTAAAAAATATTTATTTATTTATTTATTTATTTGAAATGTAGAGTTACAGAGGGAGAAAGAAAGAGAGACAGACAGTCTTCCATCTGCTGGTTCACTCCCCAGATGGCTGCAACTGCTGGATCTGCACTGATCCAAAGCCTGGAGCCTGGAGCTTCCTCTGGGTCTCCCATGTGGGTGCAGGGGCCCAAGGGCTTGGGCCATCTTCTACTGCTTTCCCAGGTCATAGCAGAGAGCTGGATCAGAAGTGGAGCAGCTAGGTCTTGAACTGGTGCCCATATGGGATGCTGGCACAGCAGGCAGCAGCTTTACCTGCTACTCCACAGTGCTGGCCCCTAGAACATATTCTTTTGAGTGGACAAAGTAATGAATATAGGACAACCACTGAATATATAATGCTATTTAAGATCATTTAGTCTAGAGGATAAGATGTCCACATCCCACATTAGAGTACCTGGGTTTGAATGAGTTGGGTTTGATTCCCAACTGTGGTTTCTGACTTCAACTCCCTACCAAAGCAGACCCTCAGAGGCAGTGGTGATAGTTCGAGTAATTGGGTTCCTGACATTCAAGCTGGTGGTCTGGCTTGTGTTTCTGGCTCCTGATTCTGGCTCTGTACCAGCTCCATCTGTTGTGTGAATTTGCAGAGTGAACCAGTAAATTGGAGCTCTGACATTTCTCTGTCTTTCCCTGTCTCTCTGCTTTCCAAATAAATACATACAATTTTTTTAAAGATAGAATTTTCTCAGAAGACTTAAAAGAAAACATTGACAATGGATGCTGAGCTTTTTCAGTGAGTATTAAAATGAAGAGAAAAAAGAATAGAGCCAAAACTTTACTAAGTGTAACTTTATTCCATGAGTAGGAAAAAAATAGGTAATATATTCTATTTTGTCAAACAGGTACAGGCAGCTTTCCTCTCATGAAGTGATAGAATATACAGACTTGGAGAATGTTTCCAGGCAACCAAACTAGATAATAGCCTCAAGATTAGTAACTGAAAATATATCATAACCTGTGAGTTTTCAGATAATTAGTTCATTAAATTTTTAAATGGATTCTTTCACAGTTTATAAGTAGAGAATAGCACTACATGAAAATAATGATCCTCCTCTTAAATTTCTATTTTTTCTAATTAGTTTTACTCAGATTTTAGATAAATGATAAACAAATGTGCATTTAGGCACACTTGTCAAGGGAAATATTTCTGATGTTTTTACTGTAAGTATGAAACTGGCTATAGGCTGTTGGTTTGAGAATAGTTCTATGTCATTCATCCTTTTTCAAATGGCCAGGAATAGATGAATGATTAGTTATTTAAACTGCTGTTTCAGTATATGTTCAGATGGTTATTTACCTTACTTGGTTTACTGATAGAGCACATTACATTAATAGCTTTTTTTTTGTTCCTAGCATTCTTGAAATATATCCTGACTGGCTATGGTGGTTTTTTTTTCATTTTATTGCTTTATAGATTGGTATTAGTTAATATTTTATTATGAATTTTGAATTATTATTATGTTTTCTATATATTTTACTTTTGCTTCTTTGTCAGAGTTTGAGTAAGGATTATTTTAGAATGATGAAATTAACTTAGAAGCATTTCATTTTTTTTCTATACTTTTTAAATTTCTTTCCCCCAGACCTTTTATTTAAGGTATAAAAACTCATGTATTTCATAAATACAACTTTAGGAACATAGTTATTCTTCCCACCCTACCTGCTCTCCCACTCACACCCCTACCCTTCTTCATCCTCCATCTCTTATTCTCATTCTTATTTTTTATTGAAATCTATTTTCAATTAACTTTTTACACAGAAGATTAACTCTATAGTAAGTAAAACGTTCAACAAATAGTATAAAAAACTTCAACAGTTTTTTATTTCTCTTTTGTCTTTTTTCTATGACCCACTGTTCATTCAGGAGCATGTTGTTCAGTCTCCATGCCTTTGCATATGTTCTAGAGAGTTTTGAGTTGTTGATTTCCAATTTCACTCCATTGTCATCAGAGAAGATGCATGGTATCCTTTCAATTTTTTTTTGAATTTGCTGAGACTTGCTTTATGGCCTAACATGTGATCTATCCTAGAGAAAGTTCTATGTACTGGTTAGAAGAATGTGTATTCTGCAACTGTAGGATGAAAAGTTCTGTAAATATTTGTTAGGTCCATTTGGTCTATAGTGTCAATTAACTGTTGTTTCCTTGCTTATTTTTCTGTCTGGTTTATCTGTCTATTGCTGAAAGTGGGATATTGAAGTCCCCCATTACTATTTTGTGGGAGTCTATTCTCCCTTAGGTCCATTAACATTTCTTTTAAACAGCCATGTGCCTTGTAATTAGGTGGATATACATTTATTATAGTCACATCTACCTGTTGAATGGATCCACTAATCATTACATAATGTTCTTCTTTGTCTGTCTTTACGTTAAAATGTATTTTGTCTGATTTTAGGATGACTATACTCTTTTTTGGTTTCTGTTAGCACACAACATCCTTTCACTTTCAGTCTACATGTATCTTTGTTAGTGAGATGTGTTTCTTGTAGGCAACAAATAGATGGGTTTTCTTTTTTAATCCATTCAGCCAGTCTATGTCTTTTTTTTTTAAAATTTTTTTTTTTTGACAGGCAGGAGTGGACAGTGAGAGAGAGAGAGACAGAGAGAAAGGTCTTCCTTTTTGCCGTTGGTTCACCCTCCAATGGCTGCCGCGGCCAGCGCGCTGCAACCAGCGCACCGCGCCAATCTGATGGCAGGAGCCAGGTACTTATCCTGGTCTCCCATGGGGTGCAGGGCCCAAGCACTTGGGCCATCCTCCACTGCACTCCCTGGCCACAGCAAAGAGCTGGCCTGGAAGAGGGGCAACCGGGACAGAATCCGGTGCCCCGACCGGGACTAGAACCCGGTGTGCCGGCACCTCAAGGCGGAGGATTAGCCTAGTGAGCTGCGGCGCAGGCCCAGTCTATGTCTTTTAACTGGAGAGTTGAGGCCATTTACATTCAAGGTGACTATTGATAAGTAATGACTTGGCCTTGTCATTTTCCCAAAATATTCCTATTGTTTATTTTGGATTTCCTTTATACTTTTACTGAGAAATTTTATACCTTTACCTTCTTACATAATGATGACGATGTTTCTGTGTGTAGCACATCCTTAAGCATCTTTTGTAAGGCTGGGTGAGTGGTGACAAATTCTTTCAATTCCTGTTTGTTATGGAAGGTCTTTATTTCACCTTCATTCATAAGTGAGAGCTCTGCAGGGTACAGCATTCTGGGTTGACAGGTTTTTCTTTCTTAAGACTTGGAATATATCTTGTCATTCTCTCCTAGACTGTAGGGTTTCTGATGAGAAGTCAGCTGCGAGTGTAATGGAGATCTCTGAAAGTAATCTGGCATTTCTCTCATGCGCATTTTAGACTCTTTTCTTTATGTTTTACTGTGGAGAGTTTGAGTACAATGTGTCATAGTGAAGATCTTTTCTGGTGGTGTCTATTAGGAGTTCTATGTGCTTCTTGTGCTTGGATGTCCCTTTCTTTCTCCCAACTGGGGAAGTTTTCTGTAATTGTTTCATTAAAAAGGCCTTCTAATCCATTCTCTCTTTCCAAGCCTTCAGGAACCCTTAAGACTCATATGTTGGGTAATTTGATAATATCACATCAATCTCCAACACTATATTTTAGTTTTCTAATTTCTTCTTCTTTTTATTGTAAAATTTCCAGAGGTTTGTCTTCTTACTCAGATATTCTTTTTTCTGCCTCACCAAATTTGTTAAGGTTTTCCACTGCATTTTTTATTTGATCTATTGAATTCTTAATTTCTAATATTTCATTTTGATTTCTTTTTAAAATCTCAATTTCATGGGAGAAATTTTCATTCATGTCATACATGGATTTCTTTAGTTCATGGGTTTGCTCTGATTACTTCTAAATAATCCTACAATCAGTTTTTTGAATCCCATTTATAGCATTTCTTCATTCTCTTTGTCTTCACATTCTAGTACTGAAGTGTTTTGTTCCTTTGGAAGTGTCAGGTTATCTTCCTTATTCTTGAATTTCTGCATTTATTTTTAGGCATTTGTGGAGATACTTGTTAGGTTTTTTTGTTTGTTTGATTTTCTCCTGTGATGGCCTTTATCTTTGGACTATACCTCTGTGGCTTAGTGGAGTGTCTGCTCTTTCAGTGAGTACTTAGAGACATGTGCTGGGTGTGGCCTGGGAGCTCTGTTGTGTGCTCCAGGGTGAGGGAAGTATTCAAGGTGACACCCAAGTTGAGCATGGTAAATCTCCTCTTCTTCTTTTTTTTTAATCAGAGGGGAGGATTAATCTGCTCTGTTGGTAATAGTCTCATGTTCATCTCTTCTCCTCCAAGGAGACCAATGCCTGGTCACTAGCCCTAGTGGGTATAATAGTCATTCATGCTACCACAAGAACCACACGAAGGATCTATGCAGTCCTCAGTGTGAGCATGGATCCTGCAGCAGTGACCTCTACCAGGGAATCAGGGAGCCCTGATCATAAGGAGTCACCTACAGTGACTGTCCAAAGACCCAGCCACACCCTGCACCCTCCCACGCAGCCACAGTGTTTTCATAGTTCTAGCACTCAAGACTCCCATGGTCATGACCACCCAGCCCCTTGTCAATTTTCTCAGTCAGACTCAGTTGTCACTTCTCAGCTTGTTGCTTGGTTGTGCAGACATGAGCTGGAGCAGCTCTTACGTATGTCTAAAATGGTGCCTGCCCCCTCTTGGCTAGTTATATGATGCTGGTACTAGGTGGTTAGAGAGAGAGAAACATGCCCCACTTTTTTCCCTCTAGGTGGACAGGTACACTGTTCCCCACAGGGCTCCAGGCAAGACTCACACCAGGCTCTTCCTGCAACTTTATTGCCAGTGGCTTGGGCTATCACAGTCTGGTCTCACCTCACTCTCCAATGCTGGTGCTGAGGCTCTTGGCTGCTGGAGTCCTGAGTTGTGTGTATCCACACCTTCCACATAGGTTCACAATGTCCCTCTAATTTACCTGGAGTTTCCTCTGCCATTTTCTTCCAGACACTTTCCTGAGATTGCACTCTCCCCATGTTTTTATTTTTTTTATTTTAACTATCTTCCCCTAGACTAGAGCAGTAAGCTCTCTCACTATTCCACCATTTTGGTTTCTGTCTGTACTTTTTAAACAACTTAAATAGCAAAGGTATTACCTGCTACTTGAAAGATCAAAAGTACTTGTCCTTCAACTTTATAGGCCATGCATTATTTTTTAAAATATTTATTTATTTATTTGAAAGGCAGAGTTACAGAGAGGCAGAGACAGGGGGAGAGAGAGAAAGAGAAAGAGAAAGGGAGGGAGGGAGGGAGGGGTGTTCTATTCGCTGTTCATTCCCCAGACGGCCACGATGGCCAGAGCTGTGCCGATCTGAAGCCAGGAGCTAGGAGCCTCTTCTGGTTTCTCCCACATGGGTGCAGGGGCCCAAGGACTTGGGCTATCCTCTACTGCTTTCCCAGGCCATGGTAGAGAACTGGATCAGAAGTAGAGCAGCTGGGATTTGAACCGGCATGCACATGGGATGCCAGTACTGCAGGCAGTAGCTTTAACCTCTATGCCACTGTGCTGGTCCCCATGAATTATTTTTAAAATAATTTCTTGGGAAATTTTTGCAAGTTATTCTATGGTTATGGATACTTTATTTATTTTTCAGATTTTTTTCGTTATTCTGGTTTTATATTTTCTAATTCCAAATGCCTTTTTAAAAAAAATCTTTTCTTAAATTGTAGATGCTTGAGAGCGAGCGAGAGAGACAGGAGAGAGAGAATCTTCTACTTGCTATTTCCTTTTTTCAATGCCTGCGGCAGCTGGGGCTGTGTCAGGTTAAAGTCAGGAGCTGGACCTCTAGAGTCTTTCACGTGGGTGGCAGGGACCCAAATATTTGAGTCACAACCTGCTGTCTCCCAGGGTGCACCTCAGATAGAAGCTAGACCGGAAACAGAGCATGATCTCCGACCCAGGCACTCAAATATGGAATGCAAGCATCCTAAGCAGCATCTTAATTGGGTCAAATGTCCACCCCCAAATGATTAACTTTTGATCTAATTTAAAGATGAACTCTGATTTATCTTTATGTTAGCATTTTTTAATTTATAGATTTATAACTGATTAATAATTTCTGCTTGTTTTCCTTAGGTTTGTTTTATTTTTTCCTGGTTTTTAAGTTAAGTGCTTTGCCCATTTATTTGACTTTAGAAAGTAATAGTTAAGACCATTTAAAGTAAAATTTTTTGACTATGTGACTTGGTCACATTTCCCATGTCACCTGTTGAAGGAGTAATCTGAACGTATTTTACGTGATTGAGTACTTTAGAACAATATAAGGATGATAGGAAGAATCGATAGTCGAGAGTAGGAGTCTCTTTTTACGAGGCAAAAGAATGTGATTGCAGACATAAAATGAAATTTGGCCAGAGGAATTGGAAGGGCAAATATTTATAGGATGGGAACCCATGAAGTTTAGGGGAAAAATAAGATGTAATTTAGAGATAATCAAACCATTGTCACCATTTTTAAAATTCCTTGAAAATGGAAGAATGGTAAAGATTAATATTCAATAGAAAGATTGTTGAGGGATTTTACACTATTGCCCAGAATTTACAATATGATACAACACTAATTTTCCTTAATTGCTCTGGTCAAATGTGATGGAAATGCCCATGAAAATATTTACTATTGGAGCCAGAGAGCAACTTGTTTCTAAGAAACACATTATGAAGATATTTCAAATTCAAAGACATTAGAAGTAGTCTCCACGGTTGGCCGAGTGCTTTAAAGAGAAATGTGAAACCACTTGCGTTTGCTAATTGCCTACTCAGTTGTCTTTTTTGACCTCTTCAGTAGCAGAGAATAAAGTAATAATTGCATGATTTCAGACCTGTCTATTAAGCACAAGTTCAAGTCCTTGCTATTCCTTTAAATTTACTGACCTTGATCAAATTACTTCAGTGGCTCTTACCATTAATTTCCACAGAAATCAAACAAAAGGTAAGAATTCTTAGATACCCTATTCCCTTCTAATGTTGAAGTTTATGAATTCTGTGATCCAAATTTTTACTAATGTTTGATAATTTCAACTTATTTTTCCAGTTTTATCCATCTGTAGATGTATCTGTCTATAACCATTGATAAATAGTAGTATATATATATCTAAGGATATAGACACAGATATAGGTATCAATAGATAGATACAGATATACATAAATAGGGACATAGATATCTCTATAAAGGCATATATATATATTGATATAGATAGATTTGGATACCTATGTATAGATACAGATATTGATAGAGAGATATAGACATATTTTTATCATCAGGTAGAAATACATCCAAACCATGCCAAAATATAATGATAACCCATATTTATTTTTTATTATGTGTTAGGTACTTTACATGCATTCTCTAATGCAAAGAGGCAATATAGTATAATGCTTACAGAGTCAAACATCAAAGATCCAATCTTCTCTTCCATTCACCACTTCCAGCCAGGTGGTTTAACATTTTTATTATGTTTGGTTTTTAAAAATTGAAAGAGAAAGGGAGAGAGAAAGGGGGGCAGAGATATATTGAAAAAATCTTTCATTCTTCTCATTTACCCACAAAATGCCTGCAACAGCTGGGATTAGGCCAGGCCAAAGCCAGGAGCACAAAACTCAGGCTGGATGTCCTGCCTGGGAAGTAGTAACTGAAATGTTGGAGCCCATGCTTGGTGCCTAGGATGTGCATTAGCAGGACACTGGATGGAGGTGGAGCCAGACTTCAGCTCAGGCATTCTGTTATGGGATGTGGGATCCTAAATGTTATGCTTAATGCCAGCCTGATCCAGGTGGTTTTTGCCAAGTGTTTCTGAAACTTTAGTGTGCACAGGAGTCTGTCAAATAGAGAAGCAGGTTCCAGTACAGTTCTCTGAACAGGAGCTGGAAATGCTGCATGTCTAACAAGCTCTTAAGTCACACAATGCTTCTAGTCCTTAAGCCACATATCTGTGCTCTGGGGATTAAGGAAACTATTCAAGTAAAGCACTTTAGTTGTACCTGGACTACAATAAAGATGTAATAAATGTCAAATGTTATTATGATCAACACTTAAATCAATCCCAGGATTGATTTAATAGGCAAGATGGGTGCCTATTATTATCATTTTTCCTAGGGAGAAAACCAAAGGTAGAAGAGCTAAATAAATTGTTCGGGGTCACATAACTAGTAACAAGTTCAAGGCTTTGACTTAAAAGGTATTTATTTCCCCACAGTCTGTGCAGGAAGAAACTGCTCACAGTCCTTTGTTCATAATTTTTTCCTCTCCAGAATTGACTCCAAAAATTCTTTTTACTACTATTTGTTTCTTCATTAATTGGGCAGAGTTTCTTCCTGAATATTTGAAAGTATGCATCATGTGACACTATTAGTCATGTCCTCAGTAGAAACAGTTTCTGTCTTCTTGTGTTGACAGTTTCCTCTCCAAGTCTTGTGCATCTTAGTTTTTCAGAAATATTTCTTGATTTGTTCATTTGCATTAGCTTTTTTTCATACTGCAGATGGAAAGACTAAGAAAGGACTAGGTTCTTTCCCTAGGTGAGAGGGTTTTTGAAATAATGCTGCAGACTTCCTGACAACAGGGTTTGTGTCTTGAAAGGATTTGGTGGGGGAATGAGGTAGGCTGTGTGTTCTGCCTGCTGGTTTCCCTTGTGACCACTGGTACCTCAGTGGGAGACCTGGTGAGGATTAACTGTTTCATGACTGATGCATCAGTTTGGGAATGAATTTACAACCTGAACTGAAGACAAAAGTCATATGATTTGTACACTTACCATTTGTCATCCGGTCAGTTTTCTCTGAATTCAAAAGAACTTAAAAAGGATAACAGTCAATAACCCTAAGGCACTAATGGATGTGTGAGTCAACCTTGGCTCAAGTTTTTGCTCTTTTATTGAAAAAGCAATGACCCAAGTCATTTTTATAGGCACTAATGTTCTTTGTGTACCAGAAGCAAAGTGAATTAATGTTTGCGATTCCTAAAAACATTAATTGTTTACATTTTAAATTGAATTTGGGTTTGAAAAGCAAATAGAAAATATTGGATTAAAATATTAAGCAGAAAAAAATTGTACTTATTCCATTCTTAGAGGTTGTTCCCAGAGATAATTTGATATGGTTCATTAACTTTCAACTCTCATCCACCAAAGCTATTGCTCCTTTCATCTAAGTTCATTTAATTAGTTTTGTTCTTCAGGTTTTCACTTGAGTGGTTACCAAATCAATGGCTGAGA
The DNA here is from genome assembly GCF_964237555.1 of Oryctolagus cuniculus. Taxonomy (NCBI): domain Eukaryota; kingdom Metazoa; phylum Chordata; class Mammalia; order Lagomorpha; family Leporidae; genus Oryctolagus; species Oryctolagus cuniculus. Next base: position 65,780,188 of record NC_091445.1, on the reverse strand, counting down.
ACATATTATAGAAGTTTAGGGATTTAATATATTTGGAGAGCAATGATTTAAAAATGTAGCATGTCAGACTTACTTAAACTGGTTAACAGAAGAGAAATTAAATCTCCCAAAATAGCATCACTATGCAGACTATGCCAGTAATTTAAGGGGAAGTGACCTGATCTGAGAAGTGAGGACTATTGCTATAAATCTCAGCATCTGACTTTACTACAAGTTTCATTTCCTCCTAGGTTATTCAAAAGGCATGTTAAGAATGAATGCTGTTGCTTGGAACTTTGGCCTGTGGGGGGTAGGTTTTTTTTTTTTAATGCTTTTTGCTGCTGAAACAAAGCAGTTGTACACACTTGCTAATTTATGGGTCTTTTTATTCATTCCATGCAGTTGTGTCAAGAGGGTGCTGTGAACTAGCCTGGCTATTGGAATGAATGAGGGGAGTCTGAGAGTCTGAGAAAGGGAAAAAAGCTAAAGATTTCCTATTAATGTTTGGCTGGATAAGTGGATGTAATAGAGCAGTTGCTCATTTACTGAGAGACTGGGGAAGGAGACATTTTAGAGGCTGTGGAATAAGAATCCAGAGTTGGGTTTGGGATACTAAGAGATGTCTTGTAGGTGCTAAGATGTGAGTGTTCTGGGCTGGTGTTTCAGAGGTCATCATCACACAAACAGAATATTAAGCTATTACATTAGGTCAGAGCACCTGGGGAGTAGGTACAATTTTCCATAAGGTCAGTATCTGAGCCTTGGTCATCCCAAGGGACAGCCTCCAAATTAGATGGAAAAGGAGCAGCCTATGAAGCAGGAAGAAAAATAATCAAGTGTGCGGTCCTGGAAGCCAGCACAAGTGGTGTTGTAAGGACAGGATTACCTCTGCACAGTGTTGCCTGGAGTAGAGGAGGATGTTGATACTTGTTTGGCAATGTGAATGAACCTAGAGGAAAGCAGAGTTCACATTCTGATTAGAAAGGTTGAGAATGTGAAGACAGTTATCACAGACATCTCCCTTGAGGAATTTTTTTTTTTGACAGGCAGAGTGGACAGTGAAAGAGAGAGACAGAGAGAAAGGTCTTCCTTTGCCGTTGGTTCACCCTCCAATGGGCGCTGCGGCCGGCGCACCGCACTGATCCGATGGCAGGAGCCAGGTACTTATCCTGGTCTCCCATGGGGTGCAAGGTCCAAGGACTTGGGCCATCCTCCACTGCACTCCCTGGCCACAGCAGAGAGCTGGCCTGGAAGAGGGGCAACCGGGACAGAATCCGGCGCCCCGACTGGGACTAGAACCCTGTGTGCCGGCGCCACAAGGTGGAGGATTAGCCTAGTGAGCCACGGCGCCGGCCTCCCTTGAGGAATTTTGCTATAAATGTAAATAGAAAAATAGGCCAGGTGCTAGAAGGAGATGTGGGTCAAGAAGGGTTTGTATGGTGGGAGATATTACAGTATAACTGCATGTAGATTTTTGAAAGACTGCTGATGCAATGAAAAGTGGGGGTACGTTTAGGAGCAATATGTGAGTAGGGGTCAGTTGATAGACTTCAGATAATATTAGGAAGGATTAGCTTTAGATAGAGACAAGAACAATTCATCCATTGTGATAAGAGGGAATGTAGAGGGTATGTGCAAAGATGTCCATAGGCTATTAAACTTGATGTAGGGAGGATATGAAAATGGTCTCTCCGATACCTCTGGTTAGGAAAATGGGAGGTAGTTCTTTTGGCTCGGTGTAAGGATGGAGCCAGTGTGGAAGTCTGGGGAGACAAAAAGCATGAAAGAAGTGCCCAAAGAGTTGGAAAGTCAGAGCAATGTATTATTAGTATTAGCTTTTGAGTAGTATTAGCTTTTGAGGCTCAAGTTTGTATTTGAAAAAGCAGTCAGCATGGCTCTGTGTTTTCCTCTAGCAACATTCGCCTGTGTAGTTCAGATACGCAGTAGGTACAGGGTTGGTTTCAGTACATGGGGATTTTATCAAATACAAAAGAAGCAAAGTAACTGATGATATATGGAAAGAGTGATTAAAATGATGGATCTTGAGATCTAATTTGGTAGGAAAAGAAAGAGGAATTTGAGAAGGTGGTGGTAGGATTAATGAATTGAATATCCCAGTGGGGCCAAAGGAGTTTCAGATTAAGTATGGGAGGGAAGGTGAGCAGGAAAGATTGGGTTTAGAGATTGGGAAATGGTATGCTTGAAATTGAGATTGCAGCTCTCAATCAGTAAAATGATCTAGGGTGTAACCAAGTATGCAGCAAGAAAAAGGAAAGATCAGTTGAAGTGGGGGTGAGGGTAGAGTTGTGGCACAGCAGATTAAGCTGAGGTCTGCAATGCTGGCACCTCATATGTGTACCAGTTTGAGTCTTGCTACTCTACTTCTGATCCTGCACTCTGCTAATATGCTTGGGAAAAGAGCGGAGGTGGGCCCAAAAGCTTGAGCCCCTGCATGCATGTGGGAGACCTGAATGAAGTTCCTGGTTCCTGGCTGCAGCCTTGCCTGACCTTTCTGTTTTGAACGTTTGGGGAGTAAACCAGTCAATGGAAGATCGCTCTCTGTCTCTGTTTCTCTTGTCTCTCTCTCTCTCTCTTTCTCTGCCTTTCAAGTAAATAAAAAGACTTAAAAACAAAGAAGTGTGGGGGGTATCAAGAAATTGCAGGCCATAGTATAAATGGACCAGTTATTTGAACAATTTATCACTAATCAATCACAGGAAAAGTGATAGAAAAGAAGACACAACCCAAAATTCCAATTTTTCAATCCAGGGAATGAGAGGAGGATAATAGATAATTGTGGTAAGAAGTGATGGCAGTTGAAAAATATATTTTTGAAATCAAAACTTTAAAGGGAGCTCTGACAACATGACGTGTGTTTTACTGGAAAATTCAATTTCTCAGGCAGAGACCTAGAATAAGCAGAGTGTTAGGTATTACTGTTGTTGGAACATTGCCAAATAGGTGTGCTAGAGCAAAATGGAGAGGTAATGAAATATGTTTTCAAGGGGGTCATTCTAATTGAGAATGAATGAAATTCAAACCAGGTAAGAAAATAAGGGAAAAATTAGAAGAATGACCAAGAGGCAAAGTTAGGTATTGGCTCTTTTTCAGTGGTTTGGAAGTCTTGATAAATAGAATTAGAGAATTTGGGAACAGTGTGTATGGAGTAAACAAGATCTAAGGTTTGAGCATGGTGTTCAGATAGTGAGGAATGTGAGGCTGATATTTGAAAGTAGAAAAGTAAAGAGATTGGACTAGAATGGAGGAAACAAGGGTTTGGCATGAGAGGGTGAAGAAACTGACACAATACTGTTGATTCCATTAAATGTTTTCACTGGAGTTGGGGTGGAAATCAAGCTATAGAACAGATGATGAAGTCACAACTAACAAAAACATGCTTTAAGTTTCAAAACTTCTGTGCTTTTGGGGCAGGCATTTAGCCTAGCAGTTAAGACACCCGTTAAGATGCCTGCATATCTTATCAGAGATCCTGGAAACTACAAGCCTCTTATCAACTACAGAGTACAGTAAAATGTGTGGTTATAGAAGATGCCATCTGGTGTAATAAGGACAGTTTCCTCATCTGTAGAGTGGATATCCTGGCATTATATATGACTATCATTTAGTAGCTACATGATCTTCTATCTTCAAATATAAAGCAGGGCTAATAGTATCCAAGTACCCCTGTGGTTATGAAAATAAATCAGTGAGATGAGAGAGAGCTAAGGAAAGTACTGCTTGGCATACTGAGTGCTCTTTTACTAAAAACGTATTTATTTATTGAAAAAGCAGAGAGACAGAGACAAAGGCTAAAAGAGAGAGAGAGAGAAAGAAAGAGGGAGCACTCCCATCCTCTGGCTTACTCCCCAGGTGTCTGCAACAGCCAGAGCTGGATCAGGCTGAAGCGGAGAGCTTGGAATTTAGTCTGTTTTACGTGGGTGATAGGCTAAGTAATGCGTTAGCAGGAAAATGGAATAGGGACCAGAGCTGGAACTTGAACCTAGGCATTCTTGCATAGGTTGCAGGAGTCATATTCAGTGTTTTAATAATTATTATTTCCTTAACTTTATCAATTGCTATTCATATTTGGACCTAGAATGCTTGTTAAACCAGAGAGGAAAAATCCATAACAGTGGACAAGGATGGACCAGGAGAGATATGGGGCGTTGGGGAAATTTTTCAGTACTTCTAAAACCACATTAAGGCTGAAAATTCATATTTATAATTTGGCATTAGTTTGTAGGTTAGAATATATTGTTATTATTATGCCACAGGAAAAAGAAATATTGATTAAAAATAGATTCTGATCCCTTCCAAATCAATGTGACCTCTCCTTAACAGATCTAAATCAATCAAGCCTTTGCTATATTCAGTTCTTCAGGAGTGACTCTATTCATAGAGGTAATTTAGGATTATATGACCTTTTTAGCCATAACAGCCAAAGAAATTCCATTGGAATATGGAAAGGTTATAAGGCAAGAAATGGAAGAATGAGAGTTTTAGCAAATTAAAACTCCATGTAACTGAGTTGTTCTCTTGTCTAGGCTTGTACTCAAATCTCCTGGATGATATAGATTTGAGGTCATTCCTATGGCAGTGATATTAAACTTCATGGCACTTAAGAAATCTCTAGGGAACTCTGTAAAAAAAAAACCACAACTTTTATTTCCGAGACTTTTAAATCACCAGATGTTAGGTAAGGACCAGATCTCTTTCATTTCTGCACATCTCTTAAGGTGATTTTGATCAGAGGATCCATAGTTGGCACTTTTAGAAACACTAATAATTATAATATTATCATGTGAAAAATACAGTTTTTAAAAACTGAATCTCAATGCTCAATTGGACTTACCCCTAATGATAGAGTTAGAAACGTGCCAGGGGATTCCAATTCAATCCCATCAAGGTGGCATGTACCAATGCCATCTCACTAGTCCAAGTGATCAATTTCAGTTCATAATTGATCATAATGATAGGATTAAGAGTCAAAGGGATCACATAAACAAGACTAGTGTCTGTTAATACTAACTGGTAGAATTAAAAAGGAGAGAACAATCCAACATGGGAAGCAGGATACACAGCAGACTCGTAGAATGGCAGATGTCCTAAACAGTACTCTGACTCAGAATCAGCCCTTAAAGCATTTGGATCTGGCTGAAGAGCCCATGAGAATATTTTAGGCATGGAAAGCCAAGACACTGTGGCAAAAAACAAACAAACAAACAAACAAACACAAACCTAAATGAAAGATCTCTGTGAGTGAGATCCCAGCAGAAAGAATGGGTCATCAAAGCAGGAGGTACCTTTCTCTGAAGGGAGGACAGAACTTGTGCTTTGACTATGGCCTTGTCTAAATAAGATCGGAGTTGGCGAACTCAAGAGGCTTCCATAGCCTTGGCAGCTCATGACAAGAGCCTAGGATGATTACTGATGTCAATTGTTAGCCAGTGCTGTGGCTCAATAGGCTAATCCTCCGCCTGCGGCGCCTGCACCCCAGGTTCAGGTCCTGGTCGGGGCGCCGAATTCTGTCCCAGTTGCTCCTCTTCCTGTCCAGCTCTCTGCTGTGGCCCGGGAGTGCGGTGGAGGATGGTCCAAGTCCTTGGGCCCTGCACCTGCATGGGAGACCAGGAGGAAGTTCCTGGGTCCTGGCTTCAGATCAGCGTGGTGTGCTGGCCGCAGCGGCCATCAGGAGATGAACCAATGGAAAAGGAAGATCTTTCTCTCTGTCCTTTCTCTCACTGTCTAACTCTGCCTGTCCAAAAAAAAAAAAAAAAAAAAAAAAAAAAAAAGTGTCAAGGGTTAAATCAAAAATAGGAGTCACTGTGCTCTTACTCCCCATGTAGGATCTCTGTCCTTAATATGTTGTACTATGTGAATTAATATTATAACTAGTACTTGAACAGTACTTTATACTTTGTGTGTCTATGTGGGTGCAAACTGTTGAAATCTTTACTTAGTATATACTAAATTGATCTTCTGTATACAAAGATAATTGAAAATGAATTTTGGGCCAGTGCTGTGGCTCACTTGGCTAATCCTCCGCCTGCGGCGCTGGCACCCTGGATTCTAGTCCTGGTTGGGGCGCCAGTTCTGTCCCGGTTGCTCCTCTTCCGGTCTAGCTCTCTGCTGTGGCCTGGGAGGGCAGTGGAGGATGGCCCAAGTGCTTGGTTCCCTGCACCCGCATGGGAGACTGGGAGGAAGTATCCGGCTCCTGGCTTTGTATTGGCACAGCACCGACGGTGAAGGCCATTAGGGGCATGAACCAATGGAAGGAAGACCTTTCTCTCTGTCTCTCTCTCACTGTCTATACCTCTCTCTCTGTTTCTCTCACTGTCTAACTCTGCCTGTCAAAAAAAATAAATAAATAAAAAAGAAAGAAAATGAATCTTGATGGAGAATGGGATGGGAGAGGGAGTGGGAGATGGGATGGTTGCGGGTAGGAGTGAGGTTATGGGGGGGAAGCTGCTCTAATCCAAAAGTTAAATAAAAGTAAAAATAAAAAGTCAGTTTCAATTTTCTCCCATTTTCCTTTATTCTTGACTTGCTGTACTTAATATGTGATAAAAATGGAAGAAGAAGATTTAACATATCTTAGAGGGAAAATTATATATGTAAAATATCATCATCTTAAGAAGAATCAGCATGTTATTTTTAATTGATCTTTAGCCAAAGATGTTAGCTATATTTTTAACTCTTATTTCCCCTCCAGATTCTTGAATCATAATTGTCCATTTTCTTTGTAATACAATGATCAGTAAAGAAAATTAAATGTCTCCTGCTATAGCTGTACTTTCCAAAAAATTCAATTTTGCTTATCTAACTTCTTCTCTTTAATTTTTTTATTTTTATTTTTTGACAGGAAGAGTGGACAGTAAAAGAGAGAGACAGAGAGAAAGGTCTTCCTTTTGCCGTTGGTTCACCCTCCAAAGGCCGCCGCGGCTGGCTGCGACCAGCGCACCATGCTGATCCAAAGGCAGGAGCCGGGTGCTTCTCCTGGTCTCCCATGGGGTGCAGGGCCCAAGCACTTGGGCCATCCTCCACTGCACTCCCTGGCCACAGCAGAGAGCTGGCCTGGAAGAGGGGCAACTGGGACAGAATCCGGCGCCCCGACTGGGACTAGAACCCAATATGCCGGCGCCGCAATGCGGAGGATTAGCCTAGTGAGCCGCGGCGCCGGCCAACTTCTTCTCTTTAATTTCAAATCTTTTAGGAGCACAGAGTCAAGAATTAAATTTATAAGACTAGAAAATCTATCAAATGCCACCTAATATGTTCCTTGCCATCTAAATCTATTGAAAGTATATTTCCAAGGGATTCAGAGGTATCTGCATCTACGCTATGGTATGAAACCACATGCACCCATGTTTTCCCAATTCCACGTCTTAGACTATAAAGGTCATTTATCTCACAATGGATATTAATTTGTAGGTGATTTTTAGGCAAGAAAAAGGTACTGGTATTCTAACTAATATCTGGCGACTTTGATACACTTGGCACTTACTGTCCTTATGAACCATGAAGGACTCTTTGGGAGAAAGAAGTAACAGCAGGTGTTTAGTTCTTTAAGTAGAAAAACTGAGACCCAAAGTGTGGATTAGAAGCTGCACCAGAAATATTCTCTTTACTTGGAGAATGTTCTCTTAACTGCCTTGGGGATGTTCTACAGCCCACTCTTCCACAAAATGAAACCAATGTGAGTAAAAAAGGTGTTCAAATGACAAAAGTTAATGATATTCAGGTATAATAGTCACTTTTCATATTAATAAACAATATTTTGAATTGTATTGCTTAACCTTCTATTTTTCCACATTACCTTTTTGGAAAAGTGTTAGCAAGAATGGTGGACACAGCAGGGCAAGCATGGTGACAAGAAGGGCCAAGGACCCAGTTAACTTCAACCTGAAGAAACAACTACAGAATATGGAATTAGAGCAGTTTTATATTACAATATAATTGGCATTCACTCTCCCTGCCAAGCCTGTGTGGCTCGAATGGGGTGACTTTTATGTGGTATGTGTTTAATGAGAGCTTCTAACCTTTCCAATTCAATTCAGTATATTAATGAGATAAGAGCCATTTGATTTGGATTTTTCCAGTTCTGTGATAAGAATCAGGGGAGTTTTCAGTGTATCTGTGAGAGGTGGAAAGAATTCATACTAGAGGTGGTAAAAGGCCATCACTTCCTTAGGGAGCACAATGAGATCTTGAGTCATGGCTTGTAGCATCTCATAGAAATGGCTTCTATTGTGGTGGGGAATGTCTTTCACTGGACCTCTCCAGACATTTAGATGTTGGATAGAGTGGGTAATGGGGTTTCTGGTTGATGTGAGAATTGGATTGTCACTGGGTGCATGGGTCTGGGCAGGCAACCTCATGACTGGATTTTGCATGAGTCAAACAAATACCAAAGCATTGTGTCTTAGTGGTCCTATTTCCTGTGAGCTATTTGACTTGGTGGCCAAATGGTGTCAAGAATAGCCAATTTCATTCTCTTTGTTGATGGCCTCAAGAAGTTGGAGAAAATGTTGCACTGACAGAAATTGTCCCAAGACTTTATTTAATGTTGTTTGTGTTTTACTATAAATATTTATTATTCTGGTGAAAAGAATTTTCCTTGTGTGCCATATTGCATCTTCTGGGAAGAAAATATTGAGACAAGAGGGCATTTATCATTCTGGAGTTTATTGGCTCTTACTGTTTATTTATTCTTAAAGGGAAAACAATCCTCACACCAGGAAGTAATGAAATGACAGAGCCAAACCCACAGATTGATGGTGGAGAAAACTTGAGGTGACAAAGACACAGGCTGTTTTTGTACTGCAGTTTTTCAGAAAATGATTTTGTTCTCACCTTGACGGTACTGATGCTCTGATGTCTGCTTGATCTAGTTCTTGGCTACCCCGGGCAGGCTGTGAGACCCTCAGCTTTGAGGGGAGTCTCCTCAACTTTGAGCTTCAGCTTCTATATCGGTAAAATGATTGGTCAGAGATCTGAACCTAAATGAAGTCATCTATGATGACTGCTGTTACTATCTGTAAAAAAAATGTGAGGCTTTTTGGGGGTATGTGATGTTGACCAAGTCAAAGTCCCACAAAACACAGAAATCCTTAAACTCTGTAACTTCCGCGTTTCATGTTGCTGTGTTTGTGCAGAAGAGGGAGTGTTTAGTGTTAGGGCAGACATTTCTTTCCTCGAAGGGAAGCAAAGGGCAGTGCTAATGACTGGGAGGTCTGGTTCTCACTGTCATGAACCTTGGGAATGTAAAGTCGCATTCTGCTCTTGCATGAGTGTGAAGGGCACATAAATTACATCCATGTGTCCTTCAACTCTAGGATCCTGTCTCCCACTGCCCCTCTGTCCCGCCTCACTCCTTTTTATCCTCCCTATCCCTGTTTCTCTTTGTGTGGAAGTTTTTGTATTTTTGCAGTTTTAGCTTTATTCCGCTGTATCAGATTGTCACAAACTGGGTAATTGAAATGAGCAGAAACTTATCTGACTCTTGGTTGGGAAGTCCAGGAGCATGGTCCTGGAATCTAGTCAGAGTCTTCATGCTGTATCATAACATGGTGGAAGGGATCACATGGGCAAGACAGATCAAGAGGAGGCCAACCTCATGCTTACAGCAAACTCATTCTCATAACAACATCCATTCATGAGGGCTCCAGCAAGCAGACATGTAGCCTCCTTCCTTTCTGTCTGTATCCTTGCTTTCACCTGGACAACTACCTGTTTGGCTCTCAGAATATTGGTCTTCAATTAGCAATAATCGCACCTCGGATAAACCTCACTGGCTACGATACTGCCACTGTGCAAAGCTAGAATATTGGTCTGCAAAGAAGTTTTGATAGATGGAACAGCTTCTCTGTGGACCTCACATAACCTCTTCATCTAATAGACAAGGAAATTTCCTTATTGAAAGAAATTGTGGTAAACAATCAATAGGATAACAAAAGAAGTATATTGCTCAATTAGAGTTGGAATTCTAGATCAATTAAGCACACTGGTTCCCTTGTGTTCTGGGATAGGCACACAGTATTTAAAGGTCATTGGAGACCTACAGTGGCTTAGAGGACAGCAGGCAGGATGTAAAGAGGCTGAAAACCAAGTCTCAGGAAGACCAGTTGAAGGGGAAGATGGTGTTTGAAGTGAGAAAGAGAAAACCAAATAGGAGATACGATGGCGACTTTTATAGCCATTGAGCAGATATGTAGAAGGAAGGTGGCATCTTGAGTTTCCGTGAGGGTAGAACCAGGTTGTGGGACGGAAACCTTGAGTAGCAAATCTGGTTTTCGTGATCAGCAGGGATGTCTACAGTTAGAGCTGTTTCACAGTGATGAGGTATTGCATTGTGTCCTACGTGGCTCTGTGCAGCCTGCGTAGGAACAAGCGTTCCAGCAGAAGAGAGAACGAGGGGTTTCTTCGGAGGTTGTAGTTGATGACAGCTGAGGCCTTTGTGCTCTAATATTCCAAGAGATCCAGGATTGGGAAACCCTGTTTTGCTTAGTTCAAAGCTCAGTTTGCACTTTAGAAAATGTTAAGTCCAACTAGCTTTAAAAGGCAGTGACTTTCAAGGTTCATTTCTGGTGTATAATCCAAATAGCCTGTTACAAGATACTTCTATTGCAGAAAAAACTCAATCCACCAAATGAAACCAGTACAACACATGAAGAGGCTCTTATGAAACTACAATTTGATGGCTCAAGTGAATTAAGAGACTATAAATTCAGTTGTTTTTTTAAAAAATACTTCTCAGTATTGCATATTGATAATCAGGACACCATATATAAAATTTAACATTTTATTTATGTTTTTTAATTTGACAGATAGAGTTAGACAGTGAGAGAGAGACCGAGAGAATGTTCTTCCTTCCGTTGGTTCAGCCCCCAAATGGCCGCTACGGCTGGAGCTATGCTGATCCGAACCCAGGAGCCAGGTGCTTCCTCCTGGTCTCCCATGCGGACGCAGGGCCCAAGCAGTTGGGCCCTTCTCCACTGCCTTCTTGACCACAGCTGAGAGCTGGACTGGGAGAGGAGCAACCAGGACTATAACCTGGCGCCCATATGGGATGCTGGCACCGCAGGTGAACGATTAACCAAATGAGCCACGGCGCCGGCCCTAAAATTTAACATTTTATTCATTGGCTCAGTGTTTAAAATTTGGGCTAAATTTGTGATATCAAAAGTTTTGAATACTAAAACAAAATGTCAGGTAGATTGCATTTTCCACATTCCTTTTAATTATCTCTAAAATCCCTTCAAAGTACCAACCACACACTGGTAGTCCATTTCTCCTTAATAGCCTTTTGGGTTTATGAAATTCCTGTGAAAGTGACCTTTTCTCTTCTATTTCACTGTAATTTCTCAGTTGGACATGAAGGAAAAAAATTTAAGGGACATTCCACTTTAACAGAAACAGCAATATCTTCTGTTTTGGAATTTCAATAGGAAGCTGTGAGTAGCTTCACTGCTTTCATATTGAGTGGAACCCACTTGAGTTACTTCAGATGTCTTCATGCAGCACTAAGAAAAAAGTCCCTGCTTCTTTCTTATCCCTATCTGTAACATGCTGCAACAAAATCAACGTGATAAATTTGTTTCTCCAGAAACAACTGTGATTTCATTTTCCTTTCTCTTTAATTTGAAAGTTTTTTTTTGAGTCAGGGAAAATAGTATTTAAAATTTGTAAAAGGGAGCGGGAGATGAGAGGGTTACGGGTGGTAGGGAAATTATGGGGGGGGGGAGCCACTGTAATCCAAAAGCTGTACTTTGGAAATTTATATTTATTAAATAAAAGTTAAAAAAAGAAAAAAATTTGTAATGAGACAGTACGATGGGGAAAGGTTGCTTAACAGGTACCACATTACAATTGGATAGGAGAAATAAATTTGTGTTCAACTATACTATAGAGAAAAAAATAATGTGTATTTCAAAACAGCTATAAGGAATGATTTTTGAATGTTTTTGCTGCAAAGAACTGATGTTTGAGAAAATAGATATGTTTATCCTGATCTGAGCATCTCATACAAAACAATGTGTGCATGTATTGAAATATCACACTATATCTCATAAATATGCACAATTTTTATGTGTCAAGAGAACAAAAGAAACAAAAATATGTAAAGTCTTCCACTAAGTCCTATGTGTACTTTAATACCTAAAAAATTCATTAATTTTAAAGCTTATCTTTATTTGGTATTAGGAAAGGCTTCTACCCATGCTTTTTCTTTTGAAGACATCTTAAATTAGGAAATACCCTAATTTGATGTCTGCCCAATCCAACTGCCACTCTTAGCTAATTTTAGTCTTTGCTAAAGTTTAAGGGAAACAACTTGGGGAATTCCATATGATACAGTATCATAGCCCTGTTTGTTTGGTTACATTGGCTAGCCCCATTGAGTTTCTGTTTCTTGCTGTCATGAAGATACCATGAATCTAAAAAAAAATCTGAGTAACCTCTTAAAGTGAAGGTGAATATTGTTGAAGACAAGATATGAAATTTAGTCTAATAGCTTGCTGCTTAAAAACTGACTGCATTAGACTGTGACAGGGTGAGGAATCTTTTTTCTGCCAAGGGCCATTGTGTTATTTCTAACATCATTTGTGGGACATACCAAATTATCAATTTAAAAATTAGCTATTGATTTATTGAATATTGAGTCCTGCCTGTACGTTGCCATGGCAGGGTCAGACCAAATGATTTTGTGGACCTTATATGACCCGTAGATTGGATGTTCCCCACCCTGGTTATAGCTGTTCCTTTTTGTCCCCCTTACACTTGATATTTTGTAGACCTGAAAGTCACATATGATGCTTTTCAGATGCTGTGATATTATTAGTTGCTTGAACTCTGGTTCTTTTGGTGGCCAGTGAATGAAGTTAGGAAAAAGGCTCTGCCATCCCTGCCTTTCAGTGTAAGATGAGACTCGGGAGCCTTCAGGCAGTGCTCAGTCCCCCACTGGCCACCACTGCATTGCAGGGTCTTACCTAGAGCAGGCAGAGCTGATGTCCGGAGTCCAACAAGAGGATGTTCTGTGCAAAGGGGTGACTCATACTGAGTTCCCTTCCAAGACCACAAATTTTTTATGCTTGAAGTGTGTGAGGTACATCACAATTTCTGTTTTGCTTCTTTCTTCATATTAAATATCTCACAAACCATGTAACACTCTTATAATTCAGATTCCACATTTGCTGCTGCAAAGAACTATTTCCTATTCTCTGATGTCTAAAATTACCCAATGTTCTTAGTTACATCCATAACTAGAAGACTCACTAGATATTAAAAGAAATACCTTGTTTGCTTAAATTGATTAATTTCATGCATGAGGGATTGTCAGTTAAAATCACCAATGTATACACTTAAAACCATCACTTTAAAATTTTTATTTATTTTATTTGAAGAGCAGAGAGACAAACAGAAATCTATCTCCCATTCCCATTTCACTGCCCGAGATGTTCACAACAGACAAGGCTGGGCCAGATCAAAGCTGAGAACTAGGAATGCATGTTGGGTGGCAAGAACACCACTACTGGAGCATTACCTATTGCCTCTCAGTGTGCACATCAGTAGGAAGCTGGATTGGAAGCAGAGTTGGGACATAAACAGAGACACTGATAAGAGATGCACATGTCCCAAGTGACATAATAATTGCTGTGCCAACACCAACCCCAAAAACGTCACTTGAGCTTACAAGTCTAATAGGTAAGATGAAGGAGAGATGAGACAATAGATATCAGGGAGGCCGGAGTCAAAACCTCTTGCTTATAATGAATAGGAGAAGACTCTGAATTTGAAAGAAGACTTTCTCCTCTGGCCCCGCCATGCTGCTCAGTCTAACTCTTGGACTCTTTTTTTAAATTTTTTTTTAAATTTTTTGACAGGCAGAGTGGACAGTGAGAGACAGAGAGACAGAGAGAAAGGTCTTCCTTTTGCCATTGGTTCACCCTCCAATGGCCGGTACGGCTGGTGTGCTGTGGCTGACGCACTGCGCTGATCCGATGGCAGGAGCTAGGTGCTTCTCCTGGTCTCCCATGGGGTGCAGGGTCCAAGCACTTGGGCCATCCTCCACTGCACTCCCTGGCCACAGCAGAGAGCTGGCCTGGAAGAGGGGCAACTGGGACAGAATCCGGTGCCCCGACTGGGACTAGAACCCAGTGTGCCGGCACCGCAAGGCGGAGGATTAGCCTAGTGAGCCACGGCGCCGGCCTCTCTTGAACTCTTTACTCAGCCTTCTGACTGCCTGCTGTCTCAGCTCCCACAAATAAAACCTCAGCCCAGAAGGAAAATTAGAAATACTGTCTAAATGTTTTATTATTCAGATGAGAAAATCAAGGAAATCAAGAACATATAACTGAACAGCAAAAGACAGAGATTAGGATCTTCTGACTTGCTTCAAATGTGACCCGTATTTTCTAGGAACTATGAATCACCACCCATGTGACTATGATCCAATTAGTCTCATGCTTCTCTTTTTATTATTACAGGCAGGTAAAAATAGTGGTGTGGTTTGAACACTTCTCCATCGCCCTGGAGGTCAGCTAGCTATTATTGTCCTCCCTTTGTCAATGATGCTATGGATGTATATTAACTATTATACAGGACCTCCATTTTCATGTAATTATGGATGGTATGGTGATACTTAAGGGAAAGATGTAATGTAAATACATATAATTAAATCAGGGTGATGTGAAGGAAGCAGAAGGAGAGTAGAGGGAGGTAAGAATATACCCTGAAACTTGGCAGAGTTGTAAGGACAGAAGTGAGCTGTGCAGGATGTCCTGGGCTTGGGGATGTTGTATCAAATCCTCAAATTAGAAGTCAGGAAATCTAGATTTACCAAGAATTGGTTCACTTTCCTAAATTTTGGTGAATTTTTCTATATGGTTGCACTAGATAATTTTAGCTGTCACCTGTGGCTTTTATGAAAAGTGGGAGTTGTCTTGGAAAGAACTCGTTTTTGAAGTGACCTCTGCTGTCTGGAGCTGTGGCAAATATGATGTCATGCATGTCAATTCCAGTTTCACAGATTGTTCACCCCACCAGCTAAAAGACTGCATGATGAATTTTGAACCTTCTTTGTAGGTCTCACCAGAATGTAGCAATCTCAGGCCCTAGAGCTGGGAGTGTCCTTCTGGCTATGGATGAGAAACTCTGGGGATCCCCACAGAAAGAATAAAATATTCCTCATTCCACATAGTAGACTCATAGAATGACAAATGCCCTAACCAGCACTCTGGCCTCAGAATCAGCCCTTAAGGCATTCGGAGCTGGCTAAAAAGCCCATGAGAGTATTTCAGGCATGAAAAGCCAAGATACTGAGGCAAAAAATGACCTACATGAAAGATCTCTGTGAGTGACATCCCAGTGGAAAGAACAGGCCATCAAAGAAGGAGGTAACCTTCTCTGATGGGAGGAGAGAACTTCCATTTTGATTATGGCCTTGTCTAAATATTGATGGAGTTTGTGGACTCAAGAGGCTTCCATAGCCTTGGTAGCTCATGACAAGAGCCTCGGATGATTACTGATGTCATAAATAAGAGTGTCAATTGTTTAATCAAAAATAGGAGTCACTGTGCATTTACTCCCCTGTAGAACCTCTGTCCTTAATGTGCTGTACTATGAGAATTAATGTAAAAGTGGTCTTCAAACAGTACTTAAACTTTGTGTGTCTATGTGGGTGCAAACTGTTGAAATCTTTACTTAGTATAGAGTTGATCTTCTGTATATAAAGATAATTAAAGATGAATCTTAGTGAAGAATGGAATGGGAGAAGGGAGTAGGAGGTGGGAAGGTTTGGAGGTGGGAGGGAAGGTATGGGGAGGAAGAACCACTATAATCCAAAAGTTGTACTTATGAAATTTGTATTTGTTAAATAAAAGCTTTCTATAAAAATATTCCTTATTAAATCTAACCTAATCTACCTATACTAGCGTTTCAAAGATAACATTGTAAGGATCGGCCAGGGGTAGGCTGCCTTTCTGTTTTCCTTTGGTTGGCATTGTGGAGGACCATATCCAGAGTGGTCATATGTATTTTTTCTCAAACTTGTTTTCCCCAAGGCCAAACTCCATGCTTTCATGTTCCTTCCATTCAGTGAAGGGCACTCAGGAAAGAGTTTTAAAATGTTATTAATCTCACAAGTTATTTGCTGGGAAGATGAAAGAAAAAACTGAATTATGATGCAGGGAAAATCATGTTACTATTGTCCAGAGGCTGAGGTTCATATTTGAGGTACCCGTACTGGCTGTGTGACTTTGGACAAGTGTATGGGCCTCTCTGGGTTTCCAATTTCCATATAAAATGAGAGTTTATTGAGTGAACTGTAGTCTCCACAAACTGATTTTTCCTGTGCCCATGAATTCCAAAGTGCATTGTGAGTAATATTTAAATTAACCACTAGCACAGATTGGTCACACTGATATGGCCTCCATTAATGTTATCAATACTCAGAGCTAACACTCTTCAGTTGCTTCCTTGGTGACTGCTCCTTTTCTGAAACCTACATGCATACACCACTTATTTAAATAATAGCTATATGTGACTGGTGTTGTAATTTCCTCTTTGAAGATGATGAAATTGAGCCTAAATGAGGCTAAGGGACAGCTAATTAAGCACTGAAGCTGATATCTACTTTTGGGTTGTCTGACTCCAGAGCTTATGCTAGGATCGAAATACAACGTACAGTACAAGGTTGGTTTCTTTATGAATTGGTGCGGGCTATATTCCAGGGACAGATTTTTAAGGAGAAGGGTATAGCTGTACACTAAACTTTTTTCAACTGGATATTTTTGTTTGGTTAGATTGTTTCTAATTAACAGAGCAGATGATTTGTATAGTCATTGGAGGAGCCTGCAGGAGTAAGTTCACTTTTCTCAGATTTGGTAGTTTGTCAAATCAAAGCCCACTCCTCCAAGAGATGAACTGCCACCACCCACACCTGAGTTGAAAACCCTGAATTCACAAGAGGCTTCTAGATCTTAGCTGGAGTCACCCAACTTTGGTGAGTATGTGAGATTATCTGGTGAGCAGCCATCATCATCCACACATATGCCTAATTTTTTTAAAAAGATTTATTTATTTGATAGTGTGAAAGAGAGAGAGAGAGAAAGAGAGAGAACAGAGTGCTTCCATCTTTACTCCTCAAATGACTGCAATAGCTGGGGCTGCCCCTGACTGAAGCCAGGAGCTAGAAACTCCATCCAGGCAGGCCACATGGGTCACAGGAACCCAAGCACTTGATTCATCATAGGCTACTTCTCAGTTGTGTTAGCAAGGAGCTAGATTGGAAGTGCAGTATCATCTCTCATATGGAATGTGGCCATCTGATGCAGTGTCTCAACCTCCGGCACTTCAAACTTTTAAACACCTGATTTGTTTTCAAAAAAATGAGTGGAGTTTGAAGAAAGATTTTCACATTTTATGAGTTGTTTCTTTTAGGAGCTCTCAGTCTAGTGCAAGGTAGGGTGGGGGTGGGGTGTGAGGGATGGCCGGGAGACACATATTGGCATAGTTAGCAATGAAGGTTCTTACTTGGGAGATGGCACTAGTTTGAGGTTCCAGTGCCTTTTCTCTTACTTTGAGGCTGATCCTCAAGGCTTGCTCATCTAATACTTAATATCAGAAAAGCGCAAAAGAAGTGCATGGTATCAGCTACACTGATTTCCATGCCAGGGTGCCCATTAAACTTAAACCTCTGGTGATTTCTGGGTGGTGCCCAGATGGTAAACTTGAGTCATTCACAGAATTACACCAATAACAGTTATGACATTGATTGGACAGTTCATCTTCTGGCCTTGTTGCTACCCAAGCACTTGCAGAATTTCCTCAGTATTTCTTTATGACTATTAACAATGGAAGTTCAAGGGAAGGAGGGGGGGCAGGGAAATTTTCTAGAGATTCCAGTCCCTCTTTATTTGATAGCTTTCTTTCCTGTAAACATAATGGTTCAATGACTGCATTAGCAGATCGAGTCATTAGTACCAGGCTGTGAGTGGGAGCGTCCCATCTGACAGGGTATTTATATTTGTCAGGCATCTTTACAGTGCTGGCCATATGGACATTTAAAATCTCATGAAAGCCTCACTTTAGAAGCTTGTCTGATCAAATGTATCACTGCCCAGGTAGTAAGTAATGGAGCCTCTTAATCCAGGTCTAGTTATCTTTCCATGTCAACACAGGCTGGCTGGGGCCCCTTGGGTTTTTGGTGATGTACAGACATTGCAGGAGACAGTTGTTTTGGCTTCACAGAAACTGTGCGGTGGACAGTTACTGCTTTGAGTCCCTTTCCATTTGGTGTCATTGTGGGTGTCACCTTGCAAGTGCTGCTGCCCTGATTTCTTCATCTGATGATGAATCAATCATTTTCAATCAATCAATGAGAATCAATCATTCTTGATCAATTTATTAATTCAACTTGTTAATCTGTTAATTTTACTGAGTTTTTCAAATCTATCTGGTTAACAAGTTAATTTTGACTCCGTGAAAAGTAGTCTGGAAACCTGAAGTTTTAAAAGTAACCACCGGGGCTTGTGCTATGGTGTAGGGGGTAAAGCCGCTGCCTGCAGTGCTGGCATCCCATATGGGCACCAGTTTGAGTCCCAGATGCTCCACTTCGCATCCAGCTCTCTGCTATGGCCTAGGAAAGCAGTGGAGATGGCCCCCAAGTACTTGGGACCCTTCACCCATGTGGGAGACCTGAAGGAAGCTCCTGGCTCCTGGCTTTGGATTGGTGCAGCCAACTAGGGAGTGAACTAGGGGGTGAAAGACCTTTCTCTCTATTTCTCTCTGTCTCTCCTTCTTTCTCTGTGTAACTCGAACTTTCAAATA
Source organism: Oryctolagus cuniculus (assembly GCF_964237555.1). NCBI lineage: Eukaryota > Metazoa > Chordata > Mammalia > Lagomorpha > Leporidae > Oryctolagus > Oryctolagus cuniculus. The sequence continues at coordinate 65,761,387 of NC_091445.1, read as the reverse complement.
AATAAATAAATCTTTTTTTTTTTTTTGAAGAGGTAACCACCAGGGACTCATTGGATAATACTTGAGAAGTTCCTTAATTCTTTGGGATCCATTTTTTTTTCACTTATAAGAAAGAGGAAGACTAGGCCGGCGCCGAGGCTTAACAGGCTAATCCTCCGCCTAGCGGCGCCGGCACACCAAGTTCTAGTCCCGGTCGGGGCGCCGGATTCTGTCCCAGTTGCCCCTCTTCCAGGCCAGCTCTCTGCTGTGGCCAGGGAGTGCAGTGGGGGATGGCCCAAGTGCTTGGGCCCTGCACCCCATGCGAGACCAGGAGGAAGCACCTGGCTCCTGCCATCAGATCAGTGCGGTGCGCCGGCCGCGGCGGCCATTGGAGGGTGAACCAACGGTAAAGGAAGAAAAGGAAGACTTTTCTCTCTGTCTCTCTCTCTCTCTTTCTCACTCACTGTTCACTCTGTCTGTCAAAAAAAAAAAAAAAAAAGAGGAAGACTAGATAAATAATTTTAAGGACCCCATTTTAATCACAGATCAAATGAAATCTGACAAAGTTCAAAGACCCAAGCAGACAGAACCTGTTTAATCTGGTTGAAGCAGAGGTGGAGCCCAGGGCCTTGTCTTCTTGGACTCCATTTCCTTCTTGGTGGCTTCTGAAACTGATCCAGATGATGTAGATGGTAGCTGAGGAACAGTTGTTAGCATCTTACTAAGTTGCTACAGAGCTTTCTTATTGTCTACTGAGGACCTAATGCCAGGGAGTCTGAAGTGAAGGGGGAGGGGGAGCAAGGTGATTGAGAGGCTAGGCTCCACAGCCAGGCCATCTGGTTTTGCATCTTAGTCCTATCTTTTTACTGGTCAGTCCACCTTTCGAAAACCACTTAGACTCTGTGTATCTGTTTATGCATCTTTAAAATAGGGATCGTAAAACTATCTGCCTCAGTGTTGCTGTGAAGATTAAAATAGTTCTTATATGCAACACATTTAAAAGAGTGGCTAGCACGGCGTAAACATTAGCCATTAAAAGGCTTTGAGGGAGTGGAAGGTTAGGAATGAGCATTAATTAACCAGCTCCTGCAGAACTGCAGACCTGGAAGAGCTTTCTGATATCATGTGGCCCCTGTTTCCTATGTAGGCAGTGTCCCCTAAACTTGCTCTTTTGGAGAACTTCCTTGGTCATCTGTTAAAAATGCAGAGTCTTGGAACTCGCTGCTAGATGTACTGAACTAGCCTCTCCAGGGAGCTGGAAATCTGTATTTATAACAAATGTGCTGCAAGATATTTATACCCAAGCAAGGGCAAGTTGGAAAGTGAGGCATCCAACTGTTGCCTGTCACCGGTGGGAAAGCTGGGCACCTGGGAGGGGAAGTGGGATTAGTGTTGGAACTGGGACTAGAACCCTGCTCCTTGTCCTTGGTCTGCTGAGATTCTCACTGTGTCTCTTCTCTCTGGAATGGCTCTGTGCCTTGTTTCTGTCCAGGTGCCTGAGGATGGCTGGATAGAAGGAACAGTTGTGGAAAGATTTTTAGCAAAGTTGTGCTTAGCATTGGGCAGAAATGACCTGCCAGAGGGGCACAAGAATTCTCTTCTTTAGGTAGATATGGAGCCCCGGTGTTTATTCTTGACTTTGTGCTTCTAGGATAACAATGTCTCAAAGCCTGCATGCTCTGAAACATCTCAACAGCCTTGTCTGGTAGCTGTTCTCCCTGTTCAGATTGTGTAGGAACAGCAGTGCATTTCAAAGTGCAGGCCAGTGCCAACGTGGAGTGGGCAGAGAGATTAAGTGAAAAATGCCAAACCCTGAGTACGCTTGGCCAGTTTGCATCATGTGAACCACTTTGGAGCCTGAGGACAGAAACCAAAAATATGCTTCTGTTCAGAGGCGGCCAACAGCTTCAATTACTAGTGTTATTATTGTTATTAGCATCATCACCACCATCATTCTTCTCATGAATTTAAGGGTAAGTAGCTACACTGTTTGTTGGAGCTGTCTGCAGGAAGTTAAGAGCTATGATGGATTTTAGACAAATGAATGCAGGCATGCATGGCCCCATAATCCAGGCTTCTGCGCTAGAACTATAGCTCTTAGGTTTCCTGTTCACTAGCATTCAGTTCACCCTTATTATCATTGTAAGGCCAGTTTTCTGCACCATTTGTTTTAATAAATAATAATAATAATAATAATAATCCTACTGGGGAATTAGGAGCCTCTGCAGAAGAGAGGAGAGCAGACGACTGTAGCAGGGAGAACCTGGAGGCAGGGGAAGTGCAGTTCCTTATTCCTGGAGAGTAGGTGGAGTCCTTTACCTTGAAGAAGTTTTGAGATCAAAAGATAAGGTATAATTGGAGTTCAGGTTCTCAGGGGGAAGTGCCAATTTAAACCAAGGGTGAGGGTGGGATTGGATCTTACTTATTTACAGGTGAAAGAGGAAATTCAACTGAGTGCTCCTCTCCTGTACTTACTCAGCTTCCTTCTGTGGCTTTAGGTGGCAAATGCAGCTCCTCCTCTCACAGGAAGATGCTGACGTCCAGGTAGAAATCCGTAATTTTCCTTTGAAGGCAAAATCTTGTCTTTTATCTGATTCTTATAAAGCCTGAAGCTTTTTTTTCCAAGGCAGAGCTAGGAGTATGGGGTTGGTTCCCAGAGTGTAAAAAAGGGAAGATTTCACATGTTCTGGCTAGCCTCTTGTTCTCCAGCCAAAAACTCATTTTAAGCTTCTTTAAGAATTTATTTCTTCAGTTTGTTAAAGAGTTGGCATGGCCCAAGTTATAAGGGGAATCAAATTACATAGGTTTTGCAGTTGTTCTTGGTGCTCACAACAGTGACATTCCCCATGTTTTCTTATTAAGCAGTTATAAATTATATTCATTCTAATTTAACTGTGGATTAAGAGATATTTAGAAATGGAATGAAAGAGGTTCCATGACAGTCCCCTCATTTTTCAGATAAACAAAAGGGAACACAAAGTCATTAACTGACTGGCCCAAAGTCACACTAACTGGAAAGAGCAGAGCTGGCCTGGATTTCTCTGGAGAGTCTGGATTTTACATGCAGCTAGTCCATGGTGTGTGTCTTCCTGGTGGCTTTGTGGTCTGCACTAACCTGTATAGTGTCCGTGTGTGTGTGCGCGTGTGTGTGTGCAGAAGAGCAGAATATAAGAAATGGTACTAGTGTTTCAAGTACTTGGAGTATAGGCAGGGATTTAAGACTCACGGGTGAAACAGGAGTGAATGATACAATTCAGTGGTGGTGCTCATGTTTCTTTATGCCTAAAACTCACCTGGGTATCTTATTAAACATGCAGATTCTGTTTCATTAGACCTGGGAGGTAGCCTGAGAGTCTGTGTGTCTTACACACTCAGATGAGGTTTATTTTGAGTATGAAGGCAAAGGATGATATAATTAAAGGGTCCATTATGTGGCATGATTATAAAACCTAAAGGAGTTCAGAGGAATGAAGTACAATCATAGACAGTTTCATGGAAGGGCCAGAGCTGTGGTGCAGCAGGTTAAAGCCCCCGCTGCAGCACCAGCATCTCATATGGGCTGGTTTGAGTCTCTGCTCCACTTCCAATCCAACTCTCTTCTAAAGTGCCTGGGAAAGCAGCAAAGGATGGTCGAAGTCCTTGGGCCCCTGCACTCATGTAGGAGACCTGGAAGAAGCTCCTGGTCCCTGGCTTTGGATCGGCTCAGCTCTGGCTGTTGCAGTCATTTGGGGAGTGAACCAGAGGATAGAAGACCTTTCTTTCTCTGTCTCTACCTCTCTGTAGCTCTTTCAGATAAATAAAATAAATCTTAAAAAAAATGTTTCATGGGACACAGGGAGTTTGAAGTCACCTGGAGGAATGGTCCGAGTTTAGATTGGTAAGGAAGCGAAGCAAAGGAATAAAGTGGATTAAGAGTCTGGAATAAGTGAAATGTGCTCATGAGATGGTGAGGAATCGGTGTCTGGATCAGATGGTGTAAGGTGCAGCCTCTTGGTGGCCCCTATCCATTCCTTCCCCTGGTTTTTATGCCCTTGTGTGCTGGCCTTTGTAGGAGTTGGAGTCCTTAGCTTGCTAAATGTTGGTTTCGCTTCTATACTCTGGCTTGATTGCTTGCCTGCTGTAGTGCCATGATAGGCCTCATCCTGGACCAGGAAGGAGGCAGGCTGGGTCCTTGAGAACAAAGAAAGTAAGCTCCCCTAGAATTTATGACCTTCTGCCCCCACCAGCTCCCCTGGAATTTATGGCCCAGTGCTTCCCGCCAGTTCTCCCCGTGCCATCTCCTTTGTGTGGCCTTCCCGCCACATAATGTATATAGTCTTTAAGTTTAAATGAACCAATGAACATGTTAGGTCCCAATACCTTGCCATAGAGAGAATAAGAAGGTAACCTACATGTGAGATGACCTGCACCCTTGTAAGTGTGAGGCTATAAAAACCTCTCTTATGCAAACAAGAGGACCTTTTGCCTGTGTGGGTAGGGGGTCCCAGCCGGCTGGTAACAAATAAACCTCTGCTTTTACATCCGAGACCTGTGCCTTGTGCATTGATTGGGAAATTCGGACACAACAGCCTTGGCTGTTTAATGTATTTGAGGTTTGAACCTGAGGATAGTAGATCTCTCCCTGTCTCTGCCTTTCAAATAAATAAAATATATATATATATATATATATATATATATATATATATATATATAGCTTGAGATCTGTTCCATAGTATAGTTTAGTGATGCTGGGTAAATAATGCTAACTAGAACAGCATGTCCCTGGAAACCTTGGTAATTAAGAAGAAAGAGCCTTTATGTGTCATTTGAACCTTGTAGACTTTCTCCTTCACCTCATGCAAGGTTAGCTTTGTCAGGGTTACTCCCACTTGAATAGAGAAGTGTTTCTGTAATTGAATCTGATATTGATCTACTAATAACTGCTTCACTTATAGAGTTAGAGTTTTTCAGAGACTGCACAGTCATGATTGGTCCCCACCTTTTCCCTCCAGGAGAGAATCTGTATTCATATTAATGCCTCCGGAGTGGTCACAAGGTAACTGCTTGCTTTCTGCAGGTAACTGTTTGACCTTCACTAGAAGTTTCTTAAAAGCAGTTTGGGACACATCTCGTGGTGAAAACCCTGTGTCCTGGGTCTAGACTGTTGTGTAGCTTTGGCAGTGTGAACTGTACCATCAGGAAGGACTATGGTGGGTGGCTAAGAAGCTTTATACTTGAAGCTAATGGCCTGAAGAAGCTCATGGTTGGCAATTTATTATTCAATTGAGTTTTCAAACTTCATGTCTGTAGTTATTTCCTCTTCTGTACACTCTCTGCCCCCATCATTTCAAATTCAGCTGCAGACTCTGATGAAATTTTCTATCAAATACAAGAGCTTTATGCTTTTGTAGAAGCCAAGAGATAAAGAAAATTAAGCTATTTTGATTTTGTAATCTCAAACTTTAATAATGGCAGTGAAACGCCTTTGAAAATATTACTCATTGCTGATTAAAACATCCCTGGGAAGTGAGTCAGTGTTTTATTATTCTATGTTGGATGTTATTAACTAGAGACAATCAAAAGAAGTCAAGGAGAGGTTAAGTCAATTATATAAACCTAGGTAGCAAAGACAGGCTTAAAACCCTAAGGGATTCCAATACAATTCCATCAAGGTGGCATGTACCAATGCCATCTCACTAGTCAAAGTGATCAATTTCAGTTCACAATTGATCACACTGATAGGTCTAAGAGTCAATGGGATCACACAAACAAGACTAGTGTCTGCTAATACTAACTGATAGAATCAAAAAGGGAGAGAACGATCCAACATGGGAAGCAGGATACACAGCAGACTCATAGAATGGCAGATGTCCTAAATAGCACTCTGGCCTCAGAATCAGCCCTTAAGGCATTCGGATATGGCTGAAGAGCCATGAGAGTATTTTAGGCATGGAAAGCCAAGACAGTCTGGAAAAAAAAAAAAAAAGAAGAAGAAGAAGAAGAAGAAGACCTAAGTGAAAGATCTCTGTGAGTGAGATCCCAGTGGAAAGAACAGGGCCATCAAAGAAGGAGGTACCTTTCTCTGAAGGAAGGAGAGAACTTCCGCTTTGACTATGACTCTGTCAGAATAAGATCGAAGTCGGCGAACTCAAAAGGCTTCCATAGCCTTGGCAACTCATGACTAGAGCCTAGGGAGATTACTGACACCATAAACAAGAGTGTCAAATTGTTAAATCAACAACAGGAGTCACTGTGTACTTACGCCTCATGTGGGATCTGTCCTTAATTGTTGTCCAATGTGAAGTAATGCTGTAACTAGTACTGAAACAGTATTTTACACTTTGTGTTTCTGTGTGGGTGAAAATTGATGAAATCTTTACTTAATATATACTACATTGATCTTCTGTATATAAAGATAATTGAAAATGAATCTTGATGTAAATGGAATGGGAGAGGGAGTGGGAGATGGGAGGGGTGCGAGTGGGAGGGAAATTATGGGAGGGAAAGCCATTGTAATCCATAAACTGTACTTTGGAAATTTATATTTACTAAATAAAAAAAGAAAAATGATTGAACATCAAACATGTTACTTGTAGGGCATGAATTAAAAAAAACCCTAGGTTCTTGTATCCTGATATATACACTTACTCTCTGGATCATGCTTGTCTCTAAAACACCATTAATTTCCTGAGTACATCAGCAGTTGAATTGATATTTGCTTCTAGTTAATCTCTATTTTGACCAAAACAAGATGGAAAAAGTACTACACTGCTTGTCATAAGGTGAATTGATAATTGATCACACAAACAGGAGGTGGGGATGGTAAAAGTAATTTTGTATTCTAGGTTTTTCATTATGCTTCTGATTTTTCCATTGGAGCATTAATCACATCCTTTCATATATTTTGTGTACCACCTTCCACCTGTGAGATAGAGCACATCATAACCATTTGACTATCAAGAGGCATGGTCAAAATGATTTGTTATAATCACATTAACTAGGCTTAAAGTCGAAGTGGAGCCAGGAAGGAAGCCACAGAGCGTGATCATCAACTTGATTACAGATTGACCTTTATATTCATACATACTCAAGCAAATCTTTTTTTAAACTCCTTTCAATTTAAAAATATATTTGATTATAAGGTGCTATAACTTTAAAGGTGCATTATTTATGTAACAACAACATCAAGGGAAAATTGTAGCAAATGCACGTGCCCGTTGAAAACTGTATTCCAATTTCAGAAGCATTAAAGTAGAAATGAGGTGCTTACTGAAACTTTTTCATCATTTTCTCTTTTCAAATGGGATCTGTCTCACTAGGCCACCTTCAGCAATGATATGAACTGAGCTCATTCGCTGGCTGTGCTGGTGGTCCCCAAATCAAGTCGTGATGCTTTTTGGGTATTCACAGTATGTGCCATGCTGGGATTCTAAATTTTCTGCATTAGTAAATACACTTCAACCCAGAAGTTTCTAAGTTTTGTAAAAACAAACAACAGAAAAAAGCCCTCAATATTTCACCAAATCTCACAGTTAATTAAATATCCATTTACTCAATAAATATTTAAGAAAAGACCATCTGATTCATCTGTTCCTATTTGATGGCTTTTCAACAGAGAGATGACATTTTCCTTCCACTTACTAAATCTTTAAAGACATATAGTAATGCCAAGAGATGATGTAAGAATGTATGTCATAGAAGGTTAACAGGCTATAAAGCTGTGGTGTCTCTGACCGTCTGTTTTTTGGTAGTGACAGCTGATTTTATTATATTCCTATGTGCAACATTGCTTAACTTGAACTGCTCGCTTCTGGTTGAGATGTTTGGTTTTCTTGCAGCATCTTAAAATAAAACCCAGGCCACGTGTTCGGTGACAACAGCAGGATGTGGGGAATAGAGCAGCTCTGTGAATTTAAATGTCAGGCACACTGGGCTAAGAAAATATATTGGTCCTGTAGTGTGTTGTTGATTAAAGATGCCATTATGTGGTCTTCCAAGCCCTTTTGCTGTGGTTCTCATCTAAAGTAGAGTGTATATGGAGCTTTTTCTTATTAGACATATAAATCCCCTTCACCCCAACCCCAAAGACTCTGGCACGTGGCCTGAGAAGGATATTTTACATACTGAAGATAGGCACATAATACACAAAAAGACATATGAATAATTCTGGTATGTCTTTCTAGCCTTATTCTTGAAACTTGATGGTGTGCTATCAAATGGAATCTCCACAATAAGTTCTGGTATTAATCAAATAAGTGTTTTATGAGACCTTATATGCTGAGAATTGGAGTCCCTTTCAAATCAAATTTATTTAGCTTTATCTTACATTTTAACGTTTATTCCCATTATAGTCCTCTGTACCTATTGAGTGTATAGATCACTGCTCTCTTTTCCTGGAATAAAGCCTATTTCTTCCAGTCAGTTTCATCATCCTCTCCCATGAAATGGATCTTTGCCTGATTTTCTTAACCCCATTTCCTTGTCTGGGTTGTGTGCTAATATTTTTAAATCATTTAAAAAAATTTAAAGGCCAGTTGTGCTCTGACTTCATCTTAGAAACTTTTCTCCACTTCTTTTACTTATGAATGTCTTTTTGTGCTGTGAATTATCTAGCATTTTTTGTTTTCATCTTAAATTTCACATTTAATCATTTACAGTTTTGTGTCTGTTCCATATGTTCTATATTTTCAATGCTCTTTCAAGATCCTAGAGAATGGATAAAATATTATATATTGCTTTTATAAACTCTGTCACTTAACATATTTCTCAGCACATAGGAATAGCCAAATAATGGCTAGTTAAGTTGAATTGAGCTTTTTTTTGTTGGATTTTGATTTTATACTAACATTCTCATTGAAATTGTCAAACAACTAGCATGGAAAAGCATTATCATAAAATATTTTGAATATCAGTATGGCAGCTTCATTATAGTGTTATGTCTCACTGAGTAATGTTAAGTGCCTACATATGCATGGAATTAGACTAGATATAAATTACTCAGAAGACAGAATTTCTGTTCTCTGGAAAATTACGTGTAAGTCAACAATGCATGTAATTAGCATAACTACTTTTTAGAAGGGTCAATATTTATAATAAATAACAATATTTTCCAGTGTAATATTTATAGAAAACCATAAAATGATCTTGCTGGGCAAGCATACTATACATATTCATGCAAACATTGGTGATATATTATCTATGCATATATTTTGGGAAATGCATACTAAAAATTATTAATTGAAATAACTTATTTATGAAAGTAAGCATAATATGAAGAAATAGAACAGAAGAAAGGCCTTTGAACAAAAATTAAGTCAGGCTTGTAAAATATTCAGAAGCTTTTTGTTCCATAAATCACATTTACTTATCAGAAAACCAAAGTTTTTCTTTCTTTGAAAGAATGGCAAGTTTTAGTGTCAAATTTATAGCATTATTACTTCATTTCTTTATCAATTGCTTGAATGTGATTAGTATTCATCACTGCATATACTATGTTATAACTCAACCATCCAACCTGTCTTTAGATGTTAGAGAACAAAAGGGAATTTTCTGAGAATATGGTTGACTTATTCTTTTTAAAATCGGTCACTCAGAAAATTAAACAATAAAAGACAACCTGATCATCATCTATCTCTACTCTTGCCTTTGGGCACGATAAAGCAAAGGTTGGTTTTGGACGAAAGATTATTTCCTGCTTTGTTCAATAGGGGATTGAAAGCAGTCTGCCATACCTTCTTAGGAAAGGAAAGTTGTTTATCTCATTATCAAGACGAACTTTTCAAGAATGAGAGGTAAAAATGGTGAAAGTGATGAAAAGAAATCTCTTACCATGGTTTCTTAGAAAAACCTGGCAGGTATTTGCAGTTGCTACTGTGTTCAGGAACATTTATGTTTCTCCTAACTAAATTTCACAATGGTTCTGTCTCATTCATGTAGGGTTGACATATTCCTTAGCAATAACTACATCTTTTTCCCTTGACTTAGATTTCCTCCTTTATGTATTAGAAATGAATTTAAGTTTCTGTTTTGTTACTGTTCCCTCTCTCAGTGCTTTTATTCCCAAACCACTTTATTACTCAAGGTATTTATCTCTCTGCAGCCTTTGGAAAGTTAATCAAAGATTAACTAACTCCACTTTTACATCTTGTCCAAAGAGTATGAATAAGTATTCCAAGAAGACTGAGGCTGAATTTATTAACCATTTGGTGTTCGATGACCCCTTTGAGAATATAACAAGTACTTCCTCCATTTTCTTTCTTTCTTTTTTTTTTTAAGATTTATTTATTTATTTGAGAGGCAGAGTTATAGAGAGGCAGAGGCAGAGAGAGAGAGAGAGAGAGGTCATACATCCACTGGTTCACTCCCCAAATGGCCACAACAACTGGAGCTGTGCTGATCTGAGGAGCTTCTTCCAGGTCTCCTATGCAAGTACAGGGGACCAAGCACTTGGGCCATTTTCTACTGCTTTCCCAGGCCACATCAGGGAGCTGGATTAGAGGTGGAGCAGCCGAGACTAAAACCTGTGCCCATATGGGATGCCAGCACTTCAGGTGGTGGCTTTACCTGCTACACTATAGCACCAGCCCAACTTCCTGCATTTTCAAGGCACATGGGAAATTTTTGCTGTATTATCTCATGTGATACATAGACTTCCCACACTTTCCAATTCTGCCATAGCTCCCAGATTAAGAAGTAACATGATCCAGCAATCCCACTACCGTGTTTATATGTAAAGGGAATTAAGTTAGTATATTGAAGAGATCATCTGCACCCTGAACTCATTGCAGCATTGCTAACGATAAACAAGATATGGAGTCAAGCCAAGTGTTTATCAATGGATAAAGTAAAGATGGTATATTCAGTCCTGTCCTATTCACGGTGTTATCTTCCAAGATCACCAATGGACACCTGGCACTGGATAGTACTGAACTTTCTATATAGTATGTCTTGTCTTATGTGCTTAGTGTTGCCATATGGTACCAGAGTTGATCTGTCCTTCCATGTTTTATGCCTAGATGCCACCTTTGAATCACTACACTTGCTTTTTGGGTTATTACTAAATAAAGTAAGGGTTACCTGAGCACTGTAATACTCTGACAGTAGATCCAATAATGGGATGGCTACTAGGTGATGACTGGGTGGGTAACATATACTGGCTGATATACTGAGCAAACAGATGATTCATGTTCCACAGGTTGGAGTGTGATAGTGTAAGTTTTTACCACACTGTTTAGAACAGTACATAGCTTAAAACTGATGAATAGTTTATTTCTTAAATTTTCCATTTTATTTTCAGGCCATAGTTGAACTCCGGTAATTGAAACTGTGGAAATTGAAACCACAGAAATGACAGGGCACTGTATAAATCCTAGAATACTATTAAACCCCCTAAAAGAAGGAATCCTATCATTTGTGACAATGTGGACATGTTAAGTGAAATATGCCAGTCACAGAAAGACAAATACCAATCATCTTATCTATATGGGAATTGAAAAAAGTTGAACTCGCAGAAGTAGGATGCAGAATGTTGGTTACCAGGGGTTGGTTTGAGGGGTAGCTGTGGAGATGTTGATCAAAGTATATGTAATTTCAGTTAGATAGGAAGAATTAAAGTCAAGAGATCTATTTTAACATGAATGCAATTAATATTAATGTGTTATGTTCTTTTAAAAAATGATTTATTTATTTGTTTGAAAGAGTTATAGGGAGAGAGAAAAGGAGAGGCAGAGAGAGAGAGAGAGAGGAAGAGAGAGAGAGAGAGAGAGAGAGAGAGATCCATCTCCCAGCTGCTGGTTCACTCCCCAAACAGCCACAATGACTGGGGCTAGGCCAGGCCAAAGCCAGGGACCAGGAGCTTTATCCATATCTCCCACATGGGTGGCAGGGGCTCAAAATTTGGGGCCATATTCTGCTGCTTTTCCCAAGCAATTAATAGGGAGCTGGATTGGAAGTGTAGCAGGAGGACATGCACCAGCACCCCAGAGGATGCTGGCACTGCAGGTGGTAGCTTTCCACACTACACCACAATGCTCACCCAGTGTGTTGTGTTCTTGAAAATTACTAAGAGTAGTTTTTAAAACATTTTCATCACTTCAAAAAGAAATCCTGTATCTCTCAGCTATCAGTTTCCTCTCCTTTCTTTAGCCCAAAGTAACAGCTAATATACTTTCTGTCTATATATTTGCTTATCCTAGACTTTTCATATAATAGAATCATAATATATGATCTTTTTAATTGGACTCTTATTTGGCAGAATGTTTTCAAGGTTCATTTAAATTGTAGCATGTATTAATACTTCATTCCTTTTTATGGAATATTACTTCATTGTATGGTTATACCATATTTGTTTATCCATTCATTAGTTGATAGAATTTTGAGTTGTTCCCAATTTAAGCCATTACAAAGAAAGCTTCCAGAAATATTCACATACATGTTTTTGAGTGGATATATGCTTTTGTTTTTCTCAGTTAGTGGAATTATGGGCTAGGTGATAACTCTGTTTAACCATTTGAAGAACTCAAACTTCACCAGAGTGGCTGTAGCAGTTTACATTACCACATTCTTATACATAAGTGAAGATTCTGATTTCTTCACATCTTTGCCAATACTTACTTTTGTCAGATTTTAAATTGTAGCTGTTACAATAGGTGAGAAGTAGCATTTCATTATGACTGTGATTTATATTTCTCTGATTGCTAATAATGTTGATAATTTTTCATAGGATCACATATATATTTATATATACTTAGGTGAATATATTTTTAGATCTTATGCATACTTTAAAAGTGGGTTATTTTTTTCTTTTTTTAAAAAGATGTTTATTTATTTATTTGAAAGGCAGAGTTACAAAGAGAAGAGACAAAAGAGAGAGCTCAATCTTTTATCCTCTGATTCACTCCCCTTTGGTGCTCAGTTAGTTGTCACCAATCAGGGAGAACATAAGATATTTGTCCCTTTGGGACTGGCTTATTTCACTCAGCATAATGTTTTCCAGGTTCCTCCATTTTGTTGCAAATGACCGGATTTCATTTTTTTTGACTGCTGTATAGTTTTCTATAGAGTACATGTCCCATAATTTCTTTATCCAGTCTACTGTTGATGGGCATTTAGGTTGATTCCAGGTCTAGCTATTGTGAATTGAGCTGCAATAAACATTAAGGTGCAGACCGTTTTTTCCCCCCAATTTCATTTCCTTTGGGTAAATTCCAAGGAGTGGGATGGCTGGGTCGAACGGTAGGGTTATCTTCAGGTTTCTGAGGAATCTCCAGACTGACTTCCATAGTGGCTTGACCAGTTTGCATTCCCACCAACAGTGGGTTAGTGCCCTTTTTCCCCACATCCTCTCCAGCATCTATTGTTGGTAGATTTCTGCATGTGAGCCATTCTAACCGGGGTGAGGTGAAACCTCATTGTGCTTTTGATTTGCATTTCCCTGATTGCTAGTGATCTTGAACATTTTTTCATGTGCCTGTTGGCCATTTGGATTTCCTCTTTTGAAAATTGTCTGTTGAAGTCCTTCACCCATCTCTTAAGTGGGTTGTTTGTTTTGTTGTTGTGGAGTTTCTTGATCTCTTTGTAGACTCTGGTTATTAATCCTTTATCTGTTGCATAGTTTGCAAATATTTTTTCCCATTCTGTCGGTTGTCTCTTCACTCTCCTGATTGTTTCTTTTGAAGCACAGAAACTTCTCAATTTGATGCAATTCCTATGGTTAATTTTGACTTTGACTTCCTGTGCCTCCAGGGTCTTTTCCAGGAAGTCTTTGCTGTTCCCAATATCTTGCAGCGTTTCTCCAATGTTCTCTAATAATTTGATAGTGTCGGGTCGTAGATTTAGGTCTTTAATCCATGTTGAGTGGATTTTTGTGTAAGGTGTAAGGTAGGGGTCTTGCTTCATGCTTCTGCACGTGGAAATCCAGTTTTCCCAGCACCATTTATTGAATAGACTGTCCTTGCTCCAGGGATTGGTTTTAGATCCTTGATCAAATATAAGTTGGCTGTAGATGTTTGGGTTGATTTCTGGTGTTTCAATTCTGTTCCATTGGTCTATCCATCTGTTTCTGTACCAGTACCATGCTGTTTTGATTGCAACTGCCCTGTAGTATGTCCTGAAATCTGGTATTGTGATGCCTCCAGCTTTGTTTTTGTTGTACAGAATTGCTTTAGCTATTCGAGGTCTCCTGCGTCTCCATATGAATTTCAGCATCATTTTTTCTAGATCTGAGAAGAATGTCTTTGGTATCTTGATTGGTATTGCATTGAATCTATAAATTGCTTTTAGGAGAATGGACATTTTGATGATGTTGATTCTTCCAATCCATGAGCATGGAAGATTTTCCCATTTTTCGTATCTTCTTCTATTTATTTCTTTAAGATTTTGTAATTCTCATCGTAGAGATCTTTAACGTTCTTGGTTAAGTTTATTCCAATATATTTGATTGTTTTTGTAGCTATTGTGAATGGGATTGATCATAGCAGTTCTTTCTCAGCCGTGGCATTGTCTGTGTATACAAAGGCTGTTGATTTTTGTGCATTGATTTTATATCCTGCCACTTTGCCAATAGTCTTCTTCTATGAGTTCCAATAGTCTCTTAGTAGAGTTCTTTGGATCTCCTAAATAAAGAATCATATCATCTGCAAAGAGGGATAGTTTGACTACTTCTTTCCCAATTTGTATTCCTTTAATTTCTTTTTCTTGCCTAATGACTCTGGCTAAAACTTCCAGAACTATATTGAATAGCAGTGGTGAGAGTGGGCACCCCTGTCTGGTACCAGATCTCAGTGGAAATGCTTCCAACTTTTCCCCATTCAATAGGATGTTGGCCGTGGATTTTTCATAAATTGCTTTGATTATATTGAGGAATGTTTCTTCTATACCCAATTTGCTTAGAGTTTTCATCATGACAGGGTTTTGAATTTTATCAAAAGCTTTCTCGGCATCTATTGAGATAATCATATGGTTTTTCTTCTGCAGTCTGTTAATGTGGTGTATCACATTGATTGATTTGCGAATGTTGAACCATCCCTGCATTCCAGGGATCAATCCCACTTGGTCTGGGTGGATGATCTTTCTGATGTGTTGTTGTATTCTATTGGCGAGAATTTTATTGAGGATTTTTGCATCTATATTCATCAGGGATATTGGTCTATAATTTTCTTTCAATGCTGCATCTTTCTCTGGCTTAGGGATTAAGGTGATGCTGGCTTCATGAAAAGAATTTGGGGGATGCCCTCTTTTTTGATTGTTCTGAATAGTTTGAGAAGAAATGGAGTTAGTTATTCTTTAAATGTCTGGTAAAATTCAGCAGTGAATCCATCTGGCCCTTTCTTGGTTATTGGTCTACTTAGCTTTTCTATGCCTTCCTGGTTCGATTTAGGTAGATTGCATGTGTCCAGGAATCTGTCCATTTCTGATAGATTTCCCTGTTTGTTGGCATACAACTCTTTGTAGTAATTTCTGATGATTCTTTTTATTTCTGTGGTTTCATCACATTTCCTTTTTCATCTCTGATTTTATTGATTTGGGTCATTTCTCTTCTTTTTTTATTTAGTTGAGCCAATGGTGTGTCAATTTTATTCATTTTTTCAAAAAACCAGCTCTTCGCTTGGCTGATTTTTTGTAATTTTTTTTTTTGGATTCAATCCTGTTGATTTCTTCTCTGATTTTAATTATTTCTCTTCTCCTACTAGATTTGGGTCTGGTTTGCTGTAGTTCTTCTAGATCCTTGAGATGCATTGAAAACTCATTTATTTGGTGCATTTCTAATCTCTTGATGTAGGCAACTATTGCTATAAACTTTCCTCTCAACACTGCTTTTGCCATATCCCATAGGTTTTGATATGTTTTGTTGTTATTCTCATTTACATTCAGAAAGTTTTTTATTTCTCTTTTGATTTCTTCTATGACCCAGTGTTCATTCAGGAGCATGTTGTTCAGTCTCCATGTGTTTGCATACTCTCTAGGGATTCCTGAGTTGCTAATCTCCAGCTTCATTCTGCTGTGGTCTGAGAAGCTGCATGGTATGATTCTAATTCTTTTAAATTTGCTGAGACTTGCTTTATGGCCTAGTATGTGGTCAGTCCTAGAGAAGGTTCCACGTACTGCTGAGAAGAATGTAAAATCTTTAGATATAGGATTGAAAGTTCTGTAGATATTTATTAGATCCATTTGGGTAATAGTGTCGATTAAATCTGCTGTTTCCTTGTTGATCTTCTGTCCGGATGATCTGTCTATTTCTGAGAGTGGAGTATTGAAGTCTCCCAGTACTATTGTATTGGAATATAAGTCTCCCTTTAAGTCCCTTAGCATATCTATTAAATAAGCCGGTGCCCTGTAATTAGGCACATATACACTTATAATAGTTACATCTTCCTGTTGAATTGAACCCTTAATCATTATATAGTGCCCCTCTTTGTCTGTATTAACAGTTTTTGTGTTAAAGTTTATTTTGTCTGATATTAATATGGTTACACCTGCTTTTTTTTGGTTTCTGTTGGCATGGAATATCTTTCTAGCCTTTCATTTTCAGTCTGTGAGCATCTATGTTGGAAAGATGTGTTTCTTGTAGGCAGCAAATAGATGGGTTTTGTTTCTTATTGCATTCAGCCAGTCTGTGCCTTTTAACTTTAGAGTTCAGTCCATTAATGTTCAATGTGACTATTGATAGGTAGTGACTTTGCCCTGCCATTTTCCCAAAGTTATTTTCTAGTATATGCTTTGAGCTTCCTATAATCTTTTACTGGTAGGTTTTCTTCCTTTATCTTCTTTCATATTGATGGCCGTGTTTCTGTGTTTCTGAGTGTAACACATCTTTAAGCATCTTTTGCAGGGCCGGACGAGTGGCAACATATTCTTTCAATTTCTGTTTGCTATGTAAGGTCTTTATTTCCCCTTCATTCACAAATGAGAGCTTAGCAGGATATAATATTCTGGGCTGGCAGTTTTTCTCTCTTAGCACCCAGGCTATGTCTCGCCATTCCCTCCTAGCCAGTAGGGTTTCTGATGAGAAGACAGCTGTGAGTCTAATTGGAGATCCTCAGAGTAATCTGACGTTTCTCTCTTGCACATTTTAGAATCTTTTCTTTCTGTTTCACTGTGGTGAGTTTAATTACAACGTGTCCTGGTGAGGATCTCTTTTGGTCATGTTTACTAGGGGTTCTATGAGCTTCCTGTACTAGGATGTCTCTGTCCTTCCCCAAACCCAGAAAGTTCTCTGCTAGTATCTCACTAAAAAGGCCTTCTAATCCTTTCTCTCTGTCCATGCCTTCAGGAATTCCTTGAACTCGAATGTTGAGTTTTTTAATAGTATCCTGTAGATTCCCAACAATATTTTTTAGATTTCGAATTTCCTCTTCTTTTCTTTGGTTTGACTGTATCCTTTCCTGTGCTCTGTCTTCTAAGTCTGATATTCTCTCTTCTGTTTCACTGACTCTGTTTTTAAGGCTCTCTAATGTGTTTGTCATTTGATCTATTGAGTTCTTCATTTCATTTTGATTTCTCTTCACTATTACACTTTCCTATTCTACTAGTTTCTGCATTTCATTTTGGTTCCTCCTTAAGATCATTTTCACGAGTGAGATTTTCTATCCTGTCTAGTAAGGATTTCTGTAGTTCAAGAATTTGCTTTTGAAAACTTCTAAATGTTCTTATCATAATTTTTTGAAATCCATATCTTGCATTTCTTCTATCTCATCATCTTCATAATCTTGGCTTGGGGTGTTTTGTTCATTTGGGGCATCATAATGTGTTCATTGATGTTGTTCCCTTGGTTTCTGTGTTTATTGCTTGGCATTTTGGAGGAATTCTTTGAATGCTTTCCTTACTGTGGTGTTTTTTTTTTTTCTTGTTATACTATGACTGTGTTAAGTGGACTGTCTGCTGTTGGAGGAGCCTTGGAGGCTTTAGATGGGTGTGGCCAGAGAGCTCTGCTTAGTTCTTCAGGGTTAAGGGTGTATCAAAGGTGACACACTCAGGTTAGGCGTGGTAGATCTCTCTTTTATTTATTTATTTATTTATTTATTTATTTATTTTTCAGGAGGGAAGTAATACCGCACAGCTGAGCAGAATGGATGGTAGTTATCTTCCAATCTCTGGCTTCTGTGTATATAGCATTCATCTGCTTTTTTTTCCACAGACCACCCAAAGAATCAGTTCTGACCTCAGTGTGGGTTCAATTTCTCCTGCAGTCTCCCGCTGGGTTGCCAAGGTTACCGAATTGTAGCATCTCTGGAGAGTACTCACATGACCTCCGTGAGTTCTCTCACCCACCGCCTCTTCCCCCTCCCTGCCTCAGTTCATTAGCTCTACCCTTTCACTAAATCCTAACCTCCTGGTATTTCACGCCCACAGAGTCAGGTTTTTCTGTTTGACTGAGTTCGTGCTCTTCCATTGGAATTTGATATTGATGTGTCTGTTGTCATTCTGTTTGCTTAGAATTCATACATGCAGGCAGGAGTTTGTTCTAACCGAAGGATCGCTGTTATTTAAAATATAAGAAGCTTCCTTAGCAGTAGTATCAATATGTGATGTGTTGCTGCAATTGCTCAGTTCTGGTTTTCCTGTTTTGGTAGTGTCTTCTGAAGTAAACTTCTGGGGAAGCCACTCATATCACTGAAGATTACAGTGGCTCTTCTTTCTTTTTACAAAGATTTATTTGTTGTATTTGAAAGTCAGAGTTACAAAGAGAGAATGAGATACCAGGAGAAAGATCTTTAATCTGCTGTTCACTCCTCAAGTGGCTGCAATAGCCAGGGCTGGGATAGGCCAAAGCCAAGAGCCAGGAATTTCATTCAGGTCTCACTTTGGGTGCAGGGGCCAAAGCATTTGAGCCATCTTCTACTGCTTTCCCAGGTGCATTAGTAGGGAGGTGGATTGGAAATGGAGAAGGCAGCACTGGAACTGGCACCCATGTGGGATGCTGGCATGGCTGCTGACAACTTAACCAGCTACACCACATGCCAGCCCCCGACAGTGGCTTCTGAATCCAAACCAAGTCACTAAGTAAAA
The DNA here is from genome assembly GCF_964237555.1 of Oryctolagus cuniculus. Classification (NCBI taxonomy): domain Eukaryota; kingdom Metazoa; phylum Chordata; class Mammalia; order Lagomorpha; family Leporidae; genus Oryctolagus; species Oryctolagus cuniculus. Next base: position 65,742,424 of record NC_091445.1, on the reverse strand, counting down.
TTCATTTTCTCATATTTGAGCCTGAAGAATTCTGAATATTTTCAGAATGAAATACTTGTCCCATTCTTATATTAGTTTAAAGACTTTTCACAGTGTGTACTAAATTACTATTCTGACCCTAAATTGAGTAAGGTTCCTTTCCATATCCCAAGGAGTAATTGTGAGCAGAGGCATGGGCAGAGCTGAATTACTATATAGAACTTTTAAAACAATATTCTCTCTAACCACATTTATTATAAACACATGTGCCAATGTGCTACCCACTGGGCACTATAGGCCAGCCAAGGAGCCCAACCACCATTCACAACACTGTTTCTATTGAATTTGTATCCAGGTTCAAAGACTGATTTTCATACTTTTAAACATAATTAGGTAAAAAACTTATAGAATTTGAGTGGCCACCAGATTAAATGCTTAACTTTGGTGGCCACAATCTCATGAAACAAAAAGTCTTCCTTGAGGTCTTTTCGCATTTCGAAACAGTTTAGATTTTAGAGATAAAGTCAGCTACATCTCAGGGGAGGGAACTCAAGTAATGATAGCCAACAGATAGCAGCACATTTTAATGATGTTTTGGGTTTCTCAAACTGCAGTTATTATTTATGTTCGATTGGTTTATGCTGTTCCTTGGAGACACCAAGGATCAAGGCCAAATTTGTCTTTGAAAGGACCATAGCTAGCTAAACGTATTTTAGGATTTAATGTTGATGACCAAAAAGTAGAAGCCAACTTGTTTGGTTAGCAGTTATTGTAGCTATAGTTAGAGTAGTTATACCCCATGTAGACTATAAAGTTTAGAATGGTTGAAATGTTCTGAACAAATAGCTGTACATTTTATGCCAAATTTGTGGCACTTTTGTAATCCTGCAAATAGACAGAGTTGGACATGAAGTACCTGGTACCAGGTGGGAGTGGGGAAGGGTAACATATACTTTGTTATTGTTCTACATAGACTTTCCCATCTAGCAAGGCCTCCCAGTCAGTGTTATGTTATTCTTAATGTCTCCAGGATCCCCTTGGTGGTACCAAGTGTAGCTGGATGTGAATTGAGGGGGTAGGGAGAATTTGTGTTCTAAAATTCATTAAGATCTAGCTGGGCATAGAGGCAGAGAGAATTTGCTCTATCTCAAAGGTGGTGTGGTTGGAAATATATGGGAGGGGTGTTAACAATATCAAGTCTATTTCCTGCGAGAAACTCCACTTCTTTCTCACAAACTTTTCTTTTTTATGAAAACTATATTTGTGTTCCTCTTTATAAACTTTTCATTATTGATTATTAAGAAGACTTAGAAATTAGTTAAGCTATGCAAATCAAAATCAACTTTGTGATATAAGTCCTAAATGTCTTAAAGACAGCTGTGAGGAGAATCCAGACATCCTCCATCTAAAATATCTTTCCAGAAGCCAATAGTAGCCTGAATCATCCTGTTTTCTGTCATCTACATCATGTTTTGTGAAGCTAGAAGGTCTCACGGTGATTAAAAAATGTCCCAAGACACTCTGTTCCATTTCCAAGTGTACACACAAAGAAAAAAACTTTTGTTAGCCAATGAAATGCTTTGTTCCCTATTGGCCTACCTCTTTTTCATTCTTTGAAAGTTTTATCCCAATTCAAATTTCCTTGCTATGATGGCCTTGTTGATGTTAAATTGAATTCTAATATATTATCCATAAATACAATTTTGGTCTTTAAGTGGGATGATGAATTCTGGTGACATGGAATCAAATTTTGTAGACTTAACATTTTTGCTTAAAGGCTACTTCAGTTGTTTGTTGACAGAAAAAGTCAGTACCAAAAGAAATTTGAACTGGGGCTGGTGTTGTGGAGTAGCTGGTAAAGCCATTGCTGTAATGCTGGCATCCCACATGGATGTTCGTTCATATCCCAGCCACTCCACTTCCCCTCTGGTTCATTGCTAATGTGCCTGGGAAAGCAGTGGAAGATGGCCCAAGTCCTTGGGCCCCTGCACCCATGTGGGAGACCTGGAGGAAGCTTCTTATTCTTGACTTCAGACCAGACCGGCTCTGGCTGTTGCAGCCATTTGCATAGTGGATCAGGGATGAGGGATATCTCTCTCTCTCCCTCACTTTAAACTCTGCCTTACAAATAAACAAATAGATCTTAAATTTTTTTGAAGTACAGTTCTGTTGTCCACTGAATATGTTACTGGGACCATTACACTACTTACAACTATCTGCCATGAACTTGGGAGTCCCAGGAATGTGGTTCCTTTTGCAGAGCCAGATGGAGAGGGATGTGGTCTTCAGATCTTGACAACACATTGTTTAATTTTCTGTGAACATCTAGGTTTACTGTCATCATACTCAATTAACATCAATTTCTGGCAATTCATAACTTGGAGTCATGTTCTACTGTGTTTAAGGATTCAAGAAGGCATAATTTTAAGGAATGATTTTTTTAAACTTTTATTTAATGACTATAAATTTCCAAAGTACAGCTTATGGATTACAATGGCTTTTCCCCCCCATAACTTCCCTCCCACCCGCAACCCTCCCCCTCCCGCTCCCTCTCCCCTTCCATTCACATCAAGATTCATTTTCAATTATCTTTATATACAGAAGATCAATTTAGCATATATTAAGTAAAGCTTTCAACAGTTTGCACCCATACAGAAACACAAAGTGTAAAATACTGTTTGAGTACTAGTTATAGAATTAAATCACAATTTACAGCACATTAAGGACAGAGATCCTACATGAGGAGTAAGTGCACAGTGACTCCTGTTGTTGACTTAACAAAGGGCATGATATTATTGACAATGAACCTGCTATTGACAAAGTTAGATCTATCTCTGAGAAAATTGAAAATAATTCTTTTAGGTCTCCCCATGAGGTCACTGGCTGCTGAAGGAACAAGCAAAAACTGTTTCTGTGACTATTTCTATTGGGGATGCTTTCAGATAGGACAGAAAAAGGACATTTTAGAAATTAAAGATAATTTCCAAGTAGTAAGAAAATCACCACTGATAATCCCCTGTATACTCAGGGAACCCAAGAATACAGAAAAGGAATTTTTCAAAACAACTTTCAAAGAAAATTAATCAGAATAAAGAAACCCATGTGGGATGTGGGAAAGGGGATGTTAGAAGAGTGACATTCCTTTTTTGAAAGGGTCATGGAAAATAGAAACATAAGCAGTAATAGGACACTGATAGGCCTAAAGAAATTATGTGGTATTTACTTTTAGACTTTCGGTTGATGCTGAATTCTGCCTGAAGACTGAAACACTAGTGTCAGTTTAGACCTATGTTGTCCAATAAGGTCTCTTTGGGTAGACTGTTTAACTGTTTGGGCTTCATCATACTCATGTTTGAGAGGTGGGCAATAAAGATGACTGTCTGAACCTGTTCCCTGTAGGTTTGGGTTTCATTTCCTGCTTCCTAAATTGGAAGCCTTTTCTAATAGATATTTAAACCATGGGAAATTATTTATTACAGACGTCTATTTATATTTTCAAATCTGTGGCATGTAGTCTATAATGCTCTTACGTTCCACAATGTTGGTGAACTTGGAAATAATCTGTAGCTATTGCTCATTACCTGTGATAAGTAAATAGAGGAGTGTACCCTAATATCTTGGGAAGCCCAAGGGTGGAGAGTGTAGGGCAAGGGTTACAGAATGAGTCAGGGCCTGGGCTAGGATTAGCATCTCTGTGACTCACAAATGTGTTCTAACCACTAGACAGTTCTGCTCTTGAGAAATCTGGAGGGTAATGGCCCTCTCCTACCAGGGTTCTGAGGATTGCCAAATCAGTGTTTGTCAGGCTAACTATTTGAGTAATAAAAGTGAAGTGGGCACAGTGAAATTAGGGTGTTCTAGCTGCAGTGTTAGGCTGACTGTGTCAGAACATCTGTAGAGGTGACAGGGCTCTGCACAGGTACTGTTTTGATCTAAGACAGAGTGTCAGGGAAACCCACTATTACCTCTGTAGTAAAACATAGAGGAAACCCCACTGTGGAAGTGAAACTTTTACTTCTTACTTCTAACCATAATTTCAAAATGGAAACATTATATTCAGAGAAATACCAATAATACTAAGAATAAACATATTATAGTTTTTACAGGCTGAAATTCAGCACAATTGAGTGGGCATTAAGAGAATTTGCATAGATTCACTTTTGTGCAGGTACATTGTCATTTTTTTACATTTTAATTTTTTTTGACAGAGTTAGAGAGAGAGAGAGACAGAGAGGAAGTTCTTCCTTTTCCGTTGGTTCACCCCCAAAATGGCCGCTACAGCCGGCGTGCTGCACCAATCCGAAGCCAGGAGCCAGGTGCTTCTCATGGTCTCCAATGCGGGTGCAGGGCCCAAGCACTTGGGCCATCCTCCACTGCCTTCCCAGGCCACAGCAGAGAGCTGGAGTAGAAGAGGAGCAACCGGGACAGAATCCAGCGCCCCAACCGGGACTAGAACCCGGGTTGCCAGCACTGCAGGCGGAGGATTAGCCAACTGAGCCACAGCGCCGGCTGGTGTGTTGTCATTTAATCAAAGTGACTACACAGGTGTCATACTGATATTTAAGTTTTGATGATTTATGTTTGGTCCCATGATACTTTATATACAATTTTCTCCTGGCAATGACCGCAGTGTTACACAGTTGCGTGTCATCATCCACGTCTCCATCTACTCTTTAGCTTCTCAAGGGAAGGGATTCTGTATTTTTCTTTCTCCAGTACTAAAATGTATCTGCCACCGCAGGCACAGGTAGCAGTTAATAAAGTTTTGATGACTATGTCTTATCTTCTCAAGCATTTGAAGCAGAATGAGCAAAAGAAACTAGATGAATAGTAGATTCTCCGTGGAGAGACTAGCTTGATAATTGTCATTTGCCTACTCTTTGAGCCAGAAAGGGGTGAAAAGATATGGTCTTTAAAATTATGGATGCAAAGTCTGAACCTATAAGATAGTTTGAACTACACAATCAAAAGCTGAAATCTCTTAGCAGGATTGAAGTTTTGGAATCTACAGCTAGGAATCAGAGGAAAGGACCTGTAGGAGGTAGGGAGATTGAATAGATTCTATGTGAGAATGAGAAGAAAATGTTATTCATGGCAGAAAATGGCTACTAAGTTTTTCAAATAGTGAGTTAAATATTCAGCTCTTTACACCGTCCGTATTGAAATCTTTATTCATAATCCTTACATTTAGTAAAAAGGTTTGCAGTACAGAATTTGATCCATGGCTCTTGTTGAGGGAATAAAGAACTGGGACAGTCTACCCTGGGGTAGTGGTAGGGGTGTGAAATCCTCACACAGGCCGTCATCACAGCAAGGAATATCTTCCATGGAACATAGAAACAAGATATGACCTAAACATATATAAGGAAAGTTATGCGCTACATGTTCTCTATTGTTAAGTTAAAGGCTAATTTCTTGTAATTCCAGGAAAAGAATGTTGTATAAAATGCTATAATTTTTGAATCAAATTTCCCTAAAATTTTGTCTTGGAAATTACAGAAGACATTTGATGAACACTTACTATATGTCAAACACTTACTTCTAAGTGCTACAAATGCATTACATCATTTTATCCACCAACAACCCTGGAGCCTCTGAGACACAGAGAAATTAAGTGACTTTTCCAGTTCATTTCATTCTCACAATAACACAAGGAGTGGGAAATGTCTCCTCACTTCACAGACCAGGGATTTAAGGCACAGGGAATGAATTGATTTGCTCAGGTCACACAGTTAGTAAGTGGTAGAACTATGACTTAGATTGAATTTGGTTTAATGGTCTCCATAAATAGTGTTAAAGGCATCATAAACCATTTTTTTGAGCCAATTACTATTAGAATCAGAGGTACAAAGATAAATGAAAAAATAAAGAAAGAAAACAGCCATTGCCTTAAGAGTGCTTAAATTCCAAGTTGGAAAAGGGGTATGTGTGTATTCGTGTGTGGAAATGCATGTTGTGTGGGCAGTTGATGAGGGTGGATGAAATATAAACACAAATGAAATATGGTTTATATAGGTCAAGCAAATTTAATACAAAACAATGAGATGGGAAATGCTCTAAAATCCAAAACATTTTAAATGCTGACAAATAGAAAAATCCCATATCTGATCTTAAGTGATGAGTCACTGTGAAAACAATAGGTGCACTAAAAATACTGCATAAAGTTACCTTCAGGCTGAATATAAGGTTAAGTATGAAATACATAAATGTTGTGTTTAGACTTGGGTCCTACCCATAAGATATAATGCATATTCAAACACTCCAGAATCCAAAAATATTTAAACTCTAAAACACTTCTGGTCTTAGGTATTTCAATTAAGGGATGTTCAGCCTGTATTCTCAAGTTACTCTTATTTTAAATAGGGAAAATGAAACAAACATAAAAGTTTTCCTTCTTGAGTTATGTCCAAAAATTGAATAAAGTGTCAGGGATTTGCCAGGGGATCATTCATTATCTAATATTTTAACAGAAATCATTCAGTTTTTCACTTTAACTTGTCTACTGATTTTTTTACTTTAAACCTAGGGAATTTCTATTTGTGAATATGTTTACTCATTTACACATTGTATGCTTCCAAATCTTGATCTCCACAGAGGGTCACTGCCCTGCTGACAGGTCTCAGGGGGCTGGAAATGAGACACTCTTATCTCCAGAGAGTAATTTGCAGGAGATTGTAGTAGCTGACAAAATTGAAATGAGGAAAAGTCATTTGTCATTGAAATAAAGATGTGCTAGACAATACAAAACTATCCACCAGGTTTCCTATGTCAGGATGCTTAAAAAATACTTCACTAGATAGTTTGTTTATAGATCATGGTAGAAGTTTTTCTCACATGTTTTCTTCTCTAATCACGTTCCAAAGACAACTGTGTTTTATTTTAAAGAGCATATAATTATATTAATTATATAACTGATTCTATATTCTAATTTCATTTATTTTAGTTTTCTATTTAAAATTGCTCATTAATATGTGATACTAGTACATTTTATGGGGTACAGTGCAATACTTCAACACATATACAGCATAAACCAAGATAGATAGATAACTAGGCTTTACATATTTTATCCTTTTATCATGTTTGGAGTCTATTAGTTCCTCTGCTCCAGTTTTTTGTAGAATATATTAATGCATTATTATGAACTGTAGTCATGCCACTGTACCATGGTACAGTACAATTTGTTACTTCTGTCTGATGTCTCACTGTGTTTCAATACCCTTTATCCAACCTCTCTCTGTCCTCACGTCCCTACAAATCTCAGTCTGCCCTAAACATTATACTAAATTCAGATCAACTATTTTTTAAAAAAAGAATTGTTTATTTATTTTAAAGAAATATAGGGAGAGTGAGGCAGAGAGAGAGAGAGAGAGAGAGAGAGAGAGAGATTGAATTTCCATCTGCTGGTTCACTTCCCAATGGCTAGGGCAGCTCCAGGCTGAAGCCAAGAGCCAGGAGCTTCATCCAGTCCCACAAGTGTGTGCAGGGGTCCAATCACTTGGATCGTCTTTTGCTTTCCCAGGCACATTAGCAAGGGACTGGATTGGAAGTGGAACAACCGGGAATTGAACTGGCACCCATATGGGATGCCGGTGCTGCAGGAGGCAGTTTTACCCCTCTGCCACAGCATCAGCCCCAGATCAACTATTTTTTAACTGCCACATATGAATGAGAACATACAATATTTGTCTTTCTGTGTCTAACTTAGTTCATTTAGCATAATGATCTCCAGTTCATCTAGCTACAAATGTCAAAATTTCATTCTTTTTTATGGCTGAACGATATTTCATTGTGAACATATAACCCCTTTTTCTAATCCATTCATCTGTAGATGGAGACCTGCATTGATTCCATATCCTGGCTATTGTGAATAGCACTACAATGGACATTGATGTACATATATCTATTTATTAAGCTGATTTCAATTCCTTTGGATATATACGGGGAAGTAGGATAGCTGGGTCAAGTAGTAGATCTATTTCTAGTTTTCTGAGGAATCTCCATACTACTCACCATAATGACTGTACTAATTTGTATTCTCACCAAAAATATATGAGTATTCCTTTAAATCTACATTCTCATCAGCATTTGATTTTTTGTCTTTTTGATAATAGGCATTCTCTCCTTCTAGCTGGAGTGAGATGATACATATTGTGGTTTTGATTTGTATTTACCTTGTAGTGTTGTTGAGCATTTTTTCAAATATTTGTCGGCCATTAGAATTTTTTCTTTTGAGAAATGTCTGTTCAGGTTTTTTGCCCTTCTCATAACTGGATTGTTTGTTCTTGCTGAGTTATTTTAGTTCCTTATATAGTATGGATAAATACCCAAGAGAATATTTATACAAGGGATAAATATCCTGTTGAGTGAATAATTTGCTAATATTTCTCTTGATTGTCTCTTTGTTGATTGTTTCCTTGACTATGGGGAGACTTCTTAGTTGGATATAATCCCATTTGTCTATTTTGGCTTTTGTTGACTGCATTTTTAAGGTCTTATTAAAAAAACCTGTTGCTTCAAAAGCTTCCTCTGTTTTCTTATAATGGACTTTCTGAGAAAGAAATTATAAGAGCAATCAGAATCACAATAGCTGTAAAAATCCTTAGCATAAGTTTAACTAGGGATATGAAAGACATTACAATAAAAATTATAAAACATTAGTGGAAGAAATTGAGGAAGTCACAAAAACATGGAAAGACCTCTCATTTTCATGAAGTGGAAGAATTAATATTATCAAAATGTCCTATCCAAAGTGATTTACATATTCAGTGAAGCCTCCATCAAAATATTAATAACATTGTTCACAAAACTAGAAAAAACAATCCTAAAATTCATATGAAAATATAAAAGAGCCTCAAAAGCCAAAGCAATATTGAACAAAAAGAACAAAGCTAGATGCGTCACATACCAGATTTCATGACTTACAGCAGAGCTATAATAACCAAAACAACATGATACGGGCATAAAAACAGACAAATGACTAATGAAACAAAACAGAAATTCCAGAAATGAATCTACACATCTGGAGCCAACTGATCTTTGATAAAGGCATCAAAAACATACACTGGATAAAGGATAGCTCCTTCAATAAATGGTGCTGGGAAAACTGGATATCAACATGCAGAATATTTAAACAAGACCCACCACCTCTCACACTATACAAAAAATCAACTCAAAATGGATAAAGCATTTAAATATGAGACCTGAAAGTATAATTGAAATTGGGTCTATATTAGGAGCAACATAAAACTCAGTTATCATTGGTTTATTTTTTTTTAAAGATTTATTTATTTATTTGAAAGCCAGAGTTACACAGAGAGAGGAGAGGCAGAGGAGGGGTGGTCTTTTATCCCATGGTTCACTCTTCAATTGGCTGGAACTGTGCCAATCTGAAGCCAGGAGTCAGGAGCTTCTTCCAGGTCTCCCACATGGGTACAGGGGCCCAAGGACTTGAACCATCTTCCACTGCTTTCCAAGGCCATAGCAGAGAGCTGGATCAGAAGAGGAGCAGCCAGGACTAGAACTGGCGCCCACATGGGATGCCAGTGCTTCAGGCCAGGGTGTTAACCCACTGCGCCACAGTGCTGGACCCTACACCTGTTTTCTAAAACATAAGTTGGCTGTTGCTTGTTCCACATGTATGAAAATGGATAAAGAGTAAAGAGCGAAGGAGGAATGCCAGCCAGCCCCTTGTGACTTAAAGTACTTTCCCCTTTGCACCATGAGGCAATTTCTGTTTCTGTTCCATTGTCTGGATTTCACATGGTGAACTCTAGGGCATGCATGTTGTTATCCCAAATAAAACTGGGATTCTCTGGGTAAGGAAGGAGACTGTATTGGGTATACCGTTCATAGTGTTGGCTACTCTTCCTCCTCAAACATTGTATGTTTGTAGAACTTGAGAATATGTAGCTACAAAAACCTTAGCGATAACCCAGACCAATATAAGGGTCCTAAAGGTCAGATAATAGTTGAATTTTCCAGTTACAGTAAGGAAACAGAGAAATAGAAAGCTTAATTCATACATAATTCATCAAGTCATTACATTTGCTATTTTATTATAGGAGGATATTTCACAAAAAATTCTAAGAAAATTAAAAGACAAGTTTAATTTGGTGTCAAAAATTTTAAAATCCATGTGTTTTTTCATAATATGCTTTTATGAACTTTTAAAAGATCACTTGTATGTGTTAGAGTGTAGATTAGTTGAGCTATTTAAATGTATTATGTATTGTATTAATTTACTGAACGTACTGTATTTTATATTTTATAATTTAATTCTTTGACTTACTATATATAAAATTTGTGCATTTATTTACTGTGCTTTTTGTGTTAAGTCCTCTCCTTAATCATGGTTTTATTTGTGTGGTTTCATTACTTGCAGTCAACCACAGTTCAACATAATAGAAGGAAATTTCCAGAAATAAACAATTAATGCCTTAAGTTGTATGCTGTTATAACTAGCATGATGAAATCTTGTGTTATCCCGCTTCTTCCCACCAGAGAGTGAATCATCTCTTTAGCATATCCATGCTGTACATGTGACCCACACAGTTACTAGCTTTCTCAGTCATCAGACTGTCAGGGCATTGCAGTGCCTATTTTGAGTAATGCTTATTTTGCTTAATAATGACCCAAAAGCACAAGAGTAGTGACACCGTTAAATTTTTATAGCATATCATCATATAATGATTCTATTTTAAGTTGTTATTCTCTTATTGTATCTGATTTATAAATTAGATTGTATCTTAGTTATGTGTGTATAGGAAAAATATCATAGGTATGAATGAGAGGACTTCAAAAAGTTCATGGAAATGAAAGTAAACAATTACCTTCTAAGGTTCAAAATGTTAGAAATCCATGCATGCCAATGATCTTCAAAATGTTCGTGCAAATTGTATATTATTTAAAAACTCTGCATGGATTTTAAAAGTTTTTTTCACACCAAAATACTTATCTTTAATTCAATTTTCCATACAATTTATAATATCCTTTATGTATATTATGTATGCATAGGAAAAGCAGGCAGGGTTTGGTACCAACCGTGGTTGCAGACATCTGCTGGTGGGTCTTAGAATGTGTCCTCCATGGATAAAGGGGGACAATTGTATATTATTGTTACTTAAATTGAATACATTCATACAACATGTATGTATTTGTATTTCTTGTATGTTTTTCCTATAATTCATTTTATAATGCTTCTTTGTATTTAGGAGAGTATAAATAAATTGAATAACTGCCCCATTTATTGTTGTATATTCTTTTAAAAAAAGATTTATTTATTTATTTGAAAGTCAGAGTTAGAGAAGGAGAGACAGAAAGAGAAATCTTCATCTGCTGGTTACACTCCTCAAATGGTTGCAACATCTGGAGCTGGGCCGATTGGAAGCCAGGAGCCAGGAGCTTCTTCCTGGTCATCTATGTGGTTGCAGGGGCCCAAGAACTTGGGTCATCTTCTGCTGCTTTCCCAGGCACATTAGCAGAGAGATGGATCAGAAGTAGAGCACCTGGGACTTGAACAGGTGTCTGTATGGGATTCTGGCACTGCAGACAGTGGCTTTACCTGCTATGCCACAGTGCCGGCCCCTATTGTATATGGCCAAATAAATAACAAAAAAGACTTCTTTAAATATTATTTGAATTCATTATGTCATGAATATCATGAATAAAATGGAGAGGAGAAGGAAAAAGACTTATAATTGTCATAAATCAATTTAAAATGTAAGGAAAAACATCACATGCCAAAATTATTAATCAACAATACACTATAGTACCTAGAAATGTACAGACAGTTCTACCTGTACCACAAAATGCTTCATGAAAACTATTGAAGGGAAGGGTGGAATGAATAGGGGTGATACTTATAACTTAGATTCCTTTTCTTTTTCTTTAACTTTTATTTAATGAATATAAATTTCCAAAGTACAGAATATGGATTACAATGGCTTCCCCCCCATAATGTCCCTCCAACCTGCAACCCTCCCCTTATCCACTCCCTCTCCCCTTCCATTCACATCAAGATTCATTTTCGATTCTCTTTATATACAGAAGATCAGTTTACATACATTAAATAAAGATTTCAACAGTTTGCTTCCACACAGAAACATAAAGTGAAAAATACTGTTTGAGTACTAGTTATAGCATTAATAGATTCCTTTTCTAAAAAAAAGCATTTATTTTGAAAGTTACAGGAAGAGAGGGAGGGAGGGAGAGGGAGGGAGAGAGAGAGAGAGAGAGAGAGAGACAGAGAGAGACAGAGAGAGAGACAGAATGAATGAACTTCCATCTCCTGGCTCACTTCCCAGATGGCCACAACAGCCAAGGCTGGGTCAGGCCGAAGCCCGGAGCTTCACCTGGGTCTCCTAGTGGCCCAAATACTTGAACCACCTGCTGCTGCTTTTCCAAGGGCACTAACAGGGAGCTGGTTCGAAGTGGAGCAGCCAGGACATGAATCAGTGCCCATATCGTATGCTGGCATTGCAGCCAGTGGCTTTACTTGCTATGCTACAATGCTGTCCTTTTAGAGTCCTTTAAGATGAATTTGCTGAGACTGCTGACTGGGTGACATTGTGGCAGATGTGTATATTGAAAAACCTTTTTCCAGATCTTATATTTTATTTGGTCTCCAAATTTCTTAGTTGTCTTAGTGGACTAGGGCTGTAGGCAGTCTCAGAGCTTTCTTTCCTTTCTCTGTATTGTGCATCAGTAAGGAGGCCTAGACAGGGCCCTGATAGCAACAATTATTTCTAGCTTTCTTTTCCAAAAAGTGAGTTTAGTTTGAGAAGATCCCATTGCACTAATTTTGTTGCTACTGTCCACTTTTCACATCTCTTTTCTTCAGTGTATTTTCCCAATTTGCACCATGGAAACTCCAGTTTGTACATCAGACCTCTAAGAAGGGCCTCTTTGATTTCCCAATTACTCTGTAACCATTTTTCAAAATCTCAAGTCACTGTTTTTGAATGTGTATATTGAATTTTTAGCATTGATTTTGTTTTATCTCTATATAAAGCTTGTTAGCTGGACATAGGCTGTGCTTTTAATTATTAAATAATTAAATTTTAAATTTTCATGTTGAAAGGCATCTTTCAGTTTAATATTGATATTTCTCTTTTCCATTAGGGGACTAATGTGTCTTTTAGTTAACACAACATCAAGTATTTCACTATTTCAGTACTGTAGAAATAAGAATTTTGTAAGCCACTTCCTTGAGAATTGCCAAAGGTTGAGTCACCCAGGAAGAACATGTGGAAGTTGACAGTTACCACCCTGGGTAGGACAGGGCTTAACCTGGGTTTAAAATATGTTGATTACCTCCAATTTTTAAGGACTAAGAGTTGGAAGTACCCTTTAATAGAAAAAGGATACTTAGTGGATAACCCAAAAGGAAAGATAGAGTTCAAGATAGGGAGAGATTTAGTGAAAATCGGGCTTTGTGAAGGATGGCATCTGCCACCAATGCATGCACTATCTTGGAACAGTAGACAAAAATGCCTTATCTTTCCTGAAAGGTACAGTCAGTTAACACCTGCATGGTATTTGTGTTTCAGACAATAAATACGCAGGTTACTCCAGAGGTCTCCTAATAGTGATCTTCAAAGGAGACAAAACTGCTGGTTGTAGGTCATTAACAGTTTAGAGAGAGAATTTTGGGGGGTAAGGAATAATAGGGCAAAATAGATTAGAGTGAAAAATTATGATCTTCAAAGAATCAGCAAATGGAACTGAAGAGTCACTGAGGCCCCAAGAAAAAAGCATTATATATGTGTTTATATATGATATCTACATTTGAAGTGAATATGGCAAAATGTTAAAAAATGTCAAATTTTAAAACTGGAAAAAAAACATGGATATAGAAGGAAAAAAGAGTTATAAACAGCGTAGGTCTAGTGAACAGATTATTTATATTCCACTGTTGGACTGCTGTGATGATTAGAAAGATTCTCCTGGGTTACCTCCATTCACTGATGCAAGTTTACCCCCAGGAAAAATAAACAGCAGATAAAGCCTTTCTCCAGGAGAACTCCAACTTAAGGCTAAGATTTATGTTTGTTAAAATTCTGAGATACCAGGGCTGGCATTGTGGTGCAGCCAGTTAAGCCACCACTTACAACACTGGTAACTCTTATCAAAGTGCTGGTTTGAGTCCTGGCTACTCTGATTCCAATCCAGCCTCCTGCTAATACACCTGAGAAATAGCAGATGATGGGACAAGGACTCGGGCCCCTGCCACACATATGGGAAACCAGAATGGAGTTCCTGGCTCCTGGCTACATTCTGGCCCAGTTTTGGCTGTTGTGTTTTTTAGGGGAGTGAACCAGCAGATGAGATGAAATATATTCTCTCTCTCTCTCTCTCTCTCTCTCTCTCTCTCTCTCTCATCTCTATCTCTCTCAGTATCTGTCTTTCTGACTCTGTCTCTCCCTTTCTCTGATACTTGCCCTTCAAATAAATAAATAAATCTTCAAAAAATTCTGAAGGACCAAAGCAGTGTTCAAAATCCAAAAAATATAGTAAAAATGATTGATAATAATAAACATATACTTAATAATTTTATGACTCAAATTGGGACATTGCAAACCAATGCCTAGAGTACTAGGTATTTAGTTTAATAGTACATTTATGAACAGTTGTTGATCCTCCTGAATTTCTCTTTTTTTCTTTTAATATTCATTCATTTATTTGAATCTCAGAATTACAGAGAAAAAGAGGTCTTCCATCTACTAGTTTACTCCCCAGATGGTGACAATGACCAGGGTTGGGCCAGGCCAAAGCCAGGGATAAGTACCTTCATCCAGGTCTCTCACATGGGTGACAGGGGCTCAAACACTCAGGCCATCTTCTGCTGCTTTTCCCTGGTCATTAGCAGGTATCTGGATCAGAAGTGGAACAGCTGGGATACGCGAACTGGCGCCCATATGGTATCCCAGTGTCACAGCTGCGCTTTTACCTGTTAAGCCACAATGCTACCCTCTCTTTTCTGGTTTTATAACTCAAGCAGTGAAGCATCTTTAAATAGAAGTTGCTCCAATTGTGTTAGTCTCTTGGTTTTTTTATCTCAAGGATTTTTGCTTTTTCAGACTTTGTCTCCCAGGAAGGATTCTTCTATTAGGTTAGTATGGAGGTTGATAGTTAAATCCAATCCAGACAGGGGACAAACGAACAAACCACAATAAAAACTAAAAGGAAGTATTTACCTCCTCAGGCAGTGGGTGTCCACAGAGCACGCACACACACACATGTGCACACACACCCACCGATGCACATACATACCACTCCATTGCTCTGCCCTCATTCCCTACTAGCAAAAAGGCCTTGCGTACACATTGGGAGGGGTCTGCTCTTTGATACAAAGGCTTCTGCACAGAGATTTCTGCCATGTCTGCCAACTGAATGAGAGCTGAATTACTTTTAAAATAGTTTACATAAACTATTAACAATTAAAACTTAACCCTTCCCCTCTACCCCCAGTGTAGATGTGATGCAGATAATTTAATTTCAATGTTACAGACTACAATGGTGTGATATAATACAACTTCTAGTTAGCTAGAGCTTCAGCTCTTGCAGTAATCAGGTGCGCTACTGGAGAATCCACCCCAAAAGGGTGAACAACAAACTTTACATCAGAAAAGTTAGCTTCCAAAATTGGCTTCTACGAGTGCTTCAGTTATCCAAACTCAGATCAATACCAGAGGATTTGTTAGCATGATAAACGTCAGATAGACATTAATTGTTGAAATTTGTGACTTGCTAGCATTATGGATACTAGAAACTAGCTCATATTCATAAAATTAAATGCATTCAAGACCTGAAGATTGCCTAAAATATTTTGAAAGAAACCCCTTTTGGTATAAGTAAGTTCTATGTTATTCATTCTGTGTGGGTGCAATGCTTGCTCCATAAATAATGTTGTGGTTAGCTGTTATTTAGGTGGCTTTCTGGTAGGTTAGCACTAATGTTGGACTACCAGAATCATGCCTTTGGGATTGTGTTTGTGTGTGTGCATGTGTGTGTGTGCGCACCTCGCAAAATAATTTCATGGAAGATGATGCTTTGACATCAAGAAGCAGAGTGAGAGAGGACTTCATTGACCTAGCAGAAAAACCATGCCTTGACTGTGTTGTTCTTGCTGGTTAATGAGAATGGTCAGTCAACACTGGACGTGGGACTTACTGTCCTTACAACCTGCAGAGGGCTGTGGAAGAGTAGCTAATAAAAGTGCACTGCAGACCTTTTCATTTAACAGTATCCACAAAAGCAAAGATTTGTGTGTGATCAGAATGGCCTGGCTCCATTCGCAATAGACAAGGAATGTTGTTTTCAACTCCCTATTCACAATAGTGTCTTCTTTTAAACATCTTCAGCAGATTAAGACAGCACAAACAGCTTCTCCCAATCACCTTGGAATTCTCTGAAAACTCAGGTTGTCATGAACATCTAAAGGAAAAAAGTTTTCCAGGGGAAAGAGAAAGCATATCTGGTCTTCCATCAATGTCCCTGTCTGGCCCATGTGACAGTCCTTCCCAAAGTGCAACTGGGTGTCGCTCCCCCTCTTCGTGGAGGAGCAACACAGGACCCTGCCTAGGCTTCATATCCGAGTCACGGCACCATTATGTCGCTCCCCCTCTTCGTGGAGGAACGACACAAGACCCTGCGCTGTTCTTTCGTCTGCTCGGCCCTCCCCGGGTTTGCTGCTGGTTCCTCCCGGGTTGGCTACTATCCCTTCCACCTCCGTGGAAGGGCAGTTCCCCCTGGCCACATTCCCCACTTCCGCAGGGGAGCGGCACACCGCCGGCCGGCTCTTCTCGGGGGCTGCACAGGTGTTCCTTCAGCTAGATGTTCCCCATAGATGTTCCTGGTGCATGCCGTCTCTCTCCTCCTTTATAGTCCTCCTCCGCCAATCCTAACTCGGCTGCCCACATGCCGAGTATGCTGCTCTCCAATCAGGAGCAAGTCCTACAGTTTATTGGTTGAACTGGAGGCAGCTGTGCGGAAGCTGTTTACTTCTCTCCCAGCGCCATATTGTGGGAGAGCAGATGCATAGAATAAGTCTTAATTCCAGTAACTCAGTCTAGTCCGGTTTGCTCCCCACAGATCCCCCTTTCTTTTTATTTTTGGCGTTGATACGCGCCTGTCTTCGGTGTCCCGCGGCACACACTCTGCTCTACTTGCTAGAGTTGCCACAGGCTCTTACAAGTCCTATCAATCAGGCAAACCGAATCCGGGTCCTCTCTTCGCCATGTTGTGAGGAGGTTTTTAGGCACTGATGCGTGCCTGTGTTCGGTGCCCTGCAGCACATGCTTTGCTCTGCCTGCAGGGGCTTACAAGCCCTAACAATCGGGCAAACCGAATCCAAGCCTTCTCATTGCCGTATTGTGGGGGAGACTTATTAGTGTTGGTTCGTGCCTATCTTCGGTGACCTGCAGCTCATACTCTGGTCGAGCTGCTTGCTGGCGCTTACCGCCTTAATCAGGCAGACCGAATCCAAGCTCTCACAGTGCAGTGTTGTAGGGAGGCCTTTCTATTTCTCTATTTCTCTATCTCCGGGCATTCCTATTTCTCCCATTTTACTTCTATCTTCCAGCATTCCTATTTCTCTCATCTTACTTCTAAACTTCTGTTTCTCTTATCCCCGCAGCTTCCCGCTGCCCGCCCCGAGGCTGCTTCTCGGCGGCTTCCCGGCTGAGCCGCTTCAGCCTGCGCCTCTCTCATCTGCGCAGCTTCCCGGCTTTGCGTGGCTTGGCTTCGCGCGCTCCGCGGTCTCCACGCCCTTCGCGTCTGCACCACGGCCTCACGCCAGCCCTGTTCCCTATCTATTCACGCCCTGTGCTCTCTCTGCACGCGGCGGCTTCCGCGAGTAACACAGCGCAGCTTACGTGTCCGCCACTAGCATTCAATCTAAGTTCCCCGGGCTAGCCTGGCGAATTCAACCCAGCATACGTCTCCGCCCCACTGTTTGGCTTCCCGTCCTTTGCTCCCCGGGCTAATCAGACGGATCCCAATCTGGCTTACGTTTCAGCTTCTGGTTTCAACTTCTCGCCCCCTATTCCCGGGCTAACTTGAGAACCCCAAAGTGGCTTTCGTATCCGCCTCGGCCTGCCCCCCGCGGCTTCAATTTCCCTAACATTTTTCTCTACCCGGTATGTTTCTCCAAGCTTTCCTCCAACAATACTCCTCCCTCATTTCTCCTGGCCTCTCCCCACAGTCCGCGTCCGAGTCTGTTTGTTCTAGCTTTCACTTTCGCTTTCGACCTTAGAGATTTCTCCCAGCTTCCCCCCGTAGTCCGTATCTGAGTCTATGCCTAGGCTTTCAATAGCTTCTTCCGGCACCCTTTTCGTCCGGCTTTTCCCTAGGCTGTTTGCTAGTCTCTCTCTCCGGTATTTTCCCAGTTCTTCCCGTTTCTTCCCTCTTAAGTTTGCTATCCGACCTAGGTTTCCTAATCCGAGTCATTTCTTCCCTCCTAAGTTTCCTATCCGCCCTAGGTTTCCTATCCGAGTCAGGTTTCCTATCCGAGCTAGGTTTCCTATCCGAGTCACGGCACCATTATGTCGCTCCCCCTCTTCGTGGAGGAGCAACACAGGACCCTGCCTAGGCTTCATATCCGAGTCACGGCACCATTATATCGCTCCCCCTCTTCGTGGAGGAACGACACAAGACCCTGCGCTGTTCTTTCGTCTGCTCGGCCCTCCCCGGGTTTGCTGCTGGTTCTTCCCGGGTTGGCTACTATCCCTTCCACCTCCGTGGAAGGGCAGTTCCCCCTGGCCACATTCCCCACTTCCGCAGGGGAGCGGCACACCGCCGGCCGGCTCTCTCGGGGGCTGCACAGGTGTTCCTTCAGCTAGATGTTCCCCATAGATGTTCCTGGTGCATGCCGTCTCTCTCCTCCTTTATAGTCCTCCTCCGCCAATCCTAACTTGGCTGCCCACATGCCGAGTACGCTGCTCTCCAATCAGGAGCAAGTCCTACAGTTTATTGGTTGAACTGGAGGCAGCTGTGCGGAAGCTGTTTACTTCTCTCCCAGCGCCATATTGTGGGAGAGCAGATGCATAGAATAAGTCTTAATTCCAGTAACTCAGTCTAGTCCGGTTTGCTCCCCACACTGGGGACAGGGGACAGATGCTCTTATGTCTGTGATGATCCTGATCCATGTCGTAAATATCTCAGATGAGGTATTTTTGTGTCATTTTGGATCAGCTGCAGGAATCACAAGCAATAGTGAATGAAGCCTGCATCATTTTCCTGCTCCTTTCCCTTGGCTGGACAATGTGTGTGGTCCTCTGGGTAGAGACTTTAGTAAGGACAAGGGCTGTAGAATGAATTATCCCAGCTGGATGGAGACACATGAAAGAAGGGGGATGCTCTGGGACGAATCAGTGATTCCATGGGACTGTGTGTTTTGATACTCATTTGTGGCAGGTTCTTAGAGGAACTTTGAGGTGGTCATCTTACTGATACTGTGGGTAGATACTAAATACTTTTTTGCACCTTTGGGTCTGCATTATATTCAGTTATTGGTGATGTCATCTGACAAGTCAATTCCCATTTGTCTTTTGCCTTTTGAACTTTTATCTCAAAAAGGATGATTAATAGCTCAGAGCAATGAGACTAAAAACTGTTGCATTGGAAGAATCCAAATGAAGGGTACTGGTTAAATGTCTTTGAAGCCCTGTGTGTGTCCTGGTTTTGATGCTCATCCTTGGTTTTTCAAGTCAACTGTAGCTGTAGGCAGAAGGTCAGGACTAGAGCAACCAGGCGGCAGATACATCATCATGGGCAAGAGGTGGTCTTCACCAGAGACCCTGCAAAGAGAGGGGTGTTAAGTGTTCTGAACAAAGCCCATGATGTCTGGGAAACTGGAAAACTAAGAGACTTTAAAAAGCTTATCTTTACAACTATTCATAATTTATAGTCAGGTCAATTTATGTGGGTGATACAAGTTTCTTTGAAGATGAAAGCAGGGTTTGGCATTGTGCAGTTGTCAGTAACTGTTACAACATGTTCAGGGCTTGGTTGTGTCAGTACTTGAATCTACTACATTTCCCTTACTTGCCAGTCTGGTCATGAGTGGCTCTATTGATTGCATTTGTGGCTATTTCTTGCGCTCTGTTAGATCTGAAGATAAATGAGGGTGACTTGATAATAATTATTTCTATGACAGTGACATTTTCATTTTGTCCATTGCAAAATCACTGACAGTCTTAAATTTTCTGTTGTAAAATAGTGTATGAGATTGTGGTGTATTTTTTGTGTACTGTATGTAGTCCTGGCACCTGGGGAGGTGTTTTTAGCCTGTTTTCACTGTGTGGTTATGTGCATTTGGTAAGCATACACAGCTGCAAGATAGCTTTACAGCCTTGCAACTCAGTAATGTTTTTGCTAATAGAAAAATGGCAACGATCTGAAATTATTACCCTATAGCTGATTCCAAATGGAGAAAATACTTTCCTTTTAAACGATGACACTAACAGAAAAGGGAAGGAGCCAAATAAGTAAGAATGAGAGGGAGAGTTTGATTTTTATTCTTTAACTTTTAGGGACTGAATAAATTGTGGCCAAAGACTGGTATATTGAGATGGGCAAGGGAATAAGAAGGTAAAATGAATTCTCTAGTGAATTAGGTAGGCAGTGTCTTTTGTATTTCTAGATCCTGAACCATTAAGCAGATTCAACAGACTTTATTTAGGACATCCTGGGGTCACTGTAGTAAACAGGAATAGATCATATGGAGTATGATGGGAGTGGGAAGGAAATGAATGTAGCATGTAATTTCAGGTAGGCTGAGAGAGATGTAGAAAAGGGATTAAGTAAAAACTTGAGTGAGGTTCTAGGGACAGACTGATGAAGAGCTGTAGGAGGAAGAGGGTGTGGAAGAAATGCAACCAGAGAGACTGGGGCTGGGGCTATACTGCGGGGGACTTTGGCCTCTCCTGGCTGGGAAGCCTAGCAATTTCAATGTGGAACTGATGTCATCTCATTTATGGCTTCAAAAGCTCACTTTAATGTATCACCTCTTTTGTCTTTTATTGGCTGTTTATCAAGCTGTGGTAGAAAATCATCAAATTCTGAAAAACAGTTATTGGGAAGTTTCATGATACTTTTCATAAAGCTGAGATCCTAGATCTGCAGGTTTATGATAGTTTTTTTTTTTTTTTGTAGATTGGAAAAGGAACTGTCTGAACAGTGATGAAGGAGTATATGAACCTAACAGTTTATAACAGGGGAAAAAAGGAAATCATTGACATAAAACGCCAAGAATTAAAGCATATCTTTAATTGATGTGCTTGCTATATACCTGCTTCCTGTGGTCCGACTTCTAAGCAGCATCAGTCATTCAAGGCAGGATAGTGCAGGAAGTCAGAGGAGGGGCCCCAGACCATGACTGGTTGCATTTAAAGCTCATCTCTACCATTCTTAACAAGCTGTTCAACTATACTGAGTCTCAGGATAAGTGCAGAGTAGGGCATAATATGAGTATCTACTTACAGGGTTTTGTGAGGATAAAATGAGATAATGCACAGGAATTGTTTCTGACATAATTTAAGTATTGAGTGAAAGTTAACTGGCTATTATATTTTTTGCTAAGGAAATTCAAACCGTGGAAGATTTTTCAATTTCATATGTGATAAATCAGATACTTAGTTTGTTTTATGTAATTTGGAAGCCCGAATAGACAGAATTATAAGTCTATCATATAGTATTTGGGGAGCCAGCACTCAATGTTGGGGTGAGATCTTTTGAGCCTTCGGTGCCAGGCTAACTCAAGGTGGCTGATGTTGTTGGAGGGGGTGGGTCCCAAGTCTGGGGCGGGTTTTATAGTTTGAGGTTGGTGTGATGAATTTATAGTGATGGGGGCTGCAAGTGGGAGGAGAAGGGAAATGAGCAGATTCAGAGATAAGCTGCACTTGAAACAAAGAGCTATGCCTGCCTGTGTGTATGTTCCTGTTTGGGGCTTTGCTTTTTATGTATAGTTCCTCAATATCTCCTTAGTATATTTTTATTTCTATTTTTAAGGATTTATTTATTCATTTGAAAGGCAGAGTTTTACACACACACACACACACACACACACACACACACAGAGAGAGAGAGAGAGAGAGAAACACAGAGAGAGATCTTCCATCTACTGGTTCACTCCCCAGATGGCTGCAATGGCTAAAGCTGTGCCAATCCAAAGCCAGGAGCCAGGAGCTTCTTCCAGGTCTCCCACATGGATGCAGGGGCCCAGGAACTTGGGCCATCTTCTGCTTCTTTCCCAGGCACATTAACAGGGAGCTGAATTGAAATTGGAGCAGCCGGGACTCGAATTGGCACCATAGGCGACAGCTTTACCTGCTACACCATAGTGTTGGCCGCTTTAGTATCATTTACAACTTAGTTCTCCAAAAAACATTTTAAAATGTGAAATTTTAAATGTGATACTTAAAAATAAAAGTCCCTGGGAAAGTAGAATTGCCCTACAATACTTTGTCTTGTGGTGGAATGCCAAATGTGTTTTACATCCACGTTCTGTGTATTTTAATGTAGTGCTTGCATTTGAAATTGGCTGTGATTTAAATATCTGCTTTAAAATAGCTGAACTTCAACATGATGCTACATTTTCCTAGAGGCTACTGTTTCTCTTCTTCATTCAAGGTATAACTACATCAGAAATTATCCAATTAATGAATGGAACCAATAATTTTGAAAACATCTCTTCAAAAGTGATGCGACCTTTTTAATGGGTTCCTGCTGGATTCCCAGCTTTCTGCTGACCCTCTGAAGTCACGGTTAGATTAAAAAATCCAGTCTCTTCAATATTTATAAATCTCATAATCCTTTTAGCACCACTTTGGGCATGAATTCAGTATTCTGTTTATTTTTTATTTTTCCCTTTCCCCCTCCATACCACCTGCTCTTCCCCCTTCCTTTCTTCTTTCCATTTAGTGATTACGGAAGGAAGAACCCACTGTACAGAGGGAGTCAAGCTGTGATCTGATGATATGAGCTCAAGTCACGGTACCTGTGACCCCTGTGAGCTCGTTAGACTCCTATGTTACTTCTTAGTTTTGAGGATAGGGGCCCTTATTGACACAGACTTTCAATACAGTGTTAAGTAAAATTTATAGTGGACCATTGGTCTGGACAGAACTCCTGCATCAGGCCCAACAGGTCAAACCAAAATGAAGTCACTTGTGCTAAAGTTTCATGTCACCATACTGAAATTTTTTATCTTATCAGAGAAATTAGGAAAATGAGAGATAATAGCCAAATCCCCAAACAACCTAGTTTTAGTTAGTGTACCTAAAATTCCTTTTGCTTTAATCCTTACAGAAAAAGTAAACCTGGTGTTAACCATTCTCTATTGTTCTCTTTCTCTTTTCCTTCCTTCTAAGGAAAGCAGCTGTGGAATGATCAATTTCTTTTTGTTCTTTGTTTCTGCCTTCTTCAACCTTTTACTGCTATAAAACATATCACTGGCCAATTCATTGGAAAGGTCATTCTATTGTATAGAATGAAGTGCAACCTAATTTTAAGATTGCAAATTATGCCAGTTAAAATCTTTGAGTTTCTTATAATTTTGTCTTTTTTTTTTGACAGGCAGAGTGGACAGTGAGAGAGAGAGACAGAGAGAAAGGTCCTCCTTTTGCCGTTGGTTCACCCTCCAATGGCCGCTGCGGCCGGTGCACCACGCTGATCCAATGGCAGGAGTCAGGTACTTATCCTGGTCTCCCATAGGGTGCAGGGCCCAAGTTCTTGGGCCATCCTCCACTGCACTCTCTGGCCACAGCAGAGAGCTGGCCTGGAAGAGGGGCAACCGGAACAGAATCTGGCGCCCTGACCGGGACTAGAACCCGGTGTGCCGGCACCGCAAGGTGGAGGATTAGTCTAGTGAGCCACGGCGCCAGCCGAGCCACGGCGCCAGCCGTATAATTTTGTCTTTTGACAACAGAAATCAAACTTTGTAGGGTAAAACAAGGAAACAAATAGTCCAGAATGGACTTGGCATCAGTTGTTTTTCTAAAAGACTAAGCAGTTAAGAATTCGAAATGGATCAAGTGAGGAAAGCAGATGGAAGACAGGAAAAGAAGCAGAAAATAAAGCAGGGAGTTTGGTAAAATTTGTTGTTGAATAACTGCAAGATTAAGAATTAATCATTATATCTCTTATACTTGGAGAATAATTATTCTATACAAATTTTGAGTTTTAAAGAAAAGTCCTCTATGCATAATTATAGTAATACATTAACTGACTGGTAGGCATTCATTCATTACCCACCGTGCTCAGTATTACAACAAGGACTTTCAGGAATATAGCCATATTCATCATGGTTCCTGACTTAATTATAAGAAAAGAGATGAAAAGCATTAATAAAGTTAGAAAAATAAAAATAATTCTAATAACCCTCATGACTCCATTGCTGTAGGACTGAAAAGTAAATCAATCAGAGATAGACATATGTCAAAACTCAAATCAGTGTGTTAATGGGTATTTGAGAAGGAGAGATTTTGAAGTATTAGGCTCTCAAGGAATATTGCTTTTGTGAATGAATGTATTAGATAAGTAGAGAGAGTTTAGAGTTTTCTTTTGAAATTTCATTCACCTATTTTTAGTGTTAATATGGCACAGTTATCATTAAGGGATGTGTATTATATTTCAGATTTAAGTGACAGGGCAGGTAAAAATATAATTTGTGATGACTATTTTAGAAGCACTAAATTACATCCAAAGCATATTTTTAGGGGCCAGGATTTCATACAAAAGGCTCACAGGTCCTGCCTTCATGTTTCCTTGTGTACAAAGATCTGTGGGTGGAGAAGGGAAGGAGGGAGGGCCACCAGCAACCTCGGGTGAGGCCACAACTGGTGGATCTTTCATATTTCCTTATTTCACTTCTCTCTATAAATAATCTATAACTTAAGCCTGTTATTTAACCTCAATAAAGAAAAATAAATACAAACTTCCAGACAAGTGAATCTATTGACAAAGACAGTACTGGATGTAGAAGATAAAACGGAGAATTCCAAATTCTAGAATCAAATCAGACTTTATCACTAATGAGCTGTGTGAAACCAAGCAAGTTATAGTTGTCAATAAGTCTGCTTCCCTCACTATACTGGAAATCTCTACACAGCAAAGATTTTGTCTTTTAGAAATAATTTGCTTATACGATTACAAAGATAATCAATATTTATGGTAGAAAATAGAAGTACAAGGAAGGAGATACAAATCATCCTTTATTTGAATATTTATGATCCTTAATATTTTGTGACACATCTTTCCAAGTTTTTCCATCTCTGTATATACTCAATCAAAATTGTCATTATTTAGTACTTATGTTTTTCTGGTTCTTTTATCTGTAACACCTGGAATATAGATATTTATTATCTTAAATTTATTTTAAAATGTTAGCTCTGGAGTTAAAAATTAATTTATTTGAAAGACAAAGAGACTGTGTGTGTGTGTGTGTGAGAGAGAGAGAGAGACAGACAAGAGAGATATTGCATCTACTGCTTCACTCTCCAAATGCCCACAATAGCCAGGCCAAACTAAGGACTGAGAACCCTGTCTGGGTTTCCCACATGGATGACCCAACTATCTGCGCCATTGCCTGCTGCCTGCTTCCCAGGGTGAGTATTAGCAGGAAGCTAGATTAAGGAGTAGACCCAGGGTTAGAACCTCGACACTCTAATATGGAATTATAACTATTATGCCAAATGCCCACCTGAGAGTTATTTAATACAAATGTGTCAAATGAATAAATGGCCTTGCATTTTTTGGTTCTCAGATCCTTTCTTGAAAAAAAATTGAGAATAATAACAGCTGTAGGACTCGGAGTTCTGAGGGTCAGATGAGATATGACATGTGTTCAATTCATTAACTGGTACACTACAGGCATTTCCGTAGTTTGAAGCTATTGTTGTTACTTTATTCTTATTAAAAAGACAGAGACACATCAATGCTTAGTTGAGAATTAGAAATTATTCATGGCCGGCGCCACGGCTCAATAGGCTAATCCTCCACCTTGAGGCGCCGGCACACCTGGTTCTAGTCCCGGTCGGGGTGCCGGATTCTGTCCCAGTTGCCCCTCTTCCAGGCCAGCTCTCTGCTGTGGTCAGGGAGTGCAGTGGAGGATGGCCCAAGAACTTGGGCCCTGCACCCTATGGGAGACCAGGATAAGCACCTGGCTCCTGCCTTTGGATCAGCGTGGTGCACCGGCCGCAGCGGCCATTGGAGGGTGAACCAATGGCAAAAAGGAAGACCTTTCTCTCTGTCTCTCTCTCTCACTGTCCACTCTGCCTGTCAAAAAAAAAAAAAAAAAACGAAATTATTCATGATGCCCTTTACTTACAATTTGGAGAGAGGTGCTAAGTCTAGTTCCAGGTATTTATAATGCCACAGTATGGAAACTGATTGTGAATCCTAATGTGGGAATGGTACTATATTGGCAAAATCGGTCACTGAAGTTGAAGATAGGGAAAAAGTTGGTTGTGGAGTATTCTTTCTGGGAATGGCAACTGTTACTTTTATTTCTTTTTAATTGTTGTTTATTTAATTGAGAGGCAGAAGGAGAGAGAAAGCCTCTATCTTTTCAGTTTCATTACCCAAATTAGCTAGAAAATGAGCCAGTTTCATTACCCAAAGGAGCCAGAAATCCAGTCTGGGTCTCCTCAGTGGATGCGAGGGACCCAACTATTTAGCCACTGTCAACTTCCTGCCTCCCAGAATGTGCCTACGCGTAAAGAAGGAATCAGGGGTAGAGCCAGGACTTGAACCCAGGCCCTCCAATGTGGGATCTGATGTCCCAACTGATGTCTCAACTGCTGAGCCAAATGCCTGCCCCCCAGCCTTTTAAAGACCTTCTCATTTGTTTATTTATTTGAGAGAAAGAAAGGAAGGGAGGGAGAGAGAGAGCAGTTATTTCTTTTATAAAATAAGACTTGGCCTCTGATACCAGCAGACCCATGACTAGGACTCCAGGTTGCTAAGAAGAATCAAGCCTCCTTTCTTGTTCGTCCCTCTCCACAGACCTGCTGTGAGCCTGGGTTGCGTGAGTGGAGGCAGCGGGTTGGAAATGTCTTTAGTGGAAGCCAGGAACAAGGATGCCCTGAGGTCCTTAAGTCTTGCTCCTTAGCTGTTCCTCCCAGGTTGGAGTTACAGCTGGATGCCCCCAATCCAGTAACTTTGTTTTACACACAGGGAACTACAGCCAAAAAGAGATCACATGAACTTCTCAAAGTCACACACTAACTGGGGACAAAATCAAGGGTAGAACCAAAGGTTCCTATGAAGCAGCAAAATGCGGTGGAAAGAACACACTGGGAGTTAGGCAGCTTTAGTCTGAATTCTGATACTGCCACTTACAGGGACTTAGTGGATACTGGATCTCTCTGAATTCCATCTTTATCTGTAAGACTGGAATAAAATACCTCATTGTGTAACTTTCCTGAGGTTACCATAACAGCTGACCACAAACTTTGTGGCTCACAACAGTAGAAATTTATTCTTTCAGAGTTCTGGAGGCCAGAAGTGCAAAACTCCAGGTGTCAGCAGAGGCATGCTCCCCCTGGAGCCTCTTAAAAAAGGAAGCTTTCCCTGCCTCTTGTCAGTGTCTGGTGGTTGCTGGCGGTCCTTGGGGTTTTTGGTTTATGGCTGCTTCCTTGTGATCTCTGCCTTGGTTGTCACACGATCTTCTTCCCTGTACTTACATATGTTTGTGTCTTGTCTTCACGTGGACTTTTTATAAAGACATTAGTCACTGGATTAGAGTTCACTCTCACGCAGCATAAGCTCATCTTAACGGATTGGTTCTGCAAAGTTCTTATTTCCAAACAGGGTCATATTCTAGGATCTTCATGAAATTCGGGAGGGACACTTCTTAACCCAGTATACTTGCATATAGGACTAATGTAAAGTTAGATAATCTACTCATTTAAATTACCTAGTATGGTAGGTAGGTTTATATGAAATTTTGGGGGAACACTATTTAATCCAGTGTACTTGTGTTTAGGACTAATGTAAAGATTAAATAATGTAATGCATTTAAATTACCTCGCTTAGTTGCTGGCACACAGTAAAATGTTCAATACATGCTAGTTCTCTTTCTTCTTCTCCAATTCTAGTCTTGTGGCTTTCTTAATTGGCTACTGGAGAACTCCTCTAGACCTTGAGCTCACTCTGCTTTCATGGAGCATCAGAGGGTTGACTAGCTGCAGTTGTTTTATGTACAGTCCTGTCATTTAGATCGTTTCCACTTTCTAGGTGACAGATTTCAAGCAGCTTTCCTGTAAACCTACTTGGAGAAAACAACGGCAAAGACTGCAGATAACAGTAGTAGAAGAAGGGCTTCTTTTCACTTACTTAGTGAAACAACGTATATCCAGTTTTTTTTAAAGATTTATTTGAAAGGTAAAGTTACTGAGAGGCAGAGAGAGAGAGAGAGAGAGAGAGAGAGAGAGAGATACAGGTGTTCCATGCACTGGTTCACTCCCAGAATGGCCAGAATGGCTGGAGCTGGGCCAATAGAAAGCCAGGAGCCGGGAGCCTCTTCTGGACCTCCCACGTGGGTGCAGAGGCCCAAGGACTGGAGTCATCTGCTTTTCTCAGGCCATAGCAAAGAGCTGGATTGGAAGTGGAGCAGCTGGGACTTGAACCGGTGCCCACATGGGACACTGGCACTGCAGGTGGCAGTTTTACCCGCTACACCACAGCACTGGCCCCAGTATTTCCAATATTTATAAGAGTGATATGAAAAAGAGAAATACTTTTACTGTTGTTAGGGTTCTGTTAACCAGCATTACCTTCTCTAAAACTCAGCTAGCTATTAGACTTTTACTTAGTTAATATCAGTACTGAGAATCTGTTCCAATCTAATAATTTGATATGTGGAAGACACTGCAAATGCTCTGAAAAACCTGAATTATATAAGCAAAAATTAGAAACAATATCAATATATAATAATAGGGGTAGTTTAGGTAAACTGGTTTGTCCATTTAAAAGAACATTACACTGCTACTAAGACATGTGCACGAGAAGAACAGCTATCATACACAAGAGGGCTTCAAAAAGTTCATGGAAAATGAAATTAAAAGGTAATGCATGTTCATCATAATTTTTGAAGCCCTTCATACTGTTAATTGAAAATAATTAATAATTACAAATGCACTCATATGTCTTTATAGGCAGCAGATGGGGTGATGTCAACATAACAAAATTTTTTCCATGTTATAAATTTTCTATCATTTAAACATATTTCTAATTTTAAATAAGAAACCAACAATATGAGGAAATAAGCCCCAATTGTCTCTGCTGACATAATAAGAATGAGAGGAGCTGTAGAAAGTCTAGTTCACCTGTTGATGGTGTAGAAACTGTTGGCTTTAGGTGGAGGCAAGGGTTATTTCTCCAATGGACTAGGACAAATCTATACTGTAAGAAGAGCCAATCAGAGGACGCCTACCTCCACTGCTAGTGAGCTTAACTCATGAGTTATGGGGTCAGCAATGGACTTCTGACTGTAGTAAAGACCCTCTCGTCCATGAAGGTGACTCCAGGTAGCTGAATGTTAATTTGTGGAGGATACCACCTGCATGAAGAAAAAATATTTAAAGATAAAACAAGATAGTTCAACAGCAACAAATTGTGAAATTTATTGGTTGGTTTTACATTTGTTTTTTATGTTTTTGATGAAAACATACTAGGCTTTTGTTTCCTTGATAAGTAAGGAAAAAAGTGAAGGTTATCAATGAGATATTTAAGTTTAAAGATTATTCCAGGTTCCTTTGGCCTGTGAGTATAAGTTTAATGGTGATAACATAACCTTAATGATTTAACTCTCTGATAGTGGTAAAGTCAAAGAATTCATAGTGCTTTGCATCAATTTTATTTCCTTGGGTGACTTTGATTAGTTTACAAAAATATTTCAGTGATTACTACTACCATCTTAGACTTGATTTCTTGTGAAAGGGGACATCTGATGAAAAAACTTTCTATATTTCAAATTAAGATAATTTTAATGTATTTAAAAATTAAGTAAAACATGTTCTTAAGTTTGTTTTTTCTTGAAGTGTGTGTGTGTTTAAAGATTTATGTATTCATTTGAAAGGTGGAGTTACAGATAGAGAGAAAAGAGAAAGAAAGGTTTTCTATCTGCTGGTTCAACCAGCAGTATCTATCTGGTTCACCCCCAAATGACTTCAACAGCTGCCAGGAGCTTGGCACTTCATTCCAGTGTCTCACATGGGTGGCAGGGCCCCAGTACTTGGGCTGTCTTCTGCTTCTCTCCCGGGTCATTAACAGGGAGCTGAATCTGAAGTGAAGCAGCCCAGACACGAACCTGCTTCCCCACGGGATGCTGAGGTGGCAGGCTGCAGCTTAACTTGTTGTGCCACAACGCCAGCCCCAAGTCCTTAAGTTTAAATTCCATTGAATACTCTCAAAGAAGTGGCTCTCAACATTAAATGAGCACAAGAATCACCTGGGAAGTTTTCTAAAATGCTTCTAGACCTTAACCTCAGCACCTTGGGGTATGGTTTGGAGATCTTTGAAAGAAGGAAGGCATAATATTCTGATACAGGGATGCTAATATTCATACTTTTGGAAAAATGATAACCGCATGAAGACATATGAGCTGAAAAGGGTTTTGTTTAAATATTTGGGATTGAGGGACCAGTGCTGTGGTGCAGTGGGTTAAGCCACCACCTGCAGCACTGGCATCCCATATAGATGCCAGTTAGAGTCCCAGCTACTCTACTTCCAATCCAGGTCCCTGCTAATGTTCCTGGGAAAGTGGTGAAATATGGTCACTTGGGTCCCTGCCACCCACATGGGAGACCCAGAGGAAGTTCCTGCTGCTGGCTTTGCCCTGACCCAGTCCTGGATGTTGTGGACATTTGGGAGTGAAGTAGTGGTGGACGATTCTCTCTCTCTCTCTCTCTGTAACTTTGCCTTTCAAATAAATCAGTAAATATTTTTTAATGGGATTGACTGCGGGGGAAACAGGACACACAGCAGACCCGTAGAATGGCAGCACTCCTGCCTCAGAATCAACCCTTGGGACATTCGGATCTGGCTAAAAGGTCCATGAGAGTCTCACAGGCATGGAAAGCCATGACACGGTGGCAAAAAACAATCTAAATGAAAGATCCTGGTGAACAAGACCCCAGCAGAAGGAACAG
The DNA here is from genome assembly GCF_964237555.1 of Oryctolagus cuniculus. Taxonomy (NCBI): domain Eukaryota; kingdom Metazoa; phylum Chordata; class Mammalia; order Lagomorpha; family Leporidae; genus Oryctolagus; species Oryctolagus cuniculus. Next base: position 65,711,294 of record NC_091445.1, on the reverse strand, counting down.
GCCATCAAGGAGAGAGGGGCCTTTCTCTGAAGGGAGGAAGGAACCTCCACTGTGATACGGCCTTGACTAAGCAAGTTCAGAGTCGGTGAACTCAAGGGGCTTCCATGGCCTAGACAGCTCATAGCTAGAGTCTCGGGTGATTGCTGACGTCGTAAATAAGAGTGCCAATTGTTAAATCAACAATGGGAGTCACTGGGTACATGCTCCCCATGTAGGATCTCCGTCCTTAATGTGTTTTACTATGAAACTTAAAAACAACACTACTAGTCGAACAATACCCTATACCTTGAGTGGTTGTGTGAGTACAGCCTGTTGAAATCCCTGCTTAGTATATACTAAGTTGATCTTCAGTATATGAAGGTAATTGAAAATGAAACTTGATGAAGGGCAGGATGGGAGAGGGAGTGGGAGAGAGGAGGGCCACGGGAGGGAGGGAGGTTTTGGGGGGAAGCCACAACAATACAAAAGTTGCACTTTGTAAATTCACATTTATTAAATAAAAAAAACTATATAACAAACAAAAAAAGAAAAGAAAAAGAACTTAATACTTTACCCTTTTAGTATTTTTTATGTTCTACTTAAAACTATTGGTTGAACTGTGTAATTAATACACAATTACTCTTAGGTGTTTAATTAATGCTATAACTAGTACTCAAATAGTATTTTACACTTTGTGTTTCTGTGTGGGTGCAAACTGTTGAAATTTTTACTTAATATATGCTAAATTGATCTTCTGTATATAAAGATAATTAAAAATTAATCTTGATGTGAATGGAAGGAGAGAGGGAAAGAGAGGGGAGTGTTGTGGGTAGGAGGGAAGTTATGGGGGGGTATTTTTAATGGGATTGAACATTAATTTAATCACTGAAAGAAACCCAACCAATAAAAATGAAAAAAGCATTAAGAAAGACTTGGTGTGGACTTCCAAAATAAGGTTTTACTTTTCCTTTTAGGGAAATATGTAAGTAAAAGTCATCACCATGTTGTAGATGATATAAACTCTTCCATTCCTAGCACATTTTTGACACGTAATCCAATTATTTCACAATATACTTACACATGGTGAGGCAATGTTCTTTTTGTTTTATGAGCTGAAGATTGTCAATTATGTCAAAAGTTAGAGGGAAATTAGTAAGAAATGCACTCAGCTATAGTAATTTCAATATTATTATCACATGTGATTGCTTTCACACAATCAAGTTTTAGAATCTGGATTCTGATAGTGGAGTGTCCATTGTAAAAACCACATGTAGGGGCCGGCGCTGTGGCATAGTGGTCAAAGCTGCCACCTGCAGTGCCAACATCCCATATGGACACCAGTTTAAGTCTTGGCTTTTCCTCTTCCGATCCAGCTCTCTGCTATGGCCTGGAAAAGCAGTAGAAGATGGTCCAGGCCTTTGGGCCCCTGAACCTGTGTGGGAGACCTGGTAGAAGCTCCTAACTACTGGCTTTGGATCAGTGGAGCTCAGGCCGACCATTGCAGCCAATTAAGGAGTGAACCATCAGATGGAAGACCTCTGTGTCCCTCTGCCTGTGCCTCTGCCTCTTTGTAACTCTGCCTTTCAAGTACATAAATAAATCTTTAAAAAAACCACATGTAATTGTGTTGCTAAGACTGTGTTGTAACATTCATTTATCCTATAATAAATAGTATACACTTAAACAGTAGTGTGTATGCTATGAGGAAATAATGAGAGTTTTTCTTTGTGGATGAATTCATTCTTTGTGAATGAATTTTTAAGTATGTCAGACCTTCATAATTTTCTTTCTGGAGAATACAATAGATAGCTTTAAAAATATTTTAAGAGTTAAACCTGGCATTTTTTTTTCTTATCAAATTATACACCATAGTACAATAATGGTAGAATATATTAAGGCACTTTTTTTTTTTTTTCAGGCAGAGTGGACAATGAGACAATGAGAGAGAGAGACAGAGAAAGGTCTTCCTTTTCCATTGGTTCACCCCCCAATGGCGCTGCGGCCGGCGCATCGTGCTGATCTGAAGCTAGGAGCCAGGTGCTTCTCCTGGTCTCCCATGCGGGAAGGCACTCATTCTTAAACTTTTATGCGTAAGAGTGACGTGCTGTATATAATATGTTTTTTAATATCCAGATTCATGAGCCTCCATTTCAATTCATTAACTCTTGGACCAGGTCTCAGAATTTAACAAGCATTCCAGGTACTTTCCATGCTGATGGTTTGTCTTTCATACTTTGATGGATTACTCCTCTAAGGAATTGTGTAAAGTAGCTTTTGAGTGACGTAGGCTTTAAAACTTTTGGAGAAACTTACTTTGAACCTTAATTAGGGGGTGGTTAGCCATGTAAAAGAAACATTGCAAAGTTTTCAAACGTGGATTCAGCATTTGGATGTGGTGTTTGGATGGCCACGGGGAACAAGTACATCATCTTATTTCCTTTGGGAAAGCCACATGTTGGAAAATCAGGCTTGTGGCAAGACCAGATGTTATCAGGATATCCAAAACCGTGATGGGATAACCAAAGCCACTATGAAGTTCAATGATCATTGGTACTTGTTTTATGCTACATACTGTTCTAAGCTTCTTAATATGCATTGATTTATTCAGTTCTACAACTATCCTGTAAAGTAGATATTGCTTTTTTGCACATTTAAACATGGGGAAAGAGAAGCAGTGTGAAGTAATCCGTCCCTGCTCTAGCTGTAAGAAACAACCAGGATTGTTGTGAACCTTAGCAGTCTGACCTGGGCTTTCCCCCTGGACTAGAGTACCAGTAAATGGCTGCTTTTATGAAAACTCATTTGTGTTTCAGTGATTTAACAAAAGGATTTTTATCTTAAGACATGAGCCTTGAATGGCATGCAACTAAGAGCTTTTTGATCTAAAAATCCTTAGATTTCTAGAGAAGACCACCGTGGGAAAGAAACGAAAGTGATGGTAAAGGCATTTACTTAAGTAGTAAATTGCTGATGTAATAAGGAATAGGTCCAAATTCTTATGCAGGGATCACCAGGCTCAAATAAAAAAAAATCAGGAGGTCTGTGCCCCCTTTTGGATATTCTAGAGGAAAATCCTCTTCCTTGCTTTTTCCAACTTTTGGAAAGTTGGCTCATGACTCCCTTTCTCCATCTTCAAAGTCAGTGATGACAGGTTGATTAATTTTCATATCACTTCACTCTGATCTTCTCTTCTCTGTTCTCCAAATTTTAAGAACTCTGGTCATTATACTGGACCAGACAGTGGAGAATGATCTCCTTGTTTTAAAGTTAGCTCATTAGGAATCTTAGTTCTGTCTGCAACCTTAGTTCCCTTCTGCCTTGTCACCCGACATAGTCACAGGTTGCAGGAAGAATGGCTTAGATATGAGTATATTTGGGGTGTGGAGGGCTGAGTATCTTTCCTGCCTACCACAGCTTTCTAAAGAGTAAGGGCATTGAGAAATGGGGGCTTGTTTCAGCACGTGGGGCTCAGTCATTCAAGACTGGCTGTTTGACTTGGCAGGCAAGGGGCTCCTGGCAGTGACAGATGCTGGCTGAGCAATAAGGGTAGAAGGACTGTGAGCTGAGTAGCAGCTGGGAAAGGGTGAAATTGTTTCACACATAGAAAGTCTTGGAATCCTTGTTGTCTGAAGACTCCTCACTCTCTCTGCATGGACCTAATTGAGTTACTTCTGATGTTTATATAAAGGAAGGGACTTAGATTTTTCCTTTTGCTAAGGGCAAGTCACGCTGCTCACCAGATCAGGAATAGAGGGAGAGGTGGGGAGAACTACTTGCAGAGTTGATTAAAAGAGGAGGAAATGCAAGTCAAGTATGCCTTTGATTGACACTGAGCCTCCCTTCGCTCTCTACCTGCCTACCTACTTGCCTGGCTGCCTGCTGGCTTTCAAAAGAGTGCTGTTGATGTGTTTTGGGAAGTCATGATTATATAAGCACTGTTTTTATCTACACAGATTACATGTCCTTAGCACCAAAGCTGGGCTCACTCTAACAGAAAGAAACACAAATAAAAAGAGCAAAACTTCATCCACATTCACATTTAAATCTTATATTGTATCCTTCCAATAAGAGCTAAAGCATCAGGCCAAAAGCACAGGATTGGAGATAAGGAGGTGTTACAGAATATGCTTAAAAATGATACTGTTGTCTGTTGGAGGCTTCTGTTTTTGAACTTAAGAAAAGTGAAAGTGATTGGTTGAGTCCCAAGAGAAGAATCACGTGAGCTTCTAGTGAAAAGAAATCCACAAGGCATTAGTTATCTAGTTGGTACTAGATAGATCATGCAACAAAACTGCCTGCACATTGTTAAAGGACTTTACATTTTCTTTTCCAAACAGATCTAAAACTCTCTTAGGTCACTTTACATGCCTGTGGAATTCCTGTCGTTTAGTGACTGCATAGACTGAAACTGGGGCTTGTCTGTCATAAAGTCGTCAGCTATGGAATGGAAAACATATGTTGAATAGAAGTATCACAGCCCCTTGAAGGGAAGAGGAAGCCACAAAGTGTATCAGAACGTGAAATGTAGGCAGCAGCTGCTACACTGGGGACAGAAAGTGTATCTATCTCTGACACAGCATGGAGAGGATGCCTACCAGGAGACACATCATGCTTGAACACAGAGAGTGCCTTTCATTCTCTTTTCTTCAATACAAACTACCCATTTTTGCAATCATACTTGGGTGCAAGCAGGCTTCTGGTAGAGATCTGCACAAATTTTCTTATTTTTTTTAAGATTTTTTTTTATTTGAAAGTCAGAGTTACATAGAGAGAGAAAGAGAGGCAGAGAGAGGTCTGCTGGTTCAGTCCCCAATTGGCTGCAACTGCCGGAGCTGTGCTGATCTGAAGCCAGGAGCCAGGAGCCAGGAGCTTCTTCTGGGTCTCCCATGTGGGTGCAGGGCCCAAGAACTTGGGTCATCTTCCATGGCTTTCCTAGGCCTGGAAGAGAGTTGGATCAGAAGTGGAGCAGCCAGGACTGAAACCAGCGCCTATGAAGCACTGCAGGCAGTGGCTTTACATGCTATGCCCCAGCGCTGGCCCCCACAAATTTTCAGTGTTTACAATAGGTTTTGAAGGCTCACAAAGCGTGAAATCTTTGGCAAGCATCTTGCCCAAATAAGCTTATTTTAGCATAAAATGCAGTGGCAAAATTTAAAGGAATGGTACTTGGCAACCTGATGAAAATGCAAAAGAAACAGTTTTTCAGTGATAGTCCTCTTTATTTATCCTTGTGCTTCCAATTTGCTTGGCTGCCAGTGTCTTAAGTATATTTCATCAGGAGTTTCATTCAGAATCACTGGTAGTTTAAAAAGGTGGGAAAGTTTTTCTCTTTTTTTTTTTTTTTTTTTTTTGTGACAGGCAGAGTGGACACAGAGAGAGAGAGAGACAGAGAGAAAGGTCTTCCTTTTGCTGTTGGTTCACCCTCCAATGGCCACCGCAGCCGGCACATCGCACTGATCCGAAGCCAGGAGCCAGGTGCTTTTCCTGGTCTCCCATGCAGGTGCAGGGCCCAAGCACTTGGGCCATCCTCTACTGCACTCCCGGGCCACAGCAGAGAGCTGGCCTGGAAGAGGGGCAACTGGGACAGAATCTGGCGCCCCGACCGGGACTAGAACCCGGTGTGCCAGTGCTGTAAGGTGGAGGATTAGCCTATTGAGCCACGGCGCCAGCCAAAGTTTTTCTCTTTCTATTGACATTATATTCCTTCCCCCTGAAGTCCCACTTTGACTAGTTGAGTGCTTCCTGTTGAAAGTTTGCACAGTGTTGGGCTGCTTTTCAGGACTTGCCCTACTATTTTTTCTGTGATTCTCCTCCCTTTCTGCTGACTTCTCCTTTCATCTGAGGACTTGATGTTTCCCAGAGCTCCTGGTAAAAACGCTAGGTCTGTTGCCACAGGTTGATATGGCTCATGCCATTATGTGTGGAAGAAATGAAAAGCAGAAAGCAGTTTATTATTGTAACCATGGCAATTCAAAGATTAAAGTCATCTGATAATGTTAACTTTATTTTCATGCAAGTTCTACTTATTCTGGACCCATCTGAGAAAAAAAAAAAGATTGGCAAATTTTGCCTGAGCATCAAACCCAGCTCACTGCTTCTTGGAGAGCCTGTTTGTTAAGGATGGGTTATTTATTTGTTTATTATTTTCTGTAACTTAATTTTAAGTGGCAGAGAGAGAGGTAGGGAGAGCTCCCATTTGCCGGTCAGTTCCCCAAATGCCTACGGCACCCAGGACTGTGCTTGGATGAAGCTGGGAACAAGAAACTCAATCCAGGTCTCTCACATGTGTGGCAAGAACCCAAATACTTGAGACATCATTGCTACCTCTCAAGGTCTGTATTGGCAGGGAACTGGAGTCAGGAGACAGAGTCAGAGAGTGAACCCCAGGAACTGAAATGTGGGATATGGGTATTTTAATCAGTTTCTTAACCACTAGGCTAAACATCCACTCCTAAAGATTTATTTTATATGTTTAAATGGTTGAAAACCATCAAAAGAAGAATAATGTTTTTTATATTTATTTATTTATTTATTTTTTGACAGGCAGAGTGGACAGTGAGACAGAGAGACCGAGAGAAAGGTCTTCCTTTGCCATTGGTTCACCCTCCAATGGCTGCCGCGGCCAGTGCACTGTGGCCTGTGCACCGTGCTGATCCGATGGCAGGAGCCAAGTACTTATCCTGGTCTCCCATGGGGTGCAGGGCCCAAGCACTTGGGCCATCCTCCACTGCACTCTCTGGCCACAGCAGAGAGCTGGCCTGGAAGAGGAGCAACCGGGACAGAATCCGGCGCCCCGACCGGGACTAGAACCAGGTGTGCTGGCGCCGCAAGGCAGAGGATTAGCTTATTGACCCACGGCGCCAGCCAAGAATAATGTTTTAAGATACATGGAAGTTACATAAAATTTCAGTACCTAGAAATATGGTTTTATTAGAATTCTGTTGTTCTCGTTTATTTATGTGTTCCATAAAGATGCTTTTGAACTACAATGGCAGAATTGGCCTGCGGAGCTCAAACATTAAACTGTTCATTTACAGAGAGATTTACCGATCCTTTACTGAAACCAATTTGTAAATTGACAAGTATTAACTAGCCAATAATGCAAAAATTTTCAGAGTAGAAAGGATGTTTTGTTATTATAACCTTTGTTGTAAACACAGTGACTAACATGGAGATGGAAATCAATATCAACAAATACAGATAATTGTTGTAAAGAGCTACAGTGGTCCAGGTTACATAATCATTTACAAGAATATCTATTATTTAACATCTGGTTTGGAAAGACTTAACAGCAGTCACAAAATTTATAGCCTTTCTCCTAAACTTTTCTCTTTCCTATATACATATCATTGAACATAGACACTTAGGTTGTAATCTACTTTTTAACTGACTCCTAAAATTTAGAATGTGTCATTTTCTGTAATTGGGGATTTTCGTTTTTAAGATTATATAGGCTTTTAAGCCGGCGCCGTGGCTCAATAGGCTAATCCTCCACCTTGCGGCGCCGGCACACCGGGTTCTAGTCCCGGTTGGGGCGCCGGATTCTGTCCCGGTTGCCCCTCTTCCAGGCCAGCTCTCTGCTATGGCCAGGGAGTGCAGTGGAGGATGGCCCAGGTGCTTGGGCCCTGCACCCCATGGGAGACCAGGAAAAGCACCTGGCTCCTGGCTCCTGCCAGGATCAGCGCGGTGCGCCGGCTGCAGCGGCGGCCATTGGAGGGTGAACCAACGGCAAAGGAAGACCTTTCTCTCTGTCTCTCTCTCTCACTGTCCACTCTGCCTGTCAAAAAAAAAAAAAAAAAAAAAAAAAAGATTATATAGGCTTTTAGAAGGCAGAGTGCTAGTTATCCATTCCTGCATGCAAACTACTCCAAAATCTGATGATTTTAAGTAATTTTTTTTTTATTTTATAATATATTTTGTTGGTTAGTAATTCAGGCAGGGTCTGGTTTTCCTCCTCTCTGCCATTTTCCATTCATGGGGCATATTGCTAGGGTGCTGTTCTTTTTTAAGAAAGCAAATGTATAGGGAGAAAAAGGGGGAGGCTGTTCTACTTAGCTGGAATTAATGAAGCTAAAAATCAAACTAGAAGGCACCTATGCCAGGTTAAAAGTAGTCAGAAACTCTTTGATACTCTTCCTTTTAGAGGTGGGCTCTATCTTCCTTGCTCCTCTTGAGTCTGGGCTGGCTGGTAACTTTGGCTAATCGAGTGTGGCAGAAGTAATGTTCCATCAGCACTTGACATTAGCTCTAAGAGAACTGGACATTTCCACCTTGCTGTCTGAGATACCCTGCTACAGTCTGACTGCTCTGCTGCAGAGACCACATGGGGAGGCCTTGGGACGGCATGGAGAGAGCAAAGGGCCCAGCAGAGCCCTACCTCCCAGCCCCCCTCCGTGCAGGCAGGTGACTCACCAGGGTAGCCTGGACACCAGTTGAATACGGCTGAGTTACTTCAGTGGATGTAAGAGCGTGTAGAGCAGAAGAATCGTCCAGCTTTCTTAAATTGTCTTCCGTGTTCGCATCTGTGAGCTCTGGCACTGTCAGTTCTTAGGCAAGGAGAGTACTAGCTCAGGCCAGGCAGTAATGAGGGAATGGCCAGAGCACACACACAGGGTATCCTTGGTAGAAAGCGACCCATCACCGCAAATGTCCACCGCACCTCCTAAAATACTTAAAAGAGCAGCCCCACTCTAAATCTGATGTGTCTCAGAGAGGACACATATACTATATACCTAATGACATCTTGATTTAATTTAGAATATATACTAATTGTTTTTAGTTATTGAAAGAAAAGAAATCAGCATTTTCGCTGGAGAGAAATAGGTAGGTAAGTAATACACTAAGCAAGATCATGCCAGTCAGGACCTGGTTTTCCTCCTCTCTGCCATTTTCCATTCTTGGGGCACCTTGCTAGGGTGCTGTTCTTTTTTGCCATAAAGATATAAGGTCTAGTTTGCTAAAGATGCCTTTGTTGTCCAGAAGATTAGAAACCAGAGATGTAACCATATAATAGCACGTCTGGCAAGGGACTGTCTAAGAGGGCAGGTCTTTCTGTAACTGAGACATTTTGGAGGACTTTCATAGCTCAGATTAGAGTTTTAAAGATAAAACTCAACTGTTTATAACACAGAATAAGAGTACATTTGATAAATATTCAGGATATGAAAATTATTTTTTAAAGATTTATTTATTTATTTGAAAGTCAGAGTTACACAGAGAGAGGAGAGGCAGAGAGAGAGAGAGAGAGAGAGAGAGAGAGGTCCTCCATCCATTGGTTTACTCCCCAACTGGCTGCAATGGCCGGAGCTATGCAGATCTGAAGCCAGGAGCCAGGAGCTTCCTCCGGGTCTCCCACGTGGGTGCAGGGGCCCAAGGACTTGGGCCCTCTTCTACTGCTTTCCCAGGTCATAACAGAGAGCTGGATTGGAAGTGGAGCAGCCGGGTCTCAAACCGGTGTCCATGTGGGATGCCGGCGCTTCAGGCCAGGGCATTAAACCGGTGTGCCACAGCGCCGGCCCCAGAATATAAAAATTATTTAAACACATACAAATTTTATGGATATAGAAGGCACTAAACACGTTGCTGTATTTCCTCATCACTAGGATGATTCTTTCTACCGTGCTTTGACGACCAGTGACGTCAGCAAGGTTGTAGAGAACGTGGATTCCCCAGCGGAAGGAGAATTCCAGCCCCTTCTGTCACCCTGGATTTGCTTACGTGTATTTTCCTTTCTGGCAGCTCGAGGCTACTGCCTGCCTGAGCAGTTGCTTCTTTATATTGTGTGGGGTATTTGCATTCTCATTTTGTGGCAGCAAATGGTAGTCTGTTCACACATTTCCTGTGGTGGGCAGAGCTGTCACTAGCTGAGCCTGCTGTGGCTAACACCACGCAGTCTGCATTTGTCATGGTTAGAGATAGGCCCTAGCACTTCCTTGTTCTTAAAAAAGTCCCATAAGGTTGAGGAGCTTGGTTGTAATTTTTCAGCAGGCAATCAAAACCTTTGAATATTTCACACAAGGAAAGAAAGAAAGAAAGAAAACCAGGATCATATATTTTCTTCTTCACCTTTTCTCTCTGGTGTTGAGATCTGGCAGAGAGAGGGTTCTTCATGTTGAAGCAGTTACTCAAAATTGAGACCAGTGCTGGAAAACTGCTCTGTGGTTCCCGTCTTCGTTGTTGGTGGTTGTGTGTGTGTGTGTGTGTGCGTGTGTGTGTTGAGAACTTTGAACATGCAATTGAGTCTGTACTTTTTGTGGCTTGTCTGGGCTCAGATTCACAACCTTGTGAAGAGCCCTTTTATTAGTTAAAAAGGAACTCTGCTCCGTCATTATCAGACACTGTCAACAGAGACAGCACAAGTCTTGGAACAATGCTTGGTAATATAGTGGAGATCTAAGCCAGAGATCTGAAAGACCTTTGTGGTAAGTGTTGGCTGTGAAATGATTTCTATGAAGTACTTTCCCCCTTTTCCCTTCATGGCAGAGTTGATAGTTGCAGGGTACGTTCATGATATTTGTTTTCTGTAGTTTTTAAACTCCTTTTCCTTCAAAAATATTATCATTCCTGCCAGTGGTGGATTCTCTTCATGAATTCACTGCTATCATTGTGCTTAAGCGGGAGACTTCGGAAATCCCCCTGACATCCTTTCTTGCTAAATCTTTCTCTGGTTGCCCGCCTACATTTTTTTCCCTAATCTTGCCAGCCATCTCTGGCTTATTTTAGCACATGCAGCATTTCAGTTTGACATGGCAGCACACTGCACAATGCGAAAAGAAACTTGCCAGGGAGACAGTGGCCACCAGTTGCCTCAAAGAACAATTAGAGTTTTTAGGTATGGGAAGAGGGCTCTGGGGAGCTACAGTTTTTTCCCTGGGGTATAAGTGGTTTGGGGACTAGTCAGAAGCCTGTAAGCAAGCATCACTCGGAAGTTTTATCCAAACTTTTCCTTGTTCTTCAAGAGTCATTAATGGAGTGGTTTTAAGATCTAAGCTCTCTAAAGAGGAAAACATTGCTCTTGGAATTCCACATGGAGAAGCAATATTGCCCTTGTTCCTTTCTTGGCTTCTTGTGGTGTCTACTTCCTATCTTCCCAACCACCCACTTCATAGTAAACTTGAGCCCTTGTCCCTCAGAGCATTAGAGGCCGAGAAATTCCTAATAAGGCCTAGGATTATAGATCTGGAAAGGATGTGTGCAGTTTTGTCAGTGACTCCTGAAAACTCAAGGTTTAAAGTTGGCCCCCACCAGTGGATTTTCTTGTCCTAGTTTAGGACTCCTTGAATCATTGGTAGGTCAGCTGGACTGGATCTTAACTTTGAGTTGTTCAAAAAAATTTTTTTTTGACAGGCAGAGTTAGTGAGAGAGAGACAGAGAGAAAGGTCTTCCTTCCGTTGGTTCACTCCCCAAATGGCTGCTACGGCCAGCGTGCTGCTCTGATCTGAAGCCAGGAGCCAGGTGCTTCCTCCTGGTCCCCCATGTGGGTGCAGGGCCCAAGCACTTGGGCCATCCTCCACTGCCTTCCCGGGCCACAGCACAGAGCTGGACTGGAAGAAGAGCAACCGGGACAGAACCTGGCGCCCCAACCGGGATAGAACCCTCCGCAGGTGGAGGATTAGCCTAGTGAGCCACAGCGCTGGCCCCAAAATATTTTTTAAAATGTACTTTTAAAAAATTTTGATTTTAATCAGTTTTTAACCAATGCAATGTGATTTGTAGATACAATTCTAAGAACATGATGATATTCCCTTCCTCCCTTTCTCTCTTCCCTTCTCTCCCTCCCACCCTTCTTCCATCTTCCTTTTTTATTGTAGTTTTCGAGATAACATTTTAAATTTAAATTATAGCAAAAAAGGCTTAATACTTCATTAAATAAGAACTTTGACAAGTAGAAAACAAAAAGACACTAGTTTAGTGGTAATACAGACAACAGGTATAAACAATCATTGAATGGAAAAATGTCATTTAACTCACATATAATATATGACATTTAATATTACATTTAATATATAATATCACATTTAATATATATATTAAACTGTAAGGTAATCACAGATCATTAAAACTATAGTAATATAACATTCGTAACCATTGGTTTGGCAAGCATATAAAACAAAGTTTTACGAAATTGTATTTGCAGCGGTACTGATACAGAGACATTTCTTTTTCAAATTTAGCCCCCACCTACAAAGGAGAAAATGCAGTATTTGTCTTTCTGGGTCAGGCTTATTTTACTCATCATGATGTCCTCCAGCTGCATCTATTTTCTACAAATGGTAGAATTTCATTCTTTTTTTATAGCTAAATAAAATTCCATTGTGTATATATGCCATATTTTCTTTAGCCATTCATCTGATGATGGACACCTTGGTTGGTTCTAAATTTTGGTTGTTGTGAACAGTGCAAGTATATTGGTACAGGATTCTTTTTGATTTGTTGTGTTCAAGTTTTTAGAGTATATACCCAGTAGTGGGATCGCTGGATCATATAGCAAGTCTATTTCTTATTTTTAAAGAAATCTCCACATGGTTACAGTAATTTACATTCCCACCAACAGTATATAAGTTTCCCTGTGTCCACATCCTTGGCAGCATTTGTTACTCTCTGTCAGATTTAGCTGTTCTGACAGGGGTGGGGTAATATCTCATTGTGGTTTTGTTTTGCATTTCCCTGATAGCTAGTTGTGTTGAGCAGTTTTTTATGTATTTGTTGGCCACTTGTATTTCTTCTTTTGAAAACTGTCTATTGAAGTCCTTGCCCATTTCTCAACTGGATTTTTTATTGTTATTGGGTTTTTTTTTTTAAGATTTTATTTATTTATTTGAGAGGTAGAATTACAGACAGTGAGAGGGAGAGACAGAGAGAAGTGTCTTCCATCCAGTGGTTCACTCTCCAGATGGCCGCAACAGCTGGAGCTGCATCCATCCGAAGCCAGGTGCCAGGAGCTTCTTCCCGGTCTCCCACGTGGGTTCAGGGGCCCAAGCACTTGGGCCATCCTCCACTGCTTTCCCAGGCCATAGCAGAGAGCTGTATTGGAAGAGGAGCAACCAGGACCAGAACCGGCGCTCACATGGGATGCCAGCACCGCAGGCAGAGGATTAACCCACTGCACCACGGTGCCAGCCCCTGTCATTGAGTTTTTTTAAGTGTTGATATATTTGGGATATTTATCCTTTGTCATATAGGTGGTTTGCAAATATTTTTTCTCATTCTGTTGAATGTCTCCTCACTCTCTTGATCATTTTCTTTGCTATGAAGAAGTTTCTGAGTTTGATGTAGTACCATTTATTTGGTTTTGCTTTTGTCACCTGTGCTTTGGGGTCTTGTCCAAGAAGCCATCCCCTACAACAATGTCTTGGAGTGTTTCTACTACATTTTCTTCATAGTTTCAAGTCTTAAATTTAGGTTTTTGATTCATCTTGAGTTGATTTTTGTATATGGTGAGAAGTATGCATCTAATTTCATTCTTCTACATACATACATCCAGTTTTGCCAACACCATTTGTTGAAGAGATTATTTTTACTCCATTGTATGGTCTGAACACTTTTGTCAATAATCAGTTGGCTGTGTGTATGTAGATGAATTTCTGGGCTCTCTATTCTGTTCTATTTATCTATATATCTCTTTTAAGGCTAGTGTCAAGTTGTTTTGATTACTATAGCTTTGTAGCTTACTTGATGTCAGGTATGGTTATGCCTCCAGCTTGATTTTTTTTGTTCAGGATTGCTTTGGCTATTCTGGATCTTTTATGATTCCATATGAATTTTATGATTGCCTTTTCTAATTCTGAAAGGAATATTATTGGTATTTTATAGGGATTCTATTGATTCTTCTGAACCATGAACAAGGAATATCTTTCCATTTTTTTATGTCCTTGATGATTTGTTTCATAAATAGTTGATGATTTTCAATGTAGAGCTCTTTCATTTTTTGTTAAATTTATTCCCAAATGTTTCATATTTTGTGGCTATTGTGAATGTGGTTTCTGTCTTGATTTCTCTTTCTGTGAGTTCATCGTCAGCTTACAAAAAAGCTACTGCCTTTTTTTTTTAAAGATTTATTTATTTATTTGAAAGTCAGAGTTACACAGAGAGTGAAGGAGAGGCAGAGAGAGAGAGAGAGAGAGAGAGAGAGAGTCTTCCATCCACTGGTTTACTCTCCAAACGACTGCAATGGCCGGAGCTGTGTTGATCTGAAACCAGGAACCAGGAGCTTCTTCCAGGTCTCCCACGTGAATGCAGGGGCCCAAGGACTTGGACCATCTTCTACTGCTTTCCCAGGCCATAGCAGAGAGCTGGATCAGAAGTGGAGCAGCTGGGATACAAACCGGCACCCATATTGGATGCTGGCTTTACCCGCTACACCACAGTGCCGGCCACTACTGCTTTTAGTATTTTTATTTTGTAACCTATAACATTACTGAATTGGTTTTTCAATTCTAACAGCTTTTCATGGAGTGTTTAGTTTTTTCCATGCATAACTTTGTGCCATCTGCAAACATGGATGCTTTGACTTCCTCTTTTCAATTTTGATGCCCTTTATTTCTTTCTCCTCCCTAATTGCTCTCGCTAAAACTTCCAGTACTATATTGAATAACTGTGGCAAAAGTGGACGTCCTTGTATTGTTCCAGATCTGAGGGGAAATGCTTTCAGCTTTTAGCCATTCAGTATGATATTGGCTGATGGGTTGTCATATAAACCTTTGTTATTTTGAGGAATGTTTCTTTTATATCTAATTTCTGGAAGTTTTTTTTTTTTTTTATCATGAAGGGGTGCTTTCTCTGCACCTATTGAGATGACTGTATGGTTGTTGTTCTTCATTCTATTTATGTGATTTTTGACATTTACCAATTTGCAAATATTGAACCACCCTTGCATTTTCGGGATAAATTCAACTTGATCATAATGTATGATCTTTTTGAAGTGGTTTTGGATTTGACTGCTTATATCTTGTTTGAGAATATTTGCATTTATGTATATAAGGATATAGGTCTGTAGTCCAAAGAAGTGGAATGCAGGTTGGTTCTTCCCTATATCCACTTGGTAGATTCCAGTGGTACTGAGAAACTTGGAATAAAATTTTAAAGATTTATTTATTTATTTGAAAGTCAGAGTTACACAGAGAGAGGAGAGGCAGAAAGATCGAGATCTTCCATCTGCTGGTTCACTCCCCAGCTGACCAAAATGGCCAGAGATGAGCCCATCCAAAGTCAGGAACCAGGAGCTTCTTTCTGGGTCTCCCACATGGTGCAGGGGCCCAAGGACTTCGGCCATCTTCTACTGCTTTCCCAGGCCGTACCAGAGAGCTGGATTGGAAGTGGAACAGCTGGGACTCAAACCAGTGCCCATATGGGATGCTGGCACTGAGAGCTGTGGCTTTACCCACTATGCCACAGCGTTGGCCTCAACTTAGAATAAATTGTTACAGTCCTGGTGTGGCAGGGTGAAGTGGGGTTGTCGCTCCCTGTCTTCGTGGAGGAACGACACAGGACCCTGCATTGTTCTTTCGTCTGCTCGGCCCTCCCCGGGTTTGCTGCTGGTTCTTCCCGGGTTGGCTACCGTCCCTTCCACCTCTGTGGAAGGGCAGTTCCCCCTGCCACATTCCCCACTTCCGCGGGGGAGCGGCACACCGCCGGCCGGCTCTCTCGGGGGCTGCACAGGTGTTCCTTCAGATGTTCCCCTTAGATGTTCCTGGTGCATGCTGTCTCTCTCCTCCCTTATAGTCCTCTTCCGCCAATCCCAACTCGGCTGCCCACACGCCGAGTACGCTGCTCTCCTCCAATCAGGAGCAGGTCCTGCTGTCTATTGGTTGAACTGGAGGCAGCTATTTTCTCCTCTCCCAGCGCCATATTGTGGGAGAGCAGATGCATAGAATAAGTCTTAATTCCAGTAACTTAGTCTAGTCCGAGTTGCTCCCCACAGGGGTCATTACCTAGATCTCCTGGCACGGGAGTGGATTTCTTTAAATGGTTTTTTTTTTTTTTTTTTTTTTTTTTTTTTTTTTTTTTTTTTTAATTTGAAAGGTAGAGTTACAGAGAGGAGGAGAGAGATCTTCCATATCCTGGTTCACTCCTCAAATGGCTGCAATGTTTGAGGCTGGGCCAGGCCGAAACCAGGAACCCGGAGCTCCTTCTGGTTCTCCCACATGGGTGCACGGGCCCAAGTACTTGGGCCATCTTCTGCTGCTTTCCGAGGTGCATTAGCAGGGAGCTGGATTGGAAATTAAGCAGCCGGATCTTGAACGGGTGTCCATCCCCCAGTCTTGAACTGCTATGCCACAATGCCGGCCCTGGGAATGGACTTATTTATGGGCTGCTTCTGGTGTTAGTCCTAGTAGCTAAGACAAATGCCCCTGGCTCATGTGGAGTGCATGAGCATAGCTCTGGGGCTAATGCATATAAACTCCTGCAGTTACAGGATGCAGGGGGTCTGTTCTTTGCCCTCACATTGTGGAATAGAGGTAAGCTGAGCGGCTTTTCCTTGCTGAATATGGCATGCTGCTGCGCGGTGGGGGGAGGGAAAGAAAGCAACGTGGCTTCCCTGCGCCAAGCCTGGCAGTTGCTCAGACCCCAGTCAGCTCTCCAGAATGAAGTAAAAAGTTAGTGGGTGTCGGTGGAATTCCTTCACAGCTAAAACTGCGAGGAGCAGGACAGAAGGCGATTTTTTCCTACCTTGACAGGGTAAGATGGCGTCTCACAGCCAGCGGCTGCCCTGTCTTCTCTCCTCTTGTCCCACAGTTAACTCATTGTTTCTTTTCACTTTTCTTTTTAAGATTTATTTATATATTTGAAAGTCAGAGTTACAGAGAGGCAGAGGAAAAGAGGAGAGAGAGAGAGAGAGAGAGAGAGAGAGGTCTTCAATCCGTTGGTTCACTCCCCAGATGGCCACAATGGCTGGAGCTGACTGATCCGAAACCAGCAGCCAGGAGCTTCCTCCAGGTCTCCCATGTGGGTGCAGGGGCCCAAGGGCTTGGGCCATCTTCTACTGCTTTCCCAGGCCATAGCAGAGAGCTGGATCAGAAGTGGAGCAGCCGGGACTCAAACCAGCACCCATATGGGATGCCAGCACTGCAGGCGGCAGCTTTACCCGCTACTCCACTGTGCTGGCCCATCTTTTCACTTTTCACTGAAAGGCTTTGTCAGAACCCTGGAAACACAGTCCTTCCTTTGTTCTTTTCAGAACCCAGAGCAGCGTAAGTGAAGTGGCTGTGCCCTGTTCAAGTCATCTTTTATTCTCTAACTTTGTTTTGGCTCATGGAAATGCCTGTTGCAGTGCTGACCAGTAGCCATGTGTATTAGCTCATGGAAAACTATAGGGACTAACTTATGGTAAATGTGACCTAGGAATGTATATGAAGTTTGGTCTGCTATAAGCCTATAGGTTTCTTTTTGGAGACTGAGGTCAGTCACGTTTTTGTCCCTTAAAACTTGTTGTTCTGTCTTTCTGGTGGAGAGGGGAGAGGTTGATAATATGGTTTAGGAATTTCATTAAGTGTCCGGAATGGTTACTGTTCAAGTCCAGATATAAAGACAAAGTTAAATAATTTTCTTTGACATTGTACCATGTTTAACATTCTATAATATTAAAAAAAAATTCTACATGTTATTTTACCAACTTCCAAAGAGAATCTGAAACACAATACAAAAGTGCCACCATCAATGCAAGGTTGGATTTTGATCTCATTGTCCTCAGCTCTTCCTTGTGGAGAAGGGGTGGACTTTGCCCCAGGAAAATTTCTATTTCTAATAATACCTTACGTAAGAAATACTGGATACTTCTTTCATGGGATTTTGCCTTATCTTTACCATTTCAATCCAGGTAGGAAAACCAGGTTTCTTCCCTTTACACTGCCTCATTAACTACATGTGTAGGTACATGTGTTTTCTGGTCTTAAAAAATGGGAATATTTTGCTTATTCTCTAAGACCACAGAGTCATATCAACCACGTGTTTTGGTGAGAGGTCCCAACTGTTTCATTCTAAGTTTTTAAAAAACTTTAAAAACATTTTTTAAAGATTTATTTATTTGAAAGGCAAAGTTTACACAGAAGGAGAGACAGAGAGATCTTCTATCTGCTAGTTCACTCCAAGTGCCGCAAGGGTCATAGCTGGTACAAAGCCAGGGGCCAGGAGCTTCTTCCAGGTCTCCCACATAGGTGGAATGAGCCCAGGGACTTGGATCACCTTCTGTTGCCTTCTTAGTGACATTTGGAGAAAGCTGGATCAGAAGTGCCGCAGCTAGGACTTGAACCACTGTCCAAACAGGATGCCAGCATCACAGGCGGCGACCTCATCTGCTATGTCACAACACCAGCCTCTTCTTTTTTTTTTTTTTTTTTTTTAAGATGTATTTATTTATTTGAGAGGCAGAGTTATAAGACAGAGAGGGAGAGGCAGAGAGAAAGGTCTTTCATCCACTGATAAACTCCCCAAATGGCTGCAATGGCCACAGATGGTTGATCCAGAGCCAAGAGCTTCTCTGGGTCTCACAAACGGGTGCAGGGGCCCAAGCACTTGGACTATCTTCTATTGCTTTCCCAGGCCATATCAGAGAGCTGGATCAGAACAGGAGCAGCCAGGACTCAAATTGGTGCTCCTATGGGATGCTGGCACCACAGGCAGATGCTTTAACCCGCTATGTCACAGCGTTGCCCTTCCTTCTTATTCTTTATAGGTATTCACTTCTGAACAAATAGAATGAGCTACAGTGTTAGTGTCCTATGTTAGTGTCTTTCTGTTATATGTTATATGTTCTGTTATATGTTTTATAGTCTGCATAGTTTAAATTCATTAATTTTTGTTAACTACTTTCAAACTTGTAATGTTAAGCTCCCAAAGGCCCAAATGCCTTGCCTCTGATCAAAAGATATTCTAATGACTTCGGATATACTTAGTGAGTGAACCCAAGGTACAACAAGGACAAGTTCTCCCCAGATTCCCCCCATTCCAGGGCATCTTAAACACTAGGTTCTTACTCTTAACTTTCCCTTAGGGCAGTAGAAGACTTGGATTAGGAATGTAAGTGAAGATTTCCACTTTGGGAATTCCTTGCAAACTCAGGCTTTAGTCTTACAAGAACCATTCCTTAACCCTCCCTTCACCACTCACGTTAAAGATCTTCACACATAACTTTAAGGAGAGATTTAGGCTGAATTTCAAACTCCAAACAATGGCAAGATGACAAATCTGAGTTGCCTTTCCCTGGCTCTATTGTTTGTTAACTTGTAGAAGTGTTCTACCTGGTCTTCAACCATACAATAGGAGGTCTCCTTTGGGTTTGTGAGTTGCATAAATGTTACAGCTTTAGCCTGGACCATTCTGGCTTGTGAAGGTATTTGGAGAGCAAATTCATCTTTTTAAATCAAACAAATTCAAAACAAATATAAAAACACAAAAACCAACTTTTCTGACTTATTACAAATAGAAATACATGTGGATTCTGTTCTGATCTCTGCAGAGGCAGTACTACGTTTGCCAGCCATTATTTCTTACTGTTTTTAATACTAGATGCAGTTTTATTTTCAGGAATGGGAAACCAAAGCTATGTAAGTGTATGTGTATTTTAAATGTATAATATACATCTGGTTACATGTGTGTTCATATGTTTTCACATATCATAATTTAAAAATTGATTCTTCCCTTGGAATTACAATTATCACCTCCATTAAACATTTGTGAAATATGTACTATATGTATTGTGATGGACATTTTGGCATGATGACAAATGCAAAGAAGTCTATAAGTATGTATGTATTTAGAGGTCTTAGATTGTGTTGTGAAGACAGACATGTTTTTCACAAAGAGGTGAATACCTGTCATGATAGGGCATTGTTTGTACCTATTGTCTGGAAGAGATTCTCAGTGCTCCTGGAAATGATGTCATACCCTTGGAGGTCGTTGCTCTGAAGGTGTCTTGCAAAGAATCTAATCTTGGCTTCTTTGAAATGGAGTGATTGAAGGTGAGAGCAGGATGGTAACAGAGGAAAATGCTGAAACACAAGGCTTTGTGTCACATGGGTGGATGCAGAGATTCTGACTTGAGATGTTCTTTCCAGAGAAGCAAGAAGGAGGAGGGAGATGATGACAAAAGGCAGTTGGTCCAGGAAGGTTTCTGTCCTTGGGCTGGAGCTGTCACCAAATGTCTTAAAATCTTAGTCACTATATTTATAAATTGAGGGTTGTTTTACTCTTTGAAATAAGGACAAATTCCAAGATGCAAAGTTAACAGGAAACGTCTAAGCAATTAGTTTATGATATAGAAACTATTTTGATTGCTTCCTGCTTAGTAATAAAACTATCAAAAGATCGTCATTCTATGACATCTGTTGGTCTATAATCATTGATTGGAGGATAACTGTGGTAAAGGCTGACATATACTGAGAAGCATTGTGAAATAGAATACATAGAACCAGGTAAGATTAATGACAGGTCTTAGGTAGCTAGGGGAAGTGTTTGAGAGCTTAATCAATAAAGTGATCAAATCTAGTTTAAATGTATGAGTTAGTGATCTTCTGAATGTTCTTATTATTGTTCTATTACGAAGCCACCAGATTGTAGCTATAGACTAAGCAATGCCATGAGTTTTAAGTTACACCAGGGATTTCAGTGTGTTATGCTTCAGTAATGACGGTCTTGAGAGCTTCATTAAGCATCTCTAATTCCCCCACTAGTCACCTAAAATCTAATAGAGAATAGGCTGCAATGTGTTGGCTAGGAGGAACTAGAAATGGATAGTGATGAGCAGCACCGAAGTGAGATGAGGTGGTGAGCTTTCGCAACAGGGTACAGGCTTACGGGGAATGAGGAGTCATCTGAAAACATGCCTGGGAGGAAGTATGCGTGAGAGCCTCAGAGGAGAGATGTGTATGAATCAAGGCCATAAATTGGCTTAGTGAGAACCTAGAAAATGTGATGTGCAAAATTCCCAGAGCACAATTCTGCTTTAAAGGTAAAAGGAATTATATTAAGGATTGAGGTTCTGGGAAAACTATGATCAAATTATCAATTCTCACTTTCATTTTACATAAAACAGTTTACCCTGAGATCTTGGCTTTAGCTTTGGTCCAGCCCCAACCATTTAAAGGTTTTTAGGGAGTGAACAGGCAGATGGGAACACTCTCTCTCTGCTTCTCAAATTAAAAATAAAATGTTTTTCAGTACTCAAAAAGAGATACAGACATGAAGTTATATCCAAACTTTTCACTAGTTACAGAATTCAAATAAAAACAACTTTGAGCTAATATTCTTTTGCCAGTCAGATTGGGGAAAAGCAAGCATGTAATATATTCTGTTGCCCTGCCCACATCCCCTTAGCCAACTCCAAAGTTTGCCCGCAGACACTTCTCAGACATGTCAACAACTTCGTTTGTGTCGCTCCCCGTCTTCGTGGAGGAACGACACAGGACCCTGCGCTGTTCTTTCATCTGCTCGGCCCTCCCCGGGTTTGCTGCTGGTTCTTCCCGGGTTGGCTACTATCCCTTCCACCTCCGTGGAAGGGCAGTTCCCCCTGGCCACATTCCCCACTTCCGCAGGGGAGCGGCACACCGCCGGCCGGCTCTCTCGGGGGCTGCACAGGTGTTCCCCTTAGATGTTCCCCTTAGATGTTCCTGGTGCATGCCGTCTCTCTCCTCCTTTATAGTCCTCCTCCGCCAATCCTAACTCGGCTGCCCACACGCCGAGCACGCTGCTCTCCTCCAATCAGGAGCAAGTCCTACAGTTTATTGGTTGAACTGGAGGCAGCTGTGTAGAAGCTGTTTTCTTCTCTCCCAGCGCCATATTGTGGGAGAGCAGATGCATAGAATAAGTCTTAATTCCAGTAACAGTATAGTCCGAATTGCTCCCCACAGTTTGTCTTCCTTCTACACAGTTTTTGGTATACATGGGAGATGGTCCTTTCCCTGCATGGGTCAGATTGAGAATAACTAAAAGATAATGTTATGGAGTGACCTTAGCTACTGATGGGTGGTGAATAAGTATCTCACTTCCTTGCCTTTGATTGAGGCAATTCTCAGTTGTGTTCTTTACAGCCTTTCCAAGGTTCTCCAGAGTGATTCAGACTGAGTTTCTTATAGACTAGGTCAATCAACTTATCCCAGATTTCTTCTAACAGCCCTGCTCAAAGCATAGAAAATTTGATGTCCTGGGAAGCTCCTCAATCCCACGCAAATTGGAATAGTTGACCACTCTCCCAGTAGAGATAGTTAGCTAGTTGATGTTCTCTTTAGTGATTTTTTTTCCTTTTATGTCTCACTTCCCTACATTCACACAGCAATGTCTGAATTTGTTTTATAAATAAACTATGTGTCACATTTTTTTTTTTTTTTTTGATTCAAGATTTGCTGTCAGGAATACAAGCAAAGAGAGTTCATAATGCCCATGTTTGTGAGTGTGTCGGGAAATGGGCAGACTCATACTTTGTGTGGTAAGAGCATGAATTTTCACAGCCTTTTGAAGGGTAAGTGGATATACTGAAAGAGTGCAATGATATAAATATGAGAATGTTCTCTATGGAATTCTATGTAATACAGAATATTGGAAGTGGCTGTCAGTGTATCTGTCAAAAACTGTCAGTAGGAGTTTGATTAAGCAAATTGCAATATAAATATTCTATGAAACACTAAGCTGTTAAAAAAACATAAGTTTGGGGCCAGCACTGTGGCACAGTGGGTTAACACCCTGGCCTGAAGCACTGGCATCCCATATGGGTACTGGTTTGAGACTCGGCTGCTACACTTCCTGTCCAGCTCTCCGCTATGGCCCAGGAAAGCAGTAGAAGATGGCCCAAGTCCTTTGGCCCCTGCACCCATGTGGGAGGCCAGGAGAAGCTTCTGGCTCCTGGCTTCCGATCGGCACAGCTTCGGCCATTGTGGCCATCTCGGGAGTGAACCATCGGATGGAAGACTTCTCTGTCTCTCTGCCTCTCCTCTCTGTGTGTAACTCTGATTTTCAAATAAATAAATAAATCTTTAAAAAAAGCATAAGTTTGATCTTTACTTACATATAAGGAAAAGGTTTATGATATACCAGTAATCAAGGAATATCAAATTTAAAAATCTGTATTGGGGGCTAGAGTCATGGCAAAGTGGGTAAAGCCACTGCCTGTGTTGTCAGCATCCCCTTATGGGTGCTGGATTCTGTCCGGTTTGTTTCACTTTTGATCAGGTGGCCTGCTAGTGGCCTGGGGAAAACAGCAGAGGAGGATGGCCCAAGTGGTTGGACCCCTGCTATGCATGTAGGAGACCCAGATGAAGCTCCTGGCTTCTGACTTCAGCCTGACTCAGACATTGCCATTGTGACCACCTGGAGACTGAACCAGCAGATTGAAGATCTCTATTTCTCCATCTTCTCTCTCTTTTTCTCTCCCTCTCTCTCTGTCTCTTACTCCCTGTCTCTGTAATTCTGACTTTCAAACAAATAAATAAATCTTTAGTTATATATTCTATATCTGTTATTTCTCCCTTTCTTCCTGGAAATACATACAAATATCCAATGGTTATCACTGGTGAGGTATAAGGCTTAGGATTGGAGGTAGAGCATAAGAGGTTGTGAAGGGAATTACCTCTATGTTATTTGACAATTATGATTTTTACAATGAGTATATAGTATCTTTAAAATTAAAAGAAAAAAGAAGTATAATGTACTTGGAAATTAGCATTCTTTATCATTTTAATTTTTCTTAAACTTTAATGTCAATATTGGCAATGTGAGAACTGAGGATTTTGGTGGCATGTTCTCTTGTCTCTATTACTGGCGTAAAAGTGTGTTTCAATCACATTTAAGCACATAAATCATCTAAAAAGTAATTTGCTAGAGAATTGTATGTTTCTTGCTTTATATCTGATTACTTGCTATTTTAAAGATGAGAACGAGCTCATGGCTAAAAAATACATTTTAAACAATCACTATAGTTTTATTCAGCAAAATAAAGAGAAACAGAAAATTAAAATCAGCTAAAATTGATATCCAACCTCCTTAATAGCTTTTTTCTTTATTCAAGAAATTAAGTGATATTGAATGACAAAAATCTGCACCCTCTCAAGTATTTGAGAAGTACAGCATTACCTTAGGAGAAGATGCTATCTATAGTCAGGTGGATTGAATACACTGAAAAAAATGCAGTGAGAAACTAATGACTAGGAAGAGTCGATTTATTATTGCCTATGCTTCTTGTCTTATTTGTTTTTCATAGAATTTAATGAGCTTGATGAATTTGAGAATTACTAAGATGAGATCAACCATACACTTGTTGATGATAAGCATGGTCCCTACTTGGTATCCAAAGTCTTAATTTTGTGTAGACTTAGAATAGTGTTATTAACCATAAGTTGCTCTGATGATTAAATGAGAAAATAAATGGTGGTCTAGATAACACTACTCATGTGTTGATTTTTTAATCATTATACTTCAATTTTTAAAAACTGTTGTATTGGGATAACTAACAGTAAGATGGCAAAAAAGGTGAAAAAGACTTCAATAATACATGATTTTTGTAAAGTTACATCTAATGATGTTTAACATGATCAGCATGGCTGGCAGATAGATATCCATGGAAACTCAAGAGATACTAACAGGTTGACCTAAACAAGCAGCAGCAAATAATGTCAATTAAATTTGCTTTGTTGATAGCAGTATAGAATTCATTCATTCGACTGAGATTTGTTAGCTATGGATGTCAGGTGCTGTTTTAGATGCTATGTAAAACAGGGCTTCTAGAATAACAACAGTGCAGAAAGAGGACTTTGAAAAAAAAAGACTGTGGTACTTTTCTTAGAATTATATCTGTGAAATACATAAAATCTGTTTCTTAATACAAATTTTTAAAAAGTAAAAGAAAAAAATTCTTAGTTCCAAGTAGAATGCCAATAACTGGATTCAGTCCATTTTCCAACATAAAGCTCTTTGATAATAGCTCAAAGCATGAGACTATTCAAACCACAAATATTTGAAAGCATTTGCCTGGTTCTAGGGTTCTATGAGGAATCACCTTCAACTTGGAGTTTTGGGGACAGTTTTATAGAAAACTACTTTGGAGTTGATCTTTGAAGAATAAACAGTATTTCTCTGGGGAGAAAAGAGGTACTTGGTTTTTGGCTGTGGGAAATGTGCAGTTTCTCTGAAAAATATTCAAAGGTGGAAGAATGAAAAGTGGGCCCTAAAATTGGACTTTCACAGTCACATGTTGTGGTTAGCCAAATTCTCTGTCAACCTCTTTTTCCTCTCTTCCCCCAAAACTAAGTGAATTTAGAGATCCTCGTATAGTTGATACTGCTTCCTCTAGGTGGTATTTTGCATGTAGCGTGAATGAAGGGCAACAGAATCTCTAGTCTTCTGTAATGTATGGAATCCCCATCATTGGACTATGGCTTCAGGCTAAACATGGAGGGCATTTAGGAGACTGGAGGTGGTAGCTGATTTAGCTGTAATGATAATAATGCTCTACTCTGAAATCACTCTTTGAAATGCAGTTTAGATAGGGGGCCAGTGCTGTAGCATAGTAGGCTAAGCATTTGCCTGCAGTGCCAGCATCCCATATGGGAGCCAGTTTGTGTCCTGTTGATCCTCTTCTGATCCAGCTCTGCTATGGCCTGGGCAAGCAGTTGAAGATGGTCTAAGAGCTTGGGCTCCTGCACCTGCATGGGAGACCTGGAAGAAGCTCCTGGCTCCTGGCTTTGCATAGGCCTAGCTTTGGCTGTTGCAGCCATTTGGGGAGTAAACCAGCAAATGGAAGACATTTCTCTCTGTGTCTCTCTCTATCTCTATCTGTAACTCTGCCTCTCAAATAAGTACATAAAAGCCTTTAAAAAAAAAAAAAGGAAGTTAGATAAGTGTGGGGCGTTCTTACACCTGAAAGAGAAGGAGGGACTTGGGCTGAAGCAGTGGCCTATGCTTGGAGAACTCATTAGGGTCTACAAGTGACAGGATCTGTTTGGTATAATAATAACAACAACAATGATTACCATAGCAATGGAAGCAATCACAAAACGATAAAAGATAAAGATTCTTTGAGTGCTGTTGTGCTATATTTGCAAGCGTTAACTCACTTAACCACATCCTATGGGGAAGATTTATTATTAGCACCTTAGATGAGGGAGCTAAGACTTGAAGACATTAAGTAATTTGTCAGAGTTCAGAGAATTTGTTAGTGGCAGAGCTAGAATCTGAACTTCGGTCTCTGTGAATCCAAAGTCCATGATTTCTGGACGTC
This sequence comes from Oryctolagus cuniculus, assembly GCF_964237555.1. Taxonomy (NCBI): domain Eukaryota; kingdom Metazoa; phylum Chordata; class Mammalia; order Lagomorpha; family Leporidae; genus Oryctolagus; species Oryctolagus cuniculus. Next base: position 65,685,115 of record NC_091445.1, on the reverse strand, counting down.
AGGTTGCCAAGGTGACAATCAAAGCAAGTGTTGCTTACATTATCCCTTTATATGTATTCAGAACTGGGTTCAGAAGAGGAGCAGTTTAAATAAGGGCAGGTAGCCCCTTATTTAGTGGCAGAGCCATGGCTCCTGTCCTCTTCTCTGGCCACCCTCAGTTGTTCATAAGCTATGGATACCAGAAGTACCTTGGCTCAACCCCAGTGTTTTCTTGGAGTTCCTGGTGGATCATGATCTGCAGTGATTTCTCCTGCTCATGTGTGCCCTCCTTGTGACTGTGGCTGAAAACTTGGCCATCTCTGCTATTCTATTGCTACATTTTAATAACAAAACAAGGGAAAAGACTTGGTAATGGTGCCAAGTAGGGAATTCTAAGAGTAAATAAATTCCATCTATATTGAGCTACTTTCAATAATTAGAAGCAGGTTATGAGATTACCACTGGGACTTGTACTATTGTATGGTACTCTTAATCAAGGGTGATCTTATGGACATGTTTGGAGACATTTTTGACCATCACAAAAAAAGGAATACTCTGGCATCTCATGAGTGGAGGTTAAAAATGCTGCTAAACATTCCACAATGCACCGGACAGTTCCTACAAACATTGCTTATCTGGTCCAAAATGTCAGTATTGCCAAGACTCAGAATCCCTGTACTAATAAGACACGTTGGTGACTAATGAAATAAGAGGAAAATGACTATATTTGTGTTCCCCTGTCAAAGTTAGTATCACTGATTCTTGCACAAGAGTCATTCAGATTAGATTGTATGTGAAAATGGGTTTAGTCAGATTGAAGGCGTCACAATTTACTATTACAGTTCTCCCTCAGCTACTTCCCCTTCCTCCTCTTCTTCCTCTCCTTTGTCTTCTTAAGAGGCATGGGACTATGTGTTTTTTGGAAACAGAGTCAGAGGATTTTGAATCTATCTCATCCTGGGTCTAAGAACAGCAGGTGTATCCTTAAAAGCCAGCTTTCCTCCATGGGAATCATATACATAAAAGACGGCCAGTTTCTTCAACACTAATCTCGTAAGGACTGTTTCATATCTTGGTTACCTGTTCGAAGACACAAATGATGATTAACAAGAGCAGAACAAAGTGAAGGAAGCAGCGCTGGGTCATGCGGCCAGCATCTCAGAGCAGTTTTAGAGTAATATCCCAAGTCCTTGGAAAGATGCTTTGTTCTTATAAAATGATAGTGTAATCAAATGACCCAGCATTCTCTGCAGCTTCCTGTCTTCTCTGTTTCCAAAGAGTCTTGCTCTTAAGAAACTCAGGAAGAACTCCTGATACTTTATTTTTATAATCCTTCTAGAAACGATAGGTCTATAACTCCCATTCTTTTTTTTTTTTCTTTCTTTTCTTTTTTTTTATTTTTTATTTTATTTTATTTTATTTTATTTTATTTTTTTTAAACTTTTATTTAATGCATATAAATTTCCAAAGTATGACTTATGGATTACAATGGCTTCCCCCCCATACCGTCCCTCCCACCCACAACCCTCCCCTTTCCCACTCCGTCTCCCCTTCCATTCACATCAAGATTCATTTTTGATTATCTTAATATACAGAGGATCAGCTTAGTATACATCAAGTATGGATTTCAACAGTTTGCTCCCACACAGAAACATAAAGTGAAAAATAATAGATGATTTTTTTTTTAAATGATGATGAAATCAGAGCAGACCTATTGTCATGTTTAATCCCAGTGAGAGTCAAGTTGGGAATTGATAATTTTTTTTTTTTTTTTACAGAGGATCAGTTTACTATGCATTAAGTAAGGATTTCAACAGTTTGCACCCCCATAGAAACACAAAGTGAAATATATTGTTTGAGTACTCGTTATAGCATTAAATCTCAATGTACAGCACATTAAGGATAACTCCCATTCTTAAATTATAATTAGTCAAGTCACATACTGTTCAGTTGATCTGTCTTACTTAAAATTCTGTTGTAATTTAAGTTTTCCATTGTGTTGTAAATATGGAATTATTCCTTTACTATCTGTGATTTTTATTTGGAGCATAGAATCTATCTATCTATATATGGAATCCTGTATTTCTTTTTTCTAATTAAGGCATGTTTTGGCCCTTATTCAGAGCCTTTTTCTAACTTTTATCATATAGAAAACATATTCCTAAAATGCTTGTTATAAAGGCACATTCCTAGGCCTTACTTCTCAGGCTTTTAAATCAGGATCTCAAGGAGGTGGATCCCAATGAATCTGTGGTTTTTACAAGATTCCCAGTGAATTTTATGCACTGCAGAGTTTGAGAACTAATAGCATACCCAGGTTGTCCTTCTCCTAGATGTTTACTTTAAACAATTATTTATTTTGAAAGATAGAGACAGACAGAGATTGTCAATCTGCTGGTTCACTCCCCAGATGCCTACAACAGCCAGGGCAGAGCCAAACTGAAGCTAGGAAATGGGAACTCAATCCATGCCTTTATGTGGGTGGTGGGGACCCAACCATGAAATCATTGTCTGTTGCCTTCCAAGGTGTACATTAGCAGAAAGCTGGAATTGGAAGCAGAGCCTGGGCTTGAATTCCAGCACTCTGATTTGAGATGCAGGCATTTCAAATGTTGTCTTAACCACTGGATCAAACACCTGCCCCTTCTCAGATTATTATTTTTTAATATTTAATTTCTGTATTCCTACATGACCTAATAGGTATTTATTCAAAATGACAATTTTGAACCCAAATAAACATCCTTTTAATTCCATTTCTCCATGAATTTTTTTAAAAAAATATTTTGTTTATTTATTTCAGCGGTAGAGTTACAGATAGTGAGAGGGAGAGACAGAGAGAAAAGTCTTGCATCTGTGGTTCACTCCCTAAATGGCCGCAATAGAGCCAAGCCATATCCAAAGCCAGGAGCCAGGAGCTTCTTCCGTGTCTCCCACACGGGTGCAGAGGCCCAAGCACTTGGGCCATCTTCTACTGCTATCCCAGGCCATAGCAGAGAGCTGGATTGGAAGAGGAGCAGTCGGATTTAGAACCAGTGCCCATATGGGATGCTGGCGCTGCAGGCGGAGGATTAACCTACTGCGCTGCAGCACCAGCCCCTCTCCATGAATTTTTTGAAGTACCCTTATACTATGTTTCTTTCCCCATAAATACCTATGATCAATAGCCACTACTAAGAATTTTGTAAGCTGTTTCTTCATGCCTGGTTATGAGATCTCTGAACTAGTTTCCCAAACTGTAGGTGGTGGTCCCAGCCTCGGCACAGAGATTCATCTGTGCTATCAACGTGGAGGCATATGCAGCCACTTGAGTAATTCTGACATTTTTCAGTACAAATCTTTTCCTGAGTCAGTATATCCAACCCCTCATTAGAGTAAATGACTTGATGTTTCATGTTTCATGGGATCCCTTGCTGGGGATGGGCATATACTTCCTGATGCAACTGTCAATGGGAACATGTTTTCTGTTCCACTTGTGAATCACTTGTGAATTTAATGCCTTTTTCTCTTAATTAAGTCCTTATCATGCAATGTAGCTATTACTTTTGCAGTCTGCAATGTGACAACAAAACCAGCACATTATATATTTTTCCTTCTTCACAATTTCATGGATAGAAGATTAACAACCTCATCATACAATCTTTGTTTTCTTAAGTGAGTTCTTTCATTTTTTCATTTAAAGGAAGCACTTTTCTCTTTTGAGTATCTAAATTGTCAAATCTTCTTACTCTTGTACTCGGGGCCCTTATAACAAAATTAAGTGTTATATAGACACATGGACTGCCATATTGCCACCATCTGACAACTAAGACAGGTACTAAGTGATTGACAGCTGGGTAGAATTTATAGTGTGGATATAAGACAAAGGGATGATTCACATCCTAGGCACAAAATGTGAGATTCCATCATGCTATTGAGAGCAGTGCACAATTTATCAGTTGTGCACTTGTAAAGTGGTTGTAAACACCACTGCACTCAGACCAGCTGAGGAATGCACAATTTAAAAATGAATAATTTCTAGAATTTTCTCTTTAATATTTTTGGACTGCTGCTGACTTTGGGTATTGAAACTATAATAAGGGAAACTGCAGTAAAGGGGGGACAACTGTGCAATAAAAGTTAGCATGTTTTCATGGGTGATCATTTGCTTCCATGAGAAACCCCACTCACAAGTTTTCTTTTTATTAAGAATCCTATTTTGGCATGTTGAGTTTTACATTTTTTAAGTGTTTAATTGAGCTTAACTCATTCTGATTTATTTTTCACTGAGAGACCACCTGCATCCTTTTCTTTTCTTTTTTTAAACTTTTATATAATAAATATAAATTTCCAAAGTACAACTTTTGGATTGTAGTGGCTTTTCCTCCCATAACCTCCCTCCCACCCACAACCATCCCATCTCCCACTCACTCTCCCATCCCATTCTTCATCAAGATTCATTTTCAATTATCTTTATATACAGAAGATCAACTTAGTATTTACTCAGTAAAGATTTCAACAGTTTGCACACTCACAGAAACTCAAAGTATAAAGTACTGTTTGAATACTAGCTATACCGCTACTTCACATAGTACAATACATTAAGGACAGAGATCCTACATGGGGAGTAAGTGCACAGTGACTCCTGTTGTTGATTTAACAATTAACACTCTTATTTATGATGTCAGTAATCACCCGAAGCTCTTGTCATGAGCTTCCAAGGCTATGGAAGCTTCTTGAGTTCACAAACTCTGATCTTATTTAGACATGGCCATAGTCAAAGTGGAAGTTCTCTCCTCCCTTCAGAGAAAGATACCTCCTCCTTTGATGGCCTGTCTTTCCAGTGGGATCTCACTCACAAAGATCTTTCATTTAGGTCATTTTTTTTTCCACAGTGTCTTAGCTTTCCATGCCTGAGAAACTCTTATGGGCTCTTCACCCAGATCCGAATGCCTTAAGGGCTGATTTTGAGGCCAGAGTGCTGTTTAGGACATCTGCCATTCTGAGTCTGCTATGTATCCCGTTTCCCTTGTTGGATCGTTCTCTCCTTTTTTATTCTATCAGTTAGTATTAGCAGACTCTAGTCTTGTTTATGTGATCCCTTTGACTCTTAATCCTATCATTATGATCAATTATGAACTGAAACTGATCACTTGGACTAGTGAGATGGCATTGGTACATGCTACCTTGATGGGATTGAATTGGAATCCCCTGGCACGTTTCTAACTCTACCATTAGGGTAAGTCCAAGTGAGCATGTGCCAAACTGTATATCTCTTCCCTCTCTTATTCCCACTCTTATATTTAACAGGGATCACTTTTCAGTTAAATGCCTAAGAATAATTGTGTGTTAATTAAAGAGTTCAACCAATGGTATTAAGTAGCCAAAAAAAATACTAAAAGAAATAAAATAGTAAGTTGTTCCTCGACAGTCAGGACAAGAGCTGATCAAGTCATTGCTTCTCATAATGTCCATTTCACTTCAACAGGTTTCCTTCTAGGTGCTCAGTTAGTTGTCACCGATCAGGGAGAACATATGATATTTGTCCTTTTGAGACTGGCTTATTTCACTCAGCATGATGTTTTCCAGATTCCTCCATTTTGTTGCAAATGACCAGATTTCATTTTTTTCAACTGCTGTATAATATTCTATAGAGTACATGTCCCATAGTTTCTTTTTTTTTAACTTTTATTTAATGAATATAAATTTCCAAAGTACAACTTATGGATTACAATGGCTTCCCCCCCATACCGTCCCTCCCACCCACAACCCTCCCCTTTCCCACTCCCTCTCCGCTTCCATTCACATCAAGATTCATTTTCGATTATCTTAATATACAGAAGATCAGCTTAGTATACATTAAGTAAGGATTTCAACAGTTTGCTCCCACACAGAAACATAAAGTGAAAAATAATAGATGATTTTTTTAAATGATGATGAAATCAGAGCAGACCTATTGTCATGTTTAATCCCAGTGAGAGTCAAGTTGGGAGTTGATAATTTCTTTTTTTTTTTTTTTTTTTTTTTTTTTTTTTTTACAGAGGATCAGTTTAGTATGCATTAAGTAAAGATTTCAACAGTTTGCACCCCCATAGAAACACAAGGTGAAATATATTGTTTGAGTACTCGTTATAGCATTAAATCTCAATGTACAGCACATTAAGGACAGAGATCCTACATGAGGAGTAAGTGCACAGTGACTCCTGTTGTTGACTTTACCAATTGGCACTCCTGTCTATGGCATCAGTAATCTCCCTATGCTCCAGTCATGAGCTTCCAAGGCTATGGAAGCCCTCTGAGTTCTCCGATTCTTATCTTGTTTAGACAAGGTCATAGTCAAAGTGGAGGTTCTCTCCTCCCTTCAGAGAAAGGTACCTCCTTCTTTGAAGACCTGTTCTTTCCACTGGGATCTCACTCGCAGAGATCTTTTGCCAGAGTGTCTGGGCTTTCCATGCCTGAATACTCTCATGGGCTTTTCAGCCAGATCCGAATGCCTTTAGGGCTGATTCTGAGGCCAGAGTGCTATTTAGGACATCTGCCATTCTATGAGTCTGCTGAGTATCTCACTTCCCATGTTGGATCACTCTCCCCTTTATTTATTCTATCAGTTAGTGTTAGCAGGTACTAGACTTGTTTATGTGCTCCCTTTGACTCTTAGTCCTTTCATTATGATCAATTGTGAACTGAAATTGATCACTTGGAATATTGAGATGGCATTGGCACATGCCACCTTGATGGGATTGAATTGGAATCCCCTGGTATGTTTCTAACTCTACCATTTGGGGCAAGTCAGCTTGAGCATGTCCCAAATTATACATCTCTTCCCTCTCTTATTCCCACTCTTATGTTTAACAGGGATCACATTTCAGTTAATTTTCAACACTTAAGAATAACTGTGTATTAATTAGAGAATTAAACCAGTCATATTAAGTAGAACAGACAAAAAAACTACTAAGAGGGATAATGTATTAAGTTGTTCATTAACAGTCAGGGCTATGCTGATCAAGTCACCGTTTCCCATAGTGTCCATTTCACTTCAGGAGGTTTCCTTTTTGGTGTTCAGTCAGTTGTCACCGATCAGGGAGAACATATGGTATTTGTCCCTTTGGGACTGGCTTATTTCACTCAGCATGATGTGTTCCAGATTCCTCCATTTTGTTGCAAATGACTGGATTTCGTTGTTTCTTACTGCGGTATAGTATTCTAAAGAGTACATATCCCATAATTTCTTTATCCAGTCTACCGTTGATGGGCATTTAGGTCGGTTCCAGGTCTTAGCTATTGTGAATTGAGCTGCAGTAAACATTAGGCTGCAGACCGCTTTTTTGTTTGCCAATTTAAATTCCTTTGGGTAAATTCCAAGGAGTGGGATGGCTGGGTCGAAAGGTAGGGTTATTTTCAGGTTTCTGAAGAATCTCCAGACTGACTTCCATAGTGGCTTGACCAGTTTGCATTCCCACCAACAGTGGGTTAGTGTCCCTTTTTCCCCACATCCTCGCCAGCATCTGTTGTTGGTAGATTTCTGCATGTGAGCCATTCTAACCGGGGTGAGGAGGAACCTCATTGTGCTTTTGATTTGCATTTCCCTGATTGCTAGTGCCCTGAACATTTTTTCATGTGCCTGTTGGCCATTTGGATTTCCTCTTTTGAAAAATGTCTATTGAGGTCCTCGGCCCATCTCTTAAGTGGGTTGTTTGTTTTGTTTTTGTGGAGTTTCTTGATCTCTTTGTAGATTCTGGTTATTAACCCTTTATCTGTTGCATAGTTTGCAAATATTTTTTCCCATTCTGTCGGTTGTCTCTTCACTCTCCTGACTGTTTCTTTTGCAGTACAGAAACTTCTCAATTTGATGCAATCCCAATAGTTAATTTTGGCTTTGACTGCCTGTGCCTCCCGGGTCTTTTCCAGAAACTCTTTGCCTGTGCCAATATCTTGAAGGGTTTCTCCAATGTTCTCTAGTAACTTGATGGTGTCAGGTCGTAGATTTAGGTCTTTAATCCATGTTGAGTGGATTTTTGTGTAAGGTGTAAGGTAGGGGTCTTGCTTCATGCTTCTGCACGTGGAAATCCAGTTTTCCCAGCACCATTTATTGAATAGACTGTCCTTGCTCCAGGAATTAGTTTTAGATCCTTGATCAAATATAAGTTGGCTGTAGATGTTTGGGTTGATTTCTGGTGTTTCAATTCTGTTCCATTGGTCTATCCATCTGTTTCTGTACCAGTACCATGCTGTTTTGATTACAACTGCCCTGTAGTATGTCCTGAAATCTGGTATTGTGATGCCTCCGGCTTTGTCCCATAGTTTCTTTATCCAGTCTTCTGTTGATGGGCATTTAGGTTGATTCCATATTTTAGCTATTGTGAATTGAGGTACAGACAGCTCTTTTATTTGCTAATTTAATTTCCTTTGGGCAAATTCCAAGGAATGGGATGGCTGGATTGTATGGTAGGGTTATATTCAAGTTTCTGAGGAATCTCCAAACTGACTTCCATAGTGGCTTTACCAGTTTGCATTTCCACCAACAGTGGGTTAGTGTCCCTTTTTCCCCACATCCTAGCCAGCATCTGTTGTTAGTTGATTTCTGTTTGTAAGCCATTCTAACCATGGTTGTACCCTTTTCTAAATCATTAGCATATTACAATATTATGACTCTAATAATTTCATCATTACATGCTTGCTGTTTATTGTCAAATTATCAGTGTAGGGGCTAGCGCTGTTGCGCAGTAGGTTGATCTACCTGTGGTGCCAGCATTCCATATGTGCACTGGTTTGAGACCCAGCTGCTCCATTTCCAATCCAGCTATGGCCTGGGGAAGCAGTAGAAGATGGCATAAGTGTTTGGGCCCCTGCACCCATGTGGGAGACTCAGAAGAAGCTCCTGGCTCCTGGCTTTGGACCAGCTCGGGCTGTTGCGGCCATTCGTGGAGTGAACCAGTGGATGGAAAACCTCTCTCTCTCTCTCTCTCCTTCTCACTGTCTATAACTCTACTTCTCATCTAAATAAAATCTTTAAAAATTGTAAATGTGTTCTTTAAAAACAGGCATGACAATTTTAAATTCTAAATTAATTTTAAAGGTGTAATCTACTGAAGAATCAGGAATGTTATATATTACAGATATTAGAAAGGGTTAGAATAAAGGAATTTCTCCTTTGAATGTCATCCTGGGTGACATATAACTGGAAGGTAAAGGGAACTAATTATTGTTATTTGTTTTTCTCTAGAAATCTTTTATTCAAGGTATATAAACTTAATACATTTCATATATACAGCTTTAAAAACCTAGTAATTCTTCCAAGCCACCCTGTCTCAGCCTGCACTCCCACCCTTCTTCCTCTTCCTTCTCCTATTCTCCAAAGTGATAATATTAACAATGAACTGGATTGGTACTATTTCTGAGAGTAAAAATGAATGATAGAAATTGTATGTAAGAAAGAAGGAATTGGGAACATTTTCCTATGTGATACATGTATTGCATCAAACATAGTATAATATTATTTGAACATGTACACTGCAAACTTTAGAGAAATTATGAAAAAAATTAGGAAATATGTATCCTTGATACCTTAATAGCTTCTCAGATTATTTTAATGAGATTTCGCAGCTGCTTTGAGGAGTGACTTTGCTTTCCACTTAATTGATTATTTACAGAAACAACTCTCTTCTCCTTGGTCTTCAAAATATAAAATACAGATGGTAATGTTGCCTACCCATAGCAAGAGTGTTATGAAATCTAGATGTATAGTGCTGCTAATGAAAAAGCACATGAATTGGGGCCCGTGTTGTGGCATGGAGAGTAGAACTGCCACCTGAGATACCTGCATCCTATATATGTGCCAGTTTGTGTCCTGGCTGCCCCACTTCCAGTCCAGTTACCTGCCAATGACCTGGGGAAAGCAGTGAAAGATGACCCAAGTGTGTGGGCTTCTGCCACCCACATGGGAGACCTGGATGAAGCTCCTGGCTCCTAGCTTCAACCTGTTTTAGGGCTAGCCATTGTGGCCATCTGGGGAGTGAGCTAGTGGATAGAAGATTCTCTCTTTGTCTCTCCCTCTCTCTCTCTAACTTTTTCAAATAAATAATTTTAAAAAATCTAAAAAAGAAAGTGCACACAAATGATTGAGATATTATTTATTCTTCTCTCTGGGAATATATAGCTCAGGGAAGACATATTGGTGTCTATTTAAAACCCAATGAGCCTTTGCTTCATAAAAATACTTGTCTTAGAATAACAATAACAAATACACATTACTGATACTTGAATATGTTTTAGAGTGTTTTGGTAACCACACTCTGCTTTATTTTTTATTTTTACTCTGACAGTTCTTAAAAGGTAGCTGGATTTTAAAAGATTTGTACAGCATTTGCTTTAAGTCAGATCTTTTTTGGGCATGATGATAACATTATAGATAAAAAGAGACGGTGCTGATGATTTGAATGTGTGGAAGAAGCAGGATGAATTCCTAGCATGACATGAGCCTTCAGTCCCTGCACAGGAAGGACTAAAGCGAATGCTACAGGGATCAGGGTCAGATGGGCTAGATTCACCATATTTTTGTAATGCCCAAGTCTTGATTTAGAAGGATGCAGGCTTTGATGATTTCTGAGTCTATATTCTTTTTTTTTTTTTTTTCTGAGTCTATATTCTAAGCACTAGTAAATCAAGTTATCAAGTTTCAGTAACTTCCTTGAGATCAAGATTTCAAGATCATAGTATTGTGGGGCTCAAGGCTGAACAGATTAAAGACTCTGATTAAAAGTTACCCATGCAGTTGAGAATGGTATCTCTGCTTCTTAGCATTGTTTTGTTATTGCTTGAAAAGCCTTTTTTATTTGTTTGTTTTCACTTTGATTGCTGTTTTTGGCTTAATAATATGAAGATCTAATTAATTATTATACAGTGAACATAATGTGTACATTATGGACAGGCATTTAGGAATCATTAAGGTGACTTAGAGATTTCTCCTCAGTGGATTCAGGAATAGTTTGTTGTCCAGGCACTGGTCAGTATAGAGGGAAATGAAGTCTGTGGCTGGCAGGCCCCTTTTTTGAGAGGCCTTCACTGCTCGTGGGCCAATCTCAGAGGCATTTCTCCACAAGTAGCTTCACTTGGCCCAGCCAGGCTGCACAGGGCTTTGAGGACACACCAGCTAAGCCCCTACTGGATTTTGTAGGTGAGGATTCATTCATGGTATCTGCTTTCCTTGGATGTCAAAAGAAGTGCTAGAATGATAGCAGATATATCCAGAGCCTAACTCATAAAGAACACAGAGGCATAAACCTTCTAGACATGTATTTTCAGAAGGGACATTCAGAGATACCCTACAGGATCACTGTGGGGGCCATGTGATATTGATGAGTTAAACAGCACCTATAGATCAGTCTCTGAATGCATTTAGAAAGGATCCAAGTAGGAATGATGATAAAATATTGAAAATATTGCATTTACTGCACTCTCTTTTCACATCAATGATAGCCCTTGGTATCACCTTCATCATTGCCAAAGACATTGTATGCTAATCATTACTAAGGTTATTAAATTCTTACCAAGGGGTAATCTCATTTTTAAAGATATATTTGTTTATTTTTGAAGAGTTACAGAGAGAGAGAGAGAGAGAGAGAGAGAGACAAAGACAAAGAGAGAGAGAGATTTTCCATCTGCTGATTCACTCCTCAGATGGCTGCAAAGGTCAGGGCTGGGCCAGCTCGAAACTAAGAGCTTCATCCAAGTTTCTCACTAGGGTGCAGGTGCCCAAACATTTGAGTCATATTCCACTGCATTTCCCAGGCTGTTAGCAGAGAATTGGATGGGAAGTGGAGCAGCCAGGATACAAATCAGCACCTGGGTGGTATGCCAGTGCTGTGGGCAGTGGCTTTACTTCCTACACCACAACTCTGACCCCAATGGGATAATCTTTTTAAAGACATCATAATTTCTGTGGTAGTTTCTTACTAGTATGCCTCTTTTATAGGTTAGCAAATTAAAGTTTGGAAATGTTAACTCTTTTTAGGTCACACAACCAGGAAGATTGGGCTTGATTCCTATCCAGGCTGATTGACTTCTGAGTATGGATTTCTACCCATGATGTATGGTGTCCTCTTAGAGGAAAAAGAACTGCAGAAACTGGCAGGCAGCTGAACGTAAGTGTGGTGGTTGGATTGTTTCTGAGGATACTGAAGAAGTAGTTAATAGCCATGACTTAGGGGCTGTAGATGGGGCCCTAAAAGTGAAGGGCCCTTCTGGAATCCATTATTAGCAGCTAGACAAGGTAAGTTGCCTTGACAAATACTCCCCCCTCCTTCACACTGTTTTCAATGTTAAACAGATATTGCATTTTTTTTTTTTTTTTTTTTGGACAGGCAGAGTTAGACAGTGAGAGAGACAGAGAGACAGAGAGAAAGGTCTTCATTTTTTTCCGTTGGTTCACCCTCCAAGTGGCTGCTACTGCTGGTGCGCTGTGCCATCCAAGCCAGGAGCCAGGTGCTTCCTCCTGGTCTCCCATGGGGTGCAGGGTCCAAGCACTTGGGCCATCCTCCATTGCCTTCCTAGGCCACAGCAGAGAGCTGGACTGGAAGAGGAGCAGCCGGGACAGAATTCGGTGCCCCAGTCGAGACTAGAACCCGGGGTGCCGGCGCCGCAGGCGGAGGATTAGCCTAGTGAGCTGAGGTGCCGGCCAATATTGCATTATTTATTCATTTGATTTCCAGAATGCTAGAATAACCCAAGGCTTTTGTTATTCGTTATTATTTGGTGTTTTTTCAGGTCCTACCTGACTGTTGCATTTTTCTTTGTTGACCATTGCTGGGTTCTGTCTAATGGAATAAGCAGTGGGGTTGAAAAAAAATGTGTGTTAAATTTCTGCGATGTCCTAACGCAGATACAGGAGACTGCTCACCTGTGATGATGCCATGGCTTCCTCAGTGGACAACTCAATGTACTTTAGTCCCAGGACACTGCTTTCTTCTTTCCTCACATCCTAGCTACTCATGATCAGTTTTAGAAGACTGTGTGCCTTTCCTTGATTATTGTTTCCTGGTTTGCTGTGATGGAATTACTTCTTGTATTTCCCATTTAGCCACTGAAACTTAATTACTCTGTTAGAAAAATGTTTACATTTCCTTGTTTTAAATTTTTTTCCTCCTAAACCAGCCCATATATTTATACATTTAGCTTTTGCCCAACACTGAGTGCTTTATGACATCTACCTCAGATAAACATGCATGCTTTTATTTTTATTTTATTTATATTTTATTTTATTCATAGCTTTAGAAACAACTTGGTCTGGAGTTTCTCTATGAAGTTCTAAGCTGGGTAATGTGGGGAAATGTCATTCATTTTTGAATTCCTCATACTTAAAATCTTTACTTGGCAGATGTTCAATAAATATTTATTGAATAAATGAGTGAATTTAAGATGGATTAAAAGATTAGATTCTTCAGGTGAAGTACTTTATAATCAATTGCCAGCAGGGACTTTCTTACTACTCAGTGATGTGCACCGTCTTGGAGGCCGATGGTGGTGCTGCATTCTATATATTGTTGCATGATGTTGATTTGCATGGGCTTGTACTGCTCAGTAGAGTCTGAGTGGTAATGTTTGGCAAATAGGAGTGATCTTTAATTTGCTTTCAGTAATTCAAACATGTTTCCATAGCAACAGTTTTGTTTGCTTCCTTGGTTTATTTTTAGTAACTTTTCTGAGGCTGTATCAGAGGCCAGACTGTTACATTTTGCATGATTGATTTTTAATACAGTTTCTTTTTTGTGCATTTCATTTAGCCATTTATCTCTACAACAGGAAGAGCCAACTTTATAATTACCTACATATAAGTATGAGGGCCAATTTTGAATATGTATTTAGGTTGTCGTACTAATAATAGCAGAACTAAGTCTGATGAATTTTAATATTTCTGACACTTTTGAACAACATTCAAGAAAAAAGTCAGCCAAAATAGTTAACTAAATTGGTTGATGAATTTCAGTCCAAATATGGAGATAATAGGCACAACCTAACACCTAAAATTAATATATTAAATCTGGAAAAACTAGCAATAACTTGACTGACTTTATTAGAATTTTCTATATGGCTACATTAGGGAACTTAATGTTCTTTCATTGTGTAATTAGAATTTATTTATCTACTGTTTATTCTGTGTAAACCATTAATTATGAGTTACAAACATGATGGATGTGTTTTATCAGTGATTACTGACAGAGAGGCACCCTGGTTCCATCCCAGACATGATCTCAGATATCTTCTACTTCTCTGTGTGAACCTTGTAAGGGTAATTAGTTCGAGAGTTTTATAGTAATAGTTTCCACACTGAATATAGTGGAAAGAATGTTGGCCTGGGATTCTGGAAACCTGGATTTCAGGTTCTACTCTACTACCAAGTTGTATGACTTTTTGAAAACCTCTTTACCTTAGGTGTTCATTTCCTTAACTGCAAAGATAAAATGAATGTTCAGCCAGATGACCTCTTGATTGTTTTGTCACAGACATGTTATCAGTTAAACGTGTTGTATATATATCCCTGAGCTTATAGCAAAAGTGTACCTGAGGCTATCCATTTCTTTGAATCCAACCAGGAAAGTTTGAATGCTGGCTACTGGGAGCAGAAAAGATAACATAGCTAATATTAATGTGATAACCATAGAAGCTATGAATGAGCAATTCCTCATGATCAGGTGATGGGCAGTATTCAGATGTTATCTTGTTTATTTTCATCACAACCCTGGAGACAGAGTTTACATATGAGAAAATTGAGACCAGAGATAATGAACTTAGTACTTCTCCAAACCAAGATTCAAATCCAACTTGTACTTTGAGTATAGCAACCAATCTTAATCTCTTAAACTCTACTGCCTCTATCTGCAAAACTCATTCTCCTTAATTTAACAAATATTTATTGTGAAAGTACTGTATACCAGGCACTGGTCTAGAATAGATGTTTGGCAGACCAGAGAATAAAGAAAACACATTCCCTCATGGAGCTTATATTCTAGGAAGGGGAGAAAGTGTTTTATTTTCAGTAGACTCAATAAACAAATAAATAAATAAATAAATAAATAAATGTTATTTAGGGGGTTCCAAGTGCTTTGGAAAAAGAAACAGAAAAACTGGGTGAATAGGGTGGCAAAAGTATGTGAATGGAGTGGAATGCATTACAATTTTCAGTTGAGTAGTCGAGATGGACATCACCAAGACGTTAAGGACTTGGTGAAGAACTTGAGTAAGTGAGAGGATTAGTTACATGGATATCTAAAAAAAGAGCATTCAGAACAGAAAGAACAGGGCCTTATGTGCAGAGTATGTCTGATTTTAGCTATTCCATTATTTATATCAGAGAAAAAGTCACAATAATGCAAACATTAGGAACTTAATTTAGACACTAAAATTCTTCCTCATGGTTGTGTTTATTTGGTTTAGAATCAGGTTGAATTTTTTTTTCTTTCTTCGTGTTTCTGTGTTCCATCATGCTTGCCCAAAGTCTAGTGGAAATATTTTCTTGTTTCCCATAAGAGATCTTTCCATCTTCATTTTACTTTGCTCTAATGTAGCAGCTCCCAAGCTTTCTGATCTCTGTATATTTGTATACTCCTAGCCAAAGAGCCACAGGTAGTAGGTCAACCTAAATCATGGATAATGGGAAAAAAACTATTTTCTCATCTGCTCCTCCCTACTAGTGTCCTCACAGAGCTACAAGTGCAGGGTTCTCCCAATCTTCTACACTTTGAGACCATGTTCATACAAGTTTAATATGCATCAGATCACATGGGCATTTTACAAAAATGTAGATTCCAGTTTTTTTTTTTTTTTTTTGACAGGCAGAGTGGACAATGAGAGAGAGAGACAGAGAGAAAAGTCTTCCTTTTCCATTGGTTCACCCTCCAATGGCCTCTGCGGCCAGTGCACCACGCCAATCTGAAGCCAGGAGCCAGGTGCTTCTCCTGGTTTCCCATGCGGGTGCAGGACCCAAGGAATTGGGCCATCCTCCACTGCACTCCTGGGCCACAGCAGAGAGCTGGACTGGAAGAGGAGCATCCAGGACAGAATCTGGCGCCCTGACCAGGACTAGAACCTGGGTGCTGGTGCCGCAGGCGAAGGATTAGCCTATTGAGAGGTGCCGGCCTTGGATTCCAGTTTAGTAGGTCTGCATTTCTTAGAAAAAAAATGCTCCCAGACCACACTTGTTTTAAAGATTTATTTATTTAATTTGAAACTAAAAATGAACCATAATGAAGAAGGAGATGGGAGGGGGAGAGGCAGGTGGGATGGGAGTTGAGGGTGGGTGGGTATGGGGAAAGAACCACCTAAAGTTGTATCTATGAAAAAATGCATTCATTAAATAAAAAACTTAAAATGTTTAAAAGAATGACATTTGCAAGAAAATGTGTTTTCACTTCTATAATTAGAAAAGACAACAGCTCCATTTAAAAAGGGTGTGTTAATAAATAAAAAGTAGACTCAATATTAAAAAAAAAAGAGTTACACACAGAGACGGTGAGACAGAGAGAGATCTTCCATCCATTGGTTCACTCCCCAAATTGCTGAAGTGGCCAGCGCTGAGCTAGGTTGAAGTCAGGAGCCAGGGGCTTCATCTGGGTCTCTCACGTGGGTGTCAGAGTCCCAAACACTTGGTCCATCTTCTGCTGCATTTCCCAGGTCATTAGCAGGGAGTTGGATTGGAAATGGAGCAGCTGGGACATAAACCAGCATTGGTGGCTTAAACTGATAAGTCACAATGCTGGCCCCAGAGACCACACTTTAGGACTTTAAAATTGAAATTGAATACACTGAAGGTGGTTTGGTTCCGTACTTCTAATTTCTGCTTCACCCCTCACCACAATCAAACTCACTAAGTTACACATCATTATGTGATTAAGGACAGAAAAATAGACAGTGTCAGGGCTAGCATTGTGGTGCAGTGGGTTTAGCTGCTGCTTGTGATGCTAGCATCCAATATCTGAATGCTGGTTTGAGTCCTGGCTGCTCTACTCCTGATCCAGCTTTCCATGAAAGCACCTGGGAAGGCAACATAATATAACCGAAGTACTTGGACTCCTGACACCTGCGTGAAAGACCTGAATGACATTCCTGGCTCCCGGCTTTGGCCTGGCCCAGCCCTGGCTGTTGCCACAAACTGGGGAGTGAACAGTGGATGAAAGGTCTCTCTGTTTCTCCCTCTCTCTGAGTCACTTTCCCTTTCAAATAAATCATTTAAAGAAACAGACAGTGCCACATTGAAGCAGTGGGTCACATGTTATGGTGTCTTTGCCTAACTTACTACCTAAAACCACTAGTGGCTTTCTAATTACCTGACAGTGTGATGCAAATATCTTTCTCCAAGTCACAAGACACATAATAACCTGCCTTCTGTAGATGTATTTTAGCCTTCATCATACTAATTTCCCTTCACTGACCATGCTGTGGCCATGGTGACATCATTTCAATTACAGAAGGTACTTGCATTTTCAATTTAATTGATAGTGGCTTGTCAGATATGCTTCCAGTCATTAGTATGATGAAAATTTAAAGATATTTTTAAGAATTTCTGAAATTAGTTTTGAAAATTATTTAAAAGAACAATTAAATTGTGAGACACATAAAACAGTGAATGTTCATGGCTTTCCTACTTTGTGCCAGCTGTGTTTTTAGTCATTTGAGAAATGTCAATGAACACAACAAAGATGTCTACCCTGGTGGAGCTTAGATTCCAGACTGACAAAAATAAACAGGATTAATAAATTAAGTGGTGCTGTTAATATGGGTAAGGGCAATGGAAAAAGCAGCAGAACAAAGAGAAGGAGTCCAGGGGCCAGTGCTGTGGCACAGTGAGTTAATGCCCTGGCCTGAAGTGCCAGCATCCCATATGGGCACTGGTTCGAGACCCAGCTGCTCCGCTTCCAATCCAGCTCTCTGCTATGGCCTGGGGAAGCAGTAGAAGATGGCGCAAGTCCTTGGGCCCCTGCACCCGCATGGGAGATATGGAAGAAGCTCCTGGCTCCTGGCTTCAGATCAGCACAGCTCTAGCCATTGTGGCCAATTGTGGAGTGAAGCATCAGATGGAAGACTTCTCTCTCTCTCTCTCTGCCTCTCCACTCTCTGGGCAATTCTGACTTTCAAATAAATAAATAAATCTTAAAAAAAAAGAAAGAGAGAGAGGGTCCAGATGGGAGAGAGAGATGACAGTCTGGCAAGGACCAAGAGAGGTTTGGGAATTTCTCCCTTCAGAGGAGACTGGGGAGTGGTATTCAAGCAAAGATCTTAAGGCTACCTGCTAGGCCAGTGTGGCTGGAACAAGGTAAGTAGGTGATGTGTTCAATGGGATGGTGAAGAGAGAGAGAGAGAGAGAGATTGATTGACTATGGGGCTGCCTGTTTTAGATTTATGTATACATAAAAATGATTAAAAAGTTAATCATTGAGGAGGAGAGGCCGTAAATGTTTAAAGCTCTTGTTTTCCTTTGATGCAACTTTAGGTAAAATTTATTTTAATCTGTGTCATTATACAATCCATACAAACTTTTTGGAAGTGATTTCAACTGTATATTGGAAGGAATTAAATTGTCAAGTGAAATGGCTTTTACTAAGATGTCCCAGTAACTGCAAGCTTTGTTTCCTGTTTGGAGTGCAGGCGAAGAGGATTTAAGTGCATATCTTATTTCTTTATCCACCTCCATGCCCTCAATAAGAGTTGCTTCTGCCTTCACAAATGGGGAAGTCACTTTGAGCCTCAGATTCCCATCAGGAGGGACAGCTGGCAATGGGGATGTATTTTCTTAAGTAAGAAGCAACCGTGCCAGTCTGGCGAGGCTCCCAGGGCCAGCTAGAGAGTAGAAATATATAATGTTCCATTGAATCAGATGTAAAATCCATTGACCAGCAGCAGAGAAGCAACCTCAACATCATGTAGAAATGTGTTAGATACGCAAATTCTGAGGCCAGTTGCTTGCAATGGTGCTGGCCTCTCATATTTGAGTGCTAGTTTGAGGCCTAGATGCTCTGCTTCTCGTCTAGTTCCCTGCTAATGTGCCAAGGAAGGCAGCAGAGGATGCCTGAGTGCTTGGTCCCTGCCACTTACGTGGGAGACCTAAATGGAGTTCTTGGCTCCTGCCTTTAGCCTAGCCCAGCCCCACTGCCTGTTGCAGCCATTTGAAGAGTGAACCTGCAGATGGAAAATCTTTTTCTGTTTCTCCCCATCACTCTACCTTTCAAACAAATAAATTAAATTTAAAAAAAGAAATGCAAATTCTCAGGTCTGGTTGCTGGCAGCACAGGACATTACAAGTGAGTGGAACCCCAATCTTTCCAGAACAGAGGCCTTCTAACCTTGGCTGTACCTTAAAATCCATGGGGAGCTTAACAAAACAAAATGAACAACCACTGCCATGCCTCTGTACCAGAGATTCTAATTTAATCAGTCTGGAGAAAGGCCAAGGACATCAGTACTTTTTAACTCTCCCTAGTTGATTCTAATGAGCACCATCACTACAGCAGAACAGACTTCTTGACCTCAGCAGTATTGACACTTTGGACTGATAATTCTTTGCTGTAGAGGACTATCCTGTGTACTGTAGGGTATTTAGCAGTATCCCTGGCCTTTACTAATTAGAAGGCCACAAAGCCTCTGTCCCTATTTGTGGGAGCCAAAAATGTCTCCAGCTATTGCTAAATGTCCCTTGGGGGGACAGAAGTCCTCCACTTGAGAACCATTGCTCCACAACACTGACTCACACCGTGACACTGCCCAGTAGAAATATGGAGCTAACTACATGCGTAATTTAAGTGATTTTAGCAGCTGTATTAAAAACAAGGTAAAACTTATCTTAATATAGTTAACTTAACATATCCAAAATAATATTTCAATGCATAGTCAATATAAAAATCATTTTTATTATTTTATATTAGTTCCTCAATTTCTTGGAATCCAGTATATCTTTACACTTTTAGTATATTTCAATTCAGGAGCTACCTTTTGAGCACCTAGCGACTGCTATAGTAGATAGAAAAAGGTTAGTAGGCATCAGAATCACCTTGGGTAAAAGTTTGTTAAAATATAGATTGATGGCGCTCCCTTTGGCCCTCTAGTTTCCCAACTTCTGATCCAGGGCGTCTGGGGTAAAGCCTATGAATTTACATTTCTACCAAGTTTTCAGGGACAGGATAACTACTGGTCTGGTGACAACACTGAGAGCTACTGATGAAGAGAAACCTTGTGCCTTGTCATTAAAGCTGTGGTTTGTGTAACAGCAGCAGCAGCACCTTGGGTCCTGGAAGACATGCAGTATCCCAGGCCCTATTGCAGAAATCCGAATTCTGCATTTCCTGCCTGGACTCTGCATTTTTACAAGAACTCTGAGTGATCTGCACGTACATCCAAGTTAGAATCTAAGACTTCCTAAAGAAGACCTTCCATCAGTCTCTGTGACAGTGGTCTGTTTGTTTTCTTCTTAGGACTTTCCTCAGTTCTTTTTCTCTGTTTCTCCCATGACACTTAAGAATGTAGGATCTTGTGTTTTTGTTTGCTTTTTTCTTTTCTGTTAACTTTTCTCTACAGAGGGCCCCGGGCAATGCTTTCACTTACAGGCACTTAAATATCTAAGGAATTAATGCTACTACAACAGGAGAGAAGATTGAGGACAATAATTACACAGATGCTTCACCTCCAGAGGTTTAAATAAAAATGTGTTTGGAGATGAGTTGACTGTGAGGAGTCAGGAGCTGACTGTGTGACGCCTGCTGGCTGGGAAGGGTGATGGGTGCTTTCTGTGAACTTCTCCTGTTCAGGCGGTGTGGGTGACTCATTTTGAAAGAATTGCCTCGCAGGGAGCTTATTCGCGACCTGTGTGTCAGATTCCTCTTCTTGGCAAGGTGGAGCCCCATACTGTTTCCTTTAGAGGAGTGGAAATGCTCTGCTTGTTTGTGATGTCATCAGCACCCAGGAGGTGCTCTTGGGCTGGCCCTGCTTCGAGCTCCCAGTGCTGGTGAAGTGCTGGTGACCTCCTGTCTTCTTCGCACTTCTGTAGCCACTTGGCACTCGAAAGTCATCCTGTTCAGACTGACTCAGACGCAAATAACAAAAGACCATTACAGGGTGGGAACTTGGTTTCCGAAGGGAATTACTGATGTTACAAATCTTGGCTGAAACAGCTTTTTTTTCACATGTAAAAATAGTCTTTGGGCTCTTGGATCAGTTTCATTTTTTTCTTAAGCTTTTAATGATGGAAAAATAGTTTTTCCATATTTCTTTTGGGAAAAGACAGTACTTTTTTTTAATCCCTTCTGTTGAGATTTAGTTTTAACTAAGTGTGAATTGACCAAAGGATTTGTGAATTCTGTAAATCTTCACGTGCACAAACAACTTGAATGTAGACAGAAAGAAGTAATTCAGGGGACAACAAATGTAAAAAAAATAATAAAAAGCAGAAACGAACAACATTTCACAATATTCTTTGCAACCGCCTTCTTTGCCCTTTCTCTTACTAATTTCCCTTCCCCTCATGACAGCCTTTTGAAAAAAAATTGAGATTATGTAAAAGTGAAATGTTTATTCTGTGTTTTATAGGCAGATTTAAATAGGAAACTATGTTTTTGATCAAATCAGTGACCTCGATTATTGTAGAACCATGATTGTGAAGGGGTAGAAGCAGGAGGAGGACACGTGTGACACAGGTGGCTGAGATAGCATCCCACTTTTGTTAATCTCACTGTCCTACAGGTGTGCTACAAAAGTTTGTAGCCGAAGAGTATAATTTTAAGATAATGTAATTCTGTATTTTCATTTTCAAGCTATTTCTCTCTTAGGCCTGAAAGACAATCAATGAAGGAAGATTGGTATCACAAAACCACAGGCACATAGTAAGTAAATGCTTCATAGGTGGGACTTCCCTGTAATTATGATGAAAATTACTACTTAATCCATGAAAAATATGTCAGGAAATGAGATGTGCACAGATTTGGAAATAGGCCATTGCTCCAGATGTTGTCATAGTTTAGTAGACTACTTGTGTTTATGAGGCTTCTAAAGAAACTTGCTGGATGCATCTCTTGAAATTATAAGATGAGGAATTTTGCTCCAATGTGTTTTGCTATGGCAACCATAGTTTAGTAATTCAAGTGAGGAAACACCTTGCTCTGATATTGGGTAACTCACTCCCTGGCTAGCCTACATCTATCTCTACTTTCCTGGTACCTAATCAGTGGCCAGTGATGGGGTAGCTTCAATAGTGGGGTGTTGTGTGAAGTAAGGGCCCGTGGTTAGATAGGGGAAATAGAAAATGAAAATAAAGGGAAGATTAACTATCACAAAATAGGAAAATCTAGCACAGTAGTTAGAAAGCGTAAGAAGAAAGGAAAAACATGAAACTAAATGGAAACAAGGTGTAAAATTTCAGATGCTGGTAGTGTTTAGCAGAAAAATTACGGTAAATTAAACATCATTTAAGATTTTGCTGCCTCTGTACATTACCTCATTCATCTCCAGGGTAACCCTACAGACACATTGCACATTCTTCCCGCTGGAGTCCATGAGGAAGCTGAGGCATGAGAGATTCAGTTACATAACTGATTCTCCAGCTCACTTGGGGATGAAAACAGTGAGGACTAGAACTCTGGTTCTGAATTTTCTTTGCCAGCTTCTCTGAGACTACTTGTGATCGCATGATTGTTAAGTGTAGCTTTCAGCATTTTTGAAGATTTTTGAAAGAGAGAAGGGGAGAGAGGGAGAGAGAAAGAGAGCAAGCACTCCCATCTGCTGGTTCATTCCCCAAATGCCCACAATGGCCTGAGCTGGGATCTAATACTTAACAGAAAACAGGGTGTCAGAAGCCAGATCCAGGTCCTGAACCTATACTCTGATTTGGGATGTGGGCATGTTAACTGCTATGCCAAGTGACTGCCTAATTTTCAGCATTTTTGAGTACCTCCTAACTATTTCCATAAAGATACTCTATGAGAAGAAATGTTTCATTAATCAGATCATTCTGTAACAGAATACCATAGGCTGGGTGGTTTATTCCTCCTAGTCTTGAAACCTAAGATGAAAGCACTAACAGATCTAGTATCTGGTTTGTAGATGGCTATTTTCTCCTCATGTCTTTCATGGCTGATGGAGAGAGAAAGAGAAATTATCTCTCTCTTAACGGTTATGAAGACACTAATCCCACTCATGAGGACTCTGCCCTCATGATCTAACCATTGAAAGTCCAACCTCCAAATATCGTCACATAGGGAATATTGGCTTTAACGTGAATTTTGGAAGAGCATAAACATTCAGTACACAGCAGTTGTACATGCAACATCTGTCCCTAACATTCAAGAAAGGGACAGTAGATATGCTCCCTGATATAGGGCTTAGCTGTCTTTCATCTAAAATTGTCATTGTGGCACAAAATAGTCATGATTGTTCGTGCAAATATCCTACAATTTAACTGCGTTGTGAATTTCTCTTCTGTATCTGTTGATGTCTTTTCAAATCTTTGGGGTCTAGCAATTAAAATAACTTACTTAATATTGTATTTATTTTATTAACAATTTAGTTACTATTCAGCCTTTAATTTTCAAAATATTTTATTTGATATTGAACTCTCAGGGTTTCTTGTTAAAGTACGTAAGTTGGGAAGAAGTTGAGTCTGTTTGCATTGAAATTAACCTATAATTGGCCTGAGAATAAAACTTACAAGACAAGAGTACTTCAAAAAGTTTGTGAAAATGGAAATACAAGATATGTTTTGGTGTGAAAAACTTTGAAATATTTGTATATAAAAGTCTTAAAATTCATGGAAAGTTATATTTTGGAAAGACTACAATGATTTCAAATTTTTTACACCAAAATTAACTTATCTTTTAATTCCATATTTTCCATGAATCCTTGGAAGAACCATCATATGTAGTACCTACATGTATGAGAGATGTGGCATTATTTGCTAAGAAATATTTAATGTTTTGAAAGCTCTTGTGAAACAATTTAATCTCTAGGTTGCATACTTTGTCACACACCTATTTTTTTTGCTCGTGGAGCCCTTCAGTCTCTTCAGAATAATGGCAAGAACAAATATCAGTGAATCCTTAGCACTCACTTGTTGGCTTGGACACATCATCTGTCCTGGGTACCTGTGCCAGTGTAACCAAGGTTCATCCTGCAGGCATCTGTTTGTCCTGCTTCTGTTAGCACCCACGTAAAGACTGTGTTCTGAATCCTCTCCATTTCTATATTCATCACCTCTCAGCACTGACTTTTCTTTAACCGACTGATGCTTTCAGCTTGTTGTACCTTTTTGGGTTAATAAGATCTGAGTGTTTACCACCTTCTAAAAAAACAGTATTTTATAATTGAATTGGCAGATCTGTTTCACTGTATTCTTTAAACAATTAAGTTTGATTCTGACATTTTTACAGAGCCTTTGAGTCCGATTCTCTGAGTAATGTCCAAGAGGATCGATCCAGCTGCTTATGACTCCCATGCAAGAAATTTACTTAAGTAATCCACTGTGTGTGTAGTCAAGTACTCCATCTGTGACTCTTAGGTGGTGGTTGTAATTAGGTACATAGATGACTGGGTAAGTTGTTTTAGTCATGGATACTTTACATAAACATAAGCAGTGGAACACTAGATATTTAATCCTCCTAAAGTCATGTTCTTCCCATGGCCACACCTTCTAGGAATATAATATATCATGACTTTAGAATGAAATAGTTACCAGATTATGTCTTTCAGTGACTCATTCTTGTTTGCTTATTTTGGGGATACAAGTTTAGACACTTGTATATAACATAACTTTCAAATTAGGGATCATTTATTGATTATGAAGTGATTAAGAAGAATAATTATATTCAAAGTCTCAAATTTTGGCTTTCACATACTTGCATTTTTGTGGGCTATTTTGCACATAGTATTGACTTACTCTTATGTTTTATACCAACAGCCAGGAGGAAAGGAGCTACATGACTGGGAAGTTTTTGATTTGAGTCATTCATAGGAATGGTAATTGTATAGATGTGTAGTTTGATTTGATGAAATGGGTGATACGAGATGGAGTTTGATTTGTTCTTTCTTGTGTGCCCCACGTTTCATTGCTTTATGCAGTGTCTCAAACTGACACAAGTATCAGGATCATCTGAAGGCACTTATTACATATATTGTAATAAGCCTTCTCCAGGATGACTGAACCAAACTTTTCAATAGTAGGGCCTATAAATAAATATTTGTGAAGATTTATTTATTTAGTTGAAAGGTGGAGTTACAGAGAGAGAAAGAGAGGCAGAAAGAAAGAGATCTTCCATCTGCTGGTTCACTCCTCAGATGGCCACAACAGCCAGGCTGGGCCAGGCCAAAGCCAGGAGCCAAGAACTTCATCTGAGTCTACCACGTGGATGAAAGGAGCCCAAGCATTGGGACCATCCTCTGCTGCTTTCCCAGGCACTTTAGCAGGGAGCTGGGTCTGAAATGGAGCAGCCAGGACTTGAACCAGTGCCCATTAGGGATACTGGCAATGCAGTTAGTGGCTTAATCCAATATGCCACAGTGCTGGCCCCAAAGCAAATATTTTCAACAGAAACTTTGGACTATCATGTTTGTGCAAATTTGGGAATATCTACCTTAGTGGATACCGCAGGAAGCTTCTTAGCTCACTTTCATTATATTTTAATGTTTCAAAGTACCTATTTTAGCTTGTTATGTAAAGTAAGAAAGGCAAGTATTCTCTATTCACTTTACAGATACAGTATTGTTAACTGATATTACTGAGTTGACAACTCTGAAGAGCTGGTTGAAAACAGGAGCAATCAGAATTTGAGTTTTTGGGCCGGCACCGCGGCTTACTAGGCTAATCCTCCGCCTTGCGGTGCTGGCACACTGGGTTCTAGTCCCGGTCGAGGCGCCAGATTCTGTCCCGGTTGCCCCTCTTCCAGGCCAGCTCTCTGCTGTGGCCAGGGAGTGCAGTGGAGGATGGCCCAAGTCCTTGGGCCCTGCACCCCATGGAAGACCAGGAAAAGCACCTGGCTCCTGGCTCCTGCCAACGGATCAGCGCGATGCGCCAGCCGCAAAGGAAGACCTTTCTCTCTGTCCACTTTGCCTTTCAAAAAAAAAAAAAAAAAGAATTTGAGTTTTTGAAGCTTATCTACTTCCCTGTAACCACATGGCTAACTTGTAATGAGAGGATATTTCAGATGATCATTCACAAGACATGTGGACATTCACCAGACAGTTATTAGAGAAGCAAAATGTGTCTGTAAGTCTGATGAACCTATCATTTGAGGTTCTTTAGCCATACTTTACATAGAAAGTTCATGAGAGTCACACGTAACAATATTCAGAGGTTGGATTCTGTGCCCTCCTAAACTTGTCTGGACACCAATAGATTAGTGACCAAGGTCAGGTGCTGCCCCTAGGAACTCAGAGTCTAGGCCTCAGTGGCTTATTACACTCTATTAAGGAAAAGTAGATAGACTGTCTCTAAAATACTTTTGGCACTTCGTATGCCTTGAATAATTTTACCAATGAGGGTGCCCAGTTCTAACATTCTTCATGCTAATTATCAAGTCACTACAGAACTCACCTGTGCTTTTCAAAATATGCCATTTCTCTGCTGAACGTTTTTTAAAAAAATATTTATTTTCATTTTATTTGAATGATGGAGGGAAGGAGAGAGAGGAAGGAATAGAGAGAGAAAAATGGAGGAAGAGAGAGAGAGGAAAGTCAATCTTCCACTTGCTGGTTCACTTCCCAAATGCCTACAACAGCTGGGCCTGGGCCAGGTTGAAGTCACTCAGCCCAGAACTCAATCCTGGTGTCTCTCGTGGGTAGCAGGGACCCAAGTACTTGAGTCCTCACCTGCTGTCTCTCAAGGTATGCATTAGCAGGAAACTGGAATAGCAAACAGAGCCAGAACTTGAAATGAGGCCCTTTGGTACGGTATGAGGTGTCCCATGTGGTGAGTTAACTGCCACACCAAGTGCTTGCCCCAAAACTATGTTTATCTTATTCCATTGTATAAGTGCTACTAATTCTTTAATATGCCAATTCAAATACTACCTCTTGCAAGTATTTTCTGATCCTGTGGGACTTTGCTGAGTCTCAAAGTCTGGTCCACAGGCCAGCAACATAGGCATCATGTGAGAACTTGTTAGAAGTGCAGATTCAAAAATCTATTGACCTGAATTTTCAATCTGGCAATGGTTCTGGTGATTCAGAGGCAAAATGAAATTAAAGAAGCACTCTTCTAGAATTTAGATATCTCCTATTGTACCTTCTAGCATACCAGAAAAACCTGTGGTTCTGCTTCTATCAGAGTATTTGCACATTGAATTATGTAATTAATATTTTTTGCCCTTTCTTCCAGTTTAGTCATCATGTCTTACATATTTCTGCACTTCTGTCACCTGACACATACTAGATGTTCAATTTTGTTGAATAAATAAGTAAACTAACTCATGGTAAAATCTGTTGCTCAGATTAAAATATAGTTTTCTCAGAATTTCAATTGACTTAAGCATCCTTACACAGTCAGAGTCAGATTTTGAATAGAATACAAGTACTGTCCAGCTTTCCAGGGCTACCCATTAGGAAGAAATGAGGATGAGAATTGAGGGTCAGATGGTAATGGAATGATGGGAAATTCATGAGAGGGAATTTGGTCTTGAGGTAGGTGAATGGATATAAAGACATGGCAGAGCCACCTAAGGGAATTTTGCTGTAATTGGAATGTCTCTGTCCCTCTAAAATTCATGTTGGACTTTAAACCTCAAGGTGATATTTAGAGGTGAGGCCTTTGTAGACAATTAGGCCATGAGGACTGCACCATCATACATGGGATCAGTGCAACTACAAAAGACGCTTCAGTGAGATGTCTAGTCCCTCCGACTCTTTAGCCAGGTGAGGACACAGTTATCCCTCCACCTTTTCTGCTTTACGGGGAGGCTGTGAAACAGAGCCTCAGCAGATTCTCAATCTGTTGACCTTTGATCTTGGTATTCCCAGCATTCAGAACTTTGAAGAATAAATTTTTATTGTTTATAAATTATCCAGCCTGTGGTATTTTGTTATACAAGCAATAACAGAGTAAGACCATGTGCTTACACACCAGTGGTTATGAATGTATTTTCTTGCTTAATCCATCAAAGAGATTAGGCAGGTTTCCACAAGTAACACTTGCTAATCATAATGGAGGTTTCCATCAGGACTCCTTCCTCAACCGTGTAGTTTTGCTGCAACCCATACCCCATTTTTCTTTTAGACTCACTTAGCTAAGTGATAAGCCCTGTATCAGGTGTTTTGAATGGAGCAGGAAGGCACTGAGAGGCAACAGGTACAAAGAGTACATTCTGAGTTTAAAGGAGCTGTTTGAAATGCATGAATAGATTCAGATATCTAACCTAGCAGAGTAAGTCTAGGTGCCTAGGAAAATCAGCGTAAGGTAGGAAGGATCAGATTATAAGAGATCCTGTGAGAGTGAGAGGTGGTCCAAATTCAGGGATCCCAGGTACAGAAAACTAGGTGGTACTTGTCTTACAGTTTCCTTTCTCTACTAAGTCTTTTCTGGGGTGGGCAGTGTTAACTAGGGTCTCAGTAATGGCTAAAGGTGGGGAGTGGGTTTGGGGACACCATGGAAGTGTGAAACAAATTTGGTATTGTTTTAGTCCGTTTTTCATTACTAGAACAAAATACCCGAGACTGCATACTTAAAAATAAAATGGTTATTTAGCTCAAAGTTTTGGAGATGGAAACTTTGAACAACATAGTGCCAGCTCTGGCAAAAGCACAAACATTTGGGAGAGGGAGAGATGAGACAGGAAGCGAGAGTGAGAGGGGAGGGGCCAGGCTTGTGACCACCCACTAGGTCTCACCCTTTTAAAGTTCTCAACACCTTCCAACAGTGCCACACTGGAGATCAAACTCCCGCATTAAACCTCTGGGACATGTACTCAAACCATGTTCAAACCGTTGCAAGAACTTACCCAGAATAACATCACCCTGTAATTAAGAAGAAAACGTTGACTTTGGTTATTCCTTGGGAATAGTTACAACAAGCCTAGGGTGGAGGTGGAAGATAATATTTAGATAATGAGGAGGAAGGTGTTACAAAACTAGCCAAGGGTTTTTTTTTTTTTTTTTTTTTTTTTTTTTTTTTTTTAACCTAAGACAGGGGACTTAAAATATAATGTCCAGGGCTGGCACCGCAGCTCAATAGGCTAATCATCCACCTGCAGCGCCAGCACCCCTGGTTCTAGTCCCGGTTGGGGCACTGGATTCTGTCCCAGTTGCCCCTCTTCCAGTCCAGCTCTCTGCTGTGGCCTGGGAAGGCAGTGGAGGATGGCCCAAGTCCTTGAGCCCTGTGCCCGCATAGGAGACCAGGAGAAGCACCTGGCTCCTGGCTTTGGATCAGCGCGGTGTGCCAGCCGCAGTGCCATTGGAGGGTGAACCAATGGAAAAGGAAGACCTTTCTCTCTGTCTCTCTCGCTGTCCATTCTGCCTGTCAAAAAATAAAAAATAAATAAAAATATAATGTCCAGGTAGTCAGAGTCAGGCAGGTGATGCATAAAACCAAAGCTGAGTGGAGGAGGCAGTGATGATGAAAAACAAATGTCCTATTTGAAGGGTTAGTTCTGTGGGGAGCAACTCGGACTAGACTGTTACTGGAATTAAGACTTATTCTATGCATCTGCTCTCCCACAATATGGCGCTGAGAAGGGAGTAACAACTTCTACGCAGCTGCCTCTCTCCAGCTTGAGTGATGACCTGCAGGAGCTGATCCTGCTCCTGATTGCAGGAGAGCAGTGTACTCAGCATGTGGGTAGCAGAGTTGGGATTGGTGGAAGAGGACTATAAAGGAGGAGAGAGACAACATGCACCAGGAACATCTATCTGAAGGAACACCTGTGCAGCCCCCGAGAGAGCCGGCCGGTGGTGTGCCTCTCCCCCGTGGAAGTGGGGAAAGTGGCAGGAGGAGCCGCCCTTCCACGGAGGTGGAAGGGTCGGTAGCCAACCCGGGAAGAACCAGCAGCAAACCCCGGGAGGGCCAAGCAGACAAAAGAACAGTGCAGGGTCCTGTGTCGTTCCTCCACGAAGATGGGGAGCGACATAATGGTGCCATGACTCGGATATGAAGCCTAGGCAGGGTTTAGTGTCGTTCCTCCACGAAGAGGGGGAGCGACAAGTTCCAACTTATACTGTCATGGGAAAGGTTGAACTCAAGATTTACCATATACAGAAACAAAAATTATGTTTTAAATGAAACATCTCTACTTTTAAACCTTGGATAGGGCATATGATACTGTGTGGACCATAGTCAGTTTGATAGTTGCCAATAGGTGATGTTTGGCCTTTTGAAGCTTTGAGTTGTAGGCATTTCAGGACCACTATCTCCTGAGTGCTTTAGAATCTCTTTATATCTTTGTAAATCACAGATATTGGGTAGAAATCAAAAGAAAGGAAAAGAAAAAGCTGGTTAGATAGTGTATACTAGTTCTATCATCTAATTCTAACCAGCTTCCAACTCACCAAAATAAAAAATCAAACACAGATGAGGCAAAAGAGAAGCCCTAATCAGCAGTCCAGACCCCAGCTTCTCTTTCAGTGTTCCCATGTCTGATCCCTATCACCTACCTCATTATCTGTCTGAGAAATCTGGAGTCCTTTCAACTCTGTTTCCTCCTTTAATCTTCACTTCTGTGTATATTCAGATCAAATATATTTCATTCCCTAAACATCCACAATTCAACCCTTTCTCTCTGCATCCTTACTGCCATTGTTGTTCACCAGTTTCTTTCATACTTGTCATGGGTTATTCTAAAGGTTTCCTTACTAATACTAACTGCATGAATGAACAACATAGACTCTATGGGTTTTTCTTTCAGCCTTGATCTGCAGCTGAATCCATATGTAGCGCTAAGCAAGTCCTTCTCATCTGGGATGAATGAGACGGAAGACAAGAATATTTTTAATGGTGGGTAAGCCCATCAGAGTAATTCCCAATTCTAGAATTAGTCTAAATAGCACACACATATGTCATGGAGCCACTTTTGTTGTGTAACAGGTTAAGCCACCACTGGCAACACTGGCATCCCATATGGGCACTGGGTTGAGTCCTGGCCAATCCACTTCTGATCTAGTCCCCTGCTAATGCGTGGGGAAAGTAAAGAAGGATGTCCCACATGCTTGTCCCATCTGGGACACTGGGAAGATGTTCCTGGCTCCTGGCTTTAACCTGGCACAGACCCTGATGTTGAGGTCATTTGGGAGTAAACCTGTAGACAGAAGATCTCTCTCTCTTCCTCTCCCTCTCTACCTCACCCTCTCCCTCTCCCTCTCCCTCTCCTTCTCTCTCTCTCTCCCTTTCTAACTCTGCTTTTCAAATAAATAAAAAAATAGCACACAGGCCAACATGATCTAAGAAGTCTCCATTTCCCTTTCCAATTCCTATAGATCAGCGCTAGTGACACATCCATGTATTTCTGAAAGTATGTCATGTGTTAAGGGAGCTTTTGAAAAATGATCCCTAGAACAAGCGGTGGTTGCTTTATACCAGAAGTCTCACCAGTGACACTGATCTACTAGAAATTTAAATGTCCTTTTTAAACTTGGTTTTGAGGTCTACAGATCAAACAGTTAATTTTAGGGAAAAACATGAACCATAGGGAGAAACAGATCTTCCCCCATCCTGAGGTCATCCTCTTCCCAGAGGATCAGCCTGGGCACACCTCTTGGAGGCCAGCAATTCCAGGACTGATCTAGCTCCTTCGCAGCAGGTCCAGTAATGGACACCTATTTTCCTAGTGCTAACTTGAAGAAGAACTGATAACAAAAGTATTAAGTGGTTCTATCAATAAACGTTAAAGAAAAGAATTGTACTAGTTGGGAAATGTGGCTTGGTTTTAGTTACAAGACTCTACCAGTAATCAGTAACTTATCAGCCATGAGATCTTAGATAAGCTGCTTATCCATAACTTGTGCTATTTCCCTCATTTTTACGAAGGTGAGAATTAAAGCACCTACATATTTTAGTAAAATAATCAGCATGTAATAAGCAACTGAGCAATTTTGATATAATCATACTCTTTCCTTAAAGAAAGTCTGTCACTACCTATCCTTATGCCAATATAAAATCATTTTAGATAATGCTCCTGAAAATTAAATCCAAATATTTGGAAGACTCTTAGAAAATTCTCCATGATCCCCATGGTCCAAAAGTTAAAAAAGCGAAAGCAAAAAAGCTGAAAGTTTGTCTCATTCACCTTTCTCAGCCGCAAAGTTTATCTGCCATAGGTAACCAATGTTACCAGTTTCTCATATACCTTTAAAAATGAATGCATTTATAAACATAAGCAAAAATAGATATTTTCCCAAATGCATTCAACACTTTTTTAAAATTGATATCTCCCATCTATACTGAAGTGAAGAATTATAATTTCTCAGAAGGACCTGAGGCTCTGCTGCTTTGATACACATACATATATATCTTTTGCTATTTTTCTGAAACTGTATCTAAAAATTGTCTTACATTTAGGCTACAGAACTGTGGGACATATTTTATTACTCTAGTATTTGTGCCAAACATTCCTTGTTGTATATTGAATTTATATGGCAGTTCAATATAGTTAAACCCAGATGATAAAGAACTTTCTGTGCTTAATTAAATTGACTGGGTATGTGTGTATCCTGATGCAAATATATTTCCCTTATAAAAACTCTTGTGCCCTTTGCAAGGCATAGGAAGCCTGAAATGAGTTCTGGATTTTTTCAGTGAGTTTCAAAGAGTGGTCCTTGAAGTTAGACAGCAAAGCACAGAAGTGGAACTCTGACTTTTGAAAGTAGTTTTTAGGAACACCCTTCTTTTTTCTTTATTCCCTCCCTTCTTCCAGATTAAATATAATGTTTCCAAGCTGCAAAATTATATTAACTATTAAGAAGTTAATAGTAAACTGTATCGAGGGTAAACGTAATATGTTAGGAGACCTGGAAACTCTAATGATTCTTTTTTTTAAAAAGATTTATTTACATATTTGAAAGGCAGAGCATCATGGAGAGAGAGACACAGAGTAAACAGAGAGATCATATACTTGTTGGTTCACAGCCCAATAGGCAGTAGCAGCGAGCTGTGAAGGACAAAATCAAGAGCCCATAACTCCATCTGGGCTCCTACACTGGTGGCCGGGATTCAAGCCTTTGGACCATCTTCTGTTGCCTCCCAGATCCGTTAACAGTGAGCTGGATTGGAAGTGGAGCAGCCAGAACTCAAACAGGCATTCCAATATGGGACGCTGGGGTCTCAAACAACTGTTTAACATGCTGCGCCATAATCCTGGCCCCAGATTTTTTCTTTTTAGTCAACCATTTATCCAAGGCAAGGTTAATGTTTGCAGGCTTTGCTGTATGAAATCTGGAAACTTTAGTGAATTCTCTGTTTAGACCCCCATTATCAGTTGGTGCATTCTCCTGCTCAAATCCTGAGACTGGTGTGGCAGTGAAGGACTGTAGCTGCCTCCTCCTCTGGAGAAATACCCTCAAACAAGAGCCACTGGGGGGGGGGGTGGTGGTTAAAACCTGCCCCAAGAAGTAGTCAGTGGTCATTGACATAGAAATACATAAGTCTGTGAACAAACTCCAGCCTCCTATCGGGTCAGACTACAGTGAGACCTCAGCTGAGACCATAACATTTTTATGTAGAAGAAAACAGGAGAGTGGGAAAGCAGACATTAGGAGCCTCATTTCTTTCCTTTATTAAAAAGTTGTTTACATTCTTTTTATTTGCTGTTTTGAATTCATTTAAAAATGATTATTTATTTGAATGGCAGAGTTAGAGAAAAAGAGAGAGGGAGAGATTCCATTTGTTGGTTCACTCATTTGGGGACTGGGCCAGGCAGACGCTAGGAGCCTGGAACTCCGTCTGGGTCTCCTGCGTGGTTGTAGGGGCCCAGGTGATTGTTCAATCTTCCACTGATTTCCCAGGTGCCTTAGCAGGGAGTTGGATCAGAAGTGGAGCAGCTGAACTGACGCTCATTTGGGATGCTGATGTCACAGGCAGCAGCTTCACCTGTTGCACCACAAAGCCAGGTCCAAGAATCTCATTTCAAATGGGATAGTTTGGTAACAATTAAGACAAAACTCTTCTGAGCAAAAGCGAAAGAAATGCTTTCTGTGCATTCTGCTTCTATGTCACCCTTCATTTTTTTAATTTTATTTTTATTCATGAAAAGAGAACAGATTTGGCCGGCACAATGGCTCACTTGGCTAATCCTCCCCCTGCGGCACCCGCACCCCGGGTTCTTGTCCCGGTTGGGGTGCCGGATTCTATCTCCATTGCTCCTCTTCCAGTCCAGCTCTCTGCTGTGGCCCGGGAAGGTAGTGGAGGATGGCCCAAGTGCTTGGGCCCTGCACCCATGTGGGAGACCAGGAAGAAGCACCTGGCTCCTGGCTTCGGATAGGCACAGCTCACTGGCCGTAGTGGCTATTTTGGGGGTTGAACCAAGGGAAGGAAGACCTTTCTCTCTGTCTCTCTCTCTAACTCTGCCTGTCAAAAAAAAAAAAAAAAAAAAAAAAAAAAAAAGAACAGATTTCATGTGATTCATATATACAATTCTAAGAATATAATGATACTTCCCCCTTCCTTTCTTTCTTTTTAAATTTTTGCAATAACATATTTTTAGTTTACAGTCACAGACTTAGTGCTCCAGTAAAAAAATGTGTTCAGCAGGTAAAAATGTGAAAGACTGCTGTTCAGCAGGAATATAGATAAGGGATATAAACTCTAATCATTTCCTAAGATACCAATTTCACTCACATACAATAATTTTTTTGAGCTCTATATATTAGCTAACATAATTCAGAGAAAACACATGGTATTTGTTTTTTGGGATTTAGGTTATTTTACTAAGCATAATGATCTCTAGTTACATCCATTTTGTTGCAAAAGAAAGGATTTTATTCTTTTTACTGCTGAGTAGTATTCTTTCATATATTTTTCTTTAACCAGTCATCATTTGATGGATATCTAGTTTGATTCTATATCTTAGCTATTGTGATTTGAGCTGCTGTAAACAGATACAGATAATTCTTTCGTATGCTGATTTCATTTCCTTTAGGTAAATTCCCAGGAGTAGAATAGCAAGATCATAATGGTAGATCTATTTTTAAGATTTCTGAGGCATTTCATACTGTCTTCCATAATGGTTGTACTAGTTTACATTCCCACTGACAGTGTATTAGGGTACCTTCTTCCCTCTATCCTCTCCACATTTGTTATTTTTTCATCTTTGGATGGTAGCTATTCTAACTGGTGTGAAGTGATACCTCATTGTGGTTTTTATTTGTTAATGCTAATACAGTAAACTAATTTCCAATTTGATCCTACTGGAACCCATTGCATCAGGTTAGCAGTAGTCCTGTACTGTTCATAAAATTGCCAGATTTTTCCTTGCACCATTATAATCTTGCTATTTCCTGTTCATACATGACTCAGAGTCGCTGGAAGAGCTGAAATACTGGACTTTCTCTTCCTTTTATCTAAAATTCAATAATAGGAAGTGAAGCACAGGGGTGCCCCCAGCAGTAGGAAGATAGAAGGCCCTGTTTCCGTCCTACTTCTTTTCTTTTAGAGTACTTACTTTTTATTCACAGCAAGCCAGATTCCCCAGTTTTAGTTCAGTGCTATTTATATGAGGTTTAAAAGCAATAGCTTGACCCACAGAGGGAAGGAAGTAAAGGTAAACAGGCTTTAAGTGACTTGGTCAAATTCACATAACTTGGCACAATTTTAGGAACAGACTGTTTCCTGACTCCCCAAATGTGCAGTCAAATCTGGACCCTAAAACAGGGTGGGTGATTATTTTTAGCATTTACTAAAACCTTAGAAAACAAAACGCAAATGACATTTAATATGATACTGCAAAGTGGTCTATCCATTAAAAGTGAAAATGAGTCATGTGATAGTGTGTTAAAGAGACCCAGAGCTGCGCTGGATCATCTTCTTCAGCCTTAAACTTTGAAGATGAGAACAACTAGGAGAGGTGAAATGACTTGCGTGTAATTCCACACGAGTGAGGGAAAGAGCCGAGGCTAGAGTGCAGATGTCTTGATAATGTGATTTGCTGTGTGGGAACACCACAAACCAGATATACTGGAAACTTCTCCACTTCAAACACCCAAAAATGCTGGATCAAATACAACAAACACTGCTTAAAATGCATGGCTGAACTCCCAAGAAGATAGAATCTGAAGAAATTTTGAAAAATACAAATAGTTTCATAATATTGGGAATACTTCAATCTATTCTGGAAAGTTAAGAAACGTGGAAGAATGTTTTTTTCTTCATACTATTTGTTGAACTCTTTACTTATTGTAGTGTTATTCTTATCAGTATAAAGTAAACTGAAAATATATCTTTGTAAAAAGAGTGGGAATAGGAGAGGGAGGAGGAGGAAGGGCAGGGGAAAAGATGGAGGGGGGGAGTATGTTCCTAAATCTGTATATATGAAGTACATGAAATTTGTATACCTTAAATAACATTTAAAAAAAAAAGAAAAGTGGAAGAAATAATGAAAATGTCTAACATATAATAGGAAAATATAAGAGAGAAGTGAATGATTTATCCCTTAGACAAGGGAGTTTCTAATATCAAAATATACCACTGAGTTTGTGGCCTTTTTCAGTTAAAACTGTATTTATTGTGTACTGCATTTAGTGATAAATAAGGCATATTCCTGTTGTCATTTTCCTCTTATGACCATCCTTTTTTTTATCTCCTTATCCATTATTCCTTTCTTATTTCCTATTGGATTAATTTTGTTCTTTAATGCTCCACATCAGGAAAATGCTCAGGGTACTACATCTGTGATTTTCTTAAATTTTTGGTTTATGCATTTAACCAAAATTTAAAATTAACCAGTAAATTTATTCTTCTCCAAGATAATGCAAAGACTTTAGAATAACTATTTCTGTCTACTCTCTGACAGTTTATATCATATTTATCTAGCAGTTTACTTCCGACCTAGTTTTTTTATTTAACACTCTTCTCTCATATTACTTTTGCCATCAGTTTTAATTTTATACTTATCTAATTCTGTATCATTTTATTTGCTCACTGTAAAGATTTAATTTCCTTTTCTCAGAAGTATATCCTCCAAATGATTGTAGTTAGAGTCTAAAAGAATACACTCCTTTTTTTTTCCTTGAATCAACATGTTTGTTCCTCAACCGCTGAATGATTGTTTAACTGGTGATAAAGGTCTACACTGATAGGTATTTCCCTTTAGTACACTTTAGTAGATATTTCTTTGACTCCTTGCTGATGTCAACTCTTTTTTACATATAATTGTTGCTTCTGTTTTATTTTTGTTTCATTTAAAACTTGTTTTCACTATAGTTTACTTTAGCATTTTACATTTGCTTTCATCTGAATTTGTCTCCTTAATTTGCTTATCGGAAATTTAATCCTTCTGTGGTGATGCTGGGAGATGGGGCCTTTTGAGAGGCATTTGGGTCCAGAGGGCTTCGCCTTCATCAATGGATTAATGTCACTATTAAACTGGCTTGAGAAATGAGTTTGTTTTCTTTTGCCTTCCTGCCTTCTGCCATGTGAGGCTGTAGCAAGAGGTGAGTCCCAGAAGCTAGTACCATGTTATTCAACTTTCCAGTTGCCAGAACTATAAGAGCTAAATTCTCATTCTTTATAGATTACCCAATATTAGACCTCTTGTTTTAGTAGCACACTGTTAAAGTACTATTATAAAATTCACATTCCTTCTGCTCTGGTAATAAAATAGACTATTATCAGTTCTTGGACTCCTCATGCATACTTCTCTCTAGCCATAATTTTCTTCTAAGGTAGCCATAGTCCTAACTTCTTGTGAAGTATTTATTTTGTTAGGGTTATTTAGAGAAACAGAACAAGGTTGTGTAAGGAGGTGTGGCATGGTGGGGGGGAAGACAGTGTGTGAGGGGGGCAGAGAGAAAAATAGGAAAAGGAGAAGGAGAAAAGTGAAAGAGTCAGACAGAATGACAGAGAGGTCATTTTTGGAACTGGTTCACACCCTTAGGAAGGCTGACATTGTCCAAAGTCTTCCTCAGGGTTATTCCTCAGGCTAAAGAAGCAAAGAGCCGTTACACCAAACAGTGTACTGGTAGAATTGATCTTGCTCAAGGGAAGTCAGTCTTCTGTTCTATTCAGGTCTTCAACTGGATGAGGCCCACCCACATTATGGAGAGCAATCTAGTTTATTCCACTCAAAATACTCTGACTTGAATGCAAGTTTCATCCAAAACACACTCACTGAAGTAATCAGAACACTGACCTGGGTACTGTGGCCCAACCAAGTTGACAGTATAATTCACCATCACAAGTCCACTCCTTGTCAGCCTGGTACCCACCCACATTCAGTCCTTTAAACTGCACAGAATTTCCAATGAAAGACAATAAAAAATCATATTGATACTTAACATGATACAACTATCTTATAAACAACCAAAGCCACATTACTCTTTTCCCCAGAAGAGGAACAAGCCCTTGGGTGATGTTTACTCTTTTTGTTTGTGTCCCATGACTTAAATATTATGATATAAAGTTAACAATACTTAACAATTGACTTAAACATACAGTAAATACTATTGATATTACAAGAGTAGAGGATAAGTAAGAGAAGAAAACAAAGATGTTTGCTGCACACAAACACAAACATTACTAACAAAATGAGGAAGAAATAGGCATGATAGTTATAGCCTTTTTTCATAAGTAATCCTGGGGTCATTGCTGGTATTTCCGTCTCTGTTCACAGCTTGCTCTGTATTCCCTTTGGCCTCAGCAAACAGCCCAGTGGGAGTCGTTTTTTAATCTGGTTGGGGTGACCCAAACTTTCATTCCTGAAGAGTCTGGGCTTCATTTGTTATAGTTTTCCATTGACTTTAATCATGGAATATGATAAGCAATATCCTAAAGGATGTCTGTTTTCCAGACATACTCTCCCCGACTTCATAGTGGAGTAGCAGTCTAATCTCTCCCTTAGCAATCTGGATCAATCACCCAGCCAGCACAGTCCTTCTCTGTCTGCTTGTTGGTTTAGAGGCATGTGGAGCCCCATGTGGCTGGGTGGTAATCTTAACTTCCAGCTCAATGGAATTATTGTCGTGTCTCATAGTAGAAACATTCCTCTGGAATTAGGATCTCCAGACTAGCAGAGCTTAAAACTGTGCAAATAGGAAGCAAACATTTTGCTAGAGGGCCATTAGGGGTAATGGTGAGTGCTTCCACTCTTATTCCACCTTTTGGGTCCTGGGCATATGAATCCCGGCTACATGAGAAACAGCACCATATATTGGATGCTGAAGCAAAACATACAAAGCCTTTTGGAGAACCTTGTCCCAGCCTTGCAAAATGTTGCCACCAAGTTTTCAAAAGGTTATTCTGGTTATTCTGTTGTTTTACCAAACCAACTGTTACAGGATGGTGGGAAACCCATTTAAGCTTTACAGGCAATGTCTTCACAGTAAGACATACTAGAGGACCTACTAGATTTGCTTATTAAGTCTAATCAGCATTGATAAATATAACAGATCATGTGATATATTCTAGAAAAGGAAGATGATCAAGATCCCTGCAAACTATAATATATCCCAGAGTTAGGATGGTGAAAACGGCAACTGAAAGCAACCTGCTGCTTCTGGTGGTCCTTATAAGAGAGATAGGGAAGAAAGCATTTGTCAGATCAATAGTTGATATATCAAGTGACAGAGAATGCATTAATTTGCATAAGCAATGAAATCACTTGTGCTGCAGCACTGCATTTGGAGTCATAATACCTTATTATATTTATAATAAGGCATTGTCATTCCCCAGGATTCATTCAACTCCTGAGCAGGCCAAGTAGCAGAGCTGAATGGAGTGGGGTGATGGGACTCACCATCTCTTTATATTTCTTGTTGCACCCAATTAAACAAAGAAACAGGGCCGGCGCCGTGGCTCACTTGGTTAATCCTCCGCCTGTGGCACCAGCATCCCATATGGGCACCGGGTTCTATTCCAGGTTGCTTCTCTTCCAGTCAAGCTCTCTGCTGTGGCCTAGGAAGGCAGTGGAGGATGGCCCAAGTGCTTGGGTCCCTGCACCCTCATGGGAGACCAGGAAGAAGCACCTGGCTCCTGGCTTTGGATCGGTGTGGCTCTGGCTGTGGTGGCCATTTGGGGGGGTGAACCGATGCAAGGAAGACCTTTCTCTCTGTCTCTATCACTGTCTAGCTCTATCTGTCAAATAAAAAAAATTAAAAAAAAACAAAGAAACAAATAAACTGTTAGAGCAACTTTTAACTACCAGATCTGAATCATTAAATGCAGAGTCTGTGCTTAGTGGAGCCGTGTTAATAAATTCATCCCATCCAATTTTACATCACTTCATCACTTTCTCATACCCTTAATATCCATTTCCACACATAGTTCCTGGATCTCACTTTGTATACATTAGAAGCGTACCATTGAGTACTTCTTTAGAGTATGATATAGCTCCTGATAAGTCACACTGGAGGCCAGAGTCCAAAGTCACTTTCGCTGTGCTGAAATTAAGATGTCGGAAGAGCCACATTCCCAGAGGACATTCTAAGGGGGAAATTAGTTTCTTTCCTTTTGCAGCTTTTGGTGGCTGCCAATATTTGGCAGCTTTGAACCTGTCTTGGTCACCATGCCTTCATTGTGTGTGCATCAAATGCTCATCTGCCTCCCTCCTATAAGGAAAGCTGTGATTGCAGTTAGGATCTTCCAGGGTTATCTAGGAAAAGTTCTTAATCAGATCTGAAAAATATGCTTTTCCCATATAAGGGGATATTTATTAGTTCCAGGGGTTATTTGTTATATAAATATAATAAGGTATTATGACTCCAAATGCAGTGAAATCCTTTACTGACAAAGGGCGTTTTTCAGCCTATTGCACTTACTCTATTTAATATTGTTTCCTCTTTTTGTCAGCATGCAGCCTCCAATGGCTTCGGATAATGAGTGTCATCAACTGCATTTGAAAGATATTTGAGCATTTGAGGGATGACATGCAACAGTATGATCTCTATAGGAAATAAGTTCTTTATGTGTGCATCATTTCCTCAGTGTCTACTGGAAATTCTAAATCAAAGTACTCAGTGAATGGAATGCAGAGACTTAGCTTGAGAATTTTACAGTCAATTGCAGTTACTGAAACTAACTTCTAGATGGGAAGGCAATGACATTTATCCTAGAAAAGTGACTGAAATATTAAGCAAAATAAATGATGATATCTCAAATATTGTTTGAATTTTATTTGGGAATGTGAGAGGGAGGAAGAGGAAAGGTTGGAGTGTGGGTGGGAGGGAGGGTGTGTGTGTACGTGTGTGTGTGTGTGTGTGTGTGTGAAGTATAGCTGCATTCCTAAATATATATATGCATATATATATAGAATGTATATAACTTGTATAACTTAGATAAAATTTTTAATATAAAATTTTTAAAAAAGACTCTGTAGAATCCTCTGAGTGGTTACAGTGATTCATTCATTCACTTAAGTTTTCTTCCACTGTGAAGAGGTTTTCTCATACCTCAAAAACCAGTATAATACAAAACAGAGAGATTTATTTATTTGAGAGACAGAGTTACAGAGAGAGAGAGAGAGAGAGAGAGAGACAGAGAGAGAGAGACAGGGAGATCTTCCTTCCACTGGATCACTTCCCAAACAGCTGCAATGGCCAGGGCTAGGCCAGATGGAAACCAGGAGCCAGGAACTTCCTTTGGGTCTCCCACATTGGTGCAGGGGCCCAAAGACTTGAACCATCCTCTTCTGCTTTCTCCAGAATATTATCAGGGAGCTGGATCATTTGTGGAGCAGTAAGGACTCGAACCAGCACCTGAATAGGATGCCAACATTGTAGTTGGAGGCTTTACTTGCTATGCTATAATGCTGTCCCCTGTTGTTTGAATTTTTGAAAACTATAGTTATGATTTTATAATTTTGATTCATGTGAAAAATTTTATATAACTTCCATATTTATTGGCTTCATTTATTTCCTGTGCCAGAATTGAATAAATTGAGAAATATTTCAATTTTTCAGCCTTTAAGTTACAATGAATCATGAACACAATTTAGTTGATGATTTTTATCTTCTTTTTTTTATTGTTTGACAGGCAGAGTGGACAGTGAGGGAGAGAGACAGAGAGAAAGGTCTTTCTTTGCCGTTGGTTCACCCTCCAATGGCCACCACAGCCGGCGCGCTGCGGCCGGCACACTGCGCTGATCTGATGGCAGGAGCCAGGTGCTTCTCCTGGTCTCCCATGAGGTACAGGGCCCAAGGACTTGGGCCATTCTCCACTGCACTCCCTGGCCCCAGCAGAGAGCTGGCCTGGAAGAGGGGCAACCGGGACAGAATCCGGTGCCCTGACCGGGACTAGAACCCGGTGTACCAGCGCCGCTAGGCGGAGGATTAGCCTAGTGAGCCGCGGCGCTGGCCAATTTTTATCTTCTAAGATATTTGTCAAATAGGGTACTTTGAATGAAAATATTTTGCATCAAATAATCATATAATTCAAGTGGAAATATTAAAATTGATTTGAAGTTATCAAATACTTCACTATATGTAGGTAATCTTTCAGAAAATCATATAACCTATAGAGAAAAAACAATTAAGAGTGTCAACATTTTTAAATTTATTTACCATTAAATGTAGAAGATTGAAAAAAATTTATGAAAATAAAACTATATGGTCATAATAAAAGGATTCTTCAGAAAAATGAAAATGGCTTCAACTTTTAATAGTAATAGCTAAAAATATATCCAGAAACTGACAAAATTATTAGTGTAAATAAATATGTACCAGGAACAATTATTTCTGCTTGCTAGTAATTAATGTTCAGAGGAATCAATTTAAATTTTTAAAATTTTTGGCTTTATTATAACATGCTATTTTTCTTTCTTTTTTTTTTTTTGACAGGCAGAGTGGACAGTGAGAGAGAGAGACAGAGAGAAAGGTCTTCCTTTGCCTGCCGTTGGTTCACCCTCCAATGGCCACCACAGCCGGCGCGCTGCGGCCGGCGCACCGCGCTGATCCTATGGCAGGAGCCAGGAGCCAGGAGCCATGTGCTTTTTCCTGGTCTCCC
Organism: Oryctolagus cuniculus; assembly: GCF_964237555.1. NCBI lineage: Eukaryota > Metazoa > Chordata > Mammalia > Lagomorpha > Leporidae > Oryctolagus > Oryctolagus cuniculus. The sequence goes on along the minus strand of NC_091445.1, from coordinate 65,642,070 downwards.
GTGGGGTGCAGGGCCCAAGCACCTGGGCCATCTCCACTACACTCCCTGGCCACAGCAGAGAGCTGGCCTGGAAGAGGGGCAACCGGGACAGAATCCGGCGCCCCAACCGGGACTAGAACCCGGTGTGCCGGCGCCGCTAGGCGGAGAATTAGCCTAGTGAGCTGCGGCGTCGGCCATAACATGCTATTTTTCTTAGAGGCAATTTTATTTTTGCAACTAGTTTTTGAATAGAATTGCTTTATAGATCTGCCAATTAAATAAATCAATTTTAGTCATTAGTATTTTTAAGATTATCTAATATTAAAGTATTTATTTAAGAGTAGAGTATATGGTAACCTTATTCTCACAATTTCTATTTAATGTTTATCAACTCTTATTTTTCTTCCTGTTTTCTAAATGTGGGTGAGATTTTAATTTTTCCCATTGTGAAGAGCATTTGCTGAGTCCCTTTCAATAGAGAAAGTTCTTTGTTTGGAGGCAATTTTTCAATGTTTCATAAAGATTTAATTTTTTTCAACTTTCATTTTTTCTACATGTTTTCTATATATTTTATATTCTTTCAACATACACTTTCTCAGTTTCTTATTCTTTCTTTCCATTGTTTGTCTCCTTTTGCTCTACTTTCTTGAGGATTTCCTTAAGTTAATCTTCCAACTCTTCCATTGAGTACTTCATTTTTATTGAAGTTTAAAAAGATTTATACAAACTATTTTCTTTCTTGTTTTTCCTTGTTATCTAAATGCTTGTTTTGATTTGTGGAATCTATTCTTTTCATGGAGACAAAAATGTTCTCTTTGTGGGAATATTAATAATTTTATTTATTCATATTGCAGTTTTTCTGTTCTCTGTATAGCATTGTTTTTTTTGCACGCTAATATTTTTAGGTGGCTTTTTCAGTCTCTACTGATTGTTCATGATTCAGGATGGGGGTCCTCAAAGCTGGTTGGAAAATCCAAGTTCATGAATGATGCCTGTAGAATTTGAACATCTCCATAGGGTGATCAATACCTTACACTTTTCTGGTTTCCTTACTCGCTATGAATATTTGGCTTTCATGATTTTCTTATGTTGTTTACGCTGGTCATCTGCTTTTCAACTTCCAGCATGCTGTTACTGTTGTGTTACTGTTGTGTCCCCTGCTGCTCTCTGCATCTTTATGGATTAAATTTTTTTTCTTGTAATTTTGCCTGTGTTCCAGGATTGAGTAAAATTATAGGATGTGTTCAATCTGCAATCGATCTTAATCTTTATATAAATTCAATTATATTCTAATCTGTCCATGATTTTTTTTTCTTTTTAAGTTTTAAGGATTTTATTCAGTGAGAGAAATGTGCAGGAGAGTGAGGGCTTTATTTCGGGGAGAAAGAGAAGTCTAGAAGCTAAGTTGGGTCCATACCAAGTGGAGGGCAGGCCAGGAGTGAGCCATGTGCAGCAAGCATGCATGCAGGAAAGCAGGGAGCAGGTGACCTGAAGGCCACATGCACTGAAGGTATGGGGCAACAAAGGCAACAAAAAAAGGGAGGGGCCCATCTTGTTCCAGGCCTTTTATCCACTTCCAAAGGGAGTGGTTATGTAGCCTGATTGGCAGGTGGGCATATAGGGGGGCATGAGATCACACAGGAGTGTGATGAAGGCATCATCTTCCAGCTCACAAACCTTATCAGTTTTATCCTCTCTGTCTGCCTACATCCTCTTTGCCACCTTGGAGAGATTCCAGCCCTTAATCCTAAGGGATGTTGAAGGGCATAGAATCATCATATCTTCTATAGCTGCTTCCTGCTTATGAGAGGCATAGTGCAGGCACTGCCTGTCCTGGGTCTGGAAGGCTCTGCTTATCTCATCTAACAAATTCACTTTATGAGCTGGTGTGGTGGAATGAGAAAGCCATGCCAAGATGGCTGTTGGCAACAGAGCCTGCCTGCCAACAGGCTGTGATTGGATGGCTTCAGAAACCACATGACCCCGGAGCCTGCCTGGAAACAGGCTGTGATTGGATGACTTCAGAAACTACCTGGCAACAGGCTGTGATTGGTTAGGTCATAGACCGCACCTTGACCAGATTGACTGCCTTGGCTATATAAGCTGCTGAACCAACTGAAATAAATGAGTCTGCAGGCTGCTTGCCTCTGGCCTGCTTTCACTCTACTCCCGGAGTCTGTGTGGTGACTCCGCACCTCTTGCCCCCACCACACTCCTCCTCTCAGACCGAATCTACTGCAACAAGCTGGAGCATTTTTGGTCACTGCCAGTGGCTGTGTCCCCTGCATGGTGTCCATGATTTTTCTAGTGCCTTTTTGGTGGTTTGTAATTTCTTCAACTTTGGGCTTGTCTCATCATTTAACACATCCCTTCTCGATTCCCACTTCTATAGAAGTTGTTTATCTTGTTCAAAGCAGAAATATTGCTATTAAGTAGCTGTGTATTTCCAACGGTATCTCATTTGCTCAAAACCAGTTTTCATGTTAATTTCTTAGCTTGGGGATTCCTGCTCTCAATAAATCATGTAAACTCTGATTGTGTGTGTGTGTGCGTGTGCGTGTGTGTGTGTGCAGCCATGGATATCACTTCCTCATGATAGAATTTTCTTGTAGTTATTTCCATCCAGAGAGTTTCATTATGGTTTTCTAGGTTGGTGGAGCTGCTTGCCCCATTCTTTCAGACTCCTGGCTTGAGGCCGAAGAGGCAATTTCAACTCATAGCTTGTAAGGACTCAACACTGTAGGTTTTAGTTTGGCTTCTTAAGAAGCAGATGTTGAGGTAAAATATTGTGTGAAAACGATTTGTTAGTAAGTGCTTCCAGGATGATTAGAAGTACAGAGAAATGAGATAGGAAAAGGTACTTTCTTGGCCCAGCAAGAGCACAGTTATCTGTCGCTCCCCCTCTTCGTGGAGGAATGACACTAAACCCTGCCTAGGCTTCATATCCGAGTCATGGCACCATTATGTCGCTCCCCCTCTTCGCGGAGGAACGACACAGGACCCTGCGCTGTTCTTTTGTCTGCTCGGCCCTTCCTGGGTTTGCTGCTGGTTCTTCCTGGGTTGGCTACCATCCCTTCCACCTCCGTGGAAGGGCGGTTCCCCCTGCCACTTTCCCCACTTCCGCAGGGGAGCGGCACACCACCGGCCGGCTCTCTGGGGGGCTGCACAGGTGTTCCCCTTAGATGTTCCCCTTAGATGTTCCTGGTGCATGCCGTCTCTCTCCTCCTTTATAGTCCTCCTCTGCCAATCCCAACTCTGCTGCCCACACGCCGAGTACGCTGCTCTCCTCCAATCAGGAGCAGGTCCTGCTGCTTATTGGTTGAACTGGAGGCAGCTGTGTAGAAGCTGTTTCCTCCTCTCCCAGCGCCATATTGTGGGAGAGCAGATGCATAAAATAAGTCTTAATTCGAGTAACAGTCTAGTCCCAGTTGCTCCCCACAGTTATCAAGCAAAGTTTCATGGGGAGAACCGTGGCTCAGTGCTGAAGTGCAGGTTTAAAGGTCGTATCTTAGAGCCCTCTTCATCAGAGGAAATTACAGAATTGATCATTAGTTAGAGAATTCTCCAGGAGTGGTATACATTTCCAGGAAGCTTGAGCTTTACAGTAGTTTTCAAAGGGGATCTAGCAGCCTGAGGTCACCTCTCAAAGACATGCAAATGCCACATATTGCAGAAAAAGCACACAGAGAGGTTGCATACAGGCATTGGTAAAGAGTTCAAAGGAATGTGGGTTGAGTAATGGTGACATTTATTTGTATCCTGTGGCTTGTCTGTCTCTGGGGCTAGGCACTCCTACTCCTCTCCTTAGCCTGTATTTGGGTCTAATCTCTCTCTACTGCTGTCCTTGCATGTGAGAGAACCTCCTACCCACCAGCCTCCATCTTTTCAGTCACTTTATTTGTTGGGATTTGTGCATTGCCTTTCTTTTTTCTATATGAAAACTCATAACAAGGGTTGTATTTTCCTTATTTTTATGAGCTTGAAGCAAGAAATTTTGTTCACTTCAGCACAGACTATCATCGTACAAGACCTGTGATGTAGTATTTATCACTTAAACAAAAATGGCCACATTTCACTGTGTGTAAAGTGATGACTTGAGTATAAACAAGAAAATAATTTAGATTCTCTCAGAAAGCACATTCCAGAAAGTCCTGGAAAGATTTGAGAAATATGGTGATTTGGCCTGCAGGTACTGTGTTTATTTTCACCAGGTTTGCCTAGTTGAAGACTATTAGGTACTAGGATGATAAAATTGTGAATGGAATAATTTGTAAAAATGATGTCTTTGAGCTTTATATTTCATTTTATTTTAACAGGACAACACAAAGGTTTGTTTGTTTATTAATTAATTAATTTATTACCAAATATAGTTTCATCCTGAGAGTCTAGTATACTTCTTAAGAGTAACAAGAATATATCTTAAGTAACAATAGAGTTATATTTCCTCAAGTTATCTATTTTTCACTTCCTAAAATATCATAGCAATCTGAGAGATACAGGCAAGTTGGATAAATAAAATCACACACAAATGAAATCCAGAATCTTATTATTGCAGCATGGCTCTTCTTTTACAAGGCTTGATCTGATTTGTGAGGATGTGCAGGAAGAGATGGTGTGTGTGTGTGTCTGTGTGTGCGTGTGTGTGTTAAACAGATTTGAATGAATCATGGTTCCTCATCAGTTTGCATCTGGAAGCTTAGGGCTTTAAAATATAGGATGATTTTCTTCTGGAAGCACTTTTAAATGTGTACCTTTATCAAATATAGAATGAGAAAGTGGTGAATAAAAATAATAAAATGAGTAGATGAGCATGCAGTTGACACTGAATTCTTGAGTCTGACTTGGGAGCAGTTCTTGTTTTGCAGTGCTCTTCAGGTTGCAGAGCTCTCTGGAAGATGAAGGCTCTTCATCTGCAGAACTGTGCATGATAATCATACACACTTACAATGTGGTGAGGACCACGTGATATAATGATGAGTAGTGCTTGCCACAGTGCCCAACTCTTGCTTAGAGCTTCATAAATGGCAGTTCCTATGGTTATTACTGAAGCATTGGCTATCAGAATAAAAGTACTAATGGATTACAGGGTATATATTTCTATTAGATAGCTACTTTAAAACCATTAACTTCACATCCACATCATACAGCAGTAAATTTGAATAGTATAGACTTCTTTTCCTTCCCTTCTCATTCTCTCCCTTTCTACCTTCCTCCATCCCTTACTTCCTTCCATAGTACTGTACATTAGATTCAGATTCAGAGCTTGTTAAATACCCCCTCACTGCAATCATACATATCATGAAATCAGGTAATACAATCTCTCGAAACCCCAGTGAAGACAGTAGAAGTTCACAGAAGTCCCTGCAGTAGGCATCAGTTTCAACTTGACCTCTTGAGAAAACACTGCCCTGGCATTTTAAAGAAAAGCTACTTCCTTCTCTTCAAAAACAGCAAAGGCAAATTGTTTCCTAATTCCAGACACCATGGCGCTCTGTGAATTTAACCTATTAATTTACTAAACATGAACTAAAGCACATACTTAGTTCGATATCATAAAATGAATCATAGATTCAAAGCAAACAAATCAACAAATACACAAGCAAACATAATCTGAGGATTTGCATTGCCAAGTAAAATGGCTGATTTTTCTGATATAAACTGTTTGCTCCATTTTTATCATTGAGACCATGGACAAATCCTGCACTAGGTGGGTTAATAATCCCAACTGATTTTTTATTATGGAAGTGCTATACATTATGCACATTTTAAGAAACATGTTCCTAAAGAATATCTGACAGTCAGATAGTTACTGACCATTATTCTTTGCAAATAGACACTTGATGATGATTTCATTATAAAAATAGCTAATGGAAACTTCTTACCCAAACCAAATTTTGTCTTCTGATGCCATTTTTCTAAGCAAACCATAGCATCAACATTTCTCTATCCTTCGTAAATTTCATAGTAGGAAACAGTATAAAACTGATTAAGATGATCAAATTGCCCTTTGGATTAGATAGTACTGTTTCAGAACTGGACCTACTCCTCTATGATCTAGAAAAAGACATACCAGTAATATCTGTAGGAGTTGGACACTTTGGCAGTTTATGACCTTATTGGAAAACCCTCAATTTACATAAATGAGTATACTTGGGACTCTTATTGATCAGATACTATTCTTGACTGTGCTTCTTCTATAAAATGCAGACATTAGTATCATGGACTTTTGTGAGGACTAAATAAAATGATATATTTAAAGTATCTACACATTGCTTGCAAGTACTTGATACCCAGTAAGTAGGGTTCCTGTTCTTGTTGACTTCTAAGTTTGAAAATTTCAGTGGCTAATTCAAAGTAGAAATTGATTAAGTGACTAACATCTAGGGCAGAATATAAAAGAAGATGGAACCTGACAGGCAGAGGTCCTTCGGGATGCCATTGTTGTTACAATAAGACATGATTTGGCATTTTGGTGATATTTTGGTGTATCTGGCATGTTGGGAAAGAGGAAATTTATTGCAACTTTAATGTTTATTATATTTTATAGCACTTCAAATTTTTGAAAAATGGTATTTGTAAATAATGAATATGGTAAACCTTATGATACCAAAATACTTGAAATTTTAGTGGTCTCTGGGTGCAGTTGTGTTGCCAAAATGGCTGGATAACATAGTTTAGCTATCCTTATCCATAGGTGTATTCTAAATCATTTTCTCATAAGTTTCTGACTAGGATTGATTTTTCTTTGGTGAATGTACAATTTAGTAGGCTAAATATTGCATAGCAAATGAGAAGTATCAGTTTTACTAAAATTTATCTCTAATTTATACCCAATAATTCATTTGCAAATAGATTCTGTACTCTTGATAATTAGGATTTTAGTGAACATATATTTTAAGTTATGGTAAAGCACTTTACTGTAAGTATTATTGGAAAGCACTGACCAAAGCCCAACAATCCTCAGGGGTAAGCCAATTAAAACTTTTTAAAAATGTAAATTGCTTACTTCATCTTCTGTGGCATTCATGGAAAACTACCAAGATCAAATACACAAAGAAACCTAGATATGTATAGGGGAGTTACTACAAAGGAGAAAAGTATGATTCTGTGGCTCCATAAATATAATAGGAGACTGACTTGTCAAATTTGGCAGTGCTTCATTGAGAATTATTTTTGAGATTCAGTTTAGGGAGCAGGAAACAGAGTTCCCAAGAAGGGAGATAGTGTATATGTGAGAACCATACAGAGGTATCATGGGAAGAAGACAAATAAGGATACAGCTGCAGGAGTGAGGAACAATTTGCTTTCAGTTGAGGCTTGAAAGAGAAAAAGGGATTTTACAGATAATGTTAAGGATTTGGGTTTTTGTTCTCAAGCAGTTTAAAGCCCACTGAAGGTTGTAAGAAATGGGAGGACATAATCAGATTTGGTGGCTACAGTGTAGAAGAACAGCTCTTAGAAGACAAGGAAACAATTAGGGAGCTATTGTGTAGTCTCGATGAGAGAGTGGTTGTTTTGACCAGAAAGTTCTGAGACTGTGGAGAGAAGTGAAATAATTTGAGAAATACCAATGATAGTTTCACTATGGGGGTAGTTGAGTGGGTGTCAAATCTGACTGTTACTGTTTTATTTAAAGATTGTGGTGCTGTCTTTTAAGAAAGGAAACTATCACATGAGAAGAGGCTAGAGCTCAATCTTCAATAAATTCATTTGAAATGCTCTTGAGAAATCCAAATGCAGTCCTCATGAAGAATTTGGATTTTAGAGAAGAGAATTCATGTCATTTTGTCCTTCTCCTATTTGTGTCTTTTATGTACATTTCTTTTGGATCTTATAAGCTTTTTCCCAGTTCATTCCCTTCCCTTCCCTTCCCTTCCCTTCCCTTCCCTTCCCTTCCCTTCCCTTCCCTTCCCTTCCCTTCCCTTCCCTTCCCTTCCCTTCCCTTCCCTTCCCTTCCCTTCCCTTCCCTTCCCTTCCCTTCCCTTCTCTTCTCTTCTCTTCTCTTCTCTTCTCTTCTCTTCTCTTCTCCTCCCTTTCTCCTTCCTCTCTCCTTCCTCTCTCCTCCCTCTCCCTCTCTCCCTCTCTCCCCCCAGCCCTCTCTGTCTTTAAACACCATTCAATATCACTTTGCTCTTAGTCATCATGCCCCCTCATAATCAGCTTTCCAGAAACCATCATATTCACTGTTTCCATTTTCCTATCTCTTAGTCATGCCTCTACTTAGTCCAGTCCTTGTCTCATCTGATCTTTGCTAAATAGCTTACTTCTCATCTTGTTTGACTTGTCAGGAACATTTTGTGCTGGCTGATTCTTTGACACTTGAGTCACTATGTATGATTGTCAGATTAACTTGATATTTTAAAGGTGTATTAAATTCAATGCATCTAAACACAAACTTTTGGTCTATATTCAAACCTAAAGGATCTTTAGTGAATGGCTCACAATTTACTCCATTGCACAAATCAGAAAACTAGGGTCTATTCTAGACTTTTAAGATTGTTTGTATTGCCTTCACCCAGTATTCACACATTGTCAACGTCATTTCTACGTTCTAAATATGAGTCTCCTTCCTTCCTTTTGATTGCCATCATTCTAGTCCGAGGTTGTCAACCATGACACTATTGACATTCAAGACTGGGTAAGTCTTTGTTGGGAAGGACTGTCTTGTGCATCGTAGGGTGTTTAGTAGAATTCCATGCTCTACCCACTGCATGCTGGTAGTTTCACTACCCTCACATGTGACAATCAAAAATGTATTTAAACATTGTCGTAAGTATCTCGGTTGGGGGGATTGTCCTCACTTGAACAGCTACTGTATTTTAAGTCACCATCCTTTTCTTTGAATTTTTATAGGAAATAACTTCAATGTGTGATAAAACAAAAACATTTACTTATTTGAAAGTCAGAGTGACAGAGAAGGATATAAAAGGAAAAAAAGAGATCTTCCATCTGCTGGCTCACTCTTCAAATGGCTACAATGGCCAGGGCTGGGCGAGGCCAAATCCAGAGCAAAGAACCCCATCCTGGTCCTCTACATGTGTGGTAGGGTCCCAAGTACATGGACCATCATCCACTGCTTTCCTGGGTACATTGGTGGGGAGTTGGATTGGAGGTGGAGTATCTGGAACTTAAACTGGCACTCCAGTATGAGATGATGGTGTTATAAGCAGTGATTTAACCCAGTCTACCACAATGCTGGCCCCCATACATGATTTTTTGGATCTATTCTCCATCCATTGCTACAGTGTTTTTTTTTTTTTTAAAGCATAGATCACTTATAACATTTATCTCTCCCCCCAATTTAAGTCTTTGCAATATTCCTAGGAAAAAAAGCCAAAAAGCACTATGACCTATAGCTATAACTTGATCTGCCACTACTTACCGTTCAATCTCATTTCACATCATTCTGTCCTCATGTTCTGCATACTTTAGCCCTACAGGCCACCCTTCAGTTTATTCTTTCTTCTTCAAAGGCTCCGAACATACTGTTCTTTTTTCTTCAATACACTTTCTTCCCTTTTCCTCTGTCTCTTCATTCTCAGCTTGACCTTCTTAATGTTTCTTTTCTTTCATATTTAAATATACATGTTAAATATATTTTTATACAGAGACTTTCAAGGAATTGACACCTTTAAGAGTACTTCAAGAAATTTATGGAAAATTGAGATTAAGGTTTTTTTGGTGCCAAAATTGAAAAACATGCGTGTTTTTTCACAATACACATTTTCCACCTGCTACTTGAAGATTCTTTGTTGGTATGGATTTCAAAATGTCTTATATAAAAACAAACATGATTTAATCCATTTTATTAATTTTTGAAGTACCTTTGCATACCATCCACACAGCTGTGCAGTTGAATGTGCAAAGGAAGCTCTTCCAGAAATTATTCTTTCAATTTTTCTGTGTATTGTGGGAAATACAATACTTTGATGTGATAGCTCAATAAATACATGTTAATATATCAGCATCTTTCTCATTTCAATCATAAAAAAATTTCTAACATTAAAAGATTGCCTCCCAGGGCTGGTGCCGTGGTGCACTAGGTTAATCCTCCACCTGCTGCTCTGGCATCCTGTATGGGCGCCAGTTCTGTCCCAGTTGCTCCTCTTCCAGTCCAGCTCTCTGCTGTGGCCCGGGAGGGCAGTGGAGGATGGCCCAGTGCTTGGGCCCCTGCACCCGCATGGGAGACCAGGAAGAAGCACCTGGCTCCTGGCTTCAGATTGGCATAGCTCTGGCCATGGCGGCCATTTGGAGAGTGAACCAATGGAAGGAAGACCTTTCTCTCTGTCTCTATCTTTTGTCTGTAACTCTACCTGTCAAATAAATAAATAAATAATCTTTAAAAAAATGAGGTAAGAAAAAAAGATTGCCTCCCAACTCTTTTGTTACATAACATTAACAATATGTACTACTTCTTCATAATGTGTATTTACTTAAGAAATTCAGACACAAGGAAAAAAATGCTTAGGGTCACTAGCCACCAGGGAAATGCAAATCAAAACCACAATGAGGTTTCACTTCACCCCTGTTAGAATACAGAAATCACCAAAAAATAAATGCTAGTCAGGATGTGGGGAAAAAGGTACCCTAATTCATTGTTGGTGGGAGTGTAAACTAGTACAGGCTTTGTGGAAGACAGTATGGAGATACATCAGAAAGCTGAAAATAGATCTACCATATGACCCAGCAATCCCACTCCTGGGAACTTACCCAGATGAAATGAAATCAACATTTGAAAGAGTTATCTGTACCCCCATGTTACAATAGCTAAATACAAATCAACCCAAATATCTGTCAACTGATGACTAGGTTATATATGAAATACTACTCAGCCATAGAAAAGAATGAAATCCTATCTTTTGCAACAATATGGTTGCCACTAGAAACCATTAGGTAGTACAATAAGCCAGTCCCAAAAAGACAAATAACATATATTTCTCCTGATCTGTGGTTAACTAATGGAGTGCCAAAAATATAATGTATAGGAATGAAATTGACAGTTTGAGACTTGATAATTGTTTACAGCCCTTATCTCTACTTTTGAGGGAGAGTGTTATTGTTTTTTTTTTTTCTTACTATTTGTAGAATTCTTTACTGAGCATAGGGATAATCTTAGGACTACGAAGTAAACTGAAATTAGATCATTTTAACATTAAGAGGGAATAAGAGAGCAATGAGGAGGAAGGGTGGGAGTATGTGCTAGAGGGAGGGTAGGGTGGGAAGTATAACTATGTTCCTAAATCTGTATATATGAAATACATGACATTTGTTTACTTTAAATTAAAAAATTTAAAAAGAAATTGCATAATTGGTTGATTAATGTTTGCATTCACCTCCAAGATAGGTACCCATAATCAATCTCAATAACTAGTTGAATGAACAAATTAGTAAGTAATTAAATATGAATCTTAGGTATATAGATTGGATCTCAAATTGTCCTGATAGAATACTTTATTCTGACTGAATTTAGAAAAAAGAGGCACTATGCTAATATTTGATCTATTCATAGTAAATTACTGTCTACTTTGTGCTCTGAAAAATAGTTTAACATATTTTTTAAATAAATTTGTTTATTTGTGTAAGTTTAGATGTGAAACAGAAGTTTCCCTCTTTTTTTATTCCTATCATTACCTGAGAGGGAAACTCTAGCCTATATTTAAACAGATAGATAAACTTGGCTCATGAAATAAATTAGTACAATTAGTTTCAGGCACTTGCCCACAAGTACTTGTAAATTCCATATATAACTATTAATATACTGCAATAAAATTATCTTGGAGCTGGCTTAGAAAAATTTAATATTCAATGAAAGACTGATTCAATAAGTAGTATTTTATAAATGAGAAAATAAAACTTTAAGAGACATAGATGTGGACAGCTAGTCAGTGCTTTTTAGATGTTAAGACTTGGCTTGAAGGTCCTTTAATTTCGTAAGCCCACTAGGAATATGGTTAGTGAAAAGGGATATGAAATACTTTTATGTATTACTATGTTTCTAGTTGAAAATATAATGGTCAACACTTACCTATCTTCTAAACTATTTAGCAAAGTCTAAACATTTTTTTTTTCATTTTCCATGAAAACAGAGAGAAAGCCATAAAGAAAAAACAGATGTTAAATTTTTGTAAACAAACAAACAAAAAAAAGCAGTGATATGATAATCTGGAGTAAATGGGCCTTGTGACTCTTCCATCTTGAGGAAGCATATTTTCCAGGAAAGTATCAATGTTTTGGAATTCTTTGGGAACTCTAATGGCTATTTTCTCATGATCCTATAATGTCTGGTTTCTATAGCATTCTGTCTACCACAATCTAGATACCATCAGGCCATTTATACCATTCATACCGATGTAAAATTGAATGGACAAGTGATTCTCCTCCATTAATTAGCCACTCTTCTTATTTTCCTTTGTAGTGTTGGAAACAATACTTTTAATGTGTTTTAAATTTTAACTGAAATATAAAGTTGTGCATGTTTATGGGGGTCTAAATGATATTTCAATACCTATGGACATTATGTAATGTTCAGTAGGATAAATAAACATTTTTATTCAAAATATTTTATTGTAATTTTTCTTTAATATACAGTATATTATCATTATCCATAGTCACCTTATGTTGCAATAGAACACCCAGAACTGCTTACTCCAATCTAACTATATTTTCATGGCCATTACTCAACCTTTCTCCATCTCTCTCTGACCTACACTCCCTGGCTTCTGGTCACCACTATTATACTCTCAACTTCTATGATCCTATATTTTTTTTAGATTCCACATGTAAATGAGATCATGCAGTACTTGTCTTTTTTTGTGCTCAGCTTACTTCACTTAAGATAATGACCTCCAGTTCTGTTCATGTTGTTACAAATGACAAGATTTCATGCTTTTTTGGCTGAATAGTATTCCATTGTGTATATGTGTAACACATTATTCATGATGGATAAAGTTGATGGACGCTTAGGGTGATTCTGTATCTTGGTTTTAAAATTTTGTTGCAATAAACATGGAGTGCAATGTCTCTTTGACACGATGATTTCATTCCCATTAAATCTATACCCAGCAGTAGCCATTCTATTTTCAGTTTTTGAGGAATTTGCATGTTTTCCACATGGCTATACTCAGATCCTTGCCAGGGGTGTATGACAGCTCTCCCTTTTTTTCTGCATCTCTGCCAGTATTTGGTATTTCTTTTTGATATTAGCTATTTTAAGTGTAGAGATATATTTCATTGTAGCTTTGATTTGCATCTCCCTGGTGATCAGTAATGTTGAGCTAGCTTCTTTTCATAAATCTGTTGTCCGTTTTCATTTCTTCTTTTGAGAAATGTCTATTTTGATTTTGTGCTTATTTTGAAATCAGATTATTTTTGCTTTTATGTTGAGTTTTTGAGTTCCTTATGTGTTCTATAAGTATAATCCGCTGTCAGATGAAGTTTGCAAAAATTTTAGATTGATTCCCCATTCTGTAGGATGTTTTTTCACCCAGTTGAATGTTTCCTTTTCTGTGCAGAAACTTCTTACCTTGATACAATTCTGTTTATCTGGTTCTGCTTTTGTTCCTTTGTTTTTGCAGTCTCATACAAAAATAATCATTTCCTAAATGGATGGTTTGAAGCATTTCCCCTGAGATTTCTCCTAGTAATTTTATACATTCAGATCTTACATTTAGGTCTGATGCATTTTAAATTTATTTTTGTATAAGATAAGAGAAATGTGTTTAGTTGCATATGGATATCCAATTTATCCAATTTTCCTAGTCTCATTTATCTAAGAGACTTTATTTTCCTCAGGGTGTGTTCATGTCATCTTTGTCATAAAACATAAAATTATTTCCTGGGTCTCTTTGCTGTTCAGTCGGTCTATGTGTCTGTTTTTATGACAGTACTGCTATTTCATTTACAATGCTTTGTAGTATGTTTTGGAGTTGGTACTATTCCTCAATATTTTATTTTATTTTTTATTACTGCAGTTACTATAAATGTGATGGCTTTCTTGTTTTCTTTTTATTTTCTTTGTTTTACGTCTAGTCTGATATTGACCTATTGAAATTCTGTTGACTTTTAAAACATTTTTATTTATTTGGGAAGTATAGAGACAGAGACAAAGAAAGTTTCTGTCTGCTGTTTCACTCCCCAAATGCCTGCAACAGGTAAGGATTCAGCTGGGGTGAAGCCAGGAACTGGTATGTCCATCCAGATCTCCTTCATTGGTGGCAGGAGTCCAACTATCTGAGCTGTCACCATGGCCTCCCATATTAGTAGCAAATTAGAATAGGAAACCTGCCTGAATTTGAACCCAATCACTCTAATGTGGAACATGGCATCTTAACTATAGTCTTAACCAGCAGTATAAATGCCCACCCATGTTTAGGGTTTTTGCTTCTATCTTTTTAAGAAATATTGACCTATAGTTTTCTTTTTGTGGTGAAAAGAGGATTTTGGTATCAGGGTAATTTTGGTCCCATAGAATGAAATATGGCATGTTTATAAAATGACTTTTAAAGATTTATTTATATATTTAAAACAGAGAGAGAGAGAGAGAGAGAGAGAGAGAGAGAGAGATTGTCCATCTGCTGGTTCACTCCCCAGGTAGCTACAATAGCCAATACTGGGACAGGCCAAAGTCAGGAGCCAGGAGCTTCATCTGGGTCTCCCCTATCCAAACACTTCAGCCACATTCTGCCGCTTTTCCCAGGCCATTAGCAGGGAGCTGTATCAGAAGTGGAGTAACCGAGACATGAGCCAGCACCCATACATGATGCTGGCATCACAGGTGGTGATTTTATTTACTATATCACAATGCTGGCCCCATCTCTACAAGATTTTGAGAAAAATTTTAAGATTAGTATTAATTCTTCTTTAAATATTTGCTAGAATTGACTAGATAATCCACTATTTTGTGGGATTTTTTTTTTATTACAAATTGAATGTTTACCTCTTACAGGTCTAATCTGATTTTCTGTTTCTTATTCAGTATTTATAATTTGTGTGTTTCTGGAGATCTGCCCACATTGCATTATCAAATTTGTTAGCATAAAGTTGTCAATGATATTCTCTTATAATTCTTTCTATTTCTGTAATGATGGTAGTGATGTCTCCATTTTCATTTCTGATAATCATTTATCTTCTTTTATTCTTGGTAATTCTGTCAATTTTGCTGATATTGTTGAAAAAAAAAAACCTAAATTTTGTTGCTCTTTCCTTATTTTATTTAATTATTTACTTGACAGGTAGAATTACAGACATTGAGATAGAGAGAGACAGAGAGAAAGGTCTTTCTTCCATTGGCTCACTCCCAAAATGGCTGCAACAGCTGGAGCTGCACCGATCCGAAGCCAAGAGCCAAGAGCCAAGAGCCAGGTACTTCTTCCTGGTCTCCCATGCGGGTGCAGGGGCCCAAACACTTGGGCCATCCTCCACTGCCTTCCCGGGTCACAGCAGAGAGCTGGGCTGGAAGAGGAGCAACCGGTAATAGAACCGATGCCCATATGGGATGCCGGTGCCACAGATGGAGGATTAACCTAGTCTACCACAGCACCAGCCCTGTTGCTCTCTTATTTTTCTAATCCCAATTTTATTTCTCTCTGCATTAATCATTATTATTTCTTTCCTTCTTCTTCTTCTTCTTCTTCTTCTTCTTCTTCTTCTTCTTCTTCTTCTTCTTCTTCTTCTTCTTCTTCTTCTTTTTTTAACAGGCAGAGTTAGAGAGAGACAGAGAGAGACAGAGAGAAAGGTCTTCCTTTTCCGTTGGTTCACCCCCAAAATGGCCGCTACAGCCAGTGCGCTGCGCTGATCTGAAGCTTGGAGCCAGGTGCTTCCTCCTGGTCTCCCATGGGGTGCAGGGCCCAAGCACTTGGGCCATCCTCCTCTGCCCTCCCGGGCCACAGCAGAGAGCTGGACTGGAAGAGGAGCAACCGGGACAGAATCCGGTGCCCTGACCGGGACTAGAACCCGGGGTGCCAGTGCCACAGGCGGAGAATTAGCCTAGTGATCCACGGCACTGGCCTCTCCATTCTTCTTTCTCCAGGTTTAGTTTCTCTTGCTCGGTTCTGAAGTGTATGGATATTTATCCTTTTTTGCGTATATGACATGGAATGATTGTCTTTCAGTGTATAGATAGTATTTTCTTTCCCTTATGAGGTCTTATACAGAAAATTAAATTTTATGTAATATAATTCATCATTTTTCTTCTTTGTGTCATGCTTTTTATGTCATTCCTAATACTTGGTTGAGAAACATTTTTTCCTCTTAATATGGATGTCTAATTATTTCAACAAATTTGTTGAAAAAATTACACTTTTTTGTTGAATTGCCTTTTTCTTTTGTCAAAATCCCCGTGGCCATATTGTGTCAGGCCATTTCTGAGCTCTAGTCATTTCCATCAGGTGTCTATCCTTCAGTGCTGCCAGATCTTCTTGATTATTTGAGCTTTGCCTTAAGTCTGATGGTGTGACTCCCACAATCTCGTTATTTTTGAGAATTGCTTTGACTTTTCTGATTTTCTTGACATTTGGTACAAGTTTTGGAATTAATGTATATCTACAAAATTCATACTATTTTTTAAACCAAAATTATATTAAATCTATGAATTTGGAAAGAATTAGTATCTTCACTCTTTTACATATTCCAGTCAATGGACATGATGTATGCTTCTATTTCTTCGAATCTTCTGTGATTTTATTCATCAGCATATTATGGTATTCAGCATACACATTCTGCCTGTATTTGTTAGATTCTTATATAATTATGCAGTAGCTTTTGATTTATTCTAAATAGTATTGCTTTGTTAATTTTGCTTTCAAGTTGCTTATTGCTAGTAAATAGAAATATAATTAATTTTTATGTAACCCCTGTATCCTGCTAACTTTGCTAACAGGTATCTTCCACTATGGTACATTTTACTTCTTCCTTCTCATTTTGTGAAGCTGTCATTTTCTTCTCAAGCTTTATTGCATTGGGTAGGACTTCCAATACAGTATTTTTTTTTTTTTTTTTGACAGAGTGGACAGTGAGAGAGAGAGACAGAGAGAAAGGTCTTCCTTTGCCGTTGGTTCACCCTCCAATGGCTGCCACGGCCAGCGCGCTGCGGCCGGTGCACCGTGCTGATCCGATGGCAGGAGCCAGGTACTTCTCCTGGTCTCCCATGGGGTGCAGGGCCCAAGCACCTGGGCCATCCTCCACTATACTCCCTGGCCACAGCAGAGAGCTGGCCTGGAAGAGGGGCAACTGGGACAGAATCTGGCACCCCGACAGGGACTAGAACCCGAAGCCGCAAAGCAGAGGATTAGCCTAGTGAGCAGTGGCGCCGGCCACCAATACAGTATTGAGTAGGAATAGGGGAATGAGAGTAGACATTATTGTATTTTTCTTTACCTTAAGAAGAACATTCAATTTTCAGCATTAATCATAAAACATTAATCATACAGTTAGCTGAGGATTTTGTTACTGTTGTTGTTTATAAAGCTGAGAAATTACCCTTCCATGTTTTATTCATAGCTTTCTAGCATTTTTTATGTGAAAGGATATTAAATTTTGTTTTTTTCTATATCATTTGATATGCTCATGTAGTTTTTTTCTTGTATGAATACAGTGAATTGCATCAATTGATGTTTGAATGTTAAAGCAGCCCTGATTTTATGGGAAAAAAACCCAATTATTTTTTTTTATTTTTTTTAACTTTTATTTAATGAATATAAATTTCCAAAGTACGATTTATGGATTACAATGGCTTCCCCCCCATACCATCCCTCCCACCCACAACCCTCCCCTTTCCCACTCCCTCTCCCCTTCCATTCACATCAAGATTCATTTTCGATTATCTTAATATACAGAAGATCAGCTTAGTATACATCAAGTAAGGATTTCAACAGTTTGCTCCCACACAGAAACATAAAGTGAAAAATAATAGGTGATTTTTTTTAATGATGATGAAATCAGATCAGACCTATTGTCATGTTTAATCCCAGTGAGAGTCAAGTTGGGAGTTGATAATTTCTTTTCTTTTCTTTTTTTTCTTTTTTTTTTTTTTTTTACAGAGGATCAGTTTAGTATGCATTAAGTAAAGATTTCAACAGTTTGCACTCCCATAGAAACACAAAGTGAAATATATTGTTTGAGTACTCGTTATAGCATTAAATCTCAATGCACAGCACATTAAGGACAGAGATCCAGGCACTTGGGCCATCCTCTTCTGCCCTCCCGGGCCACAGCAGAGAGCTGGACTGGAAGAGGAATAACCGGGACTAGAATCAGGGTGCCGGCATCGCAGGTGGAGGATTAGCCAAGTAAGCCACTGCACCGGCTGAATGTCTTTATTTTAATTATATCTTGTAGGACATTTTTGCTAGGTATGGAATTACAAATAGTTTTCTCTTTCTTTAGAATCCTAAAAATGTTTTCCAGTGCATTTTTCCCTTTTGGTTTCTGTTTGCAAATCTATGGTCATTAATCATTATTCTATTAGTAATGCATCATTTTTCATGTTTATGGTTCATAATTTCTTCTTTGGTTTGGCTGTTAGCAGTTTGATTATGATGTGTCTGTCTACAAATTTCCTTGAACTTACTTTGTTTGGAGTTTGCTGGACATTTTGATTATGTCGTTTGCTCAGTCTTGGAAGTTTCATATATTATCGCTTCTAATATTTTTATACATCAAACTTTGCTTCTGGGTTCTTTTTGACAGTATATTTTGCTATTTTGCCACAGGTTCTTGCTGAGCTGTGGTTTCAACTTTACTGATTATTTTGTTTTTACTTATTTGGAAAGCAGAGAGAAAGAGAGAGAAACCGATCTTACCAAATACCCACAACACAGATCAGGGTAACTGATAGAATCCCTAAAATGTAATGTTTTGAAGTAAAATTAACATTTTGATATTTGCTGATTGTTTATAACCTTTGTCTCTACTGTTGAGGAACAGTGGTTTTTTCTTCTTTCTATTTGTTGAACTCTTTACTAAGTGTAGGGTTAATCTTATGAGTATAAAGTAAGCTGAAAATAGACCTTTGTAAAAATTAAGAGTAGGTATAGGAGAGGGAGGAGAAAGAATGGTGGGGGCATGGCTGGGAGAGGGGGTAGGATGGAAGTATCACTGTGTTCCTAAAACTGTATTATGAGATACATTAAATTTGTATGCCTTAAGTAAGATATTTAAAAAAATACCCACTACAGTGAGCACTAGGCCAGGCCAGTGAGGAGTCTAGAACTCATTGGGTCCCCATGTGGGTGGTAAGGACCCGAGTGCTTGAACCGTTACCTGCTTTCTCCCTGGCATGTCTGCCAGCAGGAAGCTGCAATCAAGAGCGGAGCCAGGACTCAAACCCAGGTATTCCGACATGCGATGCTGGTATAACCACTAGAATCTTAACCACTATTCCAAACAATGATCTGATTCCTTTACTGATTTTCTTTTGTCATTGATGTTTTGAGTCCATTCAGTGATTTTTTTATATGGGTTGTTATATTTTTCAGTTGTAAAATTTTCATTTGGGTTTTTTAATATTTAAGAATTTAAAAAACCTAAAAGTGTGATAAAATTACACACTCAAAACTTATTCATGTTCTTCTTTGTTTGTGTCTCTAAACATAAGAGAAATTCAGTTGCCCTAGGTCACCTAAGTTGCAGGTTACAGAAGCTGGAATTTGGTCCAATTATTTTGACTCCACATCCATGCTTCATTTCCTTTTTGCTTACAAATGCTATTGAGGATTTACTATATATATCCCAGTCCAAAGGAGTATACAAATTAAAAGAAGCAATGCATGTACATAAGATAGTATAACAAAGGTACCTATAAATGTACTGTGGAGAGATAAGAAAGTTCACAATCTGCTTGAGGAAGTCAGATCTTACTTTGAGGAGGAGGTTACAAATAGTTGTCTCTCAAATTTTACAAGGGAGCAATGATGCATTTCAGCCAAAGCAAAGGTATGAATATGCCATGTTCAGGGCATGTGCATGCAACTAATTCATCATAAAACCAGAGCAATTCTGCTTCCATATACGTATTACATGACTATTGTACTTGTCAAGGTTCGGACATAGAAAACAGAAACCATCTGAGCTTATTTGAATTGAATGAGAGTTAATATAGGGAACTGAATGTTTTCAATATTAGGAGAAATGTTGGGCTACAATTCCAGGAATGAGTCGCAGGACTTGTGTAATAAGAGAAGTGTATCCTCTGATCAAAAGTGGGGCACAAATTATCCTTACGGTTAGGATTTGGGAAGCTGCTGCTTACCTCCTTGTGCCAGCTCATGTAACTTCTGTAGGAATTCATGGATCAGAGACCCACCACGACTGTTGACTCTAAAACTTCTTAGCTATTATCCATGACGACAGAATTAATTCACTCTCCTAACAGCAATGGAGTGAAGGGTCAGACACTACAACTTTTGCTAATGCTGTTTTAGAAATAAGACCACCACCACTGTTCCTAAGCCTGCCAGTCTTCTGAAACAACAGAAGGGGGACCTCTGTCTCAGTCTGCTACCGAAGTCTATATAAGATCTGAGTCTAAATCACATTTGGAGATTTAGCCTCAGGGGAGTGTGAGAAATGTCGTTTGTTTCCCTGTTTCTGCCTTATAGTGAAGTCAACTGAAAGGGCTGGAAGGTTGTTGAGAGAGTTGCTCTGCCATTTGTGCCCTGGCTATTATTTTTATGGAAAAAAGATGAATTGCATGAGTACTGATACCTCTAGGGCCATCACCTTCATATAGTATGCCCTGTTTTTCTAACGGTGTTCCCTTTTTCTCAACAATGGTTTAGACTCCTCTCTAGGAGTTATTTGTACAAGTAGTGTTTACTTTTGTGAACCATATCGATCATGATGAATGTTTGCATTGAATTCAAATGGTAGACTTGGTACTAAATAATGGTGAGTAAGGTTGTGCAGGGAGTTGCTAAGTTGAGTAATACTGTTCAGATTGGAAACGTGACTTTCAGTTAGAGCATTGTCACAGTGGAGAAAACAGTCCCGGTGTGGCAGTTCCAGCCAACTGCCTCACCCCAGATTTCCTGCTATGTCTCAATCATTAACTCAGGCATTTACTGAATATTTAACATGTGCAATGGCTGTGCAGTGTAACATTTTGAATTTATAGTTATACATTACTTTGTAGAACTTTTACAAAGAGATTTCCTATTTATTTTCTTAAGCAATGTGCATAAACATATTATGCATAACACTTAATTATATATTATTTAATATGTATGGCAATTTTATTTTTCAAAAAGAAAGGGAATAAACATGCTAACCAAAGGAGTAGCTCTACTGCATATTTTGTTTTGAGAAATTTCTTTAGTATGGTCAATCCCATTCATATTATCCAATTAGACTAATTCTATCTTTACTTGTGATTTTTGACACACATGATTTCTAGGTTATGTAGACATTAGAAAATTACAACTAAAGATCTTGTTTCTTTGCTTGAATCTCATGAAAAATTCTATATTTTTTCACTACTAGTTATTATCTTTAAATGCTCAATAGCTTCTTTCAAAGATTTTTCAAAATTGAAATTTGAAGTTTCATCTTAATTGTACAGTGTATTTCATTAAACACAAGTCTACTTTATAAGCTGCATGTAAAGCTATATTACTTTATCTTTATACTCTTTAATTATGGCAAAGCTGCCTTTGCATATATCATTTTCATTGCTATAGGTGGTAAATATTTTATATTCCATTGAATCTATCTTTATCTTCTGTCTTTTTGGCAATCCTCATAGAATTCTATCAAAAGCTACAAAATTTAATGTTTATATAATTCAAAATTTATTATTTTGATGAAGTTTTTTCTAAACATCTTTAAAACTTGAATTTTTCTGCATATCAGCCATATTTCTGATCTTTCTGATTTTTTTCCTATTAAGCCTAAAAGTTGATATAGTTCTGGGAAAGCAACTGCTTTTTTTTTCTTAAAGATGTATTTATTTATTTGATAGGCAAAGTTTCAGACAGAGAGAGGGAAAAACAAAGAAAGAGAGGTCTTCGACCCATTGGTTCACTCCCTAATTGGCAGCAATGGTTAGAGCTGAGCTGACCCAAAGCCAGGAACCAGAAGCTTCTTTCAGGTCTCCCAGGTAGATATGGGGGCCCAAGCACTTGAGCCATCTTCTACTGTGTTTGCAGACCATTAGCAGAGAGCTGGATTGGAAGAGGAACAGCTGAGACATGAACTGGTACCATATGGGTAGCTGGTGCCACAGGCGGAGACTTAACCTCCTATGCCATAATACCAGCCCTGGTAAGCAACTTCTATGCCTTCTTTTTCTTTTTCCTTTTTAAAATATTTATTTATTTATTTGAAAGAGTTGCAGAGAGAGGAGAGAGAGAATCTTCCATCTGCTCTTTCACTCCTCAGATGGCTGCAAAAGCTGTGGCCAGGCCAGGCTGAAGCCTGGAGCCAGGAGCTTCTTCCTGGTTTTACACATGGGTAGCAGGGGCTCAAGCACTTGTGCCATTTTTAGAAGATTTTATATATTTATTTGAGGGGTAGAGTAACAGACAGAGAAAGGGAGAGACAAAGAGAAAGGTTTTCCATCAGCTGATTCACTCCCCAAATGGTCGTAACAGCCAGAGTTGGGCCGATCTAAAGCCAGGAGCCAGGAGCTTCTTCGGCATCTCCCATGTGGGTGCAGGGGCCCAAGCACTTGGGCCCTCTTCCACTGCTTTCACATACCATTAGCAGAGAGCTGGATCAGAAGAGGAGCAGCCAGGACATGAACTGGTGCCCATATGGGATGCCAGCACTGCAGATGGAGACTTAGCCCACTACACGACAGTGTTGACCCTGCACTTGTACCATTTTCTGCTTCTGTTCCCAGACCATTAGCAGACAGCTGGATTGGGAGTGGAACAGCCGGGATATGAACCAGTACTTGTATGGGATGCTGGTGTTGGAGGTGGCAGCTTTACCTGCTATGCCACAAAGCTTGCCCCGAGCCTTCTTTTCTTGGTATAAAGCATCAGTGAAAAATTTCAATCTCTCTCCCTGTCCATACAACCATCAGTCTTAATCTCTCAACCACCTTTTAGGTGATTTGCAACATCCTGGATATTATTGATGAACATATGGCTATTAAATAGACATAGAAATCTGTTGTCTAGGGGCTGGCATTGTGGCACAGCAGGTTAAGCAGCCACCTGCTGCTCCACTTCTGATCCAGCTTCCTGCAATGTGCATGGGAAAGCAGGGGAAGATGACCGATGAATTTGCACCCTGCAACTTTGTGGGAGATCCAGATGGAGTTCCAGACTCCTGGCTTTGACCTGGCCCATCCCCAGCCACTGCAGCCATTTAGAGAGTGAAACAGCAGATAAAAAATCTTCTTTCTTTCTTTCTTGCTTGCTTTCTTTCTTTCTTTTTTTTTTTTTTTTGACAAGCAGAGTGGACAGTGAGAGAGAGAGAGAGAGAGAGAGAGAGAAAGGTCTTCCTTTTGCCGTTGGTTCACCCTCCAATGGCCGCCACGGCCGGCACGCTGCAGCATGCGCACTGCACTGATCCGATGGCAGGAGCCAGGTGCTTCTCCTGGTCTCCCATGGGGTGCAGGGCCCAAGCACTTGGGCCATCCTCCACTGCACTCCCTGGCCACAGCAGAGAGCTGGCCTGGAAGAGGGGCAACCGGGACAGAATCCGGCACCCCAACCGGGACTAGAACCCGGTGTGCAGGCGCCACAAGGCGGAGGATTAGCCTATTGAGCCGCGGCGCCGGCCAAAATCTTATGTCTGTCTCTCCCTCTCTCTGTCCATCCTTGCAGTCCCGATCACTCCATTTTCTTCCTGTTTATTCTGGCCTCTCAAGCTTATTAGGGATATGACTGATTCATTATAATTAGTGTTATTGTTATTTGGAAAAGTTTCTTAACCATCTTTCCTTAAAAAATTAATAAACCTGAGGAAGAAAAAGCCTATAATAGTATCAGAAGTCTACCAGTTTGGGTCTCATGATCTGTTAGCAATTTCCTGATAAAAAGCTTCATCCTAAGTTTGTCCCTAATAAAATAGAATTCACTTTCTTTTCCTTGAAAACCTAATGCTTATTTATCTAAGAGCAAACTATAACTTGATGGAAATTATCAGGTTCAAAATTTGATTAAATCTTTCCATGGTAGTCAGCTTATAGTAGATACCTATATTATATATTTTATTTATTTATTTAGTAAATATAAATTTCCAAAGTACAGTTTATGGATTACAATGACTCCTCCCCCCATAATTTCCCTCCCACTCACACCCCTCCCATTTCCCACTCCTTCTCCCATTCCATTCACATCAAGATTCATTTTCAATTATCTTTATATACAGAAGATCAATTTAGTATATATTAAGTAAAGATTTCATCAGTTTGCACCCACACAGAAACACAAAGTGTAAAATACTGTTTGAGTACTAGTTATAGCATTAATTCACATTGGACAACACATTAAGGACAGATCCCATATGAGAAGTAAGTACACAGTGACTCCTGTTGTTGACCTAACAATTTGACACTTTTGTTTATGGCGACAGTAATCTCCCTAGGCTCTTGTCGTGAGTTGCCAAGGCTATGGAAGCCTTTTGAGTTCGCCGACTTTGATCTTATTCTGACAGGGTCATAGTCAAAGTGGAAGTTCTTTCCTCCCTTCAGAGAAAGGTACCTCCTTCTTTGATGTCCCTGTGCTTTCCACTGGGATCTCACTCACAGAGATCTTTCATTTAGGCATTTAGGTCTTCTTCTTCTTTTTTTTTTTTTTTTCCAGAGTGTCTTGGCTTTGCATGCCTAAAATACTCTCATGGGCTCTTCAGCCAGATCTGAATGCCTTAAGGGCTGATTCTGTGGCCAGAGTGCTATTTAGGACATCTGCCATTCTATGAGTCTGCTGTGTATCCCACTTCCCATGATGGATCGTTCTTTCCCTTTTTGATTCTATCAGTTAGTATTAGCAGACACTAGTCTTGTTTGTGTGATCCCTTTGACTCTTAGACCTATCAGTGTGATCAATTGTGACCTGAAATTGATCACTTGGACTAGTGAGATGGCATTGGTACATGCCACCTTGATGGGATTGAATTGGAATCCCCTGGTATGTTTCTAACTCTACCATTTGGGGCAAGTCCAATTGAGCATGTCCCAAATTGTACATCTCCTCCCTCTTTTATTCCCACTGTTATATTTAACAGGGATCACTTTTCAGTTGAAATTTCAACACCTAAGAATAATTATGTGTTAATTACAGAGTTCAACTAATAGTACTAGAACAAAAAAAATACTAAAAGGGATAAAGTATTACATTGTACATCAACAGTCAGGACAAGGGCTGATCAAGTCACTGTTTCTCATAGTGTCCATTTCACTTCAACAGGTTTCCCCTTTGGTGCTCAGTTAGTTGTCAGCGATCAGAGAGAACATATGATATTTGTCCCTTTGGGACTGGCTTAATTCACTCAGCATAATGTTTTCCACATTAAATTTTGTAGCTTTTGATAGAATTCTATGGTTATCGCCAAAAGGACAGAAGATGAAGATAAATTCAATGGAATATAAAATATTTACCACCTATGGCAATGAAAATGATATATGCAAAGGCAGCTTTGCCGTAATTAAGGAGTACAAAGATAAAGTAATATAGCTTTACATGTAGCTTTACATGTAGCTTATAAAGTAGACTTGTGTTTAATGAAATACACTGTACAATATCTCCATGGTAGTCAGCTTAGAGTAGATACCTATATTATGTCTCAGTAAAATCACCGAAGTGATCATGTCTGAATAGTTTGATTGCAATGCAAGAGAGGATAAATAACTATTAAATGTTACTTAAATCAAAGAAGTCAAGGAAAAAGTGGGCACAAAGTTACAGTGGGTAAGTGTTTACAGGAAAAATCCAAATCCAATTGGAATCCCAATAGGATTTTGACAGAAGACCCTAGCAGGCTATTCTTGAATGCACAGAGTATGCTGAGTATGGTGGTTAACTTTGTAAGTCATCTATTCCAACTATAGATTTAATTTAGTTTGACATATTCTTTTTTTTTTCAAATTATTTATTTAATTGAAAGAGTTACACAGAGAGAGGAGAGGCAGAGAGAGAGAGAGAGAGAGGTCTTCCATCTGATGGTTCACTCTCCAGTTGGCTGCAACGGCTAGAGCTGTGCCGATTTGAAGCCAGGAGCCAGGAACTTCTTCTGGGTCTCCCATGCGGGTGCAGGGTCCCAAGGAGTTGGGCCATCTTCTACTGCTTTCCCAGGCCATAGCAGAGAGCTGAATTGGAAGTGGAGCAGCTGAGTCTCGAACCGGTGCCCATGTGGGATGCTGGCACTGCAGACCAAGGTGTTAACCCACTGCGTTACAGCACCGGCCCCAGTTTGGCATATTTCTACAGTGTTCTGGTCAGTCAGACTACACATGAAACATTTTGATAATTTATCAAAAGACCTGTAAAGGAGCTGTGAGAGAAAAAAAGAGCAAACAACAAATAAATATAATTTCTAGAGTTCACAGAAGTACAGGTTGACAACAAAAGAAAATAAATCATATGGTATCCTATTGTCAGTTTTCTTCATATCAGTTTAGAGCAGCTGGCCTGATATCTAAAATTACATAATAGATTGTAATTTTTGCCTCTACAATGTATGTGAACTAATGAAGAAATCATACCTTTCATTCAGTATGTTGTGATAAGAAAACTGAAAATATACCTTATTATATAATGTTTAGGACCACTGGGGTATAAAAGCAGGGCAAAGACATGGAGGCACCACTTTAAGCCCAGCAATTATAATTCTTCATGTTCATGTCTTGTGCAGTTGGAGTGAGTTGTTATTTTTTATGTCCTATAATTATGCTCCAATGTATAATATAGTATTTTCTCCCATCATTTACATATTTGATCTTTTGACTGATCTTAGGTTGGTTTTCCATTTATTGATAAAATTTCTTTTCAAAATTATCTCTATTTCTTTAATTTTCAGTAATTCTTTCTTATTATTCTCTAGCTTTTCTTTGTGTGAAAAAGTTAATAATGTCCTGAAGTGAATTTGGACATTCATAAATATATGTGCTTTTTGGAAATTAATTAGTTAAATCTTTATTTACATATTATAATCCCAGAACACGCCCCTTATTTTTAGTTTGCCAATGAATTTCCCTTCCCACAAAACTTTGAATGTAAAGTGTCTTCTTTTTTGGTTTCTGACTTTGTAGCTGAAATTCTCTGTGGGATGTTTACTAACTATTAGTAGGAATCTAGCAATTTTAATTGTTTAATGTAGTTCATAATTCTTCATGGATTTCGATTTAACTTGATTGATGAAAGATGATCATTCCATAACTACTATGGAATAGCCCCTGAGTTCACCAAATAGTTTTATATAAACTAGGTCTCAATGATTTCATGCTTCCAAACAATTAGTTGCTAGGATACTTTTTGTGAAACAATGAACAATTCAGTAGGGAAAAAAAGTAGTCTTGTTTTTTTGCCATGCCACTCCAGTCAAAACAGGTAAACTGTAATAAAAATACAATGATTATGAATCAACAAGCTCTTAACTACTAAAATAATGTAGGAAGCTGTAATCTAATTGGTGCATATGTGCATTTTCTGGGAAGAGAATTAATTACTATTATTAGATTCTCAACACTTTCAGCATTTTTTTTTTGTAACTGGGTAGACACATTGTTGAATATGAATAAATATTAAGTGAATGAATTATAAATAAGTAGCTCTAAAAATGTTGCCTTCATTGTACACAATCTAGGAATGAGCAAGAGTCATATTTTTCCCCTTGAATTTTGCTTCTTGAAAAACCTGCTTTCCTTCCTTTTTTTTTTTTTTTATTTGACAGGTAGAGTCAGAGACACAGACAGAGAGAAAGGTCTTCCTTCCATTGGTTCACTCCCCAAATGTCCGCTACAGCCGATGCTGCACCGATCTGAAGCCAGGAGCCAGGTGCTTCCTCCTGGTCTTCCATGCAGGTGCAGGACCCAAGCACTTAGGCCATCCTCCACTGCCTTCCCGGGCCACAGCAGAGAGCTGGACTGGAAGAGGAGCAGCTGGACTAGAACCCGGCACCCATATGGAATTCCAACACTGCAGGCAGAGGATTAACTAAGTGAGCCACTCGCCAGCCCCCTACTTTCCTCCCTCCCTTTCTCCCTTCCTTTCTCTCTCTCTCTCTCTCTCTCTCTCTCTCTCTCCCTCTCTCTCTCCCTCTCTCCCTCTCTCCCTCTCTCTCTCCTTCTTCCTTTCTTTTGTTTGTAGTTTCTAGAAAGCAGATATTGGAAGTTCTGATTCTATTCTGTGTCTTGATTTTTCTTTAATTCATTACTTTTTAAAAAATATTTATTTTAAAAGAGTTAGAGTGAGATCTTACATCTGTTGGTTCACAGTCCAGATGGCTACAATAGCAGGTGCTGGGCCAAGCTGTAGCCAGGAGCCAGGAACTCCATCTGGGTCTCCCACATGGTGGCAGGGGCCCAAACACTTTGATCATCTTCTGCTTTTTCCAGGCCAATTGCAAGGAGCAAGATCAGAAGTGGAGCAGCTGGGACACGAACTGGCACCCATAAGGGATGCCAGAATTGTAGGTAGTGCTTTATCTGCTATGCCACAACATCGGCTCCTCTTTCATTCATTCTAATTGTTCATCCCTCTATGATATATTCTGGCAAATTCATCAGTTTGTTCATCCAGTTCACCAATGTACCTTTGGCTCTGTTTCTTCTGCTAGTCATATTATTTAAAAATTTTAATTTTTATATCAATACTATTATCCCATTATATTTTTTGCTTTTCCCAGTAGTTTGAACTTATTCCTTAGACTTGATGGCCTCTTTTTTTTTTTTTTTTTAAAGATTTTTATTTATTTGAGAGGCAGAGTTACAGGAAGAAAGAGGGAGAGATAGAAAAGTCTTCCATCCACTGGTTCACTCCCCAAGTGGCTGCAATGGCCATGGCTGGGCCAATCCAAAGCCAGGAGTTTCTTCTTGTTCTGCCACGTGGATTCAGGGGCCGAAGTCCTTGGGCCATCTTCTACTGCTTTCCCAGGCCATAAGCAGAGAGCTGGATGGAAGAGGAGCAGCCAGGACTCGAAACGATGCCCATATGGGATGCTGGTGTTGCAAGCAGAGGCTCAACCCACTATACCACAACACTGGCCCAGTGACCTTTTTTCGTTTATCTCTCTTCCTGAGCTTACTAATTATTTCTGGCTTGCAGTTTCCTTTTTCTGTTTTGAATATAGTCATGAATTAAAAAGATTATTTTGTACCAACTTTAGAAACATTGGATGTCCGTAGATGAGGCATATATATCCACCACCTTTAAACAAAATTTCTTATATATTTTCTAAACATCATTAGAAGTTGATGACAACTTATTCAAAATAATACTGTCTCTCCTTATATACAAGATTATACAAAAAATATTAGTAGGCCCAAAATAAAACCCAACCAAGAACACTCATACTAAAAATCACTATTATTATTTTTAAGACAATGATAACAGATGACACTCATATAGTGAATAACATATGCCAGGCTG
Source organism: Oryctolagus cuniculus (assembly GCF_964237555.1). Taxonomy (NCBI): domain Eukaryota; kingdom Metazoa; phylum Chordata; class Mammalia; order Lagomorpha; family Leporidae; genus Oryctolagus; species Oryctolagus cuniculus. The sequence goes on along the minus strand of NC_091445.1, from coordinate 65,612,560 downwards.
GATCTTCATATATATTAATTCACACAATGGATAGGTGCTATTTAAACATACAACAAAGCTTGATATAATTTTTTTTGACAGGCAGAGTGGACAGTGAGAGAGAGAGACAGAGAGAAAGGTCTTCCTTTTGCCGTTGGTTCACCTTCCAATGGCCGCCGCGGCCAGCGTGCTGCGGCCGGCACACCATGCTGATCCGATGGCAGGAGCCAGGTACTTATCCTGGTCTCCCATGGAGTGCAGGGCCCAAGCATTTGGGCCATCCTCCTCTGCACTCCCTGGCCACAGCAGAGAGCTGGCCTGAAAGAGGGGCAACCAGGACAGAATCCGGCGCCCCAACCGGGACTAGAACCCTGTGTGCCGGTGCCGCTAGGTGGAGGATTAGCCTATTGAGCCGCGGCGCCGGCCTTGCTTGATATAATTTAGTCCACACAATAGGTAGGTGGGTACTGTTGTAAAGGGTTTCAGCTTCATAGGTCAACAGACTGAGGTACAGAGAAGTTAAATACATTGTGTGAGGTCACACAGCTAGGAAATGGCAAAGCAAGGATTTTAACCCAGTTGATCTAGTACTTGGGTATACATTTTTACATATAATATTAGACTATTTCTAACTTAAGACATTCTCTGTTTTCAGTAATTTGGGATAATATCTCTTTTCCCTTAAAGGACATCTATTGCCCTGGAACAATTCTGGTATAAAGACAAATAAATATCCTCCCAAGAATGACTTCAGAGGTCAGAAAGGAGCCAGGTTTATGGGAATGAGAATTGCATGCTGAGGGACAATTGTTTCTTTTAATGAGATCAAAGGCAATCATTTACCAAATGAGATGGAAGAAGTAAAACAGGTTTAGGTTTTCTAATATTGTTCTTGACAAGAAGGGTAGATGTTTTAGTTTATTTGTTCACCTGAAAAAGATCCAAAAATGAAGGTAATAGCTTTATTATGCCCTATTTCCAAATAGTAGACCCTTTCCTCTCTGCTCAGAATAGACAAAATTTGAAATGTCCATCTTCCAGGTATGATGGAATTCCCTTACATTCAGCCTTTGCCCCTCCTATCAGTTATACCATGGATCTGGAAGCTTTAACTTGGTTGTGATAATGCCTTGTAACAGAAGGATAAGAACTTCTTTCTAGTCTCGGTTTACCTATTAATCAGTATAGTGACTTTAGACAAGTCACTTAACTTTTTTTTTTTCTGCCTCCACCTACTCCTCTATATTATAGCCCTCTAGGACCAAAGTTGAACCTATCTTTGACTTCAGCTTTTCTACCCCTTCTTTCAAGTGGTTGGTAAGAAAATGAGAGTTCCATATTGTTAGTGTAAGTAGAAGACTTATAATCAACACAATTCAGAAATTATGAGCCCCAGGTTGTGTCCCTGTTCCAGTAGGACTAAAGATGGATCCATCCACGTGGAATCTTTGGAAGTTGGGTTACTTCTAAGCTGGGAAGGGGATACTGTGATATAATGAAGCTTTTGGTTAAAGAGACAGAAAATTATTCCAGCTTTACTTATATCATACACACTTAAAAGAGTTTCACATAAATTCCATGGTTAAAATAGGTATTAAGCCTACTACACAGGTCTGTAACTTTACTTTTCTGAGATTACATTGACTGGATTCTCTTCTCTGTGTTATTTTCATCTTCTGATTAATTGAACAAGCAGTAGTACAGGCACCTTATTCACATATGAGTATGCTTGGAAGCAGAAGAGACCATTTCTCCTGTTTTGTTTCCTCATGGTGTGTGTGTGGGTGTATGTGTGTGTGTGTGTGAGAGAGAGAGAGAGAGAGAGAGAGAGAGAATTGATTGAGTGATTGATTCAGTTTGGCTTCAATTTCACTATATGATTTCTTCTGTTTTTATTATTTATTTATTTATTTATTTTGACAGGCAGAGTTAGAAAGTGAGAGAGAGAGAGAGAGAGAGAGAAAGGTTTTCCTTCCCTTGGTTCACCCCCCAAATGGCCGCTATGGCCAGCGTGCAGCGCCGATCTGAAGCCAGGAGCCAGGTGCTTCCTCCTGGTCTCCCATGTGGGTGCAGGGCCCAAGCACTTGGGTCATCCTCCACTGCCCTCCCGGGCCACAGCAGAGAGCTGGACTGGAAAAAGAGCAACCGGGACAGAATTGGCACCCCAAATGGGACTAGAACCCGGTGTGCCGGTGCCGCAGGCAGAGGATTAGCCTAGTGAGCCGCGGTGCCGGCCTGATTTCTTCTTGAGTTCTTGTTTGGAGGTTCTAGCAAGGGACCTCTGCTACTCATATACCCTTGACTGAGGAATGTTCCTCCATAGTGGGGAAGGTCATCCTCTTTTGAGAGAGCACACATCTTTGGGAGGGAATGCACATGGAGTGGTGAGGGAGGAAGGGGACAACCACCTAGCCAGCCAGATCTGCGGAATCAACCCTGTCCATCAATGGGGTAAAAGTTGTCAAGCAAGATGGACCTCACATTCTGATTTTTCCTTTTAACAGCAAAGAAGTTAGGCTCTGAAAACTTAAAGTGATTTCTAATTGTCTACTTTCTAATTGAAGCAAAATGCATGATTAGAAAGAAGATATCCTCTTATTTCAGTGTTTATTCCCCACAAACTGATTTTCTATCTTTTTAAAGCTTTCATTTTTTTTTCCAGCTTTGCATTCTTTATTTTTTACTTTTATTTAATGAATATAAATTTCCAAAGTACAGAATATGGATTACAATGGCTTCCCCCCCAATAACGTCCCTCCAACCCGCAACCCTCCCCTTTCCCACTCCCTCTCCCCTTCCATTCACATCAAGATTCATTTTCGATTCTCTTTATATACAGAAGATCAGTTTAGCATACATTAAGTAAAGATTTCAACAGTTTGCTCCCACACAGAAACATAAAGTGAAAAATAATGCTTGAGTACTAGTTATAGCACACTAAGGACAGAGATGTACAACACACTAAGGACAGAGATCCTACATGAGGAGTAAGTGCACAGTGACTCCTGCTGTTGACTTAACAAATTGACACTCTTGTTTATGGCATCAGTAATCACCCTAGGCACTTGTCATGAGCTGCCAAGGCTATGGAAGCCCCCTGAATTCACTGACTCTGATCATATTTAGACAAGGCCATGGTCAAAGTGGAAGTTCTCTCCTCCCTTCAGAGAAAGGTACCTCCTTCTTTGATGACCCATTCTTTCCACTGGGATCTCACTCATGGAGATCTTTCATTTAGTTTTTTTATTTCCCCCAGAGTGTCTTGGCTTTCCATGCCTGAAATGCTCTCATGGGCATTTCAGCTGGATCCGCATGCCTTAAGGGCTGATTATGAGGCCAGAGTGCTGTTAGGACATTTGCCATTCTATGGGTCTGCTGTGTATCTCACTTCCCATGTTGGATCATTCTCTCTCTTTTTGATTCTATCAGCTAGTATTTGCAGACACTAGTCTTGTTTATGTGATCCCTTTGGTTCTTAGTCCTATCATTATGATCAATTGTGAACAGAAATTGATCACTGGGACTAGTGAGATGGCATTGGTACATGCCACCTTGATGGGATTGAATTCGAATCCCCTGGTATGTTTCTAACTCTACCGTTTGAGGTAAGTCAGCTTGAGCATGTCCTGAATTGCACATCTCTTCCCTCTCTTATTCCCACTCTTACATTTAACAGCGATCACTTTTCAGTTAAGTTTCAGCACTTAAGAAGAATTGTGTATTGATTACAGTATTCAACCAAAAGTATTAAGTAGAACAAACAAAAAAATACTAAGAGGGATAACATATTAAGCTGCTCATCAACAGTCAGGGTGAGGGCTGATCAAGTCACCGTTTCTCATAGTGTTCATTTCACTTTAACAGGTTTCCTTTTTGGTGCTCAGTTAGTTGTCACCTATCAAGGAGGACAAGTGGTATTTGTCCCTTTGGGATTGCATATTTCACTCAGCATAATGTTTTCCAAATTCCTAACAGGGATCGCTTTTCAGTTAAAATTTAAACACCTAAGAATAATTGTGTGTTAATTACAGAGTTCAGCCAATGGTACTAGAAAAAAAATACTAAAATGGATAAAGTATTACATTGTACATCAACCGTCAGGACAAGAGCTGATCAAGTCACTGTTTCTCATAGTGTCCATTTCACTTCAACAAGTTTCCCCTTTGGTGCTCAGTTGTTGCCAATCAGGGAGAACATATAATATTTGTCCCTTTGGGACTGGCTTAAAAGAAGGAGGTACCTTTCTCTGAAGGGAGGAGAGAACCTCCACTTTGACTATGACCTTTGTCGCTCCCCCTCTTCGTGGAGGAACGACACAGAACCCTGCCTAGGCTTCATATCCGAGTCACGGCACCATTATGTCGCTCCCCCTCTTCATGGAGGAACGACACAGAACCCTGCCTAGGCTTCATATCCGAGTCACGGCACCATTATGTCGCTCCCCCTCTTCGTGGAGGAACGACACAGAACCCTGCCTAGGCTTCATATCCGAGTCACGGCACCATTATGTCGCTCCCCCTCTTCATGGAGGAACGACACAGAACCCTGCCTAGGCTTCATATCCGAGTCACGGCACCATTATGTCGCTCCCCCTCTTCGTGGAGGAACGACACAGAACCCTGCCTAGGCTTCATATCCGAGTCACGGCACCATTATGTCGCTCCCCCTCTTCGTGGAGGAACGACACAGGACCCTGCGCTGTTCTTTCGTCTGCTCGGCCCTCCCCGGGTTTGCTGCTGGTTCTTCCCGGGTTGGCTACTGTCCCTTCCACCTCCGTGGAAGGGCGGTTCCCCCTGGCCACTTTCCCCACTTCCGCAGGGGAGCGGCACACCACCGGCCGGCTCTCTGGGGGGCTGCACAGGTGTTCCCCTTAGATGTTCCCCTTAGATGTTCCTGGTGCATGCCGTCTCTCTCCTCCTTTATAGTCCTCCTCCGCCAATCCCAACTCGGCTGCCCACACGCCGAGTACGCTGCTCTCCTCCAATCAGGAGCAAGTCCTACAGTTTATTGGCTGAACTGGAGGCAGCTGTGTAGAAGCTGTTTTCTTCTCTCCCAGCGCCATATTGTGGGAGAGCAGATGCATAGAATAAGTCTTAATTCCAGTAACTTAGTCTAGTCCGAGTTGCTCCCCACAACCTTGTCTAAACAAGATAAGAGTCGGAGAACTCAAGGGGCTTCCATAGCCTTGGAAACTCATGACTGGTGCATAGGGAGATTACTGATGCCATAAACAGGAGTGTCAATTTGTAAAGTCAACAACAGGAGTCACTGTGCACTTACTCCTCATGTAGGATCTCTGTCCTTAATGTGCTGTACATTGAGGCTTAATGCTATAACGAGTACTCAAACAGTATATTTCACTTTGTGTTTCTATGGGGGTGCAAACTGTTGAAATCTTTACTTAATGTATACTAAATTGATCTTCTGTAAAAAAAAAAAAGAAATTATGGGACATGTACTCTATAGAATACTATACAGCAATCAAAAACAATGAAACCCAGTCATTTGCAACAAGATGGAGGAATTTGGAAAACATCATGCTGAGTGATAAAGCTTTCATTTTTAAGTGAAATCTCATGCAAACACTCAACATGGGAAACAGAAGTAAATTCCAACTCCTTTCCTGAAGAAGGAGTATTGGGGTATTGGGAGGGAAGGCAGAGGAAACCGTACCCTTGTGTGTCACCTGCCAGTTCCCCTTCATTGTCCTGCCATGGCTCGGGGAAACACTGCATAAAAATGATACGTTAAACCAGGGAAAAGAAGCCCACATCCAGGCCATTAAATCATTGAAGATCCTTGACACACACAAGACGGAACAGTCTGATTCACATTTGGGTCTTACCCATGACAAGATATCATGGCTCATAGCTAAAAGAGAAATTAGATTTTCATTTAGCAAAGTGGTTATTTTTAGGGAAAGGAAAAACAGCAGGGAGAGACTAAAGAGCTGCTCCAAACCTTACAAAATGAGCTGGCATCAGTTGCCCACATCAGAAGCAGAAAGAATTCAGGCCCTTGGCTCCATGGCACAAACTTCTAGAACTCTGTCCAATATGTGAGTGATTCAGTCTGGTGAATCAACCCCCTTCCATAATCTCAATTAATGACAACATTCTCCTTGGAAAAGGTTGCAGCATTGCTTAGAGCAGAAAAACTCACATTTGGGTGCTCTGCTGTATGAGGAGAAAACAGGTAAATATCTTTCCTTAATCACAAAATCATACCCTTGTCCTCATCAAATGCTGCCAAATTACTCACACAAAGTTTAAATTGATTCACATAACTTTCTGTGGCTTTTCTGCCTTTTGTTCTTTCTACTTGGAGAGAGAATATGAAATCAGAAATCTAATTACCCTATGGTGACGCAAAGATGAGATGTGAGGTCATCTAGATTAAGAGCTTTGTCCTGCAAACTCAGCTCCAGGGCTGGCAGTGGGACTCTGTCTCCTGCAGGGGGATGGAGACTGCCCTGGCATGGTGAGGAACATTATGGTGATTTTCAAGATTCTTTCCTTCTCAGAAAGATGCCAGAAATCCTATCTTCATAGACTGTTTACCTGAGATTGCCAAACAGTAAATATCAATCTTTGGCTAGGAGAAGCCACATTCAATAACAAGAACAAAAACTCATATATATACATAGATGTGTGTGCGTGTTTTCTCAGACTGTGTTTATGTATGCATATAGGTTTACACATATGTGCATATATATGTACACACATATGAATACACATATATGAACATAGGCTGAGAATAATATTTTTCTACAGAGTCTCTACAGTGTTTTATTTCCTTTTGATTTTATCTAGTAACTCATTTTTAATTGGAAGATCTGCCTTATATCTATTCCTCTTCTACTTTAATATCCAACATAATTAATATCCAACATGGAACCTGGAGATATTTATGATACTCTAAAACAGATAGCCCTCACGAGGCTCCATTTCCCCAGCCTCCTACTCCTTAGAAATTGTAAGTAGAGATGATGATTATCAATTTATTGACCGATTATTTTCAAAAGTGGGTTGAGCACATTCTACTAGTGTCTGGAGCAGAGCAATGAACAAGAGAGCCACAGATGCTGCTTTCAAAGAGCTTCAAGCCTAGTTGCAATCATAGATTCTATTAATTCACATTTATTAAGTACCTACAATTTTAACCACTTTAGTGTTTTGAAGAAAGAGTATTTTGTCTCATAAGTACTTGAAACTTACAAGATCCATCCAAGGTAGGCAAATGAAATTGATTCCAATGATTGTATTAGGATAGTGAGAGAGAGAGAGACAGAGAGAAAGGTCTTCCTTTTTGCCGTTAGTTCACCCTCCAATGGCCACCACGGCTGGCGCGCTGCAGCCAGCGCACTGTGCTGATCTGAAGCTCGGAGCCAGGTGCCTCTCCTGGTCTCCCACGGGGTGCAGGGCCCAAGCACTTGGGCCATCCTCCACTGCCTTCCTGGGCCATAGCAGAGAGCTGGCCTGGAAGAGGGCAACCGGGAAAGAATCCGGCGCCCCGACCGGGACTAGAACCCGGTGTGCTGGCGCCGCTAGGTGGAGGATTAGCCTATTGAGCCACGGCGCTGGCCGTATATGTATTCTTATAAGGGAGATTTTCTTCTTCTTACCTTTACTGTGATCTGTGCTCCTGGAATTTCTAAAAACTTACTTAGAAAATACTGTGCATCTATCAGTGCTTTTCTTCCTATAAATATTTCTACTATGTTATAAACGTCAGTGCTTGCTTTAAGCCATTGATTTGTATTTGCAGCACAGAAAACAAAACATTTGGTTTACTTCTGTCAAATCTAATAATAACGCTAATATCATGCTTGCCAAAACCTCCATTAAAGACATATGCCTTGACTCATTGATTCCAATAATAAGGAAAAGCACCATTTCCCGCAAGCTGGAGATTGGAGAGAATAAAAAAGGATCCCACCAAAATATTTATATAGCTTGAGAGCTCTAGGAGGCCCTCAGTAGCTGGCAGGAGTCTATGAGCTCCAGTCAGACAGAAATTCAAAGTTCCTGAGGATGTCTGTGTTGGCTCACACAATGAGAAAACAGCATATCTGAATGAGGGCAGTGACTTAGAAAAAAACTGAGCTGGCGCCGCGGCTCACTAGGCTAATCCTCTGCCTTGCGGCGCCGGTACACCGGGTTCTAGTCCCGGTCGGGGTACCGGATTCTGTCCTGGTTGCCCCTCTTCCAGGCCAGCTCTCTGCTGTGGCCAGGGAGTGCAGTGGAGGATGGCCCAAGTGCTTGGGCCCCTGTACCCCATGGGAGACCAGGAGAAGTACCTGGCTCCTGCCATCGGATCAGCGCGGTGCGCCGGCCGCGGTGGCCGTTGGAGGGTGAATCAATGGCAAAAGGAAGACCTTTCTCTCTGTCTCTCTCTCTCTCACTGTCCACTCTGCCTGTCAAAAAATAAAAAAAAAATAAAACTCAAACTTCAGGTAATAAATCTGGGGACACGGGATACACAGAAGAAAAGCAGAAATATAACTGATTTCAGACTAAGTATAGTGTCATTAATTAAGCCCAAACTTTACTCAGATCCTCAGCCGTCCAGGCAAGAAGAACAAGATGATGATGTAGTTTTCAAATGCCTGGCAAGAGGATATACTGTATATTAGCTAATTAAAAGAAAAGTTTGTCCTTGGCTCTTTAATCTGAAGTGAATGTATTATGAGGTCCTTATAAGAAGAGATTTGAGCAAAATTTGAATTTCAACCTATTGTCTGGATGTCATGTCTGTAAATATGATAAAACTATATAAAATAAAAATTCTTCAGGGTTCTATCTAGTGTCTTTTGTTCCGTAAGTTCTAGGTGATGGTCAAACATAGAATGAATAACATGTTCAATATATACTTCTGTTATGTGGTTTCCTCGGGCAAAGGACAAAACTTTTCCTATTTATCGATGGGTAGGTATAAAAGTGGGGATAATATTTTAAAAAATATTTTGAGCCATTAGCTGAGAAAGTCAGTAGGATTTGAGAGGTATTCATAGCAAATGAGATTATAAAATTGAAGACTCAAGTATCCCATGAAACACATTGCCCTCTTCTGGCCCCCTTTCAATATTGTCTTAATTCTCTTCTCTTTTATTTCATGAAGGCTAGTTTAAATCAGATGCTGGTCATATAAAAATTAATAACAAATTGGAAATCATCATCATCTTCTCTTCCAAAACCTGTTCATCTTCCTATCATCTGTCTCTCATGCATCATTTCTGCCTCCTTCTAGTTACACTTAGCCAATTAGATACTAAGACTTTCATTCTACCATATTTATAATTTTCAAATTTGTCTCTTCTTTATACTTCTTTACCACTAATTTATGACTATTATTTCTCAACTGGATTATTCCAGTGGTCTTCTTATTATCTAGGATTCCAATTAAGTTTTCATGATTTGTGGCTCTTCTAAATTGTCAACATTTTCTTCTTATAACCTTTCAATCATGTCTAAAACATGAAGCATGGAAGACAATGCTGTAGATAACACAGACTTTGCCTATCCCTAGATATATTTTTGACATTCTTATGTGAACTTTTGTTATCTATTCCTACTGAACTCTGTGTGGTTGCCTTGACAACGTGATGGTGTTTGCTGTCTTTTCCCTACACTTATCGCTGACTTTAACTGGAACATCTCCATTGATGTACAATTTTACCTAATAACTTATTATTATTCTTTTTTAATTTTAAAGATTTATTTATTTGAAAGTCAGAGTTGGAGAGAGATCTTACATCCACTGGCTCACCTCGAAGATGGCCATAATGACCAGACTGGGCCAGGACAAAGCAAGGAGCCAGGAGCTTCTTCTGGGTCTCCCATATGGGTGCAGGGGCCCAAGCACTTGGGCTATCTTATGCTGCTTTCCCAGGCCATTATCAAGGAGTTGGATTGGAAGTTGAGAAGCTGGGTCTTGACATGGTTTCCATATGAGAATCCAGTGACTCCAGCATCACGGGTGGTGGCTTTACCCACTATGCCACAATGCTAGTCCACCTTCTCATTATTCAGAGCTAAGCTCTGGTGAGCATCTCTTGCCTTTCCATGTTGGATTCGTTTTCCTGATTTGGCCTAGAGATCAGGCCACGGTAAACATGGTGTACATCATTCTAGTGTAGCAAGGTAAAGAGCATGAAATGCCATAGGGTATACAGAACTCTTCTCAATCTCCTTCAGCAGCTGTGTGTCATGGTTGAAAGTCAGATACCATTACATAAGCTTCTTATATCAGCTGCTTCCTGATGTCCCTGCCCATCCCAGATAAAGCCCCATTTCTGAGGGTAAGCTGACCCAGTGCCTTCACCTGGGCCAACACAAGCTCAGGGAGGTCCAATGACACACCACGCAGGGGAATTCCAGTGGAAATCTCAGGTAGGTGGCCTGGAGTTCAGGGAATACTTGTGGTGTTACCTCAGAGCTAGATTTCCTACTTGAAACAGAAGCAGACCTCAGGGGATCATCAGCCTACCAATGGGAGGGTTCAAGGGCAGAACAAGAACCTGCTCTATGCATTCACACTCTGTAACTTTTCATAGAAGTTTCCTGAGTCAGCTCTAAGGACACTGGCCAGCTAGTACATGTGGTCGTTACAGTCAGAGGCACCACCTAGCCCAAACATGTCTTTCCTGACTTCATGTTGCCTTAATCACAAAAGTAGTTACTTCAAAGTCTCATCCTCTACCTTCCTCACATCCTGGTTTTAATCCTCTTCTGACTTAATTTAGTTCATGTAACAGAGAATCAGGGATTTTTGATGTCTGTTACCAAAACTAACTTTTAGTTTTCATTGTGTTTTTGTGAGCATGAGAAGGGACTCCTATCAGATTGATTTCTAATGTATGAGATATTGTCTGATGTGTTTTGTATTTTTAATTTTTTTTAATTTATGAAAAAACAACAAGCAAAATAAAGGACCATCATGCAGGCATGGGGTACTGTCACAGGCAACTCCGGGGTGACCTGCTGGGTGTCAGGGCAAAGAGGAATGAGGAAGAGACCCACAGGGGTCTGCAAAGCTCAGTGCTGAGTCAGAAGAGGAGGAAAGTTGCTGGCGCTTCTTGAGAGCACTTTCCCCAAGTACAAGACAGGCAGTGGAAAGCTGACTCATACCAGTGCTTCCTGACTAGTAGAACATGGGCCTTGCACTGGGTCCCAAAGGGGGCTACAACATTCTCAAGGACCCAAACCATCGGGAAGTTTAAGCTACATATTTCTCATGCCATCATCTACTCGCAATTTGAGGGAAAGATGTATAAATTATTGGATTTAATTCACTATTAGGTTAAATTGGATATTTTGTCTTTTTATGCTAACCAATGTTTAGAGCTCAGAAAAAAGCTACTATTTTAAAGAATTAAGAAATTAAGTTTTCTATGTATATCTGAGTGGTAGTGTGACTTAAATTTCATGAACTTACTATGCACACAAACACACGTACCTTGATTATAGGAGATATTTCCAGAACATGTTTCACAGACTTCATACTCCATTCCACAGGCAAACTTCCAACAAATACTCTTTTTTCCTAGTGCCTTGGACTCATTGTTGTTCATCTCAATGCTTCTTATGGTTGTCTTTGTGATGTTTACTGTTAAATTTTGCTTCTTGAATGAAGATATCAGTGATACCACACTATTTTTGGAAGCCAGCATTTTACCATTAACTTTCTGAAGTTTTTTTTTTTTTTTACTTCACTAGAAGTTTCTGGTTTCCTAGTGTAAGAAAATAGTCATAATTATTTCATGAATTCTTGATGCTGGGCTCTCTGATGATCAGATTAGTACTGCTGAGAATTGGAAGGAAGAGAACAGGAAACTACTAAGAAAACACAAATTATCTTCAGACAATGGTCCTAGAAGGCTTCCCAAGGTCAAAACTTTGTCTGCTGTTACAATAACAGACCATTGAAAATGTAGATTTATAAGGAGAGCAGATTTCAGCTTAACTGATCTAGACTCTGCTTCTGCAAGGCAGAGACCATGCTCTTAGTCTTGCCTTCAGTTTCTTGTTTATAACAGGCTTTCAACTTTGTTGATTGTGTCGAAGATAATCAAATTCTGAAATGAGTTGTCTTTTTTCCCTCTCTATTCTTAATTCATTTAGTGTTTCTCAGAATGTGTCTAAGTAGAAAGCAGTCTGCACTGGAAATGCCCAAATGGGCTGTTATAACTATGCAGGTAAATTACTAATCTACTATTTATCATCCAGAAGATGTTTTATTTATTTATTTAAGCCATTGATATTAGAGACATGCTTGCCGAATGTTTAAGTGTGGTGTTTGACATTCAGATTACTCCAAGTTATATATGTGACCATAATAGATAAAGCTGATTCACATCAGAAAGCTACCTGTAACTGAAGTAAATAAGAACTCATAGACTGGTGCCGCGTCTCACTTGGCTAATCCTCCACCTGTGGCGCGGGCACCTGGGGTTCTAGTCCTGGTTGGGGCACCGGATTCTGTCCTGGTTGCTCCTCTTCCAGTCCAGCTCTCTGCTGTGGCCTGGGAAGGCAGTGGAGGATGGCCCAAGTCCTTGGACCCTGCACCCCATGGGAGACCAGGAGGAAGCACCTGGCTTCTGGATCAGCGCAGCGCACTGGCTGTAGCGGCCATTTTGGGGGTGAACCAAGGGAAGGAAGACCTTTCTCTCTGTCTCTCTCACTATCTAACTCTGCCTGTCAAAAAACAAACAAACAAAAAAAAACAAAAAACAAAGCAAAACAAAAAACTCAGAAATAATTATTGTAGTCTTCAAATCAAAGCCAGTATCTATGGCTATTATATATATATATATGTATATATATATATATATTCTAGACCAACTGTTAACTCTTACAAAAACTATAACATACAAAGCCACTCAAAAAGGCTTTATTAAGCAGATAGTAATATTATATATTCATATCATATCAATGAAAAATTCTCTAAGCATAGCAAACATTGACAACATTATCTTTATGTCCTAATCCATACATATTGCATTTGTTGATGTGGTCTCTCTAATGAAACTGGAATTTCTCGTTAACTGATGCATACCCATATCTTTTATTACAATCTTTCTGATATTTCACATGTACAATGATACAAATTCCAGGAACAGAATTCAAGAGGAAAGTCTGCAGAAATTCTGAATTTTGAGTCAGAAGATTATCTATCCATATCTCTCTTAATTATTCATGGTAAATACTTATAGGTGGCTGGACCCACCTTGGAGCTCTGGTTTGGTACTTTCAATCACTCTGGCAAAATAAACTTGAATTACTGTGCTTTTGATGTGGTCATATCCATTTTTATAAAATTATAAGAGCTGTTATTTATGTATAGCAAATCTCATAACATAACCCATCTGTTATTTTTTCTATCTAATTAAAAAACATGTGTTCTGATTCTGATATTTAATTATTTGTTGATCATCCTGAAGCTTGCAATCTGAAGAATCATGGTGTTTTGTTTTCTTTGTAATTGTCAGATCACCCCCAATATGCTGTGGTTACAGAATTCATGGTCACTTGGTAAAGTAGAAGGATTTGGAGATAAATTTCTCAGCAAACCTTTGAAACAACTTTTATTTTTCTGGGGAAAAAATAGATATCACCATAACCAAAAAGTGAAATCTCTGGGTTTCCACTGAATCTGGAAATATCAGAGCTAGTGGAGAGCAGTTAGGAATGAAACTACAATACATTGAAACGGATGTGAAACAGATGCAACAGACTGCTTCTCATCGCTCTTATTCCAATCGTAGGAAAATGGCATATACTCAGTCATTTAATTCTCTGCAGCAAACTCCTCGATAAAAAATTACCCTGGAATTGACGTAGGATTGTACATTGTTTGGTGGAAAATTCAGCCATTTCCCTCCTCCAAAAAATGTCATTCATCAGAGTCCTTTTTAGGTCAATCAGGGACCAAGGAAGTTGTTTATTCTCTGATATAATAAAGGGAAAAGAACATTGAATTCCTGGTGTCCAACTGATAAGTGTGTTCTTAAGTTAAAGTAGATAATGTCTAGATAAACCAATAAGTACTTACAGGCATTTTATGCTGATGATGCCTTCCAGCTGTTTTAAGACCTAGCGCCTAAAACATACATTTATTTTAAATTAACAAAGACATAGAAAACTACAGTATATCCTCTGCTTTTTGATGTGAAATTTCCAGACCACTTTCAAACTCTTTTACCAATTTTACATTTTTTTCTCCATTCCCTCTAATTTTTTTGTTGTCCACTTGAGTTTTCTCTTTTGTCCTTCTTTCACTCTGTATTCTTTCCCTGGATAATCTTAACCACTATCAACATTTTAACTAATTGAATAATTTGAAAACCTATATCTCACCTCTAATTTAGTTGTGGTCCAGACCTCCAAAATGATAAGAACAACAGTGACACCATTTATTGTGTATTTCCTATATGCTAAGCATTGGTTTTGCAAGTATACAAACATGATCTCATTTAACTCTTACAGCAACCAACTGTGAAGTAGACATTACCTCCAATTTATAGGAGAAAAAGTTAAATTTGAGTGATAGCACACAATTTGCCTAGAATCACACAGCTGGTAAACTGTGACAATGTAGCACCAAATGAATACTTTTAAACCTATGAGACTATTGCTACTTCAATTTTGAGTTGCTTTATCATGTGCATGAATGCATTAGTTACTTTAATTCATCTATACCATTGCCAGAATGTTTATTATAAGGTATAAATATTTCTTTTATGTTTAAAACCATAGGGCAACTTTTAATGGTGTTTCTACAAAAGGGAAAATGGAAGCTCCAGAGACCCTACTTATTTCAGTTTCTTGTAATTGTCTCCAAGAACCTTTCTAGGTTATTATGATGTGATATCTAGTAATCCTTCCTGGAAATGTTCAAAATCAGGTATCTAGAAATATGGACAATAACGTTGATCTGTATTATGTTTACATTTTAGAAGACCAGACCAAACATGTATATAAAACAAGTTTTGTTTTCTCAAAAATAATATCCCAAAGAACTCTACATGAAAATATTTATGAACAATTACACATAGAACTTGGGTTTTCATGAATACATTCTCAATACAATTGTGAATATATGTTTTTATTTTTCTTTGTAATCGATATAATCAAATACTTATGAAATGAAAGAAGTTAGAGGGAAAACAATTAGAGTGTTATCACTCTTATCAAATAGATAGATGGAGAAGAGATAACTGTTAGCTTTTTTTTTCTATTTAAGCAATAAACAGAACTGGAATGGTAAAAACATTCCTTTTTTCAGTAGCAACAAAACTTATAAATTACTTAGAAATAAATTTAGTAGGAAAATATACATAGAAAATTATAAAATTTATAAAACCATGTATGCCAATGCTTGAAAGAAATTCCATGTATTTAAAGATGAAAATTAATAAAATTGAACCTCATGAACTTCTATTATAAAAAATCAGAATTAAAGATTTGTGTGTAAGAAATTGAAAACTATGAACAAAAATATTGGAGTTACATTTCAAAATAATTTTGCATTTCTGGTAACAAAGAGTAGAAACTTAGCATGCATAGAGGACAAATATAAATACTTGATGTTTATTTTAAAATTTTTACTCAATAGCTTCTAGAAATAAAGTCAATTGACAGAAATGGAACAGAGAAAAATGTATCACAGAAAATACAATGTTGACATCTATATTATAATGAAGAGGTTTTTTTTATATTGACTAGAGAAAAACTAAGCAGTTGAACAGAATGTAATAGAAAAATAATAAGTAGTGATCAGCATTGTGGCTTAACAGGTGGAGCCGCCATCTGCAGCACCAGCATCCCATATGGGATGTTTGAGTCCTGGGCTGCTCCACTTTCATCCCCACTCGCTGCTAGTGCACCTGGGAAAGTAGCGGAGGATAGCCTAAGTCCTTGGGCCCCTGTACCCACATGGGAGATCAGAAGATGCTCTTGGCTTAACATTTGATAAGTGGAAATTATTAGAAAATGAAATATTTAACATCGTTGGGACTATAAAGCTTTCCTGAGTCTGGTGTTCTGGTGTAGTGAGCTAAGATGCCACTTGTAACATCAGCATCCCATATCAGACCGCAAAGTGGAATCCTTGCTACTCTGCTTCAATCCAGCTCCCTGCTAAAGAACACGGGAGAGCAGAGGCCTCTGCCACCCATGTGGGAAACCTGGATGACCACTGCAGCCATATGGGGAGTGAACCAGCAAATGGAAGATTTCTCTCTTCTTCTGCCTTTCAAATAAATATTTCTTTAAAAAAAAAAAAATAAACGCAATCTCATGTGTTGTTTGAAAATGAGAATCTCTGAAATGATTTTCCCATGATTTTTTACCTAAAATGATATACCTTTCAACTCAGTGACTACAGTTCTCTGAATATGTCCTTATAAATAAAAACATCAGTACATAGATCCAGCATGTGCAACATAATGATGTTTTGCTCAATGACTGCAAATGTGATGGTGGTTTCATAAAATTATATTGCCCAGTCTCATCACACTGCACTAGTTTGCATAAGTACACTCTATGATGAACAGTAATGAAATCACTTGATGATGCATTGCTCAGGCATATTCCATTGTTATGTGACACTTGGTTATGTACATATAAAGGCACAGCTGTGTGTTCTTTTTTATTATTTTGAAGACTTATTTATTTGAAAGGCAGAGTTAGAGGGACGGGGGAGAGAGAGGGCCAGGCTGAAGCCAATCAGTCTAGAACTCCAACCACCCATATTTCCCAAGTGGGTGGCAGGGGCTAGAGTACTTAGGCCATCTTCTGCTGCCTTCCCAGGTATATTAGCAGGGAACTGGTTCAGAAGTGGAGCCTGAGACTTGAACCAGAACTTATATGGGATGCTGGTGTCGAAGGCAGCAGCTTAATCCACTGCACCATGATGGCAGCCCCAGCTGCATTGTTCCTAATGGTTACAGAGACTAAAAATACAAATTTTCAAACTAAAGAAAATATCTATTGGTAAGAGAAATATAGAAGTATGAGCAGAATAATATACAGCCATTATTCAAAGAATGAATTATTTTTAGCCTGAATATGTCTCAGTCAGCTAGGAATTCCAATAAAAATAATCATTTATTATTAGGCCAAATATTGTGTTACATGATAAATAAAATAGAGTTCATATTATTTGATATATATATATTTATAAATATTGTCTTCACTGAATTATATCTCTTATATAATAATATATTCTTTTTTACTTATTGTATGATCTTTGTCATGAATTCCACATTAGGTCATATTAATATATATATATATATATATATATATATACTCCTAACTTCAGAAAGATTTGAATGTGTAGATATATCATAATTAGATATGAAGAAAATATCACAAAATGTTAAAAATTGATAATTTTTTGCATCTTCATTGAATTCATCTTAATCCTTTTCTGCATCATTTTATATATCTTTAAATGAAAGACAAAAATAGAGTGGCTATGTCAGCTTCATAGTCTGACAGTAAAGGAACTAGCTCTTTCCCCTTGTGGGTCCATTGCCCATGAAATGACATTTTCCTCCCTGATTACACTCTGGCTATTTTTAAAATGCTAAAACTACATCAAATAATTCATTTCTTAATTATTTTGTAGCAAAATCACTGATTTACCTAGGAGAAATTCTGATCAGTTCTTTTTTTTTTTTTTTAATTTTTTGAGAGGCAGAGTGGACAGCGAGAGAGAGAGAGAGAAAGACAGAGAGAAAGGTCTTCCTTTGTCGTTGGTTCACCCCCCAATGGCCGCTGCGGCCGGCGTACCACGCTGATCTGAAGTCAGGAGCCAGGTGCTTCTCCTGGTCTCCCATGGGGTGCAGGGCCCAAGGACTTGGGCCATCCTCCACTGCACTCCCGGGCCACAGCAGAGAGCTGGACTGGAAGAGGAGCAACTGGGACAGAATCCGGTGACCGGGACTAGAACCCGGTGTGCTGGCACTGCAGGCGGAGGATTAGCCTATTGAGCTGTGGCACCAGCTAATCAGTTATTTCTTATGTGCTTTTGCTTTCTTGTCTATTAAATAAAACAAACAGATTTAAAGATATGATAAAATAGAATACAAAATATTCAGGTTTTTTGCTGCCTCTTGATCTCTTCTCTTATGCCTCCTCCTTTTCTTTCTCCTCTGTTTTTGATTATCATCATTTAGAGGGTTAATAACATGTACAGAATACCTGTGGCACAGGTAGAACTAGATACTTCATGCTATATTGTGTGTGGTTTCTTTGGAGCCTTTAGAAACATTCAAAATAAATGATGTTCTCATTATTGTTCATTATATTATGTTGCAATTTGTGGAAACTATTACCTTAACATTAAGCACATGGTCATTTCTTATTAACTGATTCTGGATCCTTCTCTTATCGCCTCCATTACTCAATCTCCTGGATTTCCTATAATTCTACATTCAAGTGCCATTTTATTACATTCCCACAATTCTTTAAGAAAAACCAATTATTCATCCCATTTCAGCAGTTATGTAGCACATTTAGATACAATGAACAAAAGATATAGTGTCTTATAATTTATGGCAGTGTGGGAAGTACAAGTAAGTAAGCAGTAGCTAAAATACAGTAGACAAAATTTTATTAATTTTATTCACACTCTAATTACACACATCCAAACTCAACCTGAGGTCAGGGAAGGCTTTCTCATTAAACCAACGAGTAGGAAATAGTCACGTGTGGAATGAGAGAACAATTTTTTTTTTTTTTTTAAATTTTTTTTTTTTTTTTTTTTTTTTTTTTTTTTTGACAGGCAGAGTGGACAGTGAGAGAGAGACAGAGAGAGAAAGGTCTTCCTTTTGCCGCTGGTTCACCCTCCAATGGCCGCCGCTGCAGCCGGCGCACCGCGCTGATCCTGGCAGGAGCCAGGAGCCAGGTGCTTTTCCTGGTCTCCCATGGGGTGCAGGGCCCAAGCACCTGGGCCATCCTCCACTGCACTCCCTGGCCATAGCAGAGAGCTGGCCTGGAAGAGGGGCAACCGGGACAGAATCCGGTGCCCCAACCGGGACTAGAACCCGGTGTGCCGGCGCCGCAAGGTGGAGGATTAGCCTATTGAGCCACGGCGCCGGCTGGAATGAGAGAACAATTTTTAAAAAGTCTTGGAGATAACAAGCAATAGGGTGCATGAAGAATCCAGCAGTAAATTAAGGAAAGCTGAATGCAAAAGTGTGGAAAACGAACCAAACTTATGGATCACATAGCAGATGAGGTCTTTGTTGCTCATTTCAGCTTCCTATATGGATACATGTTGCCTGAAACAATACATAAACCTTCCAATTTTAACTTACTCTTGGTCTGGGCCAGGGAGAACAAACCCCTTTCAAAGTGGTGTGGCAGTGCAATTTATCTTTGAGGCTGTCCATCTTTCCTTATCTCCCTTCTTACAGCTGCTTCATACTCCCAAACCTTGACCAGGCTGATCACTTGTACTGGAACCTACATGAGATCTCCTAATACCAGAGCATATTTTGGGAAAAAGGTGATAAGAAGTCATTTCAGGGATATGTGTTGTGGTGCAGTGTGTTAAGCCACTGCTTAGGATGCCCACATTCCCTGTTGTAGTAATGGTTCAAGACCTGACTTCTAGGCTCTGACCCAGCTCCCTGCAAACGTTCCTGGGAGTTCAGCAGATGATGGCTTGAGTACTTAGGCCCCTGCCACCCACATGGGAGACCCGGATGGAATTCCTGGCTTCTAGCTTAGTCTGTCTTAGTCCTGGTTGCTGCAGACGTTAGGAGAGTGAATCATAGATGGAAGATTTTTTTTTCTCCCTCTCTGTCCGTTTCACTCTTTCTCTGTCCTTCACTGTCACTGTTTCAAACAAATTTTTTAAAAGTCATTTCAGAAGACAATATTCATGGCAGTGTCCTAAAAGTGAGAAAAAGCTAGCTTCTTGATTGTTAGGCTACGAAGTTCAGTCATTGCACTCATGGGGCCTTTGTACTGTTGATTCAAAAATACTGCATGTTCTCCCTGATACGTGGATCTTAAAAAACAATCATTGTGAACTTAGAATAGTGATTACTTCAGGAAGGGAAGAGTAGAGAGAGAGGGGACAGAAGGCTGGACAATGGGAAACAAAACACTAAAAGAACAAACTGTACTACTGGTCTATAACACGATGAGGTGACTATAATTAAGAAAAATGCACTATATACCACATAAAGAACTGGAGGAGAAAGAAGAGAGGAGGAAATGGAGAACTTAGTTGCTTGACTTGATTGGTTTTTGTTAAGTATATGTGTTAAGTATTGCACTCTAGACTCTAAAAATGTGCAACTATTACATGTTAATAAAGTAGTGAAATAATAAAAATTTGCCAAATATAAAGCAGTTACCATATGCCAAACACTAATCTAGGGGCTTTTAAAATACATCACCTCATTTAAATCTTGATATTGCCCTAGTAGGTAAGAGTTATTTTTATTCTCATTGACTGATGAGTAACTTGAGCCAAATCTAGATGGCAGAGTCAAAACTCAATTCCAGACTCAGATTAAAAAATACTTCCTCTTTACTATTGATTAGTTTTGATTTCTCTCTTAATATAAGTAATTTTCTGCAATTGTGCGTAACAGTCCAACTTGACTTGGGTTGTTTCTTTAACAGGTACTTGCCAGCGCTAATGATTTGACTGTGGAATGGCTGGGGTTTCTCTGATTATTTGTTCATTTGATCACTCATTCTGTGATTGGCTACACCTTATATAACTTCCCAATACTCATGATCGATCTGTAGTAATTTTTTTTCCCAGAGTACAGATTTAAATGCCTAGAAATTGTATGAAAAAAAGTTTTCAAAAACCCAGTTTATCTATGTCGTTACCTTTAAGACAGCATTCTCTAGCAGACTGCCCTTACTTTGATCTACTTTGTTTTATCTGTAATACTCATTTATAGAGTTGGACTATTGCTTGTTCATGCTTGGCCTGTGTTAGAGATGATGGTGGGCACTAAGGGAGGAATGATCAGAATTTTGACAAACTTGATAAATTCCTGAAGACCTGAAATGTTTGTAGAATATATAGGCAGACTATTGGAAACATGTCTGGAGCTTGTAGTAAAGTCTAAGTTGGAGATGAGATTTATCAACAGAAGTAACTTTAAAGCCAGGAATTCATATATTTTCACCACATAGAAATACAGAGAGGATATTCCATCTTCAGATGAAGATGAAATCTACTGGAACATCCACTTTTGACAGGACAATGGAAGAGAGTCCTGGGAGGGTATTGAGGAAATATTGCAGGAGAAAACTCGGAGAGTGTAGCCTCACAAGAAGGAGAGATTGTCAACAAAGAGACAGGTTACCACATAAATGCTATCAAGAGTGTTTATTCAGCAGAATTCTTTCTAAACAGGGAACCATTCTAAGTTGTTCTGATATCCCGTGTTGTTCCTATAGTATTGCCATTCACAATGTTCCATCCTGCACACTGGCATGAGAATAGGTATGGAACTCAGATCTGATGGGTCATAGCATAAGATTTCCCTCTTTGCAAAAATTGGTCCAAATGAATAGGAATGTGATAGAAGCAAAGTCTGAGTTCTTTCACATAAGAAAGAACTTCCAAATTGTGTTCATGGTGTTTTTAAAAAAAATCACAAAATTACCCTTAAGTTTTTAAGCCAGCTTGGATAATCTTCTGTGTCAAGTTGACTAGACTACAAGATGCCCATATGATAAAACATTATTTCTTGGTGTGCCTCTTAGGGTGTTTCTTGAAAAGATTAGTATTTTAACTGATAGTTAAAACAAGATATACTCTCACCAAACTTTAATGGGTATCATTCTTTCCTTTAAGGGCCTGAATGGAACAAAAAAAGTAGAAGTAATATGGATTTGTCCTCCAGTTAAGTTGGAATATTTATCTTCTCTTGACCTGAGACATTGTTGCCTGGTTCTTGGGCCTTTAGAGTCAGACTAGGACTTATACCATTGATTTTTCTGTTCTGTAGCTTTCAGATCATGGATCTTCTCAGCCTCTGTAATTGCATGAGACAATTTCTATAATAAATTTATAGACACCCAGGCACACACACACACCCCCATTGATTGCATTTCACTGGAGAACAGTAATTTATCAGTGATAAGCCTATAAGTGGGTTATAGGACAAGATCCTAGAATATACTGTTTTAACATTAACCACGTTTTCCTGGTTAGATTTTATATGAAATTTATAGGCAGTTAAAAACATTGTTAAGATGCTCTGCAATATGAAGTACATGAATAATATTGATTTAGGTGATTTTGCTTCTGAGACACCATTTGTAAGAGTGATACATTAATGCAATATTAACACTGAAATAAGACCATTTTTATAGGAAAAAGAAAAGACAGCTTATTTAAAAAATGAACATTTGGGCCTGGCATTATGGTACAGTGGGTTAAGCCTCTACCCACAATGCCAGTATCCAATATCAGAACACTGGTGTGATTACTGATTGCTCTGTTTCCAATCCAGTTCCCTGCTATTGCACCTGGGAAGGAAGTAGATGATGGCCCAAGTCTTTGTCACCCATGTGGGAGGTGAAGATGTAGTTCCTGGCTCCTGACCCAGCCCTAGCCATTGTGGCCATTTGGGGAGTGTTGGAAAATTTTTTTCCCAGTCTGTTACTCTACCTTTCAAATAAACAAAATAAATCTTTAAAAAATATTTTCAGATCTAATGATAAGCTAAGTATGGTCATATAAAATTAAAATTTCAACTCATAGAAGTGTCTCTCAATTTCTATATCATTATCCATTTTTAGTAATGAAAGAAAATTATTTTTGATGGATGTTATCAGTCCATTTCTTCAATATTTCAAACTTGGAACTTTTGTCTCTGGAAAGAAAAATCTTGTAGTCATGCTTCTTGTATCTTAATCTATTTCCCTTTAACTACTGACTAATTTGAAAGACCTGTTGATCGCAATGACCTTCAGAAACTATCTAATATTCTAATCCCATCTTTTATAAATGAAACAATGAAGCTGATTTCTCAAAGCTACTCAGCAGGAGGTATATCAGGAACTTGTACCAGTTAGCATCCTTGGGATAATCCCACCTTGCTGGGATCATCCTTTCTTAAACATCATTAGCACAACCAGACTCTGCCCTAAAACAACCAGAATGGCTTGTTAGTAAGTATTTCATTTTATGAGGCTAAGTAGGGGTTCACATAAATAATGTCATTCATACTTTTGGTGACCATGTACTTTGTCTCCTCATAATTGAGATGTGAACTAATTCACTTCAGCTAAGACAGCATTGCTGTTTATAAACACTATGAAACAGCTGCACAGAATCACCCTGGCTCTTGAAAGTTTTTGAATTAAAGCAAACTACTAAAATAGCATTTTTATTTGTTTTATGAGAATTATTTTTGACTAAATGCATATTTTGATCAAGATTAGTAATGTTTCATGATTTAGATTTTTGAGCTGAGTCTGATATTTTTATGACCACTTATGAATAGTGGTATCATGTCCTATTTGTGGGTCATTAATAATGAGGTTATGGAGAGCTGTCTGATATATCCAGCTTAATTCCATGTACTACCAAAGTCTTCCTTAAGGTAGTACCAGGGACCCTGGAGAATATGTTAAAGAATACCTTCATATATCTGGTCATTGTTTCTAACTCAATAGACTTTATGAAAAAGCCCACTAGATAGGTCCCTGAGGCTCAATTCTGTTATGTAAACATCTTAACCAGTGAGATAAACCATTCATCTACTAATGAATTCACTCATTCATAAAGGCTCTGCCCTCATGCCCAATAACCTTCCAAAAGTCTCACTTTTTGAAACTGCTACACTGGGGACTAAGCTTCCAACATGTGAATTATAGACAACATAACAAAACCACAGCAAACTCAACCCATCAGGACTTGCCTCCACTGATGTTGGCCATCTTGGCCAAAGTCATATACTTTCCCAGATGATCCATGTCCAGTGATGGATGGATTATAGAAATCTGATTGTCTTATTCTAACTTAGAACAATTCTGATGGTCAGTTTTAACATCGGTTCCTGTGGCATATGCCAAGTCTCTTCTTTGGCCATAAGTTTGACTTTTCTTTTTGTCCATTTCTGCTTTTTCCCGCTTTATTCTCCAAACATTGATCCCAAGGGCACTATCTGTTTTCTAGACGAGAGTGTGTTTTATGGCCTGAGACTGAAATATATCTTTTTCTTATTAGTTGAAATGTATTATCCAATATAATCATCTATCTGCATGCTGGGCAGTATTACACATAGAAAAATACATTTGAAAAAGTCAGCTTGTGTTTGTGAATGAAGAATTTTACATTTTCAATATAGCATAAAATCCCTATTCATAATAATCAGAATATCCTTCTTTGTGAGATGTGGGCTAACCTCAACTTCATTTATGAATTCTTGAACGGCTTTTAATCCTGCAGAGATCAACTGGACAAATAGATTCATCAGTCACCAGGCCCTGGAGAGGATTCAGGACTCAACATAGAAGTGAACCATGCTGCAGGATTGAGTGGGACTTTCAAGGAAGGTGGGTGATAGGCTATGTTATGCGTCCCTTTCTTCTCTGTCTCCCTGCAAAATGTGAACATATTGAAGCAGTGGAAATTTCTTATTTATCTTTGTGATGTTAGTGCTTATTTGTGTCCAGAAAATAGTAGATAATTAAAAGTCTGTTATCAGGGGCCGGCACTATGGCGCAGTGGGTTAAAGCCCTGGCCTGAAGCGTCTGTATTCCATATGGGTGCTGGGTCTAGTCTCGGCTGCTCCTCTTCTGATCCAGCTCTCAGCTATGGCCTAAGAAGGCAGTGGAAGATGGCCCAAGTCCTTGGGCCCCTGCGCCTGTATGGGAGACCCGGAAGAAGCTTCTGGCTCCTGGCTTCGGACTGGCTCAGCTGTGGCCGTTGCGGCATATGGGAAGTGAACGAGTGGATAAGAGACCTCTCTCTGTTTCCACCTCTCTGTAACTCTGTTTTTCAAACAAATAACAGAATTTTTTAAAGAATTATTTTATCAAGAAAATGTGGTTGTATGTGTATGGGGCTGCTGGAGCTTAATCCTGCAAGAAAATTCTCAGAAAACTGTAAGCAAAGAATCCTCAGAACTAGCCCACCTGATGGCCAAGGATTATAGGATATTTATTTCCAGTTCCTATGACCAGTTGGTGAGAGTTTCCCCTGGGAAACTTGCTTGCTTTGGAGAAAATCTCCAGCTGAAGAGGGGAAGGCATTGGTAGTTGAAAGCTGGATCAGTGCACATTGAAGAAATAAGGCCAAAGGGGTATGGTGAGTGGCTGATGGCATCTGCTATGGTAGTGAAAAAAATAGTCCTTAAATTCAACTCATAGCTGATAATGAATTAATAGCTTCAAAGGAAAGGCAGTCATCATAAAAAACATCAGCCATGGTTATGTTGTTATTTTATGGGTATTTGGAAAGTCTATCGGACCCATGTCAAAACACAATTATCATGTATGAAAATGATGGCTACCAGAATATCTCGGGAGCCAGCTGATGCAGAATCAAGCAACTGTTTTCTAGCAGGTGAAGCTTCTAGATAGACCCTATAATTATAATAAAGTAGAAATTAATAAAAAATTCTTAGGTATTAATAGACTACTACTAACCAGATGTAAAACTCAGGTGTGGTGGTGGGCTATGAGTGATGGGAGAGACAGAAGCAAGAAAGAGAGAAAACAAGCACTATGCCTCTCTATTTTATTAAAATCACATATGCTCACTATGCTAAGTAGGGGTAGGAAGAGTGTTTTGACCAGGCTGCTGCTCAGTGCAGGCACCCTTAAGGGTCTGGGGTCTCTAAATAGGTATAAATGGACATAATTTCTGCAACTTTGTTCTGCCTTGTTATTGGAGAAGTCAGGTGTCTTCAGGTGATGTAAGTAAGAAAGAGTGTAACTGGTCAGGCTCCGCCTGGCATTGCCACTTGAAAACTGAGTGGTGGTTCTAGATCGTGAGGAGTGGAGTGTTAAAGTTTGTACTTCATAAACTTCCAGTTCTCTTGATAACTTGTTGTTCTTAGTAAATGGGCACAGTTATCTTGTCTCAATTTTTGTTGGCAAAGAGTGCTAGGTGTTTAGGAATGGCTAATGGTGATGAAGAGATAGAGTCTTTTTTTTTTTTTAAAGATTTACTTTATTTATTTGAAAGACAGATTTACAGAGAGGTAGAGACAGAGAGAGAGGTCTTCCATCTGCTGATTCACTCCCCAGATGGCTGCAACGGCCAGAGCTGCGCTGATCTGAAGGCAGGAGCCAGGAGCTTCTTCCGGGTCTCCCACATGGGTGCAGGGGCCCAAGGGCTTGGACCATATTCTACTGCTATCCCAGGCCATAGCATGCTGAGAGCTGGATCAGAAGAGGAGCAGCTGGGACTAGAACCAGTGCCCATATGGGATGCTGGCGCTTCAGGCCAGGGCTTCAACCCGCTGTGCCACAGTGCCGGCCCCAGAGATAGAGTCTTAAAGGACACAAGACACTTTGGGATGTCATTTCATTTAGAATTAGAAGCCCCCTAAGTCCATCACTGTGGGTAGAGAATACATTTTTGATGAATTAAAATCCTTTTAAAATAAATTCAAATAGTTCCTTTTATGAACTATTTTGGACCTGAGAAGTACTGGAGTCTAACCCAAAGCCGCAGGTAATCACCATAGTGTTGCAGCATGTCACTTAAGAAACAGGTGGTGGTAGCTAAAGAAGCTCTTAGGAAATTCATTCAGTGAAATGTTCAGATTTCTCACTGTCTGGAGCTAGTCTACATTGAGTCTGATATCTTTGACGAATCTGCATTTACATGGTTGATGCTAAACCAGGGGTTTTATGAACCAGAGAGGCAAACGGTCTTGGAAGGAGCTTTCTCATTGGGAGCACTTCTGAATCTAACAGGAAGTGCTGAGAAACATCTTAGGTGAAAAGGTCTTCGTTTTTTGGATAAATGAACTAAAGACAGGTTGGAAATAAAAATAGTGAAATATAATTACAGGCAGAGAAAGCAGGCAAAGTAAATGTAAACATATGTTTTATTTATGAAATGAACTTTCTGACTAACTTTGTTGAGTGTGAAGAAAGACATTCTGCTTTGGAAGGAAATGGTTTAACATTTCATGTTGGTAATTATGCATGTGTAGGTGTTCTCTGAGCCAGCAGAGAAATCAAGTGTATCTCATTTAGTCTATATAGCACAGTTAATGCAACTATAATAATTTATTCAGCACCTATTTAAAATAATTTTTTGATTTTAAAAACAGAGACACTAATTTAATTCTATAACTTTTCAAAATTTTAGTATTACCTTTTTTATTTTATAGGTGAGAAAATTGTAGAACACAAATGATATCATTTAACTAGAGTTAAAATTTTTAGTTGGTAAAAGAGTCATGGGATTTAAACCTTGTGCTGTGATCTCCAATACTTTTCTGACCCTCTTGCTTGCAGATGTGAATTGTGCTGGCAGTTCTTAGAGAATCTACAGAGCAGATGGCCAAGGCACATGGCAGTTGTTCTTTCCCTTCTGCAAATGTGGGGTTGAGGAAAATGAATTTCTGGAATTGTTTAAATTCACGGAGCAGGTCAGCAAAACAACTGGAATTGGAACAAACTGTCTGCATCTTCGCACTTTCTCTTTTCTGAAGGAAAATTGATTTCCTACAGATTTCAGAGTTTGATCTGCTTGGTAGTGTGAGATTATGGGAAATCATTCGACCTCTCCCAGGTGTGAAACATTGGCAGGCACTAAATGTTAATATTCTTCAGAGAATTTTCTTCATGCCCTGTAATTTCAGCCCAAAGCATTTCACTACTCTTTTTTAAGTTTATCTTAGCACAGTTCTATCAATTAAGCTCTTAAGTAATAGGAAGCCCAAGGAGATATTATTACAGATTAAATATATTTCCCAGAATTTCATGTGCCAGTGCTCAGGAAGATGTAAGTCCTTTGGTTATGGTGTTTAGGAAAAGAACATCCCATGGAAATAATTTTCCAGCTTCCACCTATATGTGACTAATTCACTGTGACTTTTTTCACAGCATCTTTGTCGTCATTTAGATGCCCTGACACATCATGGATCACTGGGTGCTCCAGTCACTGTGTCTTGTGCTGACATACTCTGCTATGCATTGCATTTCACCTGCAAGTGAAATTCTGAGAAAACATTTCAAATAGCTTATCTGAATTTTTTTTTTTGACAGGCAGAGTGGACAGTGAGAGAGAGAGAGAGACAGAGAGAAAGGTCTTCCTTTTGCCATTGGTTCACCCTCCAATGGCCACCGTGGCCGGCGCGCTTTGGCTGGTGCATCGCGCTGATCCGAAGCCAGGAGCTAGGTGCCTCTCCTGTTCTCCCATGTGGGTGCAGGGCCAAGGACTTGGGCCATACTCCACTGCACTCCTGGGCCACAGCAGAGAGTTGGCCTGGAAGAGGGGCAACCGGGTCAGAATCCGGAGCCCTGACTGGGACTAGAACCTGGTGTGCCGGTGCTGCAGGAGGAGGATTAGCCTATTGAGCCATGGCGCCGGCCTATCTGAATTTTTGACACTGATTTTGCAATATCAATTACAGATACATAGATTTCCTACACACACAAGCATCTTTACATGCCAGGATACTGATATCTGGTACCTGCACTGATAATTCTCAACTCCAACTGATAGTATAAACCCCATAGCCATTTTCTTGTCAAGTAGGCTAAAAGCTTTTCATATTTTAATTCTCTTCCTCCTTAGGAAATCAAATATGACATTTTGTTGTTTTTGCTTGAACCATATTTCTCCAGTTCTGTATTTCCCAAATTGGGTGTATGAAGTACTAGCATCTTGTGAGATGTTAACAGGCTTTCCACGTCATCAAATGTGGTTTGAAAATGGTACATTAAAAAAGGTTAAGCACATTTGTTTATGGTAAGACTTTTTAGATTGTTAATATATTTGTGTGCAGTTCAAATATTCAGGAGGTAAATGAAATACATGCCAACTACAAATATATCTAAACAATCCTCCCAATTCACTAATATAAATAATAATATATTAATATTTAAAGGTAAATAAAAGGTAAATTAGTAAATGCTAGTGCCCTCTTGCGTACAGTTTGGAAATACTGCTTGACTTTCTCTTCATTTCCTTGACACATTTCTCTTTGGACCCAATCAAAATTGCTTTAGGTTCTTATAGGTGAGACTTAAAGTTATCCTTATTTCCAATCTCTTACCTCTAAATTTAATTTTCTCCTGGTTAGTATTTGGTTTCTTATCATTGCATAGATAAAATTATATTGCCCTCTTCCTGAACACCATTTAATCTTCTGTGATGTTTCCAGAATACATTATCCAATTAATAAACTCTGTTATGACATTCAAAGTCATTGCTGATCAAGCAACTTAAACTTTCTGTTTAGTATCTTCACAAATCTATATTCTGTGCTAATGACATTTCATTAGACTATTGCAAATCTTCTTTTCATTTCTAAGATCCATCCCAAGGATTTATACACCATGTATTACCTGGGCCTAAACTGTCCAATTGTTATTTGCCTTCTTCACTTCTAAGCATAGAAGATGGTATTAATTTTGAGAATTATACCTTACAAAGGATACATTACAAAAAGAATATAAAAATGAAGTATAAGAAAATAAGAACCAAATATAACCCTACTACCTAGAAATAGCTGTAGTTAAAACTTGCCACATAGCTTTGCAGTAGCATATGTATTGCACGTAGAAATATCTCAATGTTTCTAACTCTATATATTTTTATCTCTGCCATCTCCACATCGTATTCCATTTTGTACTAGTATAACAGAATGTCCAGAATTCATTTATAATGATCAGAAATCTGTTGGCTCAATTCTGAGGGCTGGCAAGTCCAAGTTCAAGGCATAAGCATCTGGCAAAGGCCTTCTTACTGTGTCATTGACAGGTGGAAGGAGAGAGGGTGTTGGTGGGGTGGGAAGAGAATCTACCTATTCCTGCAATAATAAACCCACTCATATGGTAACATTATTAGTCCAGTCACAAGGGCAGAACCCTCACAGTCTAAATACCTCTTAAAGGTCTCACCTCCAGTGGCTGTCAAAATGGTAATGAAATTCCAAGTTTTTGAGAGGATTCTCAAATCACGGGGCAGGCACACAGCACACATGGGTGTCTACACAGAGGTTATGCTATACTGTCTTACAGGTTAAGCAACATTTTAGATGGCAAATAAAAATCCTGAAAGAGGTTGGAACATTGTGCTGAATTTGATAAAAGGAATTTAAAAAAATGACAGATGCCTAAGGGGCTGGTGCTGTGATGTAGAGGGTTAAGCCCCTACCCGCAATGCTTGTATCTCATATGAGCACTGGTTTGAGTCCTGGCTGATCTGCTTCTGATCCAGCTCCCTGCTGGTGGCTTGGGAGGACAGCCCAGGTTTGCCTTAGTGCTTGGGCCCCTGCCACTGATGTGGGAGACCTTGAAGAAGCTCCTGGCCTTGGCCTGGTGCAGCCCCAGCCTTGTGGCCATCTAGGATGTGAACCATTGCAATAGGACTACAGATCCATTTAAAGGAATGGATATCTTTGAATTTAAGCAGTTTTAACTGTATTCATGATAGTAATGTACCTCTTTCTTTATTTGATATGAATTTCTCCTTTTATAGTTTTCAGCTTAGAATTCTGGGACTTAGGATTTAAAGCAAATAATCTGTGATCCCTTTATTTACCTCTGATTAATGACCCAGGCTATTCTGCATATAAATATAGTAACTCAATCTCTAAACAAATAGACTGTTCATAGTTGCTAGGAGAATGTTTTTACCTATGGAATGATTGAAGGAGGATATTCCTGGTTTCGGTTTACTTACTGTAAATAAATCTACAATTTATTGACTTATAACACATGACTCCTTAGAGAATGCCACATAAGCTATAATGCTCTCTGGGTTATAAAATTAGTTGTTTTATAAATTTAAATTTCCTGATTAATTGACCAACAAATCTCATTAGAGATAGCAAGTATTATTCTAGAACCAATAACTCTTATCTCATGTTAGGAAGGAAGGAATTAGGTAGCCAAATGGTGTTTCAGAACCTTTCCTGCTTTGCAGGTGCCTCTTCACTGTGCGACATCCTTAAAATTATCAGTAAAGCTTAATAAAGCCTAAGAGCTGTGGTTTGTGAGTTTTACTTGAAAATCATATACTTTGTATTAGTTCAAATGCTTGAACATATTTTCTTAGATTTATTCTTAGGTTCATGGTATTTTCAGGATATTTTAAATGTAATTTTAAAATTCTTACTTTCTGACTGTTTCTGGCATGCAGAAATATAGTTGACTTACTTTGTGCCATCAGTCTTTGAAGCTGTGATCATTAATTCTAATGGTCTATTTTATTTGTTATTATTTAAAATATATTTTATTTACATAAGGTGAAAAACTTTCATGTATTTCGTATATACAGACTTAGGAGCATAGTGATACTTCCCATTCTATCCTTTTCTCCTGACCATGTTCCCACGCCCCTTCCTCCTTCCTATTTTTTCTTTTAATTTTACAATGACATACGAAAACTGAAAAGCTTATTTTACAATCCTAAGCTTAACCCTACACTAAGTAAAGAATTCAACAAATAGTAAGTTGAAATAAACTACTGTTTATCAAGAATATAGATAAGGGCTGTAATGATAATCAGATCTCAGAATGTCAATTTTCTTCAAAAACATTTTTTTTTGTATTCTGTATATGAGTTACCACAGATCAGGGAAAATATATGATATTTGTCTTTTTTGAGCTGGCTTATTTTACTGAGCATAATGATTTCCAGATGTATCCATTGCAAAAGACAGAATTTCATTTTTTATAGCTGAATAGTATTCCATAGTGTATAATCCCCATTTTCCCTAACTTCTTCATCCAGTCTTCAGTTGATGAACATCTGGGTTGATTTCATATCTTAGCTAGTATGAATTCAGCTACAGTGAACTTCAGAGTACAGGTAACTCTCTCATATACTGATTTCAGTTCGGTTGGGTAAATTCCCAGGAGTGAGATGGCTAAGTCATATATAGATCTATTTTCAGAGAAATCTCCATACTGTCTTCCATAATGGTTGTACTAGATTACATTCCCTCAAGAGTGGATTAGGATACATTTTTCTTCACATTATTGCAAGCATTTATTGTGTTTTGATTTTTGGATTACAGCCATTCTAACTGTGGTGAAGGAAAACCTCACTGTGCTTTTGATTGTATTTCCCTGATGGCTAGTGATCCTGAGCATTTTTTCATGTCTCTGTTGGTCATTTGAATTTCATCTCTTGAAAAATGCCTGTTAATGTCCTTTGCCCATTTCTTAACTGGATTGTTGTTTTGTTGTTGTTGAGTTATTTGAATTCTTTATAGATTCTGGATATTAATCCTTTATAGTTTGAAAATACCTTATTTACATTCTGTTGTTTGGCTCTTCACTTTGCTGAGTGTTTCCTTTGCAGTGAGAAGCTTCTTAGTTTGATGTTATCCCATTTGTCAATTTTGGCTTTGATTGCCTGTGCTTCTGGATTCTTTTTCATTGTTTTCTTTTTTTGGGGGGGGTGGGAGAGGGGAGGCAGAGTTAGATAGTGTGAGAGAGAGAGAGACAGAGAGAAAGGTCTTCCTTCCATTTGTTCATCCCCTCAAACAGCCTTTACAGCCGGTGTGCTGTGCCGATCCGAAGCCAGGAGCCAGGTACTTCCTCCTGGTCTCCCATGCGGGTGCAGGGCCCAAGCACTTGGGCCATCCTCCACTGCACTCCCTGGCCACAGCAGAGAGCCGGACTGGAAGAGGAGCAACCAGGACAGAATCCGGCACCCCAACTGGGACTAGAACCCGGGTTGCCGGTGCCGCAGGTGGAGGATTAGCCTAGTGAACCGTGGCGCCAGCCTTCTGGATTCTTTTTCAAGAAATCTTTGCCTATGCCAATGTCTTGAAGAGTTTCCCCAATATTCTCCTCTAGTAATTTGATGGTATCAAGTTGTAGATTTAGATCCTTGATCTATTCTGAGTTGATTTTTGTATAAGATGTAAAGTAGGGATCTTGTTTCATTCTTCTGTATGCTTAGAACCAATTTTCCTACCACCATTTGTTGAGGAGACTGTCTTTCTGCATGGATTGATTTTAACTCCTTTGTCAAAGATTAGTTGTAGACCCATGGATTGGTTACTGGGGTTTTTATTCTGTTCCATTGGTTTACTGTCTACTTTTATACCAGTACCAGACTGTTTTGATTATAATTTTCCAATATTCTTGAAATCTGGTAATGTGATGCACCTGGCTTTTTTTTTTTTTTTTTTAAACTGTTTTGGCTGTTTGGGGTCTCTTGTGTTTCCACATGCATCTTAACATTGTCTTTTTCTAGATCTGAGAGAATGTCCTTGACGTTTTGGTTGGGATTGCATTGAATTGGGAAGTTGCTTTTGGTAGTATGGACATTTTAATGATATTAATTTTTCCAACCCATGAATATAGAAGATTCTTCCTTTTTTGTGTGTTTCTTCTTCTGTTTCTTTCTTTAATCTTTTGTAATATTCATTGTAGGGATCATTCACATCCTTGGTTCAAGTTATTCCAAGTATTTAAATTTTTGTAGCTATTGTAAATGGTACTGATTTACAAGTTTTTTTTCTCAGTCATGACATTGACCCTGTGCATACAAAGGCTACTTATTTTTGTGTGTTGATTTTATATCACACAACTTTACCAAGCTCTCTTGTGAGTTCTAATAGTCTCTTAGTGGAACCTTTTTGTTTCCCTAAATATAGGAACATATTTTCTGCAAACTGGGATAGCTTGACTTCTTCCTTTCCAAATTGTGTTCATTTGATTTCTTTTTCTTACCTAATGACTCTCTCTAAACTTTCAGAACTTTATTAAATAGCAATAGTGAAAATGGGAATCCTTGTCTGTTTCCGGGTCATAGTGGAAATACTTCCAACTTTTCAAGATTCAATGTGATTCTGGCTTTGAGTTTCTTTTTTATTTATTTATTTATTTTTTTTACAGGCAGAGTGGACAGTGAGAGAGAGAGAGACAGAGAGAAAAGTCTTCCTTTGCCATTGGTTCACCCTCCAATGGCTGCCACGGCTGGCGTGCTGCGGCCAGCGCACCACGCTGATCTGATGGCAGGAGCCAGGTACTTATCCTGGCCTCCCATGGGGTGCAAGGCCCAAGCACTTGGGCCATCCTCCACTGCACTCCCTGGCCACAGCAGAGAGCTGGCCTGGAAGAGGGGCAACCGGGACGGAATCCGGCGCCCCGACTGGGACTAGAACCTGGTGTGCCAGTGCCGCAAGGCGGAGGATTAGCCTAGTGAGCCGCGGCTCCGGCCTTAAGTTTCTTATAAATTGCCTGATTGTGTTATGGAATGTTCCTTCTATATAAAACTTGTTTAAACTTTTTATCATGAAAGGATGCTATATTTTATCAAATGCTTTATCTGCATCTGTTGAGCTAATCACATGGGTCTCACTCTTCAGTTTGTTAATGTAATTTTTCACATTTATTGATTTGTAATATGTTGAACCCTCCTTGCATACCAGGGATAAATCTCTCTTGGTTAGATTGAATGATCTTTCTGAGGTGTTATTTGATTCATTTAGCAAGTATTTTCCTGAGGATTTTTTTATCCTATGAGGTCTCTTATCCACTGATTCACTCCCCAAATGGCCACAACAGCTGGAGCTGAGCCAATCTGAAGCTAGGAGCCAGAAGCTTCTTCTGGGTCTCCAAGTGAATGCAGGGGCCCATGTAATTGGGCCATCTTCCACTGCTTTCCCAGGCACTTTAGTAGAGAGCTGGTTTGCTAGAGGAACAGCCGGGACTAGAACTGGTTTCTATTTGGGATGCCGGTGCTGCAGACAGTGGCTTGACCCAGTACACCACAGCGTCAGCCTCAAAATTTTAAATAGCCAGGCACCCTGACATTGGATGCATATACATTTACTATAGTCATATCTTCCTGTTGAACTGATCCCTTCATCATGACATAAAGCCCTTCTGTGTCTCTTTGAACAGGTTTTTTGTTTTTTTGTTTGTTTGTTTTTAAGTCTATTTTACCTGCTATTAGGATGGCTACTCCTACTCTCTTTTTTTTTTTCTGTTTGTGTGGCATATGTTGTTCTGTCCTTTGACTTTTGATCTGTGTGTATATTTGTTAGTGAGGTATGTTTCTTAGAAGTAGCAAATAGATTGGTGTTTTTTTAATCCATTCAGCCAGTCTATGTCACTTAATTGGAGAATTTGGGCCATTTACATTCAAGGTTATTATTGATAAATAATTACCTAGCCCTGACATTTTTCATAAGTATTCCTATTATTTTTTTTATTTCCTTTGCACTTTTACTAGGAGATTCTACCTGGAAAATCTTCACCATTGCTAGAAACATCTACCACTGCCTGGGAAAATCCACCTCTGCTGGGCGAGTGGTGGCAAATTCTTTCAGTTGCTGTTTATTTTGGATGGTCTTTATTTCACCTTCATTCATAAATGAGAACTTTGCAGGATAAAGTATTCTGTGTTGACAATTTTTTTTTTTCCTTTTTGGGCATATACTATGTTTCTCCATTCTCTTGTAGCCTGTACAGTTTCTGATGACAGATCAGCTGTTAGTCTACTTGGAAATCCTGTGAAAGCAAATTGGTGTCCCTCTCATGCACATTTCAGAATCTTTTCTTTATGTTTTACTATCGAAGTTTGACTTTAATGTGCTGTGGTGAAGATCTTTTCTGATTATGTCTTTTATGAGTTCTGTATGCTTCCTGTACTCAAATGTCCCTTTCTTTCTCCAAATTAGGGAAGTTCTGCTATTATTTCACTGAAAAGCTTTCTAATCCATTCTCTCTTTCCACACTTTCTGGAACTCCTCAGACACATACATAAGGTTATTTGATGGTATCCCATAGATCTCGAACACTGGTTTCAGTTTTTTGCAGTTTTTTCTTCTTTTCTTCTGTCTGACTGAGATAGTTCCTATAATTTTTCTTCTAGCTCAGATATTCTTTCTTCTGCCTCATGAAATCTGTTGCCAAGCCTTTACTTTGTATTTTTTATCTGGCATATTGGATTCTTCATTTTTAATATTTCAGTTTGATTTCTCTTCAGTATGTCTATCTCATGGGAAAATTTTTTATCCATGTCATATATGGGTTATTTTTAACTCTTGAATTTGCTTCTCATTGTTTTTGAGTAATCTTTTGATCATTCTTTTAAATTATTTTTCATGCATTTCATCAATCTATTTGTCTTTACATTCTAATATTGAAGTGCTGTTGTATTCCTTAGGGGACTCAGATTGTCTTCTTTATTCACAGTTTTCATGTTTCTACTTTTATTTTCAGGCATTTGTGTAACAACTTGTTTGTTTTCTCCTCTGATGGATTTTAACTTTGAAATATACCTGTGTGGTTAGTACGGGATCTGCTCCTTCGATTGATATCCAGAGGCATGTGCTGAGTGGGCGCAGGGATCTCCAGCCAGTGCTCAAGGGAGGTGCAAGAGTTCAGGTGACACCCACGTTGGGTGTGGTAGGTCTCTACTGTCCGCAGGAGTGAGGGTTTGATTACATCAGCTGGTGTGATCCTTGTCTCACCTCCTCTCTGCCGTGGTTATCAATGCCCAGGGTAAGCCCACAGTAGCTACACACCGCACCCATGCATTTATTTGCATGTAGTGCACAAGGAATATGTGCAGTCCTCAGTGTTAGCACAGACCCCTCTGCAATGACCAACCATAGGCAATCAGGAAACTGAGCCTCTGAAACCAGACACAGTGATTTTCCAGTCTCAGCTATACCCCACGCACTATCATGCAGTCACAGAATTCCCACAGTAACAGGGCTCCGACAGTCACAGGGAGCAGAGGATCCACTCCTGGTCCTGTGAATCTGTTCACTCCACAGAGAGATCCAAGGCATTCCCAGAGCCAGCTGTCTGTCAGTGTTCTGCCTTGGAAGTTTCAGTATAGGCACCAGTGATATAGAGGGGAGTGGAGCACCTCACAGACTTAAGTGGGAGGCCCGCCTCCTGCCAACACTCCAGGTCAGACTCAAACTCAGTGGGGATTGTGGATTTATCTCTCAGATAAAATCCCCTAATCACATGTTTGCAAGCAATGGCAGCCTGTACTCACCTAATGTTAAAATGGCACTTCTTCCCTGTATTCACCTAGAATCTTTGTTGGCTGAATGGGAAGGAAGCAATGTGCTCTTGTTTCATGGGGTTAGGTGGGCTTCCTGCCCCCTACTTAGCACTGCAGGCTGGACTCAAAGTCCGTGTGTTTCACAGGGTTCTCTGTTAATTAATATCACCAGTGACATGGGCTACCACAGTCTCCTCTCATTTCTCTTTAATAAGATCCCTATTGTATTTTTAATTCTTTTACATATACAATCATATTATCCACCAATTCTGGTAGTTTTATTTCTTGTTTTCTACTATGTATGTCTTTATTATCTTTTGTATTGTTTTATACTGATTATGAACTCTGGTACATTATCAAGAAGGCCCCAATTTTAGAAGTAAATCATTCATTATTTCACCATTAGATATGATAGAAGTAAATCATTCATGATTTCACCATTAGATATGATGTAAGCTGTAGGTTCTCCTGTATCAGATTAATAAAATTCTCTTCTATTTCTAGTTTGCTAAGTTTTCTTTCATTTATCAATGAAATTGATAAATTCAATCAAAAGTAATGTTAGAAAGAAGTTGAAGTAGTCTGCTGATTCTGTCTCCACTATCAGCAGCATCTAATTGTTGATAAAATAATAGCAATTCTTGTGCTTGTTCTGAAGTTTCTAGGTTAAAATGAACTCCTTAGTCATGGTGATAACCTCCAAAACTTGCTCATGATACGAAGTGAGCCGATTTTAAAATAAATATTCTTGGAAACTGTTTCCCAGTGTCAGAATTCCTTCAGAGAAATTAAATCTGAGAGAGTGAAAAAGAATGGGGACTGCACTGTTTCACTGTAGACGTTATATGGGTAGGTTTCTTTCTTTCCTTTTTTTTTTTTTTTTTTTTTTTTTTTTTTACTGTTTGCATTTAAAGTATGGCATCTTGACTTCCAGAACCTCAGGAACCATCTAAGATGTGTAACTCCTACAGGTATCGATGTGGAAGTGAAAGCTCAGAGAGGTCAAGTGGCCAGCAGCAGCCAGACATCTGGCTGGGCAGTGTGGCAGGGCCATTTCTGGACCTTGTGACTCTGATCCACTGTACTCTGTGCCAGTGTGCAACCAAAAATAAGAATAATTGCTGTCTATAAGAAGATAGGGAATCCCCTACAAAAGTCACTTCGATAAGAATAGTGAAACCAATATTCTATAAGAACTCTAGGAGAAGAAAAGAATAAACTCTAAAATCCTCACTGCCTATGGCTTGGCATCTCTTCGGTTCTACCTAGCAGGATGAGGTAGGTTGATTGGTTTGTCCTCACTGTGTTTATATTATATTATCACAGTCCTGATAAATTTTCTCAAGTTACCCCAAATTGAAGTTAAATTTCTCTCATTTGGCCCTTTTTCTGGAGAAACAGAGATTCTCAGGTACCAATAAACCATTTTGCACTTGCATAAAATATCTCGTGCTTTAGAGAAGTCAGAGACAACTTTGAAAGCTTGTGTTTGCCTTTTGTCTCTGTGACTGCTCAGGATCATGCCTGGCACCTGTGACTTTTTCTGCTGAGTCAGTAGATATTTTACAGGAAGTGCTGGAGAGATTTCTTGGTATTGTTGCTCATGTCCCTTGAGAGCCTGGGCCCTTATATGCTTCATCTATTAGAATTTGTTCTCCTAGATAATATTTTGGGGTGTCACAGGAAGGAGTGAGAGTAGGATACAGTAAAATTGTTGTGCCCCTGTTATAGGCAGAAGTATATAGGATATATATATATATATATATATAGGATAGAAGTATATATATATATATATGTATGTATATAGGATATATATATATATATGTAAAATTCTCATCTTGAAATCCTAACCATGATACCTCAGAGGATGGCAGTATTTGGAGATATCACCTTTAAAGAGATGGTTAAGTTAAAATGAAGTCTTTAAGATGGGCCAGTATCTAATCTGACTGGTGTTTTTATAAGAAGAGGGATTTTGGACACACAGAGGTACATGAGCACACAGAAAAGAACATATGAAGAAAGAAGAAGAAGGCGCAGGCTAGATTGCGAGGAGTAAAGCATCAGAAGAAAACAAACTGCTGAACCCTGATCTTGGGCTCCAGCCCCTGCCACCAGAACTGTGAGAAAGTGAACTTCTGCTGTTTAAGGCATATGTCTATGGTTTATGATGTTTTATTATGGAAACCTTAGGAAGCTAATACACCCTTTGATCAGATTCCCTATTTATTTTATTTTGTTATCCAATCCCCCTCCTTCTTCCCTTCCATATTTCCTTCCAGAGATGTTTGAAAAATACCTCTTCTGTTTCAGCTCTATCCTAGGCACTAGGATGAGAACACAGTTCATCCATTCCTGATGCTTGCTGCACACTTCCCACTGGGTGCTGTGGCCAGGCTCACTCCAGAAAGTATCGTCAATGGTGGCTGCTTTGTCTTGGGAAAACTCTGGTCTGTTCTCTCACCTGTTCTAGAAAGCATAAGGTTGCATTCTATCACTTCTTCCTGTTACAGAAGGCACCCAAGGGACTACTTCCAATGTCAGTGAATTTGTATTTCCGACTGTTGTGATTCTATTCTTGCCTTCTTTCCAGGATGTGAATAGAAAACACAGTGTTACACTCATCCAATTCCAAGGAAATCAGTTGTAAACCATTCTTACTTTTTTTTAAAATGTGGAACAAGCCACTTTTCTTTTTTTTTCTTTTTCTTTTCTTTTCTTTTTTTTTTTTTTTTTTTTTTTTTGACAGGCAGAGTGGACAGTGAGAGAGACAGACAGAGAAAGGTCTTCCTTTGCCGCTGGTTCACCCTCCAACGGCCGCCGTGGCTGGCACACTGCAGCTGGCACACCACGCTGATCTGAAGCTAGGAGCCAGGTGCTTCTCCTGGTCTCCCATGGGGTGCAGGGCCCAAGCACTTGGGCCATCATCCACTGCCTTCCTGGGCCACAGCAGAGAGCTGGCCTGGAAGAGGGGCAACCGGGACAGAATCCGGCACCCCAACCGGGACTAGAACCCGGTGTGCCGGCGCTGCAGGTGGAGGAT
The DNA here is from genome assembly GCF_964237555.1 of Oryctolagus cuniculus. Lineage (NCBI taxonomy): Eukaryota > Metazoa > Chordata > Mammalia > Lagomorpha > Leporidae > Oryctolagus > Oryctolagus cuniculus. The sequence continues at coordinate 65,572,362 of NC_091445.1, read as the reverse complement.
TAGCCTATTGAGCCATGGCGCCAGCCAACCATTCTTACTTTTCAGCTCCTGGGAGACCAGATTGAGACTGGCAGGTGGATGTATGATCACTACTCAGTAGACAGTTTTCAGTACCAGCCCACAAACTTCAAGTTACCCAGTTTTCTGGGCACATGGAAAAATCCCTCTTCTTTGGCATTTCCCAACAACCTAGTTTTTATCGGGCATAGTAAATCATGGATGTGGACCCACAGAGCCCTGGAATGGTTTTGGGATGATGGAATTCACTTCGCCAAGTCCATTAGAAAGTCCCATTTGAATGCTTCCTTGACCTTTGTTCCTCTTTCTGTGAGGAGTTTACCTTGAGGACTTCTGCATAGATTTTATAAATTAGCTGCAAGAGCCCATAAAACTCAAAGTTGTGTGCATGTGTAGGCTCATTTTTCCCCAGAAGATTCATATTCTTAAAGGGTTGACTGTGCCCAGTACCAGTAGCTGTTATATTGTAATACCTATACATATGTGCATTAAGCAGAAACTCTGTATCTGTTTCTGTCTTTTTTGTATTTTTATGTGTGATCCAGAGTCTATTTTCACAGTTAATTCTGCAGAAACACATGTAGAGTTTCCACATTTGAGTTTAGCGTTTTTACTACCATATATGTTTGAAATCATTAATATAACAAAAAGTATAACATTTTTGTGTTTAAAACATTTTAAATAGTCCACATCAACCCCTAAATAATCTTTTGGTAAATTTTGGTTTTATCAAAAAAGACATAGTAATTTTTGTTAGTGTCTGATATGACACCATATCTACTACCATGATGAGAAGTTTTCCTCAGTCATTCTGGGAGAGGCTGACTCACTTATTATAAAAACTTTTAGGGTATTATCCAATTTTCAAGTTTCTATTTAGTTTTTCTTTTTCATTTTCTTCTTATATAGCAACTGACTGAATTAGAGTATATAGGGATTTATAAAGCATATGTGTGTATAAATATATGCATTATATACATATATATAAATATAATGTGTATTCTCAACTGCAGCTCCAAATTAGTTTTTTTTTTTTTTTTTTGACAGGCAGAGTGGACAGTGAGAGAGAGAGACAGAGAGAAAGGTCTCCCTTTTGCCATTGGTTCACCCTCCAATGGCCGCCATGGCCGGCGCGCTACGGCTGGGGCACTGTGCTGATCCGATGGCAGGAGCCAGGTACTTATCCTGGTCTCCCATGCAGGTGCAGGGCCCAAGCACTTGGGCCATCCTCCACTGCACTCCCTGGCCACAGCAGAGAGCTGGCCTGGAAGAGGGGCAACCGGGACAGAATCCGGGGCCCCGACTGGGACTAGAACCTGGTGTGCTGGTGCTGCAAAGCGGAGGATTAGTCTAGTGAGCCGCGGCGCCGGCCCCAAATTAGTTTTTTTAAAAGATTTATTTTATTTATTTGAAAGACAGAGTTACAGAGAGAGATAGAGACAGAGAAAGAGTTCTTCCATCTGCTGGTTCACTCCCCAGATGGCTGCAACAGCCAGAGCTGCGATGATCTGAAGCCAGGAGCCAGGAGCTTCCTCTGGGTTTCCCATGTAGGTTCAGGGGCCCAAGGACTTGGGCCATCTTCTACGGCTTTCCCAGTTCACAAGCAGAGAGCTGGGTAGGAAGCAGAACACCAGGACTAGAACCGGCGCCCATATGGGATGCCAGCGCTTCAGGCCTGGGCTTTAACCCACTGTGCCACAGCACCGATTCCTCCAAATTAGTTTTAAACCAAACCAAAGACAGCTTATTCCTGTGCCTAATTTTTATTTTCCTATCATGGTTCTGAGCACCTGTAACTTATTTAAATGAAGCAAGAAGTAGCAATTTAGTCATGGCCAGAGGTACTGAAAGATGTTACAATGTTTTCTAGGACTTGAATAGCTTTTATCAAAACAAAGTTTTCTAAAATGTGTTGGGGGAAACCTCAAACTAAATAGTATTTTACACAGCCAAATTTTGTATTAAAACTGTTAGTAACTTTATGGGTCTATGGTAGCATTTTGGAATCTTTGTGAATATATGATAATGTTTTATTTTGTGAGTTTGATTCCAAGACTATATAACAATATGTGTTATATATCATGAGGGATGTAAAAAAGATTTGAATATAATTTCAACTCAGTCATCTCTCAAGTTCAACCTTATTTAAGAACTACGAATTTTGTTCTCCTTCATGTATCTAAAGAAGGAGAAATTTGAGTAGAGTGGAGAATTTAGTATGGTTAGTATGGTTGGGTGTCCACTGGATTTTCTTGGTAACTCCTTGTTCTTTCCTATTTTACAAATGTCCAGAACTTCAAAGACTGAGTGATCTTTTAGGGGGAGGAGCTCGGGAGAATTTTAAGGGGGCAAACTTTTCCTTTCACCTAAATTGGCACTAATCTCCTGTCCTATATGCACTAAAATAATGCAGAAAATCTGTGTAAGAGGTCTGCTCTCTGTTGAGGGAGAAAGGGAGAAAGTGTTGACTGATTGGAACTTCTTAATTATTGAACTTTTGATAAGGGATGGGAAGTGGAGAGGGGAGAAAGCAGAGATAAGGTCTGTGGAGGAAGTGCTCTGCAGGATTCTTCTAGCCTGATCACAAATAGTACAGCTACAAGTCTCAGCCTAGTCCCTTCAGCCTGGCGATGACAGCTCCTCCTGCGGGAAGTCATTAGTTCTCCTGTTGTTCCCTGAAAGGGTAGAATCCAAATATGTTCATGACATCTCTTTGGTTTTCTCTCCTATCTGCCTATGTTGCACCTCTGTCTACTTCTAGAGTTCTCTTTTCCAGCTATTAGTTATGACTCCAAATTCTTACGAATTCCTTTGCTCATTGATCTGGGTTTTCCCTTTTTGGAGCATTCATCACTTACTGGAGAAGTCTTGTCAAAACTTTGGGAGCACATTGGAACTAGAAGAACAGCAGGGAGAGAAAATGTCTCAACATTCTCGGTTAAATGATGACACATGAATGACATCCTCCAAACTGGTTGGCATTGATACAGACCAAATGAAACAAGGTGTTCTGGGGCTCAGCTGGGTCCATGAGCAGATCCTGAGTTGGGCCAATTTAATGGCTTTAAAATGATTCCATTTGCTCTGGCTCCCTTGTCCCTCATTAAATAAATAAATGAAAATTTTTAAAAGTAAATGAGTTCCTGCCATCAATTCTGGAAAACTAGATTATGTTCTCAGCTCTCAGTTTGTGCCTCAGCCCAATTCTGGTCATTGTGTATTTGATGGGTGAACCAATGGTTGGGAGCTCCCCACCCCCCTTTCTCTCTCTGTATGTGTTTCTTGGACTCTCAAATAAATAAAAATAAGTAGAATAAAATGATTTGCTTTGATTCATGAAACCTATGCTAACAAAAAAGAAGAGTGGGAGAGATAACAAATGTACGTTTTCAATTTTTGCTTACACAGATCTTTTAATGTCATAGAACTTCTTGAAAGTGCCCATGAATTAAAGGTCATGTCTGACTGGCCTGTTTGGCATTTAATACCATGAAAATCATGAGAGAGAGCCAATTTTAGATAATGTATTTGAATATTTACCAGGTAGGGACATTTGAATATTTTAATGTGGGAATAAACAGCCGCTGACTTGGCCCACAGTAGGAGAAATGAATAAAAATGGCATGTGTTCACTGGAGTCACTAACTAGAAAACTTGGTTGCTTTCTGGCTGTTGTCTCATAAATTTCCCCACTCTGGGTTTTAGTTTTCTTATCATACAATGAGGGTTACAGGGAGAGGTAAAAACATTCATTTCTAAGGTCTGGAGCATAAATTTCTGTGATTTTAGGACAGTTTTGTGAAAATTTCTCATTATCCTGCCTTAATAATGGAAACTTCACATTCTGAAAATTTTTTGGAAAACTTAAAGACACCGTCTCTGGGAAAGGACTATAAATTATGGCAATAACTGCTATCAGATATAGAACAGAGGAGTAACTTACCAAGTAACTAGCTAAGGAATGCAGTGAGGTATGAGTAAGGCTTGCAAATAATTGGAGCTGACAAAGAACATTAGCAGGGCATAGTTTCTCTGTAACAACTGGCTTTGCAAAGTTCTGTGTGCCGAGGAAAGTGTCTAAATAAGGCCGAGAGATGAGAAGGCCTCATCTGCTTTATGGTTTCTCAGAAAGACTGAGTGATGTTAGAAGCCAACAGAGGTTTCTCTGCAGGGTCCCACATGTCAGTATGGCCCAGATGACTCACTTCACAGGTGTAATGATCAGTTTCCACAGGGTTTGTCTGACTTCCTGCCAGGGTATGTTTTTGAAGAAAGTAGATGACTTAGAGATGTACGCTCTAAACCCAAGACAGGAAGGAGGCAAAGATGCATGTTTCTGTGATATTATCTGTAGGGTTCACAGATTTGAAATTGGAATCCATGTCAAAAGAACTGAAAAGATAAAATTAATGGAGGGAGATAAGCTGATCAGCACCGGTGGCAACCGAACCAGAAAATGAAGAACAATTCGAAGTGGTATTTTGGCAGTGGAAGAAATCATTTTGGTGGGAGTCAGAGAGGAGAGACGCTATAGGTGAAAGGCTTGGGTTTGGTGTTTTAAACTGGAAGTGGAACCTGTCTCTCACCTCCTGACTGTGCAGTCGGGCAATTTGCTTCATGTCTGTGAGCCTCCGTTTCATTCTCTGTAAAACTGGGGTCACCACCTACCCCCTTAGAGCTGAGAAGTGAAGTAAGTGTAATGAAACACTGTGTAAAGGATATAAAATGACTTGTTCTTAGCTAAGAGTCCTCATTAGTAGCATGGACAGTAAAACTCTGTCCTTTGGCAGGTGAATCACATTGTGTCACATTGAAACAATGATAGAAAGATCTTCCCAGTAGTCATGTGAAATGAACTACCCGAGGTTGGCTTTGCTTGCTGAAGCTGGCTCACCCTGCTTTCTTGCCCCTGGAAGAGGTGAGCCAGGAGGAGGACTTGCCAACATCTCTTTTTCAAGCACAGAGAGTTCCCAGCAAAAGCTCAGGGTCTCAAAGTTTCCATAAAGTTCTTTCAAGATATTTCACAATCTCATTGGGATTCCTTGGACACAGGATTCTCTCTCACTTTACATTCATGAATGACGTCTAAAATGTGACTGAATATCCACAAGAAGAAAATTTTGTCATGAGAATTTTAAAATTTGAAGCAGCAAAACTCTGAAAGGCTATATTTTAGGCTATGCAAGCTTTAGTATGAGTAAGTCAGTCTAACAATGTGTTCATGGTACATGACTTTCCATTTGTATCCTATAGTGACTTCCTATGTATTGGCAAGGTTTTTGGAATCAGAATATTTGAGTGGTGCTTTCTAAATTGTTTTGCATCTTAGACATAAATTAGGTTGTGGCCTTCAATACATATGAAGCAATTATACTACTCAAATATAATTTATGCTGGGGCTCACTTTATGGTACAGTGAGTTAAGTCACCGCCTACAACACTGGCATTCCATATGGGTGCCAGTTAGAGCCTAGCTGCTCCACATCCGATCCAGCTCCCTGCTAATGTGCCTGGGAAAGCAGCTGAAGATGGCTCAAGTGCTTGGGGCTTTGCAATCACATGGGAGACCTGGAAGAAGCTTCTGGCTCCTGACTTTGGTCTGGCCCAGCCCTGGCTGCTGTGGCAGTTTGGGGAGTGAACCAGCAGATGCAAGATCTCTTCTCTGTCTCTCCCTCTCTCTTAGTAACTCTGTTATTCAAATAAATAATAAAGTAAATAATCTTAAAAATAATAATTTATGCCAAGCATTGCTGACTTTTCTTGCGATTATGATATTCGCATATTTGTACAAGTTTTTTTTTTTTTATTTTTGCCTTGCTTACATGATTTTAATGTGCTTTAGTGTAAAGAAAATTCTCCAAGACTAGAGAATTTGGCAAGTATAAGAGGTTGAAGTTTTCATTTTAGTACTATCCTCTCCCAAGTCACTCCAAGAATAAGGGGAATAGTTGTTGGTACAGGAACAAATGTTTTGTTACTGTTTGGACATCACATTTCCAGAACTCTCATTACTCAGGCTAATAACATTACATCTGGTTAGTCGTACTTACACTTTTCATCTTGTAATTTCCCTTTGGCTACATCAGTGTTAATCTCAAGAGGACTTGGACTTCCTCTGTCTCAAGTAGAATGCAGAAGCACGGCAACAAAGAGTAACAGGGCATGGAGAGATCTTTCTTTTTTGATTTTTAATCTATGTTTGCAGCATGGTTTCGTCTGCACTCGAGGACGGCTGGACCTTCGTCTCTAACTGTGCTGAAGGCGGGGGAGATGCTCTTTTCTGCCCCCTTTCACTTCCTTCTCTCTGTTTCTACAGAGAGCTGAATGATGGCCCCGCCAAAGATGCATACGTGCATGTCCTACTTCCTGGAATCTGTGAATGTGGTTTAACCCACTGCACCACAGTGTTGGCCTCAGGCTCTTAAATTTAGTTACATCTGCAAAGACCCTTTTCTAAATAAAACAACAGGAAACTTATTCTCTCACAGCTCTGAAGTTCAAAATCAAGGTGTCAGCAGAGGCATATTCCCTCTAAAAGCTCTGGAGAAGAATCCCTAGCTCTTCCCCTTGCTTTTCAGGTGGCCCTTGGCAATCCTTGATTGGTGATATCATCGTTCTTGTCTCTGTTTCTGGTATCACATAGCCTCTTCTCTGTAGTGGTCTTTGTGCCCCTGTCTTACAAGGATGCATATGACTGCATCGTGGGTGGTGATTTGTTATGTAAGAGATTGGAACAGCTTTCTTTTCACTTTCTCTTTTGCACCATTCCAGTTATTCTTTAGTGCACCTGCCCATCTATGCCCTATAAGAATAATCTCAATTTCATTTTGTATTATTGCCAAGACAAAGTATATACCAATAATTAATTCATATGGGTATGACTGGATTTTACAAAGTTTATTTTATTGTTAAGCTAACCATCTATGTTTAAATTTTAATAAATATACTAATCATCTGGAAATGTAGCTAAAAATGCAGATGCCTGTGCTTTGCCATAACATATTTCTGATCATATTGGCCAGGGATGTGATCTGGGAACCTATATATATATATATATTTTTTTTTTGACAGGCAGAGTGGACAGTGAGAGAGAGAGACAGAGAGAAAGGTCTTCCTTTGCCGTTGGTTCACCCTCCAGTGGCCATCGCAGCCGGCGCGCTGCGGCCAGCGCACCGCGCTGATCCGATGGCAGGAGCCAGGTGCTTCTCCTGGTCTCCCATGGGGTGCAGGGCCCAAGCACTTGGGCCATCCTCCACTGCACTCCCTGGCCACAGCAGAGAGCTGGCCTGGAAAAGGGGCAACCGGGACAGAATCCGGCGCCCCGACCGGGACTAGAACCCGGTGTGCCGGCGCCTTAGGTGGAGGATTAGCCTATTGAGCCGTGGCGCCGGCCAGGAACCTATATATTTAACAAGAACCTGAGAGATTCTTATATAGCTGAATATTAATCCATTCTTTTGAAAACATTGAAGAAAGTCATGGCTTTTTTATCTGCTACCCAAAATAATGTGTAATTGCAATTCAGTAAGTAACATTAGGGATTTGATTGGATTCACATTTAATAATTCACAGTGGGCTATTCAAAGAAATGAGGGTAGTTCCTTAATTTTTGGCCTGAAAGTCAAGAGGGGTCTTCATGCCATTGCTACTTTTTAGGGGAGAATTCTAGGCATGCTGCCTTGGCATGTTCTCATACACTGGCCTAGGAATGTGCCCATTTAGAAGTGAAATGGGGTTGTCAGTTTTACCCCACAATGGGACACTCCTTCCCACCCATTTTGCTTAGGGAGGCTCTATGCAGTCCACAGAGATGCTTGGCCGTGGAACTTTGGGCTCTGACTAGAAGCAGCCCGGCCTACTTTTTCAATCACCCCCCACTGCACCTCAGACCCGGCAGTTTTTCCAGGAGACTTAGTTTTGCCAGCTGTTGCCCGAGACCATGCAGTCAGGAAGGAGTCTGGCCCTTACTTCTCAGCTGAACATGAACTCCGCTGCCTTTGGGACAGAATGTGGAGCCCGCCCGAAGAGGGTTGTCAGCTTTTGCCTGGAGGAGGCCATTGTCCACCTTTCTGGGTGAGATCAGGAGCAGACAGTCATCTTTCTTTTCAATGTTGTTTTTTTTTTTTTTTTTTTTTTTTTGTCTCTTTCTTGGATGAGTAAGCATTTCCTCATGAATTAGCAATGCTGGTTTAACAGGAACATTTCCTACACAGACCCCATCGCATCCTGCCTTTCTCTCTGGTTGCCTCCAGCTCAGGCTGACCTTATCTCTTTCCTGCATCCTCTGGCCCCTCCTCAGACATTCGGTTTAGTTTCCTGATGACACTCTGCTTAGAATTCTTTAATCTTCATGTATTTAGTACTGGAACTGCTTTTCAGGCCAGGATTTATGTCTTTTATAGCAATAGAATAATACATAGAAGATTCTTTACAAATTGAGTTAAAATCTTGGACCCTTCAAAGTCAAACTTTTAAGTATGATGTGTTCTGCCCATGCATTAGGGTTCTCAAACCTCAGCAGAAAGGATTGTCATAACCGAGATGCCTGAGTCCCATCCCTTGAATTTTTTATTGTGGTTTTGTTTGAGTCTGCATTTTTAACAAGTTCCCATTTGCTGTTGCTGATGCAGGAACCACCTTTGAAGGACTGTTCTAGAAGAACCTTTTTTTTTGTATTATTTGATACAAAAAGTTTGTATTTTATATTCTTTGAGAGATGAAACTGTCTTTGTTTGCAACCCAAGTATAAGACTTCAAAATTGGTGAATAAGTTCAGATGCCTGTGTTCCATATTGGAATATCTAGCTTTGATCTCTGACACTGGTACCTGATTTCAGCTTCCTGCTGATGCACTTTCTGGGAAGCAGAAGTAATGATTCAGGTAATTGGATTCCTAGCACCTACATGGGCGACCAGGTTTGAGTTCCTGGCTCCTAACTTCAACCTGAACCATCCAGCTATTGTGGGTGTTTGGAGGAGTGAACCAGTAGATTAGAGCTTTCTCTCTTTCTTTCTCTCTCTCTCTCTCTCTCTCTCCTCTTCTACCTCTCAACTATATGAGTAATTAAAAAATAGTCAGGTATGGTGCAACACTCAGCTGAAAACTGTAGTTCAATTGAAATTTGGTAGGATACTCTATGACCCACAACCAGTGTCCTGTGACCAGCCCCTCAATCCCATGTAACATGTCCTGACCATATTTCTACTTGTTTCACTCTTGTCTTCAGGAAGTCTTCTTAAGTAGACCATGCCCAGGAAATGTCATGACTCTGGGAAAATTTAAAAATAGCCTCCTATTCCCCAGTATGTAACTTAAAGCATATTAGTGTAATAAATATTTTCACTGGTGTAGCACACTTTTAATTCAGTGGTCTTTGAGATCTTCAGTTTAATGTTTCCTTTTCATTTCTGTCCCCACCTGTGTTGGTGAGCTAAGTGCAGAAACTTAGACTTTCAAAAGCCCTTGTTCTTTGAAAAAGAAAGGACAGTCTAAGCTGAGAAAATATACCCTCATTTTGATGAGTACAGCAAAAGTTTGGGTTAACTCAAACTATTTCAGGCATTTAGCACAATTTGGAACCATTCAAGACAAATATTTCAAAGTCTCTGCTCATTTTTAGGCTTTAGAAAGGAAAGTTAGTCCCCTGCATGAACCTGTTCCCTTGATGTTATCATTATTTGCATGATGAACCATTTCTTTTTTTGTTTTTAAACTCCTATTGAAGCAAACTACCGCATTTATCACTCATTGTGTGATGTCTGATTCTTCTGTCTTTGTGTGTTGGAACCTTACCATCTCAGGTTTCTGCACATAGTAGACTTCATATGTATACATTCACAGATCTTTGGTTTTTCTCTATTGTGAGATTAAAGCAGACAAATCATGAAGCTAAGAGAAATCAAAGAAAAAGTGTAAGTTAATGGCAGAGAAGAAGATGTATTATAATTACCAAGCAGAAAAGAAGCAAGACTTTTTAAAAAGGACAACTTTCTTGGAATAGATTGTGAAAACAATCACAGTAGAAACTACCACTTACATGCCCAGAACTAATGTTCAGATGTTTTTCATTGAAAAGATGAAAGGCAGAGATTCCAAAAGAAAAAAAAAAATCTGCACAAGTAACTAATACAGGACAAAGCTCCTGGCATTCTACGTTCTTTAGAAATAATACACTGTAGAAATGTCATAAACAACTAGAGTCCCATCTCTTTGCCCTTCCTTCAAATCCTCTACAGTTTGGTATACGATTATACACATTTCAAAGTTGTAGAGCCAGTTTCTTTTTTAATTCCTTGTAATCATTTGTAATTAGGGAGATCTCTTTGTTTAGAACAATCTGGCCAGCAATTTAAATGTGCCAAGAGTCGCATGGCAGCCTTGGGCCTTGTAACAGGGAGTTGTAATTAGAACTGGATGAATCCTATTTAACATACTGGTCTGATGTCAGGCCCACACCCTTGTTCTTGAAATTCAGAGAAAAGTTAAATTGGTACAAAAATAAATTCTCTTGAAACATTTTCTCCTTGGACTTGACATTTTGGTGTTTTGGTTCTTTTTATGTTTAGCACTGAACACTAAGGAATAGAGAACAATGGGAGCCCCTCTGAGAACACCACATGAACATGGTAATTTATAAAGCAAATGCTGCCAAATGGCCAGCTGTCCACCATAGACAACCAAGAGTGCCTTAAAAGTCTTGGGCTGCAATTCCAACATCCATGACTCTGGCCTGTTAGCTGGAAGTCTAAATTTCCAAAGGCACAGGCCATGAAATGTGAAGGCTGCCTTTACCTTTGTCATTGGTTGGATAGTTCACTGATACAGAGACTTAAACTTTATGTACATATGTGTGTCCATGTGTACAGTTTAAATTGCATTTCAAAGGCAAAGTGCTTGAGATTTTCAGAAATAAATACCTACAGAAGTTAAAGACTAAAAGATAGAATGCCAGAGCTGGAGGAAATTAGAATTCATTCATTATGCCCACCTCCACCTAGCTAGGTAGTATAAATTGAAAGCAAAATGAAAACAAAAAAAATTAATATTAAGAAAGGGAAAGCTATTTTCCCAAGACCCTACAGTTTTTTGCCATTTCCTGTCTAGAGCCCCAGAGGGATTCTGGTGACTTTCATGCACTGCTATATGATGGTGAACACTTTTTAAAAATCAAGGAGAGGCCAGCGCTGCGGCTCAATAGACTAATCCTCCGCCTAGCAGCGCCGGCACACCAGATTCTGTCCCGGTTGCCCCTCTTCCAGGCCAGCTCTCTTCTGTGGCCTGGGAATGCAGTGGAGGATAGACCAAGTCCTTGGGCCCTGCACCTGCATGGGAGACCAGGAGAAGCAGCTGGCTCCTGGCTTCGGATCAGCACAGTGCACCGGCCGCTGCGGCCATTGTGGGGTTAACCAACGGGAAAGGAAGACCTTTCTCTTTGTCTCTCTCTCTCTCACTGTCCACTTTGCCTGGCAAAAAAAGATCAAGGAGAAAAGTGCATCCTGAGTCACAGTGAAAAACACCAATGAAGACAATAGTTGCTACAGAAAGAACTCTGGTTATCCAGAACTGATTTGTGGGTGGCACCATGGTTGTCCTCCACCTGCATCTTACCCAGCCCAGCCAGAGCTACAACTCTGAAAGGGTTGCCTGTGGAGGCCAGCTGTACTATGTCCACAGAAGCTTCTCTCTTTCATCTTCTGCTCATGCTTGTCCTCATTCACTGAGATGTCTAAGATTTTTTACTTGTTTGTTTGTTTTTGTTCTATTTTGCCTCCCAAGGGTCAGGAATGTTCACTTTCCTATAAGATGATTTTAAATTAGCAACTCCAAATCCAAAATTAGATAACAAAGAGTCTTTCACAAGTGTCAAAATGCAAAATGGTGAATCTTTCTCATGACACGAAGAGGTTCTGACTTCTTTTCCAAAGACAGTGAGCCAAGAGTGAAATGGAAAGAAGTCATGAAGACCAAGTGCAGATGTGGAAGAATAACCTCAGACTATTATAGTCACGATGCGGACCTAGGGCTTTAGCATTCAGCATTTTTCTCAATTGTTGGCACCTCTGACAGTTTTTCTCACCAAATGTGGGAAAATGAGGATGCTCTTCCAGAACAGAGAGCAAAATATCTTTTCCAAAATGGACGACACAGGGTAACTGGGGATCAAAGTAGTTCTTAATAGGGCACTGGATTGGTGATAAGATTTCCTAGTGATATATGAGATTCTTGAGTGAAGAACTATTTGACTCTAAAATTAGCTAACTGAAGTTGAAATCAAGGTCATGATAACCCAGAATTATCCTAAAATAAGTTAGTTTTCTTCCTCAGTCAGTCTGTCTGAAAGGCTTTGAATAAGTTAATAAATAACAGAACATAATTAGTAAATAGATACCTTTGGGAATCCTAAAGGATTTGTGGAACAGGAAGTTTTCTTGAAGAAATTTAAGGAATTCATGAATCAGGTAATTTATCTTGTAAAGAATTGAAAGTGATTGGAAGACAAAAACCATGTCAAAGAATCATTCCTAAGCTTGGGATATTTTCATTTAGCAGCAAAAGATAAAGGAACAAATGGTGATAAAAGAGGATAAATAAATGATTTTTCTAGGCTTGGAGAACATAGTATATAAAAACCATCAGGGAATAAATTCCAATAAGAGCTCATGGAACGTATGTAAATAAACCAATGTGAGTTTGAAGTTCTATTAAAACTATCATATGTGGAGATTTCCGGCAAGATGGTGGAATAGGAAGGAAGCACACTGATAGTCCGGGAACAGTTTAATAAAAGTGGAGATACTTCAGGTTCAAGAAAGAGTTGGGGAAGAACTAATAATTCATGGTGGACCTGTGTGGAGGGCATGGGAGCCCATGGCTCGGGACACCAGTGGCGGAATCTATGCACCAGTGCTGGAACGTGAGGTGAGCCAAACCTCAGAAGCCTCAGACAACTGGCGGGAAAGCGGAAAGAGGAGACTAGAGGGAACGAGGCTTAAAACCCCGTGGATAAAGTTCACCAGGCTAACTAGAGGAGAGAGGAAAAAAAAGGGACCAGTACGAACACGAGTTTCTCTCTCTCCGCTCACCTCTCAAAGGCGAGCAAGACAAAGAGCAGGTGCCATTTTGGTCATAGGTAAAAGCTGTGCCACCTCAGGGCTATGGCCGCCCACAGCCAAGCAGAAAAACCTGACTCTAGGGGGGTGAAATAACAGGAGATTAGGACCTAGTGAATGTGTGGAGCTAATGAACTGAGACTGTGAAAAAAGAGATGGTGGGTGAGAGAACACACGGAGTTCACATGAGTACTCTCCAGAGATGCTACAATTCATTAACCTTGGCAACCCAGTGAGAGACTGCAGGAAAATTTGAGCCCACACTGAGGGCATAACAGATTCCCTGTGTGGTCCTTGGAAAAGAGCAAGCAAATGTCATACCCACAGAAGCCAGAGATCGGAAGCTGACTACCTTCAATTCCACTCAGCTATGTGGAATTACTTCCCTTCTGAATCAAAATAAAAAAAAAGAGAGAGAGAGAGAGAGAGATTTACCTTGCCTAACCTGGAAGTGTCACCTTTGGCACACCCTTAACCCTGAGGAACCAAACAGAGCTCTCTGGCCACACCCATCTCAAGCCTCTAAGGCGCCATCAAAAGCAGACAGTCCACTTAATACAGTCATAGTATAACAAGAAAAAAAACGCCACAGCGAGGGAAGAAGAATCCAAATAATATCTCCACAATGCCAAGCAACAAATGCAGAAACCGAGGAAATAAGACAAGGAAGACATTATGACGGCCTCGAATGAACAAGACACCCCAAGTGAAGATTATGAAGATGATGAGATGGAAGAAATGCAAGAAGCAGATCTCAAAAAGTTCATAAGAACATTTGTAAGTTTTCAAAAACAAATGCTTGAGCTACATAAATCCTTACTGGACAGGATAGAAAATCTCTCTCGTGAAAATGAAATCTTAAAGAGGAATCAAAATGAAACGCAGAAACTAGTAGAACAGGAAAGTGTGAGAGTGAAGAGAAATCAGAATGAAATGAAGAACTCAATAGATCAAATGAAAAACACATTAGAGAGCTTTAAAAACAGAGCCAGTGAAGCAGAAGAGAGAATAACAGACTAAGAAGACAGAGCACAGGAAAGTATACAGTCAAACCAAAGAAAAGCAGAGGAAATTAGAAATCTAAAAAATATTGTTGGGAATCTACAGGATACTATTAAAAAACCCAACATTCGGGTTCTAGGAGTTCCTGAAGGCATGGAGAGAGAGAAAGGATTAGAAGGCCTTTTTAGTGAGATACTAGCAGAGAACTTTCCGGGTTTGGAGAAGAACAGAGACATCCTAGTACAGGAAGCTCATAGAACCCCCAGTAAACATGACCAAAAGAGATCTTCACCATGACATGTTGTATTCAAACTCACCACAGTGAAACACACAAAAAAGCTTCTAAAATGTGCAAGAGAGAAACGTCAGATTACTGTCAGAGGATCTCCAATTAGACTCACAGCAGACTTCTCATCAGAAACCCTATAGACTAGAAGGGAATGGCGAGACATAGTCCAGGTACTAAGAGAGAAAAACTGCCAGCCCAGAATATTATATCCTGCAAAGCTCTCATTTGTGAATGAAGGTGAAATAAAGACCTTTCACAGCAAACAGAAGTTGAAAGAATTTGTCACCACTCATCCAGCCCTGCAAAAGATGCTTACACACAGAAACACGGTCATCAATATGAAAGAAGGTAAAGGAAGGGAACCTCACAGTAAAAGATCACAGGAAGTTCAAAGCATACATTAGAAAATATCTTTGGTAAATGGCAGGGCAAAGGTACTACTTATCAATAGTCACATTGAACGTTAATGGCCCGAACTGTCCAGTTAAAAGACACAGATTGGCTGATCTATTTGCTGCTTACAAGAAACACATCTTTCCAACAAAGATGCATTCAGACTGAAAGTAAAAGGCTGGAAAAAGATATACCATGCCAACAGAAATGAAAAAAAGAGCAAGCATAGCCATCTTAATATCAGACAAAATAAACTTTTAACACAAAAACTGTTAGGAGAGACAAAGAGGGGCACTATATAATGCTTAAGGGATCAATTCAACAGGAAGATATAACGATTATCAATGTATATGCACCTAATTACAGGGCACCGGTTTACTTAAAAGATTTGTTAAGGGACTTAAAGGGAGACTTAGACTCCAACACAGTAGTACTGGGGGACTTCAATACTCCACTGTCAGAAATAGATGAACAGCCATGGCATTGTCTGTGTATACAAAGGCTGTTGATTTTTGTGCATTGATTTTATACCCTGCTACTTTGCCAAACTCTTCTATGAGTTCCAATAGTCTCTTAGTAGAGTTCTTTGGGTCCCCTAAATAAAGAATCATGTCATCTGCAAAGAGGGATAGTTTGAGTTCTTCCTTCCCAATTTGTATCCCTTTAATTTCTTTTTCTTGCCTAATAGCTCTGGCTAGAACCTCCAGAACTATATTGAATAGCAGTGGTGAGAGTGGGCATCCCTGTCTGGTTCCAGATCTCAGTGGAAATGCTTCCAACTTTTCCCCATTCAATAGGATGTTGGCTGTGGGTTTTTCATAGATTGCTTTGATTGTATTGAGGAATGTTCCTTCCAAACCCAGTTTGCTTAGAGTTTTCATCATGAACGGGTGTTGTATTTTATCAAATGCTTTCTCGGCATCTATTGAGATAATCATATGGTTTTTCTTCTGCAGTCTGTTAATGTGGTGTATCACATGGATTGTCTTGCGCACATTAAACCATCCCTGCATACCAGGGATAAATCCCACTTGGTCTGGGTGGATGATCTTTCTGATGTGTTGTTGCATTCTATTGGCGAGAATTTTATTGAGGATTTTTGCATCTATGTTCATCAGGGATATTGGTCTGTAATTCTCTTTCAGTGCTGCATCTTTCTCTGGCTTAGGAATTAAGGTGATGCTGGCTTCATAGAAAGAATTTGGGAGGACTCCCTCTTCTTCGATTGTTCTGAATAGTTTGAGAAGAATTGGAGTCAGTTCTTCTTTAAACGTCTGGTAGAATTCAGCAGTGAATCCATCTGGTCCTGGGCTTTTCTTTGTTGGGAGGGCCTTTATTACTGTTTCAATTTCTGTCTCAGTTATGGGTCTGTTTAGGTTTTCGATGTCTTCCTGGTTCAATTTAGGTAGGTTGCATGTGTCCAGGAATCTATCCATTTCTGATAGGTTTCCCTGTTTGCTGGCATACAAGTCCTTGTAGTAATTTCTGATGATTCTTTTTATTTCTGTGGTGTCTGTTGTTACATTTCCTTTTTCATCTCTGATTTTATTGATTTGGGTCTTTTCTCTTCTTTTTTTAGTTAGTTGGGCCAATGGGGTGTCAATTTTGTTTATTTTTTCAAAAAACCAGCTCTTCGTTTGGCTGATTTTTTGTAATGTTTTTCTTGATTCAATCCTGTTGATTTCTTCTCTGATTTTAATTATTTCTCTTCTCCTACTAGATTTGGGTCTGGTTTGCTGTAGGTTTTCTAGATCCTTGAGGTGAATTGAAAGCTCATCTATTTGGTGTCTTTCCAATTTCTATACACAGACAATGCCATGGCTGAGGAAGAACTTCTAAGATCAATCCCATTCACAATAGCTACAAAAACAATCAAATACCTTGGAATAAACTTAACCAAAGACGTTAAAGATCTCTACAATGAAAATTACAAAACCTTAAAGAAAGAAATAGAAGAGGATACCAAGAAATGGAAAAATCTTCCATGCTCATGGATTGGAAGAATCAATATCATCAAAATGTCCATTCTACCAAAAGCAATTTACAGATTCAATGCAATACCAATCAAGATACCAAAGACATTCTTCTCAGATCTGGAAAAAATGGTGCTGAAATTTATATGGAGGCACAAGAGACCTCGAATAGCTAAAGCAATCTTGTACAACAAAAACAAAGCTGGAGGCATCACAATACCAGATTTCAGGACATACTACAGGGCAGTTGTAATCAAAACAGCATGGTACTGGTACAGAAACAGATGGATAGACCAATGGAACAGAATTGAAACACCAGAAATCAACCCAAACATCTACAGCCAACTTATATTTGATCAAGGATCTAAAACTAATTCCTGGAGCAAGGACAGTCTATTCAATAAATGGTGCTGGGAAAATTGGATTTCCACGTGCAGAAGCATGAAGCAAGACCCCTACCTTACACCTTACACAAAAATCCACTCCACATGGATTAAAGACCTAAATCTACGACCTGACACCATCAAGTTACTAGAGAACATTGGAGAAACCCTTCAAGATATTGGCACAGGCAAAGAATTTCTGGAAAAGACCCGGGAGGCACAGGCAGTCAAAGCCAAAATCAACTATTGGGATTGCATCAAATTGAGAAGTTTCTGTACTGCAAAAGAAACAGTCAGGAGAGTGCAGAGACAACTGACAGAATGGGAAAAAATATTTGCAAACTATGCAACAGATAAAGGGTTAATAACCAGAATCTACAAAGAGATCAAGAAACTCCACAAAAACAAAACCAACAACCCACTTAAGAGATGGGCCAAGGACCTCAATAGACATTTTTCAAAAGAGGAAATCCAAATGGCCAACAGGCACATGAAAAAATGTTCAAGGTCATTAGCAATCAGGGAAATGCAAATCAAAACCACAATGAGGTTTCACCTCACCCCGGTTAGAATGGCTCACATGCAGAAATCTACCAACAACAGATGCTGGCGAGGATGTGGGGAAAAAGGGACACTAACCCACTGTTGGTGGGAATGCAAGCTGGTCAAGCCACTATGGAAGTCAGTCTGGAGATTCCTCAGAAACCTGAAGATAACCCTACCGTTCGACCCAGCCATCCCACTCCTTGGAATTTACCCAAAGGAATTTAAATTGGCAAATAAAAAAGAGGTCTGCAGCCTAATGTTTATTGCAGCTCAATTCACAATAGCTAAGACCTGGAACCAACCTAAATGCCCATCAACGATAGACTGGATAAAGAAATTATGGGATATGTACTCTTTAGAATACTATACCGCAGTAAGAAACAACGAAATCCAGTCATTTGCAACAAAATGGAGGAATCTGGAACACATCATGCTGAGTGAAATAAGCCAGTCCCAAAGGGACAAATACCATATGTTCTCCCTGATCGGTGATGACTGACTGAACACCAAGAGGGAAACCTGTTGGAGTGAGGTGGACACTATGGGAAATGGTGGCTTGATCAGCATAGCCCTGACTGTTAATGAACAACTTAATACATTATCCCTCTTAGTAGTTTTTTTGTCTGTTCTACTTAATATGACTGGTTTAGATCTGTAATTGATGCACAGTTATACTTAAGTGTTGAAAATTAACTGAAATGTGATCCCTGTTGAACATGGTGGTGGGAATGGGAGAGGGAAGAGATGTATAATTTGGGACATGCTCAGGCTGACTTGCCCCAAGTGGTGGAGTTGGAAGCATACCAGGGGATTCCAATTCAATCCCATCGAGGTGGCATGTACTAATGCCATCTCACTGTTCCAGGTGATCAGTTTCAGTTCACAGTTGGTCATGGTGAAGGGACTGGGAGTCAAAGGGAGCACATAGACAAGTCTAGTACCTGCTAACGCTAACTGATGGAGTAAATAAAGGGGAGAGTGATCCAACATGGGAAGTGAGATACTCAGCAGACTCATAGAGTGGCAGATGTCCTAAATAGCACTCTGGCCTCAGAATCAGCCCTAAAGGCATTCGGAGCTGGCTGAAAAGCTCATGAGAGTATTTCAGGCATGGAAAGCCAAGACACTCTGGCAAAAGATCTCTGCGAGTGAGATCCCAGTGGAAAGAACAGGTCTTCAAAGAAGGAGGTACCTTTCTCTGAAGGGAGGAGAGAACCTCCACTTTGACTATGACCTTGTCTAAACAAGATAAGAGTCGGAGAACTCAGAGGGCTTCCATAGCCTTGGAAACTCATGACTGGAGCATAGGGAGATTACTGATGCCATAAACAGGAGTGTCAATTGGTAAAGTCAACAACAGGAGTCACTGTGCACTTACTCCTCATGTAGGATCTCTATCCTTAATGTGCTGTACATTGAGATTTAATGCTATAACGAGTACTCAAACAATATATTTCACTTTGTGTTTCTAAGGGGGTGCAAACTGTTGAAATCCTTACTTAATGCATACTAAACTGATCCTCTGTAAAAAAAAAAAAAAAGAAATTATCAATTCCCAACTTGACTCTCACTGGGATTAAACATGACAATAGGTCTGCTCTGATTTCATCATCATTTAAAAAAATCATCTATTATTTTTTCACTTTATGTTTCTGTGTGGGAGCAAACTGTTGAAATCCATACTTAATGTATACTAAGCTGATCTTCTGTATATTAAGATAATCGAAAATGAATCTTGATGTGAATGGAAGGGGAGAGGGAGTGGGAAAGGGGAGGGTTGTGGGTGGGAGGGACGGTATGGGGGGGAAGCCATTGTAATCCATAAGTCGTACTTTGGAAAATTATATGCATTAAATAAAAGTTTAAAAAAAAAAAGAAAAAAAAAGAAATAGATGAACAGGACAGAAGATCAACAAGGAGACAGTTGATTTAAATGACACTACAGCCCAAGTGTATCTAACAGATATCTACAGAACTTTTCATCCTACAAATAAAGAATTTACATTCTTCCTAGCAGTACATGGAACCTACTCTAGGATTGACCACATACTAGGCCATAAAGCAAGTCTCAGCAAATGGAAAAGAATTAGAATCATACAATGCAGCTTCTCAGACCATAGGGGAATGAAGCT
The DNA here is from genome assembly GCF_964237555.1 of Oryctolagus cuniculus. Lineage (NCBI taxonomy): Eukaryota > Metazoa > Chordata > Mammalia > Lagomorpha > Leporidae > Oryctolagus > Oryctolagus cuniculus. The sequence continues at coordinate 65,552,516 of NC_091445.1, read as the reverse complement.
GGAAATTAGCAACTCAGGAATCCCTAGAGCATATGCAAACACATGGAGATTGAACAACATGCTCCTGAACACTGGGTCATAGAAGAAATCAAAAGAGAAATCAAAAACTTTCTTGAAGTAAATGAGGATAACAGCACAACATACCAAAACTTATGGGATACAGCAAAAGCAGTGTTAAGAGGAAAGTTTATATCAAGAAATTGGAAAGGCACCAAATAAGTGAGCTTTCAATTCATCTCAAGGATCTAGAAAATCTGCAGCAAACCAGACCCAAATCTAGTAGGAGAAGAGAAATAATTAAAATCAGAGAAGAAATCAACAGGATTGAATCCAAAAAAAAATTACAAAAAATCAGCCAAATGAGGACCTGGATTTTTGAAAAAATAAACAAAATTGACACCCCATTGGCCCAACTAACTAAAAAAAGAAAAGACCCAAATCAATAAAATCAGAGATGAAAAAGGAAATGTAACAACAGACACCACAGAAATAAAAAGAATCATCAGAAATTACTACAAGGACTTGTATGTCAGCAAACAGGAAAATCTATCAGAAATGGATATATTCCTGGACACATGCAATCTACATAAATTGAACCATGAAGGCATAGAAAACCTAAATAGACCCATAACTGAAACAGAAATTGAAACAGTAATAAAGGCCCTCCCAGCAAAGAAAAGCCCAGGGCCAGATGGATTCACTGCTGAATTCTACCAGAAATTTAAAGAAGAACTAATTCCATTTCTTCTCAAACTATTCAGAACAATCGAAAAAGATGGAATCCTCCCAAATTCTTTCTATGAATCCAGCATCACCTTAATTCCTAAGCCAGAGAAAGATGCAGCACTGAAAGAAATATACATACCAATATCCCTGATGAACATAGACCCAAAAATCCTCAATAAAATTCTCACCAATAGAATACAACAACACATCAGAAAGATCATTCACCCAGACCAAGTGGGATTTATCCCTGCTATGCAGGGATGGTTCAACATTCTCAAATCAATCAGTGTGATACACCACATTAACAGACTGCAGAAGAAAAACCATATGATTATCTCAATAGATGCAGAAAAAGCATTCGATAAAATTCAACACCCTTTCATGATGAAAACTCTAAGCAAATTGGGTATAGAAGGAACATTCCTCAATACAATCAAAGCAATTTATGAAAAACCCACAGCCAGCATCCCATTGAATGGGGAAAAGATGGAAGCATTTCCACTGAGATCTGGCACCAGACAGGGATGCCCACTCTCACCACTGCTATTCAATGTAGTTCTGGAAGTTTTAGCCAGAGATATTAGGCAAGAAAAAGAAATTAAAGGGATACAAATTGGGAAGGAAGAACTCAAACTATCCCTCTTTGCAGATGATATTATTATTTAGGGGATCCAAAGAACTCTACTAAGAGACTATTGGAACTCATAGAAGAGTTTGACAAAGTAGCAGGGTATAAAATCAGTGCACAAAATCAACAGCCTTTGTATACACAGACAATGCCATGGCTGAGAAAGAACTTCTAAGATCAATCCCATTCACAATAGCTACAAAAACAATCAAATACCTTGGAATAAACTTAACCAAAGACATTAAAGATCTCTATGATGAGAATTACAAAATCTTAAAGAAAGAAATGGAAGATACCAAAAAATGGGAAAATCTTCCATGTTCATGGATTGGAAGAATCAACATCATCAAAATGTCCATTCGCCCAAAAGCAATTTATAGATTCAATGTGATACCCATCAAAATACCAAAGACATTCTTCGCAGATTTGGAAAAAATGATGCTGAAATTCATATGGAGACACAGGAGACCTCGAATAGCTAAAGCAATCTTGTACAACAAAAACAAAGCTGGAGGCATCACAATACCAGATTTCAGAACATAGTACAGGGCAGTTGTTATCAAAACAGCATGGTATTGGTACAGAAACAGGTGGATAGTTCAATGGAACAGAATAGAAACACCAGAAGTCAATTCAAACATCTACAGCTGACTTATATTTAATCAAGGATCCAAAACCAATCCCTGGAGTAAGGACAGTCTATTCAATAAATGGTGCTGGGAAAATTGGATTTCCACGTGCAGAAGCATGAAGCAAGACCCCTACCTTACACCTTACACAAAAATCCACTCAACTTGGACTAAAGACTTAAATCTACGACCCAATACCATCAAATTATTAGAGAACATTGGAGAAACCTTGCAGGATATAGGTACCGGCAAAGCTTCTTGGAAAAGACCCCAGAAGCACAGGCATTCAAAGCCAAAATCAACTATTGGGATTGCATCAAATTGAGAAGTTTCTGTACTGCAAAAGAAACTGTCAGGAGAGTGAAGAGACAACCGACAGAATGGGAAAAAATATTTGCAAACTATGCAACAGATAAAGGGTTAATAACCAGAATCCACAAAAAGATCAAGAAACTCCACAACATCAAAACAAACAACCCACTTAAGAGATGGGCCAAGGACCTCAATAGACATTTTTCAAAAGAGGAAATCCAAATGGCCAACAGACACATGAAAAAATGTTCAAGATCACTAGCAATCAGGGAAATGCAAATCAAAACCTCATTGAGGTTTCACCTCACCCCGGTTATAATGGCTCACATTCAGAAATCTACCAACAACAGATGCTGGCAAGGATGTGGGGAAAAAGGGACACTAACCTACTGTTGGTGGGAATGCAAACTGGTCAAGCCACTATGGAAGTCAGTCTGGAGATTCCTCAGAAACCTGAATATAACCCTACTATTCAACCCAGCCATCCCACTGCTTGGAATTTACCAAAAAAAATTAAATTGGCAAACAAAAAAGCTGTCTGCACCTTAATGTTTATTGCAGCTCAATTCACAATAGCTAATTCCTGGAACCAACCCAAATGCCCATCAACAGTAGACTGGATAAAGAAATTATGGGACATATACTCTATGGAATACTATACAGCAGTGAAAAACAATGAAACCCGGTCATTTGCAATAAAATGGAGAAATCTGGAAAACATCATGCTGAGTGAATTAAGCCAGTCCCAAATGGACAAATATCATATGTTCTCCATGATCGGTGAGAACTAACCAACCACAAAAAAGGAAACCTGTTGAAGTGAAAGGGACACTATGAGAAACAGTGACTTGATCAGCCCTTGTCCTGACTGTTGATGTACAATTTAATACTTTATCCCTTTTAGTATTTTTTATGTTCTAGTACTATTGGTTGAACTCTGTAATTAACACACATTTATTTTTAGGTGTTGAAATTTAACTGAAAAGTGATCTCTGTTAAATAAAACAGTGGGAATGAGAGAGGGAGGAGATGTACACTTTGGCACATGCGCAATTGGACTTGCCCCAAATGGTAGAGTTAGAAACGTGCCAGGGGAATCCAATTCAATCCCATCAAGGTGGCATGTACCAATGCCATGTCACTAGTTAGACTGATCAGTTTCAGTTCGTAATTGATCATAATGATAGCATTTAGAGTCAAAGGGATCACATAAACAAGACTAGAGTCTGCGAATACTAACTGATAGAATGAAAAAGGGAGAGAATTATCCAACATGGGAAGCGGGATACACAGCAGACTCATAGAATGGCAGATGTCCTAAACAACACCCTGGCCTCAGAATCATCCCTTAAGGCATTCAGATCTGGCTGAAGAGCCCGTGAGTGTATTTTAGGCATGGAAAGCCAAGACACTCTGGCAAAAAAAAAAAAACAAAACAAAACAAAAAAAAAAAACCACAACTAAATGAAAGATCTCTGCGAGTGAGATCCCAGTGGAAAGAATGGGCCATCAAAGGAGGAGGTACCTTTCTCTGAAGGGAGGAGAGAACTTCCGCTTTGACTATGACCTTGTCTAAATAAGATTGAAGTCAGCGAACTCAAGAGGCTTCCATAGCCTTGGAAACTCATGACTGGAGCCTAGGGAGATTTCTGACAGCATAAACAAAAGTGTCAAATTGTTAAGTCAACAACAGGAGTCACTGTATACTTACTCCTCATGTGGGATCTCTGTCCTTAATGTGTTGTCCAGTGTGAATTAATGCTATAACTAGTACTGAAACAGTATTTTACACTTTGTGTTTCTGTGGGGTGCAAAGTGATGAAATCTTTACTAATATATACTAAATTTATCTTCTGTATATAAAGATAATTGAAAATGAATCTTGATGTGAATGGAAGGGGAGAGGAAGTGGGAGATGGGAAGGGTGCGGGTGGGAGGGAAGTTATGGGGGGGGAAGCCATTGTAATCCATAAACTGTACTTTGGAAATTATATTTACTAAATAAAAGTTTAAAAAAATAAAAAATAAAAAAAACTATCGTATGTGAGAGCTAGAATTTTAGCCCACTTATGTGTAGCTCCTAGTCTTTTACTTTAACCATTGGATTGCTGTTTCTGCATATAGTTTTCTCCTTTGTCTCTTAAGGAAGTTAAGTTCAAATACCTGGCAGAAATCTGTATAAATCTGGGGAATTAAAACTAGTCTTTGCTATCTGCACTCAGTCTAATAGTTTCTAATCAAAGCACTGTTGTCCTGTAGTCTAATTGAGATTTAGAATGCATTTAAATTAGTGAAAATTTTCTTAGATATGTAAAACATATAAAACACTTAAATAATGATGTCCATCTAAATTTTAATATTTTCTCACATAAGCATATTTACATGCGCTTACTATTTTAAAACAATGCTTTTCATTCACACTTAGCGTTTGCTAGCATAAGCATTTTATATTAGATTAAAATTCCACAGGGTTCAAATATTTGCTTTGCTTTAGTGAATTCCTGTTAGTCACATTAGAAATCTGTTTTTAACATTTGCTATTTAACAAGTCCATTATTTGGCAAGTAATTTCTGAGAAATGACCAGTTCAAGAACTGTCTGTGACGGGTAACTTGTCTGAACAAAGGAGGCTATTTTATCTTCTATAATTAACTCACAACTAAGTTTCTGTTTTGTTTAAAGCTAATGATTGACACAAGTTGTTTGATAAATATCTGTCTTATGAGAAAATTGCTGACACCTGAAAACTGTAGGCCAAATAGCAAGAGAAACACTGCTTTTTGTAAGTTCCATAAGGAGACAGCTGGAACTAACAGGCTCTGGTAATGGGGTTTGTGGTTCACCTTTAAAACTGAAAAGGTGCTCGCTGGCTGCCCATTCTTTACAAAATCTCTGACGAGATTGCAAAACTAGTCCCTATACAAACAGATTGGTGAGATGAGAATCATGTAAGTAGATCATAGTGATTAAGTGTCAGGAAGGTGGACAAGGATCTGGAGAGTCCAGAGCAGAGGGTGGCTGTGTCACCCAGCAAGTACTGGGGAAGGAATCCCAGAGAAAGTGCTGTGTGCGTGCTTTGGGTTTGAATGCTTTGATCAAACACACAAAAGGAGCAAGGACATGAACTGGAAGAATTTGCTTCTGAGCAATTTACATCAATAGCTATGGTTTTTGTTGAGCATGCAGTGGAAATTAACCTTTATTTATCCTTTCCACACAAGAAACATTTTAATCCACTCTTCCCCACTTACTCCATTGAATGGTTTTATTTTTTTTCCCATTGAATGTTATGTTGACATATTCAGGCCTTAGCTCTTTGCTCTGAGTCTTCTGTCATTCCACAGACACCCCCAAGCCCCTGGAGAATTAATGAGGACAGCCAGTGTGAATAGTGCAACATCTCCTGTTTGAATGGGTGATTTCAGGGGAAAATGATGATTCTGGAGGTTTGGGTTCAGAAGTCAGTGCATTGCTAATAAAATTTAATGATATTAACAATTTAGCTCTCCAACTATATGGCCATTCTGTAAGTCACTTCTTATTCTGAATTGGACCCCTTGCATTTATATAGTTCCATGTGGTAAACCCTGTAATTTACTTCTTTAGCTTCAATTGGTCTTCTGAACCAATGTACAGTAGCTGGAATACTAGTTGGTCAGAATTTAGGTTGCTTCAGTTTTTGTTGTTATTAACAATGACGCAGTGAAGTACATCAGGTCCCATGCTTGCTTGGTTTAGCATCTAAGCCTAATGGTGAGTGCATGCCCCTTCCCTACCACCGCTGGCCAGGGAAACCTTGTGGGCACAACTATACTCATTTACTTGGTTACCAGGGAACACTAAATTATGGACGGTAATTTGAGAGGGAGGTAGCCATAATCCCGTTAGCCATGAGCTTTATATTTTGTAGGAATTAAAAGAAATGCATGACTTTCAGGAGACTCAAGACAGTTATTGGTAGCCTGCATCACTGACTTACAATTTGATATTGTCTAAGACAGAAGGAGAAACATTTGCTTGTTGGGCTGACTTCCTGGCAGAACTACTGGATGCATTCAAAGCAATTGAGAATTACTTAGCAATCATGGTTCTTTGCCTGTTTTCTATTTCAAAATTTATTTATTTATTTTCCTTTTATTTGGGAGGTAGAACACATTTGGTTTCCACTCCAAATGTCTGCAACAGCCAGGATTGGGCCAGGCCAAAGCCAGGAGCCAGGGACTTAGTCCTGGTTTTCCTACATGGGTGACAGGGAATGAATTCATTGAATTGCTACATGGTGTCTCTCAGTGTGCACTTTAGTAGGAAGCTGAATTAGAATTGGAGTAGGTGGAACTCAAACCAGGCCCTCTGATGCAGGCTCTCCAAATTGCAGTTTAACCATTGCATCAAATGCCCACCCCACCTCCCCCATTGCCTTCCTTCCACTGTAATATATACACCTACCTATGAAACATATTCATGGGGAAATATAGATTCGGGCAGCTGAATTACTGCTTGGGTAAGATAGATTTTGTATAATGCACAAATTGTGTGCTCTAGTTTCTAATCCTTTTTCATAACTCATTTGTCATACCCTGTGTATCTCAGCATCCCATTGAGGAGAACCAAACGTAAAACAGTAACTGTTTTATTCTTTGCTTCCACTAAGTTTCTGGCTGATATGCTTATATGCAAATTCAAAGAACTAGGAGAAATATACATCGATGTTAACTGGAGAAGACTAGCCAGTATGTGTTTTCTGCTTGGAATAAAGTCTCTTGAATAACTGAAATGTGAGTTTAAGGGTGTATTTGGTATGCTAGGTATACCTATATGGAAGTATTATTAGACATATTTTTGTATGAGGTATAGTAGAATTAAATGGTCTTTTAAATGGTCATGATGATGGCAGTTAATGTAATGGTATCTTAATTGATTCTTGTCTTGTTGCATTTGTGACAATTTGGGCTTGTTTTCAGTAAACTATTAGTGAATCAGGCTTGGTCTCTGGGGCTATCATCTGGAGAACAGAACTATTTTTGGAGTTTATAAAAAGCAAAGTAGCTTGTGGTTCCAACGTTCTTTGTCCTTTTAGTAAATGAAAACTCCATTTATTGAATTTCAGGATCACAAAATATATGATTCTTTGCACAAGGAACTGTGTTGTGCCAGCCATAATTTTTGAGATTTTAGAAAAGATTGTATTAGCATAATTTTTGATAGTTGTTTGTTTTCAGCCAGCATCCTGTTTATTTCTTTCAATATACAAGTGTGGTTCAGAATGCTAATAGAAAATGGAACTAAGAGATAAGCTTACTTATGTACAAAAATATTTTGAAATCCATGCATACAAGAAGTCATCATAAAGTTCATGTAATATGCATATTATGAAAAAGCTATGCACAGATTTCAGGTTTTTTTGCATCAAAAAATCAATCCCATTTTTCTGTAAACTTGTAGAATTACCCTTATAAAATGCAGGTGTGCAAAAGGCTTGAAGCATATCATATAGAAACTAAGAGAATTGCAGTTGACCGTCATGAAATCTGAATATTGTTCATGAATTAATTTACCAAATATTTATTGAACCCGTAGTGTATATTCTGCACTGTGGAAACAAGGGTGGATCACACTAGTGTTTGTCTTCCTTATGGGTTAATTATTCATTGATATGAATCATCCACCTATCTCATGCAAGGTTATAAATGTGCAGTAGTGCATGTTCAAAGCAAACTGTTTCATTTTAAGCATATGCATGGTGTTCTGTGTTTATCATTTTGCAACATCGTCTACTTATTTTATTTTCAATTATTATTATTTAATTATTGTGAAGTATTCCACATATAAATATATAAAATGTATTTACTTTTTCCTTTCTTTATAAGAATTTATGTTGCTCCCATTTTTGCTGTCATAAAGAAGTTTACAATGAATATCCCTGGGTATGACCTCTGTGAATATATGTGTCAGTTTCCAGAAGGAAAATTTCTTGGTTTTGGGAAAATTGCATCTTCAATTTTATAGCTAATGTCAAATTGTTTTCCATGAGGGTTTTCAAATTTACACTCTTTTCAGCAGAATCACAGGAGAAAAATAGTTGTTTGCTGTCAGACTTCTATATATTTTTCTATTAATTGGTCATGTAAAATTATCACATGGTTGTATGAATTATAATTCTCCTGAGTTTTAGTTGTGTTTGATACATTTATTAATAATTTTCGTTTCCTTTCCATGATTATGGAGGCTTAGAAGCCCCACAGTTGCCACCTGCTGGTTCATTCTCCAAATGTTCACAACGGCCCAGACCGGGCTAGGCTGAACCAAGATCTGAAGATTAAATTCAGGAATCCTACATGGGTAGCAGAGTTCCAATTACTGGAGCCATCACCACTACTTCCCAAGTCTGCACTAGCAGAGAGCTAGATTCAGGAGCTGTAGCCAGGTATTAAACCAAGTACTCCCACATAGAAGGCTGGTGTCTTAACCAGCATCTTAACTGCTAGGCTCACCACCCACCTCTGATGTTTTATCTTTTAATTATATTCTTTCTGGCAGCAGTTCAGTATCCTCAGATCTATTAACCACTTTAAAGAATGCATTTCACCTCCATATTCTCTTCCAACTGTCATCTTATTGCTCCTCCATTTGCTTCCTTTCTGTCTCTTGAAAGAATTAATCTACTTACAGTTCTTAACCTATTCCAATAAGATTCTTATTAAGAGTTGTTAAATATCATGGAAATTTACAATTCTTGAAAATATCTCAGCACAAATTGACATCATTAAATACTCAGTATTAACTTCCATCATCTCTTTCTTCCTTACTGAGATAATAAATCCTGTTTCCCCTCCTACATGTTTGACATTTCATCTCCCATTCTCACTGGGGGCACTTTCTCCTCAAATTAGCCATTAATTATTAGAGCATCTAAAATCTCATTTGTAGATCTTCTTTTCATATTTTACTAAGCCTTATTCTTCTGCATGGCTTCGATACATGTATCTATTTGTTGATGCCTCTTAGATTTGTTTTTCTAGCCTATACCTCTTTCATGAACTTTAAATATACATTGGGTGTCATGTGAAATATCTTGTGTATATTAAACATTCTTAAACTCCAAGTATCCAATGTCAGTCTCATGATCTCATTATATCAAATCTGATTCTTTTCTATAATCTTTTGGTATGGTGAATGAGACCATCATCCTTCCATTTTGGGGTATGCCTCACCAGGGATCAACATGTCTCTGACCCCACAATACAAATCCAATTTGCTACTTAAGTAATTTAAGATACATTTTCACTCTGTAATGTCATTCAGTTATATTTCCTCTGTTTATATCATCAAATATTTAGCCCAAGTACTATTTTTTTTCCTGTTTGGATCACTGGAATCATTATCTTACTGTTATTATCAAGTATGTTTAATAGTGGTGCTTTCTAATTGCTTCAGAATTTTTACCAAAGCCCCAAAGCTAAGAACAAGAAGTGAAAAGTACCCCTTAATTCTAACAGACTCTTAGTTATCTCTGTAGTTTAATGGAAAAACAACTTTATGATCCCATATAGCTTACTTAAAAATAACTCTAGAGTTTTTTGAGAAAATTTAGAAGATTGGAGTGATTCCAGCCCCTGGATACCCTCAATATGAGCACATTTCCCTTTCTTTTCAGGATTCATAGATGGTTAGTATATCCAGTCTGAAAATACTATTATATTATTAAATAGTATCATGGTTATTTAAGAGATAATTTTACTTGCTTGTTTTTCTCCTCTGATTCTTGCCCCTCCCTCTATCTCTATATTTTATCTGTCAATCTGAATGGAAATTTTGTTGCTCTTCTAGCTTCTTAATTGTTAGATGTTTCTGTACAGAGATTAGCATGCCTTCACAGGCTAACCCCCACAGCTTCTTTTCACCTTGCAACTTCCTTACCTTCCAAAAATTATTTCAAGTACTTTCCTAACCATAACAGTAAACAACCAGTGGAGTAGCAATTCCCTTTAATGTTTTAATTCCCCTACACATGATTTTTCTTTGGAACTTTGACCATAAGAGCCTCTCATTCAGTTTGTTTGTCAGTAAACCATAATTTCCCAGAATTATCCCATAATTATACAATTTTAAAAGTCAGAGGGAAATGCATCTCTTCTGTGCTTAATTGCATTCTTATTGTGGTTACTGATTATTTGACAACATTAGCACATTTTTCTGCCATCTATATTTCCAACATGAACTCCATAGCTAGATTTTTGATTCCACAGAATTTACCCAGATAATGGGGACAATATGAGATATACTAAGCAAGAAAATTAATCGCTAATTCTGGGGTTGGGGTTGTGACACATCAGGTTAACCTGCTGCTTGTGATGCAGTCATCCATGTCAGAGTGCCAGTTCAAGTCCCCATCCCAGCAGTTCTGTTTCCAATCCAGCTTATGGCTAATGCACCTGGGATAGCACCAGATGATGGAGCAAGTAAGTACTGTGGTCCCCAGTGCCCATCTGTGATACCAGAATAGAGTTCTTGGCTCCTAGCTTCTGCCTTTGGCCTGACCCAACTCTGGCTCTTGTGGCCATTTGGGAAATGAATTAATGGGTAGAGGATCTTTCTCTTTCTCTCTTTCTTACTCATTCTTTTGAATGAATCAATGAGTAAAAAGTAAATTTTATAAAAAAGAAAATGCTGATTATTTTAGATGGTCTGAAGTTTTTTATCTTCTCTACAAAGCCAAATAGCATTTTAAATCAGATTTTTCAAATAGAAATAGTATCTATGACATCTGCAGATGTGGGAGACTGCAAAATGACTACACCTGTAGAATGATCCATAAATTATAGTAAAGCATATCATTGAGTGTATTTTCTGAATCCATTTGTAAGGAGATCTTCATTTGACTTCAGTCAGAGCTCACTAGTGCAAAAATCCTTTTCTCCAAAGTTGTTTATGAAAAACAGTTTTAGGCAACTGCTTAACTTCATGTCAGTCTGAGGCAGCAAACCACTGTTTGGGCAAATAATTGACTAAACACAAAGGCAATAAAAGAAATCAGGGAAATGGGATTTCCAAGGGGGTTTTGAAAAACTCTAATATATTTTGGGACTCTCAAAGACCACATGCATTCATGTGGATGTGAGCATGCTCAGCAAAGAGCTGAGAACATACTAGGCCCTTAGTTGTCATTGACTTCATGACACTGTACAAGCAGCAAGTGAAGGCTGAGGAAGAGTTATTAACTGCCTAAGTATTGGAAAGTGTTACTAGAGCCCAGTGAGCACTAGAGCCATAGAGCAGAGGCCACCCAAGGGGAGTTTTCACCTCCCACTAGCCCAAACTAGCAGGGATCCAGCTTGTAGGGGAATCTAGGATTGGCTTACAGTCAAAGAAGAGAAACTATTTTTTAAAAAAGATTTATTCATTTATTTGAAAGTCAAAATTACAGAGAGAGGGAGAGACAGAGAAAGAGAAGTCTTCCATCACTGGCTAATTCCCATGATGTCTGCAACAGCCAGTGCTGGGCCAGGCCAAAGTCAGGAGCCAGGAGCTTCTTCCAGGTCTCCCATGTGGGTGGGAGGGGCCCGAACACTTGAGCCATTTCCATGGCTTTTCCCAAGCCAATAGCAGGGAGCTGGATTGGAAGGAGAGCAGCCAGGACTCAAACTGGGACCCATATGGGAAGTTGGAGTAGCAGGTGGCAGCTCTACCCAACTGTGCCACAATGTTGGCTCCAGAAAAGAGAAACTTTAGAAATAGGTCTAGCTCATTCCTTGAGGGTGTTTATCCATCAAGATGGAATAACAGCAAAACTTCTGTTGGAGGTTGTCAAGGGCCAGGTAAACATAAGCAAAGTCTCTAGAGAAATTATGTGATCAAGATTTCCAGAGACTGCGGCAGTGGGGAGAACAGTTGAGATCTTCCATCTGAGGGTTTACTCCCCAAGTGGTTGCAATGGCCAGGGCTGGGCCAGACCAAAGCCAGGAGTCTGGACCTTATTCCTGGTCTCCCACATCGGTACAGGGGCCAAGGCACTTGGGCCATCTGCAGCTGATTTCCCAAAACACATTAGCATGGAGCTGGATTGGAAGTGGAGCAACCAGGACTCAAACCAACACCCTTATGGGATGCCAGCATTGCAGGTAGCTAGTTTACCTGCTACTTCACCATGCTAGCCCCCAGGGAGGTGTTTATTCTAATACATTGTTGTATGAGATGTAAATATCCTAACAATTGTCTTAATCATTGGGTCCAATGCCCACCACATGCTTAGTAATTTAAAAATACACGTAAGGAAAGTAATTACTTACAGTCAATCAAATATCACAGGAGGCTACTAAGCCTATTCATTTCCTTTTGAAGAAACTATAAATTTCTACCCTTGTGTGAATGCTGCCAGCCCCATGACTCAAGCTTAGATCCTAATGTATGTCAGCAAATAGGCATCACTGCACTTCCATTAACTCAAAAGGGACTGTCTTGTGAATTATGCAGTAATCTTCAACCTTTTGAAAGAATTTTATAGCAGAAATTCTTGGAAAATCAGGGTGTCCCAGTTTAATCTGTTTAAAGGCCCTGAGGAACTGAGAACTTTACAGACATCAATGCTGAAAATAGGGCATGAAACAGTTTTAAGTGAGTCATATGTGTCTATTACCAGCCAATTAACAGAACCTGCCTCTCATGGGCCTAGGCACAGAGACTCCTAAAGGACAGTGAGTTTACTGCAGAGATGAGCTGTTCCAAAACATATTTCCCAAAGGGCCTTTATGTTCCAGCTGGGCTGACATGATAATTTCACTTTATTGTGAAATAATATCCAAATAATTAAAAACTGAAGCAAAAATCAGTCTGCTATCATCCAACCATCTCCAAGCTAGACATATTGAATGAATCAGTATCCTAGCTTATCCAAAATGCAACACTTGTTTTTAAAAGATGCTGCTTTTAAAAGTTGTCAGGAAGTCAAGACATAGTCTGTAAGCAGAGTGCAATGGGATAAACGTCAGAAGATGAGATTCTCTGGCTTAAGTCTGGCCACATACAACTGTGCCTCTGGCAAACTGTTTATCCCTGATAAACAGCTTCTACTAGTAGGTATGTTGCATCATATAACTTTTATGATCACATCCAGATCTCAAATACTACTAAGATATACCATGTGAAATTGTGATATTTGAACCATTTTACATTTATATGTTGTGTGGTTCAGTCTCAGTAATTATCAGATTTATGAGTATTTATAAAAATCTCCTGTGAGGCTTTTAAACATAGAAAATTGAATATCCTCTTTTATGAATGCAAGTAATTATCTAATTGAGAATTTGGTATATTAAGTCCAGTAAGTTTACTTTTAATGGAAGGAAAATCAGCCAATTAAGCTGTTGTTTACCTGACTTCATAGAGCAATTGGATCCAAAGTCACACTGCACCGTGTGGATTATGCAGTACAAAATATTGGACCACATTAAGTGCTGGAAGATACACGTATTATGGGTATCAAATTAAATAGATTATTTTTCCACTTATTGCATTGTTTAATAAATCTTGTTTTGTGGAATGTCCCAAAATTCAGATACATTTTATATGTTTATAAACATTTCTGGACTGAAATGATTTATTTTCTTATTTATTTTGAGAGATAGAAAGAAAGAGACATACATACACCATCCACTGCTTTAGTCCCCAAATCCTGTAATGGCCCTAGGACGGGACCAAAGCTGAGAATCAGGAGCTCAATCTAGGTCTCCCATGTGGGCGGTGGTCTTCCATCTGCTGATTCACTCCTCAAATGGCTGCAATGGCAGGAGCTGGGCCAATCTAAAGCCAGAAGCCAGGAGCTTCTTTTGGGTCTCCCTCATGGGTGTAGGAGCCAAGCACTTGTGTCATCTTCCTTTGGTTTCCCAGGCCATAAGCAGAGAGCTGGATCAGAAGAGGAGCAGCCAGCACATGAACCTGCATTGGGTGCCAGTGCTATAGGCAGAGGCTTAGCCTGCTGCACCACAGCACTGGCCCCCTAGGAAACTATTTTAGAAACATATATTCCTAAGGGCTGAGGAAAGGTAATCCATTTATTTCCTAAACCCTTGTTTTAGTTTAACTCTAAAAATATGGGGTCAAGAGTGTGCTGCTATGAACCAAATGTCACTCTGAAACCAAATTTTTCACACTGCTTGGACAATGAGGACTGAAACTGCCTAACTTTCACCTCTCCAAACTCTCCTATTTGCATTACTGGAAAATTATTTTAATTCCTCCTTTTCATCCCTCCCCCATTGAAAGACCTACCTCTTATAGCATTTTCTTTTTTTATTATATATTATATTTAAGTTATACAAGTTTCATATATTTCCTTTATACCATTATAGGAACATAGTGACACTTCCCACCCTCCTCCCACCTACGCTCCAACCCTTCCTCCCCCTCCCTCTCCAATTCCCACTTTGAATTTTTACAATGATATTTTTTTTAGTACACTTAGTGATTGTATAGTTAACACTATCCCAAATAAAGGAGTTCAATAACTAGTATGAAGAGAAGACAAAACAAAACAAGACAAAATACTTTTCCTCAACAAAAGAGACAAGGGCTATAAACCATCATTGAATCTCAAAATGTATATTTCACTTCAATACATTACATTTCATTATATTTCTTATTTTTTTTTTGACAGGCAGAGTGGCCAGTGAGAGAGAGAGACAGAGAGAAAGGTCTTCCTTTGCCGTTGGTTCACCCTCCAATGGCCTCTGTGGCCGGCGCGCTGCGGCCAGCGCACCGCGCTGATCCGATGGCAGGAGCCAGGTACTTCTCCTGGTCTCCCATGGGGTGCAGGGCCCAAGGACTTGGGCCATCCTCCACTGCACTCCCTGGCCACAGCAGAGAGCTGGCCTGGAAGAGGGGCAACCAGGACAGAATCCGGCACCCCGACCAGGACTAGAACCCCGTGTGTCAGCGTCGCAAGGCAGAGGATTAGCCTAGTGAGCTGCGGCGCCGGCTCAATACATTATATTTCAAGCACTCTGTTCATTACCTCTGATCAGAGAAAACAGGATACCTGTCTTTCCAGGACTGACTTATTTCATGAAGTATAATAGTTTCTAGTTATGACCATTTTGTTGGAAGAGACAAGATTTCATTTTTTTTAAAGCTGAGTAGTACTCTATAGTGTATCTATACATAATTTCTTTATCCAGTCATCATCTGATGGACATATGGGCTGATTCCATATCTTAGCTATTATAGATTGAGCTGGAGTGAACATGGGGATACAGATAACTCTTTTATATATTGATTTCTTTGGTTTGGGTAAATTCCCAGGAGAAGGATGGCTGGATCGTATGGTAGGTCTATATTCAGATTTCTGAGGTATCTCCAGACTGTCTTCCACAGAGGCTGCACCAGTTTACATTCTTACCAACAGGGACCAGGGTACATTTTTTCCGACATACTCACAAGCATTTGCCATTTGTTGATTTCTGTATGTGGGCCATTCTAATTGGAATGAAGTGAAACCTCATTGTGCTTTTTGATGTGAATTTCTCTGATGGCCAGTGATCCTGAGCATTTCTTCAAGTGTCTGTTGGCCATATGAATTTCATCTCTTGAAAAAATGCCTGTTCAAGTCTTTTGCCCATTTTGTAACTGGATTGTTTGTTATTGGTGAATTTCTTGAGCTCTTTATAGATTCCGGATGTGAACCCTTTATCAGTTGTATAGTTTCAAAATATTTTCTCCTACTCTGTCAGTTGCCTCTTCACTTTGGTCTTTGATTCATTTTGGGTAGATTTTTGTGTAAGGTGAAAAGTAGGGGTCTAGTTTCGTATTTTGGCATGTGGGGATCCAATGTCCTCAGCACCATTTTTTTTTACTTTATGTAATAAATATAAATTTCCAAAGTACAGCTTTTGGATTACAGTGGCTTTTTCCCACCATAACCTCCCTCCCACCCACAACCCTCCCATCTCCTGCTCCCTCTCTCATTCCATTCACATCAAGATTCATTTTCAATTATATTATATACAGAAGATCAATTTAGTATATACTAAGTAAAGATTTCAACCATTAATAAACCCAAATATTCATCAACTGATTATTGAATAAAGAAAATGTGGTAAATATACACTGTGGAATACTACTCAGCCATGAAAAATAATGAAATCCTATCTTTTGCAACAAAGTGGTTATCCTCTTAGAATTGTACCTGTGAAATACATGAAATTTTCTCTTTGTATTAATAAAAACATTTTATAACAAAAAAAAAAGATTTCAACAGTTTACACCCACACAGAAACACAAAGTGTAAAGTACTGTTTGAGTACTAGTTATACCGTTAATTCACATAGTACAACACATTAAGGACAGAGATCCTACATGGGGAGTAAGTGCACAGTGGCTCTTGTTGTTGATTTAACAATTGACACTCTTGTTTATGGCATCAGTTATCACCTGAGGCTCTTTTCATGAGTTGCCAAGGCTGTGGAAGCCTTTTGTGTTGGCCAACTCCGATCTTATTTAGACAAGGTCATAGTCAAAGTGGAAGTTCTCTCCTCCCTTCAGAGAAAGGTACCTCCTTCTTTGATGGCCCGTTCTTTCCACTGGGATCTCACTCGCAGAGATCTTTCATTTAGGTCATTTTTTTTTCCAGAGTGTCTTGGCTTTCCATGCCTGAGAAACTCTCATGGGCTTTTTAGCCGGATCCAAGTGCCTTAAGGGCTGATTCTGAGGCCAGAGCCCCGCAGCATTTGTTAAAGAGACTGAATTCTGTTCTTATCCAAGACACTGCTGAAGCTCTGTGGAGGTGGTGTTGTGTACCATGACAGTAAAACAAACACTAAGCTTTGTCTTGCCTTAGTTTTAGACATATTTGGAGAGCTGGCGTTCAACAGGTTCTTCCCAAATTTCTAGCATGGTAAGGATTATGTGATGAACATTTCGGACCTCAGGGTCCATCGCTGTGGCCCAGCGGATTAGGTCCCCATCTGCCACACTGGCATTCCATATGGATACTGATTCAAGTCCTGGCTGCTCCACTTCTGATCCAGTTCCCTGCTAATGCACCTAAGAAAGCAGCAGAGGATGGCCCAAGTCCTCGGGCTCCTGTACCCATATGGGAGACCTGGAGGAAGCTCCTGGCTCCTGGATTCAGCCTGGCCCAACACCAGCCATTGCAGCCATTTGGGTAGTGAACCAACAGATGGACTCTCCTTCTCTCTTCCTTTTTCCCTCTCCCCTTCTCTCCCTCTCCCCCCCCCCATAAATAAATAAATAAAATCATTAAAAAATTGGAAAACCCATAAAATACCACCAGAGACTTGTAATCTTGTATTGTAATCATATGCTATGATTTCACTAATTTGCCTATTTTATAGGATTATTAAGAACATCTATGAAAATCACTTAGGTAGAGTTTACATCTATCCATTCAACAAGTAGTGAATAGCTGATGTGAAGCAAACATTTTTCCAGATTTTGGCAATTTGGTGGTGAATGAAGTGATAGGTTTTGAGTCATCTTGGTGCTTGCCTGCCAGGGGACAGAGCTAGGTAATAATCACATAGACAAGTATATAAGCAAGACAACTACAGCTTGCATAAATCTAGGAAGGACATGACCAGCTGAGTACTTAGAAAGGGCTGCCTGGGCTCAGCTGGACTGGATAAAGAAGGCCTCATTGAGAAAGAGCCATTTAAGCTAGAGTCTGAGGGATGGAAATCAGTGATTACTGATTACTGCTGAGGAGCTAGAGGATAGTCTTCAAGAAGAGATTAGTAGGAAGGAGAGAGCTTGGATACTTTAAGCAATAAAGGAACTCAGCCTGGCCAAAGTATTAAGAGGAATGAGTAGAGAGCTGCGCATATATTTCACTGTCATGCAGAGATCTGGAGGCAATGGATGATCATTGTCTGAGTCCAGCACTTTGCCACCTGATTGTCTTTCCACTCATCTCTGTGCTCAGACTTAGCTTCACTTTTTCCAGGTTAATTACAACATTTTCTTCATTGGGTCACGTAGTTAAAGAATGATTTTCCTTTTTGGCTATTCTCTAAGAAACAATGTAGCTTACAAAACCAGATATGTGAGTAAGACTTGAAAACAATCCTTTTTTCCCTCAGATAAAATTATATTTGTCCACCCTATCCTAGTCAAAATCCAGGTTATCAAAGCCACACATGTACTTAGGTGACTTTCTCCAAAGCACACTCCTTTATATTAATTGCCCTTTTCCTAATTCTCCATTGCATTGACTAGCTCTTTTGACTTGATACTATTACAAAGTTCAATCATATATTGTATTCTTCAGTTGCATCACACCTAGATCATTTTCAGAATATTATTTGATCTTCCATTTAGAATGACTACTGGGCGTTTAGAAGACAACCAAGTAACATAACCCTCAGCCATCATCGTTTGCTGTGTGTGAGGAAGTGTGAAATGAGGGTCCAGTAGAATTGGGTTCTTGTGGGGATCCTCTTGTGAGTTTTAATCTATCTGCTTCTCTTTTGTATCCTCATTTGCAGAAGAAAAGCTAGTTAGCTCTTTGGACTCTGTTTATACAGACCCTAATCCCATTCAAACAAGCTCTACCCTCATGATCTAATTACCTGCCAAATACTCCATCTTTAAATACCATCTTATTGGAGAGTAGAATTTCAACAGAATTATGGGGGGAATGCAGATATGCATTCCACAACAATATAATATACATGAACACACAGCCCTGTAGTCAATCTTGATTATTCACAGTTTCCATATTTATAAACTTGCCTACTTTCTAAAATTTGTTTGTCACCCCAGTCAATATTCATGGAAATTTCATGAACATGTTCAGAGTGACAAAAATTTGAGATGTTTAATGTACACATTCCCAGCTGGAGTTAAAGTAACAGTTGGCCTTTTGTTTGATTTCTCATGCTGTAAACAATTATTCCCCCATGGTCTATCTACTGCTATGTCTTTTGCATTTCTGTGCTTCCTGTTGGTGATTTCACTGTTTAAAATGACCCCCAAGTGAAATGCGGATGTGCTGTCTCCTGTTTTAAGCAAGAGAAGGCTGTGATTTGCCTCATGGAGAAAATATGTGTGCTGGATAAGTTTCATTCAGGTACGAGCTGCAGGACTGCTGGAGTGAGTTCAATGTTAATGAATCAACAATGTATAGAAATACTCATAAACTAATGTTATTGTTGCTATGTTGATGAATATGTGACCATATCTAAGCTAACTTTGTTTTCCATGTAGGAGCAGTTTACAGTGTTTGCTAATTCTGTGCTTGTGTCACATTATAAACATAACTGAATATTGAGAACTATCATCATAGGAAAGTCCATATACAGGTGTATGTATATAAATATATATCAGACTTAAACATATATAAAATACCACCTATGCAATTTCCCCCCTGAGTGAGAGTCAAGCATATAGCTCCATAAAATCTAAAGTCACTGAGAGACCCAAACATTGGGGTAGACTTGGCAAAAGTCTTAGCTGGGATCTGGTTTTCATGTGTGTACTATTTTTTTAAGATACTTACGTTGCTTGGCTTTCTGTTTTATTGCTCTCATTCTTTTCCTCCCATATCTGATTTTCTAGCCAATATATCTGACTGCATACCATTGCCTCACACATAGTTTGGGTACCATGTTTGGCTCATGTTGTTCCTTGTACTTGAAATTCTTTGTTCTCTTTACATGCAGAAACATGAACTATTCCCTGAAGCATTCTCCAATTTCCATTCCTCCAAGTCTAGACAGCTGTAATCTCTTACTTGAAATACCACAATCTCTTCTTCTCTTGTGGTAGCAACCTATTTGAAAAGGAAAAAACAAACTCAAACTCAGTTTCTCCTACTATAATCTCACAATATTAATTTGAAAACAGGTATTTTTCCCCCACTCACCAAGCAATGCTGTAGAGTGGACACCAATAGTGTATCCTCTAATTCAGTTCAGCTCTAGTACTATCTGCCTGGAGATAACTTCAGATCCCATAGAGCTACAACCCCCACTTTTTAGATGCCCACTTTTTGATGCCACAATTTACATGCCAGGTTGTATTATCTCTGCTTCTGGTCAACTAGCTGTGAACTGGTATTCCTGGATTCAGTTGATCTGCCACAGTAGCTCACACAGAAGTCACGGAAGTATGTTTTTACCAGCTTATTGTAAAGATATAGCAAAGCATTAAGATGAGATGAGCAGGGTAAGGCAGGCAGGAAAGGATATATCATCTCCATGCCTTCACTGTGTGTTCCAGCCTCTTGCACCTCCAGGTGTCATGTCTGTGGAAGCTCTCTGAAACTGGTCCTTTTGATTTTGTGTGGAGGCTTCATTATTCAGACTTGACTGGTTAAGTCATTGGCCATTGGTGATCAGCTTAACCTTCAGCTCCGAGGGGCTGGCAGGGTGGGGATGAGAGTTATAAGCCTTCCTTGATCTTTCCTGTCACCAAGTCCTGCCAACTGTCAGTAAATTCATTAGCATACAAAAACAGTACTTTGAAAATTTCAAGGATTTTAGGAATTGAGTGCCAAGAAACTGGACGAAGGCCATTTTCATTTCTGGATTTCTATCTCAGACAAAGTTTTCAGGAAATAAAGAGGTGAATGACCTTAGAGAATCTACAAGTTCTTCAAAGGAGGGTCTAGATCAAACAAGTCCAGCTGGTTTTGTCCTGTAGCAGAAAGTCAGGTATTCATTAACCTCAGCATCTTGTGGTATACACAATCTTGAGTGCTTTTTGTATGTCATGTGTGTAGAAGCCTCTCAGACACTGTATACCTGGTTTCTCCATGGAAATTGAAATAGAGATCAGTTCACAGGAAGCATTCATTTTTCAGTATGCACTATCTTGAGGTCAGCAAACCTTGTACAGATATACTTAATGATAAATATTCCTGATCTTTTTCTTAAAAGTTATAGAAGGTTGAACCGTACACTGTTGCTCTTCTGCCAGTAACAAGACTGAACTTACTGTTCTTCCTTGACCTAGAATATCAGATAACCCTTGATTCCAGCTGTCACTAATCTTTTCTCTGAGAAAAGCATACTTGCCTCCCTTTTCAGACTTTGATCGGAAGACTTGGCACCTTCTAAAATTTTTTCTTCTATGCTGTCCAAATAGGGTTCCAAAAGGATACGAAACTCAGATTTCATGGTAATATGATGTTTTCTCCAGTAGTTTTTATGTTGTCACCACCAGTGCATTTTTGGAGCACCTTGACATAAAACCAGGTATTTGTATAATTACTTACTGATACTGGTTTGAACAGATTTGACAGACTTTCTGTAATTTGTCAGCAGTACTGAAATTTCAGAAATTTGACAGCTTGCAAATGCCTTTTTCACTTAGAACTTTTTGGTCAAATCACTTAGATTCTCTAGTATCTTGATAAATTAAAAATATTTAGGAATTTCTGGGTTACTGAACTTTAGTTATAATAAGATACATGTTAGTTATATTTTATGACATTTTTTGATCCACTGGTTTTTACTCTAATATTTTGTATAAAATTTCCCCCACTGATTCAGATTATACAAAACTATGATTTTTATTCAATAGAGAAAGTTAGATTTATGTCCTATATTCTTTAGATTTATATGTGAGTAAACCAGTTTATCTCTCTGTGACTTTTCTTTTGATTCCATTAACATATCTACATAAAAGTTTTTTTTATTTTAGTTTGTTTTTTCTTTTCTAGATTGTGCTTTAGATATCACATACTATTTTTTTGGAGCATTCTTCAGTTTTATTCTTAAGCAAGTTAGGCAATCTTGAAATTGAGGACAATTATAACTATCCTATTAATACAATACTATGAAATTTTCTGAATAGTCAACTCAATAAAAAAATTCCCTCTTGAGATTTTGCCATCCAATATGAGATTTGGAAATGAAAGGTTCCCTTGATTTGCTGTGAATTCACCTCACAAAATTGACTAAAAGCATGAGCACTGACAGAACTATGTAAAAATATTGATACTCCAGGAGAAAATTATCATCTAAAACAAAGTTACTTTCAAAGTAAAGAGAATTCGACTGTCTAAGACTTCCCAACAGAGCACCCAATGTTTTTGTTTGTTTGTTTTTTGGTGTATATCTTTTATTTTTTAAAACTTTTATTTAATAAATATAAATTTTGAAAGTACAACTTTTGGATTATAGTGGCTTTTTCCACCATAACTTCCCTCCCACCCACAACCATCCCATCTCCCATTTCCTTTCCCATCCCATTCTTCATCAAGGTTCATTTTGAATTATCTTTATATACAGAAGATCATTTTAGTATATACTAAGTAAAGATTTCAACAGTTTGCACTCACACAGACACACTAAGTATAAAGTACTTTTTGAGTACTAGTTTTACCATTAATTCGCGTAGTAGTACAATACATTAAGGACGGAGCTCTTACATGGAGAGTGAGTGGACAGTGACTCCCGCTGTTGATTTAACAATTGACACCCTTATTTATGATGTCAGTAATCACCCGAGGCTCTTGTCTTGAGCTGCCAAGCCTATGGAAGCCTCTTGAGTTCACAAACTCCGACCTTATTTAGACAAGGCCATAGTCAAAGTGGAAGTTCTCTCCTCCCTTCAGAGAAAGGTACCTCCTTCTTTGATGGCCCGTTCTTTCCAGTGGGATCTCACTCACAGAGATTTTTCATTTAGGTCATTTTTTTTTCCCAGAGTGTCTTGGCTTTCCAATCACATACTATTTTTAAAGGTGGAGCTACAGAGAGGCAAATGCAGAGAGGGAACGGTCTTCCATCCCCTGGTTCACTCCTCAGATAGCCACGATGGCCAACGATGTGCCAATCCGAAGCCAGGAGCCAGGAGCTTCTTCCAGGTCTCCCATGTGGGTGCAGGAGCCCAAGCATTTGGGCCATTTTCTACTGCTTTCCCAGGCTATAGCAGAGAGCTGGATTGGAAGAGGAGCAGCCGGGACTAGAACCAGTGCCCATATGGGATGTCGGTGCCACAGGCAGAGGATTATCCTACTGCGCCACAGAGCTGGCCCAGTTACATAGTTTTTAGTTTGACTTTTCCTGTTAATCTGTGATCTCCTTATGGATTATAAACATCTTGATTCTCTTCAGAACTTCGCAAAAATTTGGGGAAATTGTCTTTATATTAAAGACAGATATGGATAGTTCCTTCTCTAGAAGTTTTCCAAAAAAATACTGCTGTGACAGATCAGTGTTTCCATGACAGTGCTGCAGTAAAAAACAAAACAAACCAAAAATACAAAAAACCCACTCCAAAATCTTTTGACTTACAGAAATCATGTCCTTTCTTTTTCTCTGCAACCTGTAAATTAGTTGGCATTTGGCTTTTTAGATTCAGTGCAGCTAGGCAGTTCTGTTTCTGTTTCTTTTTCTTTTTTTTTTTTTGGCACTTTTTTTTACACATATTGCATTTCATTTTTTAGCTTAAAAATTTTTAACAGATATTTGAAAATTGTAAATATTTATGGAGTACCATGTGGAGTTTTGATACATGAATACATGTATAATATCTGGTAAGGGCATATCTGTCTCCTCAAATATTTAACATTTCTTTATGGCAAATAGTACATTATCTGTAATCATCCTAATGTGCTGTAAATTTCACATTTTAATGTTTATTGAAAAAGCTTCAGTATCTGCAATCATTTTGTTTAACAGTTCAGTTGTATAGTTTCAGTTAATTCTTCAGAATTGAAACATGTATAGATGTATATAAATATGTTATCAAAAGTCATTGCTGTATTATGGTAAAGTATTGATATAGCTATTAACCAAAATGTTTTTCTTTGTGGGGGAAGACTTTTAAATTTAAAGATGAAGACCTAGCATAGATCTTTTTATGGGAGAAAGTCTGAATGTAGTAAGATCAGTACACGGCTTGAAAGGGCAGCTGTGTAAGCCATCCTGTAACAAGGCTTATTACACAACTAGACTTCCTGTGATTGACAGTGGTCCTGGATTTACTTATGTATTCACTTCTTTCTTTTTTGATTTGAAGTGTTTTCTCATCTTCTCCAGCTGACTTTACTTTCAATGATTTTTGGAGGGAGGGTATGGATGGGTACATAAGGAAGTGTTAAAGAGTACATACATACATACATAGTTATAGTTGTACTTAAACCTGATTTCTTCAGTTTGACAAACAGAGATCTTCCATCTGCTGGTTGCGTCCCCAAATGTCTTCAACAGCCAAGGCCACGCTGGGCTGAAACCAGGAGCTTGGAATTCAATTTAGGTCTCCTGTGTGGTTGGCACAGACACAAGTATTTGAACAATCACCTGCTGCCTTCCAGGATGCACACAAACAGGAAGCTAGAATCAAATATGGAGCCAGAACTCAAACCAAGGCACTCCCATAATGGATGCAAGAGTCCAAGTGTCTTACATACTATGCCAAATCTATACTTATACACCCCAAATCTGCACTTATTTCTAGCATAAGCATTCATTCATGAAAACAGACACATATCCATGACATTTTTAAGTTATGCAATGTATATACAGTTAATGATACTAGCATGCAAATTATAGGGCCTAACTATACAAAGCATCAAATTTCTCCTTACTCTGTTGTCTGAAATATATGCTTTTTGTAATTTCTAGAAGTAGTAGTCTCCCTTTTCCTTGTGTTTTATAATCTAAGCTAACAACATTACTCAGTGAGTCTCATTCATTATGAACAGTTCTGGTTCATACTGCAGGTTGGATGGGTTTATTTGAGCTGTGGATTGGGCATAATTATATTCCTCAAATGTTCTCTTCTGTTTTGATTTCTAGGCTGAGAGTAGTGGCTGTCTAGGATATGCTGTGGACAACTGAAGCCAAAAAATGTAGCCAAATCATGCAAACATATATGAGGACTCAGCTTACACAATTTCTTCCAACATTCTATTAGCCAAAGCAAGTCATGGTCAAGGTTATCATCACTGGGATAGGAAAGTATACTATAAACAGTGTGAAGGAAAGAGGCAGAATGAACTTTTATTGAACAATAATCTGAACTATATATGTTGAACAGCTTACCCAATCAAATGGACACAAATCTGAAAGTAGTATTCTATATTCCCCTTGGAAAAAAAATGATTCTTTTCAGGCAAGTCATGACATAAAATTGAAGTATTATAGAATTATTCTAATAACTTTTTGATCTTTTGGCTGTCACTTGACATCAAAACAGACATGATGAGGTAGTATAACTAAGAGCTCAACCTCAACTCTGTCTTTGTGAACCATCGTCATATACTAAGTGGCTTCAAAAAGTTCATGAAAAATTGACATTTTCTTTAAAGATTTATTTATTCGTTAGAAAGTCAGAGTTACACAGAGAGAGGAGAGGCAGAGAGAGAGAGAAAGAGAGAGAGGTCTTCCATCCGCTGGTTTACTCCCCAATTGGCCACAGCAGCTGGAGCTGTGCCGATCCAAAGCCAGGAGCAAGGAGTGTCTTCCAGGTCTCCCACGTGGGTACAGGGGCCCAAGGACTTAGGCCACCTTCTACTGCTTTCCCAGGCCATAGCAGAGAGCTGGATTGGAAGTGGAGCAACCGGGTCTTGAACTGATGCCCATATGGAATGCTGGCACTTAAGGCCAGGGCATTAACCCGCTGTGCCACAGTGCCGGCCCCGACATTTTCTTTAAATTCCATTTTTTAATAAGATTTTTGAAACTCTTTCATGTGTACTGGCCTTCCTTTGGCTTGCTGAATCAATTTAAGTGCTGTGATGTTTACATGATTTAGGTAAAAAATCATTATCATGTTAAATAGATCAAGAGATTGAATGAAAGTTCAGAGTAACAGAAAGTAGAGATGGAAGAATTTTTTTTTTTTGACAGGCAGAGTGGACAGAAAGAGAAAGAGAGACAGAGAGAAAGGTCTTCCTTTGCCGTTGGTTCACCCTCCAATGGTGGCAGCGGCCGGCATGCTGTGGCTGGCGCACAGCGCTGATCCGATGGCTGGAGCCAGGTGCTTCTCCTGGTCTCCCATGGGGTGCAGGGCTCAAGCACCTGGGCCATCCTCCACTGCACTCCCAGGCCACAGCAGAGAGCTGGCCTGGAAGAGGGGCAACCGGGACAGAATCCGGCGCCCCGACCGGGACTAGAACCTGGTGTGCTGGCGCCGCAAGGCGGAGGATTAGCCTAGTGAGCCGCGGCGCTGGCCAAGATGGAAGGAATTTAAATCACAACTACAACTTCAAAGATCAGAAATCTAATTTCTAGAAATGTTAATTTTTTTCACTACACAGAAGTTTGGAGAAAGATTTAAATATAGGGTCTAGTATCATTTGTGTTGGTGATTAGAAGCTGGAAAGAGCACTCAAGAGAACAGAACTTGATGAAGGGAAGGGAGTTCCACACACTTAGTTATTTTTTTCAAATTGAGGAAACCTTTCAGTGGCTCAGGCAACCTGTTACACTGAACAACATTTCAGGTGGTGGGAAGGTAAATGAGTGTGTCTGAATATGAAGGCACATTAGAAGAATGCAGATTGCCAGTCACTAAAGGGGAATATTATCGTTATGAAGCCTTGCTTTTGACCAGAAGGCTAAACCTATTTGTTGGGATACAACTTGAGGAGAGATCATCTTTTGCCATAAGTAACAATGATAAAAATTGAGATTTCCCGTTATTTGATATGACTGGGAACCTGTTTTGACTCCTACCTGCAGTTGCCTTGAAAGGGCCAAACCAAATGATTTTTCAGGCCAGATGTACCCCACTCTAAAAGCAAATATATTGCCATGGTCTTGAAGAGGGTAGGCTTTATGTTTTTGCTGTTATTCTTGTTTTGGTACTGCCAACTTTTAGATACTTCTTTTTTGTTTCCTTTCCAGAAATGGTGGGCCCATGGGAAGGGACTCAGGAACTTATGCAGAGTAACTTCATTCAAAGAAAGTTAGCAAATTGCCAAGTCAGCTTTTTTTCAGATGGGTTGAATTTCATTTTTGATAGCTCCAATGTAATCAGAAGATTAAAAATAAAATAAGCACTGATGTCCATGGGGTATAAAACAAGACGTGATAAATATGCCTCACACACTACTGGAGGCTTTATAGTATTTGCCAAATATCCTAGTAAGTAGTAAGTCTGACTTTCCCAATCTCCTTTTTTTAAAAGATTTATTTATTTATTTGAAAGGCAGAGTTACAGAGAGGCAGAGGTAAAGGCAGAGAAAGACAGAGTGGTCTTCCATCTGCTGGTTCACTCCCCAAGTGGCTGCAATGGCCAGAGATGGGCCAATCTGAAGCCAGGAGCTTCTTCCAGGTCTCCCACTTAGGCGGGTGCAGTGGCCCAAGGAATTGGGCCATCTTCCACTGCTTTCTTAGGCCATAGCAGAGAGCTGGGTTGGAAGTGGAGCAGCTGGGACTTGAACCATATTGGATGCCGGCACTGCAGGTGGCTTTACCCACTACACCACACTGCTGGACTGCAACCTGCTTTTTTTAAAAAAAATACCAGTTTTCTATGTCATATTTTCATTGTTCCATTTTCCTGACTAGAGAACAGTGAAAGAATTTATGAATATGAATGCAAATTCATTTTTTAATGGTGAACTCTGTAAGTCAAAACTTTAGTTCTGTTCTTTGTCTACCTGAGATAAGAATTCTTAAACTTCTATGGCAGAATCAGAAAGAGGTTGGGTAATAAGCTGAAGTGACATTTTCTTTTAAAGATTTATTTTATTTATTTGAATGATTTATGGACAGACACTCTCACACACACATAGAGTCTGGTTCACTCCCCAAATGGCCGCCCATGGCCAGGGCTGGGCCAGGCCGAAGCCAGGAGTCAGGAGCTTGATCTGAGTCTCCCATGTGGGTGCAGGGATGAAAAGACTTGAGCCATCTTCCACTGGTTCCCCAGGAGCATTAGCAAGGATCTAGACCGTAAGCGGAGCAGCCAAAACTCTAACCAGCGCCCATATGGGAAGCTGGAGTCACAGGTGGCAGTTTAACTCATTATGCCACAACACAGCCCCTGCTCCCCAAATGATATTAAGAAACATTTATAAATCATAATATCCTGTGACTTTTATGATTATTTGGTTTACCAAGGACTTGCTTATAGTTGGAATTGTGGAATTTTTTATACAATTTTTAGGTATGATATGTACATTATCCAATTAGGCTGATACATCTTAGGGTAAATGAACTTGTGTGGAATACCAGACCTAATAAATGTCCCTCTGTTTGTAGAAATTGATTCAGTAAAACTAGTTGGGGGGCAGGTTGATTAAAATTTGACTTGGAAACCCAAAGAAAACTTCCAAAAGGATGTGGATTTTGAACTATTTTCCCACAGAGTGCAGGAACATGAAATTTAAGACTGGAAAGAGTCAATGAGAGAATGAGAGCATGTGAAAACATACAACCAACAAAACAGAAAGAGGAAATAGAATGATCATAAATTTCAACAAATGAAAGCATTATTTGACTAACAACAAAAACAAAATTTCCATTCTTCAATTAAATACTGTTTTTGTCTTGATAATAGCCTATAAACATAGTGCTGGTTAAATTGAAATAAACATAAGCACAAAATTGTTTGGGAACACGTGAATACAAACCACAGGGTGATTCATTTATATTTATATATGGACTTCACTCTCCATGGCAAGGCTCTGAGGTTTACCAAAAATCTTTGCGACATTTTATTGTTTTTGGATAGTCTATTTTTTTTTTTATAAAGCTCTGTTTTCAGCAAAGGCTAGGCGTTGTCTATACACCACTTTGAAATAATACTAACTCTGTCACCATTGCTAATTTACCCAACTGGAGGGAACATGTCTTGGTGTCTAGTGGATAAGTACCATACGGTTTTGCAGACTTAGAACACTGAGAGGGAAATGGTGCACTTTGCCTTGGCATTTCCTGTCTTGAAACAGTCAATTTAGGTTAAACTAGAGGTCACTTGAGTTTAAGTGTCTTAATACAAAATTCAACAGCAAAGACAATATATACCCAACAAAATATAGGACAAGTATGGCACTGTTTCCTTTGGGATCTAAGCTCCATAAAAGAAATTCAAGGTTGCATAGTTTAGACACAAGCACAGGGTTTTACCACAGGAATGAATACCACAAGACAACCTCAGAGTCACAGCAAAGCAAGGAACAAATAGAATCTATTCAGAGCTAATTACATTACATGTAAGTTTTATTGTTACAGAAAATATTTATCGATCATGCTCCTGTTATATGTCACTGCAGGTATGTTATGTGCCCCAGGAAGGTAGCTTTCACTTTTCTGAAGGCACTGAACTTGCCAGAAGTGATACCCTTCTTTGGAAGGAGAACAAGAGGAAAAACCATCCTCTGAGCTGTCAGTGGTGCAAATCTCACCCCTGTCACTGAGTCAGATCCTTAAATGAGGTTGGGATAGAGGGTAAGGGCTGAACTCCTCAAACTCACTGACGCATTGTGGCAAAATGGGTTTATTGTCAGAGTGCAGGGGAACCCCAGAGCACAGATCCATCTTAAAATTGAATGACCCACTCTGGAGATGCTTAGAGTTTCTAGCTACTTCTATGCTGAGATATTACTGCTCAATACAATTTTCACCATAATGGAAGAAGAAATGTTCTACAATCTGTGTTGTTCAGTAGAGCAGCCACTGGTTACATGCGACATGTTACATGAGCATTTAATATGTGTGACTAAAGATTTGCATCTTTAATTTAGTCTATTTAGTTCTAAGCTTACATAACCATGTTTGGATGGTGGCTACCACTTTGAAAAGAACAAATTTTTCACAACATCTTGAAATCTATTTGACCCTTGCCCAAACTTAATGATATCACATAGACTGAAACATTATGTTTTATATTAAAAAGTTAGTGCGATGACAAGATTTGTAAAATACTTTTGGCATTACTATGAAAACAAGATATATTTGGGAGGAAAAGCCTTGCCAAATAAGAAATACTCCCAGAACAGTAATCAAATATTAATTCATTAGTTAAATATTTCTGAGAAACCATTAGCAGGGTGCAATGGGTAATGTGTTTGGTATATAAAGATGAGACACCTTCTGTTCTGAATAAACGCCTACCCTAGGGGGAAGAAACAGTCAAGAAAATACTTGAAATGCAATGTGATTAATGCTTGGATAGAGGAATTAACTTGAGATAAGACAACACAGGTGACTTTCATGACAAGGTTGCATAATTATTAACATTTTGGATACCTGGTATTGTACTGTGGGGTGTTAGGTGCTATGAGGGAGACAAAACACATGGGACAACTTCTACCTTCCAAAAGCTGTAATAACTGACCTATTTATTTTCTTCCAGAGATCTTTCTTATATTTATTTATTTATTGAGAAGAAGAGGTAGCAAGAGAGAGACAGATAGAGAACTTCTACCAATAGTTCACTCCCAAATGGCTAGAACTGGGAGCACAGAACGCAATCCACGTCTTCCACTTTGGTGGCAGGGATTTAACTATTTGAGCCATCACCTGCTGACATTACCAGAGTTACTATCTGCTGCCTCCCAGGGTCTGCATTGGTAGGAAACTGGATTCAGGAGTGGAGTTGGCTATTGAACCCAGACACTTTGATACAGGATGTGGGAATCTCAACTGCTAGAACAAATGCCCACATGCAGAGGTATGTTTTGAATAATAGCAACATAAGATTCTTCCAGTTCTCAGCTTTCAGTAAAGCTATTATCAGTTGCTGGGTCCTTTGCACTTGAGCCAAACTTCTTAAAGAAGAATTCTTCTTTCACCTGCACTCCAAGACTTCTTTGACTTCAGATTGATTGTGGGCCCTGTGTTTAGTCTTCTGTGTTATTCACTTATGTGTAAAGTGCTGAGTGGAAGGACAGCAGTGAGGACGTGGAGGGCAGGGATATGAACACTGTTTATTACGAATTGAGAGCTAGCAAATTGTCCTCCTGCTCACCTCTGCAGTTATGATTGCCAGCCCGTGGGTGATGTAATTGTCTTTGTCAGTGTGGCTACTATAGCAATACAATAGACTGGATGGTTTCAATTACAGTTCTTAAGGTTATGTATGAGATAATGATGGCAGTAGGATCGAATTCTGGTGAGGGTTTTCTTCCTGGACTCCTCATACAGCAAAGAGGTCGACTGGATCTCTTCCTTACCTTAGAAGTACTCTAATCCCACAGTAAAAACCCCACCTCTATATGCTCATTCAAATCTGTTATTCCCCCAAAGCTCCAGCTACACATACCTTCATACTGGGCGTTAGGGCTTCAACATGAAAGTTTTGAGAGAACATAGACATTCAGTGCATTAACAGCAGTTGAAACTTCTATGCCTCTGTTTTCTACCCCAGGGCCCTTTCTGAAGATATGAAAAATACACATGAGAATAGGACTGAGAAAGTTGATGCCCCTGAGAGTTAGCCTTAAAAAGTTGGAAACAGAAGTCACCATCTAATTTCCCCATTGCCAATCCTTTGTATGCATATTTTGAGAAATATTTTGTATGCTTTTTCAAGATACTGTAAGGTTTTCCTAAAAATGCTGAGTGAAATAAGGCAGTCCCAAAGGGACAAATATCATATGTTCTCCCTGATTGGTGACAACTAACCGAGAACCAAAAAGAAACCTGTTGAAGTGAAAGGGACACTATCAGAAATGGTGACTTGATCAGCCCTTGCCCTGACTGTTGATGAACAACTTAATACTTTATCCCTCCTAGTATTTTTGTTTGCTTGTTCTACTTAATACTATTGGTTGAATTCTGTAATTAATACACGGATATTCTTAAGTGTTGAAACTTAACCGAAAAGTGGTCACTGTTAAATATAAGAGTGGGAATTAGAGAGGGAAGAGATGTACAATTTGGGACATGCTCAATCGGACTTGCCCCAAACGGTAGAGTTAGAAACATACCAGGGGATTCCAATTCAATCCCATCAAGGTGGCATGTACCAATGCCATCTCACTAGTCCCAGTGATCAATTTCTGTTCACAATTGATCATACTGATAGGTCTAAGAGTCAAAGGGATCACATAAACAAGACTAGTGTCTGCTAACACTAACCTATAGAATAAAAAAGGGAGAGAACGATCCAACATGGGAAGCGGGATACACAGCAGACTCATAGAATGGCGGATATCCTAAACAGCACTCTGGCCTCAGAATCAGTCCTTAAGGCATGTGGATCCGGCTGAAAAGCCCATGAGAGTATTTCAGGCATGGAAAGCCAAGACACTCTGGCAAACAAACAAACAAACAAAACAACAACAACAACAACAACAAACCCTAAATGACCTAAATGAAAGATCTCCGTGAGTGAGATCCCAGTGAAAAGAATGGGTCATCAAAGAAGGAGGTTCCTTTCTCTGAAGGGAGGAGAGAACTTCCACTTTGACTACGACCTTGTCTAAATATGATCAGAGTTGGTGAATTCAAAAGGCTTCCATAGCCTTGGCAACTCATGACTGGAGCATAGGGAGATTACTGATGCCATAAACAAGAGTGTCAATTTGTTAAGTCAACAATAGGAGTCACTGTGCACTTACTCCTCATGTAGGATCTCCATCCTTAATGTGCTGTACATTGTGATTTAATGCTATAACTAGTACTCAAACTGTATTTTTCACTTCGTGTTTCTATGTGGGTGCAAACTGTTGAAATCTTTACTTAATATATACTAAACTGATCTTCTGTATATAAGATAATTGAAAATGAATCTCAGTGTGAATGGAAAGGGAGAAGAAGCGAGAAAGGGGAGGGTTGCGGGTGGGAGGGACGTTATGGGGGGAAGCCATTGTAATCTATAAGCTGTACTTTGGAAATTTATATTCATTAAATAAAAGTTAAAAAAAGCTTACACAGAAAAGACTCCCATTGACTACTGTAGAAGTCTTGGCAACACATACTCAACTTGTTCTTCTTCCCTGCACATCTCTCCCAGATCCTTTAGTCCTGGTTTTGGAGATCATCTCTCAAATAACCTACGTGTACTCCAGTCATCTTCTGGGAGTTGAAAAGGTTAGGTAGTTTAAATACTGGTTAACAGTTCATTTGTGTGTGTGCATGTGTGTGTGAGAGAAATTTACATTCAAAATGACTAAGAATATCATTTGTGAATCTCAGAATTATCTCTAGACTCTTTCATTATTCAGTGTTCTACTATGTCTTTTTTTTTCCTTTCCAGTATATTTAATTTTTTAAAACATGAAATCTCCCTAAGCAGGATTGTTTATTATTTGGTGTTTGGTAACATTCTTAGCTGTATCTGGTTCTTGTCATTGGAAATCAAAGAAAGTACAGTTAAACACGGATTCTCATGACCTCATCTGTTCATGAGAAGATCTGACCAGAAAGCAAAGGAGTAAACATTCACCTCCATGAAACTTCTGATTCCCTCAGAAAATGCTTCAATATTTTCATCTTATGAATCATGATGTTCCTTTATCATCTTTATCATACTGATTGTCTTTGATAATATTTATCATACTGATTGTCTTTGATAATATTTCCCACTAATTATAAGAATTTCATCTCTTTTAAAATTGTTAGTGTTCCCACATTGATAAATGACTGTGTTTATGCTTATGGTCAGCTATTAGCACAACATGTTCAAAACACCCAGCAACAGATTGCTTTATTCTTTCTCTTTTAATGTTACATCTATTTTCTAGCAGGTATGGACATTATTCAAGGAGAAGGAATGATTCTAGCCTCCTGGAAATGATAAGATTATGTCATTTGCCTTCTATATTCAGTGGCTCAAAAATTTATTTAGTTTTATTGAACTAGAAATTTTTCATTTATTTTTTCATTTGATAGTTTATTATATTGATTTAGTAAAAGGCAGAAGAATATGGTTAAAATATAGCTTTGAGGTCAGTCTGTCTGGTACAAATGCCAGATCTGACCCTTATATTTATAAATAATATTAATAACACTACTTGCCGTCTTACCTCATATTTTTTTAATTTATTTTTCCCCAATGAAACCTTTTATTTGAGGAATACAGGCTTCATGCATTTCAAAAGTACAACTTTAGGAATATAGTGATTCTTCCCATCATGCTCACCCTCCCACACACTCTCTCACTCCTCTTCCTCCTCTCTCTTCCATTCCCAGTCCTGTTCTCCACTAAGATCCACTTTATATTATACACAAAGACCAACTCTACACTAAGTAAAAAATTTCCACAATTTGCACGGGGGAAAAAAAAACAACTGTTCCTCAACAGTTGAGACAAGGACTGTTCAAAGTCATTGCATCTTGAATTTAATTTCACTTCTTTTTTTTTTTTTTAGACACTTAATTAACTTTAAAGAAGCACCCAGGAATGATACTTTAATTATTTTTTAAAATTTATTTGACAGGTAGAATTACAGACTGAGAGAGAGAGAGAGAGACAGAAAGAAAAGTCTTCCTTCCATTGGTTCACTCCCCAAATGGCCACTACAGCCGGCTCTGTGCCAATCCGAAGCCAGGAGCCAGGTGCTTCTCCCTGGTCTCTCATTTGAGTGCAGGGGCCCAAGCATTTGGGCCATCCTCCACTGCCCTCTTGGGCCATAGCAGAGAGCTGAACTGGAAGAAGTGCACCCGGGACTAGAACCTGGTGCCCATATGAGATGCTGGTGCCACAGACAGAGGATTAACCAAGTGAGCCACAGCACCGGCCCCAGGAATGATACTTCTTTTGGGAGCACCTAGACATAATTATGATACAACTCGTTGAGGACAGAGGTCCTACATGGGAAGTTAGTGCACAGTGAATCTTGTTAATTTAACAATTAACACTCTTATATATAATGTCAGAGATCACCTGAGGGTCTTGACATGAGCTGCCTAAGATATGGAAGCCTTTTGAATGCACAAACTCCATCATTTATACAAGGACACAAGCAATGTGGAAATATTCTTCTCCCTTCAGAGAAAAGTACATCCTTCTTTGATGACCACTTCTTTCCAATGGGATCTCCTCCACCAAGTTTCTTCATGTGGAACACTTTTTTGCCATAGTATCTTGACTTTCCATGCCTGAAATGCTCTCATGGGATTTTCAGCCAGACCAGAATGCTTTAAGGGCTGATTCTGAGGTCAGTGTGCTATTTAATGTGATTTTCATTCTATGAGTCTGCTGTGTGGACTCCTTCCCATGTTGGAACATTATCTCCTTTGTAATTATATCTGTTATTATTGCCAGACCCTTAATCCTATCCATATGATCACTTTAACTCTTAAAATAGTATTTTTACCACCCAACTTAAGTGGACTTATGGTATGGCAGGATTTTAAGCTGTACCCTTTAGAAGTAAGCCCATAGGAATGTATGAAGAACTATACAGATTTATAGTTACAAACATGCACTTCATATTACAACTTTAGGAACATTGTGATTCTTTCCGCCATGCCCACCATCCCACCCATATTCCCAACCCCTCTTCCTCCTTCCTCTCTTCTTCTCACTCTTATTTTATTTTTATTTGACAGATAGAGTTATAAAAAGTGAGAGAAAGAGAGAAAGAGAGAGAGAGAGAGAGAAAGGTCCTCCCTCTGTTGGTTCACTCCCCAAATGGCCGCCGTGGCCAGCACTGCGCTGATCTGAAGCCAGGAGCCAGGTGCTTCTTCCTGGTCTCCCATGCGGGTGCAGGGGCCCAAGCACTTGGGCCATCCTCCACTGCCCTCCCTGGCCACAGCAGAGAGCTGGAATGGAAGAGGAGCAACTGGGTCTAGAACCCAATGCCCACATGGGATGCTGGTGCCACAGGTGGAGAATTAACCAAGTGAGCCACGGCGCTGGCCCCTCTCACTGTTATTTTTTACTGAGATCTATTTTCAATTGACTTTACACACATGTTTAACTATATGTTAAGTAAAGAGTTAAAAAAATAGTATTAAAAAAAAAAAACCTGTTCCTATGTAGTCAAGACAAGGGCTGTTGAAGTCATTGCTTCTCAAAGTGTCAGTTTCACTTCTACAGATTTCCTTTTTGGTGCTCTGTTAGTTATCAGATATCAGGGAGAATATATGGTATTTGTCCTTTTGACACTGGCTTATTTCACTAAGTATGATTTTTTTTGACAGGCAGAGTGGACAGTGAGAGAGAAAGGTCTTCCTTTGCCTTTGGCTCACCCTCCAATGGCACTGCGGCCAGCACACCACGCTGATCTGAAGGCAGGAGCCAGGTGCTTCTCCTGGTCTCCCATGTGGTGCAGGGCCAATGGGTGCACTTGGGCCATCCTCCACTGCACTCTCGGGCCACAGCAGAGAGCTGGCCTGGAAGACGGGCAACTGGGACAGAATCGAGTGCCCCGACTGGGACTAGAACCCCGTGTGCCGGCGCTGCAGGCGGAAGATTAGCCCATTGAGCCATGGTGCCGGCCTAAGTATGATGTTTTCTAGATCCATCCATTCTGTTGCAAATGACTGGATTTCTTTTAATTTTTTTTACAGCTGTGTAGTATTCCATAGCATAAATATCCTGTAATTTCTTTATCCAGTCTTTAGTTGATGGGCATTTGGGTTGATCCCATGTCTTAGCTATTGTGAACTAAGCTGCAATAAACATGGAGGTGCAGATAGCTCTTTTGTTTACTGATTTCATTTCCCTTGAGTAAATTCTCAGGAGTGGGATGGCTGGGCCATATGGTAGGTCTATATTCAGATTTCTGAGGTATCTTCATACTCTCTTCCATAGTGGTTTTACCAGTTTTCATTCATGCCAACAGTGGATTAGGGTTCCTTTTTATTCCCATCCTTGACAGCATTTGTTTGTTGATTTCTGTATGACAGCCATTCTAACTGGGGTGAGGTAAAACCTCATTGTGGTTTTTATTTGCATTTCCCTGATGACTAATGATTCTGAGCATTTTTCATGTTTCTCTTGGCCGTTTCAATTTCCTCTTTTGAAAGCTGTCTGTTTGAGTCCTTTGCTCATTTCTTTTCTTTTTTTCCTATTTATTTATTTGTCAGGTTGAATTATAGACAGTGAGAGAGAGAGACAGAGAGAAAGGTCTACCTTCTGTTGGTTCACCCCCTGAAATGGCCATTACGGCTGGCACTGCTTAGTCCAAAGCCAGGAAACAAGTGCTTCTTCCTGGTCTCCCATGCAGGTGCAAGGATCCAAGCACTTGGGCCATCCTCCACTGCCCTCCTGGGCCACAGCAGAGAGCTAGACTGGAAGAGGAGCAACTGGAACTAGAACCCGGTGCCCATATGGGATGTCGGTGCCACAGGCAGAGGATTAACCTAGTGATCCACGGTACTGGCCTGCTCGTTTCTTTACTGGGTGGTTTGTTTTGTTGTTGGTGAGTTTCTTGATCTCTTTATATATTCTGGTTTTTAATATCCTTTATCCATTACATAGCTTTCAAATAATTTCTCCTTTCTGTTGGTTGCCTCTTCACTTTTCTGAGTGTTTCTTTTGCAGTACAGAAGCTTTGCAATTTGATGTAATCCCATTTGTGAAAATTTGGCTTGGATTGCCTGTGCCTCTGGTCTTTTCCAAGAAGTCTTGGCCTATGCCAAGGTTTTGGAGAGTTTCCTTTCCTTTCCTTTCCTTTCCTTTCCTTTCCTTTCCTTTCCTTTCCTTTCCTTTCCTTTCCTTTCCTTTCCTTTCCTTTCCTTTCCTTTCCTTTCCTTTCCTTTCCTTTCCTTTCCTTTCCTTTCCTTTCCTCTCTAATTATTTGATGATATCAGGTCATAGATTTAGTTCTTTAATCCATTTTGCATGGATTTTTGTGTGAAGTGTAGGGTAGAGGTCTTGCTTCATACTTCTGCATGTATTAATCCAGTTTTCCCAGCACCATTTGTTGAAGAGACTGTCTTTTCTCCAGGGATTCATTTTAGCTATTTTGTCAAAGATAAGTTGCTTGTAGATGCTTGGATTGATTTCTGGAATTTCTGTACTGTTCCATTGGTCTATCCATCTGCTTTTGTTCCAGTACCAGACTGTTTTGATAATAACTGCTCTGTAGTATGTCTTGACATCTAATGTTGTGATGCCTCCAGCTTTATTTTTGTTGTATGAAATTGCTTTATCTATTCAGGTTCTCCTGGGTTTCCATATGAATTTCAACATCATTTTTTTCTGTATCTGAGTAGAATGTCCTTGGCATTTTAATTGGTATTGCATTGAATCTGTAAATAGCTTTCAGAAGAATGGACATTTTGATGATATTGATTCTTCCAATCCATGAACATGGAAGATTTTTCCATTTTTTTGTATCTTCTATTTCTTTATTTAATGTTTTGTAATTCTCATCGTAGAGATCTTTGACATCCTTGGTTAAATTTATTTCAGGGTATTTGATTTTTTTTTTTAACTGTTGTGAATGAGATCAATCTTTGAAGTTCTTTCTCAGCCATGGCATTTTCTGTGTATACAAAGGCTATTGATTTTTGTGTGTGGATTTTATACCCTGCTACTTTACCAAACTCTTCTATGAATTCCAATAGTCTCTCAGTGGAGTCTTTTGAATCTCATATATATAGGTTCATGTCATCTGCAAATAGGGGTAATTTGAATTCCTCCTACCCAATTTGTATCCCTTTGATTTCTTTTTCTTGCTAAATTGTTCTGGCTAAAACTTCCAGGACTATATTGAATATCAGTGATGAGAGTGGGCATCCTTGTCCGGTACCAGATTTCAGTGAGAATGCTTCCTACTTTTCCCCATTCAATAGGAAGCTGGCAGTAGGTTTGTCATAAAGTGCCTTGGTTGAGTTGAGGAATGTTCCCTCTAGATCCAATTTGCTTAGAGTTTTCATTGTGAAAGAATGTTGTATTTGATCAAGTGCTTTCTCTGCATCCATTGAGATAATCATATGGTTTTTGTTATTCAGTTTGTTAATGTGATGTATCACATTGATTGATTTGCAAATGCTGAACCATCCTTGCATACTAGGGATAAATCCCACTTTGTCCAGATGAATGATCTTTCTGATGTGTTATTGGATTCGATTGGCTAGAATTTTGTGAGGATTTTTGCATCTGTATTCTTCAGGGAAATTGGTCTGTAGTTCTCTGTTGCATCTATTCTGGGCTTAGGAATTAAGGTAATGATGGCTTCATAGAAAGAATTTGGGAGGATTCCCTCCCTTTGAATTGTTTTGAATAGCTTGAGAAGAATTGGAGTTAGCTCTTCCTTAAGTGTCTGGTAGAGTTCAGCAGCGAAGCCATCTGGTCCTGGGCTTTTCATTGTTGGGAGAGTCTTTATTACTGGTTCATTTTCTTTCTTGATTATGGGTCTGCTTAGGTTTTCTATGTCTTCATGGCTCCATTTATGTAGATTGTAAGTGTCCAGGAATCTATCCATTTCTTCTAGATTTCCAAGCTTATTGGCATATAGCTCTTTTTTAGTAATTTCCAATGATTCTTTTTATTTCTGTTGTGTCCATTGTTACATTTCCTTTTTCATCTTTAACTTTATTGATTTGGATCTTCTCTCCTTTTTTTGGTTAGTTGGGCCAGTTGTTTGTCAATTTTATTTATTTTTTTCAAAAAAAAAAGCTCTTCCTTTTGCTGATATTTTGCATTTTTGTTTCAATTTTGTTTATTCTCTAATTTTAATTATTTCTCTACTCCTACTAGTTTTGGCTTTTGTTTGCTGTTGTTTTTCTAGATCCTTAAGATGAATTGATAGCTCATTTATTTGATGCCTTTCCAATTTCTTGGTGTACATACCAGTTGCTATAAACTTTCCTTTTAACACTGCTTTTGCTGTGTCCCCTAAGTTTTGATATGTTGTATTGTCATCTTCATTTGTTCCTAGAATTTTTTTTTTTTTGATGAATGTGTATTCTGCAACTTTAGAAAGTTCTGTATATGTCTTTTAGGTCCATTTAGTTTATAGTGTCAATTAACTTTGTTGTTTCCTTGCTGGTTTTCTGTTTGGTTGATCTTCCATTATTTGAAGTGGGTATTGAAGTTCTCCATTACTGTTGTACTTGAGTTCCATTTAGATACATTAACATTTATTTTAAATAAATATGTGCCCTGGCATTGGATGGGATTACATTTATTACAGTCACATCTTCCTGTTGAATTAATCCCTTAATCATTACATAGTGCCCTTATTTGTATCTTTAAACAGTTTTATGTTAAAGGAGTATTTTTTGTCTGATATTAGAATGGCTACAGCAGCTCTTTTTTGATTTCTGTTACCACTCTTTCACTTTGAGTCTGTATGCGTCTTTGCTGGTGAGAAGTTTCTTGTAGGCAGCGAATAGATGGGTTTTATTTTTTAATCCATTCAGCCAGCCTGTGTCTTTTAACTAGAGTTGAGGCCATTAACATTCATAGTGACTATTGATAAGTAAGGACTTTGCCCTGACATTTTTGCATAAATATTCCTATTTTTTTACTTGGGATTTCCTTTATACTTTTACTGGGAGATTTTCTTTCTTTACCTCATTTGTAGTGATGACCATGTTTTATATTTCTGTGTGCAGCACATCCTTAAGCATCTTTTGCGAGGCTAGACAGGTGGTGAAAAATTCTTTCCATTTCTGTTTGTTATGGAAGGTTTTTATTTTACCTTCATTAATTAACGATAGCTTTGCAGGGTATTGTATTCTGGGTTGACAGATTCTCTTTCTCTTAAGGCTTGGAATATACCTCACCATTCTCTCTAGGAGAATGAACCCTGTAGGGTTTCTGATGAGAAGTCCACTGTGAGTCTAATTGGAGATCCTTTGAAAGTAATCTGGCATTTCTTTTGTGCACATTTTAGAATGCTTTCTTTATGTTTTACTGTGGAGAGTTTGATTACAATGTGTCATGGTGAAGATCTTTTCTGGTCATAACAGAGAGAGGTAGAGCCAGAGAGAGAGAGGTCTTCCATCCGCTGGTTAACTCCCCATATGACTGCAATGGCCAGAGATGAACTGATCTGAAGCCAGGAGCCAGGAGTTTCTTTTGAGTCTACTCTGTGGGTGTAGGGGCCCAAGAACTTGGGCCATCTTGTATTGCTTTCCCAGGCCATAGCAGAGAGCTGGATCAGAAGTAGAGCAGATGGGACTCAAACTGGTGCCCATATGGGATGCCTGTTCTGCAGGCTGGTGCTCTACCCCACTGTGCCACAGCGCTGGCCCCAATTTTTGCTTTTTCTTTAACATCTCTATTTCATGGGAGAAATTTTCTTTCATGTCTCATATGGATTTCATTAGTTTGTTCATTTGCTTCTGATTACTTCTAAGTAATTCTATGGCCAATTTTTGAATTCCATTTCTGGCATTTCTTCAAACTCTTCATCTTCACAATCTAGTATTGAAGTGTTGTAGTATTTTGGTGTTGTCATGTTGTATTCTTTATTCTTGTTTCTTGAATTGCTGCACTTACTATTTTGCATTTGTGGAGTACTTGTTGGTTTCTTTCTTTTTCTTTTTTTCTTTTTTTTTGCTATGGTGGCTTTTTTGGACTATGTGTGGATTAGTGAAGTGTCTGCTTTCAGGGAATATCTAGAGGCATGTGGTGGGTGTGGTCAGGGAGCTCTGTTTAGTGCTCCAGGGTGAACGGAGTGTTAAGGTGATACCCAGATTGGATGTGGTATATTTTCTCTTTTAAAATTTTTTTTTTAAATCAGCAGTGAGGTTTTTCTGTTCTGTTGGCATAGACAGCTCATTTCCTCTCCTCAGGGGAGACCCATGCCTGGGTGCCATCCTCAGTGGGTATAATATTCATCAGGTCTTCCTGAGAACCACAGAAAGGATCTGAGCAGTCCTCGGTGTAAGTAGATTCCCCAGCAATGGCCCCTACTAGGGAACCAGGGGGCCCTGAGCATGTGAAGCCTCTCACAGTGACTGCCCATCGTCCAGCCACACCCTGCACCTTCCCACACAACCTCAGTGTTTTTTAAAAAGATTTATTTATTTATTTGAATGTTACACACAGAGAGAAGGAGAGGCAGATATATATATATATATATATATAGAGAGAGAGAGAGAGAGAGAGGGAGGGAGAGAGAGAGAGAGGCAGAGAGGTTTTCCAACTGCTGCTTCACTCCCTAGTTGGCCACAATGGCTGGAGCTGTGCTGATCTGAAGCCAGGAGCCAGGAACTTCTTCAGGGTTTCTCACATGGGTGCAGGGGCCCAAGGACTTGGGCCATCTTCTGCTGCTTTCCCAGGCCATAGCAGAGAGCTGGATAGGAAGTTGAGCAGCCTGGTCTCGAACTGGTGCCCATATGGGATGCCGGCACTGCAGCCGGTGGCTTTACCCACTGCACCACAGTGCTGGCCTCAGCCTCAGTGTTTTCAAAGACCCACAGTTTCAGTGTTTTCACAGTCTTGGCACACAAGCCTCCTAAAGTCATGAGCATCTAGGCCCCCATTTCTCCCTGCCAGACTCAGGAGTTTCTGCCCAGCTTGTTCCAGGCACAGCCATGAGCTGCTGCAGCTGTTACATATGTCCAAACTGGTGTCTGCTCTCTATCGGGTTGTTTTAGGATGCCATTGCAGGAGAGAGAAACCTGCCCCCAGCCCCCTTTTTTTCTCTTGTAGTTTGGCAGGTACACTATCCCCCACGGGGCTCCAAGCCAGATTCCCTCCAGGCTTTTCCTGCAGCTTTATTACCAGTGGTTTGGGCTGCTATGGTCTGGTCTCACCTCTCTCCAAAGCTGGTATGGAAGCTCTTAGCTGCTGGGGTCTTGATTTGTGCAAGTCCACACCCTCCATGTAGTTCCTTTATGTCTCTCTAATGTGTGTGGAGTTTCCTCTGCCATTTTCTTCTTAACTCTTCCCTAAGACTGCACTCTCTCCACTTTTTATGAACTATCTTCTCCTAGACTAGAGCGATAAGCTCCTACTCTACTCCCTCATCTTAACCCACTCAATTTTAATTTCAAACTAAGACATTTTTATGGGAGCAAGGCCAAAGCTGTCACCTAGACAAAAGCTACGAGAGTAGCAAAAGATTTTTTAGGATAGTTTGAGCCCAACAATTCACAAATATCTGAATTTCAAATAAAAATTGTCCATGCATCTTTCATAAAAAGTCATAATTCACTGAAATGCTTCATAAATACTTTTAGCCTATTCTTTTAGTCATGCTCAGTGTTTTTCCCTATAAAACTGAAGAATGTATTGTTTGATTTACCTTACTCATTATTCATTCTAGTTTCCAGATATTCTGTACCTTTTTA
Organism: Oryctolagus cuniculus; assembly: GCF_964237555.1. NCBI lineage: Eukaryota > Metazoa > Chordata > Mammalia > Lagomorpha > Leporidae > Oryctolagus > Oryctolagus cuniculus. The sequence goes on along the minus strand of NC_091445.1, from coordinate 65,509,164 downwards.
AAAATTAGTTTAATGCAAACTTTCACTAAGGAAATTATGTGCATGTTAATAAACACACAGATATGATCTAAGTGTTAAGTCCTGACTTTGGTATTAATTTCAAGGAAATAAGTAGATAAGAATCAATCTAAATGACAAGTTTTGAAAATTGACCACAAGGTCTCATTTAGTAACTACTTCTTATTCAGAATCAAAGGAAAAAGAGAAGAAAAATTTCCATTCGTTACAAAAATTGATTTTCAGGTTATATAGATAACATAATATAAATTTAAAAATTAAATTCCTGGAATCCAACTAATAGAAATAGTGACCTTCCAGACATTTATGTTTATAAGATTAGGATCTTATTTAATATTTCTATATGCTCTCAATTTTACTTAACATTAAATAAAAGTAAAATTTTTCTTTCTATTATTTTTTTAAAATATTTATTTATTTATTTGAAAGTCAGAGTTACACAAAGAGAGAGGGAGAACAGAGAGAGAGGTCTTCCATCTGCTGGTTCACTCCCTAATTGGCTGCAACAGCAGAGTTGTGCCAGTTTGAAGCCAGGAGCCAGGAGCTTCCTCCGGGTCTCCCTTGCAGACGCAGGGGCTTTCTCAGGCCATAACAGAGAACTGGAATAGAGTGGAGCAGCTGGGTATTGAACTGGAGACCATATGGGATGCCAGCATTGCAGGCGGCAGCTTTACCTGCTACACCACAGCGCTGGCCCTTATCTAGTCTTTAAAATGTGGTTTTGTCATTTCTACTGCGTGGCTTTTGAAAAATAACACTCTGATGAGCCTGATGTTACTTGGCTTCCCTGCCTTCTCTTTTGACTTCGGAGATTTCAGCACAGCCCAGCCTAGCCCTCCAAGTCCCTACATGAATATTGAGAGCAGCTGGGAAAGGAATAGTACAAAGAAAGGACTGACATGTAGACAATAAAAGGGGAGAGGAGTAGAAGGCTATAAAGTAAACAAGAATAAACTTCATCAACTAACATTCACAAAGGCTGGGTCACAATTGGAAAACACACTCATCACAAGAGTGTGAATGATGAGACAGGCAGAAAACATTCAACGAAATAAGTTAAAAACAAGAAAGCTCCACCCTCTATGAAAGCAGCAGGTGCTTCAACTTGGTGACACAGCTTAGCAAAATGAGAATTATTTTCTATTAATGTGTCTTGTGTTTAACAGTACATCAGCAAAGAAAGAAATATGAAAAATTAGATTTGAAGCTGAAATTTGTGTCTTTTCTTTTTCTTTCTTTCTTACCTTTTTTTTTTTTTCAAAGGCAGAGTTATAGAGAATCATCTGCTGGTTCACTCCCCAAATGGCTGCAATGGCCAGGGCTATGCCAGGCCAAAGCCAGGATCCTGGGGCTTCTTCTGGGTCTCCCATGGGGTGAAGGGACACAAGCAGTTGGGCCATACTCTGCTGCTTTCCCTGGCACATTAGTAGGGAGCTGGATTGGAAGTGGAGCAGCTGGGTCTCGAACCGGTGAGCATATGGAATGCCAGCATCCCAGATGTTGGCTTAACCTGCTACACCACAACTCTGGCCCCTGGAATTTGTGTCTCATATGCAGTGGGTAACCTGCCAAGTTTCTGTTTTAATGATCCCACAGCTGTATCAATTGATTAAAGCAATAATTCAACACTGCTTATTATTGGGAGTTTTCCTGAAAACCTTGTTGGCTTTTATCTATGTGAATTACTAACATGCTGGGAAACATTTTCAAGTGAGTTCCTGGATGCAAGCCATTTGCAAATGTTAAATATCATTCATTAGTTTGATGATTCCAGGTATGGGGAACTGAATTCTTTGTTGATCTGGTGGGTTATCTTGCTTGATAAATTAGCTGCCCATATTGCCCCCATTCCCAAGTTCTTCTGTGTTGTAAACTTGCCCTAAGTTCTATAGTAAGTCGGGCTCACCAGGCCTTCCAAAAATACCTAGGGTTGAGATGGAGTCTTTCTATATTTTTGAAAAGAACAGATTTCTTATAGTGTAGGGAAAGCAAACAGCCATGGCTTTCCTTTTTAGCATTTTATAACCTATGGCATACTTCGTTTTTCATAATAGAATTTTTATTTTTATTTATTTGACAGGTAGAGTTAGACAGCGAGGGAGACAGGGAAAAAGGTCTTCCTTCTGTTGGTTCACCCTCCAAATGACTGCTGTGACCAGCTCGCTGCCGTGATCCAAAGCCAGGAGCCAGGTGCTTCCTCCTGGTCTCCCATGGGGGTGCAGCGGTCCAAGCACTTGGGCCATCCTCCACTGCCTTCCTGGGCCACAGCAGAGAGCTGGACTGGAAGAGGAGCAACCGGGACTAGAACCTGGTGCCCATACGGGATGCCGGCGCTGCAGATGGAGGATTAACCAAGTGAGCCATGGCGCCAGCCCCATAATAATAGAATTTTAATTCAAGTGAATGAGTGGATCAAAATTTATGTTGTATTGCCAAGTCTCAATTACCTCTAAAACTTTCCAATTGTATGTTTTATTCTCAGTGAATATTATAAGGAGTCAAGATATTTATTTAGAACTTTTACAGCAAGTTGGATTTATTATAGGTGATAATATATTCTAAATAAATTATTTAGACCATATAGACTTGTTATTAGGTGTATTTAACAGTTTATAAATCTAGAGCATAGACACTGAAATTTCTAACTAAATATGTTCTTATGTCTTAAGAATCAAAATTCCACTTTTCTTATTTTTTTTATCATGTCTTCCTCCTTATATTTTCCATTTATTAATTAGTTACTTATTCTCTTATTTTTGTCTTTTCAATTTTTTTTATTTTTGCAAACTAGGGACACTTCAGATGTAAGGTATCATGCTCTTCCATGTCTTTCACTTCCTGCTTCATGGAGGGGTAGGAAGGCTGGCAGAGAAATCTGCTCTCTGTTTTCTTCTTTTTATTGTAGAAACACAACCTGGGCTTCTGCCTTCTCACAAGAAAAAGGACTAAATTGAATCCAGGTGTAGGTGAACATATTAGATTTCAGAAGCAAATGCATTCTTTCTATTTATCTTTGTCACCTCCCTCTCCTCTGTATGATTTATATCTGAGAAGCCTCTGTTCAAAATAAAGTGACAATTTGTAGTTAATTTGGGAATGGGGAAATCAGGGAAAATGCAAGATATCTCCATTAAATATCTTATTAAACTAACAATACTTACTTAAAATCTGGTTTTAGGTGTGTAGGGTACTTGTTTACTGATTTATGAGGCTGAATAATATTTTAACATATTAATTGATTATCCCTTCCCTTATTATTTTGTATTTTGTGACTCTTCTTTATACCCAGGGAACTATGGCAGCCCATAATTATACCTTAGGGATTAAATAGCATAGTACAATACCAAAAACAAAACAGTTCAAATATGCCTTTCAATTTTTTTAAACTTGAATTTGTGATTTAAGTCATAAGTCCAGGTACAAGTAACTTTAAAAGTCCAGGGACAAGTAGAATTAAACTATAAATTTATTTTGGTGCACAAACTCTGAAATGAATGCATAGCTATGCATTTTTCATGAACTTTTAGAAAAATACTCTTGTGTTTGGTACTGAGAACAGAGAAATTTTCTCCAACTAAAGGAAAGACAAATTGAAACCCAAAGTTCTAGAGAATGCTGGGTCATTGAAAACAGACCACATAGACTTTTCTGTTACGATGAATCCACGGTTAGAGCAGACAAGAAGCACATAAAACCAAAACCTCACTCTTTTCAAGATGATTTGAGACAAAACTTTCTGTATTCTGCTTTCTAAGTGAAGCTGTAGAAGATGACAAGACTTGCAAAGATATTCATATATAGAAGGACATAGACACAATAGAGGAAGCATAATTTTCAGACAGCATAGCTGTATAAATCAGAAGAAATCTCACAGAATTCACCCAGTCTGTGTAGGCACAGAAGCCAACCATGTGTTTTGGTAAACCTGAGATGGTCCTAGTGTAACTGACACAGAACAAGACCTGGAGAGACTTTGGACAAGAGTTTGATACTTCTGACCTGTATTAGATTTCCATTCTTAATCCCATATCCTAGGTACAAAAAAACCTCTTCCTCTTCAACTTGTGTACAACTCTAGGAAAGGCATGGAACATTCAGAGGTGAGTGAGATGATTAAGACCTTTATTGATAAGATTAAGTTTCTATTACGGAGTTGATTATGATCTTTAAAAAAATGTTACATTTCTTGCATGCCTGGGTTGTGGATTCAATGTCAAAACCATTTCTAGTGCTGAGAAAAAGTATTTCTAGTGCCAAGAAAAAGTCCTGTAAAGATGACTGAATGAGCACAGATGTTTACTTCTCTACTCTCCTAAATGGAAAAATAAAATACACTCTTTGAAGTTTGGAGAGTCTGAAGAGTGAATTCAGAACTCACAGAGTGATAATATACACTATGAGTCAGTACCTTTTGCTTTGGAAACATATTGGTGGGCCAGCAACTCAGCTTGATATGAGTCAGAGAAAGTGACATCCAGGAAGTATCATCTAACCAGGGAAACAATAGGAAATATTGAGGTGAGATTTAGATTTACTCGAGTGTATATTTTATAGCAGATCCTACAGTATAAGTTTTGTCATCAATGCTTGCTAAGAAGATAGCTCTAAACATTCATATGAAAATGCTTACTGTGCAGTTGACCTATCCCATCCAGGTATACCTAGAAAGAGTAGAGAAACTTGAGAGGAATGAGCCTTTTGGGATAGGAGGAAGTAGGAGGAAGTTCTTGGTCTCCCAACCCTTACCCATGACCATTTCCATGAGGAAACTATTAAGAAAAAATTTTCTGAGCCTTCCCCCCACCCCCGCGCCCATCCTCCAAAGTGATTACAAAATAATTCTCCACATGAATTAGGGTAAAGTTGGCTTTCTGATTTGAAGTATAAAAATCTATTTTTACTGGAATCAACAACTAACAACAGACTTTGATTGGTAGAGATGGCTTATCTGTGACTAAAGCAGAGAAATACAGAAAACCTGCTGGGGCTGAAGAATTTGCCTTTAAGAATGTGTGGTCCAGGGAGAAAATGGAGGGCAGAGTTCTATAAAAAGAAAGAATAGCAGAGAGGCTGTTGGAGGTTTCCCAAGGAAGAACTACAGCCAGTCTTTGTCATCCTTTTGCAATTTCAACACAACAAAGACAAATGACTCACCATGTGATAATAATGCCTCTGGCATCTGTGTTTCCATGTCATACCTGAGAAATCAGGCAAAGGAGTCTCTGGGAGAAAGAGTTTCCCAGAAAAGTGGCTAAACAAAGCAATGGGATAGATGCTGAGGCAGAATTTAATGAATACCCAGCTAATTCTATGCTCTGTCTGCAGTTGATTAACTCCCACTTATGTCTCAGGTCTTCATGTCCTCCAAGAAGTCCTTCCTGACCCTCCACATTGTGTTGGATTCTTTTTTAAAAGATTTATTTATTTATTTGAAAGGCAGAGTTAGAGAAGGAAAATCAGAGAGAAAGTGAGATCTTTCATCCACTGGTTCACTCCCCAAAGGCCACAATAGCCAGGGCTGGACCAGGGTGAAGCCAGGAGCCAGGAGCTTATTCCAGGTCTCTTATGAGGGTGGCTGGGGCCCAAACATGTGAGCCATCCCCCACTGCTTTCCCTGGCATGAGAGCCAAGAGCTGGATTAGAAGTGGAACAGCCAGGATTCAAACTGCCACCCATACAGGATGCTGGCACTGCAGGCAATGGCTTAACCTGCTGTGCCACAGTGCCAGACTCTGCTGGATTCTTGATGCAGGTGCACCCATGGTATCCTGGTTATAGCCATGCTCTAGTACCTTCTACTCTGTGTGTATTTTTTTTTTGTCTCTACCAATAGGCTGTGTGCTCCTTGGTGATATGGGCTGTGTTGTCCTTTACCACTGATCTCCAGCAAACATCACAGGGCCTGCATGAAGTAGATGCTTGATAAATGCTTGTTAATGAAACAAAGCCTTAAGCAAAAACAAATCATTCTAACTCAATGATGGTATATTGATTTTTGCACCACAGGGCCACATTGACTGGTAATGGCTGCCCAGGGGAATGTTGGGCTAAGAAGGACTTTGAGGCTGTAATAGAATTCGGTGATAAGTACACTTGCTTAAAAAAAAGTGATGTCTGCCTTGCTCTAAAACATTTCTTTTGATTTTGGTTTAACTGTACAGAGAAATGTTGTGAATATACACTAGCTTTGAATTTCATGATGCAATTGTTTATCATCTACCCTGGACCCAAAGCCTGTACTGGAAGTGACATTCAGAAAACTGAAATGAACAAACGAAAACGGAAACAAAAACACAAAAAACTGAACTTCAAGGAGGAAAACTTTGAGGGAAACTTTCCCTTCAGCAGAGAGGCAGTCCAGTTGAAGATAATAATTCTCTGAACTTCCAACTAAAGACTCTAAAGTCTCTCTCTCTCTCTCTCTCTCACACACACACACACACGCACACGCACACGCACATGCACACAGCCTTGCATGCCAAAGTGGACAATAGTATTAAAATCCAGAGAGAAAGCCAGCTGAAAAGGATTTGAGGATTATAGTTTTTTTTTTTTTTTAACAGGCAGAGTGGGCAGTGAGAGAGAGAGAGACAGAGAGAAAGGTCTTCCTTTTGCTGTTGGTTCACCCTCCAATGGCCGCCATGGCCGGTGCGCTGCAGCCGGCGCACTGCGCTGATCCAAAAGCAAGAGCCAGGTGCTTCTCCTTGTCTCCCACATGGTGCAGGGCCCAAGCACTTGGGCCATCCTCCACTGCACTCCCTGGCCATAGCAGAGAGCTGGCCTGGAAGAGGGGCAACAGGGATAGAATCCGGCGCCCTGACCGGGACTAGAACCCGGTGTGCCAGAGCCGCTAGGTGGAGGATTAGCCTATTGAGCCGCAGCGCCGGCCAGGATTATAGTTTTGATGAATTTTACAGAGTAATCAAGTAGGAAGAATCTACAGAAGTTAAAGAGAGCAAGAAGTGGCATTAGCTCAGGTTCAGTCTTTGACCCCTGGCAGACTCAGCTCACTTCTGAGCTCCAGCATCCTGTTCCGTATCACAGCACTTCCTTGACCATCGGAACTCTTCTCCTTTTATGTCTATTTGAAGACTTCACATTTGAACAGGACGCGTGGTGTGGAAGAAAAGGTATAATGTCTGTAACTCCTGGGATTTGCAGAAAGAGAGACGGGAGGTTCCCCAGGAGTAGGTCATATGGGGAGGTAGTATTTCCTATACACACACATAAAAGTAGATTGTTCTGCACCTAGAGGGCAGAGTGGCAAACCTGACAATCAGAGCAGTAGACAGGGCCATTTCCTGCTAATACAGCCATTCATGGCACATCCTGTTACATTTTCAAAAAACCCTGTTCCCTTTTCAGTCTAGGCAAAGAGCTTGGCTGCTCTTTTCAACCTCCAACAGTTAGGTGCACATGACTGTGGTCTGAAGTACATAGAAGGCATTAAACCTTCTGAATAATCTTCCAACCTTTGTTCTCTGAATGCAGGAAATCTAATGAAAAATCCCAAGACCTGTAAATTTAAAAAAATCCAGGTGGAAGGAGCACAGAGTACCAGCAGATCTTGCAGCAGAGACACTTTCTGCAGACTTCACTGGACTGTGACGTAAAGGAGAAATACATCCTTATTGTGTTAAGTCAATAACATTTGGGAATTAGTTCCAGTAATTAGTCTACATCATATTAGATAATTTCTGTTTTCCACCAGATATTAAAGAGAGTTTCAAAATCTCCTTAAGATCTTATCTACTGAGAATTATTAGACCTGGAGTTCTGGTTATCTACTTCATCTATGATGCATGACCTTCAATCTTAGCATCTTACAGCAACAACCATTTTATTATGTCTCATGATGTTGTAGGTCAGGAATTCAGGCAGGTATTGGCTAAGTGATTCTTCTCTGTGTGGCATAGATCAGAATCAATAAGTTTAGCTAGAGGCTGAGAAGAGATTGAAATAAAATTGTATAAAAGATAGTTAAATTCATAATTGAAGACTGTCCCCTGAAAAAAAAAGAATGCCTACAAATATGATAGTATTATTAATACCCACATTTCATACTGATTATTAGAATTGTTAATTGTGTCTAATTACTTCAAGAGTATGGTGGTGAGCATGCTCTATCATCTGCTTTTAAGGCTAACATAACTAATTTCCAAGAACATCAAAGCAAATTACCACTTACTTTGGGAACTTCAGCTCTTCTAAGATCTGATCAGTTAATGAAAGTCTACTCTCAGTCTCTTCCCACCTACTGACAAAATTCCAAATATTCTGGCTTAATCTACCATCTGATCTTTGACGTTAGTTTGTAGACTATAAAACTTACATGTTGCAAACAACTTGAATATCTGATTTTATACATAGACATACGATATTCTTTGTCCTCATGAACACTTTCTGATGAATGATGTTATGAATCTATTGCTCTGTTGTAGAAGGGAGTTCATTTGAAAATAATTAGATCTTAAAGCAGTGAAAACAATCAAGGTGTGCTTGAGATACTCTTAGTCATCACCCATGGAAGATAAATATAACTGACCAAGATATCCAATATAAGCATTCCTATAATGTATTCATTATCAGTGAAACTAATTTGACCATGAAATAACTCCTTTTCTCATGAGAGTTAAGAATGAATAAACGGATATCTACCTAGATATGTACACTTACTGTACAGATTGTCCATGTCCCTGGCTAGTTCTGTTTTGCTTTTCTTTGGAATGCTGTCATGTAAATGCTAAAAATGTTTTCTTTTGAATTTTACTAAAAAAAAACTTGAAAGAGTATGTCATTCCATTTAGCATTTGAGTATAAATACCTTTATAATCTTTTCTAATGGTTTTTAAATATTTTTTAATTTTTCCAAGTAGGTATTTAAAAGTCAAGGGTTTTTAAAATTCTTAACATTTGGGCCGGCGCCGCAGCTCAATAGGCTAATCCTCCCCCTTGTGGCGCCGGCACACTGGGTTCTAGTCCCGGTCAGGGTGCCGGATTCTGTCCCGGTTGCCCTTCTTCCAGGCCAGCTCTCTGCTGTGGCCCAGGAGTGCAGTGGAGGATGGCCCAAGTGCTTGGGCCCTGCACCCTATGGGAGACCAGGAGAAGCACCTGGCTCCTGCCTTTGGATCAGTGCGGTGCGCCAGCCGCAGCAGCCATTGGAGGGTGAACCAACAGCAAAAGGAAGACCTTTCTCTCTGTCTCTCTCTCTCACTGTCCACTCTGCCTGTCAAAAATAAAAAATAAATAAATAAATTCTCAACATTTTTCACAATTCTGAACAATTACTAATTGCTGAATAATCGAGAAAAAGCAGGTGTCGTTTCTAGTCTCAGTTCCAGAGTGTTTGACATTACCAATTAAAATGGGACTTCGGGGCAGAGGTTGGTGTTGTGGACTAGTATGTTAAACTGCTGTTTCAACACTGGTATCCCATGTTAGAGTGCTGTTTCCAGTCCAGGCTACTCTACTTCTGATTCAGCTCCCTGCTAATATTCCTGGGAAGGCAGTGGAAGACAGCCCAAATACTTGGATAACTGGCACTCATGTGGAAGATCAGAATGGAGTTCCCTGCTAAAAAGCCCATGAAAGTTTCTCAGGCATGGAAAGCCACTGTGGACAAAAAAAAAAAAAAAAAAAAAAAACCTAAATGAAAGATCTCTGTGAAGGAGATCTCAGTGGAAAGAACGGGCCATCAAAGAAGGGGGTACCTTTCTCTGAAGGGAGGAGAGAACTTCCACTTTGACTATGACATTGTCTAAATATGATTGGAGTTGGCGAATTCAAAAGGCTTCCATAGCCTTGGCAGCTCATGACAAGAGCCTCGGGTGATAACTGATGCCATAAACAAGAGTGTCAATTGTTAAATCAACAACAGGAGTCACTGTGCACTTACTCTCCATGTAAGATGTCTGTCCTTAACGTGTTGTACTATGTGAATTAATGGTATAACTAGTACTCAAACAGTATTTTTCATTTTGTATTTCTGTGTGGGTGTAAACTGTTGAAATCTTTACTTAGTATATACTAAATTAATCTTCTGTATATAAAGATAATTGAAAATGAATCTTGATGTGAATGGGATGAGAGAGGGAGCAGGAGATAGGATGGTTGTGGGTGGGAGGGAAGTTATGGGGGGGGATCCACTGTAATCCAAAAGCTGTACTTTGGAAATTTGTATCCATTAAATAAAAGTTAAAAAAAATTACTCTTGGTGCCAGCACTGTGGCACAGCAGGTTAAGCCACCATCTTGGTTCCTGGAACTTGTAATATGTTTCTTTATATGGCAAAAGTGACTTTGTAGATGTGATTAGCCAAGCATCTTTAGATGGGGGAGATTATCCACATAGTACCAAGGTAATCACAAGCATCCTTATAAGTAAAAAAAGATGGCAGGAGAATAAGAAACAACAAAAGAGAAATACTGGGAAAGCAGTGAGGTGCTATCACTAGCCAACGAATGTAGGCAGCATCCAGAAGTTGGAATAGGGCATAGAAATGGATTATTTCTCTGAGCCTCAAGAAGAAATGTAATTCTGCTGATTCTCTGGTTCCAGCCCAGGGTGATTCTTTGTCTAGATTTCTATCCTTCAGAACCCTAAGAGGCACTTGTGGTATTTTAAACCACTAAACTTGTGGCTATTTTTAGCAAGATGAAGCCAGCACAGTACTCAGTAAATATTACTATTATTACTACCTGAGTAAGATGAACATACAAAACTAACGCAGAAAAAATAAAAAAGGACATAGCTTTAACCACACTTTGCTCTGGACATTAAAGTCTTTTTTATCAAGGCAAAGAAATAACACAAATTATGATAAATATTTCAGTTTTTTGGCTTTATTTTTCAAAAATAAATGTTTTTGAAGAGATAAACCAAGCATGTGAAGTCCCCTGAATTCCCACTTTTAAGTAGAGAATGGCCACTAGTGAGCTTGTGGTTATGCTGTTTGAATATTTTCCCCTCTTGCTAAGAACCTTCTTGTTCCCACGAGAACCCAGAGGTACCCAAGTCACATGCTGTTCTTCCTGTTATGTTTTGTCCTGTACAAACAATAGGATGCCAATTTTCCAGCCTTAACATGACAAACAATAAGAAACTATGACAATTTTATTTTTGTTGAACTTATCATATAAAATTAGAAGTTTTGACAGAACCGCATGCCTAAAAGTTGTTTGTTGTCTCTTTCAGAGGATTCATTTCCACATCATCTAAGGCACACAAGAAATCGGATTAAAACAATGCTCTAATCCACTTCAGAAAATTCTGTTTTCTTTCAACTCTTCCTACCTCCCTATGCTCACATAAGTTATTTTTGTTACATGGATGAGACCTAGTACACATGATGCAATATGGTTTTTTCATGGCATCTTAAGACAGTTTCTTTTCTCAGTCCTCTAAAAAAGAAATAACACTGGAATCTTTCCTCCTTGTTGTAGATTCATGAACTGTGCCACAAAAATATGGTAATTAAGGAAAATAACAGGACATTGATAAAATTTTCTTCTCAAGGCCTGTTGTATAAGTCATATACATGTATATAAATTTATGTTTGTGTGTGTGTATATATATATATATATATAATTTTAGATTGTTATTAGTTTTGGTTGGTAGCTATGACCTACCTGGATGATGTTTCCACTAGACATACACACATATATATAATATATGCACATACAAACACATATATTCTTTTTTGTTTGTTTTGTTTTTTCCACATTTATCTTTGAATCCCAGTGGGTATTTCATGCTTACAACTCTTCTCGATTTTGATGTCAAATTTTACACAGGGATACGGGATCCATATTTAGACAGCATAAAGTTTACAGTTGAGAAGCATTCACATACCAAGATGTTTCACACTTACTTAACATGTTTCCAATAAATGAACTGACTAGCACAAAGTGCATCCACACTGACAAAAGTGCTTCAGTTTAAAATTTAAATTAATTAAACTTAAAGTATAATTAAGACATTTCTTTGCATTAGCTACATTTTGAGCTCTCTGTGGTTACATGGGGCAACTGCTGCTCTGTGTTGCTTAGCTTTGGTTGTCACTTTGATCTTGTCTTCTGCCACTTTCTTTTTTTTTATTATTTAGTAAATATAAATTTCCAAAGTACAGTTAATGGATTACAATGGCTTCCCCCCTCCCCTTTTTGAACCTGAAGAAATAACCCATGAAGAATGCTGGGCCTCTTTTAATGAGTTTACTTCCCCCCTAGGATCTTGACCTTTTGTGTCATGCCTACCTTAAAAACTCCCCGATGCTTAAAGTCTCAGAGATACTTTATCCATGTGTCACAATGTATAAGAGAGTTGTGATGCTCTGTTACAAACCATTTGGTAGGGTTGGCATTTTGACATAGCATGTTAAGCTACTGCTTGAAATACTTGTATCTTATTTCAGAGTTCTGGTTTGAGTACTGCCTCTGCTTCCAGTCTTATTCCAGCTAATACACCTGGGAGCCCAAATATTGAGTAACTGTTGCTGACATGGAAAACTAAATGAAGTTCCTGGATCCTGGTTTTGGCCAGACCCAACCCTGGCTGTTGCAGGCATAGAATCAATAGATGGAAGGTCTCTCTCTCTCTCTCTCTCTTTCTCTCTCTCTCTCTCTCTCTCCCTCCCACACACACACACACTCATTTGCTCCCTCATATCTTTCTGTCATTCTGCCTTTCAAGTAAATTAATCCTAAAATGGAAAAATATCCTTTTTTATAACCAAAAGTAGAGGTTCTTACTGTCTGAATATTTGATTAAACAGCCACTCTTGACAGTATTAACACGAATATTGAAGGTTTGTATGGTTTTAGAAGTATCTATCTCTTAAAAAATCGAGATATTTGAAGCATTTATTTAGAAGTTTCTTGCTGCAAAGCAAGAAGGGGAGTGTGTATAAGGAAGGGAGGCAGATAAATCAAGGTGTGTTTTGAGATCTTAACTCTTGAAACAGTGACGGGCACATGGGGATGAGTTCTAGTATCTTTCCACACTTGTATATGCTTAACATTTTCTAAAAAAAGCAAAATATAATAAATCATACATAGCCTTAGCATTCTTGGTTTCTTTTCAGCAAGTATTAGATTATCCTATAAGAACTCCGTCAAGAATAGCAACTACTCTTTTAAAAACCCACCTGTTAAAAATAAAGACAGGCACCTTCCTAACAGCGAGCCATAACCACTAATAGAGGGACATCATTGCCTGTTCACTAAACTGAAGAAAGATTTATGATAAAGACACTAATGTCTTGTAAGAATGAAGGACAGTGTTCATGAGGGCTTAGGAGAGAGCATGCTTTGTTGAATTCAGGGACTAAATTCCCAGTCACTGTGATGACTTTTAGTTCTAGTTTACTAAGGATCTTAAATATTAGACAATGAATAAGAAAAGAAGACAACAAATAATGTAGTTGCTGCTCTTGAGTAGCATAAAATCAAGTCATATACTTAATTTATGAAATTACAATTAGAAGAGTTATGTCACTGTTTTTATTTCTCATCAATTGCAAGTTGCCAAGTGGCAAAAAGTAGACATCTCTGCATAAAACTCCCTATCACATGTTATAAAAATAAACCCGGATTAAAATACACTAAGGAACTTTCTTGCAGGAAGTATGAGTAGGTTCAGGATTTGCACTTCTCACCATTTTCTTCCTTTAGTCTTGCTTCATCTACTTAGCAGCAGTATCAGGTATTAGGTGCTCAAAGGAATGTGCAGTCCCATTGCCGTTGTTCACTGTATTCTAGGGAGGAATACAACTGCCATCTTCCTACCCCACAGGGAAACTCATGACTTGGACAGAAATAATTTCAGGTTCTATGGATCCTTTTCTCCAAACTGAAATTGCTCAAATCTGAGAAGAAATGGAGGCTATTTACACATTATTATTTTTAAATTGCCTCTCTTTTACAATAGATCGTGAGGTAATGGTAAAGCCAGTTATTTTTGTAGTCATTTTTTTTTTTGACAGGCAGAGTGGACAGAGAGAGAGAGAGAGAGAGAGAGAGAGAGAAAGGTCTTCCTTTTTGCCGTTGGTTCACCCTCCAATGGCCGCTGAGGCTGACGCGTTGCGACCGGCGCACCGCGCTGATCTGATGGCAGGAGCCAGGTACTTATCCTGGTCTCCCATGGGGTGCAGGGCACAAGCACTTGGGCCATCCTCCACTGCACTCCCTGGCCACAGCAGAGAGCTGGCCTGGAAGAGGGGCAACCGGGACAGAATCCGGCGCCCCGACCAGGACTAGAACCAGGTGTGCCGGCACCACAAGGCGGAGGATTAGCCTGTTGAGCCGCGGCGCCGGCCCTGTAGTCATGTTTTAGACTAGGATTGTTGTAGTTCAAAGTTTAAATAAGAATGGTATCCAGCTTCAAAATGAAAAGAAGTTGCATGAGCGAACTGAAAGTACGTTATAGGTTATTGTTTGAATTTCTTAAGGCAGCCCTATTTCCAGTAAGTGGCAACAGATATATATCAAAAATTTGAATGTCTCTCTTCTCATAATATTCAAAAAGTTCACTGAAAATGCCTATCATAAAAAAGTCATGAGTTTCAAGATTATTTTGCACTGAAATTTATCTTTTAATTCCACTTCTCACACGTTAGTATTTACTCTTATGTAATACACATTTTGTGTACTATGGGCTAGGCATTCTTTTATATTTTAAGATGAATGCATACAAGAGATTCATTTACTGCTGTCACAGGTATTTATATTAGTAATACTTATGCCTTAGAAGATCATTTATTTTTGATCTATCTTTGATGCTAACTGAAGATAACCAGAGGGCAGCAAATTGATACTCAGATGTCAGAGGCATTGAATTCTAACCACAAACTGCCGTTAACAAGTGCACTTAATTAAGTGAATGCATTCTCTGTGCTTTAATTTTCTTATTTGCTAAATGAATAAAAATAAATTCTTATTTTGGCTTAAAATTCTCACTTTATCATGTGACATCAATAGTTTTAATTGAATAACTGTGTTTTCTGGAAACTATTAAATAGTTCTATAGAATATTATAGAGTTTGTCAGAAGAATTAACATAAATTGAACTCTATTACCAGTTACTAGTATCCATATTAATAATTGAAAAATCCTGTCTTTACTGTTTGATTATTACATGCTAGGCATTGGGCTGCCTATTCTATATAGTCAGTTACTTGCATCCTTATGAAGTGGTTATTACTATTCCCATTTTACAGATAAGAAAACTAAGAGAAGTGAGTATAAGTAAATTTTCTGGAGTCTTTTATACAGAATGTGTAGAGTTGACTGTTGACTTTGAACAAGGGATGGTTGTTTCTAAATCCCATGCTTTTTAACCATAACTATTTACCATCATGCTACAGTGTTTATTATTTTTGCATGTATGTTGTAAATATTTATCACAGAGTTCTATCTAAAATATCTAATGAAAGAGTATTTTATTTTTTCATTATGCATTAAGATTTATAAATTGTTGTCACACTCTTTATATTTTCACATGATTAAAGACATTTTGGAAATTACAATATTACTGCTGTTTTTACATGAGAAAGCAGAGACTCAGAGATATTAGACATTGACCAGGTTTTCATGAATAGATTCTGGACATTAGTTTCCATACTGTACATTCTATCTACTTACTGTTTTTTCCACTACACTACTTGTAGTATAAAAATATTTTCCTTTATGAGTATCAAAAAAGAAACATAAAATTTATAAAAAATATATAATTACATATTTCAGGTATTAGTGTGTTTGTGCTTTGGCCTGGTTTCTACTTGTGCTATCAGAAACAAGATTCTCTGTCTTGAATTTGGAAGACAAAATCATACCTGCCTAGGGTACTTTTTTTTTTTTGATATTGAAAAATAATCTCCAGGCTGTAATTGTATAATGGTGTTTTTGTGTTTTGTTTTTTTCATTAATTATTTATGAAAAATGCAATACTAACAGACCAAGAAGGATATTAAGTGACCATTTGGTATCAACTCAAACAAAATATGTCTCGGGTAGTAGTTATAGTATACCCGAGTAGCACGTCAATTGGATGAAGGAACATCCAGTTGGTCAACAAGTCACAGATCCAGGAGTCCCAGTTGAAGCAGCCCTACCAATACAGTCTGCTGATGATAAAAATCTTTCTGTGGTCAGATGACTGGAATATTACAGAGTAAGTAACTCAGTCCCATAGCTTCTTCCCTGTTGTTTTCCTCATGCTTTAGAGATACCATTTGTTGAGTAATTTGCTGAAAGCTGACACTTTGTGGGCCACAATGCTGGCAGTCGGGGATTCAAAAACATAAACATACAATCCCTGAGCTGGAGAATCATTGAGCCACTAAAACAGGAAATCAGGCAAGAGAGGAGAAGTCAGTCAGGGTCAGAAGATTTTTTTCCAAAATGATGAAACTGATTCGACAATGAAAGTGCTCAAGTGTATTAAGAGGATAGCTACATAATTTGGGGAGACTTCAGGTTAGATTTATTTAAAAAAATACAAAGAATTTCAATAGAAACTAAGACAAACATAACCTCTAGAGAAAAAAAAAATACTTAAACAGAAAGTAATCACTATGTGTTATATGACACAGCCAGGAGCAGCATTTGTGTGTGCATAGCAATGTAGAAAGTGAAAATTTGCCTATTCTATATTGTAAAATAAATTTATTTGAAGTTGGGGAGACATAGCATTGTCCATTAATCAAATAATATCTGCATCAAAATTTACAATTTTATAAAACACATTTTAACCTTTTATAATGAAACTTAAAAGACATCCTTAGTAAACACTCTTCTTCTAAATATTCTCTAATGCTTACTTTATTCATTCTCATATTTTATGTTGATATATGAGGGGATTTCAAGGCAATCAAGAAAATTATCTTTTATTTTTCCATAAACTTTATTTTCTATAAACGTATACTTCTAGTTAGAAATGTAAAATGTTTCAATGTAAACATATACTAGGCAGTGTTAATGAAAGAGTCAGCTACTACCAATCACATATTTGAAGGTTTTGATTAGGTGAATAGTATGGAAAAATATAAAAAACAAACAATAATATTTTGGTGATTCTCCAAAAGCAAATAACAAACTATTGATATTACTATTACATGTATTACTCAGAGAAGAATACAGAGACAGAGATCTTCCATCTACTGGTTCACATCCCAAATTTCTGCCACACCTGGGGTTAGGTCAGACCAAAGCCAGGAGCCCTAATCTCAATTCACATCTCCCTGGTGAATAAAAAGGACCTAACTATTTGAGGCTAAAACTTATGCCTCTCAGGGTGTACTATTTGCAGGAAGCTGGAACTGAAGTGGAGAAGGGACTCAAACTTGGGCATTTTTCCACATTATCTATTGATCATTTGTATTTATTCCTTTGAGAAATGTCTATTTAAGAAATTTAGAACTACCTATGAATAATGATGTTGTTAAGGAGTATGATATATGTACTATGTAAGAGGTTTCCATAAATTATCCTGAAAATCAGAAGAAAAACCTTCCCAAGATAGATGATCAAAGATGAATACATGGAATAGGTGTATTTTCGTGGTATTTGAACCTCTGTAGTGTCTGTAGAAGGCTTTGAATTATCTGTTGTACCTTTTGTGACATTGTTTGCTCTTAGTAATCTTTCTTTTCTTTCTGGTTACTTTAAATAGGTTTTGGCTTTGATCTTTTACTAGTTCACTATAATGTTTCTAGATATGGATTCTTTGTCTTCTATTGTTTAGGGCTTACTGTCCTTACTAAGTCTATAATACATATCCTTTATAAGTTCTAAAATAATTATCATAAATTCAAATATATAACTCTTTATAGTGGCCATCTCCAAATAGATGTTTAAAACCTTTCCTTCTTATCTCCCATGTTTTTCATTTCATAATTTCACTTCGTCTCTCTTAGTTTAATTCTAGCAATTTTCTTTCAGTTCATTAATTTTTTTAGTATGTTACTGCTGCATAACAAATCATTCCAAAACTCAGTGGTTTGAAAACATAAACATCCATGATTGTTCAGGAACCAGCTCAGGAGGCTGATCATTCTGGTGTCAGTAGGTTCACTTAGTGTTTGTACACAAGTGAGGGTTGGCTACGTGGCTTTGCTGATGTTGAAGGTTTTCAGTCAAAATACCCTGATACTTAGCTGGGATGACTCAGCTGCACTTCATGTAGTCTTTATTCCTTCAGCAGACTCTCCTACACATATTCATGTTGGTAATTGGATTATCATAGTTCAAGGCCTATTGAGGCTTGGGCTCAAACTGCACAAAATCGATTTTCAATATCACTTTTGTGATCCCTATACAGTTTGTCTTGGTGAATCTCATTCTTGTTCTGTTTTACAACTGTATTGGTAAAAAAAAAGTATCATTTGGAATTACTGTGGGCTCTAGGCATTTTAGGCATTGTGGCCATCATGCCTTAATGGGTGTTGGTTCTTCAGACTATTATTTCTGCCACATTACAGTGGCCCAAGCCAACCAAAAGTTCAACCCAGACTATAAGAGGGGAACAAAGATTCCGCGACTTGTTAAGAAGATCTGCAGAGTCACATGTAGTGGGTTTAAATATAGGGAAAAATGAAGTATTGAGTTTGTGTTGTAATCAATATACCACATCAATTGTCTCTTCCTGTATTTTTTAATCTATTTAGTTTTATATCTGCTATTTTTGTTCAAAACTTGCTTGAAATTTTTGCTCAAGTTGTTATTTTCTTATTTCCAAAAACACTTACTCATTTTGTATTTTGATTATAATAATTATGATATATAATGATCCTGCAAATTTAATTGTGCTGTTTAGGTTTGTACTAGCTCTTGCTTTTAAGGGCTTACTTTCCATGGTTTAGTAACTTTGGGTTGATGGTATTGTCATTTTCCTTTGCTTTTGCTAAGATGCCCAACATAGTAAACATAGAACCATGTGAAGTGTATTCTTTGGTTTGGAATTTCTTGGTCATGCATTGATCATGTAGATAATGTAAATTTAATTGCCAAACAACCATGGCACAACTCATCCTTAGGGGAGATTTTTTTTTTTTTCCAGATGACTCTTTGCCATCTCCCATCCATTCAGAAGCACATCAGTTTTTGTTGTTTTTTTTGTTTGTTTGTTTGTTTTGTTTTGTTTTTGTTTTTGTTTTTGACAGGCAAAGTGGACAGTGAGAAAGAGAGAGAGAGAGAAAGGTCTTCCTTTACCATTGGTTCACCCCCCAATGGCCGCTGTGGTCAGTGCACTGCACTGATCCACAGCCAGGAGCCAGGTACTTCCTCCTGGTCTCCCATGTGGGTGCAGCGCCCAAGCACTTGGGCCATCCTCCACTGCCTTCCCGGGCCACAGCAGAGAGCTGGACTGGAAGAGGAGCAACCGGGACAGAATCCGGTGCCCTGACTGACTAGGACTAGAACCCGGGGTGCTGGTGCCGCAGGCGGAGGATTAGCCTGTTGAGCTGCGGTGCTGGCTTGATTAAGCCTATTAAGCTTAATAGACTTAATCAAGTGGTCTAAGACTTTCCTGAATTGTCTTCATCTAAATCACTAAATTCTTTTTATTGACTAATGTGCCCAGGGAAATCCATCTCTTCAGTGCTTGACCACCACCCTTACTTTAGCACTTTCCCCCCTGGGAAGTAGGCTTTTAGTTTCCTGTGTGCTCGGTTTTGTATTTTATTAAAATTTTGATATATCTGTCATCTTTATCTATTACATAGTAAGGAGGCTTTAAAGATATATAGTCCATCACAATGCTGCAAATTCATCAGCTTCTCCTGCTCTAAAACTAGAAGATAAAAACCAGTGAACAAATTCTATCGTTACAAGATGGACATGAAGCCCAGAAAGTGTCCTGGAAACCCATACAGGCTATTGAAAGGAACTCAGGCCCAAATTTTAATTGGTTGCTTTACAGACCCTGATATTTCTCCCGCTGTCCTGCTTTAATTCATCCACACACGTAGTTCAGGCTCCCCATTTTCTCCTCACTGGCCATTCTTCCCTGTACCTGTCTCTGTTCTTGCTAGGCCTGCTTCCCCATATACAGTGTTCTTTAGAAACATTTGCCCTTATCAAATCTTCTTTGACCTTCATCTTAATATCTAAATATTTTGTTTTATACTATTTTTTGCTCAGAAATTTTCTGTTTATTTGCTCATGGTTGAAGATGGAATAATGTATATCTAGAAGAAAAACATGTAGCTTTATATCCTTTAGCTGATTTTAAATCACATAGAATTCCAAGGCTCCAAGGTTACAAAGGTCCCATTAATAGTGTACAACAGAGTAGTAGTTCTGTGTCACTTAGGAACAAGGGGAATGTTCTGAGAAATGTGTCCTTAGACTTAACTTAAAACATCAAAGAGACACCGATACAAATACCATAACAAAACAATACAACAAAATATTAGCCCTACTTTCATGCTATTCAATTTCAGTACAGAGAAGTCACAAACCCACACAGGACCAGTGTGTGCTAAAGGAACAGGCATTGGTGGAATGTAAAATAGTCACGTTTCCCCAGGTGGGAAAATGAAAGCTGTCACCAAGGGTAACACAAGAGCAGAGTGCCTTGGGAAAGGAGGGGATTCCTCGGCAAATTTTCTTGGGAAAGATGTGATAGATCCAATAGCAGTTTTTCTGGAGAAACATTGCAGTAAACCTGATATCAAAGAATAAAGACCTCCAGAGGAGAAACAACAGCAGCAACAGCCCAAATCTAAATCGTGTACTTGCCAGTGAAGGAAACACATCCAAGTGAAGAAATTCACTTCAGAGAATCATTTGCTGAACTAGAAAAGGCACATACTTTTATATGCTAGGAAGAAGGAGTTCCTAATTACACCATGAATGGAATGCTAGCAATCTGGAGAGGGCACGACGAGTCCATTGGTCTGTGTACACTTGGTGAAAATGGACTCATTTTTCAATTTTCAGGAAAGTATCTTCAATTAGATCCAGCAAGGATCTGGCATCCAGGTCACTCAAAGTTCAGAGAAACTTCGGTTGTTTAGAGCCAGTAGTGATGAAATATAAGTCAGTTTTGATAGCTCCTAGACAAGTGTTCCTGGAAATGGAAAATTTTTATTCATGCTGACCTGAGGAAGATGCTTTATTTAAAGTGGCATAAGTATAGCATAGCAGTTAAGATGCTGGCTAAGAAATCAGTGTCTCACATCTGAGTACCTGGTTCAATTCCCTGCTCTGCTTCCTGACTTAAGTTTCCTGCTAATGCAGACTCTGGGACATAGTAGTGATAGCTCAATAACTTGGATCTACCTGCTGGTTTTCAGCCCCTCAGCCCAGTATCAGCCATTTTAGACATGTTGGGGAGTGAACCAGTGGAGAGGAGCTGTCATGCTTTGTCTCTGCTCCTCAAATATATAAAATAGTTAATTGGATAAATAAAATATAGTGACATAAAATATGCCCCTAGACTCTGTTTGGCTACCTAGAATATAGTCTGTGAAGAGCACAGGTATTTCCTAGGTACTTGTACTTGCTGAAGCTATCTGTCCTTTGTTCTACTGAATTTGAATTGGAGTCTTAATAGATTCCTCAGGTTTTTCATGCACACATTAAAGAAAGAAAACAAAAACTTAAAACATGGTTTAGAACAGTGGTCATCCAAGTGTTGGTGTGTAGCAGAATCAAGTAGAGAGTTAGTCAAAGACTCATGGGCATGCCTTAGGCCCTGGACCTTTGTAATTCAACCAAGTTCCCCAGGAGGTGCTATGACTACCAAAGGTAGAGAAGCACTGATTTAGAGCACACTGCTGCTATTCAGGATCCATAATCTCAGAAACTGTAAGACATGAATTCTCTAAGAGTAAAGCCCCAGTTGGACCATGAAATCCTACCCAATGTGCTGTGATAATGGGAATTTACTTATGATCATAGCATCAGCAGGATTTGTGACACTTAGAATTTCTTTCATTTGAGAACACATCTAGTGTTATGTGATTATTTTTTCACACACACAAAAATAGCTTGTAAGAAAAAATACTTAATCTGTAAGAGATTCCAATGATAAAAATTCTCTACTGAAAAACAAAGAAATTCCCAGTTTTTTGAATTGGTGGAAATAGTCAGCTGTGATAACCATTGACTGAGGCAGAGAATGTACTGAGTCTCAATCTATGTTTAGGAAATTTCTCCATGTATTCTATATCAAGTCATTGCCTTTCTTTGTATTTAAGATTAGAAACTTCCTCTTTCAGTCAATAAGAAATGGCTCAAGATTTCTTTTATGAAAAGTTAAATTCTGGTGGGTCATTCTTAAAATCCATTTTAACCAAAATATGGCAAGTTTTCTCTCCACCACTTGTCTCTAGGGCACCCTCATATTGGCATCAGGAAGAATGAGGTCACGTGCTTTTAATAAGCCCAAAATGCCATCAAATATAGGAAATTATTTTGTTATTTCCTTTACTGGATACAAAACCTTGTATTTATTAGTCATTTAATTATGAATTCAAAAATGAATTTGTGATGCTAGAAGAACAATATTCATTAATAATTAGGGAAATGAGCAATGCACAAAATTTTCTAATAGGTCCAACCCTTCTATTTCCTGCATGGTAAACATTGGTGAAGGAAATATGCTTTAATAAGATAAGAAGTTTCAGTAGAGTCATATTTGTTATTTCTTCATGAATCGATTCAACATGATACTGGCAACTGTTTTATGAAGTATATTTAATCCTAGCTCATTGTTTTTGTATATTCTTAGACTATAAAATCCTCAGCTTGGTTTTCAAAACATGACATAATGGGATTCTTCATAACAGTGACCCTCATTTTATAGATGAGGAAACAATTCAAGCCAAAAAACCAGAGAAACTTAGTTTTTGAAAACATGAATCAAAAAATAATTCTTTTGATAATTTTTGAAAGATTTTATTTATTTATTTGAGAGGTAGAGTTACAGACAATGACAGGGAAAGACAGAGAAAAAGGTCTTCCATCCACTGGTTCACTTCCTTCTGAATGGCCACAATGGCCAGAGCTGAGCTGATCTGAAGCCAGGAGCCAAGAGCCAGGAGCCAGGAGCCAGGAGCCAGGAGCCAGGAGCCAGGAGCCAGGAGCTAGAAGCTTCTTCTGGGTCTCCCATGTGTATGCAGGGGCCCAAGGCCTTGAGCCTTCTTCCACTGCTTTCTTAGGCCACAGCAGAGAGCTAGATTGGAAGAGGTGCAGCTGGAACTGGAACTGGCGCCCATATGGGATGCCAGCACCGCAGGCAGAGGCTTAACCTACCTAGTGTGCCACAGAGCCAGCCCCTCTTGATGTTTAATGCAGCAACCTATTCAATAAACCTTTTAGCATTTGATTTGTATCTGAACAATACAGTGTTCAAAAAAATGAGATTTTTGTGAAAAAGAATGAAAAGCTTTAAACATATACATACTTTTCGCATTTTTTATTTTTTATTTTTTTAAGGTGAACAAATTTCATGTATTTCATATACAGATTTAGAAGCATAGTCATACTTTTGGTTCATTAATTCCAGATCAAGGCCTTTGTCATACAGAAATACTCACTAGTAAACATAAAGGTATATGTACAAGTATGAGAATATGTATCACAGTACTAAGAAAAATGAAAATATTTAGTTGATTCCTGACTTTAAAAAGGTAAATCATGTTGACTGGTGAAACTTTAGAAGAAAACAAAATACACTGTTTATCTAGGGAATGGATATTTTAGTTCAGCAAGTTAACCTGCCATGTGGGATGTCCACAGCCTGTATTAGAGTCCCTGAGATCCTGCCTCTGCCTCTGTCCCTGCTTCCTGTTAATATGCCTGGGAGGCAGCAGATGAGGTCCCCAGCATTTGAGCCCATCCTCCACTGCCTTCCCGGGCCACAGCAGAGAGCTGGACTGGAAGAGGAGCAACCGAGACAGAATCTGGTGCCCCAACTGGGACTAGACCCTGGGGGTGCTGGCGCCGCAGGCAGAGGATTAGCCAAGTGAGCCATGGCGCTGGCCCACTCCACCTTTAAAAAAAAAAACAAACATAAAAAGAACAGATTTCATATATTTCATAGGTATAATTCTAAGCCATGTTTTCCTCTGTCTCTTCTTCCCTCAATCCCCCTCCTTCCTTCCTGTCTTTTTGTTTTTTTGAATTTTTGCAAAAATATAATTTCAATCCACTCTGTAATCACAGGCTTAATGTACCACTAATCATAATGTTCAACAAATAAAAAGTAAAAAAAGACCACAGTTACACTGGAGTACAAACAGAGCTAAAAACAACAATCAAATCACAAGATATTCATTCACTTCTACATATTTTTTTGTATTCTATATTAACTACTTGCCTTTTTTTTTAAAAAAAAGGTAAATTTAAAAAACACTCTTTGGGGGAACTTTGAAATATAAGTCTTATATTTAAGGAAATGCTACATGGCCTACAGACAGCATGGGAGAATGATGCTTTAAAATTGCGATTTCCTGGATGTTTCATGAAGTCTTAGCTTTTTCAGTCTATTGAAATCATATTTTCCAAGGGACTCTGTCTAAATTTCGGTGGATAAGAAGTTCCATTGGATACATGATTTATATGAATTCTAATAAAATATTAGAAATAGCTTAAATACTCAAAGTAGTAGTTTTAGCTTGTGGTAAAACAATTCTGTGGAGTAGTGTTAGCCACTAAAATTCTTTTTTATTATTTATTTATTTGACAGTTAGAGTTAGACAGTGAGAGAGAGAGACAGAGAGAAAGATCTTCCTTCTGTGGATTCACCCCCCAAATGGCCACAAAGGCTGCGCTATGCCGATCCGAAGCCAGGAGCCAGGTGCTTCTTCCTGGTCTCCCATGCGGGTGCAAGGGCCCAAGCACTTGGGCCATCTTCTACTGCCCTCCCTGGCCACAACAGAGAGCTGGACTGGAAGAGGAGCAACCAGGACTAGAACCTGGTGCCCATATGGCATGCCGGCGCTGCAGGAGGAGGATTAACCTAGTGAGCCACGGCACCAGCCCCTGAAATTCTCTTAGGAGAATATTTAAAGACATAGGCTGAGTGTCACAATAAAATGTTGGATTTAAAAGAAAGGATCAGATTAGTATGATTATGATAATCTAAAACTTATACCAATATAGCTATATATGTACAAAGAAGGAAAAATATATAGTATATTCAGTGTTCACAGTAATTATCCTTGGGTGGTGAGATTAAAGATTTATTGTTTATTGGGGGGTAGAAAAGGTTATTTATTATCTAATGGTTGTTAGATTGTTATGACAAATTATCACAAATTTAGAAGCTTAAAACCATGTGAATTTATCACCTGACAGATTCATAAGTCAGAAGTCCAGTAGTTTCATCTAGTTTCTCTGATCCAGATTCCATGAGGCCTAAATCAAATTGTTGCCCAAAGAGGTCTTTTACTAGAAGGCTGTAGAGGAGAGTCTACCAGGTTTGTCAGCCAGGGGTAATTCTTAGCTTCTAGAATCTACCAACACTTCCGGCCTCATGATACTTTCATCTTCGAATCGGGCAAAAATGTTGCAGCCTCATACTTATCACCTCCCCTGCCTTTTCACATCATGGGCTCTCTCGGCATCCAGCCGGAGAAATGTCGCTGCCTTTAACGTCTTGAGAGACAAACTTAGACCTGCCTGTATAATGCAGGATTCTCTTAAATTCCACTGAGCAGTCACCTTCAAACAAGCCACTGCATATGACGCTGGCATCTCAACTGAGTGCTGGTTCAAATCTTGGCTGCTTGTTTCTGACCCAGCTCCCTGCCAAGTGCCTGAGAAAGCCCCAGAAGATGGCTCAAGCATTTGGTCCCCTCCCACTCATGTAGGAGACCCACATGGAATTCTTGGCTCCTGGCTTTGGCCTGCCCCAGCCCCAGCTATTTCAGCCCTTGGGGGAGTGAACCAGCAAATGGAAGATTTTCTGTGTTTTTATCCCTCTCTCTGTAACTCTGCATTTTAAATAAATAAAATAAATATTTTAAAAAGTTTAAAAAATTAAAAATGGGGTGAGTATTTGGTGCAACAGTTAATATGCTCTTTTGGATGCTCATCTCCCATTTTGGAGTGCCTTGGTTTGAGTCCTGGCTTTGCTTCTGATGCCAACTTCTTGTTAATAACTACTCTGGGAGGCTGGAGGTGACAGCTCAAATGACCTTGTTATTGGCTTCTGATGACAATGAGCCTTGGCTCTCAATATGTGTGATAAGACCAGAAATTCATATTTTCAATATGTGACACAAATCTCCAAAAACTCATGAGTTCACCTTTGTATCTGTAAAAATTCCCTAACCACCTTCTTAGTCTTGAAAACTCACTGTAGTATTTCTCTTAGTAAGAGTATTTCCATTTTAAAGTGGATAATTTGGGGTAGAAGGATTTTATAAACACAGACTAGAGAGCATGGATAGATGTTGAAAAAGGATGCCATATGACAGAGAGTTACCATTAAGCCTGGAAAACAGATAAGAATAGGATTAGAAGATTTCAGAGGCAATAAAACTACTAAAACTGTAAATTAATCTTCATAGTTCTAGATTAGCTCTTTACCCAGGATATCTTTGAGATAAAACTGGGAACTCTTAGTACATCCAGAATCCCATAATGGCTAATGAGCCCAGAGCCAAAGCAGGGACAAGTAACAAATTTTTTGTTTGTTTGGTTGGTTTTTTGTTTTCGTTTTGTAGAGTCATAGGGGAATTCAAATGTCCTCCATTAAAGCTAGATATGTATGTCTTCTCAGGTTGGTTAACAGCAGGGAGCAACTCTGGAATAGCTGAAAATTCAATTCCTTGTGGTAGATATTCTGGGAAATGTGTGACTAATGCACACTTAGTAAGTCAAATCACATTTAGGCAGCTAACAACTTGGCTAATGTGTCTGCTCTGCATGTGTCTGATAATACTAGATGACAATGTTCTATTATCAGGTCATTAGGTCAAAGGATCATGAAAATGAATTAGCTAATGAATATATCATTGTGGTTTAATGCAACAGACACGGAAACCCATAATTGTAATACAAAAAGGAAAATTCTAAAAGTTTTGTTAAAAAATAAAAAAGGACAGACTTGACATATGGAAGGACAAACTTGTTTTTAAAGAACAACATGTGGTTGATCCTTACTGTCTCCATTAGAGCAGTGTTTTTCAAATATCATATAAATCCATTAGTAAATTATGAATTCCAGCCAGAACTTTAAAAAATGTATTAACTAGAATGGAAATCCGACTGTGTTATGTATAAAAAGGATAAACATTGGTACTTTAAAGAGATTTTTTTTTCATTTTATTGTTGTAATATCATACATACCTTATTGCAGGATATGATCACCAGTGTTTCAAATTGCAATAGAAGAGCAGAAATTCATAACCTGAAGACTAGAATACAGAGCTCTCACATGAATGAGAATAAATGATTGTCACCAGTACTGAAGTAAAATTTGGCATTGTCTTCAATTGTGATTATAGGCAAAAAAAAAAACAAACCACCAACCAACCAACCAACAACAACAAAAAACTGTTCTAAGAGTGTTGTGGGCTAGGTTGGGCCTAAATTAATACTCCAGGCTCTTATATTTTTCTTGGAGAAGAATTCTAAGTACCGGCACAAACATAGCATGCAACATGATAAGGTTTATTTACAAAGTGAGAAGAATACACAGGCATGTGAAGGCCTCATTTAGGGGGAGTGGTCCAGGAAAGGTAAAAAGGGAAATTCATATCCTGCTCTGCTCATTCTGGGTCCATAAGGTAGAGAGAGAGAAAGAGAAAGCTACCTCCCCTTCACCAATCTTCTTATGAGCTTTGAAAAGGAAGTGGTTATATAGTACTGCCCCCAGGTCCCAGGTAACAGGAGGTACATCCTGGGGAGGGGTCATCTGATTGACAGGTGGGTTGATAGGATTACATGGGGGGTAGGGAAGGTATGGCCTCCAACTTATGAACTATCTTTCTGACTTGTCCCATGTCACTTGCAGTATGAATACTATGACTTTTTAACCAATATATAAATAGTATTTTATATCACATTATGATTATTGCAGTTGCTTTAAAATATTATTTAAGCTCAGTAGTTATCCTCAAATTACAATAGTTATTCTACTGTCCCTAGACCTTATTTCTTAATGTGACTATTACTTCTTCAAAATTTTTAGCACTTTGACAATTATTCCAATACATTGGGTTCCTTTGTTGTATTTTTTATCTTTATAAATATAAAAGTAATATTTCAAGGAAACATTCATAGTCTCCAACAGACCGTGCAAAGGCTCAGGGCACTGAGAGAATGGAGGGACATAGACTCCGGAGTATGCTATAACATGCTGAAGGCAATATCTGTACCTATTCTTTATTTGTGTTGCAAGAATTTAGTCTAGTGCCCAGAACATAATTTGCTTTCAAAAATCATTGTTAGATGACATCCTACTGTGGAAGAAGAATGAAGTAATAAACTATGACTAGGTGGAAAGATTCACCAAGGAGGTAATGTTTGAATGAGCTCTTATAAAATGAGTAGAAAGAGAAAATAGTGGATAGCGTGTATACACTGATAAGTAAAAACATGACTATTGTAAAAAAAATACCAATTCTAGGCAGAGGAAGGCTCTAAGTGTGAAAGAGCATAAAAGTTTTATAGGATAATGTAGCAATTTTCATGGATTTGTTTAGGGAAGGATTTCTTAAACAAAACAAAAGTAATATGAATGAAGGAAAGATTGAAGAATTTTTATTATATTAAATCTAATAACTCATCCTCATCAAAAGTACTACAAAAACCCTATCAGGTGGGTATAATTATTGTAAAAAATACACACAACATCAGAACACTTAAGTTTATAAAACAAATATGAACACATGTGAAAGGAGACACAGAAATAAAATAGTAGAGTTCTTCAATACACCATTTCAGCAATGAGTAGATTATTCAGATAGAAAATCAATTTAGAAACACTAGAGTTGAAATATACTTTTACCAAATTGATCTAACAGTCATATACAGGACATTTCATCAAGCAGCAGCAGAATATATATTCTTCTCAAGTGCACATGGAACATTCTCCTGGGTATCCCATATATTGTCCCACAAAACAAGTCTTAAAAATTTAGGATTGAAAGCATAACAGCCTTTCCTGATCATATTTATATCATAGTAGAAATCAGAATCAGGAGGAAAACAGGAGAATTTACACATACGTAAATTAAAACAACAAACTCCAGAGCAACCACTGGGTCAAAGAAATGAAAAAGGGACATAAACATTATCTGGAAATAAGCAAAAAATGGAATACAACTTTATTTTTTTAACTTTTATTTAGTAAATATAAATTTCCAAAGTACAGTTTATGGATTACAATGGCTTCCCCCCCCCATAACTTCCCTCCCACCCGCAACCCTCCCATCTCCCACTTCCTCTCCCATTCCATTCACATCAAGATTCATTTTCAATTATCTTTATATACAGAAGATCAATTTAGTATATATTAAATAAAGATTTCAGCAAAAGCTATCCTAAGAGGCAGAAAGAAGGGAATATAAAAGTCAGAGCAGAAATACATAAAATGAATAATAAAACAAAAAATGATGAAAACTGTGAGTTGGGGTTTTGAAAAGATTATGAAAAATTGACAAATCATTAGCTAGACAAAGAAAAAAAAGAGAAGATGCAAATAACTTAGCTCAAAATCAAACGAAAGACATTACAACTGATACCACAGAAATACAAAGAATCTTAAGACTACTATGAAGCATGGAATTCTGGGGGTGGGCATTTGGCACAGCACACCTGCTGTCACTTGGGACACCTGCATCCAGTCCCAGGTCCTCTACTTTTGTTTCAGCTTTCTGCTAATGTGCATCCTGGGTGGGGCAGATAATGGCCCAGATACTTGAGTTCCTACCACCCACATGTAGGTCTGGATGAAGTCTGGGTTTGGCTTTGACGTGGCCTGGACCCAGTTGTAAAGGGAATTTAGGGAGTGAACCAGCAAATAGAAGAGCACTCTGTCTCTCTGCCATTCAAATAAAGTGAAAATAAATAAATAAAGTTAGAAGGTGGATGCAATTGCCCCTTTAAAAAATTATATGCTGACAAACTGTACAATGCAGAACAAATGAATAATTTCCTTGAAACATAAAACCTGCCAGTAATTAATTATAAAGAAATAGAAAATTTTAATGGACCAATAATGAGTAAGGAAATTGAGTTAGTAATCAAAAATCTTCCCAAAACAACTAATTCTCCAGAACCAAATAGTTTCATTGTTAAATACTGCAAGACGTTTTAAGAATTAAGCCTATATTTCTCAAACTCTTTTAAAATTTATATAGGGAACAAATTTCATATATACAGTTTTTTTTGGGGGGGGGGACAGGCAGAGTGGACAGTGAGAGAGAGAGAGAGACAGAGAGAAAGGTCTTCCTTTTGCCATTTGTTCACCCTCCAGTGGCCACTGTGGCCGGTGCACTGCAGCCGGTGCACTGTGCTGATCTGAAGGCAGGAGCCAGGTACTTCTCCTGGTCTCCCATGGGGTGCAGGGCCCAAGCACTTGGGCCATCCTCCACTGCACTCCCCGGGCCACAGCAGAGAGCTGGCCTGGAAGAGGGGCAACCGGGACAGAATCCGGTGCCCTGACCGGGACTAGAACCCAGTGTGCTGGTGCCGCAGGCGGAGGATTAACCTAGTGAGCCATATATACAGTTTTAAGAACATAGTATTACTTCCTATACTACCTCTCTCCTTCCCTCGGTCCCAACCTTCTTCTCCTTGTTTTCTTACTTTTTTTTTTTTAATTTGTGCAATGGCATACTTCCAATTTACTTTATGGTCACAAGGTTATCCCTTCACTAAACAAAGAATTCAATGCATAGTAATAAGAAAAATCACTACTCCTAAGGAACAATGGTTTTTCTCAAACTTTTAGGAAATTCAAAATGGGGCAGATACTGTGTCATAGCAGCTTAAGCCACGGGCCTGCAGGGCCAGAATCCCATATGGGCACTGATGTGCGTCCTGGCTTCTTCACTTTTTGATCCAGCTCCCTGCTAATGTGCCTGGGAAAGCAACATAAGATGGCCCAAGTCCCGGTCTCCTGCATTCATGTGGAAGACACGGAAGAAGCTCCTGGCTCCTTCTTTTGGCCTGGCACAGCCCTGGCCGTTACAGCCATGTGGAGAGTGAACCCATAGATGGATGATATCTCTCTTTATCTCTGTCTTTCCCTCCCTTTATAACTCTACCTTTCAAATAAATTAATAAATCTTTTAGAAAAAGAAATTGAAGATGAAGTAACATTTTCAGTTTCATTTTATGAAGTCAGCATGACCTTGATACCAAAGCCAGACAATGACTCTATCCTCCATGCGAATTGCAGCCAATGTGCCTGAAGAATTTAGATGTAACAGTTCTCAACAAAGTACTAGCAATCCAAATTCACAGTGCATTAAAAGGATCATGTACCATGATCTTAAGGGGCTTTTCCCTGGGATTCAAGAATGATTCAACATATACCAATGAACAAACGTGATCTACCATATTAACAAAATGAACAGCGAAGATCATAAGAGCACTATAATAGATGGAAAAAAATTGACAAAATTCAGCATCCTTTTGTGGTAATACTGAAATAAGTTAGGAGTAGAAGGAATTACCCAAAATGAGAAAGCCCACATATGGCAAGCACACAGCTAACAGCATAATGATGAAAACCTGGAAATGTTCCTCCAAGGTCAGAGTCAGCAATGTTCACTATCACCACTTTGTTTAAAATACATTTGGAATCCCTAGCCAGAGCACTTAGGCAAGAAAAATAAAAGCATCTAAATTGAAAAGGAAGAGGTAAAAAACTGTTAGAACTAATCAATATGAAATAAGCATACAAAAGCTCAGTAATATTTCTAGACACTATCAGCAAACTGTCTGAAAGTTTATACCCTTTCACTAATTTCTTCCCATTTTCCTCACCTCTCAACTCCTGGTAACTACCATTCTACTTTCTGCTTCTATGAGGTGGACTTTTGTAGATCCCACAATGTCAGATTTCACAGTATTTGTCTATCTCTGGTTTGTTTCACTTATTTGTGCTGCTGTAACAAAATACGCAAGACAGTATTTTTTTTTTTTTTTTGGACAGGCAGAGTGGACAGTGAGAGAGAGAGACAGAGAAAGGTCTTCCTTTTGCCGTTGGTTCACCCTCCAATGGCCGCCACGGCCGGTGCACCGCGCTGATCTGAAGGCAGGAGCCAGGTACTTAACCTGGTCTCCCATGGGGTGCAGGGCCCAAGGACTTGGGCCATCCTCCACTGCACTCCAGGGCCACAGCAGAGAGCTGGGGGCAACCGGGACAGAATCTGGTGCCCTGACCGGGACTAGAACCCAGTGTGCCGGCGCCGCAAGGCGGAGGATTAGCCTAGTGAGCCACGGCGCCGGCTCAGAACAGTATTTTATAAAAATACAGGAATTTCTCAAAGTTCTGGAGGGTGAGAAGTCTAAGACAAAGGTTCTGGCATGTTTGATATCTAACGAAGACCATTTATTCACCGACGTTGTCTACTACATGTTATTACCTAGTGGGAGAGCTGAAGAGAATAAACCTACCCCTCTCAAGCTCTTTTATTAGGATCCTACACCCATCCATACATACTCTGTCATCTTAAGTTAGTCCCCTCCTAAAGCTGTCATCTCTTAAGGCTAGCATGTGTTGTGGGAGACATATTCAGATCACAGGACTCTCCCGATGGTACTGACACAAGTGTATGAAACAGAAGTCATGGTGAGAGAAGAATATGAAGCATCACATGGGTCATTCTCCCCTCTTTCTAAGATGAAACAAAAGCCTTAAGCCACCGGGAATACCAGCAAACAATGTGGCTCAGGGCACAGTGAAACACTATTGCTGCTGGGAGAAAGGACTATTAAAAGTTTCCCTCCTCTGTGAGTGGGTAAGGAGTGTATCACCCACCTACGCCATTAGAAATCACCTGTTACTGGAAGAAGTGCACAATCACTCAGAAGACCCCATCAAGATCATGATATACTAAGACGGAGGCTAGAATAGGACAATAGAAAATGACCCTTCTCACCACATTCCTGACCCCCAGTCCGGTAAACAATGAGTAACAGATAATACCAATCTACTGCTAGGGGAGAGTCAAAAGTAAGGAAAAGCCTGAAAGCTGGCAATTAAAGAGGACCATTGAGAAAAAACCTTTGGAAGGAGCCCTTTGGAGTACCAAGGAGCTGTTATAGGGTCTTTTACATAAAAGTGATGAGAGGTAGGTTTGTCTTTTGGCAAGTTAATTTAGCTAACAGTGTAGTCAGAAAGATCAGTTGCAAGTCAAATCTTCACTGAGTTTTTCAATCATCTGTTGGAAAAGTCATGTTTGGGGAAGATGCAGATGTTTGACTCAGCAGTTCAAATGCCCACTTTCTATATCTGAGGGCTTGGACTGAGTCCCTGCTCCATGATCCAGTTTCCTGCTAATGGATCAAGTGCTCGGCTCCTTGACTCCCAGGTGGGAGGTCCAAATGGAGTTCTAAGTTCCTTGTTTCATTCTAGTCCAGCTCTGGGTATTGCTAGCATATGGGGAATGAACTAGCAGGTGGAAGAATAGTTCTCTCTCTCTCTCTCTCATTCTCTCACTGTGTCTTTCCAATAAATAAAGAAAAATATAAAGTAAAAGTAGGGATCAGCATTGTGGCATAGCAGGTTAAGACACTGCCTGCAACAGTGACATCCCATATAGACACTGGTTCAAGTCCTGGCTGCTCCACATCCAATCTAGCTCCCTGCTAATGTGCCTGGGAAACCAGCGGAAGATGGCCCTAGTGCATAGGCCCCTGAACCCATGTGGGAGACCCAGATGGAGCTCCTGGCTCCTGGCTTCGGCCTTGCCCAACCCTGACTATTGCAGCCATTTGGAGAGTGAACTAGCAGATGAAAGAACTCTCTCTTTCTCTCTGTCTCTCACTCTTTCTCTATAATTCTGCCTTTCAAATGACTAAATAAATCTTAAAAAATAAAAGTAATGTTTGTTTCCCCTAATGATCGTACATTCTGACATAGTTTAATAGGCTTTGGGGTCAGAAAGAATTGCATTAGAATCTCAGTCATGCTGCCTTCTAAGTATGTGTTTTCGGGGCAGTTACGCTGAGCAGTAATTTTCTCATTTTTGAACTAGCAATACTGAAATGCTCCTTGACTTATAATGGGGTTATATCCTGATAAACTTATTGTTAGTAAAAAAAAATCATAAATTGAAAATGCATTCAATGTTCAAATAAACCATTATTTGCTGCAAAGACTGAGATAGTGAACATAAAATCATGGCTGTGTCTGATGAATAGAAAGCACACACCAAGTGTGCTTAATTCTCTTTGTTAGTGTTTGATAAGGAACTGAATAAAAAGAAGGCTGATGCATATAATAGCCAACCTATTGTGCTGGGATGATCTCTCCATATTGATCAACTCGAATACTATCCTTTTGGAGTAACCAAAGAGAAAAACTTATTTTTTCTCTCTACTTACTCATTTTTATGAACTTGATTTCTTTGTCTCTATATTAGTTAGTTTTGGCTGCCTGGCAATTTGCTTTAAAATTTAATGGCTTAGCTCACAATTCTGCGTATCAGCAGTTTAGGCCGGGTTAGGTGACAATTCTTTATCACTCATGGTTCTCCTCTCAGGGGCAGGTAATGGGTTTATAGTCTAGCGGTTTTCTCTCTGTTGTCTGGGACAACAGCTTGGATGATGACAGGTTTTTTCATCATGCTTTGCCAGCCTTGTCCAGGATTTCCAAGATCATCATGAGAGAGTAAAAGCATTGTTGAGAACCTGGTTTACAACAGGCTTGCTAATGTCTCATTGGCCAAAGGAGATTATTTGGCCAATTTACACCCCAAGGGTAGAAACAATCTTCACTTTTTGATGGAAGAGTTTGCAGTGTCACATTACAAGGATGAAAGCAGGAGGGAAAATAACTTGTGGTTATTTTTGTTATCTAACACACTATTGAAAACAAAGTGAAGAAAGCAGTAATTTTTAAAAATTTCTATTTGAAAGACAGAGTTACAGAGAGAGAGCAGGGGAGAGAGGTTTTCGATCTGCTGGTTCACTCCCAAATGGCCACAGTAACTAGGACTGGGCCAGGCTGAAGCCAGGAACTTCATCCAGGTCTCTCATGGCCCCAGCAATTGGGCCATCCTTTGCTGCTTTCCTGGGAACATTGGCAGAGAGCTGGATCAGAAGTGGAGCAGCTGGAACTCAAACCAGAGCCCTTATGTGGTGCTGGCAACCCAAGAAGCAGCTTAACCCCTTATGTCACAGTGCCAGCATCAAAGCAGTAATTTTTTATGTCTACAAATTCACACACATATCTGTTTTAATCCTTTGACATAATACAACAATATTCTTAAAATAGGAGTCTCCCCTAGATGATTAAAAAAAAGATGCTTATTAAAGGGAGGGTTATTAGGGGTTTCTACCATAGAATCTTTCATTTTTGAACTCTGCTTGCTCCAAACCTTAAACTGTTACAATGATCTAGTACATAAGTTTTAAATAGTTATGTTTGGCTTATAATGATTGATCTGAACATTAAGTGCATTTTCAATTTATGTTTTTTGTTTTTACTAACAATGAGTTTATTAAGATACAAACCCATCATAAGTCACAGAACATTTGTAATAAATTCATTCAAAAGCATTTGTTAAGTAACAATGATTTGACAGATTTTGTGCTATGTGGTGAACAGAATTTTTACTTTGCAAAACTTAACCTAAATTCTTTATGAGAGAAAGTGTTTAACCTTACAGAAATGGTAGATGTTAAAACTCTCAAAGAAGAAAAGCTCTAATGATCTGAAAAGTGACTAGGTTATTTAACAAATCACTGTTGAGTAAGATCAATCCCTAATTCACATTCTTAGTTATGAGTGCATTTGAGTATAATCCTCCTTTAATAATTTATGAAACCTACGTGAGTTGCTTCAGTATTAAAGAATAGGTATTGAATTTATTGGTAGGAATAATTATTTATTGTCAAGCACACCAGGAAGAAAAGAGGGTATTTTAAGCAATTTGTCTCCAAAACACTGTTCCTTAACTACAATTATGTAGCTTGAATTGTTTTATAATAACCGCTGTGGATTAAATAGAGCATTTAATTTTGATTTTTCGCAGATTAAGGAATCCAACTTTTCTCCAGTGTAGTACGGAATGATTTTGTTCATAGACTGCATTGTTTCTTGCATTGTCTGAAAGTCTTATTCTCTGTGACATTCAAGTATGTACATGATTTTCTGTGATTCCTGTTTTTTTTTATTTCAATGGAAAATAACAACAGATAAGTCTGAATAGCTGTAAAATTCAATCATTTAGATAAAACCAATGAAAGATTAACCTCAGCTGTGTCATTCATTTTCCCTCATATCTTTTTGAGTTTTTTTTTTTTTACAATTTGTTTTTTTTTTTTTTTTTTTTTAAATTTATTTGACAGAGTTAGACAGTGAGGGAGAGAGACAGAGAGAAAGGTCTTCCTTCTGTTGGTTCACCCCCCAAATGGCCACTAAGGCCGGAGCTATGCCGGTCTGCAGCCAGGAGCCAAGTACTTCTTCCTGGTCTCCCACGCGGGTGCAGGTGCCCAAGCACTTGGGCCATCCTCCACTGCCTTCCTGGGCCACAGCAGAGAGCTGCACTGGAAGAGGAGCAGCCGGGACTAAAACCCAGTGCCCACGTGGGATGCCGGCACGGCAGGCGGAGGATTAACCAAGTGAGCCACAGCGCTGGCCCCTCTCTCTGAGTTTTTGATCTTAGATAAGAGTAAGTAGAAATTAGTCTTTGTGCATTGAATGATGCATTAATTGAGTGTGCTCTGTGATGGAGCAGTGTAGTTGAAAAAAAAAAATTAACCCTTCACTGCTACCTAATAGGATAAGAAGAGGTAATACTTAGAATTAACTACAGGTGCTCATGTACGACATCAGGTTTGTTGTTCAAGAGTAGCACCCAAATGTGCCTTGGCAGCAGAATGGCCAGACTTGGCAAACTTAAAACAATACTTTGAATCTTGAGCCCCATATCAGAGGTTATGATTCAGCAATTCAGCAACAGGGCAGAGGAATCATTCATTTTTTTTCCAACTCTCTCGAGATAATTCTTATACAACTGGCCTGGTGCTGTTTCCCTGAAAGGCAGCTGAGGATCATTTATCTCAGAGTGTGTGAGGATAAAGATGACAGAAGCTTTGATGTATTATTGTTGTGAATGTCCTCCTGTTCTCAAAAATGTGTATTGCTTATACTTGGGCTTTTGAAGCTTAGATTTGTTCTGTGCAAACCAGTAACATGATAGATGCATATTTCTTGAGGAAAAATATCCAGATCACTAATTGTTGGGTTTTACTACTTCACAAGTTATAAAAATCTACCACTCTCTCTTGCTCTATAATTATTTGTGACAGTGGATAGGAAAAAAACTCTAAGAAAATAAAAAATATTATGGAAGATTCAAGTGAGAGTCATGTTCCAGTAATTCAAAGAATGGGTTATAAAAACTGAAGGAGCTGGGATCAGGTCTTGAAGTTTATGAGAAGAACAGCTGGTTGAGAATAACCAAGGGAACAAATGGAATTAATTGCATCTTTTCTTCTAGTGGCCACTTATGTACCAGCTGTAGCATGTCATTTGTTTGGAGTGGACAAAGGCAAAAGGCCAAGTACAATAGGGAACCAATGTGGTAAAAAAGTTTTCAAGCACATGGCATCCTATTTCAAGAAACTGCAATGCACTGATGATAACAAACGTCATCCATATGTCTGCTTGATATTCACAGTTTACAAATATTTTACAAATATATTAACTCTGCTGGGATTCAAAAAAATCTACAAAGCAAAACCCAAGATCTCCCTTTCATAAATTTGAGGGAGAAGCTCAAATTTATTTTATATGATTTTTCTGAGTTCACACAACTAATAAAAGTTGATTTGAATAAGAAAAATGGTTTCCTTTTGATTTTTTTTAATTTTTGAATTTTAACTTTTAATATTTTTATTCATATAAAGAAAACAGATTTCATGTATTTCATAGATACAATTTTCACATAAGAATTGTGCATATTTATGGGATCCTTTGTGATGTTTTGATACATGGACTTAGGTTTCTTGTTTTGGGTCTCAAGAGTACTTAACTGACATTAAAAGAACTTATAGCATAATGCTTCTCTTTCCACACCAGAAAATACATGTGAAGAGGGGTAAATATGACTCTCATATATGTAGTGTACCTGTATGAAAAGGCTTCTGCTGCACACTCTGAAATCACAACACAGTTCAGCCCATTTACTCAGCCTTGGGTATAGTTCTCCAGAGCACTGCACACAATTGGAACCCGTCATCCAGGTAACTTCCAGATAAGTTCATTACCTGCCATTCTGCCTCTCCAACTGGTGGTGCATTACAAGGAAGGAGCAGAAAGGCTTTAGTTGTGACATGTGAGTGTAAAGAACCTGCACTTTGCATAGGGAAAAGATCTCCTGGCACACTGGTCCGGTGTTTGCAGTGCTTTGCAAATTGGACCATAATTGACTCCTCAACTGTTACAGACTAAGTAAACAATTCATTTGTTTATAATTATTTATGGACAGTCTAACCTCAGCTGTCCTCTTTGGTAATGCTTTCTGCGTCAGTTTGCAGTACATCTTGTGACAGATTAAAGAAGTATTTCTGATAATATAAACCAGAAACATGGCTTGACAGAATCATCCCTGCCCTGAATTTACCTTGACTCCTAAATATTGGTGATATGGGAAAAAGATAAAAGAAAATGAAAAAAGAGAACAGGAAGTAAAACTTTGGTTCTGCTCTTTCCTAGTGATTCGTCTACTGATTACATTTTTTAAACTTATTTGACACACACATTTGTGGCCTACTTATCATGGCATTTATTAATAAAGTCGGGAAATTGAGGTTTTGAAATGTAGGTGTGTATAGATCATGAGTAATTTTCCAGTTTAGTACACTGACTGACATGCTGACTATGAATGATTCCAAACCTTGCTGTGAAGGAGTCGTACAGCAGGTTGAAACCCTTCACATCTTGCACTTCCATTAAAAACCTTGCTCATCTCTTTCCTGCCCAGCCTACATATACTTGTATAGCTTCTGTCTCCTATACTATAATCACAGTGCTCTTCTGCTAATTTTATTTAAAAATAGAAAATAGGTCTTCTAAGTAGCGATAGAATAAACCAAGGACCCTAGTACAATAAGATTTTATGTGTAATTCTTGGAAAAACTCAAGAAAAACCCTAAATAGAGATCTGTATTACCGTGGCCATGGTTCCCTCCAAGTAGGGAAGCCACAAAGAGGGATAATGAGTAAGGTAAGCAAATACTCTCCTTGAATTCATGGCTCTTTGATTTATTTAGAGAAAAGTTGTTCTTTTTATTCAAAGACTGATGGAATTTCTCTGAGCAAAGCCTGGGACTTTCCCTGGGCAGTGGGCAGTGTGTTTTGGGGATTAGCCTTAGGGAAGATGATGAGTAGATTTCATTAGTAGTCACTCTCAGCCTAGACAGCCTTCTGTAAGTAGATCAGAGTCTCTACATTTCACTGGAACAGATGATAGTTCAGGACCTCAATCTCTTGATAATCATTGTGACCACATCTCAATCACTATCTCTGACCGACAGTCACAGAAATGAGAACATCTCCATGGATCCCTGGGCTCTTCTGAGTAATGATGTTCATCACTTTCAGGCTGAGGGCTGACAGTACTGTGAGTAATAGAGTCATTTCAAGGAGTAAAAGGGACGTGCAAGCCATTGGCCAGTTTCTTCCTCTCGGTGTCCTGAAATTTCTCTTATCATGTTTACAGTATAAAGATATAACAAAGAGAACAAGAGCACTTTAAATTTATACATATAAAATTCATAAAGGTAAATTCACTATATATATGCACTATATATATTTTTTATATATATATAAAATTTTGAGCTCAAGTTTTGGAGACTTGCTTCTTGGTTCACATCCTGTCTTGAAGGGCTGTTAATCCTTGTCAAGTTCTTTCACATCTGTGTCAAATTTTTCATCTGTAACATGGGGGATAGTGAGAATTCAGTGAGTGGCTGTGCAGCTGTCTCATGGGCTGTCAGTAAATGTTAAAAAGACATACAAGCAGAAGGAGGAGGAGGAGGAGGAGGAAGAAAGGCAGAAGTGGGAGCAGGAGAGCAATAATCTTGACAGAAGGGGTATGGAGAACCTTAAAAGCAAGGATCATGTCTTGTACACATTTATACAGGATTTAGCTGGTGACAAATGCAGTCAGCCGTTTGGGCTCCAGGACTCTCCTACCTGGCAAAAAGCAAAATCCAGGGTTGCTCAAGTTTTGATGTAACCTACATGCATTGCACATCGTCCTCTACACCTTCACTCATCTCTGAGTTCCAGTATCTAGTATGGTGTAAGTGCTAGGTAGATGGCTGGTATGCAGTATTGTTAGGGAACTATGGTGAAACAAAGATCTATAGTTGTTCAATGCATACGCAGTGGTAGTACATGAATGACACATGAGGCAAACATGTTCAACCAAACACTGATGGAGAGCCTCTGAAGATCTGGGCAATGGCAGGAGACTGAGGCAGGCTGTGTCCAGACAACTATTCATTCATCTAGATTTAGCTTAGTGCTCAGCATTTAGTAAATTCATTTTTTTCTTGCTGGAGATTTCTGGGATTTTTTTCTCAAATATTTTTTATCTGTAGTCAATTTACTCTGCAGATATGAAACCAATGGATTTAAACTGCTGACCGAACTTAGTAATTGCTGAAATACATGGGTAGAAAGATGAATACACAGGACAATCAAATTACAGTCAGCCACAGCTGACCCAGGCTTTGCGTACGTTGGCTAAGTATTGCAGGGAATTTGTCAGTTACTTTTGGCATTGTGAAAACTTAACCACAGATGTAAAAATATGCTTTCCCACACTTTAGAGCACACAAAGCATTTGGCATTTATGACCGTGGATCAAGAATGAGAAGCCTGGATCCAGTCATAGTGGTGTTCCTTTAGTTACCTGAACCTTGGATACACCTCTGCTTAACTGGAATCAAGGCTGAATCCTACAGTTTTATAGACCCAGCTCTCCCTCGAGCTCCATAACTGTAGAAGCTCTCTCTTCTGGGGCTTCCTAAATTAAGACTCTGAAGTAAATGCCAGATTTGAATCTGGGGAGACCATGGTGGACATTTTCATGCTCTCTCAACACAGAAAATTAACATTTTAAACTTTTTTTTTTTTTTTGACATCAGAGAATAATATGTTATCCCTTGGGAAAGCAGTGCATTTCAATTAATTAATTAATTTTATTCATTTGAGGGAGCTCTGGGGAGAGGAATCTCTTATTTCCTGCTTCACTTCCCAAATGTCTGCAACATCTGGAGCTAGGAGAGGCCAACGTCCAAAGTCAGGGACTGGATCTGAGTCTGCTACATGGGTGACAGGGACCCAACTGCTTCAGCCATCACTTTCTGCCTCCCGGGGTGCACATTAGCAAGAAGTTGGAATCAGTAGTGGAGCTGGGACTGGCACCCAGGCACTCCTAAATGGGTTGTTGGTGTCTCAAACAGCAACTTAATCTCTGTGTAAAACTCCTGTCCCAACATTTGCATTACAAAGAACCGATGAATACTGGGAGATTCTGGAATTTCATTTACCTTTTCATTCATCAGCTATGTGTCAATGGCTCTAAGGAACCTACAGAAACACATGACCTGTTGTTAACATTTTAGACATGAAACTCTCACATCATATCCTGTGAGTTACTATTCAGAATACATCCAGCGATCCCAGAACATTATTCTAGAGTTCAAGATAGCCCTGGAAAGCAAAATGTAAAGAAATAATCGCCCAGGGATTCATCTCACAATATCACAAAAAATTCTAT
This sequence comes from Oryctolagus cuniculus, assembly GCF_964237555.1. NCBI lineage: Eukaryota > Metazoa > Chordata > Mammalia > Lagomorpha > Leporidae > Oryctolagus > Oryctolagus cuniculus. Next base: position 65,467,217 of record NC_091445.1, on the reverse strand, counting down.
GTTTTTATGCTATTAAGTAGAGCTTTTCATCCTGGTTTTGCTCAGCTTTTGTTAAAATCTTCAATCATGACTTTAAGTCAGAAGCAAGCAGATCGGTTCATATATGATCTAAAATAATAGCTGAAAACTTTGTAAAATGGAATAGTGATAATGTAAAATGCTGTTATTTTCCTTATTATAAAGTTAATACATTCTAATTGTTGGAAACACAGATAATACAATAAAAGAGAGTAGCCTGTCATGATCAGTTAAAAACAACTAGTTATATCCTGAAGTTGTAATTGTGAAATTTTTAAAGTTCCTAAGTGCAAGGCAGTATAGTCCTACATACTTTCCTATGGACTTACTTCTAAGGGTACAGCTTAACAGCTTGCCATAGGACTCCAAAACCCCTTAAGCTGACTGGTAAAAAGGGGCCCAAGCACTTGGACCATCTTCCACTGGTTTCCCAGGCCATCAGCAGGGAGCTGGATCTAAACTGGATCAGCTAGGACTTGAACCAGTGCCCATATGGGGTGCTGGAGCCACAGGCTGAGGCTTTACCTACTACACCACAGCACTAGCCCCAAGAACTTTTCTTGGAGTCAAATTATAAAGTTCACTAAATTTAATATTCATATAATATATTATCTAATCTATAATCTGTTGTCAGATTTTACCAACTGTTGCCAAAATATTTATAATTTTAAATTTTTATTATTTTTAGTTTGATGTGAAAGACAGAGCGAGAAAAAGATAGAGACCTTCCATTTGCTGGTTTACTCCCCAAATACCTATAAAGTCAGAATTAGGGCAGACCAAAGCCAGGAGTCCAGAGCTTCATTTCAGTCTCCCATGTGGGTGGTAGGGATCCAAGTACCTGGTGCCATCCACACTACACTTCAGCATGAAACTGGATTGGAAACAGAGGAACTGGGACTTGAACCAGACACTCCAATGTGGGATGAGGGTTTTCCCATGGGGCATCATAATTTCTGCACTAAATACCCATCCTTAAAACAATTTCATTTTTCCAATTCCTAGATTTGATTGAGGATCTCATATTATGTCTGTTTGCTAAGTCTTCTTAGTTTCCTTTATGTTGGGACCATTCCTAAGCCTTTGTCTTTCATGACAATGCATTTTTGAGGAATACAGGTTGGTTGTTTCATGGGGTAGCCCTCAATTTTTATTTAATTACTTCCATATGATTAGATTCAGATTATTCACTTTTGGGAGACAACTACGTAAATTATGTTACAGTCTTTTCAGTGCACCATAATAGAAGAAACAGGATGTGGCTTATCTTATTATTGATTTATATGAATTATACATTAACATAATAATATTTTTATTAAAATCTATAACTAACATTAACTTTAATGCTTTGTTTTCTCCTTTAAGTATGTGTTCCAGATCATTTATATATGTGTTTTGTGTTCTATTTTTATTGGGAAGGACTGACTTAGAACAATCATTAAAATATAAACAAAAGGAATATATAATAAATTACTAGTAAAAGCAGAACATCTAAAAGAAGGCAAGGGAAAAGGAAAAATGAATAAGAGTATAAGAAAATAGAAAACAAAGAGATAATAGATTAAAATGCAACCATAATGATAATAGAGCAAATGGAAATACTTTAAAAATTCCAATGAACAGTAGGAGAAAGACTGGTGAAGAAAGTGCTATCTACATATGAGCATTCTATAAGAAACCTGTTTAAAACATAAAGATACATATATGTATAAAGGGTAAATGGTAAAACATGAAATTTGGAGTTGCAATGCTAACATCAAGCAATTGAAGACATCAAAGAACTATCAGACATAAAGAGGGATGATCCATAGCAATGAAGGATAAATTATTCAGGAAGATATAAATATTTTTAAAATATTTATTTATTTATTTGAAAGTCAGAGTTACATAGAGAGGAGAGGCAGAGGAAGGGAGAGAGAACCATCCGATGGTTCACTCCTAATTGGCTGCAACAGGCTGGAGCTTCACCAATCCAAAGGCAGGAGCCAGGAGCTTCTTCGGGGTCTCCCATGCGGGTTCAAGGGCCCAAGGACTTGGGCCATCTTCTGCTGCTTTCCCAGGCCATAGTTGTGAGTTGGATCAGAAGTAGAGCAACTGGGTCTCGAACCGGTGCCCATATGGGATGCCGGTGCTTCACGCCAGGGTGTTAACCTGCTGTGCCACAGTGCTGGCCCCAAGATATAAATATCTTAAAGTTATGTGTTAACAACAGAGTTTTCAAGACTTCTGAAATAAAAATTGACAGAAATGAATGACAGAGATGGATAAATCCACAGTTGTACATGTGGAGATTTCAATATTCCTCTCCTAGTTAAGTGATAGATTAATCAAACTCAGAAAGCATATACTTACTTGTCATTTTTAAAATGTTCTACCCTGCAACAGCAGAATTTTCTTTCTTCTTAGGTGCACAGGGAATAATCATCATGACAGACAATTCTGGGCTAGAAAACAAATCTCAAGCAATCTTATAGGATTAATCTTCTACAGACTATGCTCTTTAATCAAAGTCAAATTAAATTAGAAATTAATCATGGAACAATGTCTTGAAAAATCCTTAAATAATGGAAATTAAATCGCATACTTCGAGACAACCAGTGAATGAAGAAAGAAATGAAAAGAGAAGTTAGTGACTATTTTGATCTTAATCAAATGCAAACATACAAAATCAAACTTTATGGAGTTTTGCTGAAGTATTAATTAGAAATAAACAGAGTTAAATGTATATGATAGTAAAAAAAATCTAAAAAGGAAAGTAAATGAAAACAAAATATATTAAAATGAGGAAAGCATAAATATGAGTGGAAATAAAAAACAAAAATAGTGAAAATTAATGCAAACATGAGATCAAATAATAATGTGCTGATGTGCACAGTATCTACTAAAATATTTATTGAGGCCTGTGTTATTGAGGATAAATCTTTTATCTAACATAATACGTTTGTTTAGATTAATTCTGAATTATTTATGCTGAGAGAGATGTATCATTTGCACTCAGGGCTTACTCATGCTCTGGGAACACTACCAAAGCAGAAGGAAAAAGACATTTTAAGAAGCCTCAAGTAGGTAATAAATAGTAAGATCTTGTCTTTTAGAAGCCAGGACAGAAATATAGGTTTCCTGCCACAATATTTTCATTTAATAGCATTCATATTTTTTACATCCATCACTTTTCTTCAATTAGGAATATCTTGACTTCTGTTCCATCTAGTAAGATGTTTTCCTTCTATGGTTGGCCCCACTCAAATGCAGAATAAACCTTCTAAAACATTTCCTGCTTAACATCCTTCAATTGTTCCTCAAAGCCTTCCTCTAAAGTGCTTGGCACACAAGGGCTCTCAGGCAACAACCCTTGATTACCCCAGCAGCCCAGCCATCAGGTGCAGCACAGTCTCTCCAGTGCTGCGCTTTCTGCACACGCTCTGGGCGTCCTCTTCACTTTCTGGAGTACTTTCCTTGTCACATTTTTTCTCTTCTCCAGAACTCAGCTCCTAGGTCACCCTTCAAGGAAGCCAGCCTTGCCTTTCCCTTGGTTCTAATTTTGAAAACATTGCAGCACCAACTTCACTGTGTTGTCTTCATCTTTCGTATCTGGGTCCTGGACTTTAAGAGTTTCTCAAGGATAAGAACTCTGTCTTTTTCATCTTTGTATTTCCATTGTTTGCCACACTAACTAGTACTACAGGCCACTCAACAGCACTGTATTGAATAAGCAAACAGATTATTTGACCCAGAAAGAACAATATTTTACCTAACAGAGAGGTCCTTCCGGAGCCCTGTTTTGAGTTAGGATAATTCTTAATCGCTGTACCCACCTCATCATTTGAACTCAGCCTCTTTTGGAAGGGCAAGGCCAGGGCTGGTGGTCAAAGCTCACAATCCTGTTTCTGCCTTTCCTAAACTATGTTTCTGAAGGAACTTGGTTGTTTTGTTCTCATGGATGTGATAGGTGATAGATTATAGTGACCCATCCCATTTGTGACCAACAGGAATTTACTTTTATTCTTAGAATGCCATTCTGACAGCTGCCTGTGTGAAGGCTGCGCTGCACCATACCTGGTCAGATGAGGTGCTCACTCCAAGACTTTACAACAAGAGCCTTCTTTTATATTTTCTTTGTTTTGCTTTGACCTACTTTTCAAGATTTATTTATTTATTTGAAAGTATTTGAAAGTTGGAGTTACAGAGAGAAAGGGTGAGAGAGAGGTATTCCATCTGCTGGTTCACTTCCCAAATGGCTGCAATGGCAAGGGCTGGGCTAGGCCCTTCATACAGGTCTCCTATCTCCCATGTGACAGGCGCTGAAACACTTGGGGCATCTTCTGCTGCTCTTCCAGGCCATTCATTAGTAGAGAGCTGTATTGGAAGTAGAGCAGCCAGAACTTGAAATTGTGCCCATATGTGATGTTGGCATTCCAGGCAGCGGCTTTAGCCAGTATGCTACAATACCGGCCTCAACACAAAAATTCTCCAAGGAGCTATTGAAATGGTATCAATCTCATAGTTATCAGTTAATTTTGTCAATTTGTGTTAGTCTATACAAACAAATATTAAATAGAAACCACAAAAGTGTAAGGAGTCATAGTGAGAAAAAATTTTGTTATAGAGTCATAATTTCTCTACCTCATTTAATATTTTAAGGTTGCTGATATCAAGGACCAATCTGTCATTACCATTACTGTGTTTATGTTATTATTTTTGATCCATTTGCTATTAGCTCATTTTTTGAAACCCATTTTAAGTAACTACCCATGAATTTTTTTTTTTTTTTTTTTTGACAGGCAGAGTGGACAGTGAGAGAGAGAGACAGAGAGAAAGGCCTTCCTTTGCCGTTGGTTCACCCTCCAATGGCTGCCACGGCCGGCGCGCTGCGGCCGGCGCACAGTGCTGATCCGATGGCAGGAGCCAGGAGCCAGGTGCTTCCTCCTGGTCTCCCATGGGGTGCAGGGCCCAAGCACTTGGGCCATCCTCCACTGCACTCCCTGGCCACAGCAGAGAGCTGGCCTGGAAGAGGGGCAACCGGGACAGAATCCGGCGCCCCAACCGGGACTAGAACCCGGTGTGCCGGCGCCGCTAGGCGGAGGATTAGCCTAATGAGCCGCGGCGCCAGCCGACTACCCATGAATTTATGACCCTGCATTATTCAGAATATATTGATAGCAGATGAAAGAAAAGTTGCAAAAAATTAAATAATGTAGCTGTTTTACTAAGTTGATTACTTTTTGAAAATGATTCACTGAGGCTGGCGCCGTGGCTCACTTGGCTAATCCTCTGCCGGAGGCGCGGGCACCCCGGTGTTCTAGTCCCAGCTGGGGTGCCGGGTACTAGTCCTGGTTGCTCCTCTCCCAGTAGAGCTCTCTGCTGTGGACCGGGAGGGCAGTGGAGGATGGCCCAAGTGCTTGGGTCCCTGCACCCACATGGGAGACCGGGAGGAAGTACTCGGCTCCTGGCTTCGGATCAGTGCAGCACCGGCCATGGCAGCCATTAGAGGAGTGAACCAATGGAAGGAAGACCTTTCTCTCTGTCTCTCTCACTGTCTATAACTCTTTCTCTCTCTCTCTCTCTCTCATTGTCTAACTCTGCCTGGGGGAAAAAAAAAAGATTCACTGAAAAAGGGAATATTTCTTGGAAGAAAAAAATAGACTAGAAAGTATGATCAACTAATACTTTTTTTTTCCCGCACAATAAGTCTATAGTAGATCAAGAGATTTAGTCATGAAATGATGAGACTTTTCTGTCTTATATTGTATTAAATTCAAAAAGCCAATTGCATTATTTATTTGCCCTAACATAGATTGCCATCTACAAGTGTTGATAGGGAAGAATTGGTACTTTCAATCAGTTGTTGTTTTCACAGTGACATGCAATGACTGAGTCTTCATTTTATAGCATATCATAAAAAAACAAATGAAAAAATGGTATGCTTTAATTTAATTAATGTGACTTCCATGTTTCCTATAAGAATTATTCTAAGTTCAGGTTGTGAAAGTAAGACTTATGAAAGTAAGTTCTACTTTGGTTATTATGTTACAACCTGTAGAAATGACATTTGGAAATTAGATTTGATTTAATCCATAATATGTTACTAAAAAGAATTGTTAGAAACAGCGATCACACTGCAAAATAGCATGATTATAGCATTAAAATTGTGAAGCTCAAACTAGATACAGCTGTCAATTTTATTTAAGGTGACAAAAATAATCAGTAAATTGACCAATATAACATTGAAAATATATTGATTCCATTTCCTTTTGTTTGAATTGGTATGTTTAATCTTTACCTATTGACTCTATTTCAGATCCATTTTAATCTGCTTCTAACACATATGAGTGTTAGAGGATGTACTATTTTAATAGAGATTTAGGTATGTACATAATTTATGTATTGATTTTTAAAGGAATGAACATGTTTAAATAAGAACATACTCAGAACACTATCAATCTACTAAGCATGAGTTAATCAATTTTACTTACTTAGGAAATGCTTTGATCTCTTACTAGGCCTCCTGCTATTGCCAGGGATATAATTTGTCATTGTACTGTGAATATGAAAACACAAATTACAGTAGATTTCAAACAGAAAGAATTGTCTTACTCTCTCTGCTTTCCCCCTTCTTCCTTTCTTAGTTTTCTTTTAATTTTTGTGATAACATACTTTCAGTTTACTTTATAATCACAAGTTTAATTCTCCACTAAATGAAGAAATCAACAAGTAGAAAGTAGAAACACCACTGTTCCTCAGGAGTGTAGACAAAGGCAATAAACAATAATCAAATCTCAAGATGTCAATCTCATTCATAAGCATTATATTTTTTGTACTCTATGTATTAGCTACCACAAATCAGAGAAAAGATAGGATATTTGTCTTTTTAGTGATTACTTTATTTCAGTAAGCATAATCGTCTCTAGCTGCATCAATTTTGTTGCAAAAGACAGGATTCCATTCTTTTTTATTGCTGAGTAGTAAGTAGTTCATCATAGATAGATAGATAGATAGATTACATTTTCTTTTTTTTCATATTTTCTTCCTCTTAACTATTATGAATTGAGTTGCTCTAAACATGGGGTACAGATTACTCTTTCATAAGCTGATTTTGTTGCTTTTGGGTAAACTCTCAGGAGTGGGATGGATGGGTCATATGGTACATCTGTTTTCAAATTTCTGAGGAATCTTCATACTGTCTTTCATAGTGGTTGTTAATAGTTTACTTTCCCACTAGTGGTGTATTAGTCTACCGTTTGCTTTTTAAATGTTTTTTTTTTTTGACAGGCAGAGTTAGACAGAGAGAGAGAGAGAGACAGAGAGAAAGGTCTTCCTTTTTCCGTTGGTTCACCTCCCAAGTGGTCGCAACAGCCAGCGCACCACGCCGATCCAAAGCCAGGAGCCAGGTGCCTCCTCCTGGTCTCCCATGCGGGTACAGGACCCAAGGACCTGGGCCATCCTCTGCTGCCTTCCTGGGCCACAGCAGAGAGCTGGACTGGAAGAGGAGCAACCAGGACAGAATCTGGCACCCCAAATGGGACAGAATCCAGTGCCCCAACCGGGAGTAGAACCTGGAGTGCCGGCACCGCAGGTGGAGGATTAGCCAAGTAAGCCGCGGCGCTAACCAAAAATTTTTTTTTTTTTTTTTGGTTGATAGCCATTCTAACTGGGGTGAGGTAAAATCTCATTGTAGTTTTTACTTGCATTTCCCTGATGGCTAGTGATCCTGAGCATTTCATGTGTTTATTGGCCATTTGTATATCATCCTTTAAAAAATGTCTGTCTGTTACCTTCGTCCATTTATTGACTGAATTGTTTTGTTGTTGTTGAGTTTCTTAAGCTCCTTATATATTTTGGATGTTAATCATCTATCAGATGTGTAGTTTGCAAATATTTCCTCCCATTCTATTAGTTGACTCTTCACTTTGTTGAGTATTTCCATTGCAGTGCTAAAGCTTCTTAGCTTGATGGAATCCCATTTGTCTATTTTTGCCTGTGCTTCTGCAGTCACATCCAAGAGATATTGCATATGTCTGTCTTACAATATTTATCTTATGTTTTCCTCCAATAATTTGGTGGTTTCAGGACTCAGGTTTCTATCCTATATCCATTGTGATTTGATTTTTCTACAGGGTAAAAGGTAGGGATCCTGTTTCATACTTCTGCATGTGGAGAGCCAATTTTCCCAACACCATTTGCTGAATAGACTGTCAATTTTCCAGGGAGTGATTTTAGCTCAACTATCAAAATTAGTTGGTTGTAGATGTGTAGATTAATTTCTGGGGTTTCAATTCTGTCCCACTGGTCCACATGTCTATTATTGTGCCAGTACCACACTGTTTTGGTTATAACTGCTCTGTAGTATATCTTGAAATCTGGTATTTTGATACTTGCAGCTTTGATTTTATTGTTTAATATTGCCTTAACTAATCAGGTTCTCCTGTGTTTCCATGTGAATTTTAGATTGGAGAAGAATGTTCTTGGTATTTTGATTGGAATCACATTGAATCTGTTAATTGTTTTAGATAATGTTGATTTTGATTATATTAATTCTTCCAATCCATGATCATATAATATTTCTCCATTTTTTTTCTTCTTCTATTTCTTTCCTTAATTTTTTTGTAATTCTTACATTCTTGGTTACATGTATCCCAAGGTGTTTTTTATATTTTTTGTGGCTATTGTGAATGTGAGTGATCTTAAATGTTCTTTTTCAGCAATTGAATTGTTTGTGTATACAAATGCTATTGATTATTGTGTGTTGATTTTATATCCTGCAACTTTGTGACACTCTCTTATGAGTTCCAGTAATCTCTTAATGAAATCTTTTGGTTCCCCTATGTATATAATCATGTCATATGCGAACAGGAATAATTTGACTTCCTCCTTTCCCTTTCATATTCCTTTGATTTCTTTTTCTTGTCTAATGGCTCTAGCTAAAAGAACAGAACTATATTGAATAGTAATGGTGAGAGTGGGCATCCTTATCTGGTTCTGGATCTTAGTGGAATGTTTCCAGTTTTTCCCCATTCAGTATGATGCTGGCTAAGGATTTGTCATATATTGCCTTGATTGTGCTAAGGTATGTTCCTTCTATACCCAATTTGCCCAAAATTTTTTTTTTAATCATGCAAGGATGTTGTATTTTATCAAATGTTTTCTCTGTATTTGTTGTGATAATCATATGATTTTTGTTCAATTTGTTAATGTGATACATCACATTTATAGATATGCATATGTTGAAACATCTGTACATGCCAGGTATAAATCTCACTTTACCTGGTTCATTGATCTTTCTGATGTGTTGGATTTCTTAGTATTTTTTTTGAGATTTTTGCAACAATGTTCATCAGGGATATCAGTCTATCATTCTCTTTCTTTTTGTATCTTTTTCTGGCTTTGGAATTGGTGGTGCTGGCCTCATAGAAGGTATTTGGGAGGATTACCCTCCTTTCAATTGTTTTAAATAAAACAATTAAGAAGAATTGGGATTAGTTCTTCTTAAAAGTTTGGTAGAATTCAACAATGAAACCATCCGGTCCTGGACTTTTCTTTTTTGGAAGGGTCTTTTTTAATGATTCAATTTCCATCTTGGTTATTAGCCTATTAAGTTTTTTGTGTTTTCATGCCTCTGTTTGGTAGATTGTATATGTCCTGAAATTTAACCATTTCTGAAAGGTTTTCTAGTTTGTTGGCATATATCTATTTGTTGCATTTTATTTCTATGATTTCTGTTGTAACATCTTGATTTTCATTTAAATAATTAGGTGCCCTGGCATTGGGTGTGTATATATTTACCATAGTCAAATATGTTTCATTAATCCATTAATCATTACGTAATTTCCTTCCTTGTCTGTCTTTTTTTTTTTTTAAGAGTTTTGTCTTAAGGTCTATTTTGTCTGTCATTAGGATGGCTGCTCTTGCTCATTTTTTTTTATTTCCATTTTCATGGAATATGTTTTTCCATCTTTTCACTTTCAGCATTTTGTCTTGTGTGCAGTGTGCTTTTGTGGGCAACATGTACATGAATCTTGTTTTTTATAAATTCAGACAGTCTATCTTTTAATTAGAGAATTTAGTCCATTTATATACAGAGTTATGGATAAGTAATGATGGGGTCCTATAATTTTTCTGTAAATATTCTTATTTGTTTGTCTTTTGTATTTCCTTTTTGCTTTACTGGGAGGTTTTCTTCCCTCTAATTCTTTCATTTTGTTCATTATCTCACTGTTTCCATGTGTAGCATATCATTAAGTATCACTTGTATACTTAATGCTAGGAAATGACAAATTCTTTCAATTTCTGTTTATTTTGGAAGGTCTTTATTTTACCTTCATTTATAAATGAGAGCTTCACTGGGTACAGTTTTCTGGGTTGACAGTTTTTCCCCTTTAGGACTTTGACTATGTCTTTCCATTCTCTCCTAGCCTGGAGGGTTTCTGATGAGAAATCAGCCATCAGTCTAATTGGAGGTCTTTTGAAGGTAATCTAACATTTCTTTCATGCATTTTACAAACATTCTTTATGTTTTGCTTTTGAAAACTTGGTTATAATGTTTTGTGATGTGATATTTTCTGATCATGTCTATCAGGAGTTCTCTTTGCTTCCTGTGCTTGGAAGTCCATTATCTTTCTCCAAATTAGAGAACTGGAACTTTTCTTCTCTTATTTGACTGAATAGGTCTTCCAAGCCATTTTTTCTTTCTGTGTATTCAGGAACTCCTAAGACATGTATATTATTAGTCATTTGATGGTATCCCACAAATCTCAAACACTGTTTTCAGTTTTTCTAATTTTTCCTTTTTTTTGTCTAAGATATTTCTATATGTTTATTTTCTAGGTTATACATTTTTATTTTGCATCACTGAGTATATTTTAAGGCTTTCTACTGTATTTTATATTGACATATTGAGTTTCTCATTTCTAATATTTCAGTTTGATATTCCTTTAATATCTCTGCCTCCCATCAGAATTTCTTATCCGTACCTTCTTTAACTCCTGTATCTGCTTCTCTGTGTTTTTGAGTACTCTTATGATCATTGATTTGAATTCCTTTTCAGCCGCGGCTGCCTCTGATCCGATGGCAGGAGCCAGGTACTTATCCTGGTCTCCCATGGGGTGCAGGGCACAAGCACTTGGGCCATCCTCCACCGCACTCCCTGGCCACAGCAGAGAGCTGGCCTGGAAGAGGGGCAACCGGGACAGAATCCGGCGCCCCGACCGGGACTAGAACCCGGTGTGCCGGCGCTGCAAGGCAGAGGATTAGCCGAGTGAGCCGCGGCACCAGCAGGCAGTAAGCATTTTAATCAAAGTGTTAAGAATTTTTTTTTTTTGCCTCTCTATGATTGGCCATGTTCACCTGGCTGCATTTCTTAAAGAAGAATCAGTTTTTGTATCTTGGAAATTAAATCATGTTTTTTAGAAATATTTTAAATTAAAGCAATAGTCCCTGCACCTTTCCCCCAAGCATTGATTTTGTTGTCTTCCTATGCCACTAAAACACTCTCACAAAATGTAGAAAACACTTATGAAGCATATCTATTTAATGAGAAATAGTACATTTAGTATATCTGTGTAAAAGATTGTTAAAAATGAACAACCATATTTTAGTTAAATACTTTATACAACTTAATTTAGCAAAAACTATATCCTAATAATATAGAAGTAATGAAAAGTAATTCTCATTTGGACTCCTCTTGGTGCGTTAGGAAAAGTGACTTGTCCTATATGAATATGGTTGCTTAGAGTAACATTGTAGATGTACCATCTCTTTCAATAACTCCTCTTCCACACAGTCATTTTCCATACTGTGTTTCCCTCCTACCTGAGCTGTTGGTTTATTTCACTTGACTAAACTCCACATTGGCACCTGCTCTTAACTTCTGGTTTCTCGTGTTCTGACCTTATCTACAACAAGAGCCACACCTGAGGCCAAGCCCCACAGCCAAGTACTTTACTACTTTGCCTGTTTTTGTTTTCCTTATAAAAATATAGTCCTGGTGACTGGAATTCCAAGATCCATGTTTCCATAATACCTATAAGATCCTCAATATTTGAATTCTCTACCTTGGCACCTTATTTATCTGATTGGAAATCTAGGTTACAAATATTGCTTGAGTTGTAGCTAGAACTCTGGTATACCAGGAGATGCTCCAGCCAGACACCACTTCTAAGAAACACCTGCTGCCCCTCTGGCCTCAGAATCAGCCCTTAAGGCATTTGGATCTGGCTAAAAAGCCCATGAGAGTTTCTCAGGCATGGAAAGCCAAGACACTGTGGCAAAAAAAAATGACCTACATGAAAGATCTCTGTGAGTGAAATCCCACTGGAAAGAATGGGCCATCAAAGAAGGAGGCACCTTTCTCTGAAGGGAAGAGAGAATTTCCACTTTACTATGGCCTTGTCTAAATAAGGTCAGAGTTTGTGAACTCAAGAGGTTCCATAGCCTTGGCAGCTCATGACAAGAGCCTCGAGTGATTACTGATGTCATAAATAAGAGTGTCAATTTGTTAAGTCAACAACAGGAGTCACTGTGCACTTACTCCTCATGTAGGATCTCTGTCCTTAATATGTTGTACTAGGTGAATTAACAGTATAACTAGTACTCGAACAGTACTTTATACTTTGTGTGTCTATGTGGGTGCAAACTGTTGAAATCTTTAGTTTATACTAAGTTGATCTTCTGTATATAAAGATAATTAAAAATGAATCTTAATGAAGATGGGATGGGAGAGGGAGTAGGAGATGTGATAGTTTCTGGGTGAGAGGGAGGTTATGGGGGGGGGCGTTATAATCCAGAAATTGTACTTTCGAAATTTATATTTATTAAATAAAAGTTTTCTAAGAAAGAAAGGGAGAGAAAGAGAAAGAAAGGAAGGAAAGAAAGCAGGAAAGAAAGAGACCTGCTACCCAGCTGCGAGGAGTGTGGTCAGCTGGGGCCAAGCTCTGCCCCAGCTCTCCAGGACTGCTGCATGTTAGCACATGCTCTTCCTGAATCAGCGTGCATGCACTGAGGTGCTTCCCCCCTCTTAGTCATGAACTTTCCACTGCAAGCTGGGAACACTTACCATTAAACAGGGGGGACTACGAGTGAAGGAGTTATGTGTAGTACCTCTGACTGTAGTTCTGGAAGAGCCTTGGCATGTGCTCTGTGCCACAACTACGTAGAAGCATTGACAGAACTAAGGTAAAGAAAGCCCAGTGCAGACTTGGAACCCTCACAGAAGCTGGCAGAGGGAGATGCCTGGCATCCTATATTAACTTTTTGCCCCTCAAAATATAGCCCTGATAGAGTCCCGAAAACCTACAATAATTATCGCAAAATCTGAATCCCAGTACCAGTGTGGTGTCTCCTTAACTGGAAATGTGCGTGCTCCATTATACTTGGACTATGAGGATCTCCAAGCCCCTCGAACACTGTGACTGGCTCATTTTCTCCAGCTTAGATGTCATTCTCAGCAAATGTCATGAATGAATGTACCAGTAAATGTCACCTAGAACAATGGTTTCAATCTAGAAATGTGCTATATAATACTTTGGCCACAGTGTATTTTCTTTAAAAAAAGTGTTTAATTCTTTGAAATGAGTTACAAAGAGAGAGAGACACAGAGAGACAGACACAGAAAGATCAAGAGATCTTCCCTCTGCTGCTCACTCCCCAGATGGTCACAATGGTTGGGGCTAAGCCAGACTGAAGCCAGGATCCAGGAAATCCATCTAGGTCTCTCACATGGGTGGCAGGGGCCCAAGTCCTTGGGTTATCTTCTACTTCCTTCCCAGATGTAGTAGCCAGGAGTTAGATTGAAAGTGAAGCAGTTGTGACTCAAACTAGTGCTCTGATATGGGATGTTGGCATCATGGGCAGTAGTTTAACCTGTTATACCACAACGCCAGCCCTAGGCACTAACACATTGGAAATATGGCTAGTCTCATTGAGATGTGTTATATGCCAAATGCATACAGTATTTCACAGACAGCACTTTTGCTAATGGGTTTCCAAAAAGTTTAAAATTACAGCAAACACTTATATTATGTTCCTATTGGATATCTCTGACCTATGCATGTCATCAAGGAAAGCCCAGGACAGAAATAACTTATATCTCAGCAGCATTAAGATGTAATACGTTGTGTATTATGTGGAGACCATGAAATGATGCTTCCTCCTGTCAGTGATGCGGTTTTGTTAAAGCCTTGGAGTTTTAATATTTTACAGGAGACAGGGAGAGGAAATTTTAGGTTTTGAATTTAAACCTGAAATGAATGAAAAAATCCCTGGAGTTACTTATTTACCTGGAAGGTTCTAGAGAAAAATTTTAATACTATTGGATAAAAATTGATTTATAAATTATAAAAGTAAGGAAGGTCACATGTTTGCTGGTCTGGGTTTGTGACTCATGACAAACAGACACTATAACTAGCTAGTTGGAACAACAATGCAATGGTTGGCCGATATATAGAGAAAAGTTAGAGCCTGAAGATGAGTTAAATGAGAAAACAGTGACACAGACATAAGGATGCATCAAACAGATAATACAGCCTGAAGAAAATGGACCAGTCTTCTAGGGTCAAGTGCAAACACACTTTCAAGAGTCAGGACTGAGAAGGCAGAATGGGGTCTTGTCAATTTTCTTTGAGGTATCCATTGATACTGCTAAATTTAGAGAAGTGATCAACCACGTCATCTGCATCATTTTTGTGCAAAAGGTTTAAATTGGGGCCTGTCGCTCCCCCTCTTCGTGGAGGAACGACACTAAACCCTGCCTAGGCTTCATATCCGAGTCACGGCACCATTATGTCGCTCCCCCTCTTCGTGGAGGAACGACACAGGACCCTGCGTTGTTCTTTCGTCTGCTCGGCCCTCCCCGGGTTTGCTGCTGGTTCTTCCCGGGTTGGCTACCGTCCCTTCCACCTCCGTGGAAGGGCGGTTCCCCCTGCCACATTCCCCACTTCCGCGGGGGAGCGGCACACCGCTGGCCGGCTCTCTCGGGGGCTGCACAGGTGTTCCTCTTAGATGTTCCCCTTAGATTTTCCTGGTGCATGTTGTCTCTCTCCTCCTTTATAGTCCTCTTCCACCAATCCCAACTCTGCTACCCACACGCGTACGCTGCTCTCCTCCAATCAGGAGCAAGATCAGCTCCTGCAGCTCAATCAAGTTGGCGAGAGGCAGCTGTATAGAAGCTGGTTACTCCCTTCTCAGCGCCACATTGTGGGAGAGCAGATGCATAGAATAAGTCTTAATTCCAGTAACTTAGTCTAGTCCGAGTTGCTCCCAGTTGCTCCCCACAGGGGCCCACCAAAAGGCAAATGAAAATTCACTTTACACAGCTCTGAGGAATCTATACAGCGCTGAAAAGTCCGAAGTAATGAATGATCAGTGGTGAGGATGGTGCATCTAATCTGCACTGACAATATTCTAGGGAACAAGAAAATCATCTCAAGATATGTCAGGTGGAATGGCCACAAAAATTGTCTTCATATCTGCAGCCTTTTAAACATACCTAGTCAAACTGATTCGGGGGGGATCAGGCCTGGCAGGAAATTCTGTTGAATTTGATTTATATCAATGCATCACGGATACTTGCAACCTGGAGGGCATAAATTGAATATCATGTATGCAGGTACAGTGTTATTCGGCTGAATGTGCAGGTGTTTCATGGGAAAAGAGACTTGAATACTTAGTTAGTACCTGGTTTTAGAAACTAATTGTGTGTATTAATAGAATCAGCATGTCCTGGTACAAGGTTGACAGTATCTGAAACCCCAATCTCATGCCTTAAATCTTAAATAGGATTTTTGGGAATTCTGTAAAGAGTGGATAGCTATGAACCAAATTTAATTGTAAATATCCTATGCAGCCAAATATTTTAGTTTCAGAATGTTTACAATAGTAGGATTTACTTATTATGAGTTTTATTGGCTACAATGTCAGTATTCTCAGAATGGTATGTTTAGATGGTTTTTAGGTTTCTCTGAAGCATTTTATTGCCTCATCTAGGCTTAGTTCTACATTTGAATCAACAATCTTGGCGGTAGTTCAGGCCAAAGCTGTATACTGAAGCATGTAATAAGTGATGTCTCATTAACACACATTAAAAACATTCTGCTGTTAAGATTGAAGTGGATGGTTTCCTGGAAACCAAATGTGTGTGCTTATAGTAAATCCATTAGTCAGATGGATAATTTGACCGCAGGTATTGCATCATGTAAGTATTAATATTCTGTTTTGGTGATTAGGTGAAAAGAGTGGATTAAATATTGAAAGGAGAAAATCCAACACTTAATCATTGGGGAATTTGATAAAAAAAAATTGAATCTTTGGGAAAGATGCAGAAATGACATCTGTGTAAGAAAAAGCTTAAGCCTGGTAACATCTAGTGGCTAAGAGACTTATAAAATCACATTTCTGTCATTTGAAGTTAGTCAAAGTAAAAGAATTTTATACATAGTAGAATTTTATTAAATTATTTTAGCCAACTCTTGTGTTATAGGCTTAACTAGTGAGGGCTTAGCTTGTCCCAGTGTTCAGATTAGAATCATGCTGCTTGCCCAGTCCAATGTTCTTTCTTAGTGTTACAGGCTTTCCATGTTCTTTTCATTCTTCTTTGTTTTTGAGTGATTGATTTTTCAAAAAATAAACATGTAGGAGTGTTGAGGTACCACTTATAGAAAGGTTACTGTGTGCCAGAAACTGAGTATTTTAAAAGTATTCTTGTCTTCATTTTGTTTGCCAGGAAACCAATGCTGAGATATTTAATAACTAGCCCAAGATCACAAAGCTAGCGAAAGCTCATAGTAAGAGTTTAAATGCCTTGGTGTCAACCGGACTCTACAGTATAAATATCTAATTATTATGTAAATACAAAAAATGTCATAGAATTCAGCAAGAAGAGGATCATGAATGATGCATAGCTGTAAAATTATGCATGAAGTTTTTTATTATTAAAACACTGCATTATAGTATTCCACAGGGGAAATAGAATCACGCAAGAAAACAAAATGAAAATACAGGTCCTGTTGTGATTTACAGTCATGAAGTTGCTAGTTATTTAATAGGAATAAATTATCACATTCTTTAGAAGCTCTGACTGTCCTTGGAGCACAAACTGGGTGGTAAAAGCTATCCCCTATCTCTGGGGAAGGAAAGAACTGATGACTCCCTGCAAAGCACAAGCTATACTGAAACTGAGAGAAACTGTCTCTTCCATACTTCAGAACTAAGTAGGTTTAAGCAATAGACAAGCAGATGTGGTTTAGGGGTGGGGATTTTGCATAGTTATTAAGATATCTCTTGGGATGCCTCCATCTCTTATCAGAGTGCTTGAGTTTAAGTGCTGGCTCCACTTCCAGTTTTAGCACTTTGTCAATACATGACCTGAAAGGCTCAAGTGATTGGGTCCCTGCCACCCATGTGGGATATGTAGATTGAATTCCAAGCTCTTCATGTCATCCTGACCCAGCCTCAGCTGTTGTTTGCATTTGGTGAATGAACCAGTAGATGGAACATCTCTGTGTCTATCTGACTGTCTCTCTTTTCTCTGCCTTTCACATAAGTAAAAAATTCAAAACAAATTTAAAAATTTGTTTGAGAAAGCATGACAAACAGCTTCTACAGAAGGAAGAAAAATATGGCAGAGGGCTAAAACATGCATTAGTTTTTAGGCTGGGTGGTATATAATATAGTATTTATTACATTTCCTTTCTGCCTTTCCTAATGTACCATAGTAATTTTCTTCCTTTAAGAAATGTGGAATAATTTGTAGGTGAATGGAGAACTTGAGAAATGTTTTTCAAAGGTCAAAGTTGTGTTTTTCAGTAGGGACTGAAATGTGCCCAGAACATTCAGTAGCACAGGAAATGTAGGAGGCAAATCTCCTAAGTTCTTTAATTCTTTGTGATGACTTAAAAGCCAAAATATAATAGTGTCCATTAACTACAGAGCAGAGAGACGCCTTTCCCAGCTACTACCAAATGAGAATCATGCTGCCTAGCACTGTGGTTATGGTCACAGGGTAGATTTTTGTTTTTTGCTTTAGCAGTGCTGTTGCCCTGTTTCCTTATGTTTTTAGTTCTTCTGTACAATTCCATAGTGTTCTCATCTAAATTTAGAATCAGGTTAGACAACAGTATAGCTCAATTCTACAAATCACTGAGGCCCCATCATCCAGTCTCTTACTGACTCTGGGTTCCTATAAAGAACTCTATTCATTGTGTCAGCTTGAAGCCGGAGTTGTAGTGGATTTATCTGCATTTATGATCAGAATGCAGGAACAGCAATGAGGACTCTGGGGTCCTAATGAAGATAAAAGCAGTGTGTATAGTGGATACATCATGATCATCCAACGAGAGGGCAAAAAGTCAGGGCCATGAGCACCAGGAACACATCAGTGAGCCGAGCTAAGGAAATAGAAAGGACACAGAGCATTTCAAAATAGGGAGCACTAATAAAGGAACTTAGAAAGGCCTGGAAGAGCTAGAGGAAGAAAAGAGAACTGGAGAAATCATAGAAAGAGGGGGTGTTACCCAGCAAAGAAGAAACAACTCACACCCATGCTGCTACCCTGCTGCAAAAGCTGGGAGCACAGAAGTTGCTACCACTGTCTACGTGCTAGGAACCGGCAGTTGTCTTGCTCCGCTGGGTAGAAGTTGTTAGAACTTCTGTTGAGGCTCCTACAACTTCTGACAAATACTCTTGTTGTCAGCAGCGGAAGCTGGAAACCTCTTGCTCTCACCTTGTTTTACTGCCAGTAACTCTTATCAGCTGGAACTAAACAGCAACCCAGCCAAAAGGGACCTGAAAAATGCAGTTTCAGTCTTTCAGCCCTAGGTGCACAGAGCAGGGTGTGGAAGAGGAAGTGAACCACAGTCCCTTCCCTTGCCCTAAACTACAAAATTAGATCAACCTAAGCGCAAAATCCCAGCCTGTAAAGGGTTCTGAGGAATACCTTCAGGAGGCATTACTTTTAGGTTTTGTTTAAATGTCTGGTAAAGGCATTTCAATCTGTTGTCTACTGCAGAGCTTGGTGAACTTTCTCTTAAAGTATTTCTCTTAAACTATAGTAAATACACCAGGCTTATGAGCCATTCAGTTTCTGTACCACCTGCTTTCTCTGCTCTTATTATGTTTGAGCCTTAGACAATATTGAAGTGAATGAATATATTGTATTCCAATAAAACTTTATTATCCGATACAGATGCTTTGCCTGCAAGTCATACATTATACATGCCTGATTTATTGAATAACAGATACCTATCATCTAAGGAAGCCATGAACTCATTTAGAAAATTTGATCTCATTGTGAGCTGAATTTAAATTTTGTAGTAACTTTTTAAAAGATTTATTTATTTATTTGAAAGTCAGAGTTACACAGAGAAAGAAGGAGAGACAGAGAGAGAGAGAGAGAGAGACAGAGACAGAGAAACAGAGAGGTCTCCCATCTCTGGTTCACTCCCAATTGGCTGCAACAGCCAAAGCTGCACCAGTGCAAAGTCAGGAGCCAGGAGCTTCCTCTGGGTCTCTCATACGGGTGCAGGAGCCAAAGGGCTTGGGCCATCTTCTACTGCTTTCCCAGGCCATAGCAGAGAGCTGAATCGGAAGTGGAGCAGCCAGGACTTGAACTAGTGCCCATATGGGATGCTGGCTCTGCAGGTGGCAGCTTTACCTGCTATGCCACAGTGCTGGCCCCTTCTATTAATTTTAATTTTTGAATATTTTCTTTGAAGAATGCATATATGGTTACTATGAAAAACAAATCTGTTTAAGCCCTGTTTTATGTTGCCGATGATTTCTGAATACTTAGACAAGGATCTAATTCTTTTATTTTTACTGGCAAAGAGAAAAAAGTTAAAAAAAAATCAGGGGTATGAGGGACCAGAAGTAGTTATGTCTCATATCACTTTAAAAGCAGTAGCCAAGATTCTATTATAGGAAGTGTAGACCAATTAACAGGACTGCAAATATGTCTGGGTGTGAGAAGGTACTTTACAGCAGGCCATGGGACAGTCAGTGCTCTGTGTGAAAGCACATAATAAACATTTTATTTACAAATTGGAGCTATGGAAATCTAGCCCAAACTTGGCTGAAAATTGATGAAAATAATTTCTATCATGGTGATAATTTATTACTGCAAATGACCTAGAATACCTATGTATGATGCATCATATGACTAAATTTATGTCATTGTGAACATTTTATGATTTATTTTATTTATTTGAAAGGCAGAGTTACAGAAAGAAGTAGAGACTGAGATAGAGAGGTCTTCTGTCCTTGAGTCATTCCTCAAATGGCTGTAATGACTGGGGCTGAGCCAGACCTAAGCCAGGAGCTTCTTCTGGGTCTCCCAGTTGGGTGCAGGGGCCCAAGCACTTGGGCCATCCTCCACTGTTTTCCCAGGTGCATTGGTAGGGAGCTGGATCGGAAATGGAGCAGTCAGGATTCAAACTGGAGCCCATATGGGATTCCGGCACTGCAGGCCGGGGCTTTTAACCCATTGCACCACAGCACAGATGCCATTGTCAGCATCTTTAAAATTTGTCCTATATAATAAATTCTGTTAATGCAAGCAAAAGCTGAGCTATTACTCAATTCTTCACTCTAAATACAGTGTCGACTTAGGACCTCGTTGATTTTTGCTGCATCTGACACATTTTGGGTGTGAAAGTATAATAGGTTTAAGTATTTATTTTCAAGTCAGTGTTGGATATGTTTGGTTATTCTTTAATCCTTTGGCCTGAAGCATATAAACACACCTCATCATTACCGAAATTCTAAGTCCACTGAGTGTAGGTATTTATGACACGTTTATTGTGTTATAAGAAATAATAAGACTTTATACTCTTACAGCCTCAAATAGATTTGTTTTGGCAGAAGCCAAATGCTGGATAATGTCTTATGTGTACATTTTCATTGAATATTTAGTGAACATTAAATAATGCTTGCTTAATGGTTACTAAATTCTTTGTGGTGGTCTAAAGGCTATTTTGTTTTGTATATTTTTTCAACCAATTTGATCAGTTTCCTATTGGATGATTCAGACTATAGGATAATAGGGAAGAATTTATTTATACAATAAAAATGTGACATACAGAAACAATTTAAGAGATTTCCTAGAAACATGAAGTTATTCAATCTGTATATTAGAGTTTACCAAATTACTCCACAGTACTAAATAATTACTAGGCATATCCTGAATGTGCTTAAACTTCAAAATCTATATTTAGGAAACAAGATATTTTATTCTTGCCAAGTTTGTGCACACCCTTATGACAGCTTGTTTTCTATTGTGGGACTTTTCTTTCTAGAATTATTAATAATGAGAAAGTCTACTCCTCTTAGAGAAATTTCCCCATATGTTGAGGATATCCTTTCAGACAAGCTCTTAGATAGGTTGCACATTAGAAAAATTCCGAGTCTTTGTGTCTCAGTCTCTGTGGGTCTCATGTGTGGAGGCAGTACTACCACCAGTCTAGCCAAAGTGTAGCCTTTCTCCTGAGAGTCATAGTTTTGCTTCCAAGGGCAAGCAATTCCCTGCTGTCCTTTCCATCTCACCTGATCTCAGTTAAACACCTAACCCCCCCCCCCCCCGGGAAAAAAAAAAACATAAACAAAGCAAAAAAATTTAAAAACCTTGTCATGCCACAAGAATGGATGTTCAGATTATATTGAAAGCCCAACAATATATTTGACTTTATGACTCCACTTTCACAGGCTTTCCTCAATCAAGATAATAAACAAACTAATAAAGAAGAATGTCTAATGGAGCAGGGTTTAGTCTAGCAGTTAAGACTCTGAGTAAGACACCTGTATCCCCTGTTGGAGGGCCTGGGTTAAGTTTCAGACTTCACTTCCCAGCTGAGCTTCCTGATAATGCAGACCCTTTAAGCGATAGTGCTAGCTCAGCCACCCATGTGGGAGACCCAGATTGAGTTCCTGAGTCCTGGTTTAGATCTAACACAGCCCAGCCCTGGGCCTTGCGTGGATTAGGGGGGAACCAGCAAATCAATATTTTGCCTCATCCTAGTTTTGTTTCTGTCTTTGGCTTTCAGATAAACAAAATAATTCTAAAAATGAAAGCAATATTTTTTTTTTTTGCAAAATCCACTTGAAGTACTTTAAAATACTAAACCCACAATGTCATCTTAGAAAATTATGATAACAAATTATGATACTAACCAAAAAATATGCTCTCCTTACCTACAGACAGTTAATTACTCAAGGCTATACAGTGTTTGTAGCTCCAGTTCTTATGAGTGGTCATTGATTACATGTATAGACAAACACATGCATACCTATTCAATGTGATATCCCTTGAGCAATCAAGATACGACAGTGATGAGTACTGCCTAGTCAACTGTTTCCATGAAGAAGCAGGAAATACATTTATATGTGTAATTTTTAGTTACAGAATAAAGACACTGCCTTTTCAGGTGGGTAACAAAGTTCAAGTGTTTTTAAACTAGGGCAAGCACATAGCTAGGATTTATTGTTGTACTGTTGAGTATTTGCCCCTTCCTTATTCCTCAGAAGTGATTAATTGAAAAGGAACCTTTAAACGTGGGAAAACTGCTTGAGTCTGTAACCCAGTTAACAGGGGAAGATTGGATGAATGTCTTGTAATGCATTAAATTTCACTGTAAGGTTCAGTGAGCCTCAGAGTAGTCATGATTAATTCATTTGGTAAAACAGGTAAATGGAAAAATTTTTCCATACTTCATGCATTGAATACTACCAAGATAACAAAAAATACACTTGTAATTGGGTGGTTCTACTCCATGGAATGGAGATCATTCCTAGTGCCAAGGTCATGTCCTCTGGACTAGGATATCACCCTCTTAAAGCCAAGTATGATTGGAGGGAGGAAAAAGGTTGGGTGAGTTATGACAAAGGAAGATACATAGTTTGGGAGTCTGGCATCTCTCCAGTAGCAATCATTTACCAAAAAGGAAAATAAAAACAATCCTGTTTCTGATAGTCAGTGCCACACTGAGGGGGCCAATGCAGTGGCTTTGCTTTGTTAGATCTTTAATACTTTTCCATCATAATTTTAAGAAAACTCATTGGGTGGGAGGGGAGGAGATGTCCAAGCTAAGTAATTAAACCTGATTTTTTTTTTGAAAATTTATTTTAGTTATTTAAAAGACAGAGTTCAGAGAGAGAGAAAGAGATCAAGATCTCCATCTGCTGGTTCACTCGCCAAATAGCCACAATAGCTGGGGCTAGGCCAGGCAAAACTAGGAGCCAGGAGCTTCATCTGTGTCTCCCACATGGGTGCAAGAACTTGGGCCATCTTCCACTGCTTTCACAGGTGCATCAGCAGGGAGCTGGATCAGAAGTGGAGCAGCTGGGACTTGAACCAACAGCCATATGGGATGCCGGCGTTCCAGGTAGTGGCTAGACCCATTATGTCAGAATGCTGGCCCTTAATTGTGATATTTCTGAAATATTTTATGTAAGGCATTATTGAGAGTTACTGATTTATGCCATATTAACAGGTTGAGTTAGGCATAAAGGTTACTAAAATTGCTGGTGATTTTTTATTAATTTAACATGTAATTGTGCGTTTTTGTGTGATACAGTGCAATATTTTACACAATATTTTTACACATGTATACATCATAAACTGAACAAATCAGACAACTAAGTTTTCAATTTTCACATCTTTTCTTTGTGTTTGGAGTCTATCAGTCTCCTCCAGTTCTTCATATAGTATATGGTACATTACTATGAACTACAGTGCTGCAGAAAATGAGAACTTGTTCTTTCTGTGTGTGTTTTTTAAAGAGATATACCTGCTCCACATTGTTTATAGCAGCACTATTTTCTTTCACTTGTGTTTTTTTCCCAGAATTTATTTATTAGAAAGGTAGTTAAGGAGAGAGAGGAAGAGACAGAAACGGAGAGGAGAGACTGTATCTTCAATCCACTGGCTCACTCCCCAAATTACTGCAATAAAGCCAGGAGCTCAGGTCTCCCACACGTGTGGCAGGGTCAGAGCCATCTTCTGCTGCTTTCCCAGGTCTCCCACGTGTGTGGCCGGGGCCAGAGCCATCTTCTGCTGCTTTTCCAGGCTCATTAGCAGGGAATAGGATTGGAAATTGAGCAGCAGACTCAATCCAGTGCCTATATGAGATGCTGGTGCTGCAGGCAGCAGTCTAATACACTGTGCCACAACACTGTTCCTATCTGACTGTGTTTTGGAATCTGCTATCCAATCCCCTTCAGCCACCTGCCACTCTTTCCAGCCTCTGGTGATGGCTGTTCTAGTTCAAATCAGCTATTTTTCTTTAACTTTCAGATAGCAGAGAGAACATGTTGTATTTGTCTTTCTGTGTCTGGTTTATTTCACTTAACATGATGTCCTTCAGTTCTAACAATTTTTCTGAAAATGTCAGCTTCATTCTTTTATGGTTGGATGATATTCCATTATATACATATAATATATATATATATACACACACACACACACATATATATATACATATGCCACATTATCTTTATCTGTTCATCCATTGCCTCATGATTTTGTATTAGTAAATGCTCATTCCCAAACAATGTTAATATTTTGATATGATGTTCATTTCTGCTATTTTTTGTTTCTAAGTAATGTGAATATGAAACTCTCTTCATTGATATGATTGAAAGTTGCCATTTGTGATGTCATAAAAATAAATTTTTGTAATTATTTCCTTAGATAATTATTGTGTGAGGGTCTTCCTTGACCTTTTCCCAATTTTGGCTCCATTCTATAAACATAGAAAATTTACTTTATAGTATACCCTTAAAATAGCCAGAACTGCCAGTAATATGAATAAAAATAAACAAAACACACATGTAAGCTTTAGCATTCATTATACTAAGGAATACTTGTGAGACAGACATAGGCAATTAACTCATGTATTTTGAACTATTAACTTAAATATCTCTGAACTTCAGTCAAACTGAAACTCTGGACAATGGAATATCCTCTCCCTCTTTGCTTAATGTAGATTTTGTTAGTGGCCTAACATACTAACAACCCACAATAGCCATTTGCCTGCCTGCCTGCAGCATAGTAAGTTGCTATGTCATAATAGTAATCTTTGCTGTGAATTTTCTGAGCTGTCTGTTCAGAGTCCTTGATAAAACTGGATAGGATCAGCCACAGCCAGAATCCTGACTGGAGCATGCACAGATCAACTGAGACAGACCAGAGAGTCACTTTATGGTGCATCGTATTGTTAAGAGCTCTGTATCACATTTCAGCAGTCGTTGTTTATCATGCACTGTGTGTGAAGGTGTGGTTTGTTAGTCTGCTTGCTGAAAGGAGTTTCCACACCCCTTTCGGTTGTATGCCCCTTTTCCCTAATTCCATAATTTCCAAATCTCTGAATGGTGAGATGGATTTAATTTTGTTGGTTGTATTTCCCTCATTGCCTTATAGGACTGTATTAAGTCTTCACTCAGAATATGAGTTTGATGTGCTTTTGTCTTTTGTTCTTTTAAATCCTGATTTCAGAGAGGTGGTGCTGGTTAGGGAGCCCACTGGTTCACTCCCCAGATGCCTACAACAGGCCCAGGCAAAGGGACAAACTCAGAGCTAGGAGCTCAATCCTGGTCTCCCACATGGGTGTCTGGGACCCAGCTGCTTAAGCCATCACCTGCTGCCTCCCAGCACAAATAACAACAGAAAGCTGGAAGCAGGAGCCCACAAAAAGTATTCAGTATACGATAGCGATAGCCCTTATTCAAAGTTCCCGTTTTCCTATTATTAATTTTGTTCTACTTCAAGTAATGAAAAGATGACTCATTTGCTTAGTACTGACTGGGACTGAAATCTTTAATTTATTTTTCATGCAAATGAATATGTGACAGGCCAATAGTTCAGAGACCTCGATGAATATGGTATCTGCTTTGAAAAAAAAAAGTCATTTTACTTAAACAGAGCTTGCAGGCATTCTGTTATTACAAAAGTGGGCAAAGGTAACAATGAAGCAAGTCTCTAATGATTACGAAGTCTTGTTGGAAGATGGAAAATGTACCTTTGTTTTTGTCTTAGGCTAATTTTATCGTATTTTGGGTCTCACCTCTTATTGCCTTCTCCAGGAGTTAATGCTTGCCTTTCCCTGATCTTCTCTCTTTTCAAGTTTGTTTCATTCCCAAAGCTTATATCTTTTCAGTTTTAAAAATAGCACAAGGCTGGCACCGTGGCGCACTAGGTTAATCCTCCACCTGCAGCGCCAGCATCCCATATGGGCACTGGTTCTAGTCCCGGTTGTTCCTCTTCCAATCCAGTTCTCTGCTGTGGCCCAGGAAGGCAGTGAAAGATGGCCCAAGTGCTTGAGGCTTGGGTCCCTGCACCTGCTTGGGAGACAGGAAGAAGCACCTGGCTCCTGGCTTCGGATCAGCACAGCTCTGTCCATTGCGGCCATTTGGTGAGTGAACCAACGGAAGGAAGATCTTTGTCTCTCTCTCTCTCTCTCTCTCTCTCTCTCTCTCTCACTGTCTATAATTCTACTTGTTAAATAAATTTAAAAAATCTTAAAAATAGTGCAAAAAGCCTTGAAATATGCAGTTAGACTTCTGCTTTCCTCTCAAAACACACACACACACAACTAGATGAAGCAAACTCCCTAGATGCCAGCACGGGAGGCTACACTTATATTTTAGCATGTACCAGAATCCCCTGGAGGACTTTGTTGTTGGGCCCCAGCCCAGAGATTCTGATTCACAAGTTCCAAGGTGCTGGTGATGCTGTTGATCAAGAAATTACCACGTATGACACCAAGGCATCTCTGGAAATGGAAAAAATGAGGTTGATCAGATATCCTTTCAGTGAGACCACTGTGTGAGTGTTGCATTTCCTTGAACATGAATTGTAACTGGCAGTGAGCTGGTACTCTGGCACGTTGGTGTAAATGCCCCTACCACAATGTATTTGATGATACCACCATCAGTAAACTGGAAATTTGGAAGCAATGCATATGTTTAGGTCTCTTGTGAACAGGTGGCAGCCATGCTCAGCACACTACTGTTAATAAACGTAGAGACGATTCTTGTTGGCAGAGAACCTGTGGAGGCCATAGGTGAAACTGACAGCCTCAAACTTTGTCTGTGGAATTTCCCTTCCTATCTACCATTTGTCTTCATTCTCCTCTTCCCTGAACTGATCTTTGTTCCAGGAAACCCTAATGTGACTTTTCTGTTCCATGCCAGGAACTATGTGTACGTATATATAGGACAGGTTGTAACTTTGGGTATATGTGAGGGTATATGTGCTATCCCATACATCATGAATATTTTCCAGCCCAAGAACTGACAAAAAGATTTGGTAGAAAATATTGGGGGGTGGAAGAGAGGGGAGTGGGGGCAGATATCATTACAGTCTGTAAGTGTTTCAGCATCTACTTCTACCTCAGTTTCATTTTTGTAGGTTTAAGCCCAGAAAATACACAGCTAGGATACTGTCATTACTAATATTTCCAATTCATGAACTTTCCAAATGTGCTTATGTGTTTCCTGTCTCCAAGAGACAGGAAAACAAGAAACATTAAAGTCATTGAGAGTTAGCAATGATGACCATTTCCCTTCTCAGCTATATGTCTATGATTCTGGCTGGTCTGTTCAGCAGAGCCGATCAGAGAAACAGAAGGCAGAACTGTGTGAAAGCACTAGGAAGCTTCGTAAATGCTTTCGGGCATTACTGCTCCTTCATTCAACCAGGAGGAGTGCTTTTGGATCATGTTCTCAGATCACAGGTCCAAGCTCAAAGAGCACTAGATTCATTGCCCACCCTCAGATTACAGATCTCCAGCACCAGTCAAGGTGCGTTCATGTTTCCTTCAAGTGGAAAACCAGGCTAAAACAACATTAGATTGTGGTTACATGAACTTTCTCGGTGAGGGAGGGAAAGGTTAAGAACAATTTTGTTTGGAAGGTATGCAAAGATTTTAATCCAAAACATTTTGGGGCTGTTGTTGTGGCACAGACCACTTGCAATGCTGGCAATCCCATATTTGAGGGCTGGTTCAAGTATTGGCTCTTCTGCATCTAATCCAGCTTCCTGCCAATGCACCTGGGAAGAGAGCAGGAGATGATCCAAGTACTTGAGCCCTTGCCACTCAGTGGCAGCTGGTTTAACATGAAATTCTGTTTGGAAAAGCAGAAGAGTATTGCTAGTCTGGAAAATCCCTTTGATTCTACACTTGACGATGGTGTATTTTGAAGGGAAGTATTTTGAAAATCAGATGGTGTATTTTGAGGTGGTAGGTGATATAGAATTGAGAAACAGTTGCTTTATGTTTATCAAGATCAGTTGAAAGTTTGGGAAGGAGTGATGATTATCAATCTTAAAAAGCCGTGTGGCCTCACCCCAGTCATATTCTGATGGAGATAAGGCTGCCCATGATCAATAAAGCTCTTGTGCTCTGAGGCATCCTCACGGTACACTATGTGAATAAGTTTTTCTCTAGAAGTGATTGTGGTAAAGAAAAAACTTAGCAAGCACAAACAGGATGAACGGATTCATCACAGGACACGAGAAACTAGAGATAAATTATGTCTTAGTATTCCATTCTTCAAGAAGATCGGCTATCAGGGGGAAAAGTCATTTGTGGTAGAAAAGAAGAGAAATAGACAAGCTAATCCCAAAGACTCCAAAGGATATTACAAGTATGAGTTGACTTTAAAGAAGTAACAAAAGAATCGTGTGTCCTGGTCAGAGTTTGCTAGATTTTCCTCATTTTATCCACACATGCTCCCCTTTTCAATATGAGGGGACCTAGAAAAGTTCATGCAGGATAGAATTAAAAGATAAGGTGGGGGTGGGCATTGGGGGCAGTACTTTAGAAGCCACTTGGTTTGTCCACATCCCAGAACAGAATGCATGGGTTCAAGTCTTGGCTTTGCCTCCCACCCGGTTTCCTTCTAATGTATATCCTGAGACCTATATAATGTGCATCTCATATGACATATTTTCTTTTAATGTGAAGATTAAAGTTAATTGTCTTTATGTAAAAGATACATAGACCTGCTATAATAGAAATTCTTCACACATTTCTCTTTTTGGTAACTTTTCTTTTGCATGTAGCTGCTCTCTTGCTTACCTTGTAGCCATTTGGGATCTTGGTCCATGCTCTGACGAATTGTCCACTCATTGAGGTCATTATTTATTTTTGGATCCATCAACGACAGCAAAATACGTAAATCAGAAGATTATGTGGAGTGCTGTAACTGATTATTTCAGGATGAATTGGATTCTCAAATGGGTTTAACATCTGGAAACAGCTGGCAATACATGGCCCAGCCACCTACTGTCTCCTGGAGCTGCCAAGCAGTGATCTGAATTTATACTCTCTATGAGATTGTCTGATCAGGAGAGGACTTCCAAAAGTTCATGGAAAATTTGCATTATGAATTTTGCATCCATGAATTTTCTGAACACCTCTTGTACAAGGATAGCCAAAAAATACAAAAAATAAGGCAACAGTTTGAGAACTAGAAGTAATGAGACATGAAGATGGAGCTGCACCATTGTCCTGAAATATACATTTCCCCCTAAACATATACATTCAGTGTGAATCATATTAAGAAAAATAATCCCAGATCCATTTAACTTTTTAGAAATAGAGCTTCAAACTGAATTACTTACACTTAAAACAAGATTACTAACAGGATGAAAACAATGTAGGTGGGGCATTTGTAAGAAATTCCTTTGCTACTATTACAATAACAGTAATCAGAGAAAAAGAAAATCAGGAATAAGTTAATAACCTCATGATATACACTTGTATTGGATAGCGAATATTCTAACAAAAGCATATGTGTTTGGCATACTTTTAAATTAGATATTTGAAGTTCTTTTTCATAGAAAATAACTTACCACAGCATTATCTTCAGACATTAGAAGAAAATATAGAAGTCCCTGCCATGGATTTTCTTGTGCTAGTCAAAACTATATAAAGGCTATTTCAACTATTTTGGCTTTTAAACTTCATATGAAATTTCTAGAATAAGTTTTTAGTACCAGGGGAGTCAAATCATTGTCTTCTTCACATGCAAGAGATTGAATAAAGCAGGATGATCTTACTGAAATCTTTGACAGTGCTGGAAAGATATTTCAAAAATATCTCTAAATAAATTACAAAATTAAATGAACTTGGCTCTAGGAGTAAAATAGGAGGTCTGTTTTCATGGTAGGGGAAGACAGACTACACTCACAAAATTAGTCCACTGGTTATAAAGGGTATTGTCCTAGTTATATCAAACTATTAGGCAATTAAAGATCACATTGAATATGTGATTCATCTAAAACTAAGGAACTTCCTTTAGTATCACTCCTAAAAGGTTATGCTTTGTTATTATTTGGGGTTAGTATAAGGCTTGCCTTTGAGGGGGTTTCAATTCTGTGGAAGTCAGATCATCATTTTAAGTCTGTCTTATGTTTGTTCAGTTAATGGCAAGTTACCAAGTCTTGAGCCTAAGAAAGCTCTCCCAGTATCATTTCTTGTGGAAGGGAAACCTGAACAAGAAAAATAAATGTACCAATATATGCATATTAAAGATACATTTTCCAAACTGGAGGTCATGCAGTCAATTTAGTAGGTCATAACATTCACATTAAAAAGTCTCCCCCATTGCTTGATATTTTTCCTACATTATATTTAAGCATTAATAAAATCATATTATTTTTAAACATAAAAATTAATGTACCAGGAGAGTGGTGAAACTGTAGGTATTTTTTTTTCAAGATCCATGACACTGGTTTTGACAATCACTTTTGACTATAACTCTAAAAGCACTGACAGCAAAAATAAAAACAGACATGGAATTGCAACAAAATAAAACCTGCATAGCAAATTATAAAGAAAGGTAGAAGGTGTGATTTCTGCATCTTGTTTCATACCCTTACAGTCAGTAGTCCTGGACTAATTGTATTACTTCTAAAGCATTTGTTGCTAGTAATTCTATAGCTCTAAGCTATTCCATTGTAGCAGACTGAGCTGACCAAGACACTCATGCTCAGACTGCTTTGCTGGCTGCAGAACTGAATTCTAGTTTTAAAAAGCCTAATTTCCAACCCAACTTGTATTCTGATTATCTCTTTGATTTAAATTCTCCCAACAGGCTGCTTCTGGATGCTAAGTGACTCCTTATACATTCCTAAAGAGCATTTCTGACAGTCATCCAATGATTGCCAGAATTCTACCCGTAGTCTGTTGGATGGATGGTGATATTTAAGTTTACTTGATTTGTAACAGGGAAAAGTACTCTCAGTGTCTCAGTACTTACTATATATTAGATGTTTGTATCCATGATTCTGTTTAATAAAAGAAATTTATTCATCTTTATTCATTTTGTGAAGAAAAAAGTAAGGTCTAGCTAAGTTAGCAATTTGCCCAAAGTCAAATGGTTAGCTAATGAATAGGCCACAATTTGAGCTAGTCTTGTCTGATTTCAAAGCACAAGCTCAGAAT
Source organism: Oryctolagus cuniculus (assembly GCF_964237555.1). Lineage (NCBI taxonomy): Eukaryota > Metazoa > Chordata > Mammalia > Lagomorpha > Leporidae > Oryctolagus > Oryctolagus cuniculus. The sequence goes on along the minus strand of NC_091445.1, from coordinate 65,435,772 downwards.
TACTGTTACTATGTAGTAAATATCATTATGCACAAGGCAGATGCCAAATAATGAAGTTTTTCTCAAAACACTTATTAAATTGTCCAATTCATTGCTGAGGCTAAATAGTGAGGATACATTTTATCAGTTTCTTTTAAATACTGACGCAGAGATGAAAAGTGTCTGCATGGTATTATCTGTTGATTTGAAACATGGCAACACACAAAAGGATTTTCCCCTGTATTTGCATTCATGAATAAAAGGAAAGTGAAGTTTTTATTCAATATGATTATAGGTAAGAGCTCTTGTAATGAATTAAGGATGCATCTATTCCTTTTTTCTCAGTTAAACATAGATTACTTATGTTATCTGGTCTGAAATTTATATGACATTTTTAAGGACTAAAATGGGAAATTGATGAAATTCATGACTTGTTTTGGGGTGATGAATGTAATGTTCTGTACGTGAGCCTGGTCTTTGAGTTGAATGTACAGAGCATGTCACTGAAAATTCATGGCATAGTCTGTTCTTTTCCACCCTTTTTCTCCCTCTTTCTATCCACTGAAGGGCCTGACATAGTAATCGATCTTCCATAATATTTAATAAATTCATGTTCAATTGTATTGTGTGTCCACCTACTACTTCTTCTAAATATCCACAGAAAAGTGGTAGATTTGGTTTAAAACCATTGGTCATAGTAATTCCACATGGGTCAATAACAACAAGAGGAAATCCTCAATTTGTGTCACTAAGAGGTGGATTGTCATAAAACCAAGAAAATGGTTTGCTTCTTTGTGTAATAGAGATTCTGAACTGTTCACTGTGGTTTACTCAGCTCCTGGCCAAGTGTGTATTTTAGATGGAGCCGTTCGGCAGTGGGGCACTTTGTCTTCCTGGTGCCAGTGGGCAGACTGGAAGCATCTGCTGGATGATACTATGCTGGTACCTTGTTGTCTTTTTCAGATAATTCTGCCCAAAGTTGTTGTATCTAGAGTACAGATACCTTCTGGAGTTCCAATATAATGTCCAAAAACTAGCAGCTATGTGATGTGGCTAATCACAAGGAAACAGAAGGTGTTATTTTATCACACTAAACACTTTATTTCATGTGTTATTAGTAAATAACTCAGTTATAATCCCTTTATTCAAATTATGTTTCCAGATTTTCAGCCTGCGTCTTTGAAAGAGCTTCCAGCAGCCTTTTTGATGTGGTTGAAAAGGGAAGGCTGGCTGTTTGGCACAGTTCTAATTTCCCACATTTGTGAAAACAACTCTTTATGGATCTAGACACATAAATAAAAATGTGATGTTTTCCCGTTAATATACATTACTGCAAACTGGTATCTCCACCAAGTTCTCAAGAGTATTTTTCTAGGAAAATACCTTCCCTCTGTAAGAATAAAATGGTTCAGTATTTATTTTATCTTGGGAAATATTATTAAGTTCATGAGGAAACATTCTCACTAATCTTATAGTGACTATAAATGGGTAAAATTCTAGTCTCCTTCTTCATGTGCACCATTCATTCAGGAATGAAAATTTTACCTCTTTTTATTATGATCTCCAGCTTCATTTATAATTTAACACTCATCTCTTCCTGTTACCCCTTAGCGCACGTGCTCTCTCTCTCTTTCTCTTTCTCTCTCTGTCTCATGCTTTGAAGCAGAAGTTGCTGTTTTTCTTTATTTCCAGTTATTAAGCAAAAAATTCCCTTAAGATAGTGCCTTTCTCTTTCAGAAGCTCCGCACTCTCGGGATTCTGTCTCTTTAGCATGGGCAGCAAGTTGTAGTCAAGGTGACTGGTGTCCTGCCTCATCTTACATTCCAGCTTCACAACACAGCATTGTTTCTGCTACAGCATGATTCCTCATTTAGGCCCTTGAGTTTAATCTTTACTAGTTAAACTCATAGGAAGCAGGGGTGAAAAATTAGTTATCCTTCAATTTTAGTGTGCAAGAGGTAGAACACTTGGACGTGGATGTCCAAGAATGACTTGGGAATTGTGCATTAATCTGCCCCGAATGGAGAGGATTTAGACATCGTTTATAAGCAAAATTCAGTCAGTCAATCTGAAACATAAGGATGCCTGTGAGTATATTATCTGCAACCTGTTCCTGGATAAGCACTTTATACAATAAAGCTTCGCACACTTGTAGAGAACTTTCCCTTTCATCATTTTAATAAGAAAAGCTTATAGTCTTATTGATCAGGGCTTCTGCTGTCTTCTGCTTTCAGCTATAACTGTGGCCCTGCAGGTTAATCAACCAGGTTACTGATATACCAGTAAAATTCCCATATCTTCCCTATTTTTCATTCTCGTTTTCTTTGCATCTCTGTGCTTGTCTTTGAAGTGTGAATGGGAAAGTTTATTTCGCCAGAGTGGGTGGGTTTAAGCCTTATGCTATTTAATTCTCTTACTGACCAGAAATCTCTCTGTTCATTTAAGTGAGGTTATCAAAGGTCAATGATTTTAAAAACCTTACCTACTTGACCCTGACATTATCTGTATATCTTTCCAAAACGAAAAAGGTGATTTGAAGTTATAAATCCAAATATCAATGCATTGTTTGGTTTCTTCTTAAATTTGACATAAAGTCTTCCATTTCATAGTTAAATATCATTTTACACAATAAAATCCCTCTAAACAAATTTGAGCAAGAAGCCAATGATGATTTAGGGATAGAAACTGTAGCTTGCCATCATCTAATAGTTGGGATTGAAAATCTGTGTTGGGGCTGGCACTGTGGCACAGCGGGTGAAGGCACCATCTGCAGTGCCTGCAGCCCACACAGGCACTGGTTAGAGTCCGGCTGCTCCACTTCCTAGGCAGCTCTCCGCTATGTCCTGAGAAAGTAGTAGAAGATGGCCCAAGTCCTTGGGCCCCTGTACCCACATGGGAGACCCAGAAGAAGCTCCTGGCTCCTGGCTTTGAATTGGCGCAGCTCTGGCTCTTGCAGCCATCTGGGGAGTGAACTAGTGGATAGAACACCTCTCTCTCTCTCTCTCTCTCTCTCTCTCTCTGCCTCTCCTTCTCTCTCTGTGTAACTCTGACTTTCAAGTAAATAAATAATTTTTAAAAAAATTATTAATATTGGTCAAGTTCTGGCTACTTTTCTTTTCCAATTGGAAATGCATATGATTATCCTGCTTTAGTTTTGTGGCTTTAAATTATCTTCTGGAAATTTATTAGAATTTGTTATCTTTCTGTATTTCACAATTTCCATTTTCTGTCTGGGGCAACATGTAATCAAGTCCTCATTTATAATAACGATAATGATGTATTTTGGTATGAGGAAGAAAATGTAGACTTCCTTTTATTCAAAATATTTGTTTCTCCTCCCTGGAGGGGCTTTTTGCCTGCAGGAGGGTTACTTTTCATGACTGGCTACAGTATTTTCTCTGGACAAGGAAATGTGAATAGAATTGGTATGAGCTACTCTAACCAGAAATTTGATGAATCAGTTTGTCATTGTCAACTTCTTTTCCCTCTACAAGATCCCAGAGGTTATCCTCAATCTGTAAGCAAGAAATAAACTATTGTGTCTTTCAAAATTTATTTATTTTAAATGGACATATAATATTTGTACATATTTATGGGGTACAGTATGATAATACATGCATATGTTGTATAATGATCAATCAGAGTAAGTGGCATTTCTGTCATCTCAAACTTTTATATTTTCTATGTGTTGGGACTTTAAATATTTTGAAATATTCAATGTTATTGTATAATGTAATTGCTCTACCGTGCTACAAAACAATAGAACTAAACTCATGTTTTAAGCCACTGAGATCCTTGGAGTTGTAGAAAAATGTAGACCACATAGTTTAATCCAACCCCTTTGACTTATGAATTACACCCATGAGAATTTATTCTCAGCAATCACATGAAAAAGTACACAAATATGCAGTAATATAGATGTTCATCTTATTGCTGTGAAAACATCAAAAAGTCAGGACCAAAAGCTATCATAATGACATCACTAAATGGTAGCATTAGGAGTGGGCAATGGCACAACAGTTAAGATGCCACCGGGGACATCTGCATCCCATATCCTTGAGTTTGAGTCTTGGCTCTGCTTCTGTTTTCAGCTTCCTGCTAACAGACCCTCTCGGGGGCAGCAGGTGAAGGCTCTAACAGTTGGCTCCCTGCTACCCATCTTGGAGACCTGGAGTAAGTTCTAGGCTCCTGGATTTTGGCCTGGTCCAGGGTGGATATTGTCGGTGTTTGAGAAGTTAACTGAGTGGATAAAAGATTTCTGTCTATCTGTGCCTGTCTATATATCGCTTTTCTTTCTTTCTTTCTTTCTTTCTTTCTTTCTTTCTTTCTTTCTTTCTTTCTTTCTTTCTTTTTCTTTCTCTTTCTTTTTCTTTCTTTCTTTCTCTTTTTTTTTTTTTTACAGGCAGAGTAGACAGTGAGAGAGACAGAGAGAAAGGTCTTCCTTTACCGTTGGTTCACCCTCCAATGGCTGCTACAGCCGGCGCACTGTGGCCGGCGCACCGCAGCCGGTGCACTGCACTGATCCGAAGCCAGGAGCCAGGTGCCTCCTCCTGGTCTCCCATGCAGGTGCAGGGCCCAAGCACTTGGGCCATCCTGCCTTCCCGGGCCATAGCAGAGAGCTGGCCTGGAAGAGGGGCAACCGGGACAGAATCTGGCGCCCCAACCGGGACTAGAACCCGGTGTGCCAGTGCCTCAGGCAGAGGATTAGCCTATTGAGCTGCGGTGCCGGCCTCTATATCGCTTTTTCAAAGAAAATTAAAATAAATTTTAAAAATCCACTGAAAACATATCCATGCAATAAGATAATTTGCAGCCCATTTTGATGGCATATATTTATATATATATGAGTATATGTTAACAAAATAATAATGAATAACAAAAGTATCTATAGGAGTAGAATCATGTTATAATGAACATCAAAGACCAAAATGAGAAGTCATACACTGATCTGAGAAGGCAGAAGGACACATGTGGAATAAGAGATGTGCAGTGCTCTTAGCTTTATCTTTTGAATAATGTGAGGAAAATACAGTAAAACAATGAGTTATCAATGCTCTTGTCTTTTCTCCTGCTCACTGCCCTTATGACTCCAAGGCACAGATACAATTTGGAGGCATTGCATCTTTGAACATGAACCTATTAAATTAAGGTTCATGCTAAAGTCAGTTCCAGAGGTAATTTGCAAATTAAATCAGAGTGTAGCAAGATAAAATGTCCCCCAAAGTTTTTATTAAATAGCAAATTTCTCTGCTTTATTCTTTATTATCTACTATTTTTCTTTACATATTTATTATATTCCCAGGTTCTAAAATTAGAATTGTAAAAGCTACCCTGAAAAATACTTCTGAACTCTATGGCTTGATTTCTGATCACATACCACGTGTACCTGGGACAGTAGGGTTGACTAAGTACAGCGTTTGCCCCCTTGGCATGTGCCCATCCTGGGCCTGCTTGCTCTCAGATTCTTCCTTCCTCTGCCCCTGCAGACTGAAGTTTCCAGGCTTCTGCAACAGCTGGCTTCTGGCTGGGACAGGCCAACAGGAAGCACTGGCAGAATATTTTATGACAAACAAAGGAAAAGACCAAGATACCCTATTCCTTCTGTTTCATCTGTGCAGTATTTCGCTGTGATTCTCTGTGCCTCCGGTTTCCATTTATCAGGCCCGTGGGTTCCAGTCACTCCTACTGAGTATAGGGATGTTATGGACTTCTGGGTACTTCTCAGGGGCACCTCAGTCTTTTGTAACCTGAGTAAGCAGTCCCTTGAGTTAAGTACCCCTCACTGAGAACTAATTTCTATTTTCCTGTTTGGACTCTGATGTGAAAATGGTTGTAAAGTTTAGTTATCATTTTTTGTTTGAAATACTGTTTATTATTATAGCAAGGGAAAAGTGAGATTTCATATATGGAATTTTTTTCTTTTAATTTCAAAGGCTCTGTCTGCAGTAGAAATACTTTTTTCAAAGACTCAAAATTATTATTATTATTTTTTTTGCCTGGGAGGTCATGGTGAGGACAGGAGCGAATTATGCTTACATGATTCTAAATGAGTGGAACTACTCTTCCTTGTTTAAAGGTGTCATTGTTGCTATGGGCATGATTCCTTCTGTTTGAAATAGAGATGAGCACCTTTGCAGGGCATGAGGGAAGTAGCTGTCTAGCAGAGGCCAAATGGGGCAATTCTCTGTGTGTGATTCTTGCAGCTCCTTGAAGGGTCCAGTTCTGAGCCAAAGCCTCGGGTTCTGACTGATAACGTCTTAGCCATTGGTTCTCCCTTTCTCCAGTTGAAAGATGGTGATAATTCCAGTCCCAGGCTGTGTACTCTAGATCTCATCTCTGCTATTGGCCACACATCGAAGATTTCATTTTCACATTTTATTCTTGTCGTCCTTGAACTTCACACTGTAACTATAATGTTCTCTCAAAGAGAAGAAAGAGGTGGGCATGAGCAGGGTTGAGATGTGCCGCATAGCTGCACAGAGTTAACACATGTCTGTGTCGTTCTCCCTCCCAAGAAGCCGTATGACTTTGTGTCAGGCAGGAGTAATGACACAGAATGCTGTTTACTTATCCTTGGAAAAGTAATTGCATGATGTAGATTTAAATCCCTACTTTGCCATTTAACTAGTTCTGAGAACATGAATAACTTACCTAAACCTCTAATTCTTCATTGTATCTTTTGTAAAAACAGCAATTAAAAATTCACACTAGCTATTAGGCATCTTTGAGGGCTAAACAAAATGAAGTATGAAGAACTAACATGGTACCTGGTATTGAACAGAGTGAACATACAACATAGTGATGAAGATGTTGATGGTGATGTATGTGTGAAAGAGTATAATGAAGAGACTGGCAATGATGAGGGATGATCTGACATATTTCAAATTATTTGCAGAAGTGCCACATATTTATAAACTTATTTTTAAATATGGGTTTTTGTGTATTTGTCTTGGGTATAGAATGAAGTCCACAAAATACTTAGGTCCCTTTCAGCAAAAAGTTTATGGCCAAATAAGGTCCTGTTTTCCTCGCGTCAAGTAGGAATCCACTGGAGGACCTGGAAATGCTAACACAGCCAGTCTGGTGCTACTTGAAAGGTTCGCACTAATCTCACAGACATTCTCCCTGTCTAGTCACAGCATTCTTCCAGGTGGAATACAGTGCAGGGCAATCAGATTCAATCCTGAGGAGCCTCTCATCTAAGCTGCCATAAGGAGAATAGAAGAAATTGGGCAGCCTTTTTTTTTTTTTTAGAAAGACATTTATTTATTTTGAAAGTTACTCCCCAGATGGCTCCAACAACCAGTGTTGGGCCAGGAGGAAGCCAGGTACCAGGAGTTTATCCAGGTCGTCCATGTGGATGGCAGAATCCCAAACACTTGGGCCATGTTCTGCTGCTTTTCTTAGGCCGTTATACAGGGATCGTGATTGGAAGTGGAACAGCTGGGACACAAACCAACGCCCATACGGGTTGCCTGAATCACAGGTGGTGGCATCACTGGGCCGCCCTTTCTCAGTAGAGGAAATGTTTCTCACCTTCTCCATAGTTTCCCCAAATTGCACCTGATCGGCAGAACAAAGTAACTCTTCAAAGACCTTATGTTGCATGAATTTAATTGACTTAAAATCAGATTCTGAAAACTCCTCCTGCCAGTTTTTCTTTCCTCATTTATTTTGCAATTTAATCTTTTTCTTCCCTGACTTCCTGAGCATTACACAGGTAATTTCCTAAGGTTCTGGCCCAGGTCTTCATCACTACCATTCCTGGCAATCTGATAACCACACCCTTAGTCATCCCTCCACTGACAAAGTTCCAGCTTACATGACTTAGCCCTGCCTTCTGAGTACTGGCCTACACATCCCACTGATAGCACTGGCCTCAGTACACTTTGGAGGTCTTCCAAAATGAACATGTCCAGATGGTATGTTATTCACCTGCTCTAAATGGGTGTTCTTCCCTTACATTACTTCCTGTCTCAGTGAATTACAGCAGAATTCACCAGCTTTGCAAATCAGACACCTTAGTGTTTCTTCTTTTGCATTATTCCATTAGCTAAGTAATCATTATGTTTCATTAACATTGTACGGATACTTCCTAAATCTTTCGTCAATTTCTCTGCTTTCTTCTCTTTTCTCCACTGCCATCACATTGGTCTGAGCTACTACCTTTCCCAAGCAACTTGTTTAGTGGTCTCCCCTTTTCATTCCAGTTTTCACATGGAAGCCTAGCTTATCATTTTGTAAAATTTTTTCTTTTGAAAAAATTATATATTCACAGGCATGCATAAAAATGTGCAAGTACTCCTGTGCTTCCTTTCTTCAGCTTCTGCTAACACTAATACCTTATACAACCAAAGTGCAATAACAAAATAACAAAAAGTTTGGATGTTATGATCCATAGTTTATTCAGATTTCTCCAATTATTCATATATTCATGTATATATGTATATGTAACTCTATTAGTTTTATTGCATATCACAATCAGTGTACCTGACTGGTACCATCATAAGTCTTTCTCATGCTACCCCTTTATAACCATACCTACCCCTCTCCTGTATCAAACACTGGAAACCACAAAGATGTGCACTTCTGAAATTGTTATTTCATAAATGCTACATAAGTTACGCCATTTTGAGAGTGATTCCTTTACTCAATACATTTTTTTCAAAGTTTGCTCACATTATTGCATATGTCAATATTTATTCCTATTTTTAGTAGATTTTGTTATGAATATGACAATTTAATCATTCTCTCATGTAATAATGGCTTGTTTTCAGTTTTTGGCTATTACAAAGAAAGCTGCTATAAACAGTTCTGTACAAATGCTGGCATGGAAAAAATTCATTAGTACTTCAGGATATACAGACAACAGTCCAATATCTGCTTTCAAAAACTTATAAATGCATTTGAATTTATAGAGAGCTTCTAGTCTGTTTCTAGAATGAGTAAACCATTCTACATCTTCACCACTGTTGTACAGTGATCATCCAGTTTCTCTTTACCCATGCCAGTGTTTAGTTTAATGTAATCACTGTTTCTCTTTTTAGCTATTCATAGATGTACAGCAATACCTCACTGTGGGTTTAATTTTCTATCGTCTGAAAGTGAATGATGTTATAAAACTTTATGTATTCATTTCCCATATGTCTATCTCTTTTGTGTACTTTTTTTTTAACTTTTATTTAATGAATATAAATTTCCAAAGTACAGCTTATGGATCACAATGGCTTCCCCCCCATACCGTCCCTCCCACCCACAACCCTCCCCTTTCCCACTCCCTCTCCCCTTCCATTCACATCAAGATTCATTTTCGATTATCTTAATATACAGAAGATCAGCTTAGTATACCTTAAGTAAGGATTTCAACAGTTTGCTCCCACACAGAAACATAAAGTGAAAAATAATAGATGATTTTTTAAAATGATGATGAAATCAGATCAGACCTATTGTCATGTTTAATCCCAGTGAGAGTCAAGTTGGGAGTTGATAATTTCTTTTTTTTTTTTTTTACAGAGGATCAGTTTAGTATGCATTAAGTAAAGATTTCAACAGTTTGCACCCCCATAGAAACACAAAGTGAAATATATTGTTTGAGTACTCGTTATAGCATTAAATCTCAATGCACAGCACATTAAGGACAGAGATCCTACATGAGGAGTAAGTGCACAGTGACTCCTGTTGTTGACTTTACCAATTGACACTCCTGTCTATGGCATCAGTAATCTCCCTGTGCTCCAGTCATGAGTTTCCAAGGCTATGGAAGCCCTCTGAGTTCTCCGATTCTTATCTTGTTTAGACAAGGTCATAGTCAAAGTGGAGGTTCTCTCCTCCCTTCAGAGAAAGGCACCTCCTTCTTTGAAGACCTGTTCCTTCCACTGGGATCTCACTCACAGAGATCTTTCATTTAGGTTTTTTTTTGTTTTTTTTTTTTTTTGTTTTTTTTTTTTTTGCCAGAGTGTCTTGGCTTTCCATGCCTGAAATACTCTCATGGGCTTTTCAGCCAGATTGGAATGCCTCTAGGGCTGATTCTGAGGCCAGAGTGCTGTTTAGGACATCCACCATTCTATGAGTCTGCTGAGTATCTCACTTCCCTTGTTGGATCACTCTCCCCTTTATTTATTCTATCGGTTAGTGTTAGCAGGTACTAGACTTGTTTATGTGCTCCCTTTGACTCTTAGTCCTTTCATTATGATCAATTGTGAACTGAAAGTCAGTCTGGAGATTCCTCAGAAACCTGAAGATAACCCTACCGTTCGACCCAGCCATCCCACTCCTTGCAATTTACCCAAAGGAATTTAAATTGGCAAACAAAAAAGCGGTCTGCACCCTAATGTTTATTGCAGCTCAATTCACAATAGCTAAGACCTGGAACCAACCTAAATGCCCATCAACGGTAGACTGGATAAAGAAATTATGGGATATGTACTCTTTAGAATACTATACCGCAGTAAGAAACAATGAAATCCAGTCATTTGCAACAAAATGGAGGAATCTGGAACACATCATGCTGAGTGAAATAAGCCAGCCCCAAAGGGACAAATACCATATGTTCTCCCTGATCGGTGACAACTGACTGAACACCAAAAAGGAAACCTGTTGAAGTGAAATGGACACTATGGGAAACAGTGACTTGATCAGCATAGCCCTGACTGCTAATGAACATCTTAATATATTATCCCTCTTAGTAGTTTTTTGTCTGTTCTACTTAATATGACTGGTTTAATTCTGTAATTAATACACAGTTATTCTTAAGTGTTGAAAATTAACTGAAATGTGATCCCTGTTAAACATAAGAGTGGGAATAAGAGAGGGAAGAGATGTACAATTTGGGACATGCTCAAGCTGACTTGCCCCAAATGGTAGAGTTAGAAACATACCAGGGGATTCCAATTCAATCCCATCAAGGTGGCACGTACCAATGCCATCTCACTATTCCAAGTGATCAATTTCAGTTCACAATTGATCTTTTGTGTACTTTTAAAATCCATTTTCTAATTAATTTTTTAATGTTGAATTTTGAGAGTTATGTATGCACTCTAGCCACAAGATCATTGTCATATACGTGATTTGAAAATATTTTCTCCTAGCATACATTTTATTTTTTTGCCCTGAAATCAGAAAATTTTAATTTTTTGTAAGGTCAAATTTATCAATATTTTCACTTAAAAATTATATGTTTTTACTATTAATCCTAAGAACTCTTTGCCTGACCTTTTGTCCCAAAGATTTTCTCTAATTTTCTTTTTTATAATTTTATATTTTACACTTAAGCCCATGATCCACTTTAGGCTGATTTGGTATAAAATATAACTGTAGGGAGAGGTTTATTGTTTTTCCAGTAGACATCAAATCGCCACAGCATCGTTTTTTGAAAAGACTTTTTTTCTCTATCATGTTTATTTGACTCCTTTGTCAAAATTAACTGGACAGGGGCCGGCCCTGTGGCGCAGCAGGTTAAGCTTCTGTCTGTAATGCCAGCATCCCATATAGGTGCCAGTTCAAGTCCTGGCTGCTCTGTTTCTGATCCACCTCCCTGCTCTCTCTCCTGTGAAAGCAGCAGAGGATGTCCCAAGTCCTTGGAGTCCTACAGCCACGTGGGATACCTGGAAGAAGCTCCTGGCTCCTGGCTCCTGGCTTCAGCCTGGCCCAGTTCCAGTCATGGATATTTGAGGAGTGAACCAGCAGATGAAAGATCGCCCCCACCCCAATCACTCGCTATGTAATTCTAACTTTCAAATAAATCTTAAAATACTGTGTCATTTAAAAAAGAATAATTGAACAGAGGCCATCATTGTGGCAAGTTAAGCTGCCATTTATGACCCTGGCATCCCATATTGGAGTGCAAGTTCAAGTCCTAGCTGCTCCTCCTCTTCTTTAGCTCCTTGCTAAAGTGCCTGGAAAAGTCGTGGAAGACTGCATGAGTACTTGAGATCCTGCCACCCCTATAGGAGACTCTTTTGGCCATCTGGGGAGTGAACCAACATATGGCAAGTCTGTCTGTCTGTCTGTCTGTCTCTGTCTCTCTCTCTCTCTTTCACTGTACCCCTATACCCCCCCCAATAAAAATGCCTTTCAAATAAATCTATAAGTCTTTAAAAAAATGGAGGTCAGTGTTGTGGCATAGATAGCAAAGGTGCCACCTACTATGTTGGCATCCCATATGAGTGCCCATCTGTGACCTGACTGCCCCACTTCCTATCTAACTCCTGATAATGGCCTGGGAAAAGCAGCAGATGATTGTCCAAGTGTCTGAGCCACTGCCACCCATGTAGGAGACCTGGATGAAGCTCCTGGCTTCTGGGAGTGAACCAGTGGATGGAAGATCTTCCCCTCTGTCTCTCTCTCTTTCTCTGTAACTCTGACTTTTTTTTTTTTTAAGATTTATGTATTTATTTGAAGGCAGAGTTACAGAGAGGCAGAGGTATTGAGAGAGAGAGAGGTCTTCCATCCTCTGGTTCACTCCCCAGATGGCCGTTGGCTGGAGATGCACTGATCCAAAGCCAGGAGCCAGGAGCTTCTTCCTGTTCTCCCACATGGGTGCAGGGGCCCAAGGACTTGGGCCATCTTCAGCTGCTTTCTCAGGCCATAGCAGAGAGCTGAATTGGAGGTAGAGCAGTTGGGACTCGATCCAGCACCCATATGGGATGCAGGCACTGCAGGCAGTGGCATTACCCACTACGCCACAGCACTGGCCCCTGTAACTCTGACTTTAAAATAAATAAATAAATCTTTTTAATAAAGTAATTGGATATTGTGTGGATATATTTTTGAGTCTTCAGTTTTATTGGATCAACTTATATGTATGCTTCTCTGCCAATATCACCATGTCTTAGTGAGTACAAATAAATAGAAAACCTTCATATATAGAAAAACGTTTCCTTCATATGAAAGTAGCTGAACATTTTTCTGGTCTTCCTAAGATTCTTTCCTTTTCATAGAAATTATAGGTCGGCGCCGCGGCTCACTAGGCTAATCCTCCGCCTGCAGCACCGGCACCCCAGGTTCTAGTCCCGGTCGGGGCACCAGATTCTGTCCCAGTTGCTCCTCTTCCAGTCCAGCTCTCTGCTATGGCCTGGGAAGGCAGTGGAGGATGGCCCAAGTCCTTGGGCCCTGCACCCACATGGGAGACCAGGAGAAGCACCTGGCTACTGGCTTTGGATCAGTGTGGTGTGCTGGCTGCAGCGCGCCAGCCGCAGCGCGCTGGCCATAGTGGCCATTGAGGAGTGAACCAACAGAAAAAAGGAAAACCTTTCTCTCTGTCTCTCTCACTATCCACTCTGCCTGTAATAAAAAAAAAAAAAAAAAGAAAGAAAGAAAGAAAGAAAAAAAGAAATTATAAAATAACGTTTTCTATGATTAAAAAGAAACTTGCTGAGATTTTGATAGGAATTTTGCTAAACTTCTAGAAAAATTACAGAGAATTGACATCTTTACTACATTGAGTCTTCCAGTCCAGGAACAGGTATGGGAATTTTGTGAAAAATGGAATTAAAAGGTAAGTTCACTTTGTTTTATAAATTACCTGAAATCTATGCATATGAATGGACTTCAAAATATTCATGGAAGTATATATTATTAAGAAAAAAAAACTATGCCTAGATTTTCAATTATTTTTTACCAAAGTAAACATCTTTTAATGCCACCTTGATTAAACATTTTTAAAGCACCTTCGTATATCTCTCCAAAGACTTAGATCTCTGGTTTAATTCATCAGGATTCTATAATTTTCATTATACAAGTACATGTTTGATTAGATTTATATCTAAGTATTTTTAGACGGATTATAAATGTCTGTGATTTTTCTATGTCAGTTTTCACCTATTCATTGTCTGCATATGCAAATAAAATTGACCTTGGGTGCTATCCTTGAATACTGGGACATTGCTGAATTCCTTTATTAGAATTATCAGTTTTTTCTGTTGCTGCTCCTTTTGGTTTTCTTTCTTCTGGGTGTAGGGTGGTTTGTAGCTCTTTTGAGATTTTCTACATAAGCAATCATGTAATCTGCTGATATCCAGAGCCTTATTACTTTCCAATTTTTGTGTGTTTTATTTCAATTTGTTGCTCTATTATTACTGCTAGAACCTCAGTATTGAGTGTAAAAGTGGCAATCCTTACACTGTTTCCAATAGTAATGACAAAGTATTCAGTATTTCACCATTAAGTATTGTGTTAGCTGTAGTTTTTTATTTTGTTTGTTTTTTCAATAAGATTAAGAAAGTTTGTCTTATAACTCAGGAAATATTTTGTCTTGGTGAATGCTTCCAGTACTTTAAAAATGTGTATTCTTGCTGGTTGTTGATATTTTAAAAATTTCCTTTTTCTTTGATGATTTTCTTTCTAATAAATATGTAAATTGCTGTGGATATATCCTACAATTGTGAGTCTCTCTGTATCTATATACAGCTCCCTGTCATTTGAAACTGTGTTGTTTGGTGCATATATTTTTAGAGTTGCTGTGTATTTTCTTCTAGATTGATCTTTTAATTATTATGTAATATTTCTACTTAGTCCCAGTAGTTTTCTTTGCTCCTAAATCTACTTTATCTGATACTAATATAGTTTGACTTTTAAAAATTTTATTTTTACATGATATATTTTCCGATCCTTTTATAGTCAACTTACTTATGCAATTATGCTTAAACTGACCTTAAAAAAAAGAAGGTATATATTTGGGTCTTTTGTCCACTCAAATCAGTTTTAATAGTACATTTAAATCACTTTCATGTAAAATAATTATTATGTTATTGTTTGTAATGTTTGTAATATTACTTTTTATTTTCTGCTTATGCTGTTTCTTGTTTGTACCCATCTGTGAGTATTTTGAACATTTTTTCAAATCCATTGTGATTTTTTTAGATTTATTCATTTATCTGAAAGCAAAGTCACAAAGAGAGACACAGTGAGAGACATCTTCCATCTATTAGTTTATTCCCCCAATGACCTCAACAGCCAGGTCTATGCCAGGCCAAAGACAGAAGCTAGGAACTCCATCTGCTCTCCTATATTGATGTGAGTGGTCCAAGTACCTTTGCCTTCCCATTTCTTTCTGCATTAGCAGGAAGCTGGATGTGAAGCAGAGTATGTGAGACTCAAAAGGGGTCCTACAGTGTGAGATGTTGGTATTGCAAGCAGTGGTTTCACCTTCTGTGCCACAAAACTGGCCCCTCTATTGTGATTTTTATCAAGTACAATTTTCTTAGTGATTATTCTTGGTTTTACTTTGTACATGTGCAACTGATCACAGCCTACTGATCTTGATGTTTTACACTCTGAAGTATAGAATGTTATTCCCATTTAGGTCTCTCCTCCAATTTTCTATGTAAAATTGTCTTAAATATGCCACCTATATATGTTGAGCACCATGTTATATGATGCCATACTTTTTGCTTAAAACCTAAAATACAAAGAATCTCAAGAGGCAAAAATAATTAATTAAGTATATTCCTATTTTTACCCATTCTATTATTCTTATTTCCTTCTAAAATTTCCAGCCTTCCTCTATTTTATTTATTTTTGTTTGTTTGGAGAACATTTTTAAGTCATTCTTTAAAGTAGATCTTGTAGAAACAAATTCTCCTATCCTCCCTTCACCTGAGAATGTCTTTATTTTCCTTTTATTCCAGAAGAATGGTTTTGCTGACTATATGATTTAGTACTGACAGACCTTTAATTTCCACATGTAAAAATAATGTACCATTTCCTTCTGCCCTCTATGATTTCATGTGATAAATATTAATCCATTCAACTTTGTATTTTTCTATAATCAACATTTTGTTTCTTCCTGGCTATTTTAAAGATTACTTCTTAGTTTTGATTTTTCCAAGGTTTATACATGATTTTTTCTTGGTGTAACTTTCTTTGTATATAGCTATGTGGGATCAATTAAAATTCTTTGTTTTTGGGTGCCAGCGCAGTGACTCACTTGGTTAATCCTCCGCCTGCGATGCCAGCATCCCATATGGGCTCCGGATTCTAGCCCCGGTTGTTCCTCTTCTGGTCCAGCTCTCTACTGTGGCCCGGGAGGGCAGTGGAGGATGGCCCAAGTGCTTGGACCCCTGCACCTGCATGGGAGACTGGGAGGAAGCACCTGGCTCCTGGCTTCGGATCGGCACAGCTCCAGCCGTAGCAGCCATTTGAGGAGTGAACCAATGGAAGGAAGACCTTTCTCTCTGTCTCTTGCTCTCACTGTCTATAACTCTACCTGTCAAATAAGTAAATAAATGCTTTGTTTTGGGTCTTTTTATGATAAAATATGAATAATGTCAGCTTATTATTTCAACCGTTTTGAAGTGTGAAGTTTTGGGATATTAAGTACCTTCATATGGTTATGTAATCATCACCACTCTCCAGATCTTTTTCATATTCACAAACTGAAACTCTTCCCATGACAATTCCCCACTCTGTCCCTAGTAATCACTGTTTTTTGTCTACTTTCTGTCACTATGAGCTTGATTACAATATTTGTCATTTTGTGACTAGCTTATTTCAGCGAGCCTAATGACATCAAGTTTTTTCCATGTTGTGGCACACCTCAGAATTTCTTTCCTTTTTGAGATTGAATGATAATCTATTCTCTGTATATGCATGTACCTAATATCACATTATGTTTATTCGAGCATATCCAATCCTCAGTGGACTCTAGGATTGCTTCTACCTTTAGCTCTTGTGAATCATGTTAGCAATTAATTCAAGTATGTGTGTACAAATACTTGTTTTTGATTCCTGCTTTCAATTATTTTGGGTATGTACCCAGAAATGGAATTGCTGAATCACATGGAATTTTGTGTTTATATATCTTGAGGAATTGCCATATCATTTTCCACAGTGTCTGCCCCATTTGCTGTTCTTACTAGCAATTCACAATTGTTTTAAATTCTTCACATCCTTTAAAAGATTTTTCTTTACTTGTTTTTGTTTGCTTTTATGATAATAGTCATCCTAATGGGTTTGAAGTGGTAACTTATTGTGGTTTGGATTTGCATTTCTTCAATGACTAGTGGCTTGAGCACTTTTTGCATGCTTATTAGTCATATGTCCATCTTCTTTAGAGAAATTTCCATGCAGATCCTTTCTCCATGTTTCAAAATTTTGATAGGCAGAGAGACAGTGATTGAGAGAGATACAGATGAGAGAGAGAGAGAGAGGGAGAGAGAGAGAGAGAGTGAATGAGAATGATACAGATCTCCCATCTGCTGGTTACTCCTTAAATGCCCACCAACAGCCAGCGCTGGGGCAGTCTCAGGCTGGAGGCCCTGAACTCCGTCCAAGGCCCCAATTATTTGAGCCATTACTTCTCCCACTCAGAGTCTATATAGGCAGGAAGGTAGAATCAGAAATGGAGCCAATACACAAACCCAAGCAACCCCATAGGGAATGTAAATGTTCTATGCAGTGTCTTAATAGCTGGGACAAATCCTTCCCCTCCCCCTATTGTTAAATTGGGTTGCTTGATTTTGTGTTCTTGAGATATGAGTTCTTTATAAGATTCTGAATATTAATACCTTATTAAATATACGATTTATAAATGTTTCCATTCTATGGCTTGCCTTCTTACTTTGTTGGTAGTGTCTCCTGAGGCATAAAAAATTATCTTGAGTATTTTCTTAATCCTGGTTTTTGTCCTTTTCTTTAGGATCCCCAATGATATGACATTGTTCCACAAACCTCTGAAGTTCTGTTCACTCTTTTCACATCTCCTTTTATTTTGTTTATTTTGTTTTATTGGTCCTTCTACAAGTTCACTAATTCTATCATCACTTCCATTCTATTATTGAGATCATCAGGCAGGTTTTTATTTTGCTTATTTTTAGTTCTATAGTTTGCCCGTTAGTCTTGTTATATAACATTTATTTCTTTGTCTACATTTTATATTTTTCAAGAGAACTTATTTTTATGATAGTTGCTTGGAAATTTTTGTCAGATAATACGAACACCTGATTTGTGTTAGTATTGGTGTTATTTGATTACCTTTTCTCACTCTTAGGGTGGTTTTCCTGGACTTAAATATAACAAATGTTTTCCAATTGTATAATGGATATTTTAATTGTTGTGTTAGAAAACTCTTGATCCAATTCTAGTCTTCTATTTTTTTTTTTTGTTTTGACAGGCAGAGTGGACAGTGAGAGAGAGAGATAGAGAGAAAGGTCTTCCTTTTGCCGTTGGTTCACCCTCCAATGGTCACTGTGGCTGACGCGCTGCAGCCGCTGCACCGCGCTGATCCAAAGTCAGGAGACAGGTACGTCTCCTGGTCTCCCATGCGGGTGCAGGGCCCAAGGACTTGGGCCATCCTCCACTGCACTCCCGGGCCACAGCAGAGAGCTGGACTGGAAGAGGAGCAACTGGGACAGAATCCAGCACCCTGACCGGGACTAGAACCCAGTGTGCCAGCGCCACAGGTAGAGGATTAGCCTATTGAGCTGTGGCGCCGGCCACTAGGCCACTAGTCTTCTATTTTAGCAAGTATTCACCTTTTTGAGGTTTAATGTGGAATTTTTTGTTCCAATAATATTCAAGTTTTCAGAGTCCTTGCAATGCCATTACGATCTGCTTCATTTTCATGATGCTGTGATGAACCAAATTTTTTCTCCCCAGAATTCCTGTGTTGAATCCTTAACTCCCAAAGTGATAGTCATTATAGAAGAGAACTTTAGAATATAATTAGGATTAGGTGAGCTCATGAAGTTGGGATTGTCATAATGTGGTTAGTGCTTTGTAAGAAAGGGAAGGGACAGAGAAGAAATTCTTCTCTACCACATGAAGACAGAGAAAAAGCACTTATCTGCAAGCCAGAAAGTGAGACTTCTCCATGAACCAAATTGTCCAATACCTTGGTCTTGGCCTTCCAAGCCTTCAGAACAATGAGAAATAAATGTCTGCTACTATGATGTCTTGTTATAGCAGCCTGAGCAAACCAATGCAAGCTCCCACTCAACGTCTAGTGATGCCACCTACAGGTATTGCCAATTGGTGTCACTGACTAGTTTCTTCAGAGGGGAAAAAGAGAAAACCATTGAAACTGGACAGTTTATACCCCCAGTTGGAGGGCAGGGAGACACAGACTTCTTCTGATACTGCCTTTGTCAGGGACAGGAATTCCAAGGGGAGCTGTGTTGTGGGATAAGTGTTTATTGGTTGGGGCTTCCTGACATTCCAGCTGCCAGTGTATTGGACTGCTGTCAAGTCCAGGTTGTGGAGCAGAGACGGGGGCTCTCCACCATGTCTCTCTTGTGCTTTCATTCACCCCGTCCTTGTCCATTTTGTGTGATTGTGTGATCATTTTGGTTTAATATTTTCTGTGCCAGTTAGTGGTTCTGCTTCTGACCTCTTCTGTGTCCAGTCTGGATGTATATGGATCATCAAAAGAAGCCTTGGACATTCACTGTGTGATCATTCCTCATTCCTCATGTTCCTAGCCCCTTATTTCTTCCTAGCCAGGGCAATGGCCACTCTCTCAGCTGCGTTCTTTTTAATTTAATCATTGTCTGATGGATAATTTCTTGGGATTTAGATACATTTATAAGGGAGAATCAGGAGAAATGATTCTGTAGTGTAATTTTTTAAGGAAGTAAGTCTACTCAGTTTTCACTCTGTCAGCATCACCAAAGGCCAGTCCTAGGTTTTCTGAATTCTAGTCGCACAGTCTTGAGTATGTCACATTCTTAACTATGTCAGATTCTATATCTACTCATGTATTTCTCTGTTGCTATTCTCGTTGGCCTGGACCACTTTTATCCTCCCTTTACAATTTCCCATTTTCTATTTTCAACATTCCTTTGCCTATAATATTCATTCCTGTTCATTTTATAGGGCACAGCTTAAATGTTAATTCAATGATGTCTTCTCTGATGCTCCACTCCTTCAGATTCACCTGCTATAACTCTCTTCTCATATCCCCTAATTTCATCTGTCACAATTATATTTCAATAAATGAACTGTGTCATATATATTAATTGCTTAAATGTAGCTTTTTGGGTACAGGGTCTGTTTAACCAGTGTTCACCAAATGTCTCAATGCATAAGCTGTTTTTATTGCCTAAATTTTGAAAATTCAGCATATATCTGAAATTTTATTTTTCAAAACGTTTTTAGAATCATTAATTCTACAATTCTCAAAACAGTCCAGAAAGTTTAAAAAGTTAAAAGTTACACAACAGTTGGATAAACTGTTTTCTTTTAAAATCTTGGTCTGAGGATTTCACCTTCAGGATAGTCTTTCTGTGGAAATTCCTTCCAGCCACAAGGGGAAGGGCATAGTAAGAGTCTCTGTGTCTTTCTATGACAAGTCAGTGATTTGGTTCTGAAGAGCAGTATTCACTAATTTCTCTCACAATAAGCGAGGCATCAAAGAAGATGCTGGAAAGCCAGTGGTAAACAAAATGGATATAGGCCTTCTTTGATGAAACTTATGACTGGAAAACACGGGATTATCTGCCTGTAGAAATGCTGCACATGAATATCTATGATGTTTCTTACATGAGAATTGGTTTCATTTTCTACTAATTCAAATTTTCATACAATTAAAATAGAGAAAAAATATTTCATGAACAATGAACAACAGAGTTAAGGGAAAGACTGAATATTGGAAACATGCTATTGAGATGTTTGTAGGCCAATTTTCCTAATATGAATGGGATTTGGTGTATTGTACTTGGATTAGTTGCTATAATCATATGGGAAGAGACTTTATGGTAACAGTGTTTTGCATAATGTTACTCAGGAAATAGCATGTAAAAAGCAATACCACTACCAATATTAGGTTGCTTTTATTTTCTTTGCAGAGTTCATAAACTATATTTTTGTTCCAGTAAATTTACTTTGACAATAGTTATAAATAAAGCAGAGGTGGTAATTCCCTAGCATTTTCAAATATTAAATAAAACAAAACTTCAGACCCTTAAAATTTGTGTGCTACCGTCTTTCCTTAAATAATAAACAGATTAACTTCAGTTAATTTGTTCAGTAGCATTCCATGAGAAGAATTCTAATATCTGACTTCCAAAGGAATAATTGAAAAAGATTGTGCTGTTTCCATCTTTGTTAGAATCATGATTTAACCATGGTGAATATTTTTCATTATTGTTTTAGAGGGAAAGTGATGTATTTTAGGATTGTTGTAATAAACATCTGAGTCTTCCATTATTTCAATCAATTAATTGAATGTAAAATTTATTTTCTTTTCTGCTACTGAGTTAATGGATTGGGTGAATTTATAGATAGTGGGCTCAGTTAATAGTAAAAAAAAAATTATATTTGAAACAAATATTATTGGATTTAAGGGTTACATTCAGTTGTGTCTTCTTCCCCATTAGTTTGGCAAGAAAGTCAGACAAATGGATTTCAGCATAGCAACTAAATTCTGTAGTTTAAATGTAAGACCTCGAGCCGAGGCCGGCGCCGTGGCTCACTAGGCTAATTCTCTGCTTTGCGGTGCCGGCACACCGGGTTCTAGTCCTGGTCGGGGCGCCAGATTCTGTCCCGGTTGCCCCTCTTCCAGGCCAGCTCTCTGCTGTGGCCAGGGAGTGCAGTGGAGGATGGCCCAAGTCCTTGGGCCCTGCACCCCATGGGAGACCAGGAGAAGTACCTGGCTCCTGCCATCGGATCAGCGTGGTGCGCCGGCCGCAGCGTGCCGGCCGCAGCAGCCATTGGAGGGTGAACCAACGGCAAAGGAAGACCTTTCTCTCTGTCTCTCTCTCACTGTCCACTCTGCCTGTCAAAACATAAAAATTAAAAAAAAAGCCCTCAAGCCGAACTCTTTTCACCTTGCTATCAATCTAAACCTTAAAATGATTAAAACCTTAAAAATCCATTTCTCATAGTGTTCATTTCACTATGAGAAACGGTGACTTGGTCAGCCTTTGCCCTGACTGTTGATGAACAACTTAATACGTTATCCCTCTTAGTATTTTTTTGTTTGTTCTACTTAATACTTTTGGTTGAATACTGTAATCAATACACAGTTATTCTCAAGTGTTGAAACTTAACTGAAAAGTGATCACTGTTAAATATAAGAGCGGGAATAAGAGAGGGAAGAGATGTGCAATTCGGGACATGCTCAAGCTGACTTACCTCAAACGGTAGAGTTAGAAACATACCAGGGGATTCCAATTCAATCCCATCAAGGTGGCATGCACCAATGCCATCTCACTAGTCCCAGTGATCAATTTCTGTTCACAATTGATCATAATGATAGGACTAAGAACCAAAGGGATCACATAAACAAGACTAGTGTCTGCAAATACTAGCTGATAGAATAAAAAAGGGAGAGAACAATCCAACATGGGAAGTGAGATGCACAGCAGACCCATAGAATGGCAGATGTCCTAAACATCACTCTGGCCTCATAATCAGCCCTTAAGGCATGCGGATCTGGCTGAAAAGCCCATGAGAGTATTACAGGCATGGAAAGCCAAGACACTCTGGCAAAACAAACAAACAAACAAACAAAAAAAAACAAACCACACCTAAATGAAAGAACTCCACGAGTGAGATCCCAGTGAAAAGAACAGGTCATCAAAGAAGGAGGTTGTCGCTCCCCGTCTTCGTGGAGGAACGACACAGGACCCTGCGTTGTTCTTCTGTCTGCTCGGCCCTCCCCGGGTTTGCTGCTGGTTCTTCCCGGGTTGGCTACCGACCCTTCCACCTCCGTGGAAGGGCGGTTCCCCCTGCCATATTCCCCACTTCCGCGGGGGAGCGGCACACCGCCGGTCGGCTTTCTCGGGGGCTGCTCAGATGTTCCTCAGGTGTTCCTGGTGCATATTGTCTCTCTCCTCCTTTATAGTCCTTTTCCACCAATCCCAACTCTGCTACCCACACGCCGAGTATGCTGCTCTCCTCCAATCAGGAGTAGGTCCTGCAGTTTATTGGTTGAACTGGAGGCAGCTGTGTAGAAGCTGTTTCTCCCTTCTCAGCACCATATTGTGGGAGAGCAGATGCATAGAATAAGTCTTAATTCCAGTAACTCAGTCCAGTCCGGGTTGCTCCCCACAGGAGGTACCTTTCTCTGAAGAGAGGAGAGAACTTCCACTTTGACTACGACCTTGTCTAAATATGATCAGAGTTGGTGAACTCAAAAGGCTTCCATAGCCTTGGCAACTCATGACAAGAGCCTAGGGTGATTACTGATGCCATAAACAAGAGTGTCAATTTGTTAAGTCAACAACAGGAGTCACTGTGCACTTACTCCTCATGTAGGATCTCTGTCCTTAATGTGTTGTACATTGTGATTTAATGCTATAACTAGTACTCAAACAGTATTTTTCACTTTATGTTTCTGTGTGGGAGCAAAATGTTGAAATCTTTACTTAATATATGCGAAACTGATCTTCTGTATATAAAGAGAAATGAAAATGAATCTTGGTGTGAATGGAAGGGGGGAGGGAGAGGGAAAGGGGAGGTTGCGGGTGGGAGGGAAGTTATGGGGGGGAGCCATTGTAATCCATAAGCTGTACTTTGGAAATTTATATTCATTAAATAAAAGTTAAAAAAATAAAACCTTAAAAATCTATTCAAGTGTGGTTTGTTTCAAAAATAGATATGCAGGATCTTTGACATTCTTCTCTTCAGAAATTGGGGTCTAACTTCCCTCCAGATGTCCCCTCAGTATGTATAGATTCAGTGCCTTAAAGAAGGATATTCTGGTTGAATTAATATTGGATTTTTGACATTTAATCACAGAAGGCATGTGACATCCCCCTTGCCCTTCTCTTAGATCACTTGCTAATCATGAAGACACTCAACCAAACTGATGGAGAGGTTCACCTGAGGAGTAGGTTTCTTGCCAGCAGTTTTTGAGAGGCCAACTTGGAAGCAGAGCCCTCAGCAATCAAGCTCTTAGTTAAAAACTTGTGTGTGATTCTTCAGGCCTGACCACAAGCAATGGCAAAGGGCTTCTCTCGCATGCCTCTTGAGTGAAAGCTGCCCTTTTCATACCAAATATGGATTCCTTGGCAGTCACTGAAAGAAGTTGCAGTCAAAAACCTGGGCCACATGGCTAGCTGTGTGCCCCTAACAGTTGTATTACCGGACCTGGGAGACACCATCACTTCTTGGACTCATCCTCTTCAGGTGCTTCTTCTGAGCCCTCCTTTGCAGGGAGAGGAGGAGGAGAACAAATGTTTATTTGACTGTTTCTTTACTCATTTTATTTACAAGGCAGAGAGAGAGAGAGAGAGAAGGATCTTTCATCTACTAGTGCAGTGTTCAAATACCGCAACAACTGGGGCTAAATCCAAATGAGTCTTCCGCGTCTGTGGCTAGGATCCAAGTACTTGAGCCATAATCTGCTGCCTCCCAGAGTGTGCATTAGCACGAAGCCAGTGTCAGAAATAGAACGAGGACTTGAACTCAGCCCCTCCAGCAACATCTTAACAACTGTACCAAATGCACACCCAGGAGAAATAACTATTTAAGACTTTTTCCAACTCTGACTTAGAACTCAACACTTTTCCATACCTAGCTCTCTCTTCCCTTTTCCATGAGTCAAAACCACTCAATTGGGTCTGGCTCAGATTCTGGACCTTAAAACTTTGTGTGAGAGAGTAAATGTCTCGTTTTCAACCATTAGGTTTTTGGGCAATTTTTAACATCACATTATATAGCTAGCATATTAAGAAAGAGGTCTGTTAGGAGGTAGACTAAGAAAGGCATTATAAAATCTTCTAATACGTCTGCAGGCCTTGATGTGCTTATATGAGAGGGGTAGAGACTGAGTTGTGTGTGCTCAGGTTCTTTCAAGCTCAACCTCAGGAAAGTCATACCTCCTTCCCCAAGGGAGCACATAAAAGGAAATCATCTTAGAAATGATCCAAAATAGTATTCTGGTGAGACTGTTTTTTCCACATGTTGCTACAATAGTTAATATGCTGGGAAAAATTTGTAGACCATGATATCAGCAATGTTATTACGTTTCTTAGTCCATCAGTACTGCTAATACAAAAATACCATAAACTGGGTGGCATATAAACAATAAGCATTTATTTTTCGCAGTACTGATGACTATAAAGTTCAGGGTCAGGGTCCTGGCAGATACAGTGTCAGGTGAGGGCTAGTTCCTTATAGTTCTGACAGATGGCCCCTTCGCACTGTGTGCTCACTTTACGGACCGGGAAAGACAGCCCCCACCCCCACTCTTGGAATCCTTTCAGAAGGAAATAATCCCATTCATAAGAGTTCCATCCTCATGACCTAATCAACTCATAAAAGTTTTACCTCTACCATCCCATTGGGAGTTAGATTTCACCATATGAATTTGGGTGGAGACACAAACATTTGGAACATAGCAACATGTCTGTGGACACCAGTGACTATGATTCTTAGCAAAGAGTAGGAGGCAATTGGTGAAGGGTAGAGGTATTTGTCAAGACTGAAGTGCTAAACATATTACTGTGAAATGGTATATCTTCCATTTAATGCCAATTATTTGTGATCAATATCCATTTTCTTTGAGACATTAAAAGATTAGTAATTAATTTCAAAGAAAAAAGTGTGAATTATATAAAAGTACCTCCAAGTTCTTTACATTCTCAACCTTGAACTGATCTACTTATTAATTTTATTTAGTTAGCAATATTGGGGGACTATTAAGTGTTGGACTATGTGCTAAGTATGATGGACACAGCATTGAACAAAACAAATAGACATTATTTCTGCATTTGAAAAGTTTGTAGTCTGGCCTGCACCGCGGCTCCCTTGGCTAATCCTCCACCTGTGGCACCTGGCACACGGGGTTCTAGTCCCAGTAGTAGTACTGGTTGGGGTGCCGAATTCTGTCCTGGTTGCTCCTCTTCCAGTCCAGCTCTCTGCTGTGGTCCGGGAAGGCAGTGGAGGATGGCCCAAGTCCTTGGGCCCTGCACCTGCATGGGAGACCAGGAGGAAGCGCCTGGCTCCTGGCTTCAGATCAGCACAGCGCGCTGGCTGTGGTGGCCATCTGAGGGGTGAACCAATGGAAAAGGGAAGACCTTTCTCTCTGTCTCTCTCTCTTTCACAGTCTAACTCTGCCTGTCCAAAAAAAAAAAAAAAAAAAGAAAAGAAAGAAAGAAAGAAAAGTTTGTAGTCTAGAGAGGAAAACAGCCATCAGTCAAAAAATTATAACAACAATATTTGCCCAATGATAGATACTAAGAAGGGAAATAAACCTAGGTGGGAGGTAAGGAAGACATCTTTGTAGAAGTAATATTTCAGCTGAAATTTGAAAAAAAAATAAGTAGGAGTAGGTAAAGTCAGAATGGCACAGAGATGGAACAGGTTGTTTGAGTGTAAGGAGGTAGCTTGTGTAACTGCCACCTTGCAGGAGCTAATATGATGATATCATTAGCCATGAAAGGTTGTGTTGTGTCTATATCTAATGAAGAGTTTAGAAGTCGATAGGGTTTCCTCAAACAGTATATATTTGGCCAGTATAAAAAATGGATTCTAGCAATGGAAATTTATTTGCCTAGAGTATTCAATAATGGCAATGACAGCCAAAGTTTCAATGACTTAACACAATAGAAATTTATTTATCAATTACAAAATTGGACTAGTCTATTGGAGCTGTTATTAATTAGTGATGGCGTTCAAGAGAGTGTTTCAAGAACTCAAATTTTTCCATCTTTGGTTTTATGAGATGAAATAAGGAAGGCACTTTTACTTTAAAAATTCCAGCTCAAGGCCGGTGCCACGGCTTAACAGGCTAATCCTCCGCCTTGCGGTGCCAGCACACCGGGTTTTAGTCCCGGTTGGGGCACCGGATTCTGTCCTGGTTGCCCCTCTTCCAGGCCAGCTCTCTGCTGTGGCCCGGGAGTGCAGTGGAGGATGGCCCAAGTGCTTGGGCCCTGCATCCCATGGGAGATCAGGAGAAACACCTGGGTCCTGCCTTCGGATCAGCGCGGTGCACCGGCTTTGGCAGCCATTGGAGGGTGAACCAACAGCAAAGGAAGACCTTTCTCTCTGTCTCTCTCTCTCACTGTCCACTCTGCCTGTCAAAAAAAAAAAAAAAAATTCCAGCTCAAAATAACACATATTGTTCTTCTCATATTTTATTGGCATGAGCTAGTCATATGACTATACCTATATGAACAAGGTTGTTTAGAAATATACTTAATACCTGTGAAGCTGGCTCCCAGCATCACCTACCATATTCTAGAAGGGAAGCCTAATTTTTGTGTGTACCTCTAGCATTTCGCCATATATACTGAATGAATGCAAGCTGCTGCTCAGTTATTTAAATAAACTGTTGGCCTTGATTTTATCAGTTTCAGGAAATTGATGGAATTTTCAAACAACATATTTATTTTTAATTTTAAAAATAAATTTTATAAAATATTGTTTTTGAAGAGATAAATATAATTGCCCTAATTGTATATTACACAACGTATACATGAGCCCTTATTTATATTAAGACATTCATAATTATAAATACTTTTACCATATATTTATAAGAGAAAAAACATTCCTCGGCAAGTGGAGACAAATTAATTAGAATGGGGGTTTTCACCTCTTGGAAGCCCCACTTCATGCTGCTCTGGCTGGAGGTCCTTGATTCTCATAAATACTTTTAAATCTCAAAAAAAAAACAAATTAATTAGGATGGTTTGTTTGCTTAGAGCCAGTGTTTTTGATAATTTCTCTGAGCTACTGAACTACTGAGCATCCAGTTATATAGATTGATTATAAATATAGCAGAGGTGAGAGCAATGGAAATTATTAAGTAAACCTCGACAGTTTCTTTTCTAACCATAAACCATTATGCAGATATAACCAGAAATTAAAAAGAATTTGAATGTATGAAAGAATTAGTTTGAGGTATTTTATTTTTATTCTTAAAAATTCATCCATTAATGTTAACTTCTGTATGGTGAAATTTATAATGTGAAATTTTTATGACCAAAATTTATAGTGGGAAATGCCAAAGAAGTGGATGTGTTTGGTCTTCCCAAAATAAACTTTAGAGATCACTAAAGCAGGAGAAATGATTGCACATTGTGCCCTGCAAGCACTGGAATGAGTACAACATGACATTATGATCGCTGAGGGCAGAATAATATCTGATTCATCCATCCACAGGTGGAAATGTAGCTGGAATTTTTACTTCAGCTTAAGAGTGATCAGACACCAGGTGCTAGGAATCTTGACCTGATAAACACAAATTTAAAAATAACCATAAACCAGTCAGTGTGTCCATATAGTGCTTTGTGATTTCACAAGCAACGTCTGATATTCAGTATAGTTGCAGCACAGCAATGAGGAGAGTCAGATGGTTGTAAAGTTAAGCCCTTCAGAGAAGTTAGGAAGTTAGGAGTGCACAAATCCTTTAATTAAATTGCCCTTCAGTGGTTAAGAGTGGTGTTGTTTTTTTTTTTGTTTGTTTGTTTGTTTGTTTTAGATTTATATATTTGTTTGAAAGGCAGAATTACAGAGGCGGGGGGGGGGTCTTCCATCTGCTTATTCACTCCCTAGATGGCCACAATGGCCAGAGCTGCACCTATTCGAAGCCAGAAGCCAGGAACTTCTTCCAGGTCTCCCACATGGGTGTGGGGGCCCAGACACTTGGGTCATCTTCTACTGCTTTCCCAGGCCATAGTAGAGAGCTGGATCAGAAGTGGAGCAGTTAGGACCTGTACTGGTACCCATATGGAATGCCAGCACTGCAGGCAGTGGCTTTACCAGCTACGTCGCAATGCTGGCCCAAGAGAGTTCTTAATACATACACATTCCCACTTGACTTTGACATTGTAATCACTTTTGTCCTCTTGTTGATTTACTACCCTTTAAGTACAGCCCTAATATAGTAAGAGTCATGAACAATGGTTCTGACTGGTGAATGAGGTTATTATATAATCAGGTTATTTTTGACCATCAGAGGTGAGACCTTTGCATAGTCTTGAGTTTTGAACTTTTTCCAAGTATTGATTAATTTTATAAATAATTGACCAATTTTCTTATCTCTGAATCTGTTTCTTTGTCTGTAGAACAGAAATAAAGATACCTGTTCTTGTCAGTCTTAATGAAGCTCATATGGGGAATTTGTGAAGATTGAGATCAGTTTGCATAAACCTAAAATGCTTTCCAAAAATAAGGTCATGTTATTATTTGACTTCCTCTTCCTTGTTGATCTTTATAATCCAACTCAATCTAGAGATAAATAGATCTAAACTGATGTGCTTGAGCCTAAGTGAAAATGGTTCTTGAGATAACAAACTTATAGGCTTCTTAAACTAAATTTAAGTTTACTAAGTTCGAAGTTTTACCAGGGAGTTTCTGGGATTTAGCACTAGAAATCCAGTTCTGCCAAGCGCTTCAGCCTTGAGCAAACCAAGATCTTAGGTGACCCTACCTTGACTCCTATTGAAAGCCACACCATGAGTTCTGATGATTAACTGTAGTAATATATCTCTGTGTTTTAACCACCAGAAATAAGAGAAAACGTGACATTTTTCTTTTTGGGTTTGGCTTATTTCACTTAGCATAATGATCTCCACTTGTATCTATTTTGTCACAAATGTTAGAATTCAGTTCTTTTAATGGCTGAGTAATATTCCATCATGTATATATACTACATTTTGTTTATCCAGTTATCAGTTGATGGACATCTAGATTGATACCATATATTGGGTTTTTTGATTGGATTAAGTTTTTTAAAAACTTTTATTTAATGAATATAAATTTCCAAAGTACAGCTTATGGATTATAATCACTGTATAGAAGCAAAATGGACATCTTATTTGATTACTATTTATGGTCCTTGCCTATATTCCCACTTAATTATATTTTTACTTCTTGAATGCTTTATTTAGTGGAACATTAAGCCTTCAGCTGTAGTGTAAATTAAAAATGTAATCTCAAAAATAGAAAGAAAATGGAAAGAAGGAAAGAAAGAGAGAGAGAGAGAGAGAGAGAGAGAGAGAGAGATGAATGGAAGAGGCAGGGAGGGAGAAAGGGAAGGAAGTATTATTATATTCTTAGAATTGTGTCTATGAACTACATTGAATCTGTTCTCTTTGTACTAATATCACATTAACATGAGAATTGATGAGAACTGTGTTGTAGTAATTATCATGCATTTGCTGTGACCCTGAGAATCCACTGTATTAATAAATTTCTCAAAAAAAAAAAAAAAAGAAAGCCACACCGTGAGTTCTCCCAACACACCTCAGTTTATTTTTCACAGTCCCAGTTCATAAGTTCCACACATTCACTAGATCTTAGTCTCCTGTTATTACTCCCCACCAGAGTCAGGTTTTTGTTTGGCTGAGGGCAGGCGCAGCCCCGAACTGGCGCAGCTGTTATGTGTGTCCAAAATGGCGCCTGTTCTATTGTCTTGCTTGCCTTTGTAAGATTAGTGGAGAGAGAGAATTGTGTCTGTACCATCCCTTTTACTTTTTTCTTTCCTCTAGTTAGGCTGGTGTACTTTCCCCCACAGGGCTTCAAGCCTCATTCCCTCTAGGCTCTTCCTGATCCTTTAATCTCCATTAGGATTAAATCCTCATAGGAGGAAAGTTCCAATCATCCTATTATTTTTTAATATTAAATCTTATTTAAACAAGAACGCCTTTTTCCTATGAGTTCATTTGTTTTTCAGAATATAGACTCTATTAGTGATAGAGCAACACAGTTTATTTGTATAATGTCTTAGGAATGATCCAGATATGTGCTCAATTTTTCATTTGACAATTAAATGGTATAATAACCTCCACCTCAGCACTTACTACATTTAACTGAAACTATTTAACCATCTGTCTCCCTCTTCAGACACAGATATGAAGCCAGTCCTATACAAATTTGATTCTCTGTAATCTATATTGCTGATTGGGTATGCCTAGGAAGTATATGATAAACTGAAATATGAAGCTTAAATTTGTATATCTTCATCCTATTAGTCAATTTTCCATGGGCTATAAGTTATACATAATAAAATCTTCACTTATAGAATTTAGTGGGACTTAAATGAAATAGTTTGGAAAATATGAATTACTTTTAAAAACTATAAAACATAATAAGATTTAAGTTTGAGAAAGCATTTATATTAGTATTTACTATCTCTAAAATTGAAGTTTGTCTTCCAGTATTCCATAACTTTTGATTTGGCATTAAGTACTAAGTTTATACTTCTATCCAAGAATTTATGTCATCCATCCTATATATAAAAGACCACAGGACAAGATGGTGGTAATGACCTAGATCCTACATACCAAACCCAAGGTCCTTCTGGCAGGTGGAACTTTGCCCTTGGGTCACCACCACTTTGCTATAATAATTTCTTTTCTAGGCTCTCTTTTCTGAAAAGAGCTAAATACCCAAGATGTTCCCATTGATGATCAACATTAGGTGAAAGTATCTTGGGCTCTCATTCTGAATTTTCCACTGACCTCCTATTATTTTTTGCCACATAGATGAAAGAATCTTTTTCTGTAAGAGTTTGCCTGTCGTTTTTCTCTCCACGAGACATCCCATCCTTTGCTTTCCAAAACTCTGACCGCCCATGGCTAGGAAGAAGCTCTAAGAAGTTCTGGTGACTATTTGTCATATAAGTATTGTGAAGATTTTTTCCTGACTGAAAGTCTACCCACACCCATAGTATGGAGCCCATTCAGTAGATAATGGGCAATTTCAGCTGGTTTATGATGATATAAAGTATCTGGAATCCAGAGACAGAGAAAATTACATAAGAGGCTCTCTTCCTTCTGTATATACATAGCTCTTATTTTTTAAAAAAAGCATTTAAGTTTTAAAGCTTAACATTATTAAAATATGAAGTTATTTTATTAAAATAATATAAATATTTTATAAACATGAATGCAACATATTAAAGCAAATTACTATATTGATATATGGAATATTGAAACAAAAGTAAAATTAAGAGAACTTTGGTTAGAATGGAAGGTTTTCATTTAATGAATACAAATTTCATATGTACAGCTTTTAGGGATATAGTGTTTCTTCTCCACATTCCCGCCCTCCCATCCCCACTCCCATCCCACCTCCTACTCCCTCTCCCATTTCATTTTCCATTAAGATTCATTTTTAATTGACTTTATATACAGAAGACTTACTCTATACTAAGTAGAGATTTCAACTATTTGCACCCACACAGGCATACAAAGTATAAAATACAGTTTGAAGACAAGTTTGACCATTAATTCTCATAGTATACCTCATTAAATACAGAGGTCCAACATGGGGAGCAAGTGCACTGTGACTCCTGTTGTTGATTAAACAACTGACACTCTTATTTATGATGTCAGTGATCACCTCTGGCTCTTGACATTAACTGCTAAGGCTAGGGAAGCCTTTTAGGTCCATAAACTCTGTCGGGTTTTAGACAAGGCCATATGCAAAGTGGAACTTTTCTCCTCCCTTCTTTGATGGCCCCTTCTTTCCACTGGGGTCTCACTCACAGTGATCTTTCATGCAGAACCGTTTTTGCCACCATGTCTTGGCTTTCCATGCCTGAAATGCTCTCATGGTATTTTCATTCAGATCTGAATGCCTTAGGGGCTGATTCTGAGGTCAGAGTGCTATTTAGGGCTTTTGTCATTCTATGAGTCTGCTGTGTGGACTGCTTCTCATGTTGGAACTTTCTCTTCTTTGTAATTCTATCTATTGTTATTACCAAGCACTTGGTCTTTTTTATGTGATCCATTTAACTTATGGTCCTATCTATATGATCAATCCCATACTCAATATGATCACTCTATCACATAAGATGGGATTAGTGCCACCCAGCTAAATGGGATTTGGAGTCCCATGGCAAGATTTTTCCTTCACCCTTAGAGATAAGTCTGTGGGAATGTGTGCTAATCTGTACAGCTCTTCCCTCTCTCATTCCCACGCTTATTTTTAACTGGGATCTATTTTCAATTGACTTAATACATCTATGATTAATTCTATGTTAAGTAAAGAGTTCAACCAATGGTATTAAGTAGAGAAAAAAAAGAATAAAAAAATAAATAAAATGAAATATTAAATTGTTCCTTGACAGGCAAGACAAGAACTGTTCAAGTCATTGCTTCTCGAAGTGTCAATTTCAATTCTACAGGTTTCCTTTTAGGTGTTCTGTAGTTGTCACAGATCAAGAACAAAATATGGTATTTGTCCCTTTGGGACTGGCTTATTTCACTAAGTATGATATTTTCCAGATTCATCCATTTAGCTATAAATGACCAAATTTCATTTTTTAACCTCTGTGCAGTATTCCATAGAGTGCATATCCCATAGTTTCTTTATCCAGTCTTCCGTTGATGGGCATTTAGGTTGATTCCCTGTCTTGGCTATTGTGAATTGAGCTGAAATAAACATGGAGGTACAGATGACACTTTTATTGGCTGATTTCATTTCTTTTGGGTAAATTCCGAGGAGTAGGATGGCTGGGTCATATGATAGGACTAGATTTATATTTTTGAGGTATCTCCAAACTGTCTTCCATAGTGGCTTTACCAGTTTGCATTCCCACTATCAGTGGATTAGTGTACCATTTTCCCTATATCCTTGCCAGCATTTGTTGTTTGTTGATTTCTGTATGAAAGCCACTCTAACTGGGGTGATATGAAACCTCATTGTGGTTTTGATCTACATTTCTCTGACAGCTAGTGATCCTGAGCATTTTTTTCATGTGTCTGTAGGCCATTTGGATTTCCTTTTTTGAGAAATATCTGTTTAAGTCCTTTGCCCACTTCTTGACTGGGTTGTTTGCTTTGCTGTTGTTTTTTGATTGCTTTATATATTCTGGTTATTAATCCTTTATATGATGCACGGTTTGCAAATAATTTCTCCTACTCTGTTGA
The DNA here is from genome assembly GCF_964237555.1 of Oryctolagus cuniculus. Lineage (NCBI taxonomy): Eukaryota > Metazoa > Chordata > Mammalia > Lagomorpha > Leporidae > Oryctolagus > Oryctolagus cuniculus. Next base: position 65,402,032 of record NC_091445.1, on the reverse strand, counting down.
TTGCCTCTTTACTTTAAGCAGGAATCACTTTTTTATCACGCTAGGTAAGATTAGCAAAGAAGGAAATGGCTCAAAGGAAGGTTGGATGGGGCTTATTCACAAATTATCATATATTTATCACACTATATTAATAATAATCTTAGAACAGTTCAAGTGCTTGAACTCATGAATCTCCTCTTGGGAATATATAGATATTTCATATAAGACCATATCTGAATAACAGAAATAGAGACATAAATTTGTCTGACATCTCCCAGAAAAGCAGCCATAAAATGTTCTCACTACAGTGCTATGAACCTATTGGGCCAAGAAGCTTTACTGCAGGCCAAGGTGAAAGAAGCCTTGTTGAGGATAGTGACAAAAGACATCCTTGTCATAAAACATGGTTAGAGATTTTCATTTGTGTCTTTCAATATGTATCTTCATTAGAGAGGATGTAAAAGCAAGGAAAAGAGATAGAAAGTAATTCATGGCTCCAATTTTCTCATCTTCCATTACAAGATTTTAAGGGTTACTAAGATTTATATATTAACCAGAAATTTAAGTATAATAAATAGATTTATTAATACAGCTAATGGACAAAAATGTGCTTTAATATAACTTGGGAGAGTAGGTGGGAAGTTTGTAAGAGACCAAAAGATTATCTTTTTTTTTTTTTTTGACAGGCAGAATGGACAGTGAGAGAGAGAGACAGAGAGAAAAGTCTTCCTTTTGCCATTGGTTCACCCTCCAATGGCCGCTGCTGCTGGCGTTCTGCGGTCGGCACACTGTGCTGATCCAAAGCCAGGAACCAGGTGCTTCTCCTGGTCTCCCATGAGGGTGCAGGGCCCAAGGACTTGGGCCATCCTCCACTGCCCTCCCAGGCCACAGCAGAGTGCTGGACAGGAAGAGGAGCGACCGGGACAGAATTCTGCGCCCCGATCGGGACTAGAACCCGGTGTGCCGGTGCCGCAGGCGGAGGATTAGCGTATTGAACCGCGGCGCCAGCAAGATTATCTTTCAAAGTAAGAAGCCAATGGATGCTAGCTAATCATAAATCAAGGAGTGGAGGTAAAAGTCTATTATTTGTATTAGGATCATAATCCCAGATGAATAGCAATCAGAAATGTTACGAAGGTGATCTCTCTGGGAGTGAGAATTAGGATAGGTGAGAAACTTCCTGTTAATTTAAGAAATCTCGTGGTTTTTTAATCAAGTGCTCAGATGTTTATAGTAAAGTTGTACAACTATATGCAGCTTCGTTCTATGGATACAATATTGCTTCTGATCATCCTTCAACACCTTGACAACATAACAGATTCATAAAAACTGAAATTTTAATTCTGATAGAAGCTCTGTAATTCCCTTAATGAAAAAAACTTATTTTAATTGATATTCATTTGAGCATTCCCATTACCCCAAACCCTAGCCCAAACTAAGCTTTAAAAGTAATTTTTATTTTTATTTATTTTTTTTAAGATTTATTTATTTACTCAAAAGACAGAGTTACACACAAAGAGGAGAGGCAGAGAGAGAAAAAGAGAGAGAGAGGTCTTCTATCCGTTGGTTCACTCCCCAGATGGCCGCATGGGCCTGAGCTGTGCTGATCCGAAGCCAGGAGCCATTAGTTTCTTCCAGGTCTCCCATGAGGGTGCAGGGGCGCAAGGGCTTGGGCCATCTTCCACTGCTTTCTCAGGCCATAGCAGAGAGCTGGATTGGAAGTGGAGCAGCTGGGTCTTGAACTGGTGTCCATATGGGATGCTGGCACAGCAGGCGGTGGCTTTACACGTTACGGCACAACACCGGCCCCAGAAGTAATTTTTATATTTAACAAATCTGCTTGATAAGAAATAGAATCTCATTGTTATTTCAGTATTCATTTCAATTGCCTAGAAGAGATGACTATCTTATTGTGTGTTTTTTGACAATAAGCACTCCATGACTGATTTACTTGTTTTATGTCCTTTCTTGTATTTTAATTGGCTGTTGTACTTAAGTAAACCACGGTATTTCATTATAATTAATACTATTTCAGCATTAACAAGGAAGGGAAAACCATATGACTAAAATAGAAAGTTTTTTATGCATAATGTTCAGTAAAATATAGAATGCTGCAGAAGTATGATTTCCATTTTTCATTTGGATAATATGAAGATCAATGTTAAAATGACATTTCCTTCTTTTTGCCTGTTGTTTATAACCTGAACTTTCTTCTACATAAATTCTTCCTCTTTCATTGTTTTATATTATTTGTCCACGTTTCATCTGCATCTAATTATAGTAACTGTTATATCCAAGCCTCTGGTTAGGGAAAATCTTTTTAATTTACATGTTCCCTTTATTGACTAAATCATCTTTTTTTAATTACATCTGCACTGAGTAATAGATCTTACAAAACAATTTCTTTTGCAACTCCTATTTTAGCACCAACAGACAAACGTATTTAGATTGGAGCTTCCAAATCTGGCTGCTCCTTAGCATTGTTTAAAGAGCATTGTCAATTGTAGATTCCCAGACCCACCTATAAAGATTCAGATGCAAGAAGTACAGAGTAAGCTTAGAAACTACTAAGTCAGTTCAGATTAATATGACAAAAATGCCTTGTGCTGAGCTCCTTAATCAATAGGAATTTACTTCTTACAATTCTAGAGTCTGAACAGCCTAAGATCAAGGTGCTGGCCAGTTCATTTCCGGTGAGGGCCCCTTCCTGACTTGCAGATGAACGCCTTCTTGCTTTGTCCTTTGCTGGTGGGGAGAGAGAATATCTCTTTTGTCTCTTCTTTCTAAGGCAATGACTTCTTTCATGAGGTTTCCACTCTCATGACCTAATAGCTTCTCAAAGTCCCCACTTCCAAATATCATCACCCTGTGAATTAGGGCTTCAACAAATGATTTTTAGTGAGGCATCATCATTCAGTCCACAGCACTCAATTCCTGGACCCCAAATTTCATATTCTACTCCTATGTAAAATAAATTCCTTCATCTTAAAATTCTCCCAAATCTTAGCTTGTCCCCAAACCTACATTGAAGTCTGAAGTTCAAGGTATCACCTAAATATTATCTCAATCAGATATGAGTGAACTCAAGATAAAACACATCCTGAAGCAAAATCTCCCTCCAGCTATGATACTGTGAAGTTGAGTAAGTAGCATGCTTTCAAAATGTAATGGTGGGACAGGCATGGGATAAGCACTTTCATTCTATGAAGAAGAAAGGAGAGAGAAGGAAGAGATTCCTTGTCTCAAGCAAGTCCGAAACCTACTGCACGGAGCAGAAGTTTTGTTTCTGTATCCCCTGATGCTATGGGTCCTTCCTCTGAGGCTGTGCTGGGTAGAGTGCATACCTCCAGGGCTCTGCTGGATTGGAGTCAGTCTCACCCCAAAGGCTCTCTCTGGATAGCCCCACAGTTGGTACCCATACTAATCTATGTTGTTTAACAAGATTTATTTATTTTATTTTATTTGAAAGGCAGAGTTACAGAGAGACAGAGGCAGAGGTAAAGAGGTAAAGAGAGAGAGACAGAGAGAAAGAGAGAGAGAGGTCTTCCATACAATGGTTCACTCTCCAGAGAGCCGCAATGGCCAGAGCTGTACCCATCTGAAGCCAGGAGCCAGGAGTTTTTTTTCTGGGTCTCTCATGCGGGTGCAAGAGCCCAAGGACTTGGGCCATCTTCCACTGCTTCCCAGGCCATATTAGAGAGCTGGATAGGAAGTGGAGCAGCCAGGACTCGAATTGGTACCCATGTGGGTTGCCGGCATTACAGAACAGGCTTTAACCACTGTGTCACCAATTTCCAGTTTTATCCCTACAAGTTCATAAAACACTGGAAAACAACCACAATTCAGACATGTTCTTTTCCTTTCTATGGCAATTATTGCCCTTTTCTACACTGTCCAACAATGTGTTTTTCAATTTTATTGGAGATCTTATCAGAATGGATTTTACCATGCATATTTATTTCCTTTTTTATTATTATTCATTTATTTGAAAGTCAGAGTTACATAGAGAGAAGGAGAGGCAGAGAGAGAGTTCTTCCATCCGCTGGTTCACTCCCAAGATATTGTAACAGCTGGAGCTGTGCCAATCTGAAGCCAAGAGCCAGGAGCTTCTTCCTGGTCTCCCATGTGGGTACAAGGGCCCAAAGACTTGAGCCATCTTCCACTTCTTTCCCAGGCCATAGCAGAGAGCTGGATCAGAAATGGAGCAGCCAGGACGTGAACTGGCACCCATATGAGATGCCTGGACTGCAGAATGTGGCTTTACCTGCTACGCCACAGCACCGGTCCCTACCATGCATATTTCTAACAACATTCTGTACTTGATTTATTGTGTATTCTCTAAGAAGACAGAAAAATTCTCCACAGTGCTTCATTATTTAAATCTTCTGGACTCTCACTGGAATCACATTTAAAACTTTCTTCATGGCAAAAATCAGTTTTTTATTCCATATATATATCAAAATGTTTTCCAGTCTATTGATTACCCAATTCCAAAGCTGCTTTCTCACTTGCAGGTAGCAGTACTCCACCTCTCTCACAGATACTTATTTCTGTCTTTTTTCTCTCCAGAAATGCATTGCTAACAGGACACACACACACACACACACACACACACACGAGTGTGCACGCACACACACATTATGTAATTCAGAATTGGCTCACAGGATTATACAGTCTGAAAAATCCCATAATCTGCCATCAGCCACCTCGAAACCCAGAAAACTTCTTGGAATAGTATTGAGAACTGGAAAATTACTGGTTTAAGTTAAATCCAACACAAGAAAAGACTGATGTCCCATCTCAAACAAGCAGACAGAATGAATTCCTCCTTTGACTTTTTTGTGCTGTTCAGGATCTGAGTAGGTTGGATGATCTCTACCCACATCAGAAAGGGCAGTCCGCTTTACTCAGTTCCCCAATTCAAATGATAATTTCATCTGGGAAGATCCTCACAGAGGTACTCAGAAATAATGTTCAATTTGAATCCCTCATTCTCCAGTCAAGTTGACACAAACAATTAACCATCAGAGATTATCTGAAGAAAATAATTTATCAATGTGTTGCAATGATTGTAATATATTAGGATGTTTACCTCATGATATTCAACTTCCTCTTCAACAGTGACTTCATCATCTTTATTTTGGAAGTTGGTCAACTTTTCAAGTTAGTTGATATTTTTTATACCAGCAGATGCTGAAATGTACAAAATATTCCAGAGAACTATAATTTTTCAGAGCATATTTTTTTTATTGATTCTCTCATAAAAATAAACATTACTGTCCTGAGATAAAGTGAAACTTTGGAGATGGGCTTCACAAGGGTGGGTGTGAAAGGAATCAGTACCTTTCTACTTGTCTGTTTCCAGGAAGTTGAGTTTACTATTAGTTCAGATTGTTCACCTGGGAATTAAGGATGGTAGACCTCATCCTCCCATATATTGGCTTCCCAAACCTTTTAATACCCAGAGCTTTAGTTATGAGACACACTTCCCCAGTGGTTGTCTCCAGTGGTTTCTTGACAGTTTCTTGAATGTGCATATGTTATCACAAACTTCCCTGTGTTATTCTTGGAAATAACTAACTTTGTTCTCCATTTTGTTCTCCTCAACATAGTGCCTCTGTAGAGGAACAGTCGCACTGTCATCATTATGCTTTTTATTCCTAAAGCTCTGACATTAGTGCTCCACTGGTGACTTGCTGAGATGTGTAGTGTTGTAGATAGGGAAGTTCTTAGAAGATGGCACATTTTCCATAAAATCGTTGTCTTAACTTGTCTAGCATGACACCTGGGTCTTGGGAATAATCAATGTTTGCTGAATTAAACTGAAATTAACTCTACTAGAAAACACATTCCACAGCTTTTAACTTAAAATGATATAGTTAATAAGTGGTATAATTATTGTGAAATTGATTTGAAAACAATTGACTTACATGTGTATGGAAGATTTTTAAACATTGTTATTATTCAGTCAGACACATTTAATTATACATCTTCCAGATTTTCCTTGGAATTACATTTTCCTTTTTAAAAAGCATAATAATAATAATAATAATAATAAATTTTGGTTATTTTTCATACTTCTTTATATTCTTTTCACAGTAAAAACAAAGTGTTAATCCATAGCATATTCCTTAGGAGTGTATGTCTAGTGAGAACCCCAAAATTGTTAAATATCACTCAGATTCCATGTAGAATATACATGGTAATTCTGAAAAGATATAATTAAAAAGTAATATTTTTCAAAAATATTTTATCTGCATTCAAATGACTGACATTTAAATCAAGAAACAGCAATAAACAGAATATAATCCTAATTATTTATGAAACAAAGGGCACATGTTGAAACAATAACTCTTTGAAAGTGGAGATTGACCATTTCAAAACAAGCTAGAGACCTTCAAATACTTCATATGAATTTGCCTTATCCTTTAATGATTTTCCACAAATATTTTTGAAGTTTCTTCTATCTGCCTCATGGTAAAATTTTGTGGAAGTTAATAGGAATGAGATTTAAATCATTTTGGTTATCATATTTGTCAATCAGAATGTATGGACACTGTTTCAGTATCTATCTCCTCTGTGGAACTCATTATGTGTTAACATAAAACACGGTTAACTAAATGGCCAACAGAGGCATGAAAAAATACTCAGGCTCACTAGCCATCAGGGAAATGCAGATCAAAACCACAATGAGGTTTCATCCCACCCCAGTTAGAGTGGTTTTCATACAGAAATCAACAAACAACAAATGCTGGCAAAGATGTGGGGGAAATGGTACACTAATCCACTGATTGTGGGAAGGTAAACTGGTAAAGCCACTATGGAAGACAGTATGGAGATACCTCAGAAATTTGAATATAGACCTACCACATGACCTGGCCATCTCACTCCTTGAAGTTTACCCAAAGGAAATAAAATCAGCAAATAAAAGAATTATCTACACCCCCGTGTTTATTGCAGTTCAATTCACAATAGCTAAGACATGGAATCAGCCCAAATGCCTGTCAATTGAAGACTGGATACAGAAGTTATGGGATATGTACACTATGGAATACTACACAGTAGTAAAAAAAATGAAATCCGGTCATGTGCAACAAAATGGATGAATCTAGAAAACATACTTAGTGAAATAAGCCAGTCCCAAGGGGCAAACATTGTATGTTCTCCCTGATCTGTGACAACTGATAGAACACTTAAAAGGAAATCTGTAGAATTGAAATTGACACTTTGAGAAGCAATGACTTGAACAGCTCTTGTCTTGACTGTCAAGGAACAGGTTTTTTTTTTTTTTTTTTTTTTGGAACAGTTTTCATTTTCCATACTATTTGTTGAACCCTTCCCTGAATATAGATTTAATCATATGTGTATAAAGTCAATAGAAATTGATCTCAGTAAAAAAATAAGAGTGGGATAAGAGAGGTAGGAGGAAGTTTGAAACTGTAAAGCTGTATAGTTCTGCATACATTCCTATAGACTTACTTCTAAGGGTACAGTTTAAAAACTTGCCATGGGACCCCACCCAGCTGGGTAGTAAAAATACTATCTTAATTGTTAAAGTGACCATATTAAGTGTTAAAGTGATCATGTAGATAGGAGTAAGTGTTAAAGGGATCATATAAATAAAATCAAGTGTCTGGTAATAATAATGGAATTAAAGAGGAGAGAATGTTCCAACATGGGAAGCAGTCCACACAGCAGACTCATAGAATGACAATCACTTTAAATAGCATTCTGACCTTAGGATCAGCCCTTAAGGCATTCAGATCTGGCTGAAAAGCCCACGAGAGTATTTCAGGCATGGAAAGTCAAGACAGTGTGGCCAAAAAAATGTCCTCCATGAAGGATCTCTGAGAGTGAGACCCCGGTGGAAGGAAGTAGCCATCAAAGAATGATGTGCTTTTCTCTGGAGGGAGGAGAGAACTTCCACTTTGCTTATGGCCTTGTCTAAATACTGATAGAGGTTTTGGATTCAAAGATTTCCATAGCCTTGGCAACTCTGGTAAAGAACCCCCTGTGATCACAGATGTCATACATAAGAATGTTAATTGTTAAATTACTTTCCATGCAGGACTTCTGTCCTCAATGAATTGTATTATGAGAATTAACTGTAAAACTTGTTTTCAGTTTGTGGCTGAGTTTGTGTGTCACTGCAAATTTTTGAAATCTTTACTTGGTATAGAATAAGTTTCTGTGTACAAAGTAATTGAAAATGAATCTTAGTGAAGAATGGGACTGGGAATGAGTGATGGAGGAGGAGGAGGGTGGTAGTGTGAGTGCGAGGGCAGGTACAGTGGGAAGAATAACTATATTCCTAAAGTTGTACTTATAAAATGCATGAAGTTTATAATCCTTAAATAAAAGGTTTCTTTGGGGAAAATAACTTTATTAAAAGCAATTTAATAAAGAATAAGCAAGTGGAGTAATGAAAAAAACAACCAGGGTTAACTCCCTGATTACCTAAATTTGTATTTATTATAATATCTATAATTGCCAATTCTATAACGTTGAAAAAAGTTATATCCTTGTTAGACTCTTCAGAAATGATGATAGTGATTACCAAAGACTTGATTATGACATGGTGAATGTGATTACTTATAGTCAAATAACAGCTGGAATGGCAATATGGTACCAACAGTTTGTGTGATTAGGTTTTAATAGGTCTGACAATTTGAAAGGAATTATTTGAAGTGTATCTGTCTACAATTTGTGGCATGTCCTGACAATTACATGGCATCATGTTTGCTAAAAACTCAAGATAAATATAACATTTTTATTATACAAAGGGAGGTGATCTTTGATATTAGGGCTGGGGAAAAGATGGATTAGTGAGCAGTCACTCCCCTTCCCTTGGGCTTTAACCTGAGAAATTACATTTCCAATAAAGGAAGGTCTTGGACTATTTTAATATTTTTGCAACTCAGATATTTTTACTTGGGATATTTAAATTTAAACTTGTACTTTTATTAAAGATTTAACATTGTATTTTAGAGGTTGTTACTTTCCATGAATTGATATCTGGAAAAGTTAATAAGACAAATTAGATAATTTATGTGATTACTTGGTGATTATTCTTGGGTTGTTCTGCTTATGTCATTTTAAATAATTTATAAGTGGTTTAAATCCTGGTGACTCCTGGGAACAGTTTTTTTATGTCAAACAGCACAAACTATTTTATGAAAATGTTTTACAGCCCCCACTGTCACCCAGAACATACACATTTCATGTTTTTAGAATCACACATAGTTTGATTCCTTTTGGATCAAAAATTGCCAGATTTGGTTATAGTGTATCTAATATTCATAACTCTAAATCTGTAGGAGCAGATGCTGGTTCTATGCATTCTTCCAATTAAATGTTTATAAGGGCTTGCAAAATTATATCTTAAGTATCTTTTTTAATGACATTGCTTTTCATTTTTCAGTCTCATTTCTTCTTTAAATGTCAAAATATCTACACTCTGAGTAGAACTTCACAAATATTCGGAAAAGTGCATAAACTCTTTCCCTTAGAAATTACCCATCTTAGAAATCATAGATAATTTAAATTTAACTAGTCCTAATTCAACTAGGATTTCTTTAAACCAATACCTGTGTCAATAAATTTCATTCATTTAAACATTTCTCCTTTTGTTTTGCCTTATTCTAAAAGATATTTATGCAAATTCATACAAATAAGGCACAAGGGGGAGGAGGGAATAAAAGGTAGGCTAAGAAATTTGGGGAATGAAGGTGAGAAAAATAGGATGAAACCAAGGGCACGATTAATAGACCAAACATATGTTGCCAGGTCATTATCTCTTTTCTTGTGATAGGTAATAGACTGTGAGATTTCTGGCCAGACCACGAAACATAAAATCCTGGTTGGTTAACTACCGCAAAGTATCCACAAAATTGAGGACAAAATACTCAGAAGAATAAAACAATTTTTGGTGCTGAATCTCAATAAATATATATGCTTCTGTGGCATGTTCTCAGAAAGAGAATAGAGTCCAATGTGTTAAACCGCATTTTCTGTGACACTGTTTTAGTAACTACATACTTGTGTTTCCTGAAATTGTTTCTTACTCAGTCCTTCAAAATAGATTACAAACATCACATCACAGAAAAATTCAAGAAAAGGAAAAGAAAAAGTTAAATGAACAAATGTACAGAATGGTAAAACAACATGGTTCAGATGCACAATTGTTGTTTTTCTCATATTATGGCTTGATTACTGAAAAGAATAGTGTAGGATAAATTTCTCAGAGTTACCAGCTGGCCTCAAACTGTCTTGTGGTACATTATGCATGATTATAAATATAATTAAATGCAATAATAAGTAGGAAAGTAGAGCAACCATTTTAAATTATCTGTTTGTTTTGGAGTATACAAAACAACAAGGATATATAAAGTAAGACAATGAGTTTTCTTCACTTTCCATAGTTAGCTCTCAACCATTTGGGGTCTATTTTTACAGAACGTTTTCTGAAAGCATAAAATACTTATCTCTGTAATTTTTAAAATTTTATTTACTTGAAAGGCAAAATGACAGAGACAGAGGGAGACAGAAATCTTCCATCTGCTGGTTAAATCCCCAAATGTCCCTAACAGCTAGAACAGTCCAGGTCAGCCATGCAGGTGACAGGAACCCACATACTTGTGTCATCATCTGCTGTCTCCCAGGATGTGCGCTAGCAGGAAGCTGGATCAGAATCCGAGCCAAAACTAAAACCTGTCACTCTGACTTGAGGTGTGAATACCTCAAGTGATGGCTTAACCTGTTACAGCACAACATCTGCCCCTGTACTTAATTTTTAACAGTATGGAATAATAATATAGATTTTTGTTTTGCAATTTCTTCTTAAAAACTTAATATACTCTAGAGCTCTGTGCCAACCTGGCCTTTCCTAAAGATTTGTAATTTTTAGGTGTGAGACCTAGCAAGGTATTACTCTATATTTCATTTAACCTTTTAATGATTAAATGAGAATAACAATATTTAATTTAAATGGATGTTGTGAAGATTAAATTAGCTAATTTATAGGAGACTTTTATAACCATGCCTGGCAGTATAGGCCACTCAACTATATTATTGTAGAACACATTAAAAATTGTGGAAAATAATATGAAGTATTAACTTCACTTATAAGACAAAAATTTTGAGATCCATGGTTAGTGTTTTTTCATTGTATGCATTTTCCACAAGTTTTTGAGGACCTCTCTACTTACAGATTTCAAAATTATTTGCCACAAAAGAATATTCTCTTTCAATTCCATGAACTTTTTGAAGTACCCTCATATGATCTGTTGTTTTCATTGACTGCATTGTGGAGATATACTATAATTTATGTTTCATGGGAAAAGCTTTATATTGTTGAGCAATGTTAATTTTTAAAACATTTATAATCTTAACCATTTTAATCTTTTTTTCCTTTTAGATATTTTGAGATAACATTTTTATTTACATTATAATCAAATACTTAATGGCTCCACTAAATAAAAATTTCAACAAATAAAAAGTAAAGACCATAGTCCAGCAAGAGCTATAAACAAAAATTAAATGAAAATATGTTCAACTTCACTTACATAAAGTGATTTTTATTTAATAATTTTTGTTTATATAAGATGAACAAATTTCATGTACTTCATATATATAGATTTAGAAGTGTAGTAGTACTTCCCTCCTTCTTCCTTTCTTATTGTTTCTTTTAATTTTTTTTCCTTTTTTTTTTTTTTTTTTTGACAGGCAGAGTGTATAGTGAGAGACAGAGAGACAGAGAGAGAGAAAGGTCTTCCTTTTGCCGTTGGTTCACCCTCCAATGGCCGCCACAGCTGGCACGCTGCAGCGGGCGCACCGCACTGATCCGAAGGCAGGAGCCAGATACTTATCCTGGTCTCCCATGGGGTGCAGGGCCCAAGCACTTGGGCCATCCTCCACTGCCTTCCTGGGCCACAGAAGAGAGCTGGCCTGGAAGAGGGGCAACTGGGACAGAATCCGGCTCCCCGACTGGGACTAGAACCCGGTGTGCCGGCGCCGCTAGGTGGAGGATTAGCCTATTGAGCCGCGGCGCCGGCTTGTTTCTTTTAATTTTTAAAGTGACATACTTTCAGTTTATTTTGTAATCATAAGCTTAACCTTCCACTAAGTAAAGTGCTCAACAAATAGTAAGAAAGAAAACAAAAAACAAAAAACATTGTTCATCAACAGTAGAAACAAGGACTGTAAACAATGATAGTCACAAAATCATTAAAATTATAGTAGTGTATAATTCCTACCAATTCCTTTGACAAAGATTTGGCATAGTTTGACAAAACACTGTATTTGCAGCAAAACTGATACGCAAAGACATTTATTCCTTTTCTTTCTTTCTTTTTTAATGTTAGATCACACTAAAAAGGAGAAGATGTCATATTTGTCTTTCTGTGTCTGGCTTATTTCACTCAACATGATGTCTTCCAGTTCCAATCACTTTTCTGTAAATGATAGAATTTCATTTTTTATGGCTGAATAATATTCCATTATATGTGTGTATCACATTTTCTTTATGCATTCATCTAATGATCGACACCTTGATTGATTCCATAGTTTGGCTACTTGTGAACAGTGCTGCTATAAACGTGGTAGAGCAGAGTGCTACTGTAAACATGGTGGGGCAGGCCTCACTTTTTAAAAGATTAATTTATTTGAAAGGCAGAATGACAGAGAAAGAGAGAGAGATGATTCATGTGATGTTTCATTCTCCAATTAACTGCAAAAGCTAGGGAAGGGCCATGTCAAAGCTAGGAGTCAGGAATTCCATCCAGGTCTCTCATGTGAGTGGGAGTGGCCCAAGTACTTGAACCATTTTCTGAAGCCTTCCCTGGTACATTAACAGGTAGCTGGATCAGAAGTGAAACAGCCTGGACTTGAACTGACACTCCAGCATAGCTGCTAGACTTGCATCACAATGGCTTAACCCACTGCACCACAAGACCTGTCCCAACCCACTTGTAAATTTTCAAATTAACTGCATGCTAAGAAGTGTACAGTAGATTTCTAGAACTTATTTCTCTTGCACAACTAAAACTTTATGCAGTAAAAAAGCAGCTTCTCCCCTCACTAGAAGTCACCGTTCTCTTCTCTAGTTCTGTGAGCATGACTGTTTTCCATACCTCACACACACGGAATTACGCAGTACCTGTCCTTTTGTGCCTGAGATATTAGCGTAATATCCTCCTCATCTATCTATGCTATAGTATGGCAGGACTTCCTTCTTTATTAAGGCTGAATAATATCCATCAGATATCAAAATAATTTAAGCTGAATTTTGAACTGGAATATCCAGTTAATACATGTCCAACATTTGAGGAAGTAACGGCTGATTTGAAGGCATTGGGGAACAAATTTGAGAGCGAGAGTTGCAGCATCCCCAAGAGTTGGAACAGAAAGGTCTTGCTAGAGGGATTCTCCACATCTTCAACTTCAGACCCCTATTTCCCAGCTAACTCTCTGGGAAAGGGGTATTCTTTCCCTTGAAATCCTCCTCCAACAGATGCTATGGTTTTAATTTTAGCACCTAGATAAAATTTATGAAAACAGCCATTGGGCCCACAAAGACCAGAGAAAAGTACACAATTAAATGAAAATTTGCAGCTTAATTGGAAGCAGTTATGGATCCTCCCTTTACTAATGAACAATGAGACAAAATATTATTAGTGCATAGTACGGATGGGAATAGAATCTAGTTTAAGGCAGTAAGGAATTCTCATTCCCTACCTGTAGTTCAGGCATGCTAATATGGCTTTACAAGAAACTAGAGCAAACTGATTTCAGGCTGAATATACTTGCATTGGGCATTGACCTTACATTCTCTGACGTCGGGGAAAGAAAAAAAAAAAAAACAGTGAAAAAGATATACTGACTTGGCTGTGGTGCGCTGCCACAAGCTTTCTCTTCAGCCCCCTCTCACATTACTCCAAGCTAACTAGCCAAATTTGTAAGCCACAAATGCCAATAATTACTACTTACTAAGCCCTAATTATGTACCAGCCATTTGCTAGGGATTTTACACCTTCTTGCTAATATTCTCGTTGAATTGAATACTGTTTCTGCCCCCCACCCCCATTAACATCTACCCAGAACTTCAGCTTGTGACTTTATTTGGAAATAAGGCCCTTGAAGATGTATTTTTTAAAGATTTATTTATTTGGAAGAGTTACAGAGAGAGAGAAAGAGAGAGATAGAGAGAGAGGTCTTTGGTCTGCTGGTTCACTCCTAAATGTCTGCAAATGGCTGGAGCTGAACCAGTCTGAAGCCAGGAACCAAGAGCTTCTTTTGGATCTCCCACGTGGGTGCAGTGGCCCAAGTCTGCTGCTTTCCCAGGTGCATTAGCAGGGAGCTGAATGGGAAGTGGAATAGCCGGGACTCAAACCAGCTCCAAAATGGGACGCTGGCACTGCAGGTCAGGGCTTAACTTCCTGTGCCACAGCGATGGCCCCCTGAAGATGTATTTAAGTTAAGATGAAATCATACTGGATTAGGGTGGGCCCTAGTTCAGTAACTGGTATCCTAATTTTAAGAGCAAACGGGGAAACAGACTAATACTGGCTTACAAGATGAATGCCTTGTAATGACAAGGGCAGATATTGGAGCAATGATCACTATAAACCAAGGCTCATCAAGGATTGCCAACAGCCGCTGCAAGCTAGGAGTGAGGCATGGGATGGTTTAACCTTCAGAACCTCCAGGAGGAACTAACACTTTATTTAGGATTTCAGCCTCTGGAACTGTGAGGGAAAAATGTTTTCTTAAGTACTTGATTTGTGGTAACTTGTTATATCTGCCCCAGAAAATTAATGCAGTTCACATTAACCCTTCAAGGTAGATGCCAGTGTCTCTTTTGAATAAGTTTTAGGATACAAATGGATTTTAAAGCCTGTGCTTACTCTACCTGTCTTCTAGACAAATTTGTTTACTAGTAGGGTAAAATCACTAAGTGAGACAATGAAAAACATTGTCCAAAAAGGTTGTTAACTGACCACACACAGCTTCTCATTCTGATCCTGAGAGTTCCCTCTCCTTCAAGATGGTCATTGTTTCTTTGCCAAAACCTCTGACCTGGGGGATAGCCAACTAGAGATGATTTTGGTAATTCCCAGGGCACATGGGGCCTCTGTACTTGAAGAGTCTGTTGATACTGGAAGATTGGGCAGTGGAGTAGTCGATCTATACATTCTGGAACAAACGCTTAGAATAATGTGCTCCAGGCTACAAGGAACTGAATGGAAATTCAGCATTGCAAGTTCTGCTATTGCCAAGGAATCTGAGGACCAACATGAGCAGAGACAGTTAGGAATCCTCAATGTCAAAACCAAAATAAATGAGTCAACATGGACGTGGGCATGGCAGAAGAGGAGGGACCAGTACTGGAGGTTTGACTTGGTCAAAGGTGCAGAATGAAGCAAAGTCATTCAGGCACGAATCGTAGGAAGCAGCCAGTCTGGAAGGAAGTGATTCGTGAGCACCGTATAGCCTGGAGGATATAGATTCGTGCCAAACTCGAGGCTGAAGACAGCTAGTAAGCAAGGCAGTCAGGCTAGGAGAGTTGGTACAGATAACAAACATAAACTAAAACGGATGTAACGTATGCCAGAGGGCAAGAGGAGGTGAAGTATCAGAATTGCAAAGTAAATCATGGGAACAAACAAGACATTATTTTTTAAAATCAACTTTGCCAATTTGTGAGTTTCTGGTAGCAACTAAGTAGCTGTATTTTTTTTGTTTAAGAGGTATCTGCTGGCTGGCACTGCGGCTCAATAGGCTAATCCTCCGCCTGCAGCACAGCACCCCGGGGTTCTAGTTCCAGTCAGGGCGCCGGATTCTGTCCTGGTTGCCCCTCTTCCAGTCCAGCTCTCTACTGTGGCCAGGGAGTGCAGTGGAGGATGGCCCACTTATATACTTAACTTAAATACTTAATTAACTTAATATTTAAGTTAAATACTTAACATAAATACAGGGCTTGGGCCCTGTACCTGCATGGGAGACCAGGAGAAGCACCTGGCCCTTGGCTTCGGATCAGCGCGGTGCGCCAGCCCATGCACACCGGCCACAGCGGCCACTGTGGGGGGTGAACCAACAGAAAAAGGAAGGTCTCTCTCTCTCACTGTCCACTCTGCTTGTCAAAAAAAGAAAAAAGAAGGCCAGCACCGCAGCTCACTAGGCTAATCCTCCGCCTGTGGTGCCAGCACACCGGGTTCTAGTCCTGGTTGGGGCGCCGGATTCTGTCCCGGTTGCCCCTCTTCCAGGCCAGCTCTCTGCTGTGGCCCGGGAGTGCAGTGGAGGATGATCCAAGTGCTTGGGCCCTGCATCCGCATGGGAGACCAGGAGAAGCACCTGGCTCCTGGCTTCGGATCAGCGCGATGCGCCAGCTGCGGCGGCCATTGGAGGGTGGACCAACGGCAAAAAGGAAGACCTTTCTCTCTGTCTCTCTCTCTCACTGTCCACTCTGCCGGTCAAAAAAAATAAATAAATAAAAAAATAAAGAGGTATCTGCCAATGTCAAAAAGCCTGCTCTCAGTCCTTCCCCCAACTCCAATAGAGAAATTTTGTTCCAATAATGTGGCACTTCCATTATACAGACAATTTATGTATGGCTTAGCTTGTTACCTAAAAGTATGTTCCTCTTGGTTTTAATAGACATTTTTGAGTACCTACTATGACCCAGACAGTTTGCAGCATATTGTAGGCATTATGTTGTCATTTCTTTTTAATTCATAAAATCATGACAAGTTTAAGCCTGAGAAGCTAAGTAATTTGTTCATGGTCCCACAGTGAGAACTGGACATTAAATTTCATTAATCAGTGTCGTTGTTGCGGCGAAGTAGGTTGTGGGGAGCAATCCGGACTGGACTAAGTTACTGGAATTAAGACCTATTCTATGCATCTGCTCTCCCACAATATGGCGCTGGGAGAGAAGTAAACAGCTTCTGCACAGCTGCCTCCAGTTCAACCAATAAACTGTAGGACTTGCTCCTGATTGGAGGAGAGCAGCGCACTCGGCGTGTGGGCAGCCGAGTTGGGATTGGCAGAGGAGGACTATAAAGGAGGAGAGAGACGGCATGCACCAAGGAACATCTAAGGGGAACATCTAGCTGAAGGAACACCTGTGCAGCCCCCGAGAAAGCCGGCCGGCGGTGTGCCGCTCCCCTGCGGAAGTGGGGAATGCGGCCAGGGGGAACTGCCCTTCCACGGAGGTGGAAGGGATAGTAGCCAACCCGGGAGGAACCAGCAGCAAACCCGGGGAGGGCCGAGCAGACGAAAGAACAGCGCAGGGTCCTGTGTCGTTCCTCCACGAAGAGGGGGAGCGACATAGGTTAAGCCTCTACCTGCAGTGCCGGCATCCCATGTGGGTGCTGGATTGAGTCCTGGCTGCTTCTTTTCTGATCCAGCTCTCTGCTACGGCCTGGGAAAGCAGTAGACAATGGCCCAGTGCTTGGGCCCCTGCACCCACATAGCAGACCTGAAAGAAGCTCCTGGCTCCTGGCTGCGTCCTGGACCAGCTCTAGCCTTTGAAGCCATTGGGGAGTGAACCAGCCTCTCTGTCTTTCCTTCTCTCTGTAACTCTGCCTCTCAAGTAAATAAATAAATCTTTAAAATAAAAAAAACCCTCCATTAATCACATTTCACTATCATTTTTCATTGCTATAGGTGATGTTCCTCTCCCATCTTCCGTACTGTATTTATAGTCCATATGGCAATGGCATGTTAAATGTGATTGGGATTGATTTATACTGTCATATAGTTGTATAATGCTTCTTAGAGCAAGATCTTACTGGCTGTGACTATTGGCAGTGATGAAAAACTATCTTTTAGATGGGCTCATAGTAAAAAAGAAAAGAAGCAGAATCACGGATATAGGGAATCATTTTTTGCAAACTAGTTGTCTGGCATTGAAACTGTGATGGGAGAGTTGTTTGCCTGGAGTCTCATACCCTTACACAAGCATAGGGATTTGTGGCGTGGTGTGAATTCCATAAAGCAGGTAACCTAAAACTCTTTAGGCAGGGGATGTCACAGAGAAAATGAAAGGGAACACCCACTATGAGCACCCACTATCTTTCTAATTTCCTTTACCTCCTCAGGATATATTCCCACCACAGGAACAGTGAGGGATGTTGAAGGGCCAACATGTTTGGCTTCTTACCAGTGACATAAAGCTTAAACAGATTACTCTTGTTTTGAGCCTCGTTGTTTTCGTATGTGAAACAAGATAACAGCTACCTTTCCAGGTAAATGAGAGTATTGTTGTCCTCTTATCCTGATGACATTTTAGCCCAAAATATGTATATTTCTTTTCAACTTGAGTTCTCAGTGTCAGAAATGAGGATTACCTTCTGTTTTTTCAAAATATCCTTAGCAAGTACCTTAAGAACACTTCTCACATTATTTTATGAAAAGATAAAATATGTGTATGACAGTTAATTTGCATGTGGTCTTTTAACATATATTTGATGCACTAATTTATACACTTGAACCTGGGTAAGCAGGCTTCAAAAGCTCAGCACTACTTTGTTCCAAGAGCTGTGGAGTAAACCTGAATTTCTTAGGTAGTGGTTGTAGACAAGGCAAGAGGAAAGGCATTTTTCTCTTCCTGGATTTCCAGTCCAGGAACCTCATTAATTTAGAATGTAGTGCTCTTAGGGGAATGAGGGACCCATGAATAAAATTCAGGTGCAGTCCATTGAGAAGGTGACTCATATATTACTGGCAACTTTAGTTTTGCAGCTCACCTTAGTTTAAATATCAGGGATTTGGTGTTCCATGTATTAGAAAGTAATGAGAAAGATATGAGCCATTCATAAGTATGTCAGTAGTTATAACTACTCATCTATTAAAAGATCTATTCATGTTTATATTCTACCAGTTTATTCAGCAACATATTTTTATTAGACTCCATGACAAAGGTAAACATGAAAACACAATCCTGCTCTAAATTCATGATAATAGATTTCTTGGTTTCATTTGGCTTAAAGTGCCTGTTATTTTATCATTTGACACGGTGGAATATCCAAAAATGTAGTTCTGGAGGCTGACTAATCTTTCTGACTGTTCAGACTGGTAAAACAGTGCTCTTTTAATAATCCTCTAGCTCACTGGTATCTGATCTGAGTGTTTCCCTCTCCTCCTTCCCCTCTCTTTCTCCCCCCTCCCTCTCTCTCTTTTCTCCTCTCTCTCTCTCTCTCTCTCACACACACACCACACACACACACACACACACTTCTAATTTCTTAAAACTCTGGTTCTTAGCGTCTCTTTTTGATTTGTTGTCGTCCTTGAAAAGACAATTAATTACAAACCTCTGCTTCCCACATCTGTGGGACTTTTTCCTGTTTTCTCGGTGTGTTCATTATTCCTTGTCTGCCAGTTTCTCTTCACCTACAAACTGGTTCAAGCTTTTCACTTTTTAAGGAAGAAGAACTTTATCCTGAAACAACTCCTCTTCACATTGTATCCTTTTCCTTTTATTCAGTATGGTGGTTTGTAAAACTTGTTCATTCTCCCTACTCCATCTGGCTGGCCTTCAAACAGCATCTCCCTCAGCCTGGATTTCATGCCCAGTGCATTCCTGAACATGTTTCCACAAAGATCAGCTCTGAGCTCTGGGAATCATCGAGCTAATCTTTAACATGTATACCTGTCTGAGGAATTTGATATGGTTAGCATATTCCTTGTGACATACTTTCTTAGCCTCCATTTAGTCCCTCTTTCTCCAACCTTTACCCAAAGCTTTATCAAGGTTTTCCAAGTCTACTTTATTTCTTTGCCAACTTTTACCTTTTTACTTGAATTATCTATTCAAGTACCATCCATACAAATAAATTAAATATATGCATCTTTATTATTTAGTTTAAGGGTTGGTTAGCTTAGCACTTAAGATGCCTGCATGCCACATAGAGTGCTTGGGTTTAATTCCCAGTTCTGGCTCCTTTTTCCAACTTCCTGCTAATGTAGACCCAGGGAGGTGGTGAGTCAGCTAATTGACTTCCTGCCACCCACATGAGAGACCTGGATTTCAGTCCTGGCCCTTGCTCCAGACTGACCTATCCTTGGCCATTATGGAC
This sequence comes from Oryctolagus cuniculus, assembly GCF_964237555.1. NCBI lineage: Eukaryota > Metazoa > Chordata > Mammalia > Lagomorpha > Leporidae > Oryctolagus > Oryctolagus cuniculus. The sequence continues at coordinate 65,381,975 of NC_091445.1, read as the reverse complement.
ATTTGAGGAGTGAAGTACAGGATGGAAAAAAAATCTTTTGTCCGTTTTTTTCTCTGTCTCCCTGTGTCTAAATTTTTTTTAAATGTGGCTTTAAGTTGGATTCTTCTATGCTGTAGGTATTCTTCGACAGCTGGACCCAGCTTTTTGTTTTACTGGTGTTTCAAGGTTGTAAAATCTTACTCTTAAGTGCCTCCCCTCACACCAGATGTGATTTTCTGACTTCTGTTAAAGTGTTCTTTTTCTAGACTGGACAAGCTAAAAATCTTAGATTAATTTCTGATTCAGGAAACTCTGATGCCTTGTGTTTAATCAGTTGCTGAGCTTCATTATACCTGTCATAAGAGATGGCCATTCCAAGTGGCCTAGGAAAGTGTTTAATTAAAGAGAAGCCAGGACAATCAATTTTCCAAATAATTAGATTCATTATGACCTGTGTTGCTAGAAGACACTCAGGGTTCAATTCAAGTGCATTGTGTTGGCAGCATTCATTATTATCACTTAGGTGTCTGAATCCTATATTATTAGAAAGGCTAATGAAGGGATGAAACTAACAGCACCAAGATTTTCTGAAGAATTGGTCTGGCAGGAAGCAGGCTATAGAAGCAAGGCCCCAACTGCCTAGGTTGGATTACTGAACCAAGAAACCAGTCTTATCAGGATACTGAAGTTGGCATCAGGGACTCAGGAAGATGCGTAATCAGGCAGGCTGGCAACGGGAAACAGCTGGGGTGGATACAGATAGACACTTATGTCCGAAGGAAAAATCTGTCCCAGGAGTAGACAATTTCCAACCTGTATACCAGTAGGAGGATGAGATATTTAGCTTATGGCCATGTTCTCATTGGGTTTGACCCTAGGAAAGTCACGTCAGCAAGGAGCAGATCTTTAGTTTCTGCAAGGCAAAGGCAGCCAGCATTAGAACTATTTCTGCAAGTCAGTTAGATTGGTGCTCTTTAAAACAAGACTATTTACTTGATTCTCACTTAAATTCATATTTGGACTTTGATATTGAACTTCCGCTTCCAGTCAAATCCACTTCAGTACAGTTTTCTTGATGTAGCCAGTTTATTTTCTTCCCAAAGCATACTTCATTTATTTTAATTTTTGACTCTAAATCCTTCAGTGACTAAGTACTCATTTATCCCTCCCTCCATTATCACTGCAACCTTCCTTTTTGTCCTTGTTACCATGACTTCCTTACATTTCATTAAGAATTGAATATTGGACTGAAGTTGGATTGAAATTTTAATTCACTCATTAATTCATTCAGTTTTCCATCCGGTAACATAAATAACTTTGTGAATACTAGATTATGCTAGATTACAGAAATTGTGCAAGATTAAAATTGATAATATAAGAGATATAAAGGAGATCATAATGGTCTTTATGCCTGTGCAATCCGTAGACTTCTTCTCCCTAGGGAGAAAGGCATATAAAAAAGATCCCTGTACACAGTGACAAATCCCAAGCAGCAGCAGGTACAGAACACAGTGAGGGGATGAATACATTGACCTCCTAAATTAATATTTTTGTTTTGCTTTTATTTCCTGTTGGACCACAAACCTCATCTCTCATCAGTTTTTTTACATACCTTATTCTTGTGTCAAATAATGGTTTTTAATTAAATACCAACTTCTCTATGAAGCCTTCTGATGTCTCACTCCTGATAGAAACTTTATCACCATGTTTTGGGTAATTGTTTGTGCACTATTTTATGTGACAGTTTTTATGCTTTGGTGTATCTCTATTTCAAGTTTCAGTGTTCCCAGAACAGGCTCATTTCTTAACTCCTAGCAGCTCTAGCCATGATTTTTTTGTATTTAAAAATATTTGTATTTCAAATTCCTAAAAATAAATTAGTGGTATGGTTGCTCTAGATAAGAATGGGATTTCATTACTTTATTATCAGATAAAATGAATAAAGCCATTTGGGAAATTATACACAACTAATGGAGAAAATTCATGCCTAGGTCTCTGGAGCAAATGAAAGCAAACTTTACTTGAAGTAGAATTTTTTAGTAGTGAATGAATCTACCAGGAATATGAAAACAAACACTTCATGTTTGATAAATGCAATATTAAAAGTCTTTTTTACCATGACCTGGGGGATTAATTTTGAGAAATAGTTTGCTAAGACTTACTGTGTACAAGTACCATTTTATTATTTCTTTTGGCATATTTTGTATGACTTCAGAATTCTTCAAATTTCTAGGAAAATTGTCTATGTTGGGACTACATTTTAAAAATTAATACATGTATTAATACAACTGATAAACAAATGGTTTCTAATTATCTCTTTAAATATATTTCTTTTAATTTGATTTAGATATTAGAGCCAACAGTGGGTATTTTCACTACTTGATTCCAGGGAACAATAGAACAAGAAGGGAAAACTTACTATAGGGTGAAAAAAATGACAATTGTCAAGTAGAGAATTGAAAAGCACACACACACACACACAAACACTCACTTCATGGTTCCTGTGTAACTCAACACTTCTATTTAAACTCTCAGGGGTAGGCAGTTGGCACAGTGGTTGGGACTCTGAGACGTGTGCCCTCCACATGGAGTGTTTGGGTTTGAGGCCCTGCTCTGCTTTACTTCTAGCTTCCTGCAAATGCACAGTCTGAAAGGCAACAGGTGATGACTCAAGTGCTTCAGTCCTTGCAACCTACATGGGAGTCCCACATGGAGTTCTGGGCTCCTGACTTCAGCCTGTCTCAGCCCTAGCTATGGGAGGCATTTAGGGAGTGAGCCAGAGAATGGAAGATCTCTCTTTCTCCTCCTCTTTCTCTCTCTCTGCCTTTCAAATAAATAAAAATAAATAAATGATAAAAACTTTAAGTAATGATTATAATAGCGATGAAAACTAAAAACAAAACACACACACACATAAAAACCCTTTTAGCACTGTCTTCCTTCTATACTTCATGAAACCAGGGTAACAGATGTCTGAATTCCACGTCTAATCCCTAAGATCTTGCTCAGTGATGCAGTGCTCACTCGGGAATGAAATGCTCACTCGGAATGGTAGTGTGTTATTTTAAATTTGCTCTGATAGCTAAACTGGCATCTTGTGATTTGATTGTTGGCCGTAACCCTTGTCTACACCCTTGCAGAGCAGTGGGCTACCTTTTCCTTGTAGAGCTCTTTGCATAGAGGAGAATTGAGCCTGCAATGACAAAGTAAATTAAGTATGTTATCACACACACACACACACACACAAAAAAAAAGAGAGAGGAAGGAGTGGGGGAGGAAAGTATTCTTGTATTTTTGGAATTTTTCTATGAACTTCATGAAATCTATATATCAATAAACAAAAAAGGAATATAAAAAGAAAATATAAAACACTTATCTGATAAAGCTATATAATCTTGCTGTATAATCATGCTGATTTTAAATATATGATCACTTATTTAATACTGGAACTCCTAATTATTTTCAAAGTAGATCCTGGTTGAGAGATTAAATCAATTCGTAATGGTTTTAACCTTAATATTGATCAACAATATTCATTCATATTACATCAAGTAATATCATTTACAGTGAGGATCATTTGAAAATTATAAATTTCACTTCAGTTTTTTAATATGCAATTTTTTTTTCTTGAACCACCATAAAATGCTTCACAAACAGTAGTTTGCAAAGAATATGGGCACAGGTTCTACCAAAAGAAAACAAAATAGCTTCCTGGGAAAGGAACATGGGTTTTGTCTTGATCATAGCAAGAGCCAAAGCAAATATGAGCCAATGAAATGAAGAGGGCTGTGAATGGCTGTGAATTGAAACAGTCACTGTGAAATAACGTGTTATTCATCCAAAGTGACTTGATGTGTTACTTATTGAAATCCAGCAAAGAGCTCAAACCTAAAGTATTTCCTGGTTCAAAGGATTGATTATACTATTCTTTTTCTGAGGTAAACACCCTTCAAATAGCTTGCAATTTGCAAAATATGTAGGTAAACTTTTAGACTTTGGGAAACACATGTGTGTTTCTAATTTTCTTTCTTTTATTTAGATGGACCTCCTTGGAAAATTTTTTAAATCTCTGAGTCTCACTTTCCTTTATCGTTAAAGTCACTAATGTTTGCTTCATTGTCACTGCTATGAATATTAAAATGTAAATGATACAAATAAAATCTCCAGGTGCTGACTTCTGAAGAAGTCCCCAAAAGAAGAGCTAAAGAAAATGATAGAAGTTGGGGCTGGTGCCATGGCTCACTTGGTTAATCCTCCGCCTGCGGCACCGGCATCCCATATGGGTGCTGGGTTCTAGTCCCGGTTGGGACGCCAGTTCTGCCCCAGTTGCTCCTCTTCCAGTCCAGCTCTCTGCTGTGGCCTGGGAAGGCAGTGGAGGATGGCCCAAGTCCTTGGGTGCCTGCACCCATGTGGGAGACCAGGAAGAAGCACCTGGCTCCTGGCTTCGGATTGGCGCAGCACGCCAGCCGTGGCAGCCATTTGGGGAGTGAACAAATGGAAGAAAGACCTTTCTCTCTCTCTCTCTCTCTCTCTCTCTCTCTCTCACTGTCTAACTCTACCTGTCAAATAAAAAGAAAAGAAAATGATAGAAGTCAGGAGTTTGAAATGCCCTTGTCACATGATGTCACTGAACCCTAAGCATACGCTAATTCTGATAACTACTGTAGCTTTTTTTTTTCTTTCTATCTCTCTGAAAGCAATGCACATTTTAAAAGAAGGAGAAGTTCTCTCACTTTTTAAATTTCAATATTTTGCACAGTGGGTGACTCGGAGTTTGTCTTGATTAAATTCCACTTGTTAAATGAGTGACAGAATAGCCTCTTAGATGCTGGTGACCTGAGAAGAGAATTTGTCAGTAGAGTTAGCTAAGTTTTGAAACAACTCATCCATGTATAAGGCACAAGGAATTGATTTCAAATGCTGTTCCAACAACTTTATATTTATGTGAGAATTATATTTTCACAAACCAAACACCCCCTTTAGATATTAAATATTTAGAAATAGGCAGTCTATCAATCTATAGTTTTAACAAGTTCCTAGGTTATTCTGATACACAATCATATTTTTCTTTGAACATTTTAAAACTCTTGGCGTGACTCAGCATTGAACAAAAGTTTGGTGTGAGTGCACCCATGGTGAACTAGCAAGGTCCTAACAAATGGATGGAGAATGGTGCATGTAAGCAGGAAGCTGGATTCTGAAAAGTCTGTGTGTGTGTGTGTGTGTGTGTGTGATAATCATCTTGAGTGTCGCTACCCAAGCATATCTAATTGTTAGAATCAAGTCAGGAAATCAGAATAGAAATTTGAAAACACTGGGGTTGGAATCCTACTTGGTAAGTAACTTAATGTTTCTTACCTCAATTTGTTCCCTCATTATTAAAAATTTTTCTACTTTATAAGATTCTTTGAAGACTACATGAGATACCCTGTGTAAAGAATAATTATTTTCTTAAATATATGTTAGTTCATTCCAATATCATCATCACCAACATCATAATCATTATCTAACAAGGTCCAAACATATGCTGTATTTTCAATGAGTTCTCATCTGATTTTGCTAGTTCAGAAATAATTGCCTTTATTTGAAACTTCTTCATATATAAATTATTCAATTTTAGAGCTTAATCCTATACTTATATCATGATTTTTTTCACCAATTATAATTTTTGGCCATATTCTGAGGCAGAACAGATTTTATATACATTATGCTGGGCTGAGTATACATTATGTTTCAAAAATGTGTCTCATGTGGACAATTCTGGTCTATAAAACAATGCCAGTTATAGCCATCTCCCACTCTCCCACTGGAACATTAGTGAACATCATCACCAACAATAAAATTGAGGTGGTTCTTGTCACTCTGTAGCATGTGCTTCCAAAATACATGCCAACCATGGAAATATATCTAGACAAAATGCTCTGGTTTTAAAAATAGACCATACACTTGTTGAAGTCAGAATTCTAAATATAGGCTAAATTTTTCAATTTTCTACAGAAATTTGTGGAGACTTTGCTTTATGCCAGTATGTACAAACTAGAAATGAATCTGCTTGGCCCCACCTAACCCTGAACTTACTGGCCTGGAACACAGCTGAAGAGATTTTGTTATTTTGTTTTGAGAAATTTAGTATTGAAAGTGGATTTAAAATAGGTAGACTTAACATTTGCCATTGGCCTTAATACAAATTGAAATTTCTTCAATATAATAAGAGAACTAAGGGTTGTTATGCTGTATATAGATAATTAAGTTTTAAAAATGACTTTTAACTTCATGAGTTGATTCTGTTTGCTTTGTTCAACATAGAATAGAGAAAATAAGGAGTTACTTAATTGTGTTTTTTTTTTCTTTTTTGTCTTGTGTTTGGTCATAAAACTTGAAAAATGGATGGAATGGTTAAAAAAATCCCAATTATAAAAGGAGTACATGTTAGTTGTTATAAAAAAATTTTTTTCACCCATGTCTCAGTTTACAGGGAAAACAACAATAAATCTTTGAATATTTTCTATCAGTATTTTCTCATGCTTCCTTCCCTGTTTCTCTCACTCTCATCACACACACACACACACACGCATATACACACTCTCCACACACACAACCCACACAGAAATATTTCACCATTTATAATAATATATCATAATCCTACTTTTTCATTTAATATTGTTATATGCCATGCCAAAGAATAATGCTGCAGTTCTGTGTAAATGTTTAAAAAAGTACTCCAGTATGAATTTAGCACTACAATGGTATTTGGGCTATGAAATATTCCCTTATTTCAGTTTGATAGCTATCCTATACTTACACTTTTACCTGCGTTCTTTCTATAGAAGATTTTTAAATGATATAATTTTAGGCTTACCATTTTTTGGTTTAATCAAACAGATATTAGTTTTAAAACTCATCCAGGAATCTTAACAAAATTGAATTACCCTTATGCCATGCTTCTGATTCCTTACGTTTGTTTATAATTCTTTCTGACTCTATCATAATAGAGTAAGCAATTATGAAACATTGCACTAAAATATTAGCATGTGAAATAAAGCCAACAGTCTGTCATTTCGGTTTCTGGAATTCATCTGCCTATGAACATTTTAAAGATCTCTAATTACCCAGTCTAGCTTCCTAGCCCCTAGAATGAGTATCTATGTATTTATACTTGGATGTCTCTGCCTTTATCTGACCAATGTTTGCTGTCACACAAAGACAACACTGGCCTGAGTTGAGGGTAAGACTGTACAGTTGCTAAAAGGAAATATTCCTCATAGGCTGGGCAAGAGTACTCTGCCCAAACCTTCTCCACAGTCCTGTCAAGAGGTTGGGACCTGGCAGAGTGAAGGTCTCTGGGACCTGCAGGGTCTGGGACTGGCACCTCGGGCTGTGCTGAATGACTCCTTCCATATTTGCAATTCCCTGCTTCTCTCAATATACTCAGAACCAGGAAGGTTGAGGTCCAATGAGATTAATCCTATCCTAAAAACATCTGTATATAATTTGGGAATTCCTAGCAATTTTAATATTTTAAAATGACACAAATAAATATTTTATAAATATATAACATGATTATATAATTAGTGGCTCTAGCTCTGCACACTAATGAAATATAATGTTCCACTTGTCTAGCCCTCTTGTTGCAGAGTGACATTAGCAGAGGGCCAAGTCAGAAGGATCTTGAGAGTAGCCAAGATTCATGTAGGAAAAGGCAAGAAGGTAATTGGTATTTACAAGTCAGAATACCACATGAACACTTGCAGGATATATAGGTGGGTCCCAAACTCGGGAATAAATTCTGAAACCAGATTTTGCAAAGTTTGGAAAGAAATTGGGCAATAGAAGAGATGGATTTGGTGGAATAGGAGTGAGTTGGCAAGGACAGTGACAAGTTGTGCATTATCATTTGTAGACTCCATATGTTTCTAGAAGCTTCAAAGAGCATTAGCAGAGGTTGGATTTCTTGGCCAAAGACGGTTTGCAACTGGCGACTGTTATGCTTAGTGAAGTAAGCCAGTCCCTAGAAGACAAATATCATACGTTTTCTCTGAATTGTGGCAGTTAACAGAATACAAAACAATGTATAGTAATGAAACTGACATCTTGTGGTTTGATTGTTATTTTTAGTCCTTGTTTATACTTCTGTGTACGTGTTGTCTTTCTTTTTACTCGTTGATTATTATGGTTAGTGGCATATTAAACCTGTGATTATATAGTGGATTGAAGTTATGTCTTTGCAAAAATAAAAAAAAAGGAAGGAAGGAGGAGAATTGAAGGAGGGAAAAGGAGAGGGAAGGAAATATAGCTGTCTTCTTAGAATTGTACCAATGAAATGTTAATACAAATCAAAAATTCAAAAGAAGGTTTGCAAAGCAAGCCCAGTGACCATGCATTGTGCAGAGCTCAGAGACTCCCTGACATCCCACCAGAGGAGACAATTGGGTGCCATACTGCCTGAAACTTTTCAGATACAAAATTCTGGGTTTTTTAAATGGAATTGTTTACAAATTTGCATTTCACCCTTGCCCAGGGCATGATAATCTTCTCTGTATCATTCCTGTTTTAGTATATGTGCTGCCAGAGATAAGACATTCTTACAAGCAGTTCGTTGATGTTAGTATTTTTTATTGAAATCCAGATATATTTTGACAGAAGTAATATCTAAATATCTGGCAGCCTGAATTCCAAATCTGGACAATTCACCAGCTACAATTTTATACACCTCTATTACCTGTGACTATTGCAATTCTTCTTTTTTTAAAACTTTTATTTATTTGTTTATTTATTTATTTTTGACAAGCAGAGTGGACAGTGAGAGAGAGACAGACAGAGAGAAAGGTCTTCCTTTTTGCCGTTGGTTCACCCTCCAATGGCCACCGTGGCTGGCACACTGCACTGGCGCATCGCGGTGATCCGAAGGCAGGAGCCAGGTACTTATCCTGGTCTCCCATGGGGTGCAGGGCCCAAGCACTTGGGCATCCTTCACTGCACTCCCTGGCCACAGCAGAGAGCTGGCCTGGAAGAGGGACAACCGGGACAGAATCCGGTGCCCCGACTGGAACTAGAACCCGGGGTGCCTGCGCCGCTAGGCGGAGGATTAGCCTAGTGAGCCGCGGCACCGGCCAAGATTTTATTTATTTACTTGAGAGGTAGAGTTACAGACAGAGAGAGGGAGAGACAAAGAGAAAGGTCTTCCACCCTCTGGTTCACTTCCCAAATGGCTGAAATGGTCAGAGCTGTGTTGATCTGAAGTCAAGAGCCAGGAGCTTCTTAAAGGTCTCCCATGTGGGTGCAAGGGCCTACGTGCTTGGACCATCATCCACTGCTTTCCCAAGGCATAGCAGAGAGCTAGATGGGGAGAGGAGCAGCCAGTACTAGAACCTACGCCTATATGGGATGCCATTGCCTCACACTGAGGTTTAACCTATTGCGCCACAGCACTGGCCCCTGCAACTCTTTACATTACTTCAAAAGGGGATAATTTCAATTATTACTCAGTTACTACATGGAAGATTGAACACATTTCAATCCATTCAACACTAACAATTTTCACTCTCTAAAAGTCCTTATGCATATCTAACCTGATTATTTTGTCTCAACAGTAGCTCTTTTGTTTTTATCCATATTGAGATAAAATACATAGGGAATATTTCATTACTTATTGGATGCAGTTATAAAATTTTATCTGTCTCTAGACATAATATAAACCCAACTTCTTTACGTTCATTGCTCTTCCTGGTCATTTCTGGTGCTCTCCTTTAAACTCGTTTTCCACATCCTTCTTAAGAGAGTGAGAGAGTTAAAGGGAGAGAGACTGAAACTGGCAGTAATTCCCTAATGAAGATCTGGCATGCTCAATATACCAGATAACTTCATAGCTTTTAAATTACATTCGTCCTGTCAACATGCATTGCCCACAATAAGCATGTCTGTTGTGATTTTGCCATCAATAGATATTTGAGTCCATTTCTTTACTTACAAACTCAAGGGAAGAAGTGAACTGTAAAGGGATGTCTATGGCCTCTCTGCATACCTCTTTGTTTTTGCTGACTCATCCCAGGAATAAGATTTCTTAGTTTCATCCTATGGCAGAAATATTCCTCTAGATCATCCTTAGAGTTTATTTAACACTTTCTAAATGTCAATGATGTTGACAGGAATCAATAACTAGAATTAGCTTCTCTTGGAAGGGTGTCACATTGAAAAAAAATTTTTGGTGTTGTAGGGAATGTGTGACTTGTACTTTTCAGAGCTTAATGATTCACACATAACTGGCTCTTATTTGAGAGAGTTTAGAAAAAGCTATTTTTATGGATTCTTTTAAACCAAGTGGTCTATGTCCTTTGGAAATCATGAACACATTATATAGACTATTTTCTATAGATAACAAAATATTACATTGCAATTTCATCCAGCAGGAAACTTAATGATCTCTCTCTCTCTCTCTCTTTACTCTACCTTTTAAATAAATAAACCAATCTTTAAAACATTTTTAAAATGTACATTTTTGGGGGCGTGAGGATCAGGTGATTAGCCTAGCCACATCAGAATATCTGTGTTCAATTCCAAGCTCTGGTTTCTCACTCCAGCTGCCTGCCAGTGCAGACCCTGAGAGGCAATGGTGATAGCTCAAATAATCTGATTCCTGCCACCCATGTAGGAGATTTGGGTTGAATTCTGTTTCCAGATTTGTTGCAGATTTTGGAGGAGCAAAACAGCAATGGGACCTCTCTCCCCTGCTTCCTCTCAAATAAATAAAATATAACACTTACATTTACTTGTTGTCAGTAAAGGAAGCCAGTGACTAAATAAATTACAATGAATTAAATAATTAATAACTAAGTACATTATAGTAGACACTTTTTTTAGACTTATTTTATTTATTTGAAAGGCAGAGTTACAGAGAGAGATAGGGAGAGACAGAGAGAGCTTCCAGAGCCTGGTTCATTGCCCAAATGACTGCAATGGCCGGAGCTGGGCCAATCCAAAGCTGGGAGCTTTTTCCAGGTTTCCTATTTGGGTACAGGGACCCCACCACTTGGGCCATCCTACTTTGCTTTCCCAGGCCACTAGCAGGAAGCTGGATTGAAGTGGAACAGCGGGGACTCAAACCAGCACCCATATAGGATGCTGGCATCACAGTAGGCAACTTTACTCTCTATGCCACAGCACTGGCACCACATACACTTTTTAAAAAAGATTTATTTATTTGACAGAGTTACAGAGAGGGAAAGATAGAAAGAGATCTTCTTTCTGCTGGTTCACTATCCAAGTGGCCAAAATGATCAGGCAGAATCCAGGAGCTTCATTTGGGTCTCCCACATGGGTGATAGGGGCCCAAACACTTCGTCATCTTCCTCTGCTTTTCCCATGTCATTAACAGAGAACTGGATCAGAAGTTGAACAGCTGGGACATCTATATGGGCATTCATATGGGATGCAATCTTTGCAGGCAGTGGCATGTACCAATGCCATCTTACTAGTCCCAGTGATCAAATTCTGTTCACAATTGATCATAATGATAGGACTAAGAACCAAAGGGATCACATAAACAAGACTAGTGTCTGCAAATACTAGCTGATAGAATAAAAAAGGGAGAGAATGATCCAACATGGGAAGTGAGATACACAGCAGACCCATAGAATGGCAGATGTCCTAAACAGCACTCTGGCCTCAGAATCAGCCCTTAAGGCATGCGGATCCAGCTGAAAAGCCCATGAGAGTATTTCAGGCATGGAAAGCCAAGACACTCTGGGGGAAAAAAAAAAGACCTAAATGAAAGATCTCCGCGAGTGAGATCCAAGTGGAAAGAACGGGTCATCAAAGAAGGAGGTACCTTTCTCTGAAGGGAGGAGAGAACTTCCACTTTGACCATGGCCTTGTCTAAATATGATCAGAGTCAGTGAACTCAGGGGGCTTCCATAGCCTTGGCAGCTCATGACAAGAGCCTAGGGTGATTACTGAGGCCATAAACAAGAGTGTCAATTTGTTAAGTCAACAACAGGAGTCACTGTGCACTTGCTTCTCAAGTAGGATCTTTGTCCTTAGTGTGCTGTACATTGAGATTTAATGCTGTAACTAGTACTCAAACAGTATTTTTCACTTTATGTTTCTGTGTGGGAGCAAACTGTTGAAATCTTTACTTAATGTATGCTAAACTGATCTTCTGTATATAAAGAGAATTGAAAATGAATCTTGATGTGAATGGAAGGGGAGAGGGAGTGGGAAAGGGGAGGGTTGCGTGTGGGAGGGAGGTTATGGGGGGGAAGCCATTGTAATCCATAAACTGTACTTTGGAAATTTATATTCATTAAATAAAAGTTTAAAAAAAATTCCCCACAGAAGTGCACATAGGAAACTTATATCCTTGTGTTCCATTTGGAAACAGTTAAAAATGTTTCAGCTTATTCTTGAACTTGTCAAAAAGGAATACTTGTATTGATTATAGTGTTTTTTCTTTGAGGCATACAATCTAGGTAAATATTAACCCAGCTTGTTTATTTGCCTTATTAAGAGCAACACATCTTTCCAACCAATTTTATCAACCCCAAGGTCTCTTATTTATCCATTTGCCAGAATTATGATAACTATTTTCAGAAAATATTCTATTTTACTTTTCTTACTTATGTTGCATGAATTACATGAATTCAGCTGTGATTTTCTTAAAATAAACATACAAAACCCACAAAATATTGTGGCAGTAGAGGATTTTTAAAATTGAAATCAGGACCAGCGTACACTGAATCAAATCTGGAATTCAAACTCATCAAAAAGAGAAAAAGCAAAAGAAAATGGCTTAAAGATTAGGTAGGTAGTAAACATTCATAACAGGGTAACTTTTATGATTTTGTATGTGTATATTCTTATGAGCAAAAACAAATAAATTAATGATTCGTTGGGGGGAAATTGTCTTGAAATGGGAGAAACAAGTAAACCCAACACAAAAGCAGCAACAAGAAGGTGGGACATGTGTGACTGAGAATTAATGTTATGCTATAAAATAGGTTATTGCATATCAAACAAGATATCAGTGATTTGAATTAACTGAGGATTTTTTTCATTGAACCTTGACACAAAGCTTGAGTTAAAAGTGTCATATTCACTAATTTGTTTTCATTGAAGCCTTGCTATGGTGGCACTACCTTGCCTTGCTGCCTCTTGCACAGTAAATACTAGAGAAAGGTTTTCTGGGTAATTCCTGCAATGCATGTGTGTGGGAACATATTGTCAACTTCTGTGCAAATATTTAATTCTTTCACATTTTAAGTGGCATTCATCAGCAGTTCAGACACATTTGCTACATTTGGTTAGCATGAATTTTCCTGACCCTTTTCTGTCGTTGGAGACTGATTTCTAAAAGCATTTCTCCAGGGTACCTGCTCACCAGAACCCACTCTTAAAAGGTACTAATGATGCCCTCTGCAAGCCATGTAATTTTCTGCCAAGAGTTCAGTTGGGTCTACTTATGACAGAGGGGATCTCTTTTTGCAAACCCTAACAAATTGGTTTGGTCAGCTTCTGACCACACTATGGAGTTCTGTGGTCTGAGACATTCCAAAGCAGGTTTGTGCATATAATGTTATAAGGTACTTGGGTAGGAATTCAAGATCCCAGTTTGGTTCCAAACAAGCTCTCTTTCTTGCCTACATTCAAATTATGTGGAATGGAATTCTTCCAGTTTGTATGAGTTACTGCCTCCTCCAGGGAAGAGGGACCCAATGTTAGGCTGACTGAAGAGTTCCCTTATCTGATTTTACAATTTATAGTGAGAGCAAATTGTCTTGTGCTTTTGCTCCCTGAGTTTGGTAAACATATCCAAGCTTACCACTCTCTTCACTCAGCAGACAGTATAACTGCACTATCTACTTGCCACAAATGGTTATCAGACTCTTTAAATGTAGCTAGTCTTGAGACATTCTAACATTTTTTAAAGTTTTTTTTTTTTTTTTTTGACAGGCAGAGTTAGACAGTGAGAGAGAGAGACAGAGAGAAAGGTCTTCCTTTTCCGTTGGTTCACCCCCAAGTGGCAGCTATGGCCGGTGCGTTGCAGCCGGCACGCTGCCCCGATCCGAAGCCAGGAGCCAGGTGCTTCTTCCTGGTCTCCCATGGGGTGCGGGGCCCAAGCATTTGGGCCATCCTCCACTGCCCTCCCGGGCCACAGCAAAGAGCTGGCCTGGAAGAGGAGCAACCGGGACAGAATCCGGCGCCCCAACTGGGACTAGAACCTGGGGTGCCGGCGCTGCAGGCAGAGGATTAGCCAAGTGAGCCACAGCGCTGGCCAAGACATTCTAACATTTTAAATACACAGAGTCATAAAGACATACTTCTTAAAAAAAGTAAATATCACTTAATTTTTATCTTAGTTATATTGAAATCATATTTTGAATATATTGTTAAATAATACATATTAAAATAAATTTAATTTATCTTAAATTTTGTAAAAATTATGACAACAAAGAAATTTGAATTACTGATGAGGCTCACAAAATATTTGTAATGGATGGCACTGTAATAGATTCCATGTTTATTTCCCACTTAAAGACAGCCCAAGAAATAGACAAGCATTTACCACATAGGACAGGATAAAAAACAGGGTTTGCCAGTGCAAGACGAATTCTATAGAAGTCTTGAGAATCACTATCTGACTATAAGAACTTTTTATTAACCTATATAGTGAATATATTTTATGATATCTATTTCTAGCTTTCAAATAAATTGTAGGGAAGATGCTTCTTTCTAAAATGAATGAATAAATGAGTGAATAAATAAGTAAATAAAAGTTAATGGCCCTAGCTTGAGATTTTCAGTGAAGGAATGGCCCTGGTCAAAATGAGTTCTATTTTTTATAGTCCAATCAAAACTAAATTTTGTCACAGCCAGGTTTTAATGGTTTCCTTAGAGGACCTCCAGCTGCTGCCACATGTGAGCTCTTACCAGCTCTTTCTAACATTTTTTAAATTTTTTTTTTTTATGACAGGCAGAGTTAGACAGTGAGAGAGAGGGAGACAGAGAGAAAGGTCTTCCCTTTTCCATTGGTTCACCCCCCATCTGGTCTTTACAGGTTGTTTATCATCTCATTTCACTGTTTTGCATTTTCCTCATGCATTTCAGAGCAAAGAACTACCTCTAAAATTAAGGAGTCTCTAGACAGCATTCTTTTCCAATTTCTTTTTCTAGAAACTTTTAAATCAGTCATCATTTGTATTAACCAAATCATTAAACATAAGATTTCTCATGTGAATATTGTTCTTATCATGTCATCCTCTAGTGTGGACTGGATGCTTGAAATATTTTCCTTCTGTAGCCTACATACATGGGAGTTTGAACTTGAAAGCCCTGAGCATTGCTTAGGATGGTGCTGGAAGTATTAACCAATAGGTGAGATTGGTAGCTGGAGAATAGTAGAGGGGGGGCAATGGAGTAGTTGGTTGAAGAAAAATAAAGGTCAGGAGGCAGGCTAAGATAAGAGAATGCAAACAAATTGAATCTGCTTCATAAATTATCTAGGACAGGCTCTCTTCTGTGTATCTTAAAAAAAACTAAACCAAACCAAGCTAAAACAAACAAACAAAAACTCTCAAATCTGAACCTTATAAATGGTTAGATGTATCTGGGTCCTGGGTTTTGTCTACCTATGTAAGTTCAGGCTCTGTCAGGGTAGAGAGGGTGTTGTGCATACCAGTCCAAGTGCTACTCTGTTCATGAAAGCTGGGCTTTGCTATTCTATACTCATGTTCACACCCATCCACTCACACAACGAGGCTGCAGAAGTACAAGTTACTATAATCTTGACATTTCAAGTTGGTTGCAACTTTTAGAATGTACAGAGTTTTCATATTATCTCAGGGTGAAGAAAATAAGAATAGTGACCACAATATAGAGAAAATGTAGAAGAAGAAAGAACTAGAGAAATAGGGAAGAACATGCCTGCTCATGGGTGTGAGTTAGCTAAAAAATAAGAAACACAGAGAGTTGAAGTCAGCCGGGTGAATGAATTCTTGGTACCTTATCACTAACCTGTTCAATGGATGACTCAGTTTTCTCTAAATCTCCATAGGCATCTCAAAAAGAGATGTAACAGATTAGACAAAGAATTCCCTGTGGATACAGTTTTATCTTGTCATACTCCCTTGTGTACAAGATTAATGGGACTTCTTCCTGAGATTTCACAGAGTCTAGACTCCAAAATTAGCTAAGAACATTTGGAAAAAAAATAGCATAGTCATTCAGAAAAGGATAACTGTGCAGACTCCTATTACTAAATCCATGTGGACTGTGGCCTAAAAATGCTTCAAGTCTTGCAGGGTTTGGAACACTGGTGAAAATCCACATGTGTTTCATTTGGGTCTTTAGCCACAGAGAACAGAACTTGACAATCAGTGGGCTCTCAGCTCATTCAGCATTAAGGCCTTTGCTCGGGGAGGGAAGGGATTGACAACTGATTTGAGCCACCCTGCCAAAGTATCTGCTGCTTAGCTATGCAAAATCCAGAATATTCCAAACTGACCTCACCAACACAGCATCCACATAAGTTGGGTTAGATTGGCTAGGGAAGCCTGAGCCAATACCACAGCAAAGTCTCCCTTCCCATCTCCAGAACACTGACATCAAAGGGGAAGACAAAACAAACATCCATCCTCTCCAAAGATCGATCTCACGTAGCTCCTCAGGAGTAGCTCTTAGGTAGATTCAACGCCTTCTTATTTTCAGTTTTTGGTGGTTATATCAAAACTGGGAGGATTTGTATCCTCATAGCAAAGTTATTCTATCTTTTCTATGTTTTCCACGTTTGTCCAGATGTCTCTTCAGGCACCCTTGACAAGGGAATATTGTAGCACTCAGAAAAATGGGTTTCACCAGACTCTTCAGATTTGTTTCAAACTATTCCATAGTGTGGCTCTCTCTGATGCAAGAGAGAAAAACAAAAACAAGACAATAAAAAACACATGTTTTCAGTCCTGACTCTGCTCCTGAACATAGGCAGTGTAACTGGACTGCATTTCCTCTTCTTCCACATCATGAGGCTGGATTCTCTCCAAGTCTACTTGAGATTTGATAAAGGGCAACAAAAACATTTTCGATGTCTTCTGTAAGAATCCACAGACTTTCTTTTAATAATAAACAAATGTATCTTTCCTCTGAAGTTATCAGCAGAATGGTTCATGTTTTAGAGTCCTCCAAAACATGGAGATGAAACTTTACCTGAATACGATGATTTTTGCTGCATCTGGGCATGTCAGTAATTCTTTTAGAGGCAAATCCACCGATGTGTGATGTGTCAGGTTTAAAAATGAGGATTCACATTGGGAGGGCGTGGAAAAGGTGATGGTGTGCAGAAGTTATGATGGAGAGTTGAGCGGCAAAAATGGTGGCTTCCCTGGGCCTGGTGTATGTGGTAACAAGTTGAGATATTCCCTAGTGACTGTTCCTGTGGAAATGCAAATGCCAGGTCATATGAGTCCCGGGTGTCAGAAGACCCAGTCCAGTGAACAAACTGCCTTTCAAGCTGGTGGGGTAGTGTTGCAGATAAGATGAAGATGGTGTCACAATATTTCTCAATATTTCTTCTACAATCAGTATCTCCCAGGGAGGATCTTTCAGTGTAGATAAGTTGTATGAGGACTTATCTTCAATTGGGAGGTTCATAGTGAGTTTCATTATAGTTAAGAGGCCATGAGTTCTTTTGGTATTACACATTATATAACATGTTCCTAAACATCTTGATTAAGCAATTCCTATAGGAAGAACTCTTTTAATTGAAATCTACAAAGTAAAAAGGGAATACAATACATAATGCCACTTTTTTAATCTTCCTGATTCTGTGGAATAACATAACTGATTGTAACATGGCATAACATTTTTCTGTTTCTTTGGAGACTGACAATTATTTCAGATAGCCCTAATTTAGGTTTGCCATATATATTCAGTCTTATGTTGTGCAGTTTAGTAGATATAAAATGAATAGACATAATCTTGAGATTTTTTTAATATAGTGCCCACAATTGTACTTCTGTGGTTTTTCTAACTATGCTGATCATAGAGATTTTGAAAAATAGAGAATATAATGTAAAATGAAGATTACCCATACTTTCACCATCAGAAGCCGCTGCTATTGACATTTCTTTTTTTTTTTCTAGTCAATTTCTTTGGCTTATGAAACAAAAGCATATCATTATCAATTTTTAATTTAAATGGACTTGATTCTTATTTCCCTTATTAAAGAGAATTGCAGTAAGCCAGTACAAATCCACAGTGATCTTTAAAGCAGTCCTTACAGGACTTTGTTGTCTCTAGTGTTTCCAGATTTGCCTTCTCTGCCTTCCTATTCCAAGTGCCTCACCCTATGGAATTCTGTGCATCTTCCTTATTTCACTGCCTCAGCTACTACAACTCCATTTGATTCATCAGTAGACATCCCTTCCCTCATCCCCCACTCCACCTCGAACCATCCGAAGTATAGACACACTGAAAGGAGGATGTGTTAGGTAACTAAAACCCATGAAATCTTGGGCATATCATCTGCTGATGGCTAAAATGATTGAGTCCCTCAAATCCCAACACGTTGTTGTTAGAGTCAGTCCTCAGCTAAAAGTCCATGAGAGGTGATTGGAAAATGCTCACAGCATAATTTGGCACTTTGGAGGCTTGCAGTAGAATGGATTTCCATCTCTCCTTTAAAGTTAACTAAATCTGTCACTTATAATTTGCTGAAGAAGATATTTTATTTCTGCCTGAAAATATCTCCATTCTGTCTCATCCCTCTTCTATAAATATGATCATTTCCTCTGGGTGGAACTCTATATATCACAGTCCAGTGCAGGAGTTCATTTGGTGTCATATGTCAGATAAGATTGTTCCACTGGACAAAATTTACCCAACAAATGATCCTTGAGTCTTCTCTTTCCCTCACCTCTCTCTCTCTCTCTCTCTCTCTCTCTCTCTCATACACACACACACACACACACACACACCATTCTAATTTATCAGCAAATCAAACCAGTTTAGACCTTGCAACATATCTGTAATTCCAGACAGATTTCTGAATTCACTCTCCTAGTTCTTGTCATGAAGAGCTATGAAAGATTTTGAAATGAACAACACAAAAAACCTGGGTTTATGGTCTAGCACACTGTTCATGGTTATTTATGTCTTTCATAATATTTGAGCTATTTTAAATTCTAATAAAATATAGAAAATTGATAATAATGCAAATGATTTTATTTATAGAGCTGCAGGTGTTTATTGCCCTGTGGATATTGACTAGTTGTTTTGATTCTTTGATATTTGACATTCATTTTGTTACTTTTTTTTAAGGGAAAGGTTTCTTGGAAGAAACCCAACAGACCAGAGGGAAGGGGTGAAGAAGGAAAAGAGGGAGAAGGAGAGCGTAAGAGAGAGATCAAGAGAGAGAGAGAGAGCCATATGTTCAGGAACAGGTCCTCTTATCCCTTTGCCAGGGGTGGGCAGGGAAATAGGAGTAGTGAATCCCATTAGGGTGGGGGTTGAACTGACACACCGGTGGTTGGGTCATGAGGTCACCTTAGCTTCCAGCCATGGTGGTGGGGGCTAGAGCCTAGGATGGTGTCTGGGGTGTAGATCACGCCATAGATAAGACTGAGCCATTTTACTAACATTCCTCCCCCTTTTGTTTTTTATAAGCAGAAGTTGTATGGGATTACATTAGCCCCAAAAGTCCAGGAAGGGTAGAGGGACGATGACTTCTTGCTGACATGGGGCAATGAGCTACTCTGCTGGCATGGGGCGATGTCTCAAGTCAGTGTCTCCTGGGTGGGGAGGCGATTATATCCCTGTAGGAGCATTTGGTTGACTGCCTGGCTGATGAAGGCCTTGGTTCATTCTATTATCACCTCCTGTAAACACTTAAACAGGCATAGTAGTATAAAAGGGTAAGAATAGCAACCAATGGTCCTAGTAGTGGCATTAATCAAATAATGAGAGGATTTCACAGAGGAGAGGAAATGAGGGGGGTCTCTGCACCCTTGTGAAGACTGTCTGATGGATGTGGTTTAAAGCTGATCTCAAGACTGGGAGAAAGGCCACTCATCTTTTGCGGTTCAGTAGGGTATGTCTATAGAGAAATTCTGAACAATCATACAACATTAAGTGGAGGAGAAGACCATCAATACACACAGGTCAGGAGTAGAGCCATTGATGCAAGAGTAGAGGCTATGATTACAAAGGAATGAGGCCCCAAGTGGGCTAGACAGGGTCTAGAACAAAGGACAGAGTCATTATTAAAGGACTTAAGAAAGGTGCTTTCTAAACCATGAATAAGTTCTCTGATTGAGAGGCAAATAGAAACTGACAGAATGGGCCTGGTAATAATCTGGTGGGCTTGAAGGCCTTGTCAGTTATGAGGCCCTGACCCATCTATTTCTTCACATGGGGTACATCCTAAGGGAGGTGTGAACCTCCTTGGGGAAGGCACCCTGTTGACTTCCATTTATTTTGATTTTGGTACTTCTAATTGCCAATATATTGCCATTGACTACTTCTCATTTGAATTAGTTATAATACCTTTTTGGTTTCCTCATCAATGAATGTATATAGTTAAATATCATTTTGACAAATGTTTATGCTATGTGATTTTATGTTCATTATATTCTTTTGTAGTATTTTATAAATTTTTATTTAGTTTTGTTTATTTGAAAGGCACAGAGAGAGAGAGAGATCTATCTTCCATGTACTGCTTTACTCCCTACATGCCTGCAACAGCCCAGACTGGGACAGATGGAAGCCTTGAGCCTTGAACTCAAATTTGTATCTCCTACAAGGATGGCATGGGCCATAACCTTCTGTATCTTGGGGTATGCATCAGCAGGAAGCTAGAACTGGACGTGGAGCCAGAAATCAAACCCAGGCACTCTGATATGGAATGTAGGCATCCCAGGCAGCATCCTAACTGCATCATCAAATGCTTGCCTCCATTTTAATATTTAATAGATTCAAATATTTCCTTGACTATGTTAGTTCCTTTATTTGGTTCTTGCATCTTTTGCCTTTCTTCCAACCTTTCCCTATGGAACAACATGAGGAATGTCTCTAAGAATTAAAATCAGGCCATGTTGCTTTCTATTAATTCTTCAAATACCTCCTATTACTCTTATAATACCAATCCAAATCCCATGTCATGGTTTCCAGAATCTCAGAGAATATGATGCCTGTAATCTCTCCATTCTATTTTATGCCATTCTTTGGATTTTCACCATATTCCAGTGAAACAGGCCCCGTTTGGGCTCCTGAAACTTAACAAACTCTGTAGTACTTCAAGACCTTCATATCTGCTTCTCCCTGTCTAGAATATATTTTTTTCTCATAGACATTTTTTGTGGATGACTCAGTTTCATTCTTTAAGTCTCAGACTCTCTCTGAAATTCCCCTAAGATCCTTAAGTCCCATTTCCTTCCTGAAACCAGCTTTATCTGACTAATCTTTGTAAAACTAGTTCTGCATTTACTATTCACTCCATTCTATTTATTGTAATCTGTATTCTCTATCTCATTTCTGTTTATTACCTTGTTAAGGTAAACTAAATGAAGAAACATAATATGTTGGCACACGCTGTTCTATCACCAGGTCTATTTCATATGGTAGGGAGTCTTTGTTGATTAAAGGAGGACATAGAAGAGAAAATACCAAGAAAGTAAAAAGCCCCTGAATATCAGAGGCAGAGACCTAGGGACAGATGGTTGAAAATATAAAGATCCTACACAGTGGCAAAATCTAGAATATATGTTAACAAGAGACATGGTATGTTTCATGATGACCAGAGAGTCAGGAGTTTTGTGTCTATAACCAGGAGTAGGGACAAGCAAGGACACGGTACACAGATAGGAGTCTGACATTTTTGGAAGTGTAGATGATCCATCTCTCATTTACTTTCAGTAAGATCCATGCAATATAGTGTCCTTATTCTTGTTGTCTTAGAGACTTAGCTGGAAATTCAGTAATTACTCATTCTCAATCTCACCAACAATAATATTTGTTATCTAACTTTCTGAAACGCTGATGGGACCAGTTAATGTCAGGTGGGCATAGAACGAATGAGTATATGCATTTCTTGTGAATAACATTACTAGAAAGATAGAGGCATAAAGAAGATACTTTAATATTTAATAATAGTTGAACTGCCGTACTTTATGTGGAAATCAGTCATTACTCTGGTAGTAGGTTACATAGGGAAGATTTATTTGTCACTGCTCTTCTTATTCCAAGTTGTGATCTTGTTTTCCTTCTAAATCTTTTTATTAGCTTTTGATCAGTTTCATTACTGTCTGTGATCACCTATTGTTTCCTTTTTCTCTGCTAGCTTCACCTTCTGTAGAAAATGAGTATGCAAGGTTCTCAAAGAACCAAGTGTATCTCATTGGCTCTAGTGAGCATAGAAGAACATAAACATGAAGAGTTTATGATCCGGGCAGCATCCAGGTCATGGCTCTGAATTCAAGAGTATAGATAACAGAAGAAAAGTGACACTTCTTTAGATTCTTCAGAAAGCAGAGCCTGAACTTAATTGCCAATATTTTATTGGAGAGTGCAACCCAAAGAGGTGGAGACAGGCCAGGTTACTTAAAAGCCAGGCCAAAAGTGTATTAGGAAGCTGGTTACTGATGAAGGTAGCAGGGTTTTCAAGCTCTGAGATCTGCCTAAAGAGGCCTATAAAGTACATCTGAAGTCTTCCAATACAGTAGAATGAAGGGGAAGCAACCATCAGAGCCCATTACCCATTAGTTATAGTTTCGCCTCGTGGGCTGATGATCAGTCACTACTTCCAAGTTGTGTGGTTGTGAGTGCCACAGTGTCATGTAAGAAGCTTCTGGGAAGAAAGTGAGTGGTGTGTGGGCCATATTTGAAGTAAAGCACAGTCAGGTCACATCTCTGTGGAGCTAGGAGGCTAGAACAAGAGAAGAGTGAGGCCACCAGCAACTGATATGGTGTAAATAATGTCTAAAATATAGGGGAAATGCAACATAAAAACAGGGAGAGAAGAATGCAACGTAAAAAATGGGGGGAAAGCATAATTAACCAGCAATGTGACCTTAAATAATGCGATGCACCTCTACCAACCTCAGACCCTTCAACTGAGAAGGAAAGGTCAGTGGCCCCTAATGTTGGCTGGACCCTGAGATCATCTGGGGATCCTTTACAACGCTAGTGCTGAGCTGCTGCCCCCAGATGTTCTGATTTAAGTTGTCTCTAGTGCAGCCCCAGCATTGGAATATTTTTTAAAACTCCCTAGATAATTCTAATAGGCAGGCAAGACTGAGAAGCACTATTTTAGAATCTCTCATGTCTCATTCAGTTCTAACAAGAAGTGGTTCTGTCTGCTGTTTTTGAAACTTCTAAGGAAAATTATTCTCTAATCATCTTTTTCAAACTTTCAAACTCAATGAACTTATTCTCATATTCCTCCATTTGAGAACCATATCTCAGTTCAGCACATGATTAAGATTACCCAATTCCAGGCAAATTAGAAATTGAATTAATTAATTGGCTTTTGAGAATATGTTTTTGTTTCTCCCAAATAACTCTGTTGCAACTTCTATCAGTTGCATAGTCTAGTTCTTCATAACATCTGCCTGGTGATCTTCCTTCTTGCCAAATTCTTTTGGAGAAATTGCTAACTGGAAACTATTATTGCACAATAATTGAACTGTTTTTCAGTAACTCTTCTCTAAAAATATGAAATATTAAGTAGACACAATTTTAAATAAAAATATAGGTAAGGTATAAAGTATGGGGATTCAAATAAAATGTTCTCATCACCTACTATTCATTATAGAAAAAAAAGAATATTTTCATTATACCAAAGTTCATTGCAAGTTCATTCTTGTATGTGACTATTACCATTACTCCCATTACTATTACTCAAAGATAACCACTGTACTTGTTTTTGTGTTTGTCATTATATTGCTTTTCTTTACAGTTTTAACACACATGAGGGTACTTTGAAAACTCATGAAAAACAGAATCAAGGCCGGTGCCATGGCTCACTAGGCTAATCCTCCACCTGTGGTGCCGGTACTCTGGGTTCTAGCCCCGACTGGGGCACTGGATTCTTTCCCGGTTGCTCCTCTTCCAGTCCAGCTCTCTGCTGTGGCCCGGGAGGGCAGTGGAGGATGGCCCAAGTGCTTGGGCCCTGCACCCGCATGGGAGACCAGAAGAAAGCACCTGGCTCCTGGCTTTGGATTGGCGCAGTGCACTGGCCATAGCAGCCATTTGGGGGGTGAACCAACAAAAGGAAGACATTTCTCTCTCTCTGTCTAACTCTGCCTGTAAAAAAAAAAAAAAAACAAAAAAACAAAAAAACAAAAAAAAAACCAGAATTATACATTTACTTTGGTGTAAACAAGTTTACACACAAAACCCATGCATAGTTTCATAATGTTTGTTTTTCATAATTTTGAAGATCTTTGTATGCATATATTTCAAAGGTTTTTTTTTGGAACAAGACAAACACTATTCAACTCCATTTTTTTTTTTTTATTTTTGACAGGCAGAGTGGACAGTGAGAGAGAGAGACAGAAAGGTCTTCCTTTGCCGTTGGTTCACCCTCCAATGGCCGCCGCTGCAGCCGGCGCACCGCGCTGATCCGATGGCAGGAGCCAGGATCCAGGTGCTTTTCCTGGTCTCCCATGGGGTGTAGGGCCCAAGCACCTGGGCCATCCTCCACTGCACTCCCTGGCCATAGCAGAGAGCTGGCCTGGAAGAGGGGCAACCGGGACAGAATCCGGCGCCCTGACCGGGACTAGAACCCGGTGTGCCGGCGCTGCAAGGTGGAGGATTAGCCTATTGAGCCACGGCGCCGGCCCATCAATTCCATTTTCTATGAACTTTTTTAAGTGCCTTTGTGTATTAGTAATAAAAATGATGGTTAATTTTGCATATTTTTGAACTTTATGTAAATGAAGTAGTCTTCCTTTTTATGTTTATATTCATGTGGGATTTATTCAGATTATAAATCATTTATTTTTATAGTTTAACATTTTGTAGGAGGATTAAAAATTAATTTGTATAAGATAAACTGCAGTAGCAAATAGTATTTAAGCATCCATTGGCTTATTTCACACTTACACAGTGCAAATATATCTTACAGAATAGCTCTCCTGTTTGTCTTTTCTCCTGCTAGAGAACTCAGGGACCCAAGATTTTTTCCCATTGTGTGCACCCACCATATTCCAGTCTTAGATTGCAACATGAAAGTGGAGGTGATGGCAGGAGCAGAGAATGTGTGCATATGAATGAGGGAGAGAACTAGAGAGAGTGAGAGGGATGACAGATGGAGAAAAATTGAGACGCAGAGAAGACTGGAGGGGGGAGATGAAAGAAGAAAGAGGAGAGTTAGGAAGGGAAGGGGAAAGTGAGTATTGTAAGAGAAATTTACGACTATTACTAAAAGTGCTGTCTGTAATTTTCCTACATCTTAGACAGAGCTCAGTCACATAGTCCACCTAGATGGCCCACTATATAATATGATCAAGTGAAAACATGACACATACCACAACTGATTAAAATTTAAATTGTTTCCAGTGTTCTTTTACTAAAAACTGAGATGTTATAAATATAATTTTATGTCTCCCAATGTGCATGTGCAAAAATTTCTCTAGTACAGTGGGTTTTGAACATTTTAACCATAATTCCACATATAAAGTGTATTTTATATCATCACTCAATTTAAGCATATGCACATAAAAATACCTATGATTATAAAAGAATTTTTATCAAGAAAGACCTCAATTTTTTTGCAGAATAAACCCAAGGATTTCTATTTTTAATTAAAATATATAACTGATGCATAGTAATTGTCTAAAATATTTTAATACATTAAAGCAGGACATATTCACTGATAGAATTTCAGACTCTATGCTGCAAATAACCTTTAAGAATATACCACTAACGCCCTGGCCTGAAGCATTTGCCATATGGGCACTGGTTCTAGTCCCAGCTGCTCCTCTTCCTATCCAGCTCTCTGCTATTTCCTGGGATACCACTGGCAGATGGCCCAAGTCCTTGGGCCCCTACACCCACGTGGGAGACCTGGAGGAAGTTCCTGGCCCCTGGCTTTGGATTGGTGCAGCTCTGGCCGTTGTGGCCATCTGGGGAGTGAGCCAGGGATGGAAGACCTCTCTCTCTGTCTCTACCTCTCTGTGTAACTCTGCCTTTCAAATAAATAAAATAAATATTTTTTTAAAAAAGAACATGCCACTTGTCTAGTACTGGTATATTATTCAAAATTATCACAAAGTTCTTGAAACCACATGTATCAGTGTGATTTTCTTCAAATCATCCTACCGAAACACATCAAAACAGATTGCAGAAGGTGGCATGAAAACACAAAAAATTTAATTTAATCATACCATTAAAGGGAATTGAAAATTATGTAAATCAATATCTCTATTCTCATTGATTTTTACATGTATTTTAATTTTTTTTTACTTGAGTGGCAGGTAGAATGAGAGAAACAGAGACAGAGAGACAGAGAGCTCTCATCCACTGGTTCATCCCCAAATACCCACAATGGTAGGACTGAGCCAGCCAAGTTGGAAACCAGAAAGACAACCCACACCTTCCATAATAATGATGGGAATCTAATACCTTGAGCTATCACCATTGCTTCCCAGGATCTAGGTTAGCAGGAAGATGAGTCAGGAACCAGAGTCTGGTATTGAACCGTAGCACTCCAATATGGAATGCAGGCTTCTTAACCAGAGCCTTAAATGCTAGACTAAATGCCTGCACCAATTTATTTTTAAGTTGACAATTTTATCAATGAGTAAGGAAAATATATCATGTTGCTTCAACCTGCATTTCTTTGGGAAAACATATGAAAATAGTTTTTGTTTTATAAATGTTTATTGAATATTGAATAGATGGCCAGATAGATTTGTGTGTACGTGTTCTTGTCTAATTAAAATTAGAAAGTCATTTGTGCCATCCTTTCTAATGAAGTGCTTATATATTTTACATTTTATGAGTTCTTTATATTTTCATTTTTAATCTATGTGCAAAAAGTAGGTATATTTTGTTTTATATAGAAGATAATTTTGTATATTTTAATATTAATTCATAAAAAGATAGTAAAACATGAAATATTGATGATAAAGCCCCAAGTTATTATTTCCTAAAAGTTTCAAAATTTGGGGGGAAAATGTTATAGCTGGTCTTGTTCTGTGTGGTTTTAAAACTTGCTAGAGTAGTGTTATGTCTTCATCTACTCAGCAATAGTTTAATTACATTTCTTAGTAAATGCATAATTTTGTGATATCACAGTGTACTATATTCTGAAGGGACAAAAGTTTTATGTCAGATGGTTCTAGCACCTTGTAAATATGTTGCTCCGCTGAACTTGCTGGAAAATTCAGGCTGAAGGGTCTAACCTTTATGCGACTGAGTGTTTAGATTCAGTCTCAGATATGGACCAGAGTTCATCTTAGGTCTTCTGACATTCTTGCTGTGGTGGGTGGCTGGAAAAAAAATCTAACTGTGTGAGATAAAATAATGTGGTATTCTTTCCATCTTCATACTTGGCTCTCTCACCAAGAAGATGCTGTTAAATGTAGTATTAAGGTGTGTG
Source organism: Oryctolagus cuniculus (assembly GCF_964237555.1). Classification (NCBI taxonomy): domain Eukaryota; kingdom Metazoa; phylum Chordata; class Mammalia; order Lagomorpha; family Leporidae; genus Oryctolagus; species Oryctolagus cuniculus. Next base: position 65,354,413 of record NC_091445.1, on the reverse strand, counting down.
GGTGGCTACACAATCCATTTTATTTAATTTAAAGTCTTTATTCTACTGCCTACTAACAGTATGACTCCACTCACTTGTATCTTTAATCTATAGTTTTTTTTAATTTTTAAAATAAGGGCTATAACCTTATAATAGTGTTTCCTGTAGAATTGTACTCAATGGTGAAAGAAAATCTTTTCCTCTAAGAAGAGGAAGCAGAGATGGGTGCCCACTCTTGCCACTTCTGTTCAACAGTACTGAAAATCCTATCCTGAGCAACTAGGCAAGAAAAAGACACAGAAGACATCCAAGTAGGAAAGAAAGGTGTACAATTGTCTCTGGAGATTACATGATCTTTTGTAGAGCAAACCCTAAAAGCTCTGCTATAAAATCAATATACAAAAATTAGTTGTGTTCCTAAATACAAACAATGAAGTATCCAGAAAAGAAATTAAGAAAACAATGTTATTCCAATTTACAGTAACACACATATTAAAATAAATGGGAATAAATTCAACCAAAGAAGTGAAAGATTTGTGCAATTAAAAGTATAAAGTATTGGTTAAAGAAATTGAAAAAGCAAAACTGAAATGATATCCCACCCTTGAAAGATATAACATTGTCAAAAACTTCCATACTACTCAAAGCAATCTAAGGATTCAATATAATAAATATCAGCATTTTAATGATTTTTTTTTCTTTTTTTAAGATTTATTTTATTTATTTGAAAGACAGAGTTACAGAGGTAGAGAAAGAGAGAGAGAGAGAGAGAGAGAGAGAGAGGTCTTCCATCATCTGGTTCACTCCCCGAATGGCTGCAAGGACTGGAGCTGAGCTCATCTGAAGCTAGAAGCCAGGAACTTCTTCCAGGTCTCCCACACAGGTGCAGGCGCCCAAGGACTTGGGCCATCCTCTACTACTTTCTGAGGTTCATTAGCAGGGAGCAGGATCGGAAGTGGAACAGCCAGTACTTGAACTGGTGCCCATATGGGATGTAGGTGCTTCAGGATGGGACTTTAACACTCTACACCACAGTGCTGATATCCATCAATGGTATTTTTTCACAGAAATAGAAAAAATAATCTTAATATTCATACCAAAAGGGAGCTTGTATAACTGAAGGAATCAGAATGAAGAAGAAAAAAGTAAGGATCATTCTTCTTGGTGTCAACTTATATTACAAAGCTACAATATCAAAAGTCTGATGCTGAAATAAAAACAGACCCATAGAGAAATAGAGCAGATAGAAAGCCTAGAAATCAGCCCACCCATATAGGGTCATAGTTCACATAGAACATCTTAAATACATACAATATTTAATTGTCAATTAAATTAAATAATGGTGTAAAAATCCTACAAAAACTGCTCTTGGAAATAAGCATTTTTATATGATACTTCAGAAGTTCTGTGAATATGAATATTCTCCACTGTAGACTACATGTTCTTATCCCTACACCAAGCTTCTCTGTTTATGTACAAAGTAAGTAAAAGATCTATCATCTATACAGTAGTTAAGTATGTTTTTCATAGCATAATTGTTGCCAGTTGTGCATTAGCAGCTAAGAGAGGAAGGAATTTTAAGGAACATAGGCACATTTCAGTTGTAGACATAAACATACTAATGCCCCAGGCTCCCTGAATTTAGCAAAATCATGTCAATACTCAGTAAAATATGGGAAATGCCATTGCTTGATTTGATACAACCTTGAAGGATTTGCTTTTTGTTGTTTTGGTTTAATTACAGAAAGGTCTTTTATCAACTTTCCTGTTAAATCTGTAACACAAGATATTACTTAGTATATAATAAAGTTCATTAGATCTTTGTTGAAAAAATGATTTTTGACCTTAGTGATGAGAATCACAACAAACATACTATATGTTTTCAAAGGCCATTTCTGTGTATTAAGGATATATGTGATAATAAACTAAAATCTATTTGGGAGCAACAATTTTGACAGTGATCCTGGGAGATATGTAGAATTTCCTTTATTTGTGTTTCCTTTGTTGATATCCAGGCAGTAGGAATAGGGGATGGAGAGAGGGATGCTAGTGAAGAATGATTAGAATTCAAGTTTTTTAGCAAAAGGGTACAAAAGTATACCTGTGGGCCTCAGGCAGCCAAGGATTCTTGACAGAATTAGAACATGCGCCCTCATGAAAAAGTTACAGGAGGTGATTTCTGAGACACAATGTGTATTGTGAAACAAAGAATGCACAAGGACTAAAGATTGAAGAATTTCTGGAGAGAAACACACATTTTTTTTTTTTGACAGGCAGAGTTAGACAGTGAGAGAGAGACAGAGATAAAGGTCTTCCTTCCGTTGGTTCACCCCCAAATGGCCACTACAGCCGGCACGCTGCGCCCATCCAAAGCCAGGAGCCAGGTGCTTCCTCCTGGTTTCCCATGCGGGTGCAGGGTCCAAGTGCTTGGGCCATCCTTTGCTTCCTTCCCGGGCCACAGCAGAGAGCTGGACTGGAAGAGGAGCAACCGGGACAGAATCTGGCGCCCCAACCAGGACTAGAACCTGGGGTGCTGGCGCCACAGGCAGAGGATTAGCCAAGTGAGCCATGGCGCCGGCCCACATTTTCTTTTAATTTACCAAAATTGCTCTGTCTCTACATGAACTCCTTGCTGATATAAAGCACAAAGCAGTATGAAGTTACTTTTATGGTTTTATGCCTTTTCAGCAAGGGCAATGCCTCATTTGATAAAGAGTATTGACTTTGAAATCAAATTCTGGCTCTGCTGGTTGTGTAATCTCTTGGAAACCTAGTTGTTTCACCATTAAGGCACAGATAAAATTACAGCACTCCTTTCTTATCCATGTTTTTGCTTTCCGTAGTTTTGATTACATATAGTAAATCATGGCCTGAAATATTAAATGGAAAATTCCACAAATAAACAATCCATAAATTTTAAAGCCTGTGTGATTCTGAGTAGTGTGATAGAAATCTCCTAAATTTCTGCTATGTCCCACTGGGGACGTGACTTATCCCTTTGTCCAGTGTGTTCACTCTGTGCATGTACCCTGCCCATGAGTTACTTATTAGATGTTTCTATTATCAAATTGTCTGTCACAGTATTGTAGTGCTTATGTTCAAGTAAATATTACACAGGAGGCTAAGGGAATATCACAATGCTACCTCATTCACCTCATTTTCTCTTGTAAGTGTTTCTCCATCTCACATCATCACAATATGTATAATATGATAGAGAAAAATGTAATGTGATAAGAGAGTGGGAGAATATACTCACATAATTGTTATGACAATGTATTTTCATAATTATTTTATTATCAGCTATTGTTAATCTATTAATGTACCCAATTTTTAAATTAAGCTTTATCAAAAGCATGTATGTACAGGTAAAATAAAAATTTCAGGGGTTCAGTATTACCTGAGGTTTTAGGCATTTGTTGTGAGTCTTAAAATATATCCACCATTCAATGAAGGCACATTCAATAATGAAATTTATTGGCATGGTTAAATATACCATGTGCTCTTTCGTTTCTTCCTTTCTTTCATCTTTCCTTTTTTTTTTTTTTTTTTTTTTTTTATAGGCAGAGTGGATAGTGAGTGAGAGAGAGAAAGGTCTTCCTTTGCCGTTGGTTCACCCCACAATGGCCACCGAGGCCGGCGCGCTGCGGCTGGCTCACCACGCTGATCCAAAGGCAGGAGCCAGATGCTTCTCCTGGTCTCCCATGCGGGTGCTGGGCCCAAGGACATGGGCCATCCTCCACTGCCCTCCCAGGCCATAGCAGAGAGCTGGACTGGAAGAGGGGCAACCGGGACAGAATCCGGTGCCCAGACCGGGACTAGAACCTGGGGTGCCGGCGCCGCTAGGCGGAGGATTAGACTATTGAGCCGCGACGCCGGCCTCATCTTTCCTTCTAATCGCCTTCCTCCTCCATCCATTCCTTGGTTTCCTCCTGCCTTAAGAAATGAGAAACCCCACTGTAGATAAAGAAACCACCGTGACTCTATGGGTACTAAGGAAATTTTTGATTTAATTGTAATTTACAGTCAAGATTCCTAATATTTCCTTTGGACTCTGTGGTTGGCAAAAGAAAAACCATGTGTCAAGCAGTTCCTTTGCTACATAGGTCAAATGGATATGTAGCCAGAAGATACAGATATGTATAGATAAATAATATGTATAGATAAAAATATGGAGAGACATAGTCATGGTGTATGTTGAAGGCTATTGTTAAGATTTTATGAATATGGCATAGAGAACCATAGCTAAGTGGCAAAATGCCAAATTAAATATAGGGACATAGCATATAGTATGAAGAATAATGTCTGTGAGCTGGTGAGGAAGGAGAAACATTGACCTTACTTACCAGCTGCAGTGAAGAGCACTAGGTCTCCAGGACGAGGGACATCTTCCTGGGAAATCTACTTTTGCAGAAAAATGAGAGAGGCAGTTTTCATGGGACTCATTCACATCTCTGTACCAGACTATGATCTCATCTGTTGCTACATTTATCAATAAAATAAGGTAAATTGTTATACTAAGTAGATACTAGAACTGGAAGAAGATACATTCATTTCCAAAGAGATTTTACAAAATTTTAAATCCATGAATTAAGAAGGTAAATATGCTAAATCTTGAATCTTCTGAATCTTATGCAATGTGGGAACCAGGATATTTTCAAGAGCATTATAAAATAAAGGTATCCCTGGTGAAAGGGAAACTCATGTTTACTCTCTACCAGAACTGTCAGTACTTTACTGCTGATATCAGATGTTTGAGTTTTTTTTTCCCTCCATCAAGTAATTTTCCACTTTTCAGCAGACACCAACTGGGTGTCCTACAGGTCAACACGATTCTGACCCTGGCTTCCTGGAGTCATTGTCAGACCCCACAGGTTAGAAGGTCTGTTCCCTGGCTTTAGTTGTCACTTGTGCTTTGGCTGTAAGTTAGAGGTTCTTCTGACCCCCTCTTCATGTTCCATTATTTGTCAGAATGGCTCATAGAACTCAGGAACACGGTTGACTTGCTAGATTGTTCGTTTACTGTTAAAGCATAAGACTCAGGAAAGCCAGAGAGAAGAGCCTGCCTGGCTCTGCCCCTCCCAGGACATTCATGTATTCACCAGCCCAGAAGGTTTCCAAATCCTTTTGGGTGGGAATTTTTACGGAAGCTTCATTACTGGACACTACTAACTAAACAGTGGCTGTTGGAGATGAACTCACCTCCCTCACCCCAGTCCTTTACCCCTCCATGGAAGTCACGGGTGCTGGTACTGAGAGGGACTCCCCTGACCAGTCCCCACAGTGTATCAGAGAAGAGAGAGGTGGAGCCCCAGTATATATCTCTCTTCCACCCACAAAAAGGAAGGAAATAAAGTTTAAGCCTAGAGAGATGGAGTAATTTTAAGCTGCATTTTCCTGCCCTTCCTTCAAAGCCCCTTCTCACTGGCCAAAGCATATCACATCAGCTAAAAATTAAACTTCCACCCCCAGGGAAACTTCTGACATGTTAAAAATGTAATTGAAAATGAAAAATAAGACTTTCTGTGTTTTTGTTAGTTTCCTATCTCTGCTACAAAAGTACTTGAATATCCCAGTGGGCCTTCCACCCCAAACCATGTACCTTACTTCCTAGGGAAAATTGCAGCTACTGCAGTCTATGCCTGAAGTGATGTATTAAGATACATGAAGGTCCTCACTAGCTTTCAAAACAACATGTAGAGTTTGAGATCTCACAATTTATTCAGAGAGCCAATGTACTGAGAGACCATTATTAGAAATATGCATATATACCTAGATACTGAGGTAGGCATAGACATAGACCCCTCTGCCAATCTAGGCTAGGTTTTTTGAGATATTTGGAGTTTTTTTTAACCCCACACAGCTGAAAACATGGACATCAATAGTGGCAAGAAGAAAATAAAGGGTACTTCAAAAATGTAAATTAAAGAATGAGTTTATTTTGATATAAAAATAATTGAAATTTATATAGTTTTTTTCACCAACTTTTTGTTGACCCAATTTCCATTCACAAAGCTTTTATTTCATGTCTTCTGTGCCAATGTTCAGGCATGGATAAAATTGTTCTGGAGCCCAAATTATGTGCCCTGTGTGTCAGCCCTCCATGGACATTGTAACACAACCTCCAGGCACTTCATAAAACCACAGTGCTGAATATAGACAAAACAAAAAGCAATGTTACTTAAAAAATCAGGAGACTCACATAAACAGATGTTCTGGCTAAAGAGTCCTCATTCAGCTTGCTGATATGACAATACACTTTTGCCATCCGGATCTGAATGCAAATCACAGAATGTCAGCACTGTGTTACTCTTCTAGTGGTAAATGAGCTGACAGCAGGCAGCCTCTGGTTGGCTTGGAGGGGCGCTAGCAGCCGTATGTTTCCCTAAGTGCAGATGACTTGGCTTGCCACGAGGCTGGCAGAAATTTTTAAAGCAGAGTTACCCTCATAACAAATGCCAGATGGCAGGCTGGATTTATAAACACGAACAAGGTTTCAAACAGATCTGGTTCAACTTGAAAATATTAATGTACCACATTGGAAACTCTGTGTTCTACCCATTTCACTTTCCAAAGTTTTATAAAACAGCGGAATTCCTGAACTCTGGGGTAGGAAGAGCAAAATGTAAGTTGGAGGTAGAGTGGAGGAGGGGAAACAGGCTCCTGATGTGATGAGAATGGTCCTGGTCCATGCAAGTTAAAAGCCTGGGGTGCAAAGAGCAAAACACTCTTGCCTCTCTTAAAAAGACCAAAAAGATTTTGCAGCCCTAAAAGATCATTTTGATTAAAGAAGACGAGTTTACCTCCTGTTTCTTTCAATGCCAAATAATAGGGGACTGAAATGTACAAGACATGAGTTGTAGACTTTGCTCTTTTATGAATGATAAAGCCCTCTACCTTTCTGTACCTTGGTACTATCACCTTGAAAATGACTACAGTAACTCTCCTTATCCTAAGTAGAGCTCAAACATTTTAAGGTTAAACTGAAGAGAGAAAACTGAATATTTTATCATTCTGTTCGTGCTCAACAAAATTTTTGAATGTGATTTTATCCTCCATGAATGATTCCTTGCTTCCATTGTTAAATATATTTTCAAATTTATTTTTCGCATTATTACCCTTTTATTTTATTTGAAACCTGGCTAATTATTATTTTGTTTATTTATTTGAAAGGTGGAGTGATAGAGAGAGAGGCAGAAACAGAGAGAAACAGAGAGACGGAGAGAGAGACAGAGAAACAGAGAAAGAGAGAGACCTTCCAAGTCCCCACAGCACTCAGGTGTGGGTCAGCCAGAAACCAGGAGCCTGCAGCTCCATCCTGGAATTCCACATAGATATCAGGGGCCCAAATACTTGGATCATCTTTTACTCATTTCCCAGCTGCATTAGCAGGAAGCTGGGTCAGAAGCAGGGAAGCTGGAGACTGAACTTGACCTCAGATATGAGATGCCAGCATGGCAAGGGGTAGCTCAACTCGTTGAGTCACAGTACAGGCCCCTACTCTTTGATTTTAAATTGTTGCCAAAATGATATAATGTATGAGCTCAACACTGAATTCAAGTGTATACATCCTGTGACTCTTTTCCATATATGGAAATAATTTATTAGAAATTCAAAGTGAAATTTTAGTGCCTAGGGAAAGAGATTAGGTATTTGTTAGTAGACTCCTTCCTCATAAAATGATACACTAATCATTTCATATATGGTATAATATTTACAGATATCAACTCTATGGGGATTAATTTCTGGTTTTGCAGTCTATAGTTGGGTAACCTTGAGAAAGTCCTTTAATTACATCGTGTATCACTTTCATATCTATAAAATGGGGATGTGTTTTTGGAGTCAAAAAGATAGGACATGTGGAGAATATTTAGTATAATTTCTGGCTTATAGAAATCATACTGTGTTAGCTTTAATACACACTCTTATTAACAGATCTGGTGAAGACCTGGGGCACAGAAAGTTTAAATAAATTTAATTTAAGCCACAAAGCTGGTGATAAAGCCAGTGTTTGGATCCAAGCAGTCTGGCTCAAAATTGCCTTTTCAAAATTCTTTTTGTCTTCTACTGAGTTACTGTTATATTACAATGTCATTACACATACCTGTTTAGAATTACAAATGTGTGCTTAGAAATGTACTATTTAGTACAGTGTTTTAAATTTAGAAATGTACTTAATAGAAGCTCAGTATTTAAATTCAGGCCAACAGAAATACTATACAACTTCTATTTTGAAAATGATGAGGGTATATTCTTTCCAAGTGTACAAATATTGAAGAAGTGTATAGCTCTCATGATGGCTTTGGTGGCCAGCGCTGTGGCTCAATAGGCTAATCCTCCGCCTTGCGTTGTGCCGGCACACAGGGTTCTAGACACTGGGTTCTAGTCCCAGTCGGGGCTCCGGATTCTGTCCTGGTTGCCCCTCTTCCAGGCCAGCTCTCTGCTGTGGCCGGGAAGGCAGTGGAGGATGGTCCAAGTGCTTGGTCCCTGCACCCCATGGGAGACCAGGATAAGCACCTGGCTCCTGCCTTCGGATCAGTGCAGTGCGCCGGCCGCAGCGCACCGGCCGCGGCGGCCATTGGAGGGTGAACTAACAGCAAAGGAAGACCTTTCTCTCTGTCTCTCTCTCTCACTGTCCACTCTGTCTGTCAAAAAATAAAAATAAATAAATAAATAAAAAATAAAAATAAAAAAATGATGGCTTTGGTGTAAAGGATTAAGAAAGTTGGTATTATTGTTTATTTATTCAGTTCATCTGTTCTCTCAAACACGGTGCTTTATTTAGGTTATAAAGATAAGTAGGTCATGGTCACAGTATGAAGATGCTTAGATTAGAGGAGACTTGAGTGGATTCTCAGTGGTGGGTAGGGGTGGGGAACATTTCCAAAGAAAGAGGATGTGCAAAGGTAGAGGCCTGAAAAAGCCTACCTTCAAGAGTGTATACAAGTGTCAGAATGCCTGGTAAGAAATATTGCTTGGGAATATGGTAAGAGAACGAGCTGGCCAGGAAAAGAGACACATAAAGGGATGTGGATTCATTTTGAGGACAAGGTTCTCCTAAGGATTAAATGAAGATAGTAGTTTAAAAAAAAAAAAAAAGCAAAGCAAAGCAAGACAAACCAACAAAACATAGCCAATAAGGATGTTGATGTAATATAGGCAAAAATGATGAAGGCATGAACTAAAGTAGCAGCAGATGGGAAGAATGCAAGGGACAAAAGCAGATAAAGGTTATCACTGACATGTCAGGAGGACATTGGACAAGAGGTGATTCAAAAAACTCTGGCTTGGGCAACTCTGGGCATGAAATAATACAACCTCTTCCTAAATGCCCTGCAGAGATTTTTTTTTCTAATTTTCTTTATCATTCCTAGTTTTGGTACAATGCTTTAAAAGGTATTGTGTCTTAAAGCAGTTTCTAAGCAATCAAGCATAATTAGGTATCAGGTTCAGAAATACAGGCACCACTTTTCATCACCTGTCCAGTCTTGGACACATTGGTGATCTTCCTTCTGGATTAGAATTCTACTGTGTTATTGATTTTGTGTAAAGAACACAAGTAAAATATGACGTTTTTGATAAAAAATATGTTTTGAATCCTAAGCACTAAATTTATAAGATGCAGGTAAAAACCTTTGGACTGGTAAAATGAGCCTCAGGTGATTACTGACATAAATAAGAGTGTCAATTGTTTAATCAACAACTGGAGTCACTGTGCACCTACTCCCCATGTAGGATCTCTGTCCTTAATGTATTGTATTATGCGAATTAATGGTAAAACTACTACTAAACAGTACTCTATACTTTGTGTGTCTGTTTGGGTGCAATCTGTTGAAATCTTTACTTAGTATATACTAAGATGATCTTCTGTATATAAAGATAATTGAAAATGAATATTGATAAAGAATGGGATGGGAGAGGGAGTGGGAGATGGGATGGTCGCGGTTGGGAGGGAGGTTATGGGGGAAAAGCTGCTATAATCCAAAAGTTGTACTTTGGAAATTTATATTTATTAAATAAAAGTTTAAAAAAAGATAAAATGCACCTGCACATATTGAAATTAAAGCCTAATCCAAAGTAAATCAAACCAAACCACCAAATCAAAACAATTTTTCTTTTCCATGACAAGGGAAATTCCTTTTTTTTTTTTTTCACTTAGATATGCCTGTTATCTTCAAAACATTCTAATGAATGCATCCAGACATATTTGTGGTTGTTTGTACTGGTGGAGATATGTATTCAAACTGGGTCAGAAGCATTTGATGCCTAAAGAAAGACGGTGAAAGGTGCTTTCACATTCTGGTTTTTGACTTGATTAATCCATCCTTATACATTAGTTTAGTTGCAAATAAGAACTGGAATTGTCAAGTTGGGAACACATTCAGCTTTTGACAAGGAAATGTCAGAGAACTTTTAGCTGGTTTTGATGAAAAATATGGAGGAATTTAAAAATACGCTTTATACATACACTTGTGTTTTCATTACTGCTTAACAAAACAACAATGTGCATGTATTTCTTTTTCTAAGGCATCTAGTTATGAATCATTTTTCCAACTTGGGATTTTTCAAATTTGAACTACTTTTAAACAACCCATATCAAGTTCTTATTTGGTTATTTCTTTGGTACACTAGAGTCATAATGCTCTCCATAAATCTAAAGTTAGTTGCTACTTTGATGTGATATTTGACTCTTGAATAAATGTCATAAACAAATACAGTGACAGTATTATGTATGAATTTTGTAGGCTATATTTAGTACAAGATCTCTACCAACTGTTTTAGTAAGTTTAACAAATTGTGGTTTTAGTTTAAAATGGAAAATGCACTTGGTTCCTCAGGATTCCCAGGATCTAAAACAGTATATCAACAAAGCAAAAAAAGCAACAAATATATCAGTATTTATAAGGAATAAGCCATGTATAAGATTATGAAGATCAATAATATGATGAGAAATATTTCTAAACATTATTCTAACTTCAGGAACAAAAATAAGCTATATGTCTTTTTTTCTGAACATGTATGTGTTTAGATTTGCAGAACACCAAAAGGTAAAAATTTGCCAACACCTGGATACAATCAGTGCTGGAAGGTATAATAGCTCACTGATTTAAGAGCTGTGGAGTTAGACATTCCAATCTTGGCTCCATCTCACAATGACCAAGTTTCCTAAAAAGGACAATTATCTAATCTGAGCCTCAATTTAGTTTACTGCAACATGGAGGTAGTAATGTCCCTTCTTCATGAAATTATTTTAAGAACAATGTAAAACAACATTTACCACCCTGTTTTAACAGCTTTACAGGACTTTAAAAAAAAAAAAAAGTTTGGTTATTTACTTGAAAGTCAAAGTTAAAGAGAGAGAGAGACAGAGAGACAGAGAGACAAGAGATCTTCCATCTGCTGGTGCATGGCTGTAGCAACCAGTGCTGGGCCAGGCCAAAGCCAGGAGCCAGGAGTGTTATAGGGATTCCCATTTGGGTTCAGGAGCCCAAGTACATGGGCCATCCTCCAGTGCTTTCCCAGGCACTTTTCCCAGGCTTTTCCCAGTTCCATTACCAAGGAACTGGATCAGAAGTAGAATGGTCAGGACTCAAACTGGCGCCCATGTGGGATGCCAGCATTGCAGGCAGCAGCCTTCCCCACTATGCCACAACACTGGTTCCTAGCTTCCTGTAGATGCATATCATGGGAGGCATCAGGTGATGCTTCAAGTTTTTGAGTCCCTGCCAACCATGTTGGAGACCTCAGTCAATTTCCTGGCCCAGCCATGACTTTCCTGGGCATTTGGTGAGTAAACCAGAAGATGAAAGATCTCTGTTTTTCTTTGGTTTTGTGTTTCTCTGTCTTTCAAAATAATATTTTATAAAAGGAATAAAGCATATTAAATTATTTTCTTTAATAAGGGTAGCTATGTATAGTAGCACAAATGCTAATAAGTATATAAGTATTTTGATATTATAACCTCAAGAAACTAAAATACAAAAAAATAACCAAAATGGGTTTACTAAATCTATAATTCATCTTGATTGTGTTTCAACACATAATTAGTCATGGCATCTATCAACTCACATATTAAACAGTCTCATGTATCCTGTTTAATGAATTTTTTAACAGCCCTGAAAGACACTAAATGAGTGAAGCTTTTTCAGTTACCTGAAGGGTTGGTGGCAGCATCTGTGGAGATTGCAACTGCATTTTTTCATATGTAATGAAATTTGACAATTTACTTTCTTGGCCAAATAATTTGAACATGACAACTAAAAACAACCTTTTAAAAGAAAATTAGATGTTACAATTGTATCACCTTTTATAAGTAAAAAATTCTTTTTGAAAAAAATCTAGCCATGGTACATGTTTAATAAACTATTTTTTTTTGATAGGTAGAGTTACAGACAGTGAAAGAGAGACAGAGAGAAAGGTCTTCCTTCTGTTGGTTCACTCCCCAAATGGCCGCCACCACCGGCGCTGCACCGATCCGAAGCCAGGAGCCAGGTACTTCTTCCTGTTCTCCCATGCGGGTACAGGGGCCCATGAACCTGGGCCATCCTCCACTGCCCTCCCGGACCACAGCAGAGAGCTGGACTGGAAGAGGAGTAACCGGGAATAGAACCTGGTGCCCACGTGGGATGCCGGCGCCACAGGCGGAGGATTAACCAAGTGAGCCACAGTGCCGGCCCCCAATAAATTATAATATTTGTGTTTCCATGCTTTATAATCTTTGAGAAATCTCTGAGATAGACTGCAAATTTTGGAAGGATGTATATTCAAGTTCACAAAGTCAGGACAATTCCTAAGGGAAGGATTTTCAAAAGGTTCCCCTGGACAAAGCGTTTGGTTATAGATCTATGTTGACTGATAATTCTGCTGAAAGTCTTACATATATAAAAGCAGCTGATGCACAAACCACACTAAGAAAAATTTAGAAAGTGAAAAAATTAATCGTTAATGAGGCAATACAGAAAATATAAGGACTTGAATTTGTCATCACCTTGGAAAATAGTTTTATGAATGGCAGGGGCCCAAGCACTTGGGCCATCTTCTGCCACATTCCCAGACACAGTAGCTAGGAGCTGGTTCCCTAGCAGAGTAACCAGGAAATGAACCTGAACTATGATATACGATGCCAGTGTTGAAAGTGGCAGCTTAGCACACTGTTCCACAATAGTGCTCCAGTTTATAATTATTAAATGAAGTTGAAGATATGCATTTTTTTCCTGCTACTCAGAGATTCTATCCCTAAGGATATCCCTTGGATGCTGGTGCTGCAGGCGGCTGCTTTACCCACTATCCTACAATGCCAGCCCCTACAGATATTTTTAAAAAACAGTCTACAAATTTAATATACCAGCTTCCCGTAACTGTTGGTGCTTATTACATTGTGCCATCAGGAGGCAAGAGAGAGAATAATTCAAGAGGGAGTTGAACTTCCTCTTCCTGACTTCAGTACTGTTGTGGGTGCATTGAGAATGGGGTGGGTTTTGACTTGAGGAACTTGAGTAGGCACAGCACCTTTCAGTAGGTTCCAGATGAGAGAGGAACAGCACCTCTTCAGCAAGCCAGGACAGACAGTGTCTCTCAGCATAACAGCCCAGGTGTAGGTGAACAGGCCCCACATCACAACACGGAGGATCTCACATTCTTTCCATTTCTTTAGTTCCCTGGACTCACCCACATCTAAAATCTATTTAGTCAATTCCCTGTGTTAAATTCATTTTGTTTTAAATACCTGGGATACTTTTTTGTTTTGCTTTCCTTACTTAATCTAGTCTCATACACCACCATTATTAATCCCTGTTATAGTGAGCCTAATATTCTTGCATCACTATGTTGCCCCAATCTGAGAGAGGTGATCATCTGTCTGCAATTGAGACTAAGAGTTTGAGCACAAAACTAAAAACTTGGCAATGTGTTGTGGATGTGGCTTTCTTAACTTCACCTCACTTTTTAAATATAGGAAATAAATCCCTGTGTACTACAAATATATATTCTAAAGCAAGTGGTAGTAACACTTGGTGTTAATTCTTTCAGTATGAGGTCAAACTTTCAAACATTCAAATAGAATCTCTTTCAGAATGCTTATTTTCAATTCTATGAGATGTGGCTTTTTAGTAAAATGATGGCTCAAGTGGTTAGAAGAAGTTTAGCTCTTCCTAAATTGAATCTCTATGCTTGGCACTGTTATTTTATCCAGTTGAAATTCAAGGGCCTTATATAAAGAGTTCCCAAATTTCACCATAAAAATTGCACCATTTCAAAACAAGAATTGATGATTTGTAAATATCCTGCTTCTAGAGACACCAACAGGCCTAAAATCTATAAATGATTGTTACTATTTTTGAATAGTCTATTCTAGGGCTCTACTGCTGAGTATTTTTAAATCCTAATTCCAGGGAAGTTGGTAAGTACTAAATCCCTTCCCAGTGCACACGGTTGGAGTGTTGTGCACAAAGGAGGGCCAGCTTTAAAACAAAACTTGAATGTGATTTTCATGTCTTGTTTTGTTTTCCATATTAAAATATTCACACATCTTTCTATTTATAATGGGCTAGTGGAGATAGGGGAAGCTTTAAAAAAGTTCTACTTGTGAGCAAGTATTGGGAAAGCATTACAAAAAGGGAAGTTGTGGGAGCTGCTGCCTACTTCTCCTTTCTTCTCACAGAGCCGTCCCAAAATAGTGATATCTTGGCTTATCTCTAAAGGGGAGGATTTGTAAAAACACTCTAGAAGTCTATCCAAGCTCATGAGACTTTAAAGGAGGGAGGTGTGGGGGCTGAATGAACACAAATGCTTCTGAGTTCCCAAACATTAAACTTAGAAGATTTTAATTTCCAGGTCATAAAAATCAGAACTGAAAAAATAGCAACAGAAAAGTGAGGATCGATGGATAAATGATAGCCTATCTTGGGCCAGCACCAGGAAGAAGTGTCCGGACATAAGTACAATTACAAATTGGAATCTCACTGAATTCAAAATAACTCAGAGAGGGAAAAACCAAGCTCATTGAAACCTTGCATAGTGGTCACGTTGTTCCTTTTAAACCAGACACCAAAACTGAGAAGTCAAAAAGACAGAAATTGAGAGAGAGAGAGAGAGAGAGAGAGAGAGAGACCTAGGACTGTCCCTGTGGTTTCAGAGCAGTAGCTGTGCTTTCACAATTTAGGGTTTGGACGTGGGTTAAATTGTGTAAAAAGAAAAATATCTCCTATCTACCAGCTTCCCCATCTGCTGTCCCTGAGACTCTTTGTTCTATAAAGTTAGTTTACCAATAATATAAATTAATTCTTGCTAGGGTGACTGTAGATTTCTCAAAGGGATTATATTCAAACTTGATCTTTAAAAAAAATGAAATATGGAAAACATGAAAAGAGGGAAAGAAAAATCAAGCAGTATACATTTAAAGGAAAAAATACTTAAGGGGCAGATTGCTGTTAGGGAAAGATAAAGTACCTGACTAGGAAACACATGTAGTACCTAAAGCAAGCAGAGGAAAAGGATAGGAAATGCCTCACTTTCTTTCTGGGAGGCAGGACATGCAATTTGGGACAGGGATTTTCTCAAGGGAATTTTAGAAGTTCAGGAGTGCTATGATCTGGTGGTCATTTTTCAAAAAATGTTTTTATTTCTTTAAAGGACAAAGTGAAGAAGAGAGTGGGAAGGAGTTGGGAGGGAGGGAGGGTAGGAGGGAGGAAGGGGGAGAGAGAGAGAGAGAGAGAGAGAGAGAGAGAGAGAGAGAGAGAGAGGTTGAGAGGTTTTTTCCATCAACTGGTTCACTCCCCAAATGTCCATAACAACTGAGGCTGGGCTAAAGCCAGGAGCCAGAAACTTCCTCCAGGTTGCCCATGTGGGTGGCAGGGACCCAAGTACTTGAGTAATCCTCTGCTTTCCCGGACACATTAGCAGGAAGCTGAATCAGAAGTGGAGTGGAAGCAACCAGAAACAGCACTCTATTATGGGAGGCAGGTGTCCCAAACAGCTGCTTAACTCATTGCACCACAACACCCACCCTGCTAGAGGTAATTTTAAGTATCAGTACTGTTTTAACATTAGGGACAGAAGTATTTGTTATGTAAGATATGGTTTTGAATGGAATATTCCAGGTGTTTCTCTTTTTACAATCACCAATACATATCTTCTTTCTGAAGTCATAAATATAATATAATATAACATAGTAAGAATGGGAAGTATAAGCCAAAGACCCAAACATTGAAATATTGTTCGACTTCAGGTTATGTGACTATCTGTATCTTCTGAATATTCCATCAAAAGAGGCATAGAAACATGCAAGACCATCAGGATACTGAGGACTAACAATCAGAAGTCACATTAACGAAGCAGCCTCTCAGCTTAGACCTCTCTTACCTTTGTGGTTACACTATCCAAATACGTGTCTAGTTTCTGTTTTGCTGCAGATAAGGATGTTTTCCACTTACTTCAGTTTACAAGTCAACAGTGGTTTTCTGAATGGAGACACAATCTCAGCCTTTGGTGCCCAACAAACTTCAAGCAGCGTGAAACATGTCTCAGGCACATTATTTTACATTCTTAACTGTAGCCCAAATAAGAAGCAAAGACAACTTTTTAAAAAAAAATCATAAATCTGAATGTCCTTGCATTTTTGAAATCTTGACATTTCCTCAAAACAAAACACTCCTCCATTCCCCCTTTTTAAGTTCAGTTTTTTTCATTATGTTCAGAAAAAGTTAACTTAGCAATCTGAAGGAATTTCACTCCCTCTATCCTTAGATAGAAATGAACACAAATCATTTCTTTTCCATGGAAATAATCAAGATAGCTTCTTTCCCTCACCAGTGAATCAAAAAGAACACAACTTTGCTGTGTTCTCCTAAGCCAAACATATTTGTTATAAAAGATAATTTTTAGTTCTAGTTGCATTGAGTACATCAAGAAACCTAGTGGAAATCCAGGTAAGCTGAAAGAGAATTGGGGAAAAACTAACATGTCACTTATTTATAAAAGTTTCTCCTCTTCCAGTCCAACTCTTTGCTGTGGCCCGGGAGGGCAGTAGAGGTGGCCCAAGCGCTTGGGCACCTGCACCCGCATGGGAGACCAGGGGAAGGCGCCTGGCTTGGTGCAGCGCTGGCTGTGGCGGCCGTTTGGGGAGTGAACCAACGGAGGGAGGACCTTTCTCTCTGTATCTCTCTCTCACTGTCTAACTCTATCTGTCAAATAAAAAAAATTTTAAAAAGTTTAAAAAAAACTGGAAAATAATTTTAAATATAAATGGTTTTATTCTGTTAGAAAAAAATAACTTGTTTTAACAAGAACTCTGTTTTCTACTCTATTCTTTCTACATCAGAGACATTCTTATTTCATTCAATATATAACATGTATAGTCTAACCTATATTTTATTTTCTTTTTAATGCTATATCCACATAGTATTAAAATATCAGTTTTTTCTTCTGTTATGTTTTCAATATGTATGTAAATCTTTCTGAAACAGTAAAAAGATAGATTTTTATTTTTATATGGTTCTGCATATAATAATCTATTAAATTTTCTACATCTTTCTATTTCTCAATGTTCAATACAATTTCTCTAACCACCTAGTTGATTTAGCCATCTAATTTCAGACTTTATCTAGTGATAAAGTTTTCCCTTAATACAAATAAATGTTTTTGCATAGACATAAAAATGAGTGAAAAATTAACATCTGTTCCTCTTTTAACCTAGGTAACTTAACAAATATATTATAACATTCCAATAGGCTGGATACGAAGAAACCTGGCCAGACAATACAGAGAATAGGGATCTATCTCTTGGCCCCAACAGCTATGTCTTTGCATGGCATCTTATATTGGCTGCTACAGTGAAATGATGAACCGAGATAGTTAACAATTTGCAGTTACAAGCTATTTGCTTCTGTTAGTGAGATCCAACCATGAACATCTGAATTTCCTGTTTGGTGTTCAGAGAATAACAGATATGCCACTTCAGCAAGTACTTGAAAACTGTGAACATTAACAAAGGTTAATAAAATACTTGAGGAGATTTTGATGAAGGCTATGAGTGAAGAATAAAGTGTTACATGGCTCTGTTGGGCAGCAGTTCAATTGCCATTTCATATATTCGCCATCTGTTTTGTTTAGTTGTCAGGGAGTAGCACTAAGGCAACTTCATTGGTTGTTATAAATCAGGCTGGAAATGTCATATAAAACATCTTCATATCCTGATAGTAGTTATCTGAGCTCAAAGAATATCCCTTTGCATCCAAAATTTCAATTACAAGGCAAAATGTCTTCAATAAATGTACTTCCAGAGTTACCAGTATAGGCTTGGCATTATCAAGAATGTAGAAAACTGAATTAAAGACTTGCCTCATTTATTCAAAATTTGATTGAGGGTATAAAAAATTAATTTTTGCAAAGCACTTACTTCAACTTGCTATATTTTTGACTTTATATGCAAAAATATTTAATAATACATTCATGAGAAATTGCTGCTGAAATTAATTGGTCATATATGTAGCTAAAATGTACCTACAGAGAATATAATGTAGATAGAAATATGATGACAATTTGAAGAAAGCAGCATTTGTGTTCTTATTCAGTATTTCCTATAGAACTGAAAAAAATAATGTAATGAGTGAGCTTTCATTCTGTCGATTAGTTTTTCTGATATAAAATGTTAGTTTCATAATTTAGATGAATTTATATGAAAGAATATTGACCAATTAATGAGAATGGTATAGTGCAACACAAATTTAAGGTACTTCTTTATTGTGCGGAGTTTTGATAGCAATAAAAATGAAAGCATCCACTTTTGAATTGTTGAGCTTTACTGATTGGCATCACCATACTGGTCTAGCCTAACAAGTCCTACTCACCCTGCGCCTTATATTCAACTATGTCTTGACATCTTCACTTGCAGACTTGGTTATTAAGCACAGGGCCAAAAAACGTGGAGATTTTTGTGAGCTTTGGAAAGGTTTGAGACTGGAAAAGCATGTCACCAAGGTACATAAAGGAAACTTCAAAATCAAAGCAGCATATTGCTATGATGTCAAGTCTTTCAATACCCACAGCCAGTTGTCTTATAGTTTTAAGTGAACTGGGTTTACTGGGAGTGAGTGCATATTAGACCTTCTGTTGAAATGCATGACATTATTCCCAAAACTAAGACTGCCTTGTTTTGATAAATAGCCTTAACTGGACTTTGCTCAAAAATCAAGCTATTCAAACAAACTTCAATGTCCTTCTTAACAGCATTCTTGATGTTCACCAACATAACACTAACAGGGCATTACTGAAAATCTGGTTTTCAGAACCAGGAAACTAGGACTGTCCTTCCATCTGGTCAAGGAAAATGTTCCCTGAAAGCCTACTCATTTAATATTGAACATCCGTTCTCTAGCTTGGGATCTCATTTTTCTTAACTTTGAGCTGGACTGTGGGTTTTTCAGCTCATCTTTGCCCTAGTAGGTCTCCTACTTTACTATGTATAAATAACACATAGAATGCTTTTATAAAACAGAGATTTCTGGGCCCCATCTCCAAATTGGATCATGACTAAGTTTACCTGTTTGTTTTGTGTTTTTATAAAAAATGTTCCTCAGGTGATTTTAACCCATATTTCAAAGAAAACTGAAAATTTCCTTGTTCCAAAGAGTAGCTGTTTTCTTTTAAAAACAATTATTTCATTCTTGTGGTTTGAAATAATTCACAACATAAACTTTAACACAAAAACTGTTAAGAAAGACAAGGAGGGGCACTATATAATGATTAAGGGATCAATTCAACAGGAAGATACAACGATTATCAATGTATATGCAACTAATTACAGGGCACTGGTTTACTGAAAAGATTTGTTAAGGGACTTAAAGGGAGACTTAGACTCCAATACAATAGTACTGGGGGACTTCAATACTTCACTCTCAGAAATAGACAGATCAACAGGCCAGAAGATCAACAGGGAGACAGTAGATTTAAATGACACTATAGCCCAAATGGATCTAACAGATATATACAGAACTTTCAATCCTACAGCTAAAGATTTTACATTCTTCTCAGCAGTACATGGAACCTTCTCTAGGACTGACCACATACTAGGTCATAAAGCAAGTCTCAGCAAATTCAAAAGATTTAGAATCATAGGATGCAGCCTCTCAGACAATAAAGGAATGAAGTTGGAAATTAGCAACTCAGGAAGCCCTAGAGCATATGCATACATATGGAGATTGAACAACATGCTCCTGAATGAACAATGAGTCATAGAAGAAATTAAAAGAGAAATCTAAAATTTTCTGGAAATAAATGAGGATAACAGCACAACATACCAAAACTTATGGGATACAGCAAAAGCAGTGTTAAGAGGAAAGTTTATATCAATAGGTGCCTACATCAACAAATTGAAAAGGCACCAAATAGATGAGCTTTCAATTCATCTCAAGGATCTAGAAAATCTGCAGCAAACCAGACCCAAATCTAGGAGGAGAAGAGAAATAATTAAAGTCAGAGAAGAAATCAACAGGATTGAATCAAAAAAAAAAAATCAGCCAAACAAGGAGCTGTTTTTTTTGAAAAAATAAACAAAATTGACACCCCATTGGACCAACTAACTAAAAAAAAGAAGAGGAAAGACCCAAATCAATAAAATCAGAGATGAAAAAGGAAACGTAACAACAGACACCACAGAAATAAAAAGAATCATCAGCAATTACTACAAGGACTTGTATGCCAGCAAACAGGGAAACCTATCAGAAATGGATAGATTCCTGGACACATGCAACCTACCTAAATTGAACCAGGAAGACATAGAAAACCTAAACAGACCCATAACTGAGACAGAAATTGAAACAGTAATAAAGGCCCTCCCAACAAAGAAAAGCCCAGGACCAGATGGATTCTCTGCTGAATTCTACCAGACATTTAAAGAAGAACTAACTCCAATTCTTCTCAAACTATTCAGAACAATTGAAAAAGAGGGAATCTTCCAAATTCTTTTTATGAATCCAGCATCACCTTAATTCCTAAGCTGGAAAAAGATGCAGCATTGAAAGAGAATTACAGACCAATATCCCTGATGAACATAGATGCTAAAATCCTCAATAAAATTCTGGCCAATAGAATGCAACAACACATCAGAAAGATCATCCACCCAGACCAAGTGGGATTTATCCCTGGCATGCAGGGATGGTTTAATGTGCGCAAAACAATCAATGTGATACACCACATTAACAGACTGCAGAAGAAAAACCATACGATTATCCCAATAGATGCAGAGAAAGCATTTGATAAAATACAACACCCTTTCATGATGAAAACTCTAAGCAAATTGGGTATAGAAGGAACATTCCTCAATATAATCAAAGCAATCTATGAAAAACCCACAGCCAGCATCCTATTGAATGGGGAAATGTTGGAAGCATTTCCACTGAGATCTGGTACCAGACAGGGATGCCCACTCTCACCACAGCTATTCAATATAGTTCTCGAAGCTTTAGCCAGAGATATTAGGCAAGAAAAAGAAATCAAAGGGATAAAAACTAGGAAGGAAGAACTCAAACTATCCCTCTTTGCAGATGACATGATTCTTTATTTAGGGGACCCAAAGAACTCTACTAAGAGACTATTGGAACTCATAGAAGAGTTTGGCAAAGTAGCAGGATATAAAATCAATGCACAAAATCAACAGCCTTTGTATACACAGACAATGCCACCGCTGAGGAAGAACTAAGATCAATCCCATTCACAATAGCTACAAAAACAATCAAATACCTTGGAATAAACTTAACCAAGGACATTAAAGATCTCTACAATGAGAATTACAAAATCTTAAAGAAAGAAATAGAAGAGGATACCAAAAAAATGAAAAAATCTTCCATGCTCATGGATTGGAAGAATAAACATCATCAAAATGTCCATTCTCCCAAAAGCAATTTATAAATTCAATGCAATACCAATCAAGATACCGAAGACCTTCTTCTCAGATCTGGAAAAAATGGTGCTGAAATTCATATGGAGACACAGGAGACCTCGATAGCTAAAGCAATCTTGTACAAAAAAAAACAAAGCCGGAGGCATCACAATACCAGATTTCAGGACATACTACAGGGCAGTTGTTATCAAAACAGCATGGTATTGGTACAGCCAACTTTTATTTGATCAAGTATCTAAAACCAATCCCTGGAGTAAGGACAGTCTATTCAATAAATGGTGCTGGGAAAATTGGATTTCCATGAGCAGAATCATGAAGCAAGACCCCTACCTTACACCTTACACAAAAATTACTCAACATGGATTAAAGACCTAAATCTATGACCTGACACCATCAAATTATTAGAGAGCATTGGAGAAACCCTGCAAGATATAGGTATCAGCAAAGACTTCCTGGAAAAGACCTGGGAGGCGCAGGCAGTCAAAGCCAAAATTAACATTTGGGATTGCATCAAATTGAGAAGTTTCTGTACTGCAAAAGAAATAGTCAGGAGAGTGAAGAGGCAACCAACAGAATGGGAAAAAATATTTGCAAACTATGTGACAGATAAAGGCTTAATAACCAGAATCTACAAAGAGATCAAGAAACTCCACAACAACAAAACAAACAACCCACTTAAGAGATGGGCCAAGGACCTCAGTAGACATTTTTCAAAAGAGGAAATCCAAATGGCCAACAGACACATGAAAAAATGTTCAAGGTCACTAGCAATCAGGGAAATGCAAATCAAAACCACAATGAGGTTTCACCTCACCCTGGCTAGAATGGCTCACATGCAGAAATCTACCAACAATAGATGCTGGAGAGGATGTGGGGGAAAAGGGACACTAATCCACTGTTGGTAGGAATGCAATCTAGTAAGGCCACTATGGAAGTCAGTCTGGAGATTCCTCAGAAACCTGAATATAACCCTACCATACAACCCAGCCATCCCACTCCTTGGAATTTACCCAAAGGAATTTAAATTGGCAAACAAAAAAGCGGTCTACACCTTAATGTTTATTGCAGCTCAATTCACAATAGCTAAGACCTGGAACCAACCCAAATGCCCATCAACAGTAGACTGGATAAAGAAATTATGGGACATGTACTCTATAGAATACTATACAGCAGTCAAAAACAATGAAATCCAGTCATTTGCAACAAGATGGAGGAATTTGGAAAACATTATGCTGAGTGAATTAAGCCAGTCCCAAAGGGACAAATATCATATGTTCTCCCTGATCAGTGACAACTAACTGAGCACCAAAGGGGAAACCTGTTGAAGTGAAATGGACACTATGAGAAACAGTGACTTGATCAGCTCTTGTCCTGACTGTTGATGTACAATGTAATATCTTATCTATTTTAGTATTTTCTCTTTGTTTTGTTCTAGTACTATTGATTGAACTCTGTAATTAACACACAATTATTCTTAGGTGTTTAAATTTTAACTGAAAAGTGATCCCAATTAAATGTAACAGTGGGAATAAGAGAGGGAGGAGATGCACAATTCGGGACATGCTCAATTGGACTTGCCCTGAATGGTGGATTTAGAATCATGCCAGGGGATTCCAATACAATCCCATCAAGGTGGCATGTACCAATGCCATCTCACTAGTCCAAGTGATCAATTTCAGTTCACAATTGATCACGCTGATAGGTCTAAGAGTCAAAGGGATCACACAAACAAGACTAGTGTCTGCTAATACTAACTGATAGAATCAAAAAGGGAGAGAACGATCCAACATGGGAAGTGAGATACACAGCAGACTCATAGAATGGCAGATGTCCTAAATAGCACTCTGGCCTCAGAATCAGCCCTTAAGGCATTCGGATCTGGCTGAAGAGCCCATGAGAGTATTTTAGGCATGGAAAGCCAAGCCACTCTGGAAAAAAAAAAAAGAAGAAGACCTAAATGAAAGATCTCTGCGAGTGAGATCCCAGTGGAAAGTACGGGGCCATCTAAGAAGGAGGTACCTTTCTCTGAAGGGAAGAGAGAACTTCCACTTTGACTATGACCCTGTCAGAATAAGATCGAAGTCGGCGAACTCAAAAGGCTTCCATAGCCTTGGCAACTCATGACTAGAGCCTAGGGAGATTACTGATTCCATAAACAAGGGTTTCAAATTGTTAAGTCAACAACAGGAGTCACTGTGTACTTACTCCTCATGTGGGATCTGTCCATAATGTTGTCCATTGTGAATTCATGCTATAACTAGTACTGAAACAGTATTTTACACTTTGTGTTTCTGTGTGGGTGCAAACTGATGAAATCTTTACTTAATATATACTAAATTGATCTTCTGTATATAAAGAGAATTGAAAATGAATCTTGATGTGAATGGAATGGGAGAGGGAGAGGGAGATGGGAGGGGTGCTAGTGGGAGGGAAATTATGGGGGAGGGAGCCATTGTAATCCATAAAGTGTACTTTGGAAATTTATATTTACTAAATAAAAAAATTTAAAAAGTTTTTTAATTTAAATATTTGGTTAGTTTTTAACACTCACTGTGCCATAGTTCTTAAAACTGAGTATCTGTAATATTTTCATACAATGCATCATAAATAGTAAATTTAACTCAATTAGAACAGTCTCAGAAACTATTCTAAATTATCTCCACTATGAAAGATGATCAGAGATGTCAAAAAATAGTGTAATTATTAATTTCTCTGGTTATGGTTCCCTCTATTTAAAATGGACTGAATTAATAAAACCCACCACTTTGATTAGTTCTATGTCTTTAATTTTTTATTCAAGGCACCTTGATGGTATTGTTTTGTACGTGTGCGTTTTCTTTGTATAACTTCATGCAATGACATATATATAAAACACATTCAGGCCAGCGCCGCGGCTCACTAGGCTAATCCTCCGCCTAGCGGCGCCGGCACACCGGGTTCTAGTCCCGGTCGGGGCGCCGGATTCTGTCCCGGTTGTCCCTCTTCCAAGCCAGCCCTCTGCTGTGGCCAGGGAGTGCAGTGGAGGATGGCCCAGGTGCTTGGGCCCTGCACCCCATGGGAGACCAGGAAAAGCACCTGGCTCCTGGCTCCTGCCTTTGGATCAGCGCGGTGCGCCAGCCGCAGCGCGCCGGCCGCGGCGGCCATTGGAGGGTGAACCAACGGCAAAGGAAGACCTTTCTCTCTGTCTCTCTCTCACTGTCCACTCTGCCTGTAAAAAAAAAAAAAAAAAAAAAAAAAAAAAAAAAAAAAAAAAACCACATTCAATCCATCATTTGTAGGATCTTGGTGTTCTTACAAATATACTTGATCCTACTAATTCTTATGTGTGTTATATTGGAAAAGGCCAATATAAATCAAACGTTTGTCTACAAATGTGGGATATATTTCCTCAAAACAGCTGCTTCATTGTTTTGCTTTGTTATAATTCATAATATATTCAGTAGCTTAATTTTATAAATATCTGGGTAGCTCAGTCTCTTAGGTTATGAAAAATAATTTTAAATAAAAATATATTTAACTCTTTGCCTGTTAGAATATAACAATTCTTAGAGCTGAGGCAGGTGCCATCCTGCTTAAGTTTTACCTGCATGTTACTGATTGAGTCAATATTAGTACCATGTACCAAGTTTCCATGAATGATGCAAACTGTGACTTGCAGTTGCCAATGATAAGTGACTTTTTATTATTTAGCTCTGCACTGGTTGTAATTCAGAGGATTTTTGTCAATTAGTAGCAATAATTTAGAAGTTGAAGACGTGCTTAGGACATTAATGAATGTCAGTTTACTGTCTTCATTGAAATGGGCCAAGTATCTATTTTGAGCATAAAATCAGAACGATACTCTGAAGGTTAATAGCACTAATTTCAATGTAAGTTAGTCTTTTATGAAAAACAAAAGTGATTATTAATAATCCATTGCAAATTATGGCAGGAACTGAAGAACCAGAGGACTTGATTGTGCACTACAACAATCTAAAATTGGAAAATAAGACAGAATAAATTTGAATATTCTCCTAAAGAAGGAGACTTTTAAAAAGGAAAATGTGATGATATTACCTATCTTAATAATTCTATCCCAATTATGCTCTTCTTCTCTTCAGTTTTTGTTTTGGAAAAAGGGGGAATTTTAAGATCTATAGTTAAATAAAGAGAAGTCAGAGGCTTTCTTATGACAACTTGGTATATCATTTTTCGAAGCAGGATGAAAACCATGAGCCTTTATTCTGAATTTACGCTGTACTTAGATTGGGGTTTTCTAATTTCCATCCAGTGTTTTCTGACATGTGGATTTTTCTCAAAGAACTCTATGTTCAAGTAGATATGAGTCACACTGCATATTCTATTTAGAGACATAATGTGCATTTTCATATTCAAGAAAAATTAAAGGGTTCCTTTGGTAGAGAATTGCATTTAATTTTGCTTAACCCAAGAAACACAAACTTTTCCCTTTTTGATTTAATTACATCTGCTAATACTTCCCAGAGCACAGCTTTCAAATGACGCTCATCTGAGTGCAGTGATGTAGGTGTATGGTAGATGTTGTGACAGGAATTGTCAGCAGACCCATTGTCCTTCCACCAACGGTCGTTATAGATGAGAACTATGCAGTAATGGACCAGTTGTTACAGTGAGTGATCTAGATATGGAAATATAATCAATCTGCTTTTGGTTTTCATCCCCCTTCTATCAAGCAGTATGAGTCAGTTTGTTTAAAAATCATGTTACTGCTATATTTTCTGAGCTGACACATGGAAGTATTCCAGCCCATGCCTACTTGCTGAAGTAGCAGGGTTGGAATATTATGCGGGGGAATTGGTATCTTTTTTAACTTGGCAACACAGAGGAGTTGCCTATCTGAATTTGCACATTTGTGGCACTTACCACAAAGGACTCAGGTGGTTGTCCTCAACATGGGTGGAAACTTGATTTCACTGAATACAGCCTGGCTGTTTCTCGTTTATTCAAAATTAACTGAGCAGTGTTCTTCTACAAGAGTCCTTTTTAATAAACATCCACAGGAAATGCTCTTTGAGTCAGCTGATACTTTCAGGAGGTAGCTTCAGGAGGGATACTCTAAGATTCAAATATTAATTACTGTAGTTGAGGCATGTAGTTGAGGCATATTGTATGTTGTTACTCAGCTGCAATTTTGATATGGCTTTAAAGGAATAAAATTTATTATAAGAGTAAAAGTTATTCTTAATGGGAATATCAACATCCCAAGAATAAATATGAGGAGGCTGATTTTATAATTAATTCAATCCAACTTCAATGTATAAAGTTGGAAGGGAATAACTGAAATGTTCCAAAGGAACTAAACTTTATACCTGCCACAAACCCATCAGAGAAAAATTTGAAAAGCCCAAGACAAGGGTAATTTTGTTCACAAATTTTGTTGTCTGTAAACGCTTTGCTCTGAGATATCCTGGCTATTATTTCAGTAAAGACATGGAGATGATCAGGGTGCTTTTCATATTCACAATGTGACATTGCAAACAGGTGTGGCCCTTTTTCCACATGCAAGGGTATGCACATAATTATGACGGTGTCCATTAGTATGCTTACATCCTTAATGATAATAAAAAATGACTGCCAGGGTATGGATTGTAAATATGCTGAGGTACTAAAGAGTTCTGCCAAAAGTGATGTTGATACCAAGAGTTTCTAACTTAAGACCCACAAAAAAAATTACTTTTTCTTCCAAGAAGAAACATCCAGAAAATTTTCACTTGAGTGGTCACAGAGAAATGTCTTGTCAATTACATGGGTAATCAATTTAAGGGTTATCATATCAACCTAAATTTAAGGGACAAGAAGGATAACTAACTAGGAACAGCTTGCTATTTTGGTACAAAAACGAAGGAAACATATTTATATATTATTCTATTCTAAAACGTGATTTATGGTTTAACAACAGACTATAGGAGCTTTGTGACTGCCATTTCCCAACATCTGCAGGCTTGAGATAGGTTTCCATGCAGTGTCTATGACAGACCTTTTCATATTCCCAAATGCACTGCTGACTGCTCTTATGAAACTGCTGAGTTGAACTACATAGCATGCTTCATCATAATGTATTTACCGTTATCCAACCAGGGTATGAAGCTTTTTCTTAAATTACTGGACTCCTGGACAGGCAGTACACAGAAATCCATGTTTCTTGGTTAAAAATTGCATTTGTTATGGACTAATCCTTTGGCATAACAGTTAAGATGCTTCTTGGGATGCCTGTGTCACATATCACATTTTCAGTTTCAAATTTCTGCTTCTCAGCTTCTAGTCCAGGTTCCTACTGAAGCATACCCTAGGAAGCAGAGGATCATGGTTCAATTTCTTGGTTTCTTAGCATCTATATGGAAGACCCAGATTGACATCCAGGCTCTTGGCTGTGGCCTGGCATGGCCCTGGTTTTATGAGCATTTGAGGGAGTGAAACAGCAGATAGATAGATACCTTACTGTCTCTGTCTGTCTGCCTTTCAAATAAATGAAAAAAATAAAATGAAGTAATTGAAAATAAAATTTTCCTTGTAGGACTAATTTTCTTTATTTTACTACTAATTAATTTATTAATAATTTAGCTATTCATATAGTTTCTTTAGGGACTGTTAAGGCTTAGCAGGTATTTTGTGTCAGACCTTAAAGATCCAAAAAAGACAACATCGCTGACCTTTAACAGCTTGCAGTTGAGTGGAAAGTAGGGAGATCTAGTTATTGCGCTTTGGGAATAGGGTAGGACCTTAGAGAGCTGCCCAGGGCTTGTGCTCAATATGAGGCACAGGTCAGGCTTAGAGGAGCGGGAAAGGCAGGTGAGGCAAGAGTACAGTCAAGGGAGCTGGGAGATCTGATGAGGAAAGAATGTGAAGAGAAAAGAAGTAAATTGGGAGGAAAAATAGTTTGAAGGCTGCTTGATAATATAGGAGTAACCCAGGAGAAAACGGAGTAGGAACTGTGTGGCAGAAGGTTCGGAAAGCTGAGATTCCATTCAAAGATCCTTCAGAATGAGGTTGGAAAGTTGAATAAGCTCATGGGATACAGGGTGACTATTAAGTTGCCACACAAGAATTCTGAATAGGATTAGACAGAACACAACTACAAAATCCTTTGAATACACCATTTTGGCTCCACAAAATATCCCCAAGAATGCTGAGTTCAATCATGGCTGTAAGCTCTTTAGAGAATCTTAATTGCAATGAATTAAATTAATTTAGTTCTATAAACGGATTCAGTCTGTATTTGTTTATAAAATGGTGCAAGAAGACGGATCGTAGATAGAGAACTGTTAATAAAGCCAAGCTGATGGCAAAACTAGATTATTTTACAATGTGTTTTCAGCTAATTGTAAAAATCCAGGGGACAAATATCTTTTCTTATCTTGAAGTTCAAAATTCCTATTGTAAAAACTATGGTTGATTAAATGATTTGCATACCATTATAATCCTAACCAGAGTTTTTCTATATAGGCTTACCCAAAACATTAAGTATAAAGAGTTCCACACATGTGACCCTTTCTTAAAGGAGATTTCAATTTTCACTGAGATAACAGAAGAACAAAACTAAAATTAGCTTGTTACTAACAGAACATCTTAGATCAGTATGTCTCACCAGGGAATTTCTGGGTCTATTCTGGGTAGATTTTAATCCATGACTTTGTAAAATTCTTTATCAAAGCAGTAGTGTGCACAAAAGGTCACTAGATTTATTTTTGAAAGACAGAGGAAGCTTCCTCTGTTCTTTATCACAGCTGAGTTTGCCTATGCTTCTAAATGGACTTCAGTGTTATATTTTCACAGAAAACATAGAGAACCAAGCTCTAGTCAGAAGTTTAACAGAAGTATAAAAGCTATATGGAAATCTAACTAAAGGAGCTTGGAACAAGATCGTGGGGTATAGGTACAAATAAGGTGAAGTTATCAAGGACAATAGAGCAAAAGAGAAAATTCAACATCCTCTTTATGTGGGCTTATCATTTGGTGTCTATAAGGATAGCTAATTAAAACCTTACTGCCATCCAACCACACACGAGACAGACACTTTGCCTTTAGTCACTTGTTGAGTTCCTATAAAGCAAGATAGTGGTGACGATGAGCACACAGTATATGTTCTAAATCCCACAGCAAGTTCTACCTTCCAAAATATCAACTACATTACTTTGAAAGTGATTGGTAGTGCGGTTAGTGTCCTGCAGCAGGGTAGACTGCTGCCTGGGATGCTGACTTCCCGTATGGCCACTGCATGTCCAGTCCAACTCCCTGATAATGCACCTGGGAAAGTGGAGGAAGATTTCCCAAGTGCTTAGACCACCGCCACCCATGTGGAGAACAAGATAAAGATTCTAGCTCCTGGCTTTGGCCTAGCCCAGCCCTGGCCATTGTGGCCATTTGGAGAGTGAACCAACATTCTCTAAATAACTTTTTAACAGATTCAATGTAGTTCATAGATACAATACTAAGAATTTAATGATATTCCTGTCCTCACCCCCTCCCTCCCACCCTCTCTTCTGCTTCCTTTTCATTTTTTTTGTTATGCCTTTGAGACAGGTAAGTTATCTTGTATTGATAGTTGTCTTGTTGTATATTCCTTATTGTGTTATATAAGTTATATATGTTATATAAGTTACCCAGTAAGTTATATAAGTTATATATGTTATATAAGTTATCCAGTCACAAAACTTTATCTTTTAATATTCTGTACTGATTTAATCCCAAGTATTTCATCCATAATATTTATTTGTGAACCAAAACAAATGAGTAGCTTTACAGATTATAAATTAAGTATCTTTGCTTTCATAAGTAGAGAAATTGACATCCAATAAAGAGATTTTTTTCCAAAATCAAACTGCTAATATGGGCCCTTAGACACTAAACTATAGGACTTCTGAAATTCAGAATTTGACTTTTTCTATCACTTGTTTTCTTCCATTTGATGCAAGAAGCCTGTTTCCAGAAGCTCTGATGAAACACTGCCTGTTACATATTGCCTTCAAACTTGAGAATTTGAAGTTCCTGCTTTGTTTAGCCATTGCATTGTTTCTAATGACCCCAAAATGTTAAGGGTCAGTTTGTCTTCATGATTGCTTTCTGCTTTTTAAATTCCATCATTCCATTTATATTCCATAAGAGTGCTCCAAATGCCTTTGTTTCTTTGGTCTCTTCTTCTCAATCTGTACCAGAGAGCTCCAACCTCAATACATTGCAATAGACCCTCATCGAAAGATCAAAAAGAAATCAAAAGTGAGTAAGTCCAAAGAAGGCCATAAAATGATCTTGTGCAAACTGCTTTGCCCTTCAAGGCTTTTCATAAGCTCTTCCTATGGAACTGATCCATGTTTACTTTATATCAGTTATGTCTTTGCTCCTCCTGGAACAAATGTTTTAATGTTTTTCCCAATCAAATCATACCCATGTTTTAGTAGCCTTGATCCTTACCATTGTTCAATCCAATTTTGTTATAATCATGAATATCCCTACTCATTCTACTTTATTCTCTGAATCTAATAATTTGAGCACTTAATTGTCCATATAATTCCTCAACATTCACATTTATCTCTTCTATGTCTAAGCCTTTTTATTTATTTATTTTTAAGATTTTTATTTATTTATTTATTTAAGAGGTAGGGTTACAGACAGAGAGAGGGACAGAGAGAAAGGTCTTCCATACATTGGTTCACTCCCCAGATGGCCACAATGGCCAGAGCTGAGCTGATCCAAAGCCAGGAGCCAGGAGCTTTTTCTGGGTCTCTCATGTGGGTGCAGGTGCCCAAGCACTTGGGCCATCTTTCATTGCTTTCCCAGGCCACAGCAGAGAGCTGGATTGGAAGAGGAGCAGCCAGGACTTGAACCGGCGTGCATATGGGATTCCAGCACCACAGGTGGAGGCTTAACCTTCTACGCCACTGTACCAGCCCCATGTCTGAGCATTTTAAACAATTTATCAGAGCTATCCTCTGTCTTAGTACACCTGTATATAATGTGTACCTAAGAAGTTACTTCAAAAAACTTATGGAAAAATGAAATTAAAAAAAACATTATTTCAGGGCGAAAACTTCAAAATCTAAGTGTAGTTCTTTTCATAATATGCAACTTCCATGAACTTTTTGAAGACTCTTCTATGCAAACATTTCAAAATTTTACACCAGAATATGCGTCTTTTATGTCTGTTTTCCACAAACTTTTTTGAATTATCCTTTTATTTATCTTACTCTTCACTAGTTTGTAAGTTCTTTGAAAATAGGCTGATGTTTATGTCATTTGGTATCTGTTTATATAGGTCTCTATTGTTAGGGCCATTCACACATGATTCCATCACATTTGAAAACATAGTACTTCCTCACTCTCTTTAAAGTTAGGCACAACCTTTTAGTTTGATTTGGACAATAAAATGTAAGAGAAGAGATATGTGACTTATAAGCATAAATCTGAAGAGCTAGTTTATAGTTGACCCCATTCCCATCCCTTGCCATGGGATACAAAAGGAAGACAGAATCTCTACTTGTCTCCTTGAACAACTATTATGGTAGATCTTCCTATCGAACCATGATGGATATGTACTGTGAGGAACAGACAGTCGTTTTAGTATGCCATTAAGACTTGGGGATTTTTTATTTCTGCAACATAATTGTGACACCCTACCTTATTAAGCATCCTAGATAAATATCTTACTTGTAAATATCCAATATATATTTCCTGAGAAAGTTACATCAGCAGAAAGATGATTTTGTGCTGACTTACACAAAATAAAGCTTAATAATTTCCTTTAATTCTGATTGACCTTTGAAGTACCAAGAACGTCCTGGTACAGCCTAAAATTACAAATACTCGATGTCTCAATTACCGGAATTTTCATTTCTATGGCCAGTTCAGAAATAGGGAGGAGTAAAGAAAGAAAAATTAGATGTTTTACAGAATTATCAAATTAAACAGTGATTTTCAATAAATGTTTGGTATTACTTTGATACAATGAGGTTTCACCTCATTCCCATTAGAATGGTTTTCATGCAGAAATCAACAAGCAACAAATACTGGTGAGGATGTGGGGTAAATGGTACCCTGATCCACTGTTGGTGGGAATACATGCTAGTACAGCCATTGTGAAGACAGTATGGAGATACCTCAGAAAGCTGAAAATATGTATACCAAATGGCCCAGCAATCCCATTCCTGGGAATTTACCCAAGCAAAATGAAATTAGCACATGAATGATTGTCTGTATCCCCATGTTTATTGCAGCTCAATTCACAATAGCTAAGATATGGACTGAAGACTGGATAAAAAAATTATGGGATATGTACACCATGGAATACTACACAGCGGTTAAAAAAATCCTGTTGCTTGCAACAAAATGGATGCAACTGGAAAACATTATATTTAGTGAAATAAGCCAACCCCCAAGAAACAAATAACATGTTCTCCCCAATCTATGGCGACTAATAGAGTACCTAGAATGTAATCTATAGAAGTGAAATTCATACTTTGACACACGATGACTTTGTTCAGCCTTGTCTCAACTGTTGACAAACTGTCTTTATTAATACTATTTTTGAACTCTTTATTTACTGTAGGGTTAATCTTATGTGTTTAAAGTTAATGGAAAATAGATTTTAGTAAAAAAAAAATATAAGAATTGGGGGCAGGTGCTGTGGCACAGTAGATTAATTCTCCACCTGCGGTACCAGCATCTCATATGGGTACTGATTCTAGACCCGGCTGCTCCTCCTCCAATCCAGCTCTCTGCTATGGCCTGGGAAGGCAGTGGAAGATGGCCCAAGTGCCTGGGCCCCTGCACCCACGTGGGAGACCAGGAAGAAGCTCCTGCCTCCTGGCTTCAGATCAGAGCAGCTCTGGCTGTTGTGGCCATTTGGGGAGTGAACCAGTGGATGGAAGACCTTTCTCTCTATCTCTCCCTCTCATTTTCTGTAACTCTACCTTCTAAATACATATAATAATTTTAAAAATAAGAATGAGAATAGAAAAGGGAGGAAGAAGAAGGGTGAGGTTGTGGGTGGGATAAAGAGTAAGGTGGGAAGAATCACTATGTTCCTAAATTTGTGTATATGGAATGAATGAAGTTTGTATACCTTAAGTAAAAGTTTTCTAAGTAAAGAAAAAAAAAGGAGCAGCCATATCTTGAAATGGTGCTCATATGGGACGGTAACATTGCAGGCGTTGGCTTCACCAGACATGCCAAAGCGCCAAACCCATAATTCTGCATATTCTTTTAAAATATGTTTTTCTCTTAATTTAGAGGCATTGAGGATTTTTTAGGATCTGAATTGAAGGAATATGTAGGTAGGAAATAAAGTTATAGAGAAAGCTGTAAAAAATAACAACTTTTATCTTTCTGTCATCTTAATTTTGCACGTCCTTTTCAAATGAATTCTGTATGTGTATGTGTGTCCTTGTGTGTCTGTGTGTGTGTATTTGTATAAGGAGGAATCATGGTGAAAAGTTCTTAAAAGTAACATAAAAATTGTAATATCAGCTCTTCATTTTCATTACATAAATCATTGAAGGGTACTTCAAAGTATTCATGGAAAATGGAATTAAGAAGATAAGTGTATTTCAGTTTAAAAAATTTAAAAGCCATGAATTATTTACTTATAATGTGAATTTTCCATAAACATATGCATACACCATTATTATTAATTGCCATGTTACTCTGGGTGCCAGTTCAAGTCCCGGCTGCTCCATTTCTGATTTTGCTTTCTGCTAATGCCCCTGGAAAAGCATTGGAAGATGGTACAAGTGCTTGAAACCATTCACCTTCCTGGAGACCTGGAAGAAGCTCTTGGCTTCTGACTACTGAGCAGTTCAGCTCTGGCTGTTGCAGCCATTTGGGGAGTGTACCAGTGGATGGAAGACCTCTCTCTCTCTCTCTCTCTCTCTCTCTCTCTCTCTCTCTCTCTCCTTCTGTCTTCCAAACAAATAAAGCTGTTAAAAGAAAGCAGTTGGGGACACTAAGAAATGGAGCGCCAGTTAGTACCAATGGCTATTTTCACAGATGGCAAGTACTTGTATTCACCTGCATCAAATCTGCCTTTGCAATAGCTTCCTGGTCAGCTATAAGATGATGGCTCTGATGAAGCCCATACATTCTGCAAACAGAGTTTCCTGGTTATTCTGAAATAACTGTGGCAAAGTCCATTTCCATTATAGCAACATACTTCAACATTATGTTTGTCAGTGGAAATGTGAGTATAAATACATTCCTCTTATAAGTTTTTTAGTATCTATTTTTGTAAGTTTTTCATTGATACTACCAAGAATCTGAAGATAGCATCATTAAAGTTATCAGAAATTTTCAGTTATTTTAAACACAAAGCCAAATATAAGACAGTATGTTTATGAAAGCAAATTCATGTTTCACATTAAAAATTTATAGGAGTGGGCATTTAGCCTACTGGTTAACATGCCCATGTCACGTATCAGAGTGCCTGGGTTCAATATTGGCTCTAGCTCCTTATGTCAGTTTCCTGGCAATGCAAATCCTGAGAAGCAGTGATGATGGTTCACATGATTGGAT
The DNA here is from genome assembly GCF_964237555.1 of Oryctolagus cuniculus. NCBI lineage: Eukaryota > Metazoa > Chordata > Mammalia > Lagomorpha > Leporidae > Oryctolagus > Oryctolagus cuniculus. The sequence continues at coordinate 65,319,024 of NC_091445.1, read as the reverse complement.
TCCTGTCATCCACAAAGGAGACTTGGATTATGTTTCCAGCTTCCAGCTCTGGCCCTGGCCCAGCCAAGGCTATTGTGGACATTTGGGAAGTGAACCAGTTGATGGAGAACCTATCTCTTTGATTCTTTTTCATCCTGCCTCTTCTCAAACAAAAATTTTTAAAGGTTTTAAAGATTTTATTTGAAAATTTCACATAAGCTTAATGTTTAATGTGATCCCTAGTGTTTGTGTCCTATTTGCCATATTATCACATAATGAATATATTGTAAATGAGTGTACCCAACCAACCTTCTGATTTATTCAAAAGTGTCAAATAAAAATTGTAATTTGTATATGCCCTCTCATGTTGAAGAGGCAGAGAAATAATGCCATCAAGACTACAGCAGTAATTGAGACAAAGTCCCAGTTCTCATAGTGCTCTCATGCTTCAGGGAGAAAAAGCAAATAATAATAAAAAAAACTTCATGATGTGTGAGGAAGAAAAATATCAGTGAGTTTGTGTGGTGTAATGATATGAAAAATGTCGTTCTACTTGGCAGCTAATTGGGTGGCCTCTTTCAGTGGTGATCATGAAGTCCTCTGTTAGATGACATTTAAATTCAGATCTGCAGGTGCAGTAGAGGCTAGTCCTGTGATGACCAAGAACAGGAGTCATCAGGCAGAGGGCAGAGCCCATGAAAAGACCCTGAGGCTGGAAGGAAAAGAAAGGCCAGTTCAGTTACAACAACATATACAAGAGGGACGTGTGTAAGAGATGACTTCAAAAAGATGAGCAGAAGTCCCGTTGTGTAAGGGCACAGTAAGGAATTCATTCTAATACTGAGGGGTTAACTGGGAATGTGGCAGGCTGTGTAGAACTGTGTCAAATTCCTGGCCTCTGAAGTCATCCTCAGTGGCACAGATCTCAATTCTGCTATTTCCTAACTGTGTGTTATGGGTAAGTTACGGAATTCCCAGTGCCCTCATTTGCTCATTTTGAAATGTAGATGATATTAGCTCTACCTCAAAGGGTTGTTGACAGAATTAAATGAGTTAATTTTTGTAAAGCACTTGGCAGTAGGAAGTTTAAATAGGGGATGTATTTAATTAGGTAAACATATAGTCTTATTTTTGCTTATAAAGGATTATTCTGCTCCTATTGTTAATAGATCGTGGGAATAAATGAAAGAAATAGGGAAGCAAATTAGGAGGCTCTTCAGTAGAAGTTGGCTTGGATTATGGTAGATATGGAGATAAATACAAATATTTATATGTACAAGTCAGCAGTATGGAAGCTGATTTGAAATTATTTTCAAAAAGGATAATTTTAGACATACACTTAATACTATTGTGGTGTTCACATATTCCCTAGGCTCAAATGAATAAAAGTAAAATGTTAAGGGGGGTTGTTGTTTTAGCTAAAATTAACATCCAATGTGATGGAAATAAAAAAGTAAGCCTGTGATTCTTATCACATGACCAAGGTGAGGTTGTACCCTGGTAGTGGAGGTGATGGTCTGAGTGCCTTTAGGTTAGAGTGGAGAGGAAAGGGACATTCATTAAGGATATAAAGACCCTAACCTGTGTATATTGTGCCCTCTGCTGGTTGCTAAACAACTGAGTGAAGATCTGCCAATGGAAATGAAAGGAAAAGCTAAGTTATCCTCACCACCCTAAAATAAGCATTCAATTGGATATTGGGTATGAAAATTATTTTCCTAAGTCAAAATTAGAGTCTTCAAGGAACTGGGACTCTTTTATGTGTGATGCCTAATTCAGTTTATCACATGACTTTGTAGCTAAAATATCAAGACAGCACAACAGGAAAGTTTGCCATTTGAAAATATAACACATGAAATTCAAAATAATTATTTGAATAATAAATACATAATCATGAATGTTTTTAAATAACTGCTTTTCATGGGGAATTTAAATTTTTAAAGTTATGTTACTCTATTTTTATAAATTTATAATTTATAATTTTTATAAATTCTTAAAATAAGTTAACTTGAATACACAGTTTAGAAACATAGCTGTAAAAAAAAAAAAAACTAATATAAAATCTCTACATATACCAGCATAACTCACTTCCTACATGAAAATAAAATAAACGTCCAGGAAACAAACTTCAGAAACTAAGTTAGGGTTGAGTAAGACTCATAGTGTAAACGGCTTTAAGAATACCTCTTGCCTTATTAGTAGAATTGGGCTGGAGCATTGGAACAGAATTGAGTTTTTAGGTGAGCATGACAAACTATGAGCCTCAGGTGCAAGCACAGGTAAATCTGGAATCAATTCTCTTGAATTCCTTTCTGATGCCCTCTTAAACCTGAACCGAGACATTAGATCCCTATCTCTGATGGGATGCAGTTGACAAGAACACTTTTCCTTAATTTATTACAGGGACAAATCATAAGCAACTCAGACAGCTTTCATCAAACACCACAAAGAAGGATAATCACATCTGGCCATGCCTGTTCCAAAAAGTGTTAACTCATTTCTTTTGGAGTAACTGCAAACATTAACATTGATCATACATACTGAAGCTGGGAAAGGAAGAGACAAAGGTTAGTCACACATGCACAGTAGCCTACAAATGCCAGAGTATTGTCTGTCTCCCCAGTATGCATATATGGCCACTATTTCAACTTTCAGAGAGCCTTCCAGTCACACAATGGAAGGGGGAAAAGCCAGAGCAATGCTAAGCATAATTATTAGAGAAAACAGCATACTGTACTCCACTTTGCCCACGATTCCCTGGATAGGTTAACCTGCAATGTACGTAACAATATTCATGCCAACAGAAATAAAGCCAGGGTTGGAGAGATGTCTCAGTTTTAGTTGAAGGGAGATGTAGTTGGAGGAGTCAGCCAATCAATCAGTAAACATTTACCTTTGTCTGTAATGCAGAAACAAAATCAAATATTGTTGTTACTATTCTTTTTAATGAAGGAATAAACAAGGAGAAGCAGTGATTTCCATCCTTCTAAAATCAAGGGTAGGACCGAGATAGTCACACACTACATACTACAGATACGTATATTTGTGTAAGCAGCAGGAACACACTCTAGCAAACTCATTAGCCACATGTCCTTCAGTACGTCTGTGTGTATGTGTGTGGGGGGTCATTTCTCTGTTTAAAAAAAAAAATATTTAGGCTACCTTAATGTCATGTCTGTTATAGATCTCAAGTTCTATGAATCTGTATATCCAGCTAATTCACATGTATATAAAAGTGTTTTGTAGGGAAGACAGGGAATTTATGGAATTGTCAAAATGATGGGGATCAGCCAGATTGACTTCCTTCAAGTTTTGTAAAGGAAGTGGACCTTGGATTACATTTACGAAGACGCTTATCACACTGTGGCACCTATTACATGAGTTATCAAAATCCAGATAACTGTTAGAGAGTTTTGAAAGAGAAGAGAATGAGGTTTGAGAGAATTGTTGGTATAACTAATATAGGAAATGACATAGCTCGGAATTTCAAGATGGGAAGTTCATTTGAAATTAATGAATGAAATATTTCTACCCATTAAGACCTTAAAGGCTGGTGCCACGGCTCACTAGGCTAACCCTCCGCCTTGCGGCACCTGCACACCGGGTTCTAGTCCCAGGTGGGGCACCAGATTCTGTCCCGGTTGCCCCTCTTCCAGGCCAGCTCTCTGCTGTGGCCAGGGAGTGCAGTGGAGGATGGCCCAAGTGCTTGGGCCCTGCACCCCATGGGAGACCAGGAGAAGCACCTGGCTCTTGCCATAGGATCAGCGCGGTGCGCCGGCCGCAGCGCGCCTGCCGCGGCGGCCATTGGAGGATGAAGCAACGGCAAAAGGAAGACCTTTTCCCTGTCTCTCTCTCTGTCCACTCTGCCTGTCAAAAAAATTTAAAAAAAGAAAGAAAAAAAAAGACCTTAACAGCCTTGATCATTTTTGGGAAAATTTGTGTATAAAAGAAAGTAGTGCCATTATTCTATTATTTGCTGGTTATAAAAAAATGTTAAGTACTTGAAAGGTGTAAGAGTTAGCCTCGTACTATACAGAGATAGAACAAGCACTCTGAAAGAGAGAACTTGACAACCAAAGGCAAGAATATGGAAGATAAGAATCCTTACAAGTACCCCTGTAGGATGAAAGCCTAAATTGTGAAGTAGGAAACAGTGGCAAATGCAGCTGAGAAGATGGTACCCATGTCATATTTCAGATCATGCTGCAACTGTAAAAAAACGTGGCACTCACATCATAGCCCATGCCAAGCTAAGAATCTTGGGGTTTATTTCAATACCAATAAATTAATGGTATAGTCATGCTTGCACTGTAAATAGAACAACCCAGCCACAGCATGGAGGGTGTGTTTGAAAGTGGCAGAACCAGTGACGGTGTTATGGCTGCCCCCTGCAAAGCCAGCATTACATATGAGCACAGGTTTGCATCCCAGCTGCTCCACTTCCAATGCAATTCCCTGTTAATGCACCTGGGAAAAGAGAAGATGGCCCTGCACCCATGTGGGAGACCTGGAAAATACTCCTGGCTTCTGTCTTCAATGTGGTCTAGCCCTGCTGTGGCCATTTGAGGAATCAATCAGCAGATGAAAAATCTCTGTCTCTTTCCCTCTCTCTCTCTTTCTTGCTCTCTCCTCTCCTCTCTGTAAATCTGCCCTTCAAATCAATCAATCAATCAATCAATCATTTTAAAAGTGGCAGAACCAAAGACAGGCTCTTTCGATAGGCCAATGGTGATCATTAGTAGAAGAAATAGGAGGAAAGGAGCACAAGAATAGGCAGTTTTAGAAAATCAAAATAGGAGTGCTTGTTCAGTTGTTAGCTTTATAAAGTGGTGAAGAAGACCAACTAGATGCTTTGTATTCGTAATCATTAACAGAGAGCAGCAATGCATGCGAAACAGCAGGGTACTGGATGAAGGGGAGCAAGATGAGTTGGCACATGGCTTGAAACATGTTGAATCTGGAGAGAGTTCGAGGTATCGAAAATAGTATTCCTAATAGATACCATATTTAAGAAGGGGTCAAGACATTGATATTTATTACCAAAGATTAGATGATAGCTAAACATTGTGTTCGAATTATTATGTGGGATTGAGTTTAAATTTAAAAGAATTTAAACGTGTGTGTATGTGCCTTGTCATTAATAATGCAATAGACAAACTTGTGAAAAGATCTGGTAAATTGAGGCCAGTGCTGTGGTGCAGCACGTTAGAGCTCTGGCCTGAAGTACCGGCATCCCATATGCGCGCTCTCTGCTATTGCCTGGGAAAGCAGTAGAAGATGGCCTAAGTCCTTGGGCCCCTGCACCCACATGGGAGACCTGGTAGAAGCTCCTGTCTCCTAGCTTTGGATTGGTGCAGCTCCAGCCATTGAGGCCAATTGGGGAGTGAACCATCGGATGGAAGACCTCTCTCTCTCTCTGCCTCTCCTCTCACTGTGTAACTCTGACTTTCAAATAAGTAAATAAATCTTTAAAAAAAGAGATCAGGTAAATTAAAAGCAAATTATGTAACATTTGCTTTCTAGTGGCTGCTTCTACTACCTAGTTAAAGCATTTAGCACATCATAAATATTCAAGTAATGGTGACTATAACAATTAATTATAATTTATCATCAACTTGGAACTGGGGAGAAAAATAGGGGATGTGACAACTCTTGTTTCTTCCAAAATTAGGACTCATAAAATCCCAAAGATTAATGAAGCAACTATTTTCATAATTAAGTGGCTTGCAAAGTGAGAGTAAGGAGAAACACAGAGCTGGATTAAAGAGGAGGAAAAAAAATTGTAGCTGGTTTTTAGATTACCACAAAAAAGCAAAATGAGAAGACGTGGTAAAATAGGAGGGGAGAAATGGGAAAGAAGTGGGAGCATGATCAAAAAGACTTCGGAAGAAAAATCTATTGCAAGTGTTGTCTAACTCAACCTAAGGATTGTGGAAGATAGAGTTATATACAATTCCCTGAGGTGTCTACCTCAAGATAAAATGCGTCTTCACAACACATTTTATTCATTTTTGTCTATATCATTGTTTATATTTAAATTTCATTTTAAGCCCTTTTTTTCCTTTTAAAAAGATTTACTTATTTGAAAGGAAGAGCGAGAGACAGAGGGAGAAAATGGTGGAAAGGGAGAGAGAAAGACAGAGATACAGAGACAGAGACAGGGAGAGAGCAGTGGGAGGGACAAAGAGAGAAAGAAGCAGAAAAGAAAAATCTTCCATCCATTGATTCACTTCCCAAATCTGGCAATAGCCAGAGCTTGCCCAGGTCAAAGGCTGGAGCCAGAAATTTTATCTGATTCCCCCATGTGTGTGACAGAGAGCCAAGTACTGGGGCCATCGTTCCAGTCTTTCCCAAGTGCATTAGCAGTAAACTGGATAGGAAGCTGGGACTAATCGGGATGCAAACTGGGCACTGTAATAGGGAATGCAGGCCTCCAGAGCAATGGCTTAACCAGATGCTGCACAGTGCCAGTCCCAGTCCCCTCTTTTCTGTCTGACTGATACAAATTATACAGTGCTACTTTACCCATTTTTTTCCCATTAGATAGACAAATTATTGGTACTTTTGATTCTTGTGTTTCTCATTCCTAGATATGTAAACTCAAATCATGTTGTTCTCACTTGTTTTCACTTAGAATGTTAATCAAAAATTAAATATCATACAATTGTTATTATTGCTTTTTGTCAACTTTGACTCCAATGACATCATTGGCTCACTTCTCTTGGTTGTCCTGGTTACATGATTAATATTCACCTAATGTGAATCTGTTGAGTAAAGGTCCAAAGGTAGCAAGATTATAGCAATTAAATGTTAAAAAAAGGGATAAGGATTCAAAACTTACGTTCTGTAAGTAGTGATTGCATAGGAATGCTGAAAAGGTGTATGACATGTTCTTTCATTCATTGATTCTTTTTAATTTTAGTCTCTAGATCTAGAATTAGATTTAGATGTCACTCACTTAATTGGGCTCATATATTTTAGTGTTTCTTCTTTTTCTAAATTCACGTGAGCATGCATATATCTATACAAATACTAATTTCACATTATAAATTAAAACTCAGTGATTTCTTCACCTTCCTAGATTCCATAAGCAGAAGTAGTCTTGTTCTAATTTTTGTGTGGGCTTTAAAAACAGAATTCTATTTGACATTGAGGTGAGAGGCTTCTCTGGAACATATTTTTTTCTTGTTATTAAAATTCGTCTTTCAATGAATTCCATAGGGCAGCAGTACTCAAACCTTTTAGCTGCAGACTTCTATATGCTTTACATTTTTACAGTGTACACTTTTAATATTTGACTCAATAAAAGACAACTGAACTTTCATATTGGCTTCTGCATTTAAGCCTTTACAATATGTTGTTTTGGTTGAAGAAAAATCTGATTTTGTACACTTACATATTTGAGAAAGAGAGGTGCATTTTAATAGATTATTCAGATAGCTGATAGATTCTTTCATATTACACCAATACTGAAATGTCTTTGTTTCTTGAAGGTTAGTAGCAATGTGCAGGCTAAAAACATATCATTGTACTTTTCATACTCTGTTGCCTTAACTCCATTCATTTATCTTGCATTTGGAGGATGATTCTGTCACCTCACATGTCAGTCATTTATACAGTGGTGGATCTTTGAGTTCTCAAGATCTTGCAAATGTGGTCACATTTCATGACTTGTATCATGCTATGGCATGTAGTCCTGGATAACTCCACTGTATAACTGTGCAAGAGTGAGTATGAAAAAGACAGAAAATGACTTGATTGTAATATTGGAAACCCTGGAAGGATTTGAGGACTCCTAAGAATTTGTGGGCCATACTTTGAGAATTAGTATTATAGGGATATTGGTTCCCTTGTTAAAAACATAATGAAACTTTTTGCAAACTCTGAGTTTTGGCTTAACTATATATTTTCTTTTTTTATTAGTTAATAAAATAAAAATACTAGGTGTTAGAACATTTGAAAAACATTTTAGAAGAAATCACTGCAGGTTGGGAACAGTTGCCTATTTTTATGTATCAGTTATTAATGACCAAAAACTCTATAGTTCTGACAAGCGTAACAGATCACATCACGTAGATTCCGCATACCCTCATTTCACCCTGGCAAGCCTAGCTGGTATGATTCACACCTTCTAACAGTAGTATAAGAGAGTACTCACATGTATGAACATATTTTCCTTGAAGAATATAGGAAATCTGGTGAATTCAATATACTTTTTGCTGATAATAAATATGAAAGGATTCAGAAAAAAAAAGTATGGTTATGAGTCATTCAAGTCTTTTCATGTTTACTTTTTAATTGACTCAGGAATAATTTCCATGGACATAGCTAAATTCCATTTTTAAACTTCCTTGAAAACCAAATATGAGCTCTATACTGAATAGTACATGATAACTTTCTATTGTTTAATATCTTATTTAATTCTTAGGCAAGCATGGAGTATTTGCCAAGAATCAGTTGGCTTGAAATGTTAAATAATATTAATATTCCAGGATGCTAGCTAATCATTATGAGATTTTATTGATTGACACACAAATAATTGTTAAATGATTTTTAAAAGCACACATTCATTTCCTTTTATATGTGCATGTATAAGAAATGAATTATTAAATGATGTTTTTCCTTCTGAAAGAAGACAACAGATATGAAGTTTGTATGCATGTTTTTTGATTTACTATTCTGGAAAAATGAGATTCATATCTTCCATTACTTTGTGTGATTTTTGCTATGTGCAGTTTATTTTTTACATCTTATTCTTGTGGTTTCTGTGTATCTAGCTTTTTTTTTTCAAATTCCATTTTCCCTTCTATTGGCTTGAAGCCATAAACTATTGCTGTATATTGATTACTCTAAATATTTGACATAATTTACAAGTTCTAAATTTTATTCATTTATCCCTTCCTCTCAAACTTCCTAGAATGTTCCCTTCATAAATATTGAGAAGGGAAGACAATGCATTGAGTTTATCTTATATTTTAATGCCTATAAATAGTCATTTATTGTTATTGATATTTTACAGAAAAGTTTTTTTCAATAATCACTGTGAGTTTATAAACCATACTGCTCACCTTTTCATTTTATGTCTTAGTTCTTTCTTCTTACTATCATTCTCTCTGTGTCAAGGACTCTCTTTGCTTTGTTTTGTTTACTTTCAATTTATTCATGGTATCCTTACCTATAAAAATAACTCTAAAAGCTACTTGGTTCTAATTAGACAGTTATTTTATCTTGCACTTATAGATCAACTCAACCCTTATTCTACCTTTCAATTTATGCCAAGGTTACAATTTTAAGCTTTTTTTTATTATTTCTCTTTTGCAATTTATAAAATTTCCATGACATTACTGTTCTTTAAATTGAAAAGAAATGTTTAGAAATATGTTTTATTATATATATTTCCTTTTTGGTATTCCTTATGCCTCAGTGCTCTGAGGATTCTTCCCTTGCAGTCATTCTGGGACATTTGTATCTATCAGTTAGTTTGAATATTCCCTTCTTTTCTCATTCTTTTTGTTTGTCTCCTTTTCAGACTTCCAATTATATACTAGCTAAGTCTCCCATGATCTCCAATTTTATACTTTCCATGATTTCACGTTTTTATGCCACATTATGGGCAATTCTTCTCTCCCAAATTGTTATTCTTTATCTATCAGCCATTTAGCCATCTAGAACATTTTCTATTTTAATCTTTGTATAATTATCTTTAGAATAAGAATCACTATTTTGGTTCTTCTCAAATATGTTCTTTTTAAGAATAGTATACAAATGGTTTTTAGACTTTGAGAGCCTCCAAAACTCAATTTGGAGTTTGGTGTTGGTAGTGACAGAATGATGGAGAGAGGCACCTTTGTTTTGAGCAACACACATCCGACCCTGGTTACACGCATCACCATAGACTGGGGCAAGGACCCAAAAGCAAGGTGATAGTGAGTGCTGTGCTTTCTCTAATACATTTTGTGCATATGCAAGCTTGAGTTTCCTCTAAAACCTAGAAATTGACTATGTTCTCATAGTTGCAGGTGAGAGTGAATGAATGAGATATTGCTATTAATGTCTTCTTAATTAAACCCCAGGTACCCTGGTTTGTGGGAACATAAAATATAAAGCAATATTTAAAATTAGTTTGGAAAGTGACTGGATAGTAACATGAATGTGATTGTAATAGCAGACTACTCTCAAATGTGACCATCAATTGATAGATATGTTAAGGTGGCTATTTTGTCATAAGATTCTAATATGATTCCTCTGATGATGAAATCTAGGATGGATATTTAATCTCTCTCTCTCTCTCTTTTTTTTTTTTTTTTTTTTTTTTTGGACAGGCAGAGTTAGACAGAGAGAGAGAGACAGAGAGAAAGGTCTTCCTTCTGTTGGTTCACCCTTCAAATGGCCACTACGGCCAGCGCACTGCACTGATCCGAAGCCAGGAGCCAGGTGCTTCCTCCTGGTCTCCCATGCGGGTGCAGGGCCCAAGCACTTGGGCCATCCTCCACTGCACTCCCCAGCCACAGCAGAGAGCTGGACTGGAAGAGGAGCAACCGGGACAGAATCCGGCGCCCCAACCAGGACTAGAATCCGGAGTGCCAGCACCGCAGGCGGAGGATTAGCCTAGTGAGCCGCGGCGTCAGCCAAGGATATTTAATCTCTTGCACAGACCTCACCTTCTCTCTCCGACTCTCCCAACATAACTCAGTACAATCAAAGTGAAATAATCATCCTAAATATTTACTATTAAAATATACATTAGGATAACAGTTAATTAAATGGTATTATATTAGGAATTTTTGGTAAATTGGTAGATTTTAGCTGTTTTGTCACATGAAGTTAATTATATGAGATGATAGATATGTTTATTTGCTTTATTTAAGTACCCACATAGCTACCCCATAGCATCCTGCTGTAAATCTCAAATATAAATAAATTTATTTAAAAACAAAAAATTAAAGAAACAACGAATATTGTTCAAAATACCATCGAATTGATTTGACTGATTATTTCAACTGAGCCATTGCTGTTTTTTCATAGAAAGACTTATCATGACACTGCTGCATGCATATGTAATAGAACAAAGATCTGTAGGAGGATTCTTATAATGTGCTAAATAATTTCCATTAAGGTGACCCTATCAAAGAAGAATGATGTATGTGAATAAAATAGATTTTAATGAAATAATACCATTCACGGAAAAGTCATGTATTGAACAAATGAATGTTTAAAAATGTTTCTATTAGCCTAAAGTAAAATATGGGCAGGGATTTGTGTTTGTGTACAAAAGATAAAGAAATTTTAGTTTGGATTTGCCAATATCCATAAGTAAATATTCCTGATATGCTTTTTCCATGAAACAAGTTAAATAATTCAGCAACTCAACTACAGACTGATGAATAAGCCATTTTCTGCAGAGTACCACTATTCTGCCTCTTTGTCAAATCGCTTTTGAAAGCATTCACTCATCACTGATTAATTCCCTGACAAGACACCTACCTTCTATTTCTCCAAGTGTACATAATTCTTCATGTTTTATGAATAATTCTACACATAATTCAGTTGTTATTTATTCTCAAAAATAATTAAACTTAAGAATCAATTGAATAATTTCACATGCAAAACAAAGATTAATAAAACTGAGGGCATTGGGTTTTTCTGAAGAATATACAATGGTTCAGTGGAATCTTTGAAAACATTGGAACAACTTTAAATTCAATAACATGAAAAGATTAAGGGAAATAAAAAAAAAGATAAAGGAAGAAATACAGCTTAACATCCTGGGTAAAATTTGACTAAAATAATGCTAAATTGAGGTTTTCTTAGTGTTAACATTGGTTTCTCCTTCCCCCATTTCTTTCTCTTCCCTCTTTCTCCCTCCTCATTCCCTCCTCCCTTCCTTTTGTTTGCTCTCCTCCCTGCCTTCCTCCTTCCATCCTTCATTTCATACTTCCTTTCTTTTTCCTTCATTATTTGTTTCATTCCGCTCCTTATTCATCTTTTTAAAATGAATTCTTCAAAGTGGCACATTTACTTACTGCTGGCAAACTTCTTTTGGCTAAGGCACATTCGATGTTTTGGTTCTTGTAGGATTGTCATACTTCAGTCAAACAACTTCCTTCTTTTTACTTCCAGCCATTCTCTGTTTTCCTTTTAACTAATTCACTAGAGATAATTATTTTTTTTTAAAGTTTTGCTTCCTGGTTTAGTTTAGTATGCTACTCCTAAAATACATTGTGCTTCTCCTAATGTAAACACAGTTAGACCAAGCTGCCTTGAGGTAGTAGCAAAGTCTTCAACATTTATTTGCGAAAGCTGATGAGAACAACCCTTTCTCATCATCAAGCACACCTTCATCTTTCTGCTCATAGTACTTGCTAAACATTAGCTTCTCTTTGTTTACCCTTTTCTCTGTGAGCTTTTACTCTCTATAAGAGGTTCTCACTTCCATTTTCATTTATTACTGCATTCAGTTTTGCATGCAAACAATCGTTAATTGGATATTTACTCTGTTCTAGTCGTAAGGATAGAGTGGTGAAATAGACTCTAATGGGGGGTTCACACACAATGTCATCATAATTTTTGGATACTATTGTGATGAGAATACACACTCAGCCTATGAGCTTTCTGTGGGTATGGGCACTAGGAATGAAACGCAGAAAAATAATAAAAGTTGTACATAAGTTTACTTGTTAGAAATCATCAAGAGAAACAAAGAGAATGTCCCAAGCAATTGAAATAACCTATGAGCCTGAGGAAGTGAAATAAAAGAAGATGTGATACACTGAAGGATAAATTTGGTAGGATTGGAAATAGTGAGCATGAGAGAAGAATTAAGAAAAACATGTTAGGTGAAGTTGAATCTAAGGTATATTCATTTTTAAACATTTATAAGGAGTTTATCATTTTGAAGAGATCTATCTGGGGCTACAAGAAGCCATAGAAATGATTTAAGTAGCAGGTTTATAGATTCAGTCTGGCTGCAATGAGTAAAGTGACTGGAAGGGGACATTGCCAGAGGCACAGTGATCAGTTTTTTCGAGAGCCCAGGCAAAGAACAGTGGAGGCTGGAGATGGGGCTATTGATGAGTAGGAGCAAAACTTCAGGAATAGTATCAATAGGATAAGGAAGTAAGAAAAATGAAGAAGTCAAAAATAATGGTCATATTAATCTCTCAGGAAACTAGGTAGACAGAATTTATTAACTGTCATAAGAAATATCAAAGAAGCATACTTGGATGTCATAGAAATACATAAAACACAGATTTGGCAACATTTAATTTTAATTGCCTGTGGGACACGTTAGCACAATTAGTAAATCATTATCTTGAGACGTTTCAGGGTTGAAGACACATATCTAAAAATAGTGCATGTGGCATTGAGATGTAGAGCATGGATAAGAATACCTGCCTTATAGAATTTGTGGAGTAAGAGAAAAACTTGGTTGAAGATGGAAACCATGAAACACTTGCATTTATGGACAGTAAGGAAAGAAATATCAAAGGTGATTTGCATGCAGCAATCAAAAAGGAATGTGGATTCATGAAGAGAAAAAATAAATAGTTTCAAGAGTAAGAACATGGAAAATACCCTATGTAATAAAATAAAATCTAGAAGAATTCCTTGAGTGTATATCATTTTTATTTTTGCTTCTTAGGCAGAACACAGTTAATGAGATACAAGTAAATCTGTTCAGTGTCAAAAATGTAGAAAGTAAATATTCAAACATAAAAAGTAGCACAGTATCATCTGCTTAACAGACATTTAAAATATTTTTTCTGACAGCAATGAGAATTCCAGTTTTTTCACATCTTTGTCAACAGTTGATATGGTTAGTACTTTTCTTTTTTTATTTATTTAAAATTTATTTATTTTTAAATATGTTTAAGGTGAATAAATCTCATGTATTTCATATATACAGATTTAGGAGCCTTGTAATATGTTCCACCCTCCCCTCCCTCTTGCCCTTGCTCCCACCCTCCGTCTTTCCTTTCCCATTCCTTCCTTTAATTTTTACAATGATCTACTCACAGTCTATTTTAAACTCATATTATGAACCCTACACTAAGTAGGGAATTAAAAAAATAGTAAGAAGATAAAAAAGCACTGTTCCTTAACAATAGAGACAAGGTCTTTAAACAATCATTGAATTTCAAAATGTGAATATCAGTCCAAAACCTTGCATTTTTTGGTACTCTGTTAGTTGCCACAGAGAGGGAAAACATATGGTATTTGTCTTTTTGGGACTCACTTAATTTACTAAGTATAATGGTTTCCAAGTTGTATTTTTGTTGCAAAACACAGGATTTCATTCTTTTTAATGGCTGAGTAGTATTACACTATATATATATATATATATATATATATATATTTGTGAGATACATCTATGTAATGGTGATATATATATATATAAATGGTATATGTGTATCAATTTCTTTATCTAGTCATCAGTTGACAAACATCTGGGTTAATTCCATATCTTAGCTATTGTGAATTGAGCTGCCATGAACATGGGGATACAGATAACTCTTTCATGTGCTGATTTCATTTTATTTGGGTAAATTCCCAGGAGTGGAATTGCTGGGACATATATCTATTTTCAGCTTTCTGAGGTATCGCCATACTGTCTTCCACAATGGTTGTACTAGTTTAAATTGCCATCAACAGTGGATTAGGGTATTTTTTTTCCCACCACATCCTCAGCAGCATTTGTTGTTTGTTGATTTCTGTTTGAGAGCCATTCTAACTGGGGTAAGGTGAAACCTCATTGTGGTTTTGATTTGCATTTCCCTGTGGCTATTGATCCTGAGCATTTTTTCGTGTGTCTGATGGCCATTTAAATTTCATCTTTTGGAAAATTCCTGTTCAAGTCCTTGGCCAATTTCTTTCTTTCTTTCTTTCTTTCTTTCTTTCTTTCTTTCTTTCTTTCTTTCTTTCTTTCTTTCTTTCTTTCTTTTTTGACAGGCAGAGTGGAGAGTGAGAGAGAGAGAGACAGAGAGAAAGGTCTTCCTTTGCTGTTAGTTCACCCTCCAATGGCCGCCACGGCCAGCGCGCTGCGGCCGGCGCACCGCGCTGATCCGATGGCAGGAGCCAGGTACTTCTCCTGGTCTCCCATGGGGTGCAGGGCCCAAGCACTTGGGCCATCCTCCACTGCACTCCCTGGCCACAGCAAAGAGCTGGCCTGGAAGAGGGGCAACTGGGGCAGAATCTGGTGCCCCGACCGGGACTAGAACCTGGTGTGCTGGCGCCGCCAGGCGGAGGATTAGCCTAGTGAGCTGTGGCGCCGGCTGCCAATTTCTTAACTTGATTGTTTTATTATTTTCAAGTTTCTTGAGCTCTTCATGGACACTTGACATCAATCCTTTATCAGATGTGTCCTTGACAAATATTTTCTCTGATTCTGTCAGTTAGCTGTTTGCTTTGCTGGGAGTTTCTTTACAGCACTGAAACTTCTTAGCTTGATGTAATACCATTTGTGTATTTTTACTTTTATTGCCTGCACTTCTGGGGTCTTTCCAAGAATTCTTTGCCTTTGTCAGTGTCTTACAGAGATTCCCCAATGTTCTCCTCTAGTAATTTGATGGTGTCAGGCCATAAATTTAGATCCTTGATCCATTTTGAGTTTATTTTTGTATAAGGTGTAAAGTAGTGGTCCTGTTTCATATTTCTGCATGCAGAGATCCGATTTTCCCATAACTATTTTCCCATCATTAATTCAGGGATTGATTTTAGCTCCTTATCATTTTTTTAAAGATTTATTTATTTGTTTGAAAGTCAGAGTTTCAAAGAGAGAAAAGGAGAGGAAGAGAGAGAGAGAGAGGTCTTCTATCTGTTGGTTCACTCCCCAACTAGCCACAAAAGCCAGAGCTGAGCCAATCTGGAGCCAGGGGCCAGGAGCCTCTTCTGGATCTCCCACATGTGTGCAGGGGCCCAAGGCCTACTGATATTTTTGTCTGTTAATTTTATATCCTGAAACTTTATCAAACTCCCCTAAGAGTTCTAATAGTCTTAGTGGAGTCTTTTGGTTCCCCTATATATACAGAATCATAAGCAAACATGGAATTGGTCCCAAGAAGCAGTATTTTTTTTCTTTTTTTTCTTTTTTTTATCTTTTATTTAATGAATATAAATTTCCAAAGTACGACTCATGGGTTACAATGGCTTCCCCCCCATACCGTCCCTCCCACCCACAACCTTCCCCTTTCCCACTCCCTCTCCCCTTCCATTCACATCAAGATTCATTTTTGATTATCTTAATATACAGAAGATCAGCTTAGTGTACCTTAAGTAAGGATTTCAACAGTTTGCTCCCACACAGAAACATAAAGTGAAAAATAATAGATGATTTTTTTTAAATGATGATGAAATCAGATCAGACCTATTGTCATGTTTAATCCCAGTGAGAGTCAAGTTGGGGATTGACAATTTCTTCTTCTTTTTTTTTTACAGAAGATCAGTTTAGTGTACATTAAGTAAAGATTTCAATTGTTTGCACCCCCATAGAAACACAAAGTGAAATATACTGTTTGAGTACTCGTTATAGCATTAAGCCTCAATGCACAGCACATTAAGGACAGAGATCCTACATGAGGAGTAAGTGCACAGTGACTCCTGTTGTTGACTTTACCAATTGACACTCCTGTCTATGGCATCAGTAATCTCCCTATGCACCAGTCATGAGTTTCCAAGGCTATGGAAGCCCCTTGAGTTCTCCGACTCTTATCTTGTTTAGACACGGTCATAGTCAAAGTGGAGGTTCTCTCCTCCCTTCAGAGAAAGGCACCTCCCTCTTTGAAGACCTGTCAAGAAGCAGTATTTAAAGATGAGGCTCTATAGTTGTGTAACTTGTTAAACAGGTGGCAGTAAGAACCCAGTCATAGGTATTAGGAGACTTGTTGAAAGTCTGTGGCTTTCCTTGGCAGTGTGATTGCACAGACTTTGATTTATACTGAGCTTGACCTAGATGTAGGCTGAAGAGGATAGACTAGCTGTTTGAGAAGAACGGGGAAAATGACTCTGAGTACTACTGGAGTGAAGTATCTGTTGATAAATGTCATTAGTGTATTGAAATGAGAAAATGAGAATCTCAGATATATTAATCAGGAATTTAAAGCAGAATGTGTAAGTTGAGAGTATGTGTGTGGCAGTGGTTAAAGAGACCATCATCTCATGTGCCAGAGGGAAGACAGAGCTTAAAATGAAACACAGGCATTGATTGTAAAAGAAACTATTTTCAGTTCAGGTGTTACCTAACACCAACCACAGTTTTGATCGGGGAAGTAATCTCCTAAGATCTGAGATGGAGACTATTCAGCTTAGGTGCACTTGAAAGTCTTTGATCCAGCACAATGTGCCGGCCGCGGCGGCCACTGGAGGGTGAACCAACGGAAAAGGAAGACCTTTCTCTCTCTCTCTCTCTCTCACTGTCCACTCTGCCTGTCAAAAAAAAAAAAAAAAAAAAAGATAGAAAATCTTTTTTTTTTTTTTTAATTTTTTGACAGGCAGAGTGGACAGTGAGAGAGAGAGAGACAGAGAGAAAGGTCTTCCTTTGCCGTTGGTTCACCCTCCAATGGCCGCCGCGGCCGGCGCGCTGCGGCCGGCGCACCGCGCTGATCCGATGGCAGGAGCCAGGTACTTCTCCTGGTCTCCCATGGGGTGCAGGGCCCAAGCACTTGGGCCATCCTCCACTGCACTCCCTGGCCACAGCAGAGGGCTGGCCTGGAAGAGGGGCAACCGGGACAGAATCCGGCGCCCCGACCGGGACTAGAACCCGGTGTGCCGGCGCCGCTAGGCGGAGGATTAGCCTATTGAGCCGCGGCGCCAGCCCAAGATAGAAAATCTTTGATCCTCCAATTGACTGAGTCTCTGGACCTGCAAAAGTGCAAAAGTGGCCTTATATTTTTGTTGGTGGATGAAAAAACCCTTTGCTTAAAGGGTATTTGGGACTCTCAAGTGAAGTAAATGGCTTTAAAAGACAACACTTCCCTTCTTTGGCATTTATACCTGTACACCCTTATGACCACTATACTCATAACTTGTATAAGTCTCTCGTTGACCTTACTAGGGAAGTAGGAGGAGGAACTGTAAAGTTGCATACCATGTATTGGAAATAAACTCTGTAGACAACATATTTACAGTTGTGATTTTGAAAGCAAAAAATGGAAATTAAATTAACTTCAAGTTACCTGAGGATTACAAATAGTTTGCACTTTCTTTAAGATAATACTTTGTTTTGATTTCTAGTACAGGTATTTTCAGTGTTCCCAATTATGACCCAATTAAGTTAAAAAATCCAATTCAAATTTAAAATCTTATCAAACAAATGAACACTGACACATAATCTGTTTCATACTTTTTATTGAATTTTATCTATGCCTATTAAAAATAAAATTTGTTTATTTAAGGAAGCTGAATTGTAGTGTCATTTTTTCTCATTATGCTTTCTCACCATATTGCTATTATTTTAATATTCTGAAATTATTTCAAACATATGAAACCTAAAGAAACTTTAGATAGTAATATGTAATTGTTCCAGGGTTCTAAAGTCTGTCACCAGTTAGGTGTCTTTTCCAGGGCCAAAGTCTCATATATTTTCTAGACATTCCCTAGAGGTAATGACGATGTAACTAGATTTTCAAACTCTATCTACCTCATGGAGAAAATAATCTAATATATTTTAAGTTGATTCAGAAGTATTTCAGTTGAATACTAAACCTATTATCTCTATATAATGAGTTGATGATCATTTTATCGATACAGAAAGAGTGAAAAATATTTCTTGATTAAAAGAAAATTGTTTCATCAAAATGTTTTGAGCTGGAGGACATAATGTTGAATGAATTAAGATGGAAACAGAGAGACAAATACTGCATTTTATTACTTATATGTGAGAGCTAAAATTTTTTTTTTAAAAAGCACAAAAAAGAAAGAAATACCATGTGCATTAGTTTTGCCTCAAATACAGTGTTTTGTTAAACTTTAATTATATGTCAAATTGTTAAGAATTATTTACTACTATAGTTTTTATTTTTATTTATTTATTTTTTTGACAGGCAGAGTTAGACAGTGAGAGAAAGAGAGTCAGAGAGAAAGGTCTTTCTTCTGTTGGTTCACCGCCCAAGTGGCCGCTATGGCCAGCACGTTGCTGCCTGCGTGCTGCGCCGATCCAAAGCCAGGAGCCAGGTGTTTCCTCCTGGTCTCCCATGAGGGTGCAGGGCCCAAGGACCTGGGCCATCCTCCACTGCACTCCCAGGCCACAGCAGAGAGCTGGACTGGAAGAGCAGCAACCAGGACAGAATCCGGCACCCCGACTGGGACTAGAACCCAGGGTGCTGGCTCCGCAGGCAGAGGATTAGTCTAGTGAGCTACAGCGCCGGGCACTACCATAGTTTTAATGATATTGTAACAATTTTAAAATTTTCTCTACATGATGGAAGTTGGATATCCATTTGATCGGACTGTTGTTTATACTCCTTATCTATTTTCTTGTTCAACTATGGTCCTTTTACTTTTTATTTATTGAATTCTTTCTTTAGTAGAGCATTATGCATTTGACTATGAAGTCAATTACAAATGTTATCTCAAAAATCATAAATAGAATGTTAAATTGGAAAAAACTGTTGGATGTAAATTCCAGGTATACATAAGAATGGGGGATTTGTGTGCAAATATATTTGTTAATGCATGGCAACAGGGAGAGAGAGCCAGCATCTGTGTAGGGTCATGTACCTTTCCACTTGAAGAAGTGTCTTTGAAAACTTACATACCTCAGAGGACCTCTTCAGTCACATTATTCCAGTAGGGTCCAACTGTGATCCTGGGGTCTTAGGACTTCAAAGGCAGAATGTGAGTGGCCATGTCAGTTGCAGAAACAGATTTGGCTCCTCCATTCTCTGTTCAATGAAAGCAGCCTCATTTTTATCTGGTGAATATCTTGGACCTCTAAATAGCATTACAATTGAAGAGAAAACAATTATAGTTGAAAGCAATTGGCCTAATTGACAGTCAAGAGGAAGATGATTATAGATTTTTGTCCTAATGGATTTTATTTGCCATGGTAGGTTATTTGCTTGGAATAGTAACTTACTCACTTCACTGTCACATCTTAATATTGTTACACTATCACTCTGCCTGTCAAAAAAAATATTGTTACACTATATGCATGAAAAAATTAATCCCTGAATTGATTGTGCACTGCAAAATAAAATTACTCTATCTTAATTGTCTTTTACTTACCTTAGAAGTTATTTAACCAAATTGTAATCAACATCTTTTTCCTTGGATTCCCAATCCTTGCCTCCACTCTCCTTAACCTTTATTCATTTCATTCTTTTTTCTATATTCCACTTAAAATCATCTCCTCAAAGAAGTCTTTAATCCCCCACTTTTTTCCTCCCAGTTATATTTCCTTTTTTAGATTTACAATGCAAGCTAGTAAAGCCTTACCTATCTCAACCAAATGGTAATCTCCACGAGGACCATCTCTGTTTCACTCACCACTGTGCTCCAAGTTGAACAGATTTCATGCTTAACACATGCTGTATAAATGCCCAGGGGAACAAATATATCTGAGGAACATTTAGTTCAGTTAACAACGTGGCCTACTGTCAGCAGTTCTGGGTGATTTTTCTAAGAACCTCTCTTTGCTCTTTTCTTGTTTGCCTACCTCTTCTCATGGCATACATTCATGAATGCAGCTGCCTACTAACTGACATCACTCTCCATTTTCAGTCAAATCATGATTAAGCATCATTTGACTACTCCATAACATGTCTGCTTTTACTTCATCTACTACTTACTGTTGTAGATCTTTACTCTTTGCCGAATTGGTCTACGAACTACTCCTTGCTGAACCTATATTTACTGTCAACTCTGAAATACTGCTTGTGCTGATATTCTTTTATGGAGACTTTCCAGGTCACATGGATCACATTGTTCTTGCCTGTCTATTGAAATATTACATATATCCAGCATTCTATTGTTTTTGTGTATTGCTTCATTGCTTTTGATTAAATAACATTCATGTTACATCATGTATACTTTTGAATCCAAAGCAGGAACTCAATAAATAAATGGTGATTAACTGATAAATAGCATCTATGTCAGTATCCTTCCCTCATAAATTTTCAGATTTTCCCTTCTGTTGAAATAATGTTAATTTTGAAACAATTTCAAGGCAAGAATTAAAAGTACAGAAGTCACTAGCCCAGGACTTAAAACACATTTTTCAAAAGAGGAAATCCAAATGGCCAACAGAAACAGAAATATGAACAGACACATGAAAAAATGTTCAGGATCACTAGCTGTCATGGAAATGCAAATCAAAACCACAGTGAGGTTTTACCTTACCCCAGTTAGAATGGCTTTCATACAGAAATCAACAAACAACAAATGCTGGCAAGGATGTCGGGGGCAGGGGGAAGGTACCCTAATCCACTATTGGTAGGAATGTAAACTGGTATAGCCACTTTGGAAGACAATCTGGAAATACCACAAAAATCTAAATATAGACCTACCATATGACCCAGCCATCCCACTCCTGGGAATTTTACCCAAAGGAAATGAAATCAATAAACAAAAGAGCTATCTGCACCTCCATGTTTATTGCAGCTTAATTCAAAATAGCTAAGACCTGCAACCAATCTAAATGCCCATCAACCGAAGACTAGATAAAGAAATTTTGAGATATGTACACTATGGAATACTACACAGTGGTAAAAAAAATGAAATCCAGTCATTTGCAACAGATGGATGAATCTGGAAAACATCATACTTAGTGAAATAAGCCAGTCCCAAAGGGACAAATACCATATGTTTTCTCTGATCTGTGAGAACTAACAGAGAACCTAAAATGAAATCTGTAAAAGTGAAATTCACACTTCAAGAAGGGATGACTTGAGCTTCCCTTGTCTTGACTATCTAGGAACAGTATTGTTTTCTTTGTTTTTTCATCTTTTTTTTCTTCATACTATTTGTTGAGCTCTTTACATAACAGAATTAATCATGTGTGTATAAAGTTAGTTGAAAATAGATCTCAGTTAAAAAATGAGTGGGAATTAGAGAGAGAGGAGGAAGTTTGCAACTACAAAGCTGTATAGTTCTGTATTCATTTCTATGGACTTTTAAGTGTATAGTTTAAAAACTTGTCATCGACTCCAAATCCCATTAAACTTGGTGGTAAAAATGCTGTCATAATTGTTAAAGTGATCGTATTAAGTGTTAAAGTGAACATATAGGTAGAATTAAGTGATATATTAAGATCATATAAATAGGATCAAGTGCCCGGCATTAATAATAGAATTAAAAAGAAGAGAATGTCCAACATGGAAAGCAGTCCACACAGCAGACTCATAGAATGACAATCACCTTAAGTAACACCATGACCTCAGAATCAGCCCTTAAGCTTCCTGGTCTGGCTGAAAGGCCTGAGAGCATTTCAGGCATGGAAAGCCAAGACATGTGGCAGAAAATGTTCTACATGAAGGATTTCTGTGAGATTCCAGTGAAAAGAAGTGGCCATCAAAGAAAGATGTACTTTTCTCTAAAGAGATAACTTCCACTTTGCTTATGGCCTTGTCCAAATGCTGATGGAGTTTGTGGACTCAAAAGGCTTCCATAACCTAGGCAGCTCATGTCAAGAGTCTTGGGTGGTCACTGACACCATACATAAGAGTATTAATTGTTAAATTAGCAACAGGAATCACTGTGCACTAACTCCCCATGCAAGACCTCTGCCCTCAATGAGAAACCATTTCTACTGCTTTCCCAGGCCATATCAGAGAGCTGGATTAGAAGTGGAGCAGCTAGGAGTTGAACCAGCACCCATGTAGAATGCTGGCACTGCAGGTGATGACATTACCTTCTAAGCCACAGTGCTGGCACCTATCAGTATATATTCTAAGGTTTGTTGATTGTTCATGACTATCTTAGGGTGTCCACAGACTTGAGTACTTATAAAAGTTTATTTGAATTGTGGGCTAGGTTGCCCAAAGCAATGGTGAGGTTTTTAAAATTAGCTTCATGAGATATAGCAGAATCTTCTAGTATTACAATAGAAGAACTCACTAAGGAGTTTCCTGCCAATAGCACCTTCCAGAAAAAAATCAAGCGAAGAGATAGGTAAAATATGTCTGCCCTAAAGTGCAACAGCCTTGATAGGACAAAAGGTTTTACTTATCAAAAAGATAAAAGGTATTTGATATTTCCATTGGTTCACAAGAGTAAGCAGACTTGTCTTCTGTGTGCACCTGTGAGGACTCAGGAAGTAGAACTTCAGTCTTTGACAAGTGTACACAGCTTGGGATGCTCTGTAATTTTGCTGATGTAGGAGTACTCGGCAGCATCTGGTATGGTCCTTCCATTTAGGCTGTAGTTGCTCTAAGGGGGAATCCCTCCTTCCAAGTCTTTAATAAATATGTCTCCTGGTGAAATAGGCTGTTCATGACTTGGGATCTGGCACCAGGAGAATTTTATTGCCATAATCCATGAGAGCCTTTTGTACCTGACATATATTTATAATATGTTTTATCTGAGCTTAAGTCTCTGAATCAAAGAAGATGTCAGAGGTGAGGAAGGATCTTTCTGATAGCATCTCAAATGAGCTAATCTTTAGAGAAGGGTTAGGTGCTATTCTCCTTCTGAGGAGGGCAATAGGCAATAGTTTAAGCCATGTTTCCAAGCTCTCTTGGCAAAATTTTGCCAGAATGTTATTTTGACTATAGTTAGCTTTATGGAATTTACCGGATGACTGGGATCTCCAAGAGGCATGAGGATGATAAGAAATCTCTAAAGAAGGAGATATCTGTTGAGTAACTTTCCCTCATGACAATATGTAGTCCTTTTCCTCCAAGTGTCTTCCAAGAAAGACGCAGTCATGGATTTCCTTAATAATCTTCCATTGAGAGGCCATTGAGAGCATAAACTTGTGATCTGAAGTCCCCCATCCATTAGCATCTTTAATATGACTTCATTGTTGCACTCATTCTATTTCAGGTTCAATATCATATAGATTTTTAGTTACCACTACAGGCTGAGATATTAAAGCCATTTCTAGAACCTCCTGTGCAGCAACTCTTCAGTTCTTTGGAAGGCTTCCTCTTTGTCTCCTTTCCTGTAAAGTGTGTCTGTGTCAAGACTCCTTAAAGCCTCATGTAGAGGATTTGGCTATCAGCCCAAATTCTGAAATCCATGTTTTTCAAAATCCTGTCATTCCTAGAAGTGTCCTTAGCTGCTTCTTTTGAACTGTGTGATCCTTTATATAGTTTCTTTTCTCTTGAGTGAAAGAGAATGCTTTCTGGAGTCAAAATATATCCTAGGTAGTTTACTTCTTATTTAGAAATCTGTACCTTTGTTTGGGAAACTCTGTATCCTCCTTCTCCTAGATTCTAGGTTTAATAGGATGCAGGAGAAAGCATCCTTTAAGTAAAGGTTTTACACAATAGGATAAACTGAAATGACTGGTTCATTAATAGCCCTCAGATCCTAAATCATCCTTTGTTTTCCATTTGGTTTCAAACTAGGCAGAGTAGAAGTACTATAAGGAGACTGACATGGAACCAACAGTTCATGTTTGAGAAACTTATCAATCAAGGTTGAAGTCCCCATATAGCTTCTGGTTTCTGGGATACTGATGATGCCCATGAGGAAAGGAAATCTTACCTTTTAAGCAAACTCTGACAGGCAGAGCATGTGTGGCCCATTCAAGAATTTCTTAATCCCAAACCTAAGGATCTAAACCTTTATATCAACAGGAAGATTATCTAAACTGGGATGTGCCTCAGTGCTTACTAACATCGAAACAAATGACTTAGATTAAGATAAATTAACTTTAGGGAAGCACCTAAGAATAACAGAAAGTCTCCTCCAAGCAAAGGAGTTGGACATTCAGACAAAACTAAAACTAGTGAGAGATAAGAATACCCTCTATTTAACATACTAAAACAAAAGGTTTACCATTAACTCTAATAATGCAACGCTGAGGACAGAAGTGCTGCATGGAAAGTTGGTACACAGTGACTCCTATTATTAATTTAACAAATTAACACTCTAATATATGATGTCAGTGATTACCCAAGGCTTTGGACATGGATGCAAGGGCTGTGGAAGTCTCTTGAATCCACAACCCCATCAGTCCTTAGGACCCTGAGCAAAATGGAAGCTCTTCCCCCTCTTTGGAGAAGTAGACATCCCTTATTTTAATGACTACTGCTTTGCATTGTGGGCATGGGCCACAGAAGTCCTTCAGGGAGGGATGCTCCTTGTACCAGTTTCCTAGCTTTCCACACCTGAAACACTCTCCTGGGTACTTATCAGCCAGATAATAATTCTTTTTGGGCTGATTCTGAGGTAAACTGAGTGTTACATACAGTGCTTGCCATTTCATGAGTCTGCTGTGTGGACTTCTTCTCATGTTGGAGCATCCTTTCCTCTTGAGCCCTGTCTGCATTATTACGAACCAGTTGAAATACTCTTTTTACCATCCAGCTCATGGGGATTTGGGGCCCCATGGCAAGTGTTTGAAATTGCACTCAGAATTCAGTCCATAGTAGTGCTTGCAGAAGTATACAGCAGAACAGTCTCTCTGTGGGATCTTAGAAGACAAAAACAGACATGACTGTCCATGAACCTAAGCATGCTTACACATGTGACTTGAATTGATTGTATTAGATGTAATTTTGGTACCTTAGAATCTCTTTTTGTTCCCAAGTTGAATTCCCTGTTATATCCAGCACACTCAGGGTCTCAGTCTTAACCAGCCCACTGTAGGTCTTCTTTAAACTTGAACCCAGGATGTTATGCCATTGATTCTCTAACAGTTTCTTTAACCACTGCACCCAGGATAACTGGTTCGAGGAGGTGTACTGCCATCACAGAATTGCCAGTCCACTTGGAGGCATACATGTAAAATGCGGGCTTTTCCACAGTGCTCCAAATAAACGCAGAGGCTGTTACCATCACCACTAGAAATACATCTAGGAGGAATCACCTCATGCCAGGAAGTTCCTCAGTTCAGTGCATGGGTAAAACCAACTGGCAGAATGCTGAATGAATCCCCTGGCTTTTGTACCCTGAAAATTCTCAGGGTACAACTTATACTGCTATGCCTAATGCTTGTGACTTTAGGAGACACTACCACCCACAGAAGACAGTGAACTGGCCCCTGAGGTATATCTCTAAGGGCCTTTGAGCATCTCAAATATTGGCAGTGCTTTTACCAGCATTACCGGAGAATTCTATCCCCAGGAAACATTCAAAGTCCACATCTGGAGTGAATTCCAGGGTGGTAAAAGACAGCATAAAGCTGAAAAAAAAAAAAACATAGCACTGCTGACCTGGCACACAGCACATGACTGACCATGGGGGCCACCCTATTGGAGGTGATGTATGTTGCCCATCTTCTGGTTAGGGTGGAAGTCCCCATGGGGGCCACCATCTTGGCAACCATATGTTTCATGGGGGAACACTGGTACTGGAGACAGAAGTCCCCTTCCTGCTTCCCCACAGGATGTGGAATCTACCATTTTGGAGACTGGCATTCCACCTCCTGCTACATGTTGCAGTGACTAGGCACCAGAAACCATTCTATTAGTACATGAAAAACAACACACACTGGTCTTAACAAGGGAAACACAATAATTCAAAAACTTAAGACAACCTTTTTTTCACCATGTGTACTCAGTCCATGGAAGCTAAAGGTTCAGTTCCAGCTTGTCTCATAATATAAATTGACCTTAAAAACATGTTATGAATAACCTGGAAGTACTTATAAATCAACAAATGTTCACAAACCAGTCCCCTCTCTTCTCATTCCTCTTCCCAAATCCCATTAATTCTAGCAGTTTGTGTTGGCCTCTCCTCCCCTGAAACTACCAAAATTAGAAACACCAAAGACATCAACATCTGAATCAGCTGACCTTCCCAAGCTGCAAACACTGAGAGAAGAGAGACTGGGGGACAGAGAGACTTAGAAACTGTGTACTACAGAGTTGTTCCTGGCGACAGTAGCCTTGTAGGTGACAGCCCTTTATCCAGGTAGCACAAGTCCATTGTTGGAATTCAGCCAGCATTGGGTGATAGTCTTAGTAGAGCACACATTGTTAGGATCACAGTGAGTTTAATTTCCAAAGTCAACATAGAACTCTCTGAACACAGTGCCACACCCATTTCCACACAGGCCTTCTCGGGTCCACCATTCCAGAATCCAGTCAACAATCCACTCTGTGTTGCTGAGACAGGAAGAAGCAGAGAAGGATGATGTGGTGGAGCCATGTGATAATGAGCCATTTGAAAAGGAGAAGGCCAATGTGGAGGTTGAGCATCATGAAGAGGAAGCCAGTGTGATTGTGACTCCAAATGTAAAGGAGGAGTCAATGTATAGAGAGATCGACCTGAGGAGAAGTTGAAAACGGAGGAGGCTGATACAGAGGCAGGAGTATCTGTGGAAGCAGAGCCTTATGGAAAAGATTTGTCAGAGTTGTGTGTGTATCTGGAAAAGGGGTCCCTACAAGAGGAGACAGATGATTTGGAATGTGTGCCTCAGAAACCTAGACTGGCCATCTGGGAGAGATCCTATTACATGTGAGAGTATCAAAATGGCAGGTTTTCTAGCTCCTCCAGGAGGTGCTAAGCAAGAGCAAAGTGAATAGGTAGGCAGTGTGATTTGAAAAATGACTATATTTTTAGGTGTCTTGATTCTGAGTCTCAGGATGAGAAGTTGAATGAGGAGCAAAATGTGGAAAGTTCTTTTGATGAAG
The DNA here is from genome assembly GCF_964237555.1 of Oryctolagus cuniculus. Classification (NCBI taxonomy): domain Eukaryota; kingdom Metazoa; phylum Chordata; class Mammalia; order Lagomorpha; family Leporidae; genus Oryctolagus; species Oryctolagus cuniculus. The sequence goes on along the minus strand of NC_091445.1, from coordinate 65,291,308 downwards.
GAGGAGGAGGAGGACCCCTGTTGTGTAGTATGGGATGTACATGAGCAGAACTTTTGTGAAAGAAGAGTCATTTTCCCTGCTCAGGAACTGCATCCTCCACTTGAGTTACTCATCTGGGTGGGCAAGCACAGGGCCAAAGTGGACCATGCAACTCAGTGTGAAAGGAGCTGAAAGAATGAGAAATTTGAGCCATGGGCCAACTGGGAGCTGGAAGAAGAGGAATTCCATCCAAATCCAGAGGGAGAACCACTCAAAGAGGAGGAGGGGCAGGAGTTGAGAAGGCTGGAGGGAGCCAACGTGCCCAGGGACGGAAGGTTTTTTTCCCATCTCCCATGTCAGAATACATACTTTCTGATTTCTTCAAGTGGACCCTTAGAGAAATGAGTGTACTTAGGAATACAAAGTAATATGAGCTTGTTAGAGCATCATCCTAAAATCTGTGGGGTGTGTGGCCACTGACATGATTGGAAGCAGAGGGCAAATGCCTGGGAGGAGGATTTTGATGACCAGGAGTGGGAGCATGTGAGAGTTTGGGTGCTTAATTTAGGCTGGGTCGGGGATGATGATGACTGGGAGGGGTGGACATTCCCAGGTTATATGGGACAATGGAAGTAGCTAGATTAGGGTTATGAACCGGTGGTTACAAGCCACAAGCCCCAGCACCATGTAATTCTACCTGCCTACTCGTCAATCAAACCAACCCCTTCCCAGGATATATTTTCCTTCACCAGGGGTTTGGCAGTGGAGGTGCCATACAGCCACTGATCTTCCAACATCATGAAGAGTGGTCCCCTTCTCTCTCTGCAGGCAAGAATGAGAAGAAGGTACTAAAGGAGCCTTCTCTTTATTTCCCCTCTCCCACTCCATTTCTCCTTTTGACCCACTCCATTCCTCACTTACGTCCATGTGTTTGTGTTTTTGCATCTTCACCATTTTAAGAAAATTTGTCATCTTGTACACCATGTATGTGTGAGCACTTAGAGTGTTTCTATGTAGAAGACAAGGATTTGGAATAATAATAATAATAACCCCCTCTTCAGTGGGATTCTGAGGATAATATAGGATGAATCCTAAGAATGAGAAGATGAGACTTGGGAGCTAGATGTCAATGCTGAGGAGCCCGGGGCCGATCCCTGGGACCCAGAGCTGTGGTGCCAGTCACCAATGCAGCTGAAATACATGAATAATGTAAACTGCATCCCACCCTCCTCACCCCTGTTCCCACGAATAATCAATTTCCTATCTGGTTGACCCAATCAAGTCTGGTGGAGAAAGGAGTCTGCCACTGAGGAGGAAAATGTAACACCACCTAGGCCATGGCCCCTGAGTGAAGAGTTGTCACCTAATAGCCCTTCCACCATGGAGATAGTGACAGATGACAAAGGCTCCAATGAAGATAGCAAACAGGAGGAAGCATGTGCAAGAAGAGCTGGACCAAGAGCAGGAAGATGACTCTTAGGTGTCTGAGGTCAGTAATGGAAGCTCAGGCCTAGATCCTGTTTAGAAGAAGCCATGGACTTGTAGTCTGAGGTGGAATCTGAATTGGAGGATGACCCCTACTAACCTGCAGATGATCTCTGGGAACCGGAAATAAATGCTGAAGATGAGAACTATCATGATTTGTTAGATATCATGGATGGTAACCATGCACTCTTCTGTGGGTCAGATCTTCTCCTGATGGTGCGGAGAATCCACAGTTGTGAAACCAAAGACCACCTTCCCAAGTGTCTGTGTCCTGTTATTTTCAGATGGCAGTTCCCTCTGTCCTTTGGCCACAGTGTTTGCCATTGTATAGAATATTGAGCAAGACTCTGAACTGTCATTTGACTTGAAAGACTTATGAGGTAGAATCTTCCAGTAACTTTCTTAACCATTGTATCCTAAACATGTGACATTAAATCCACAATGTAAATAAAGTAAAAAAAAAAAAAAGAGGAGAGGAGAGGAGAGGAGAGAAGAGGAGAGTGGGGGGAGGGTGGGAGGGAGGAAGGAGAAGGAGAAGGAGAAGGAAAAGGAAAAAGGAAAAGGATGAAACCAATACTGCTGAGCCAGAGACTTCCCACACTGCCATTTCTGGAATAAATTTTCTCTTGGCTGGCTCTGCCAATATGTTGTGAGTGAAGGGGAGTCTAAATTCCTTTTCCAGGTCCTTGACTTTTACCTAGAGAAGCATTCTAAGTAAAAGCACACATGTGGTACACAAAGTGATAAAATGTATTTAAAAGGTGAGAAACATGCACACACACACACACACACACACACACCTGTGGGCATAGCTCAGGAATAGAATGGTCTAGGAAGGGAAAGGGTGGGAGAAAGGAAGTAGAGAGACAATGCCTCGGAATTCTGTCTTATCCTTGTATGCAGATGGAGGGAGGGAAGAAGGGAGGGAAGGAAGGAGAGAAAGAGATACAGAGACAGAGAAAGAGAGTCCCACTCTGATACATTTGTGCTATTTAAACCTTAGACCTCATTCAAGTTGCCAGTTGTGTCAGGATTATCCTTTACAGTCATATACTACATTTTGTTTCATTTCTCTTTAGTCTCTATGTCATTTTTGAAAATTACAGCCCTATTTTTTGTATACTAGTCACCAATTTGGGTTCATTTAAAGTTTCTTTCTGATTGGATTCCTGTTTTGAATCTTCCGGAGAAACATACAGAAGTGATAACATGCTCTACTTATTATAATCTATTTAGTGGTATTTCATTTTCATTTGGCCCAATACTAACTATACTTACTCTGATCACTTAATTAAGAAAGTAGCTGCCAGACTTCTCAAACTTCTCTACTTTAAAGTTCTTCTTCTTCTCTTTGTAATTAGTGTGTGTATCATTAAGAATTATTTTTAACCATGTAAATATCCAGGTCTTCAAAAACTTTAAATTTATTTGTTTATTCACAGGTTCATAAATTCATATTATATTGAATGAATCACAACACATTACTATCATTTTTTATGTTCAACTTATACACATTTGTCCAGTGAAACACCCTTCAAGTTTATTTTTGTGAATTCGTTACATATCCCCATTATTCTTTGAGCGCCTACTTGCTTTCTAGCACAAAGTGATATTCTAGGCTCATCTTGTGTTCTCTCCTTGCCCAAGCACTGAACTCAACCATTTCTCCAAGGACCCTTCAGTTCTTCAAGTGGAGAATTATAATAAAAATCCAATGTCTGAGTGATAGGTATATATGTTGATGTTGGGCTATCCTTGCTTACAGACTCTTTAGGCGGATGGCAGTAGAGAATATTTGTGTATGTACATGTTGTGATTTTATTGTTGCAGTTTCTTTCTAACTTGTTTTATTCCTAAGAGTTTCAGAATAGCATGTATTATTTGCATATTTTAAGGGGAACATGTAATATTTTAACACATGTAAGTAGCTTAAACTGACACTAAGCAACCAACCTTTCCATTTCCTTACCTGTTCTTTTGTTTGGAGCCCACCAGCTCCTCTGCTCCAGATTTTGGCCTTGAAGTCTCTGGCTCTGACTGCTCCTAAGGTTGCCTTCATATGGGTACCAGCTTCACCTTGTTTGAACTGCACTGCAAGGGGTCTCCCAGGCACAGTTGTTCTCCGATGCCACCAGTTGTCTAGCCATGTGGACATCTCTCTTCCTGTTTGAGCTCTGCTATCTTGCATAACACTTTACCCTGTGTATGGTCAGTCTCATTACTGCACCTGGACTCTGACACCTTAATAATAAGCTGCCCCTCAGGAAAGGCTCCTTCTTATCCTGCTCAGGTGCTAAAACCCTGAACCAGACCACCCCTCCATGTGGGCTGTTCAGTTTCCACCTTGTTCAGGTTCTAAATTGCCACTGCAGGCATTTCCAGTCCATGATTCCTCTCTTCTGCTTGGCCTTTGATATCATATGCTGCTTGTTCCCTACACTTTGCTGCCTTTCTCATCCTGTTTGGTTGCTTCTGAGCATGCCTTACCATGCCTTGCTTCTACCTGTGTAGGTGACTTGTTCTGCTTGACTTCAGGACATTCAACCAAAAGTCCCAATCTGGGAAGGAAATAAGAGCAAGGGAAAGAGGAGAATCTTTTTGCTTACTCATATTCACCAAATTTTTTCTTTGTCTAGTGTTTTCCTTTGTACCAAAGGTCACTTCCTATTTAATCTGGGACTTTATTTGATTTAAAGAAATGTATCAGCATATTAGATTTTCTCATGATCACAGCAAATGCATGATAATTAATACAACAGAATTCTCATTAATTCCTAACTAATGATTTCAACACAAGATTCACTACTAAGTACACTTTTACAGAAGACCTATGTATTAGTTTTCATTACTACAGTGAAATACTGGAGACAACTAACTTTACTTAGTTCAAAGTTTTGGAGGTTCAAATCCACAATCAGGTGACCCCATTGGTTTGATATCTCTGGTGAGTGTAGTAGATGTCAATGCTGGAGTTTGTACAGAGAAAGGAACACATGGTGAGCCAGAAAACAAAGGCCTGGCTGCATTCGGGCTTTATAACTAACCATTTCACAACAGCTTCTTCTTAGGCCATGCTACCAATAACACAAGGTCCCCGCACTAGACCCACGTCTGAAACACCATAATTGAACCAACTTTTCATTTTCTTGGTTCAATGAAACTATGATTTTGGAATTTAAACATTTGCATGAATTTTGGAGTCAAATTATATTTAACCACAGCAACATGATGTCAATATAACTTGACATCATAAGTATTTAATGCCCTTTATTTTATTTTAATTCATGTCAGTGTAATGAGTTTTTTATTAGTTTAGTCTGATGAACTGTTTATCACTTAGAAGTAGAACTCTATGGAAATTTATAATATGTGTCATTATTTTATTCATTTCATCTTTTTGTGGTATTTTATACTATACTGAAAACAACTTTCAAAATAAAAAATCTAAGCAAGCAATAGTAACTAATTTTAAGAACACATGACTGTTATCCCCATTGGAGTGTCTAAAGTGATCTATTACTTGGCATTAACTACTTATATACTATAGTTAAATGTTCACTTTCATTTTGAAAATTAAATAAATAAAAATCTAAATACAACACCAAAATTATTTTCTGAGACAAAAAATGTTCCTAAAAATTATTTTTACTGACTGTTTATATATTACATAATTACAGTGGAAAATATGTACAGAAAGCCATGAAGGTTCATACTATTTGTTTGATGTTTAAGAAAGTACTTGTTATTCTGATAGTATGACATGCTATAATCTTTCCAATATTTATTCATGACAAAAGTGACAAAGACACTGCATTCTAGGCAGTTTCCCATTGTCTGTCATAAACATCCTTTAGATAAAGCAGAACTCTTATTAGATAAATTAAGAAAATAAAGGATGTTTAAATAGAAATCCTGCTTTAAGTATGAATGATATGATTATCTAACTGTATATTATCTTTTTAATGGAAAGACAATCTGTCCCAATTTCCTTTGCTATGAGTGAGCAGACTTTATTTGTATAACTAATTCTAGTAAAAAATAGACTAATAACTGACTAGGCTCCAGTGGCTTATACAAACCAAAGATTTCAAGCTATTTGAATTGAATCAGGTGGCAAAGATATTTTTAAATATTATTTAATAAAATATATTATATTTAATATATTACTTAACATAGTAAGTAAGAGGCAAGCATTCTGTAACAATGATGGAGGAAAGGAGCCAGGGTTTGGGGGCATATTCTCTGTGTCAAGTAACTTGCTGATTCTTTTATATGTTATTTAATTTACTTGTCAAGCAACTCTGAAAGAAACTTATAATTTATCTCCAACAATAGCAACTTTTTAAAAAAGATTTTTTATTTATTTATTTGACAGGTAGAGTTACAGACAGTGAGAGAGAGAGAGAGAGAGAGAGAGAGATCTTCCTTCCGTTGGTTCACCCCCCAAATGGCTGCAATGGCCAGAGCTACGCCAATTCAAAGCCAGGAGCCAGGTGCCTCTTCCTGGTCTCCCATGCCGGTGCAGGGGTCCAAGCACTTGGGCCATCCTCCACTGGTTTCCTGGGCCACAGCAGAGAGCTGGACTGGAAGAGGAGCAACTGGGACTAGAACCTGGTGCCCATATGTGATGCCGGCGCCGCAGGTGGAGGATTAACCTAGAGTGCCACGGTGCTGGCTCCCAATAATAGCAACTTTAAAGACAAGTATCTTGCTTGTGATTGGCACTGTCAGGGACATATAAAGAAAACAATGTAAATGTGAATTATTGTAGGTATGCAAAGGTGGTGGACCTGTTTAAGGGTCAAGCATAACTTAGTCTCTCTCTTTGTTTTAAAAGATTTATTTATTTGAAACATAGAGTTAGAGAGGAAGGGGATTGGGGGAGAGATCCTCCATCTGCTGGTTCACATGCCCTCAATGACCTCAACAGCCACAGCTGGCCAGGCTGATGCCAGGAGCCTGGAACCTTACCTGGGTCTCCCTTGTGGGTGGAAATGGGCCAAGTACTTGGGCCATCTTCTGCTGCCTTCCTTGCACACCATCATGGAGCTAGATTGAAAGTGAAACAGCAGGGGCTCCAACTGTACCCCCATGGGATGCAGGCATTGCAGGCTGTGGCTTGATCTGATGCATTACAATGCTGGCCCCATCTTTCTTAACGTTCTATAGCATAATTTTTCTTTTTTCTTTTTAAAAACATTTTATTTAAGGCATACAAATTTCATGTATTTCATATATACAGATTTAGGAACACAGTTATAATTCCTACCCTACCCTCCCTACTGCCAAAGCTCCCACCCTTTCTCCTCCTTCTTCTCTTACTCCCTCTCATAATTTTTACAATTATCTACTTTCAGTTTAATTTATACTCAGAAGTTTAACCCTACACCATGTAAACAGTTCAACAAATAGAATGAAGAAAAAAAATCACTGTTCCTCAATGTAGAAACAAAGGCTATGAAAAAATCATTAAATCTCTAAATGTCAATTTCATTCCAACACATTACATTTTAGGTACTCTGTTGTTGACTACAGATCAGGGAAAACATATGGTATCTGTCTTTTTGGGACTGGCATATTTCACTAAATATAATGGTTCCCAGTTGCATCTATTTTGTTGCAAAAGACAGGATTTCGTTTTTTTTTTTTTTTTTTTTTTTTTTTTTTTTTTTTTTTTTTTACTGCTGAGTAGTATTCTACAGTGTATATATACCATAATTTCTTTATCCAGTCATCATTTGATGGACATCTGGGTGGATTCCATATCACAGCTATTGTAAATTGAGATGCAATGAACATGAGGATACAGATAACTCATTCATACGCTGATTTCATTTTGTTTCAGCAAATTACCAGAAGCAGGATTGCTGGGCCATATGGTATATCCATTTTCAGCTTTCTGAGATATCTCCCTACTGTCTTCCACAATGGTTGTGCTAGCTTACATTCCCACCAACAGTGGATTAAGGTACACCCCCATTCTCACCAACATTTATTATTTTTTGATTTTTGTATGAGAGCCATTCTATCCATGGTGAGGTGAAACCTTATTGTGGTTTTGATTTGCATTTCCCTAATGGCTAGTGATCCTGAACATTTTTTTCATGTATCTGTTGGCCATTTGAATTTCATCTTCTGAAAAATGGCTGGGGCCAGCACTGAGGCCTGGCAGCTGGGGCTGCCACCTGCAGTGCCAGCATCCCACATCGATGCAGGTTCCAGTCCCAACTGCTCCACTTCTAATCCAGCTCTCTGCTATGGCCTGGGAAAGCAGTAGAAAATGGCCCAGGTCCTTGGGCTCTACACCCATGTGGGAGACCTGGAGGAAGCTCCTGGCTCCTGGTTTTCTATCAGCCCAGCTTCAGCTCCTGCAACCATCTGGGGAGTGAACCTTCAATGAAAGACTCCTCTTTCGGTACGTTTCTCTGAAGGGAGGAGATAACTTCCACTTTGACTATGACCCTGTAGGAATAAGATCAACTTCGGTGAACTCAAAAAGCTTCCATAGCCTTGGCAACTCATGACGAGAGCCTAGGGAGATTACTGATGCCATAAACAAGAGTGTCAAATTGTTAAGTCAACAACAGGAGTCACTGTGTACTTACTTCTCATGTGGGATCTGTCCTTAGTGTGTTGTCCAATGTGAAGTAATGCTATAACTAGTACTGAAACAGTATTTTACACTTTGTGTTTCTGTGAGGGTGCAAACTGTTGAAATCTTTACTTAATATATACTGAATTGATCTTCTGTATATAAAGATAATTGAAAATGAATCTTGATGTGAATGGAATGGGAGAGGGAGCAGGAGATGGGAGAGGTGTGAGTGGGAGGGAAATTATGGGGGGGGGGGAAGCCATTGTAATCCATTAACTGTACTTTGAAAACTTATATTTACTAAATAAAAAAAAAGAAAACAAAACAAAACAAAAAAGACTCCTCTTTCTCTCTCTGCCTCTGCTTCTCCATAAATCTGCCTTCAATTAAATAAATCTTTTAAAAAAAGGCTGTCAAGTCCTTTGCTGTTTTATTAACTGGATTGTTTGTTTTAATTTTGTTGATTTTTGAATTTTTTATAGATTCTGGATTTTAATCCTTTATCAGTTTCATAGTTTGCAAATATTTTCTCCCATGAAGGTTGCCTCTTCAATTTGCTGAGTGTTTCTTTTGCTGTACTACAGAAGCTTCTCAGCTTGATGCAATCCCTGTGGTCTCTTTTGGCCCTGATCGCCTATGCTCTTGAGGTCTTTTCAAAGAAGGCTTTGCCTATCCCAATGTCTTGCAGAGTTCCCCAATGTTCTCCCCTAGTAATTTGATTGTATCAGATCACGGAATAGATCTTTGACCCATTTTGTGTTGATTTTTGCATAGGATGTAATGTAGGGGACTTGTTTGATACTCCTGCATATGGAAACCCATGTTTTCCAACACCACTTGTTGAAGAGACTATCCTTACTCCAAGATTGATTTTAGCACCTCTGTCAAAGATTAGTCGGTTGTACATGTATGCATTGATTTCTGGAGTTCCTGTTCTATTCTGTTGGTCTACATGTCTTTTTTGTGCCACTAGCAAGTTGTTTAGATTATAACTGCTCTGTACTATGTCTTGAAATCTGGTATTGTGATGCCTCTGGCTTTTTTGTTGTATGCATTGCTTTCGCTATTTGGGGTCTTCTGTGTTTCCATATGAATTTTATCATCATTTTTTCTAGATCTGAGAAGAATGTCATTGGTATTTTGATTGGGATTACACTGTGGCCCAGCATATAGAGAAAGTTCCATGCATGCACTGAAGAGAAGAATGTGTATTTTGCAACTATGGAATGCAAAGTCTAATGTGTCAATTAACTCTGTGGTTTCTTTGTTGGTTTTCTGTCTGGTTGATCTCTCCATTGATGAATGTAGGGTGTTGAAGTCCCCCATTACTTTTGTATTGGAGTCTATGTCTCCCTTTAGATCCATTAACATTTGTTTTAAATAGCCAGGAACTCTGGGATTGGCTGCATATACATCTGTTATAGTCATATCTTCTTCTTGAATTGATCCCCTCAATCATTGCATAGTATGCTTCTTTGTCTTTTTTTTATGGTTTTTTGTTAAAGTCTATTTTGTCTGATATTAGGATGACTACACCTGCTTATTTTTGCTCTCCATTAGCATGGAGTATCTTTATCCGTCCTTCCACTTTCAATCTGCGTGTGTCTTTGTTGATGAGTTGTGTTTCTTGTAGAAAGCAAATATATAGGTCTTTTTAAAAATCCATTCAGCCAGTCTGTGTCTTTTAATTGGAGAATTTAGGGCATTTAAGTTCAAGCTTCCTATTGATAAGTGACAAGTTGGCCCTGCCATTTTTCTGTGAATATTTCTCTTATTTTATTTGGGTTTCCATTGTACTTTTACTGGAAGATTTTGTGCCTTCACATTCTCTCATAATGATGACTATCTTTCTGTGTTTCTGTGTGTAGCACATCCTTAAGCAACATTTGTAAGCCTAGATGAGTGGTGACAAATTCTTTCAATTTTGTTTTTTTTTTTTTTTATGGAAGGTCTTTATTCCCCCTTCATTCATAAATGAGAGCTTTTCAGGGTACAGTATTGCAAGTTGACAGTTTTTTTTTTCTTTTAATTATTGGACTATGTCTCTCCATTCTCTCCCAGGCTGTAGGGTTTCTGAAGTGAAGTCAGCTGTGAGTCTAATGGAGATCCTTTGAAAGTAGTCTGGAGTTTCTCTCACATTCATTTTATAATCTTCTTTTTTTGTTTTACTTTTGACAGTTTGACTATAAGGTGTTGTGGTGAAGACCTTTCTATTCATGTCTATTAGGAGTTTTATGTGCTTTCTGTCCCTTCCTTTCTCCAAATATGGAAGTTTCGTATTATTTCACTGAATAGGGCTTCTGATTCATTCTGTTTCCCCACCTTCAGAAATTCCTAAGATCCACATGTTGGCTCATTTGAGAGTATTCCATAAATCTCCAACATGTTTTTAATTGTTTTAATTTCTTCTTCCTTATTTTGATTTGCCTGAGAGATTTTCAAAGATTCATCTTCTAGCTCGGATGTTCTTCCTTCTGCCTCACCAAGTCTGTTGTTAAGGCTCTCCACTCTATTATTTATTTGATATATTGAATTCATCACTTCTAATATTTCTGTTGGATTTCTCTTTAAAATCTGAATCTCAGGGTCAATTCTTTCCTAAAGCAGTATCGACAGTGGCATGGGCTGTTGCAGTCTGCTCTCACCTCACTCTCCAATGTTGTCACTTCCTCTGGCTCTCAGCTGCAGGGATTGTGCGTTGTGTCCATGGTTGTTGCTGTCATGTGCACCTTCCACACTGCTCCATGGCATCTCTCTTCTCTCTGTAGAAGTTCCATGCAGCTGTCATCCAACTTTCCCCAGGAATGCACTTCTTCCACTCTTTTCCTACTATTTTCCCCTAGCCAAAAACATTATATCCTTTCCCCACTCTGTCATCTTGGAATATTTCAGGTGTCTTTGTAATAGCAGTTTAGTCTTTACCCTTAAAATACAAAATTTAATTTTTCCAGTTATCTATTATTGTGAGACAAAGCTATCCATAAAGGCCTTAAAACAAAATATGTTAACTATCATTCATAGTTCTGTGGGTCCACTAAGATCAGGCTGAGTAGTCTAGGGCATCTCACAGAGTAGCTATCAGATAGATTCAGAAATAGGTTCATCTGAAGTTTCCTCTGGTTTTAACATCTATGATACAACTCACATGCCTAAAAGTTAACACTTTTTGGGAGCTCAACTAGAATTTATACTGAATCTCAGCACTTCCATGTGACCTCACTGTGTGTAACAGCCGAACTTCTCAGAATATCATTTCCACTACGTTGTACTAGTCAACAAGGCATGAAGCCCAGTTGTATTCAATGGTAAAGTGATTAAACTCCAGGGCAGAAATTTGGCCTCTCAGTTAAGATGCCTATGTCCCAAATCTGAGTGCTGGGCTTCACTGCTGAGTTCCAGCTCCTGACACCATCTTGCTGACAGTGCAGACCCTAGGAAGCCATGGCAATGGCTAAATGGTTGGATTCCTGCCACCTACATGGGAGACACAGAATGGATTCCTAGCTCCTGACTTCGGCCACCAACTCAGCCTAGAGCTGCTGCAGCTATTTGGCAAGTGAACGAGTGGATGGCATCTCTCTTTCTCTCTCTCTCTCTCTCTCTCTCTCTGCCTCTCAAATAAATTATCAAAAATGTATAAAGTGTAGTTAGATTCTACTTCTCAATGCAATAAATAGCAAAGATAAGTTCCAACCATCTTTAGTCTGGTACATTAAATATATGAGATGTTTTCCCCTGAGATTCTTTAAAAACTTTTTAATGTCTGAAGAAATCATTTTTCTACAACAATCTGTTTTATATGGAGGAATTTAATATGTTGGTTACTAAATAGATGACAAACACAGGATATGCTTCACAATGTAGAAGTTCCATAGACATTAAGTAATCTCAACAACAGTTACATCCATTAAATTTCCATCAGCAGAGAGTAAATTACAGAGATAAGGAATAATACGCATGAAATACCTGTTGGAGCTGTGCTGCTACTACTGCTTTCCCTTTCTAAGAACTTTGTGGAAGACACTGGAATAAATGCTTTGCCCAGATTATTTCATTCACTACCCATAAAACAGGTGTGTTCCATTACTCTTTATATAGTTATGTAATTGTGGAATTGTCTTTTTAAATTTGAGAATAAATGAAAACTTTGATTAATCACCAATATACAAAATGGCTGAACTCAATACAGGGTTCTTGAGCTAACCCATAAGGCTAACTGTGAATCCTCCTAGTTCTGCTTTGAACAAAGACTGTCTAATAGGCTGTCCTATAAGGGAATAACATAATTAAGAAAATTCATGCCTTGTGTTTCTTTAATACCAACTTTCATATCAATATGTGCATACTTGCTTGAAGTTTTTTCTTATGAGTAATAGACATACTGAATTTTTCAGTGTTTTAAATTTCCATTTCTTGGATTAACTATAAGAAATTTTAAAATAATTATAGGGAAAAATAATTATGTATTATGTCACTTTTGAGAGACAGTTGTTTATATCTTTAAGTGTTTTTATCTTTTCTCTTTATATTTTCTGAATTAAATTTAAATTGCATTATAATTTTTTAAATTCATTTTTGTTTTATCATAAACATGTCCTAATGTTATGAAGAGTTTTAACATTATATTCAAAGCCTTTGTGCAAAGATCATTTAAGCTGTACATAAAAATAGATAGTACATTGAACTCTTCAGATCCATTACACAGTGCTCATGTGGCAAATATTTCATCTGTAACAATTCCCCTTTTCATCTGCCCCAATAATGTATCATCTGAATATTTCAATATTTGAATGTTATTCAATCTCATGATAATTCATATTTTTCTTATTAAAAAGATCACATTATGTCTTAATCTTCTACACTGCTGTATTACATTAAGATAAATCTCATTCAGTGCTCTCATATGAACATCTGTGCAGTATGACACTTCATCTAATTACTTTTCAGGCTGTTGAATCCTCATTTAGGTTCTCAAATATATGTGTGGCACATCACATGCCAAATCCATCAGATTAGTGAAAGCACAAAGCTCTGGCATTATTTGCTTTTAAAACCATAGAGTCCACACCTGGTAACCTCGAAGACACACAATAAATTAGAAAGACTCAGTTCTGATGTGCACATGAGAAGGGAACATGCCATTCATCTTAGAATATTCACAGCTCAGCACTGTGAAATCCTTCCTCTCAATGTAGACTCTGTTTGGCTGAACACGTCTGCTGGCCCTCACCTGTCCCCTGCCCACATTATGGAGCTAGGGAAAAATGTCTGCCTGACAGTTCTGCCTCGGAGGCCTCGCTACAATTCTCTCATTAATTTTTGTGGGGGAAATCAGCAAAGAGAAAAATCAGCAAGTCTCTGCCACAAGAACCTGGGATTATTTCAGAGATAAATATGTGTCTTTACACCAATTTCAAGGACATCTGGTTCTATGACCATAGGCAAAAATGTTTGTCAACAATTTCCTGTGGAAATCCATTTTTGAAAGGCTTAAAGCTGTGCTGATTCAGTTCCCTTGGGCCCCAATCTGGCTTTTAAAAACTGGTTGTCTTAAATCACATGTACCAATTTGTTTACTCTCAGGGTGAGTATTCTGCCATGAGTTACATGAATATTTATTCCAACATTAACTAGTTTCTCTTATAAATTATGTGCTCATTTTATAGTTGATGCACAAATTACAAACTATTATTGTTATTTTTTTACTTTGCATTTGATTCTAATTTTTTCTCTATAGTCCACTAATTGCATGAATTTTAAGATTGCATTTGTGTCCCAGGTGTTTTCTAGTATTAGTGGGTTCTTAGCATTAATCCAAAATATGCTTTTTCCATCTGTTAAATGCTTACCATGTGCCAGGCCCTTCACATACCCTGATAATTTTTCTGTTTTCCCTAACAGGTGAGCTATATAACATTTTTATTGGTCAAGGATACATTTGGACAAATTTATGCACTTACATTTGTATTTCTGTTAAACATGCTTTTCTTTGGCTACTTTTTTTCTTCTCTGACTTCTGATAATAAAGTTTCTTTTCTTTGATTTAATTTGAAATGCATATTTCTATGTTTAAAACGAATTCTAAAACATGTGGTGCCTCTGTCCTCTGCCAGAGGAAGGTAAACCACCTAGCACCTAACCTCCAAACACTCCGCCTCTTCACTTTCTGCCTCTAGGATTCCAGCTCTAATTTTATAAAAACCAAAATCCTTTAATATCCATACTGAGGATCTAGGGCTTATGTTCCTAATTATTTCACTTTCTTTTGTTGCTGGATTTTTTTCCCCTTTGATTCATGGTCCTTGGTGAAGTCCCTTCACAACTAATTCTTAGTGGAGTTTTCAGCACCTCTGTGTATATAAGGTCTTGATTTTGCCATGAGATTATTCAGTTGGCCATAGAATTCTAGACTAAGAGCTAATTCCACTCAGCCTTTAATGTCACTATTGAGAAGTCTGCTGTCAGTCAAATCTTCCTTTCTTTGTGGTTAAAACATCTCTCTTCTGGGAAATCAGAGGTAGGTGTTAACTGTTTCTATTTTACTCAATATCATTGATGTTCTGAAATTTCACTGCACTAGTTTTAGATGCGGATTATTTATTTATTTATTTATTTTGACAGGCAGAGTGGATAGTGATAGAGAGAGAGAGAGACAGAGAGAAAGGTGTTCCTTTGCCGTTGGTTCACCCTCCAATGGCCGCCACGGCCGGCACACTGCGGTCAGCGCACCGTGCTGATCCGATGGCAGGAGCCAGGTACTTATCCTGGTCTCCCATGGGGTGCAGGGCCCAAGTACTTGGACCATTCTCCACTGTACTCCCTGGCCACAGCAGAGAGCTGGCCTGGAAGAGGGGCAACCGGGACAGAATCCGGTGTCCCGACTGGGACTAGAACCCGGTGTGCTGGCGCCTCTAGGTGGAGGATTAGCCTGTTGAGCCGCGGCGCTGGCCTAGATGCGGATTATTTTTTATGCTTTCATCTTTCAATGTTCACTTCCTATCTGAGGAAGCATCTTTTTAAAATTCTGGGAAAAAATCTAAATAATATCTATAAATACTGCCTTCCTTTCAGTCCCTCTTTCTCAAAATCTAGATCTCCTGTCATACATATGTGAGCAAATCTTATTCTGATGTCTTTGTTTCTTTACCTGTGTGTGTATGTCTATCTGTATCTGTGCTACTGCCTTTAGTGAGATTATTTGGTTTCTTATTCACTCTTCATCTCTCTAGCTAATGTTTTTGTCTATTGATATTTTTAGTCCAATGTCAAAAATATTTGTATTGCCAGAATTTCACAAATTTCTTTTTGTTTTAAAATCATATCTGTATGCTTTTTTGTCACCTGAAACTCCTTCTTTTTTTTTAATCAATATAGTTCATTTCTTATCTCTGTAAATGTATCAAGGATGTAACTTTTCAGACTATCTTATTTCCAATACTGCGGGGTAAATGTCTTATCTGTAAAGTGCACCTGCTATATTTCATGACCTTAATGTTCCTTATGTAGCATAGAATCTTAATTTGCAATATGCTTCAAGTCTTTCCTTTTTGACTCATATTCCTTTACCCATTTCATGCTGTCTGGTGTTTTTTGTTTCTGTTTTTCTTTTTTTTTTTTTTAGTTGTTTTTCCTTGGTCAACAGAAGATGCAAGGCTGGGGTTATGTTTTGATGGGAAGTCTTTGTTCCCTTCTTTTCCAGATTCTCTCTCTTTCTCTTCCTGACATTGGTCCATTGAGAGAATGACTTTTATTTTGAGTCTGATATATTGCTAAATATCTAAATAAGATAAAGACATGTTATATATTTTCAAAAGATTTAAGCTACTTGGGGCAGGCATTTGGCATTGTAGGTAAGATACCAGAGGGATGCCCACATACTGTTTTTTTTTTTTTTTTAAGATTCATTTATTTATTTGATAGTCAGAGTTACACACAGAGAGAAGGAGAGGCAGAGAGAGAGAGAGAGACAGAGGTCTTCCATCTGCTGGTTCACACTCCAGTTGGCCACAACAGCCAGAGCTGGGTTGATCTGAAGCCAAGAGCCAGGAGCTTCCTCTGGGTCTTCTACACAGGTGCAGGGGCCCAAGGACTTGAGCCATCTTCTACTGCTTTCCCAGGTCACAGTAGAGAGCTGAGTAGGAAGTAGAGCAGCCAGGACTCAAAAAAGGATGCCGGCGCTGCAGGCGGTGGCTGTACCCACTATGCCAAAGTGCCGCCCCCCCTATATACTGTTATCACAGTGCCTGGGTTTGAACCCCAGGTCCAGTTGTTGCTAACGGGGACCCTGTGAGGTAGCAGGTGACTCTAGTATGTGGGTCCTGGCTACCCATATATGAGACCGCCTGGTTTGAGTTCTCAGTTTCTGGCTTTGACCTGATGTAGCCATGTTATTGCAGGATTTTGGGGAGTGAACCAGATAGATAAATAGATAGATAGATAGATAGATATAGATAGATAGATAGATAGATACAGATATCTCCCTTTCAAACCAAATCAACTATATATATAATCTCCATTTCAACTAAATGAATTAAATTGTTTTATTAAATTTAAAATTTATTTATTAAAATTAAATAAAAATAAAGTTTTAGAAAGAAAAACTAACTTTAACCTAAAAATTAGAGTATATTTTGCAAGTGAACACAAACTCAGAAGTCATCCTGAACAGAAATTTTACAGTGGCATCTTAGTTCTATTCATAAGATCGTAGGAGGTGTCAGGAGAAGGTTTCTTCTTAGGAGAACATGAAGTTCAAACGTGCAGAGGACATGTTACTCATACAATGCCACCGCTCTAGTGAGTTGAAGATAGCAAACTATGAGCCAAGTCTTCTGTCGTCTTGGTATCCTACACTCAGCTGATGCTTTTCTGTTTGGAATATAGTTGCTCTTACTCCATCAGCAGAAACAGTTGTCTTAAAATATCTTTGATTCTAGGATGGTGTTGATCCACAGGACTGATCTGGGCTACGTAGAGCTAATGTTTTATGTGGTTTCTACTAAAAATGAGAGCTTTTAAAAAAATACAGACTGCATTATCTGGAAACTGTATGATGTGTTTTTCTGGGGCAGTATCTACCTAGGGATGAGTAACTACTGTGTTCACTAAGATGGAGCACTGTGGCCAGTTCATGAGTCCCCACGTAGCTGCTTTGCTTATTCCTACCCATTGCCTACACCCTGGGTTGGTGAGCCCTGATCTAAAATCGAAGAGTGCTTGAACACCATCATTCAATTCCCATATCTTTGTATTAAAGTGCAAAGTCTCTATTAAAATGATGTCTTACAAATAGCTACCATGAAATTATATTACAAATTTTTTAAAGATTTATTTATTTATTTGGAAAGGCAGCATTGTAGGGGGGGGGAAGATGAGAGAGGAGAGATCTTCCATGTACAGGTTCACTCCCCAAGTGGCCACAATGGCCAGAGCTGGGCTGATCCAAAGCTAGGAGCCAGGAGCTTCTTCCAGGTCTCCCACGTGGGTGCAGGGGTCCAAGCACTTGGGCTATCTTCTGCTTCTTTCCCAGGACACTAGCAGGGAGCTGGATCAGAAGTGGAGTGTCCAGGACTGGAACCTGTACCCATATGGGATGCCAGCACTGTAGGCAGCAGCATTACCAGCTACGCCACAGCACTGGACCCTGTATTCAACACTCACCACAGTATTTTATAGCAAAGCTAAATATTTTTAGCAAATGTATTTTCTAACATTTGTGGGAGGAAAGGAAGGACCAGGAGGTCATGATACAGAACTCTGCAAAGTTACTAGAAAGTTAAGTGGGCTTGGGAACCCAGGGAGCAGGTGCCAACAAGAGATTCAGTGACAAAAGAACAGAGGATCCTCATAGCTGCAGATTTCACTTTCTAATTGTGCTAGGTCGTTATCCAAAAGCTGTCGCCTGACTCCTGGACAGCATAAATTCTATGCTATTGCCCTCTTTTTTCTGTGAGAGTGCAGGTACCTGTGGGACCCAGGTCTGTCTAAAGTAGAGTTCTAGGACTAAGGAGAACTACCTTTGTGCCTGAAGGACACCCTGTTGATCCTCCCTATTCATTCAACAGAGCTACCCTCCTTGTTCGAGAAAGGAAGAAGTTGAATGTTAAAGAAATTTCAGTGAAAATCAGGCAGCAGCCAGAAAAAAATATCATTCTAGTGGGACCTATCTAAAGACTCGCCCTGTTTGCTTCAAAGATAATTAGCAAAAAGAATTCTAAAATTACTCTGCCATCTTTTTCATGTAAATTCACATGAGAACTCATAGTTACAAATCTGTTGTCTAAATTTCCATTTGAGCAGGCCTGGTCATACATTTATATGTAGCCATCTTGAGTTCATTATCCTACAAATCATAAGTCTCAATTACAAGTTTATTTGTGGGTATATACACATACATATAGAGATAAATTTCCACTGACTTTCAGTATAATCCTTGGAAAGCACTCAGGCAATCTTCAAAGCATAATGTAGAGGAAGCTTTCTTCATCATCTTTTTGATACCTTGAAAGCTGTGTTAAGACCACCTTCTATTTTTCTTTATAGCATCTTTTGCTTACAGCCACTGAAGGACTCACTGAATGTATTAGTTTACTAAAGTTATCACAACAAAACATCACAAACTGGGAGCTTAAAAAACAGATATTTATTTACTAACAGCTCTAATTGCTGGAAATCCAGGATCAAAACATCAGCAGCCTTGATTTGCGCTGCCTCTCCCCTTGGCTGGAAGATGGCCCCTTCTCACTGTGTCTTCCCATGATTTGTCTCTGTGCTTGCACATCTCTGATGTTTTTGTGTGTCCAGGTTTCCTCTGCTTCTGTTGAAACCAGACCACTTGGATTAGGCATCACCATTACAATTTCATTTTTCACTCAGTCATGTCTTTAAGGGCTTCGTCTTCAAACTGATTTGTACTCTGAGTTACTACGATTAGTATTTCATTCAGCATGTGAATTTTAGGGGATACAATTCCACCTATAACATCAAATGTAGTACATTGGTTCATTTCTTTTGTCGATTAAAAGTAAACTATTTGAGAGCAGGAATCATGTCATATTTTTCTTTGTGTTCTATATATTTAGCACTTTTGATCTTAAAATTTATGCAGCTCAACATGTTCAATAATAAAACCATGATTTTTTTTATTTATTTATTTATTTATTTATTTTTTTGACAGGCAGAGCGGACAGTGAGAGAGAGAGACAGAGAGAAAGGTCTTCCTTTGCCGTTGGTTCATCCTCCAATGGCCGCCGCGGCCGGCGCGCTGCGGCCGGCGCGCTACGGCCGGCGCACCGCGCTGATCCGATGGCAGGAGCCAGGAGCCAGGTGCTTTTCCTGGTCTCCCATGGGGTGCAGGGCCCAAGCACCTGGGCCATCCTCCACTGCTTTCCCGGGCCACAGCAGAGAGCTAGACTGGAAGAGGAGCAACCGGGACAGAATCCGGCACCCCGACCGGGACTAGAACCCGGTGTGCCGGCGCCGCTAGGCGGAGGATTAGCCTAGTGAGCAGCGGCGCCGGCCTAAAACCATGATATTTTGCAATATTTGTAATATTTGCAGCATTTGTAAAGAAGTTTTATCTGGCCCTGATGCATTTGGTTGGAAATTATGGATGCCTTAGAGCACATTTTCAACTAAATTGCTCTCATAAAAATATTTCAGGGATAGCTAAAGAATATACTTTTTCATTTAAAATGAACAGGAAAAACTGACACGGGAGAGTGTGTGAATAGATATCTATTGGCGGAGATTGTCACTTAACACACATTAGCTTTTATTTCAGATGAAATAAGTCGTGTCTATTCTTTCAAAGAGTCCATAACTGACTTAGGAAAAATATGTGTAAATGGGAAAATACTAGCAAGTGCTGCAAAGATTAAGAGAGACCAAATTCCACAGTGGTTTAAACAATTCTTGTGTGTTTCAGTGACCATAGTGATGACTTCACTTAGGACACTCGATAGAGTTGGTCCTTTGAGAATAAAGGAGATACATTGGCACAATTTCGATGGTTGGGTTCAGAACACAGAAATCAGTGATGGTGATATTATCAGAACACAATTGAAAAAGAAAAAAAAACTTTCATGTTTTCATAACACAAAGGTTATAACTAGGGTTATAATTGTTTTTGGTGACTAACATATTGCCTTTTAGAAAATAGTTTCAACCTTACAAAACAGTCATGAACATCTCAATGATAAAACTTATTAAATAGATGCAACATAAGCCCATTGTTTTCAATGGACAAATAGCTCGTTAGTCACAACAGAATGACTTATCTTTTTGTCTATCTGGAATGGGTGTTAAAGTTTTGAGTCTTAGGTCATGAATCAGCAGGCAATGGTTTCTTTCTTTGTTGGCTTAAAGCAAAGAGGAAATAATGAACAAAACTTGAGATATTTTAATATCAAAAATCTATTGTAGGTTATAGGAAAATCCCTTACACTTACAACTGGGCAATTGCCAAGTACTTTATTATGTCACCTTATCCTATACACATTCCATGGCTTTACTTAATTTTGTTCTTATCTTTTTTAGCTCTAAGTGTTGTTTCCATCTCTTCATGGTCTGAATGACAGTTTACATTGTCTTCAACAGAAACATCACCCCACACTTAGGTAAGTCTTTTGGAAAATATGCTTCTATCAGTTGATGTTGGCTGCATTTCTTTTTTTCTTTGACTTGGCACAGTTTACTTTTCTCTTGTTTGTCTGAGGAGATATATGTGCTAGCATAGAATGCAAATGGGGAGTACAGAGTGTACTACGCCAGCTTCCATTTGACATTGTTTAATAAGAGATTAGTTTGATTACTTTCAGTAGTTTAAGAGGAGTGCCTGGGGACTCAGGTTTTTACATTCATTTATTACCATTTTTCCAGACTTTGTTATTCAGGATAGTAGGAAAGACTACTTTAACCAGTTTGCCACAGCTGAATTGAAGACCAATTTAGAGATAATTAAGTTGTGTATATCCTTTTTTTTTTTTTTTATCCTATAAACTTTCAAACTAGAGTAAGCTGAACCACTCTCTGTGTGGTGTTTCTTGGCATGTTTGAATTTGGATCCATTCCTTATTCTCCAACTCTGTATTTTAGGAGGGTTGTGAATGATCATTTACACTCATGTCAGTCACCTTCTGAGTGGGTCTGGTCCATGAAATGTGCAGACTAAAGATTAGAAGGTGAAGATAGGTAGCAAAGGCATTTCTTTACCTCCCTCTTTGCCATAAGCAACGTCTCCACCAGCATCCGTGTCTCTCCCTGACTCTAGGTCCACCTAGATTCTAGTCACCCCATCTATTTCATTTGTTCTAGTCTACAGGTGGTAAAGGCTTCTGCTATTCCAAATCTCAGGGTTAGGGCTCTTTCCTCTCGTTTGGAACCTCACCTCTTCCCTCTATTAAACCAGTGCTCCCTCTATTGTAAATGTTTGAAGTGGATTGTGTTTTCCTAATTGGATACTGACTAATATATCCCATTTCCTGCCTTTTTTCACCTGATGAGGGATAAAATTAGTATTCCTCCTGTTTATCACATTATCTCTGTTGTTATTTTCATTATTGATGATAATGAAATATATGGACCCCTTCCTGGCCATTTCTAGCTTCTAGAGGCTTCCTGAACTCTGGCTTTTAGTCCCTTGTATCTTCAAGAGCAGCAATGATATCACTCTTGCCACCTCTGTTTCCTTGAAGCTCACTGCTCTCCCTACCACTTTCATTTATAAGGACACTTTCAATTACATTGGACCCACACAGATAATCCAGGAATCTCCCTATCTCAAAAATCCTTGGCTGAATCACATCTGTAAGGTCTTGCCATGTAAAATATTTTCAGGTTTTGGGATAAAGATTAGGTTGTTTTTCTGCCTTCAAAACCCCTGCCACAACTGGAATTAGCAAAAGAGATGGAAATGCAAACAGGTAAATCCAGAATGTTAAGATCAGTAGGTAACTTTGCCCTTTTCCCAAAACCTCTCTTCTTAGGGTAGTGTTCTCAAAATCAGGGAGTCCATGAAAATAGTACCAGACCCAGAGCAACCCACCAATTCCCAGAAAGTCAATGGAAACTTATTTGAGAACAATTTACATCACTTTTTTCTTTTTTGAAGGATTTCTCTGAAATCTCAGCTTAGGTGACCTATTACAGGAGCAAACAAGTGTGCAATGAAGGGTGAGAGCAGCACCTTCTCCAAAGCAATTGGAAATCGGTGAATGTCTTATGTGAAATGAGAGTAGAATGTTAAGGGGCTATGGGATGTCCCAGCAGTGATTGGACCCACACATTCTGGGACATCATGTCCATACAGGTAGCCACAGGAAGTGGCCCTCCATACAGTCAAAGGGGAATGGCGGACACACACATAAACCCCTTGTGAAAGGCTATCTCTACACTATAGATTCATATATTCTAAGGGACTCTCCCTAATTGTTCACGGAAGAGTTTGAGCCGAAATTTGGAGTTTCTAGAAGACAGACTATAAATAGAAGAGTATCAAAAGGATATTCTTAATCAGAAACAAGGGAAGGAAACAGATACTGGAAATATTTCTCTTTAACATCCTTCTATGCAGGTACTGTGATAAGCAAGGTAAGCCGCATGTTTCTTTCTTTTCTTTTCTTTTCTTTTTTTTTTTTTTTTTTTTTTTGGACAGGCAAAGTTAAAGAATGAGAGAGAGAGAGACAGAGAAAAGTCTTTCTTCTTTTGGTTCACCCCCCAAATGGCCGCTACGGCCGGCACGCTGCACTGATCCGAAGACAGCCAGGAGCCAGGTGCTTCTCCTGGTCTCCCATGCGGGTGCAGGGCCCAAGCACTTGGGCCATCCTCCACTGCTTTCCCGGGCCACAGCAGAGAGCTAGACTGGAAGAGGAGCAACCGGGACAGAATCTGGCACCCCAACCGGGACTAGAACTCAGGGTGCCGCGCCGCAGGCAGAGGATTAGCCTAGTGAGCCACCCAGGTTTTTATGGAGGTAAATCCCCAGAGATTATTCAGTAAGCTCCCCAGGAGCCTCCATTCCTCACTTCTGTTCAGGGCCATCAGTTAAAACCCAATTTCATTTTTATTTTCCTTGTAAATGCCCATCCACCACCCTCCTCTCACACTTTGAGATTCCAGGAATTGCTCAATATTTCCACATCAGAGAAATTTGGCTCAAATCAGTTAACTCAATATGGGACTCACAGGGAAATATTTAAGTAGCACTGATAAATATGGCAGAGACTGTATTACCTTCCTCCTCGCGCCAATGGCCTGAAATAGCTTTTCAATTACCAAAACATCACAAATGTTGTGGGTGGGAGGTAAGTTATGGGGGGGGGAAGCTATTGTAATCCATAGGCTGTACTTTGGAAATTTATGTTCATTAAATAAAATTTTAAAAATCACAAATAATTATTTCACAAGAAGAATAGGATTTCACTTGTAGTTCTCAATTCTATATTTATGCATGCTGAGGGTAGAAATCATTCTTGTTAAGCCATGGAACAAATTTCCACTAAACAACAATTTATCACTTTTCAAGCATGGTGTAAGAAATAGGGTAAAGCATAAACTCTGTTTGTCATTTAACTCTTAGGGTCTGGCTTATTTTGAAAGTAATGATGATGTTTTGATTTGTTTGCTAAGCCTTCTCTTTTCAAAAACCACTTTATCCATGAGTGTAAGGAGGCTGAGATCACTGAAATATATCAGGGGGAGACACAAGAGACTTTCAGAGATAAGTGTGAAATAAGCAGACTATGAATACTACACAGGATATATTTATCTCTTTGCATATAATTAACCTGATTTTTTTTTCATTTTAAAATGTATACTTCTATGTTCATTTTCATATGTGCCATTTTTGTTTTTGTAAATTTTGCTTATTTTATTTTGTTTGAAAGACAGAAGTAGATAGATGATGATAGATGATTGATAGATAGAGATCTTTCATATGCTACTTCAGTTTCCAATGCCCAAAACAGCCAGAGATGAGCCAAGCTGAAGCCAGGAACCCAGAACTCAATCTTGGTGTCCAGTGAGGGCGGCAAGGATCCAACTATTGAGCCCTCACCTACTGCATCACAGACTGTGTATTAGCAAGGACCTGGAATCAAAAACAGAGCCAGAACTCCAACCCCGGGTAGGCTAATATGGGATTCAGTTTTCCCAGAGTGATGTATATGCTATGCCAAATGCAATCCTCATACTTACTATTTATTAATTAAAATCGATTTTTTAAACAGACTTGTGGTCAAAATTTTCCAAGTAAACATAGGCCAGCAATAATAGTTGCTATCTATCTACCAGGTAGCATGTGTAATGCCCACATTATTAGTACTCTCAACAACCAACTGTCATCATTTTATTATGAAAAGATTGCAGATCTGAGTACATTTCTAGTAAATAACTGTGTTGGGATTTCAGCTAGGTGAATTTGTGTGTCCAATGTGTCCTCTTGGTATAATGAGTTGTTGCCTCTTTCAAAGGATTACATTTTGTCCTGTTGTTAGAGATGCAGTCATCAATGAATTCTCCCCTTACCTAGGTCTAGTCCAAAACTGAAAAAGAAATTGCTTTCTAAATTAAGTCAAGAGACTTAATCTATCCACATTAGAATAATTTGAGCATTTGAACCAGACCAGACCACAAAAGCTAATTTAGGTTTGAGAATTTATGGAAGGATAACTTGAATATAGGGTCATTTCCTCTTTGGTTTACAACCCAACCAGAAACAGAGAGTCAAAGACATACATCAGACCAACAACACAAATGAATGGACATATCTCTGACATCTCCTTTTATTCCTCCCAAAAGGTGCCCAAAGTCTGACAGGCTCTCTAGGTGGACTGAAAATGTACCAGTTCTCAGGATTCTCGACTGTAATTTATTTACTGTGTTTTAAACTGGAGGTGGTGGGGATGGATGAGGATACAGGGAATGGAAATTCAATATTCAATATTCAAGGATCTACTTGCCATCCAATGAGAAAATTCTTGCTGAACCACAATTATATGTTTCCACATTTTAGCACTCACTGTGTTTTAGTTCTCATTGATGTTTCAGGGAACAGGCGTGCCCTATCACGGTTTTCCACAGAAGCATACACATGAGCATCTGCTATATGAAAATACTAAACAAATGATTTATTTACAATAACTAATCCTATTTATGTTCAGTGTTGAATATGTTCCGAGTACTTTGCTGAAGACTGGGGATACAGGAATCACAAACAGAATCTCTGGGCATGGCATCTACATTATAGCAATTTTGACATAATTTCTATATTGCTAGACTATCAAAACTACCAAGTTACTACCATATACAGTTGTTGAAAAGGCTGATATGGCCTCCAGAGTTTGGCAATATTTTAGCTGGTTGCCTTCCATGTTGCCAGTACAAAGGAACACATTCTTCCAACTCCAGAAAAAAGGTTGTTCTCAAACATTTTCATTATTCTTTCCCAAGCTGTTGATTCTGGTGCTTTTTTATAGTCTCTTTTTTATAGGAAAAGGCACCTTTAAGCACATGATGGAGAATTTAAAGGCATGTACATCTTGGCCTAACAAATGCCAGCAGAGGAATGCAAGAGTAGCAATCTTGTGCCACGCTATACTAGTCATGCCATTCAAGGGTGTGGGATATTTACAATCTCCCCATCCATGACTGAGGTCTTAGAGCTTCCAGTGTGTGCATAAAGTTTCTACTAATATGTTTGATTACTGAGATTATTATTGATACAGTTGTTACCATTGGAAAGGATTAATAAATTTATCTCATTCTCTGAGGGAGAAAAATATGAGATTAAAAAGTATTAATTGCCTTAACTATTTTAATCCAGTCTTCAACCTTTTTAATAAAAAACCTCTTCTCAGTCCTTTTGGCCAACAGATTTTTACTGAGCTCTGATGAGCTCTCTTTATGCACAAGATAGCTACAGCTTCTAAGACTATGTGTCAGTGTCATTAACTCCCCTTCACTGCTAGCAAATTAATGCTAACACAACAAAGTTCATAAAGCCCCAGGGACTGTGAAATGGCCTCTAAGTAGAATTGTGTGGGCTGTGAATTATCTTTAGCAGTAAATTATTCCACAAATAGCCCATTAATGTCCACTAAAATTGGAATGGCTAGAATTGCTACAATTCTTATCCAAGTCTTGAGTGTTCATGATAGCCAGATAACCTGTGGTAGCCTGAAGAGTACACCATGTGCAGAAGTAGAAAAGGAAGGAAAGGAAAGCTCTTGTGTTTTTTTTTTCTTTCCAGTGTACTCTGAGTGTGATCTGAACAGTAATTAAGAATCCTTGTCAAAAATAAATACCAAGAGTTTGCCATCTCCAAAGACCCAGTTAGAATAGCTGTGTTTCTCTTCTCTAATTTGAGCATGGTTAAACGTGGCATTAGAGCTTTCAGAGGTTCTTCTTAAGTCCTTTGAGTATTTTGTTCCTGATAGGAATCTTATGTAAAGATGATACAAGAGAAATTTGAACTTAATATATTCTTTTTAAGATTTATGATTAGAAAGAGCAAGAGAGAAAGTACAGACAGAAAGAGAGTGTACCTTCCATCTGTTGGTTCAGTCCCCAAATGGCTTCAACAGACAGGTCTAGAACAGGTTGCAGCCAGGAACCAGAAATTCCTGATATCTCACATGGGTGGCAGGGGACCAAGTACATGAACTGTCTTTCACTGCCTTCCCAGGTACATTAGCAGGGAGCTGGAATGGAAGTGGAGCAACCAGAACTCAAACTGCACTCTGATAGATGTTGGTGTCACAAGCATTGGCTTAATTCACTATATTGTAATGCTGGGTCCCTCAACTTATTATATTCTAAACTGTTATATTAAATGAACCTCTATTTATGGAAATTCATGGTGTGCCCCTGACAATCCAGGGTCAATTCATTTTAAGTTGCATTTGTTGTGTGATAAATGAACCAGAAAGAATTGACTCAGTTGTGAGCCAAGCTACTTACTCCCAAATTTCTAATATTGCCTCATCATCTGGAATTTTCTAGATAAAAACCTGCAATTCTGTATGATCACCAAGTTACTGGGTTCCCAGCCTTCCTTGAGTCCCTTCCTAGTTCTCTTGAGTACCCTCTTGTGTCAGGATTTCTTTTTTCCTGAGACACCATCTTTCTCACTCTTCCCACCTTCCTGTCTGGAGCAGGATTGCACCAATTTTGAGTTCCCCTTTTTGGGAGATGTTTATTTCAAGTCTGGAAGTTTTGCCTGCTTCTGACCTGTTGCTTCTCCCTGTTCTCTTGGATTGAGTACTGCTAACATCCAAATGCTTCCACTATCTGAGGGCCCCTGTAGCTTTCCAGTCTTTGTCCTGTGAATTTAGTTTCCTGACCTTTCTCTAACGTCAATTATCACATGCTGTGTTGTTATCATTGTTAGCTGTCTGAATCTGCACAAGTGTCTTTTAATCTTGGTCCCAATTTTCTTGTCTAAAAATAAAAAGTTCAGTGGGTACTCAGAGGCCTTTCATTTCATGCATCAGTGGGATTGAGTTGATGTACAAAATCAGTATAGTGACTTTCAGATACATGGATATGGTCGTGATGTAACTGTGATGTAAAGAATATTGGTGGTAGGTGGGGGAACAAGTGTGTGGTACAGTGGGTTAAGCAGCCACCTTTGATGTGGGCATCCCATATCAGAGTGCTGGTTCAAGTCCTAGTTACTCCACTTCCCACCCATCTCCCTGCCGATAGGAAGGCAGTGCAAGATGACCCAAATCTGTCACTCATGGGTGGGGTTCCTGGATCCTGTCTTTGACCTGGCCCAGTGCTGGCCATTGTGGCCAGTTGGGAAAAGAAGCAGCAGATTGAAGATTCGTTTCTCTCTCTCTCTCTCTCTCTCTCTCTCTCTCTCTCCTTTTCAAATAAATAAATAAATCTTTAAACAAAAAATTTAAAACATTTTTATTTTTCAAGAAAGTTAATTTTAGAATGTATTTCTGGAATAGTATTTTTTTAAAAAATGTATTTATTTATTTGAAAGTCAGAGTTACAGAGAGAGAGGAGAGACAGAGATATCTTCCATCTGCTGTTTCACTCCCCAAATGGTTGCAATAGCTAGGGCTGTGCCAGGCTGAAGCCAGGAGCCAGGAATTCATCGAGGTCTCCCACATGAATGTAGGGGCCCAGGGACTTGGCCATCTTCTGCTGTTTTCCCAGCTGCATAATCAGAGAGCTTGATCTGACGCGAAACAGCCAGGACTTGAACCATCACCATGACAGCTATGCAGGCAGCATATTAACCCACTGCATCCAGTCCCCTGCAATGTTTTTTTTTTTAAAGAAGAATTCAAATACTCTAACAGATGACTCAATTTCAATAACTTTTAATTATTTCAAAGAAATTATCTTGACTTTAATTATTTATAACTTAGTGTAAGACTTGACTCTATTCAACCACCCATCTCACACCACATTAAATTTCAAAAAAAAAGCAAGTTATTGACACTTTTCATTCCCTAATATTATATTTGCCAGGTGCTCTTCTGAGCATGTTAGTAATTCATTTATTCATTTACCCCTCAGACATTATTGGCTAGGCACTATAGTTTCTTCCATTTTGTAGATGAACTGAGTGAGGAAGAGTGAGTGGCCAAGTAGCTGACTGAGGGTGAAACAAGGCAGAAGAACTTGGATTTGTACAAAGCAGTCTGGTTTCAGAGTCTGTGCTTGCAAAACCACACTAGCCTTCCCTACATGCACAATTTGAAGAAAGTCCTTAGAGAGGAGATTTTAAATGTGAGTCTCTTGAAAGGCAAAGGATTTTTATAGTCACAACACACAACAGAACTCAAGCATTCTCCTTTATAATTTTACTCTAAAAATGTCACCTAGAGTACACACTGCTGACCGATCTATCCATTCTTGTTTTCTGACTTTCCTATATCTCCTTCTAAACAATCCAAAATGCTTTTCTGTATCTTCCTCCTCCTATCCACTTCCCACAGAAACATAAAATATACTTTCATTCTTCCCAGGAGGGAGAAGATCCTTCTTTTGTGAGTTGGTTTAACTCTTTCAGCTCACCCAACACTACATCTTTATGTGTTTCTCAATACAAGTCAGTATGAACAGAGTCCAAGAAAGAGCTTGCAGGATGCTTTTTTTTAAGATTTATTTATGTATTTATTTGGGAGGTAGAATTACAGAGGGAGAGAGAGAGGAAGAGACAGAAAGGTCTTCCATCTGCTGGTTCACTCCCCAAATTGCCGCAATGGCCAAAGATTGGCCAATCCAAAGCCAGGAGCCAGGACTTCCATGTTGGTGCAGAGGTCCAAGCATTTGAGACATCTTCTACTGCTTTCCCAGGCCATAGCAGAGAGCTGGATTTGAAGAGGATCATCCAGGACATAAATTGGTGCCCATGTGGGATGCCAGCACTGCTCCCAGAAGCTTAGCCTACTAGCCACAGTGCCAGCCCCTGCATATATATTCCATTGTTACATCCCTTTGATACTGTTTGATGTACTTTAATCTAGATGAGTGTCTCTATATTCTGTGTTTTCAAAATTAATTTTCATTTTTGGTAATGAATATGAAGTGAAAAGCTGTATCACTGAGATGTTTTGTTTTGTGAAAATTCACAGTAATGTTTCAAAAGATTATGTCTGCTCTGAAGGAATGTACATCAGGATGTGGTTCCATATATATAAATTTTTGGCTCACAAGAGGATCTGAATTTCTCTCTCCTAACTATTTAGGGGCTGTGATGGCACAACCTAAGTGAGAGGAGAGAGCATGAGACAATTGATTTGGTTTAAAAGAAGAAAATGAGTTGGGTTTACAGAGGAGGAGATCCAGAAATTTTGCACTGAATTTCAGAACTGTGGAACTTCACTATTTCAAGAATATCGTGTTTGAAATTTGACTTTCTGTGGAATGACAAAACTTTCTTTAGTGTGTAACTTTCTCCAAAGTTATATTTAAGTTACATTTAAGGTGAGCAGTTAGCAAAGAACGTAGAAAACTGAGTTGCAATTTATGATCTCAAATTTAAGAGGTTGGGAACTGAGTTGAGTCTCTCAAAGCTTTGTGACATGAATGAATTTGCACTTGTAAATGTATGAGTGTGTGAGCACATATTTGCTAACAGAAGGAAGAAAGATAAGTCTAATTTACTCACGATCCCTGCCAGACTTTTTCACTTCTGCCTAAGAATGGAGCTCAGCCATGAGATATTTGGACAAATGGCTCAGTAATCGCTGTATGGTAAATTTGAGATTTTTCATTCCGTATCTTGAATGTTTAAAACAAAGTTTCATTTATAGATATGTAACTTGTAGGGTTTTTTCCCATTTATTTACTGTAGTCACAGAGACTATGAATAAGCTATCAAGAATGCAAAGAGCATTTCCAGTTGAATGAAACTACAACTTAATTGGGAGATTAGAAAAATATACATGAACAGTCAAATACCAGTAGATTAATCCAATTCAGTGATACTACAGAGTTCCTGGAAATTTTCTTATCTGGGTAAATAAGCTTGCTGGTTTACAAAAAATAAATGAGAAAATATAGTTAAATTAGATGCCAAAGATTACTTCAACATTCATGTTTTATTACTTGGATACTTCCTCAGATTTTCACCTAATAATCCAGCTTTTCTTAATATACCTGTAATCTTAACAAATTTTATCATGTTATTCCAACACATTATCAGATTAAAAACAACTATTTAAAAAGTAAAGACCTTCTTTGATGGTCCGTTCTTTCCCCTGGAATCTCACTCGCAGAGATCTTTTATTTAGGTGTTTTTTTGTTTTTGTTTTTGTTTTTGTTTTTTTAGCTAGAGTGTCTTGGCTTTCCATGCCTAAAATATTCTCATGGGCTCTTCAGCCAGATCCAAATGCCTTAAGGACTAATTCTGAGGCCAGAGTGCTGTTTAGGACATCTGCCATTCTATGAGTCTGCTGTGTATCCCGCTTCCCATGTTGGATCATTCTCTCCTTCTTAATTCTACCAGTTAGTATTAGCAGACATTAGTCTTGTTTGTGTGATCCCTTTGACTCTTAGACCTATCAGTGTGATCAATTGTGAACTGAAATTGATCACTTGGACTAGTGAGATGCCATTGGTACATGCCACCTTGATGGGATTGAATTGGAATGCCCTGGCACGTTTCTAACTCTACCATTAGGGGTAAGTCCAAGTGAGCATGTGCTGAACTGTATATCTCCTCCCTCTCTTATTCCCACTCTTATATTTAACAGAGATCACTTTTCAGTTAAATTTAAACACCTAAGAATAGATAACTTCCACTTTGACTATGACCTTGTCTAAATAAGATCAAAGTCAGTGAACTCAAAAGGCTTCCATAGCCTTGGAAACTCATGACAAGAGCCTTGGGTGATTACTGATGCCATAAACAAGAGTGTCAATTTGTTAAGTCAACAACAGGAGTCACTGTGCACTTACTCCTCATGTAGGATCTCTGTCCTTAATGTGTTGTCCTGTGTGAATTAATGCTATAAAATAAACAGTATTTTTCACTTTGTGTTTCTATGTGGGTACAAACTGTTGAAATCTTTACTTAATATATACTAAATTGATCTTCTGTATATAAAGATAATTGAAAATGAATCTTGATGCGAATGGAATGGGAGAGGGAGCGGGAGAGGGAAGGGATGCGGGTGGGAGGGAAATTATAGTGGGGAAAAAGCCATTGTAATCCATAAACTGTACTTATGAAATTTATAATTATTAAATAAAAGTTAAAAAAGTAAAGGGCCATTATACATACAAGAATTTTAAGAACATCCAGGAATAAAAGTGGACCACTTAGCAATCAGATAATTAGTGTAGTACTCAAAGATTTAAATGCCCACAGGGATCACATCCTAAGAGTTCTGTCTACCTTTTGTAGGCCATGCAAAATCAACATTTTATGAAAATATAGTAACCTCAAAGACTGCCTTTTCCAAAATGGCCTCAAGAGACTAGAATCACCATAAAGCACTATGTAATTAAGAGTACAATTTGCATTAGTCATAGTAATAACTGCTGAAGCCAGAACAATCTAATTGATCCTATATGTGGGGTATACACTTAAAATTTTGATAAATTTCATAAAAGCACTTTTATCTCAATTTTCCAGGAATTTGGGGCCGGCATTTGGTGTACCCATTAAGACAGCCCTTGGGATATCCACGTACCATATCAAAGGGCCTGTGTTTGAGTCCTAGCTCCTTACCCAATTCCAGCTTCCCACTAATTCGCACCCTGGGAAACAGCAGTGATGGCTCAAGTACTTGGGTCACTGCCATCCACATGGGAGACCTAGACTGAGCTTCAGGCTCCTGGATTTGGCCTGACCTAGCCCTGGCTGCTGTGGGTGATTGGGGAGTGGATCAATGACTGGAACAGCTCTCTGGCTTCGCTCCCCCCCTTCCCTTCCTTTCTCCTCCCCTGTCCTTCTCTTCCCTTCACTCTCTTTCCTCTCTCTTTCAAATAAAGAAATTATTTCAAAAATAAATTTATCCAGAAATACCATAAAATAACAACTAAAAGAGAGTTGAGTGGCATTAGACCGAACAGGTAAAGATGTTCCCCATCACTCTCCTTGGTGGGGGTAGAGACATCATGCATTAGAACTGCAAAAGCCAGAACAAGTTTGAAACATAATCTTTACTCGTCAGTTGCTGCCAGAATCAGGTCTGTAACCCTACTCGCTTCTTTGTGGGAATTAGTTACTTCAGTGGGTAACACAGAACATCTATAATCTGTACCTAGCCCAGGATGTCAAAGATAATTTCCTGTCCTATGACAGCAACAGCCAGAGAAACCTAAGTAATGACCAGTCTTTGGCCAAACTACTACCTGTTGCTCCCAAGGAGGCTCATGCAAAACCATTTCCAGTATCCCCTCCCTGAAGTTTCTGTTATTTACTTCTCCCAAAGGGCTTCAGAGTCTTGTCTTGGCAAGTGGACAGCTGTATCATTCCATCAACCATCTCAGTTGACAACTTTTAGCAGAGACTGGGTTCAACTTTTCTTGGCAGCATTGATGGCACACCTTTCTTAGACATACCTCAAACTGAAGGGACTGTAGTTAGTGGAGAAAGGTGATGAGGCAACAAGACTTTGCCACACCACATAAATTAAACTCTCTCTCCCTCTCCCTCTCTCTCTCTCTCTCTCTCTCTCTCTCTTAAAGGGGAGTTTAGATGTGAGAGAAGGACTATGCATCCATGCATTATTTGGTACTTTTTGTGGCTACTAGTGGACATTATTATAAAGTTACTTTTTAAATTTGTTAATTTTTTTGAGCAGGAGAGACAAAAAGAGAAAGAGAAAGGAAGACGGAGAAAGAGAGAGGGAGAGGGAGAGAGGGAGAGAGAGAGAGAGAGAGCAAGAGAGCACTCCCATCCACTGGTTCACTCTACTAATGCCTGCAATGTCTAGGACTAAGCCAATTTGAACCTGGGTGCCAGAAATGCACTCCTGGTCTTCCAGGAAGGAGGCAGGGACCCAATCACTTGAGCTCTCACCACTGTCTCACAGGGTCTGTATTTGCCAGAGGCCAGAGTCAGGAGCCACAGCCGCTAATAGATATGGACACAGGCGTCTTAGCCACTTCTTAATTGCTAGGTTAGATTCAGTTTTGTTAATTTTTTAATACTTGTCTGGATATTAATACAAGTAGAGTGCTCTATTTTTCACTGTCTGATTCAGAAGTTTTTATTAACTTCTAAGAGGAAATCAAAAGGGTTCATGCAAAATAAAACACAAGAAAAATATTATTAGCTTTTATTAAAAAAAAAGCCAAAGACCTTTATTAAATTTCCCAGAAGTTTTTCATTTAGAGTTAATATGAATCTTGGGAAGGTTTTTGATGATTTTACTTTGTGTTTTTCCCTTAATAACAGATACAAAATTGCTTTTGCCTGAGAAACTCAGCAATTACTAGTTCTCAAATTATTTTCATGTCATTTCTAATATTTGTTTTTATTTAGTAATGTGGTATAAAAATCTAATAAAAATAACTTTAGTCAATATATATTCATATTTGGTGGTAATAAGAATAGTAAAATTTTCCCTATATTTTCTAAATAGAAATGATCCTATATTCCTAAATTTTATATTTCCATATTTTGGGGGTCAAATTTAATTTCTATGATAATACAATTATTCTTGCATAAGTAGGTGAAATTTAAGCAAAAGAAATATTAGTTTGTTATTTTAAATTAATTTTATTTATTTGAAAAGCAGAGAGAGCTCTCATGTGCTGGGTAACTTCCCCAAATACCCATAAAAGCCAGGGTTAGGACAATCCAAAATCAGGATCCAGGAACTCCAGTCTGGGTCTCCCATGTCAGGGTGTAGGGACCCAGATACTGGGGTCATCTCTGCTGCCTCCCAGGTGTACATCAGCAGAAATCTGGAGACAGGAGCAGAGCTAGAAACTGAGGCAGTCCAAGCAGGATGCAGGCATCCCCAGTGGTATGTTAAAGGAGCCAGATGACAGTGCCCAGTTCAATGTTGTACAGGGAACACAGAAATGGTTTCTGAAATATTGTTAGGATCTTTTTCCAGATTCTGAAACTCTTTTTTCTTAGCTTAGGCTGCTGAAACTGAATATCATAGGCTGAGTGGCTTACTTAGCCAGAAGAAATTAAGCCTGGGAAACCTGAGGTCAGAGGCCAGCACAGTCATTCTAGTTTTTGTAACCTCACATAGCAGAGAATTAAGAGACAAAGTTAGCTCTCTTGTGCCTTTATTATTGTTATTATTACTATTTTATTTATTTGACATAAATAGAGACAGAGAGCTCCCAGCTAGTTCACTCCCCATATGCCTGCAATAGCTGTGGCTGGGCAGGGGCTAGAGATGGGAACCAGGAATACAACCCAGGTCTCTCATGTGAGTGGCAGGAACTCAATTACCTGTCATCAGCACTGCCTTCAAGGATCTGCAGTCAAACTGCAGTCAAGAGCTGGGACCTGGAATTAGACTTTGTCACTCTGCTGTGAGACGCAGGTGCCCTTACCACTTAGCTAAGTGCTTGCACTTCCTGTCATTTTGTAAGGGCATCAGTCCTATTTATGAGGTCTCCACCCTCACAACCTAGTCACTTCTCAAGGGCCTCACCTCCTAACACCCTCACCCTGGAGGTTAGGATTTCAACATATGAATGGGGCAGGGCACAAACAGTCCCTTGATAGCATCTGTGAAGGCTGAGAAATGCATTTTATTTCTCTGAAATCTAATACCAAGTATAACACCTCATTGAGTATCTGAACTTGACAAAATGACAACATTTCCGATGGATGTAGTTGTCAAGATAATTTAAAAATGGACGGATTCATTTACTCATTCACTCATCTGTTCTTTCATTCACAAATTCATATTTATTGGATAGTTCCATCCACCAGAGAGTTCATGATAGAAGGAAAAAGGTATCACTATAGACATCCAATTTGTTAAACTGTTCAAAATGCTTAAAATAATAAAAAGATGGGCTATTTCTAAGCCACCTTATCAATCTATCCTGCTTCTGATATTAAAACAGAATAAGGATAGCTTAAATAAAAAGACCATAATTAAATAACTAAAATTTTATGTATAATAATTAACCAGATAAAAAATCATTAAGCACCAATTAATTGAATGAGTCACTTATCATGGAAAAAGACAGTCAGTTATAAAGACTGCAACAATGGTCAGCATTAGAAATACCTGTTATGGGGCTAGCATTGTGGTTCAATGGGTTAAGCTACCACTTGCACACTTGCAATGCCGGCATTCCCATGTCCATGTCGTAATGCCAATTGGAGTCCCAGTTACTCTGCTTCTGATCCAGCTCCTTGAGGTATGCCTCTGAAGGCAGCAGGATTATCAAGATAATAATAATGCATCAAGTACCCCGTGTTTTTCAAGTTTTTCTCACTTCCTCTTATGCTCCCAGCTGGAGAAAGCTGTAATCTTTTAAAGGGAATCATGTGATTAGATTGGCTCCCCTTGGGTAATCTCCGTATCATTGGAAATGGAATCTTGGGGCCATTTTTAGAATTATTCCTACCTTGTCCTATAATTCAGCAATCACATTCCTAGACATGCAACCAGTAGAAATGCAAATGTATCTTCACCAAAGTACATACACAAAATCATACACAAAATGCCTACAGGAACACTTTTTTTAAAAAAGACTTATCTATTTACTTGAAAGTAAAAAGAAAAAGGAGAGGCAAAGAGAGAGAGAGAGAGAGAGAGAGAGAGAGAGAGGTCTTCCATCCACTGGTTCACTCCCTAATTGGCCACAACAGCTGGAGCTGTGCCGATCCAAAGCAAGAAGCCAGCAGCCTTTTTCGGGTCTCCCCTGTGGGTGCAGGGGCACAAGGACTTGGGCCATCTTCTACTGCTTTCCTAGACCACACCAGAGAGCTGGATTGGAAGTGGAGCAGCTGGGACTCAAACCGGTGCCCATAAGGCATGCCAGCACTGCAGGCAGTGGCTTTATCCATTATGCCACACTTTTCATATTAGTTAAAGTCTGCAAAAAATATTCATCAACAATTGGATAAATTGTGA
This sequence comes from Oryctolagus cuniculus, assembly GCF_964237555.1. Lineage (NCBI taxonomy): Eukaryota > Metazoa > Chordata > Mammalia > Lagomorpha > Leporidae > Oryctolagus > Oryctolagus cuniculus. The sequence goes on along the minus strand of NC_091445.1, from coordinate 65,254,714 downwards.
TATGTTCTTATAATTGAATATGGAAATAAAAATGAACAGACTATAGCAAGTTAAAATAAGACAAATGAATCTCACAAATAAAATGCAGAGTGAACAAATAACATAATTTTATGGAAGAAGTATCTAGCGCAGCTCACCTGTGTAAATAGAAAGCCTAGGGGGAAGATACAGCATTCACCACTAAGAATTGGAGTGATTGATAGGGAAAAGGGGAATGGGATTGTATATTAAATTGAAATAGTAATATGAACATAAATTAATTTTAATTAATTTGATTTTTAATGTTTGTAAAATTTATAAACATCTGGATATTGTGAATACATGGCAAAATTATGGGGTGGATGTGTCTGGAGAATTTGGCAGAGGTCAGGACATGGAGCACCTTGCAAGCCTTGCAAAAAGATTGACCTTAATCTTAGGTAATTGGCACGTAGAAGGTCCTTGCAAAAGGAAATATATGGATAGTTTTTCATTTAGGAGCTTTGACACTATAAAGTGGAAAGTGAAATTACAAGAGGAAACTATTGGACCAAGCGTAAGGTACAGTGGATATACAACCCCCCTTGGGACACCCATATCAGTGTGTGACTTCAAGTCCCAGCTTGGTTCCAATTCCAGCTTCCTGCTAATGCACACACTGGAAGGCAGCACTTGAAAGCTGGTCCCTGTCACCCATATGGGAGACCCAGATTAAGTTTCCATCCAGCTCCTGGTTTCCAACTGGCCCATTCCTGGTTGTTGTGAGCATTTGGAGGGTGAAACAGTGGATATACAACCTCTCTCTCACTCTCGCTCTCGGTCTCTTTCTCCAAAAAAATAAAAATAGTTTTTAATAAAAGAGGAAAATATGGAGGAAACTACACTAGTTAAGAAGCTTTTCAAGGAGATCAAGTAAGAAATGATAGAACCCGAGTTCTGCAGTGAAGAGGAGGAAGGACAACCTAAGAGGCACAGATGTCTTGTAATTCATCTCTCTTCCATAAACTCTCGTGTTAGAGTCTTAATTCATGCTAAAATGTAATTGGCTGATAGTAGAGTTGCTGTTTTTAACTTTTATTTAATAAATATAAATTTCCATAGTACAACTTTTGGATTATAGTGGCTTTCCCCCCACCAACCTCCCTCTCACGCACGACCATCCCATCTCCCACTCCCTCTCCCATCTCATTCACATCAAGATTCATTTTAAATTATCTTTATATACAGAAGATCAATTTAGTACATATTAAGTAAAGATTTCAACAGTTTGCACCCACACAGAAACACAAACTGTAAAGTACTATTTGAGTACTAGTTATACCATTAATTCACACAGGACAACACATTAAGGACAGAGATCCTACATGAGGAGTAAGTGCATAGTGACTCCTGTTGTTGACTTAACAAATTGACACTTGTTTATGGCATCAGTAATCTCCCCAGGCTCTAGTCATGAGTTGCCAAGGCTATGGAAGCCTTTTGAGTTTGTTGACTTTGATCTTATTCAAACAGGGCCATAGTCAAAGTGGAGGTTCTCTCCTCACTTCAGAGAAAGGTACCTCCTTCTTTGATGGCCCATTCTTTCTGCTGTGATCTCACTCACAGACATCTTTTATTTAGGGTTTTTTTTTTTTTTTTTTTTTTTTTTTTTTGCCAGAGTGTCTTGGTTTTCCATGCCTAAAATACTCTCATGGGCCCTTCAGCCAGATCCAAGTGCCTTAAGGGCTGATTCTGAGGCCAGAGTGCTGTTTAGGACATCTGCCATTCTATGATTCTGCTGTGTATCCTGCTTCCCATGTTGGATCATTCTCTCCTTTTTAATTCTATCAGTTAGTATTAGCAGACACTAGTCTTGTTTATGCGATCCCTTTGACTCTAAATCCTATCATTATGATCAATTACAAACTGAAACTGATCAGTCTAACTAGTGAGATGGCATTGGTACATGCCACCTTGATGGGATTGAATTGGAATCCCCTGGCACGTTTCTAACTCTACTGTTTGGGGCAAGTCCAATTGAGCATGTGCCAAACTGTACATCTCCTCCCTCTCTTATTTCCACTCTTATATTTAACAGGGATCACTTTTCAATTAAAGTTAAACACCTAAAAATAATTGTGTGTTACTTAAAGAGGTCAACCAATAGTATTAAGTAGAACAAAAAAAATACTAAAAGGGAAAAAGTATTAAGTTGTTGGAGTTGCTTTTTAAAAAGATTTGTTAATTTATTTATTTGAAAGCTAGAGTTACAGAGAGGCAGAGAGAGAGAGAGAGAGTTCTTCCATCTGCTGGTTCACTCTCCAAATGGCCGGAACAGCCAGAGCTATGCGGATCAAAAGCCAGGAGCCAGGAGCTTCTTCCAGGTCTCCCACACAGGAGCAGGGGCCCAAGGACTTGGGCCATCTTCCACAGCTTTCCCAGGCCATAGCAGAGCTGGATCAGAAGTGAAGCAGCTGGGACTTGAACCAGCTCCCATATGGGATGCCAGCACCCAGTCAGTTGCATTACCTGCTATGCCACTGCACCACCTCCAGTAGAGTTGCTTAATGCACCCAATTGTACTAAGATGGAATTACCAATCAGATGTGGCTCTAGGCTCTGAATTGAAAAGTTGATGTCTTTTTGTACAAAGTGAAGCATTTTTCTGAGAAGTGTATCATTCCATTTGTTTCATAGTGCTTTTGTTTCTGTGTCATCATTTTTCAAACGCAGCATATCAATGAGTGGGAACATGAACAGACGCTGTGTTCCTTGGCTGAGATATCTACTCTTTAATTATGTGACCTTTACAAAGTCAGCAAAAACAGAGATATGAGCCAGGAATTCTTTATCTTTTTAATATTTATTTATTTATTTATTTATCTTAAAGGTACAAATACAGAGAGAGAGAGAGAGACAGAGAGACAGGACACACATGCACACACACACACACACACACACAGAGAGAGAGAGAGAGAGAGAGAGAGGTATCTTCCATTTGCTGGCTCACTCCCCAAATACCACAATAGCCAGAGCTGGGCCAGGCTGAAGCCAGGATCCAGGAGCTGCTTCTGGGTCTCCCACATGGGTACAGGGTTTCAAACACCTGGGCCATCTTTCACTGCTTTTCCAGATGCATTAGCAGAGAGCTGGATTGGAAGTGGAGCAGCCAAGACGCGAACCAGCACCCATGTGAGATGCTGGCACTCTGGCACTGCTGGCAGAGGCTTAATCTTCTATGCCACAGTCCCAGCCCCTGAGACAGAAATTCTTTAAGAGTTTTCCATTTTATGATCAGGAGGTAGCTATGTAAAGGAGATTTCCTAAATCATCCTCACATACTCAATTTCTGTGGAGTCAACAATAGGCCAACAGAGAGACCAGTGCCATCTGTGTAAATGTGTACATTTTGACTTTACAAAAAATTCACACAATTATAAATGTCATTTTCTTCTCTTAATTGCCTATTGTGATTGTTCTTTTTAAATTCTTCACCCAATTATATCCCCAATTGGTTTACAGAGAATATAACTGACTATAAAATATAGCATATGCAATGGTATGATTAATTTCACTCAGATTCTCAAAACTATAAACTTAATAGTTGCAACTGTTTTCAATAGGGAACTAAATAATTAATTTCCTATGATTTTTTTTTGACAGGCAGAGTGGATAGTGAGAGAGAGAGACAGAGAGAAAGGTGTTCCTTTTTGCCGTTGGTTCACCCTCCAATGGCCACCACGGCTGGCATGCTGCGGCCGGGGCATCGCGCTGATCCGAAGGCAGGAACCAGGTGCTTCTCCTGGTCTCCCATGGGGTGTAGGGCCCAAGCACTTGGGCCATCCTCCTCTGCCTTCCCGGGCCACAGCAGAGAGCTGGCCTGGAAGAGGGGCCACCGGGAAAGAATCCAGCACCCATAATTTCCAATTATTCTAAGAACTAATATTGTCTGCATTTAATTTGGGGTCTTATTCCTTTGAATGTCCTCTTTTCTCCTCTGTCACACGCACAAACACACGCTGCAATTGTATTTTGCTGTATATTACTTCATCAAGTAAATATTCCAAATTTAATCTGTAAATAACCTCCCTACTCTTAGCAGGGATTTTAATTACATACAGAGAAAAAATGGAGTTTAATAGAAAGTTACTTGGTTTAATATGTGAATTTTTGTACTGTTTTTTCATCCTGATTTCATTGAGTTGTATATATAATTAGGTTTACGTAGGTCTAGATCTTTTGTCTAAAAAAACAAGAAATAGTTTTAAAATTTGCTACAATGTTTCAGAGGCAGTTTAACCACAAAATGTGTAACAAGCCTTTCATTTCCTAAATTACATTTCATATTCTATTAATGCATGTGGATTTTATTGCAGAATTTTTGCAGCTATGACCTCCAAGTGACTCATTTGAGCTCACATTTAGCTAAGGCACTAACATATTTAATACATATAAATCATATTTATACAATATGGTCTTGGATTTTAACTGGCATTTTTGAAGCTGAGTAGGTCTTTAATATTACAATATACAGGAGTTTAAGGGATAAGTGTAACTAAGAAGTACCTTAAAGGCAAGTGTTCTCCTCATCATTCTTTATTTCTACCATTTTTCTGCTCATAATTGGGGACTCAAAATATGTTGGTTGAATGTAGTTCAATTTTTTAGCTTACTAAGAATTGTAAAATTCTGAATCTCTCATCCCAATCCAAGCCTCATGTCATCTCCATACTTAAAGATGTCTTCTATTCTAAATTGCAGATGGATGTGTTAAATTACAAAAGATCAAGATCAGAGTACTATATATAATCTAACAGTTGAAATCATCCTTCAGGTTTATATCAGTATTTCTTTATGTTTAAATCTAATCACTTAGCAAGGTGCTAAACTACTTAAATCTAACATCCATTTCAAATTCCTGGTAATACAGAGCAGTGATAAAACCTTAAGGGATCATTCCAAACACTTTGCTAAAATTTATGTTCTCTAAATGAGCTGAGTTTTCATGAATTATTAATCTAGTAAAAATTAATACAGAAGATAATTTTAGTAGTTGCTAGAAGTCCGTGTGACACATTTTGTCTTTGCCACTTACAAGCCATTCCTTCTGCAGAAGGAATTAATGACACTTTTTTATACCTGGAAATTCTTGGAATCCTGAAACCTGTTCCCCATTAAAACCAGACCTTGAGGCTGAGAAATGCATATCTTTCAAATGGGACTGTTCAGCAGTTTAATCAAAGAAAAAAAAAAAAGATGTCAATGTTTACATAAAGATTGAGAATACATGATGGAAATTCATTTAAGGGACAGTTCTTAGAATGGTTTGGAGATTTCACAGCCGTAAAGACCATTACCAGGTAAACACAAGCAGATAGTTTCTGGCTCAGGACTCATGGCCACAGACCTAAAATGCCTTATATCTTTGGATAGAAGAGAAAGTAGAGGATACCTTTCTTTGTGACCCAGAAAATGCAGAGAACCTAACTGAACTGAGACATTTCAGAGGTTTCCAATTTGAATGGATCTTTCTATTAGACAACAAGATGACCACTTCTTGTGGATACTCTGATTCTACAACAGGCACCCTCTATGTAGATGCAACCTTAGGGGAAATAGGAAGGAAAAAAATAACCAATGCAAAATTCCTGAAACATTAAGGATAATGACTGATATAAAGTTATGACACACTGCAATGGATACATATTTTTGCCCACATGATTTTATTAATTCATGACCTGTGAAATTTACACCAACTATGAAGCATTCTAGAACTATAACTGAAATTGTTACTCAAACTATTGGTAATATTTTCCATTACACTTTGATGTTTCATTATATTTATGCAACTACAGAAGCCCAATAGTTCTACCATTATTTAATTTTTTTTAACTTGCCAAAAATGACTTAACAATGACAATTAAAATTTCCTCTAGTGGGTACAGGTGACAACTCACTGGGTAGGGGCTTGGAAAAATTTTCTGGGTAGTAGAAAGCTCTGCTTATTAACTGATTTTTCTTTGTCATGATGCAGTTTTATTTATTTTAGAGAGATTTGTGATAAATACTCCTTGTGTTGGGTTTATTTTCTCTAAGATATCTTTTTTTTTAAAAAAAAAGATTTATTTATTTATTTATTTATTTGAGAGGTAGAATTACAGACAATGAGAGGGAGAGACAGAGAGGAAGGTCTTCCTTCCATTGGTTCACTCTCCAAATGGCTGCAATGGCCAGAGCTGTACTGATCCAAAGCCAGGAGGCAGGAGCTTCTTCCAGGTCTCCCATGTAAGTACAGGGACCCAAGGACTTGAGCCATCTTCCACTGCTTTCCCAGGCCACAGCAGAGAGCTGGATTGGAAGAGAAGCAGCTGGGACTAGAACTGGCACCGTTATGGGATGCTGGCTCCACAAGCAGAGAATTAACCTACTGCGCCATGGAACTGCCCCCCTCCCCCAAGATGTCTTAAATTTCATCCATTGTTCACCAACCATCAGGGAAATGGAGATCAAAACCACAATGAGGTTTCACCTCACACCAGTAAGAATGGCTTTCATAAATAAATCAACAAAGAAATTCTGGTGAGGATGTGGGGAAAAGGGTACTCTAATCCACTGTTGGTGAGAAAGTAAACTGGTAAAACTACTATGGAAATCAATTTGGAGATACCTCAGAAATCTGAATATAGGTCTATCATAAGACCCAGCCATCGTACTCCTGAGAATTTATCCGAGAGAAATAAAATCAGCAAATAAAAGAGCTGTCTGCACCTCTATGTTTATTCTGACTCAATTCACAATAGCTAAGACATGGAATCAACCTAAATGCTTGTCAATCCAAGACTAGATATAGAAATTATGGGATATGTACTCTATGTAATACTACACAGTGATTAAAAAAATGGAATCCAGTCATTTGCAACAGAATGAATGAATCTGGAACACATCATACTATCATACTTACTGAAATAAGCCAGTCCCAAAGGGACAAATACCATATGTTCTCCCTGATCTGTAATAACTAACAGACCATCTAAAAAAAGGAAATCTGTAGAAGTGAAATTGACACTTTGAGAAACAATGATTTGAATAGCCCTTGTCTTGACTGTCGTGAAACAGTTTTTTTTTTTTTTTTCTTAATGGAGAATAGGACATGGAATGGGAGAGGTAGGAGGAGTTAGGGTGGAGTGGGGGTGTGAGTGGCGGTGGAAGGGTGGGTATGATGGGAAGAATCACTATATTCCTAAAGTTGTATGAAACTTGTGCTCTTTAAATAAACAGTTTCTTTGGGGGGAAAATTAAAAAGAAAAAATAAAAAATCATCCATGTTCTACAATAGTAGTCTGACTTTTTATTTATCTTCCACTGCATGAATGTACCATTTATTTATCCTTTCTTCTATTGATGGGCATTTGGATTGCTTCAACTCTGGGTACTGTTAATAAATAAATATCCTCTTACACATTTTTGTGGACTCTTAATTTGTTTTATGTCTCCAAATAGTATTATAAGAATACTGTTAAGTTTTCTTGTCATAAATACCAGATCTTTTTGTAAGTGGTATCTTACTATGGCTTCTACAAGCCTTTAAACTATTCTGTGCTTTGTGTTTGTGCCAGCCAATCTGGCATAACCAATGTTTTCCATGGTCACTTTCCCCCCAGATTTGTTTGAGAATCCTCTTCTGTTGCATCTACTTTAAATCTTCCTTTGGACAAATGACCTATTCCAAAGTCCTGAGAGATTCCAAGTACTAAATATGACCTTTCGCTTTTATCTTATATTTAGTTATTCATTTCCTTCACCATCATTTCCCTTTCTTGTCAACCTGCTGATGGTTAGTGAAGAATAACAGCAGAAATTTCATAATCCTTTGCCATTTTTACATTTCTTTCTCAGGAATTCAGAAACTTGACAACCTTCTTGATCTTATTGATTCATTTTAGACTGATGTCAATCATGTCTATGCAGAAGAAATATTGAATGCAGAGAGAAGGTTCAGCTAACTGATATTCAGTTTGCTGTCATATTTTATTTCTTAAATCCTAGTTGATTGTGTTTGTGTATGTGTGCACAGCATCTATCAGGGTAAAACTGGCTTTTGTAAAAAAGTACTATCACAATTTTGGTGTTTCAAAACATTAGCATTTTATTTCTCATAAGCATATAGTCCAAAATGATTGTCCCTGGTTGGCAGGTAATTTTTCTCCACATGGTAATTCAGAGATTGATTCCTTCTACTTGGAATTCTGTTGATCTGTAAGGTCTTGAGTTCCTATATAGACAGCAACAGAAGCGGAAGGTGGGGACACTGTCCTTGGGAGACTTTGGTGAACATGACCTGTTAGTGATGTATATCATCTCTACTCGGATCCTGATGGTGTGATCGATCCTTTGCCGTTTGGGACTAGGATCTATTTTACTTGGAGGTACAGCTGTTTACTATTAGCCTCTCCTCTATGGGAGGAAGAACATGAGCACTGATAGACCCCCAGTCACCTGCTCCATAGCACAGCTCCTGACTGTCTTCTTTACCTCTCCATACTTTGTCCTCTGTCAAGATCTTTCTCATCCTTCTGTGACTCTTCTCCAGAAATTCTCACTTTTATCATGTGAGTGAAGGGATACTTGTGCAGCTGAGCTCTTTGCATACACAATCATATTAACCTCCCCCACCACCATGCCATATTCTTTGCCTTTCATATATGTTGACAGTAGTTTTTATTTTAATCTCTTCTCAGTATTGTTCCACAGAATATAAGGTTTTTATTTTATTTACATCCAGAATTGGACTCCTGCACTGCAAGAAGACTTTTATGGTTATTTTGTGGCTCCAATAAAACTTGCCTTCCTTCTCCTTCCTTTCTCTGCCATACTCTCAACTTCACAGGTTTTTATCTTCTCCAGACTCTTCAAACACTCATGTTTATTAATCTTTTATTTCATATTGTGTTTTAATACAACTTTATCCATTAAAACAAGCCATGCTTTAGCAGAAGTATTTCCTTAATACATATCATATTTTTTAGTGTTTATATCCACCAAAAATTTACATTTTAAGGACTTATTTTATGTATTTGAAAGGCAGAATTATACACACAAAGAGAAAGAGGAAGAGATAGATCTTCCATCCGCTGGTTCACTTCCCAAATGACCTCAACAGCTGGGACTGGGCCAGACCAAAGCCAGAAACCAGGAGCTTCATCCATTTCTCCCTCATGGGTGCATGGGCCCAAGGACTTGTGCCATCTTCTGCTGCTTTCCCAGGCACATTAACAAGGATCTGGATCAGAATTGGAACAGTCGGAAATATAACCACCGGAGGAGGCAAGATGGCGGAATAGGAAGGGAGCACACTGATAGTCCGGGGAGAGACAGTTTAATAAAAGTGGAGATACTGCAGGTTCAAGGAAGAGTAGGGGAGGAAACAGCAGAAGAAACTCTTCCGGAACACGTGATTCACAATGGACCTGCATGGAGAGCGTGGGAGCCCACAGTTCGGGACACCAGCGGCAGACTCAACACACCAGCACTGGAACGCGAGGTGAGCCGAACCTCAATAGCCCGAGACACCGGCAGGCAAGCGGAGAGAGGAGAATAGAGGGAACGACCCCCCCCCCCGGGGGGGGGGGGAGTTCACCAGGCTAACTGGAAGAGAGAGAGAGAAAAAAAATGGTGACTGGTACCGACACGGGTTTCTCTCTCTCCGCTCACCTCTCAAGGGCGAGCAAGACAAAGAGCAGGCGCCATCTTGGACATACGTCATAAGCAGAGCGACCTCAGGTCTGCACCTGTCCTGAGCCTAGCAGAAAAACCTGACTCTGGGCGGGGCGAATTAACAGGAGATTAGGACCTAGTAAATTTGTGGTGCTACTGAACTGAGACTGTGAAAAAAGAGACGGTGGGGGAGAGAACTCATGGAATTCACGTGAGTACTCTCCAGAGACGCTACAATTCCATAACTTTGGCAACCCAGTGGGAGGCTGAAGGAGAATTTGAGCCCACTCTGAGGGCAGAGGAGATTCCCTGTGTGGTCCTTGGGAAAGAGCTTCCGATCTCTGGCTCCTGTGGGTATATCATTTGCCTGCTAACTACCTCCAACTTCGTTCAGCTGTGCAGAAATACTTCCCTTTTGAATCAAAAAAAGAAAGATAGAGAGAGAGAGAGATCTATCACGCCTAACCTGGGAGTGTCACCTTTGGCACACCAAACAGAGCTCTCATGCCACACCCATCTCAAGCCTCTAAGGCTCCATCAAAAACAGACAGTCCACTTAATCTAGAGTCATAGTATAACAAGAAAAAGCACCACAGTGAAGAAACCAAATATCTCCAATATGCCAAATAACAAACGCAAAAACTGAGATAATAGAAACAAGGAAGTCACCATGACGCCCCCAAATGAAAAAGACACCCCAATTCAAGATTATGAAGATGATGAGATAGAAGATATGCAAGAAGCAGATCTCAAAAAATTGATAAGAACCTTAAGAAGTTCTCAAAAACAAATTCTTGAACTACAGAAATCCTTAATGGACAAGGTAGAAAATCTCTCTCGTGAAAATGAAATATTAAGGAGGAATCAAAATGAAATGAAAGGATTAGAAGGCCTTTTTAGTGAGATATTAGCAGAAAATTTCCCAGGTTTGGAGAAGGGCAGAGAAATCCTAGTACAGGAAGCACACAGAACCCCTAACACAACACGACCAAAAGAGATCCTCACCACGACACGTTGTAATTAAACTCTCCACAGTGAAACATAAAGAAAAGATCCTAAAATGTGCAAGAGAGAAACGTCAGATTACTCTCAGAGGATTTCCAATCAGACTCACAGCTGACTTCTCATCAGAAACCCTACAAGCTAGGAGGGAATGGCGAGATATAGCCCAGGTACTAAGAGAGAACAACTGCCAGCCCAGAATACTATATCCTGCAAAGCTATCATTTGTGAATGAAGGTGAAATAAAGACTTTTCATAGAAAACAGAAATTGAAAGAATTTGTCGCCACTCGTCCAGCCCTGCAACAGATGCTTAAAGATGTGTTACACACAGAAACACAGAAACACAAACATCAGCCAAATGAGGACCTGGTTTTTTGAAAAAATCAACAAAATTGACACCCCATTGGCCCAACTAACTAAAAAAAGAAGAGAAAAGACCCAAATCAATAAAATCAGAGATGAAAAAGGAAATGTAACAACAGACACCACAGAAATAAAAAGAATCATCAGAAATTACTACACGGACTTGTATGCCAGCAAACAGGGAAACCTATCAGAAATGGATAGATTCCTAGACACATGCAACCTACCTAAATTGAACCAGGAAGACATAGAAAACCTAAACAGACCCATAACTGAGACAGAAATTGAAACAGTAATAAAGGCCCTGCCAACAAAGAAAAGCCCAGGACCAGATGGATTCACTGCTGAATTCTACCAGACATTTAAAGAAGAACTAACTCCAATTCTTCTCAAACTATTCAGAACAATCGAAGAAGAGGGAATCCTCCCAAATTCTTTCTATGAAGCCAGCATCACCTTAATTCCTAAGCGGAAAAAGATGCAGCACTGAGAGAGAATTACAGACCAATATCCCTGATGAACATAGATGCAAAAATCCTCAATAAAATTCTCGCCAATAGAATACAACAACACATCAGAAAGATCATCCACCCAGACCAAGTGGTATTTCTCCCTGGTATGCAGGGATGGTTTAATGTGCGCAAGAAAATCAATGTGATACACCACATTAACAGACTGCAGAAGAAAAACCACATGATTATCTCAATAGACGCCGAGAAAGCATTCGATAAAATACAACACCCTTTCATGATGAAAATTCTAAGCAAACTGGGTTTGGAAGGAACATTCCTCAATACAATCAAAGCAATCTATGAAAAACCCACATCCAACTTCCTATTGAATAGGGAAAAGTTGGAAGCATTTCCACTGAGATCTGGTACCAGACAGGGATGCCCCCTCTCACCACTACTATTCAATATAGTTCTGGAAGTTCTAGCCAGAGCTATTAGGCAAGAAAAAGAAATTAAAGGGATACAAATTGGGAAGGAAGAACTCAAACTATCCCTCTTTGCAGATGATATGATTCTTTATTTAGGGGACCCAAAAAACTCTACTAAGAGATTATTGGAACTCATAGAAGATTTTGGCAAAGTAGCAGGGTACAAAATCAATGCACAAAAATCAACAGCCTTTGTATACACAGACAATGCCATGGCTGAGGAAGAACTTCTAAGATCCATCCCATTCACAATAGCTACAAAAACAATCAAATACCTTGGAATAAACTTAACCAAGGACGTTAAAGATCTCTACGATGAAAATTACAAAACCTTAAAGAAAGAAGTAGAAGAAGATACCAAGAAATGGAAAAATCTTCCATGCTCATGGATTGGAAGAATCGATATCATCAAAATGTCCATTCTCCCAAAAGTAATTTATAGATTCAATGCAATACCAATCAAGATACCAAAGACCTTCTTCTCAGATCTGATAAAATGGTGCTGAAATTTATATGGAGGCACAAGAGACCTCGAATAGCTAAAGCAATCTTGTACAACAAAAACAAAGCCGGAGGCATCACAATACCAGATTTCAGGACATACTACAGGGCAGTTGTAATCAAAACAGCATGGTATTGGTACAGAAGCAGATGGATAGACCAATGGAACAGAATTGAAACACCAGAAATCAACCCAAACATCTACAGCCAACTTATATTTGATCAAGGATCTAAAACCAATTCCTGGAGCAAGGACAGTCTATCCAATAAATGGTGCTGGGAAAACTGGATTTCCACATGCAGAAGCATGAAGCAAGACCCCTACCTTTCACCTTACACAAAAATCCACTCAACATGGATTAAAGACCTAAATCTACGACCTGACACCATCAAGTTACTAGAGAACATTGGAGAAACCCTTCAAGATATTGGCACAGGCAAAGAATTTCTGGAAAAGACCCGGGAGGCGCAGGCAGTCAAAGCCAAAATCAACTATTGGGATTGCATCAAATGGAGAAGTTTCTGTACTGCAAAAGAAACAGTCAGGAGAGTGAAGAGACAACCGACAGAATGGGAAAAAATATTTGCAAACTATGCAACAGATAAAGGGTTGATAACCAGAATCTACAAAGAGATCAAGAAACTCCACAAAAACAAAACAAACAACCCACTTAAGAGATGGGCCAAGGACCTCAGTAGACATTTTTCAAAAGAGGAAATCCAGATGGTCAACAGACACATGAAAAAATGTTCAAGGTCACTAGCAATCAGGGAAATGCAAATCAAAAGCACAATGAGGTTTCACCTCACCCCGGTTAGAATGGCTCACATTCAGAAATCTACCAACAATAGATGCTGGCGAGGATGCGGGAAAAAGGGACACTAACCCACTGTTGGTGGGAATGCAAACTGGTCAAGCCACTATGGAAGTCAGTTTGGAGATTCCTCAGCAACCTGAAGATAACCGTACCGTTCAACCCAGCCATCCCACTCCTTGGAATTTACCCAAAGGAATTTAAATTGGCAAACAAAAAAGCGGTCTGCACCCTAATGTTTATTGCAGCACAATTCACAATAGCCAAGACCTGGAACCAACCTAAATGCCCATCAACGGTAGACTGGATAAAGAAATTATGGGATATGTACTCTTTAGAATACTATACCGCAGTAAGAAACAATGAAATCCAGTCATTTGCAACAAAATGGAGGAATCTGGAACACATCATGCTGAGTGAAGTAAGCCAGTCCCAAAGGGACAAATACCATATGTTCTCCCTGATCGGTGACAACTGACTGAACACCAAAAAGGAAACCTGTTGAAGTGAAATGGACACTATGAGAAACGGTGACTTGATCAGCATAGCCCTGACTGTTAATGAACAACTTAATACATTATCCCTCTTAGTAGTTTTTTTTTTGTCTGTTCTACTTAATATGACTTGTTTAATTCTGTAATTAATACACAGTTATTCTTAAATGTTGAAATTTAACTGAAATGTGATCCCTGTTAAACATAAGAGTGGGGATAAGAGAGGGAAGAGATGTACAATTTGGGACATGCTCAAGCTGACTTGCCCCAAATGGTAGAGTTAGAAACATACCAGGGGACTCCAATTCAATCCCATCAAGGTGGCATGTACCAATGCCATCTCACTAGTCCAAGTGATCAATTTCAGTTCACAATTGATCATAATGAAAGGACTAAGAGTCAAAGGGAGCACATAAACAAGTCTAGTACCTGCTAACACTAACCGATAGAATAAATAAAGGGGAGAGTGATCCAACATGGGAAGCGAGATACTCAGCAGACTCATAGAATGGCAGATGTCCTAAACAGCACTCTGGCCTCAGAATCAGCCCTAAAGGCATTCAGATCTGGCTGAAAAGCCCATGAGAGTATTTCAGGCATGGAAAGCCAGGACACTCTGGCAAAAAAAAAAAAAAAAAAAAAAAAAAAAAAAAAAAAAACCTAAATGAAAGGTCTCTGTGAGTGAGATCCCAGTGGAAGGAACAGGTCTTCAAAGAAGGAGGTACCTTTCTCTGAAGGGAGGAGAGAACCTCCACTTTGACCATGACCTTGTCTAAACAAGATAAGAGTCGGAGAACTCAAGGGGCTTCCATAGCCTTGGAAACTCATGACTGGTGCATAGGGAGATTAGTGATGACATAAACAGGAGTGTCAATTTGTAAAGTCAACAACAGGAGTCACTGTGCACTTACTCCTCATGTAGGATCTCTGTCCTTAATGTGCTGTACATTGAGGCTTAATGCTATAACAAGTACTCAAACAATATATTTCACTTTGTGTTTCTATGGGGGTGCAAACTGTTGAAATCTTTACTTAATGTATACTAAACTGATCTTCTGTTAAAAAAAAAAAAAAGAAGAAATTAGCAATTCCCAACTTGACTCTCGCTGGGATTAAACATGACAATAGGTCTGATCTGATTTCATCATCATTTAAAAAATCATCTATTATTTTTCACTTTATGTTTCTGTGTGGGAGCAAACTGTTGAAATCTTTACTTAATGTATGCTAAACTGATCTTCTGTATATAAAGAGAATTGAAAATGAATCCTCATGTGAATGGAAGGGGAGAGGGAGTGGGAAAGGGGAGGGTTGCGGGTGGGAGGGACGTTATGGGGGGGGAAGCCATTGTAATCCATAAGCTGTACTTTGGAAATTTATATTCATTAAATAAAAGTTAAAAAAAAGAACTATAACCACCATCTTCAAAGAAAAAAAAAAAAAGAATTGGAACAGTCGGCACCCACAGGAGATGCTTGCATTGCAGGTGGCAGCTTAACCTGTTATGCTACAACACCAACCCTAAAATCCATATTTTGAAACCTGATCCCCAAAATGGTATTATTAGTAGGAAGTGGTGTCAGTGGGGTTCTTTGATGCATGATAAGGTCATGAAAGCAGAACCTGAATGGAATTAATGTTCTTATAAAAGAGGCCCTAAAGAGCTGCCTTGCCCCTTGCCCCTTCTGCTATGTGAGCATGCAGGTAGAATACACCACCCACAAACAAGAAAACGGGCTGTCAACCAATACTAAATCTGATGATGCCTTGACCTAAGACTGCTCAGTTTCCAGAGTAATGAGAAATAAATTTCTGTTGTTTATAAGCTGCCCAGTTTATAGGACTTTTTCCACTGGAATCCAAATGGATTAAGACCTTCCCCTCTTTCCTGGTGCAGAGCAGCCAAGATGAATAAACACAAAGGTTTGATTATTGCCTCTGGCAGGAAGGCTTTGGCTATTTCCCTAGGCTTCTGTGTAATCAAACTTGATTTCTCAATTATTTCCTGCATCAGGGCTCGTGGTCAATGATACGCTACATGTGATTGCTGAAATAGCATGTGGGTGGTCAATCCCAATGTTGGCTACTCTCTGGGTAAAAATAAGTGAATTGAGAAAACAATATTTGCAAAATAGCTTAGGCTTACAGTTTCTAGGGTGGAAAATACAAAATAGAGTCAGTTATATTACTTCCTTGATTGGAGATCAGTAAAATTCTTTAGTAGGGAATGCAAATTTTGTTATTCTAGATATTTCTGTAAAACTGATCAGAGCTATGGGTCTTCATGACAAAATCCCAACCACAGTCCCAATAAATGCTTAAAGGTTAGTTGTACAAAGTGTAAGAGACTTCAGGATTTTTCAAAGTACATGAAACCCTGTTTTAGCGTTACCGGAAGAAATTATAGCATGGTGATCAAGACCAAAGCCCCTAGACAAGGATGTTCCCACAGTCATGGGCTTTGTGCCCTTCAGTGAGTTTCTTAACCTTCAGTTACCTTGGTTTCATTTCTTTTAAATAAGGATGAAAATGCTAGACCATATCGTGGAAGGTTGCTAGGAAGGTTAAGTTAATTGATGTTTCTAAAACTTTAAAAACAGTGCCTGCTACATTGTAAACACTGTATAATTATATATTAGCTAATCAAACTCATAGTAAGTTAATTTACCACATATTTTTCTGCTTAGTTCAAGGCTCAAATGTAATGGGTCATCACTATTAACGGTCTTCATGCAAATTTCTGATCCCTGAAGTATTAATGGAGCTATTGCAGAAGCTGTTCAAATTGTTACTTTGGTTAAAATGGATTTCACTATTTCAAGTGTTATATTCTTGTACTTTCATTAACTGTATGAAGTATCGATATGTTAATTAGATAGAAAATGAATCTATCATTGAATTAGATATTACTAGAAGAACTCTGTTTACTAGTAGAACAAATTAAGTAAAATATATAAGATAAATCTGCAGATGTGATCTCTTGCTCTCTCATATCTCTCAGATAAATAAATATTAAAAAATAAGTCATCATTACCTTATTTTAATCTGTTGTCATAGATAGAACATTAAAAATGATTAATTAAAAATATGAGATAACACTACAGAAAGCATTTGGAGAAAGATATCAAGTCTCATAAATAATTGGGACTAGATCTCTCCCTCATGAATAGATTGGGCAATATAACAAAGAATAAAAAAAATTCAGTCTTAAAATGCTATTTCACAATCAAACTCAGCATTCTGTTATTTGTAGAAACGCTGCATATCTTATTCTCTATAATTATGTGGTTGGATTAGTTTTTAAAGTTACTTGAAGCAATTAAGGTTGACGTAACAAGGTAGGAAGATGCTTCTGGAAAAAAATCAGAACTGTGTGATAAGAAAACATTTTTTACTAATACAAACTGACTTAGAAATATAGAAACATATATGTTAGTGGTTAAAGTTTTAGGCAGTGACTAACATGATTGTGATTTATTACTCAGTAAAGTGATCACACAGATAATAATGCTATTGAAATAATGTTCAGAATAAAATATGATAAAAGTGAAAAATCTATCTTCAAATACTACCTGCTAGAGGCAGAATAACAATTGAGCTCTAGACATGAATATGTACAACAATGAAAAATTCAAAGCTCCTCTTCATTAGCTTCTTTTCTACTAGTTATTTTGCTTTTCAGAGTCTTTGTTTTGTCATGCATTAAAAACAAGATTGTCATAGACAATCCTTCAAATTCTTTATCCCTTTGAGTTTCTATTTTAAAGTCTAAGGAAGGAAGGAATTAAAAGGGAATGGAAAGTTATTTTCTACTATGCACGTTGTTTCCTTAGTTCAAAGACACTGTGCATGTCCGATCTTGTATGCAAATCCAGGTGAGTATTATAGGAAATCCCATCCTGATGCCCTTTCTCTTTTTAAGTTAGTACTAATAATTAGAGAACATTTTGTTCTCTTTAAAGAGATAAAATGTAAATAGTAAGTTACAAAGTGTTGTACTATATGTCACTTATTGGACTAAACTTTGGTCAGGTTCCTTGGGGCTTCATCTCTACTAGCCTCTGGCCTGCGAAGGCCAGTTTTGGCACAGTATCCTGCTAAGTCACATTATAGATAACCCTTTAGCCTTAATAGCTCGTCGACCTCCAACCTTGACATCTAATCAAATTTCTCTTCCCACTAACCATTAACAGCTAACCAAAAGCACTCTTAGAGATTTTCTATCCTCTCCCTTACCCTGTGCCCTATAGATCTGCACTGGTCCCCATTGCTATAGATTTCATATAATACTGACCTGGATTTGCCTATAGGATCTGACACATGCACTTTGTTTAAACTCAAACTCTCTGAGCTTCATTTTATTCCTAAGGAAATGCACATGCATAGTAGAAAATAACATCTTCCCTGTAGTTCTGAACAAGCATCCAGTGAAGAATTTCACGTTAACATCGTTAAACAAAGAGTAGCCCAGCAGAAGATAAGGCTATTCCAAAATGTTTCTCCCTCTCCCCTTCAGGCACATCAGGGAAAGTGCACTTAGGTCTGTGCCCTTCCTGGCACAGATAAGGAGTGGAATAGAAAGGTGTGAAAAGACTCTGAAGGCGAACACCTCAGCAGTGACATCCTACCACCAGCACTTAACTTGCTGCGTGTCCTGTGGCAATCTTCCACATCTTCACCTGTAAAATAACATTGTAGTGCTTGCTTCAAAGATGGTTTTAAGACATACCCTAAGCAAGTGTTTAATTGATTTGGATACTCTGAGTGTTCTGGTTGGACAGCTCTCCTTTGGAGTGAAGAAAGCATTTGCAAATCTCTTGGCAACAGAGTATCTGAATTACAAAGGGAAGAGTTAATAGGTATGCAGTCCCTAATCAGAGATAACATTTTAATTGGAGGGGGGGCGCTAAATTACTTCCGAATGCTCCAGAAATCACCTAAACCTTTTGCTTATATTTCCAGGGTGTTTACCCCTCTTACCACATGATCATTGTAGTGAAAATCAGAGACTGAGATTATTTTTTAACTATCTCCTCCCTATTGCATGTGGAAATATTTTTCTTCCTATTGCTTGATGAAAGTCTCAAGATTTTTTCCAAATTATCTTTATGCAACTCAGAGCCACAGATGTTAGAAGTGGTAGTACAAAGGAAAAGAATTGGTAAAGCATTTTTTAAGCCCTGCAAGATTTCTTAAAGTATTGCTAATTTCTTCCAATTGGTGGACTAGAACATCATGGTCTGTAATTTCATTCTGGCTTTATGTGTGTATTCTATGTGTTTAATCAATAGATCTCTATGAGAAAATACACAGGTTCTCAATGTTTCCTTCTAAGAAAGAGTCCTTTTATCAGTTTTCTGCCAGAAAGTGCTCACTGAAAAATAGGCCCAGTTCTTGCAAAGGGTGAATGAGATTCCTTCAAGCAGTGAACGAAATATAAGAAACAGAGAATGTTTACTTTTAAGATACTAGATTATTGCCATTTAACTGCCACCAGCCTACATTTGAAAATAAGAAGGGGGGCCAGTGCTGTGGCTCAGCGGGTTAATGCCCTAGCCTGAAGCGCCGGCATCCCATATGGGTGTCAGTTCTAGTCCTGGCTGCTCCTCTTCAGATCCAGCTCTCTGCTATGGCCTGGGAAAGCAGTAGAAGATGGAATGGGAGACTGGGAAGAAGCTCCTGGCTCCTGGCTTCAGATGGGCACAGCTCCGGCCATTGCGGCCAACTGGGGAGTGAACCATGGGATGGAAGACCTTTCTCTCTCTCTGTCTCTCTCTCTCTCTGTCTTCCCTCTCTCTGTGTAAATCTGACTTTCAAATAAGTAGATAAATCTTTAAAAATTGAAAAGGAAGGAAATGATTGGGAACCCTAGGTCTTTCCTCCTTCCTTTAAGATAATACAGCAGGCAAAGGCAAGTTTCCTTTTCCTGTGTCTCTTCACCTTCATTTCCAGCAGTCAGAATGTTAGACCTGGAGCTGTCATTCACTGTGACATATGTGAAATCTCAAAACTTCACTCTGATAAACATATGGTCAGAATTAATAGGAAAGGTTGATGGAAAGAGTGTCTCTAAGAAAAAGTGCAGCTGCACCTTGGTAGTTAATTTTCAAATCTTTTTATCCATATATCAAAATATTTAACAAAGTTGCCTAAGGTATGGTATCATTTTTCAAGTGTTTATATAAAGCAAGATAAAAATAATCAGTTTCCTCATTAATAACTTCTGAGTCATGATGGAACCTTCATCATTGTGTGTTGTGTATCTTTACCTATAAAGTGTGATGAAGCAATATTGTTTGAAAAGGGTGTATGAAGGCTGTAGCTTCAAAGTTAAAAAAAAAAAAACACTAAATAAACAGAAGCTGAGATGGACTTTGTTTAAAATTTGATGGAAAAAATCATGATTGTAAGAAGAGATCAGGACTGAAAACTCCTTTCTTTTGAGAGCCATAGCTTAGAACATTTGTTCTTCATTCTATGTCTTATGTAATCCTTGTACATTTTGAGTCATGTTTAATGCATATATTAAGTATACTTGCATATATATATGGAATGTGATAGAAAATTTCCTGGAAGCTTCCTCAGCAGCTTACAGCTGATAATACAGAACTTAAGGATTTGTTAGTTCATTCAGTTGTAGAATGCACCCCACAAAGTGCTAGGAGCAGAGCATATGACAATGATGCATAAATCGGGATTACCCTTACAGAGTTTACAGTCTGTGACTGAGAAACCCATTAAGCATTAAAGCATACAGAGCATTACCTAACCGTAGGCGATAATTAGTGTTTGAAGAATGAAAAACAAGGGAATACCCAAGAGACTAACAATGGAGAGTAAGAAGGGAAGAACTCCTTAAAGAAGTAATGTATAGAGTGAGTTAGTCAGAAAGGAGAAGTGGCTACAGGGCTCCAGAGATAGGTGAAATAGGCAAGTGTAAAACCTGCTGAGGGGAGGAAGTACTGGCAGGGGACAAATAAGGTGGAAGGAGTGAGTGCCAGGGGAAGCTAAGACTCAGATGAGGGTGGAGCTGAGGCTGGCATCAGATCATGCAGGGGCCTGTGAACCACGGTAAGGATTTTGAAAGCAGGAGAGTAACAAAACCCAGTTTACATTTCTGAAAGATCTTTCTTCTGTAGCTATTATATGAAAAACGGACTAAAAGAAACCCAAAGTGGAAGCAAGCAAGATGTTTGACATGCTTTTGTAGAGCTCTCTCAAAACAAAGAGGATAATGAGATGAGCAATAGAAAAACTGAAAGCAGATTTGTAGTAAACTTGGTCAGACCTGTTAGTTGGGTTTTATGTGGAGCTGAAGAAAATAGAAGTTTGAGAAATGATCAGTGAAAGCACAGGAAATCAGAATAACACTACAGTATCCTATATCTTTTTTTTTTTTTTTTTGACAGGCAGAGTGGACAGTGAGAGAGAGAGACAGAGAAAGGTCTTCCTTTGCCGTTGGTTCACCCTCCAATGGCCGCCGCGGCCAGCACACTGTGCTGATCCGAAGGCAGGAGCCAGGTACTTCTCCTGGTCTCCCATGGGGTGCAGGGCCCAAGCACTTGGGCCATCCTCCACTGTACTCCCTGTCCACAGCAGAGAGCTGGCCTGGAAAAGGGGCAATGGGACAGAATCCGGCGCCCTGACCGGGACTAGAACCCGGTGTGCTGGCGCTGCAAGGTGGAGGATTAGCCTAGTGAGCCGCGGTGCTGGCTAATATCCTATATCTTGATAGAAGTTTAATATACACATTAGTCAGAATTCAGCAGCAATGCCCTTATGATTTGTGCAATTTTGTATTCAAGAAAAAGCTGTATACATACATCAAATATTCATTAATTATGGGTGTATTTAGCAAAGTACAGTGATGTTTGCACTTGACTATTAAATATTTCATAAAATAAGATGAATTTATGGAAAGATAGAGGGATAAACAAGTGAGTAGCTACAAGTAGAATAAGCACAACAAATATCAAACTAAAATGTCATACAACCAGTTATGATTATATCTTTGTCAAAGTGATTTGGAGCTATATACCAAGCACATAAAAATGTGTTTTTTTTTTTTAACCTAAGTACCCTACTTCTAGAGATATACCCTCTAAAATAACCAAGGGTATATAAAAATTTATCGTATAATATTTAAAGATAATGAAAATTAAATATAATGATCCATGAAGAAGGATATAGATTAAATACATTAAAATATAACTATAATTAGATTCTGTTAGCATGAATATCATTTGATACAAGAGAATTTACATAACTGAGAAAAATTTCATGTTGCGTTTCTAAGTGAAAAATGAAAGTTTGCAATATATCAATGAGATTTTCAATGCTTATTTTGTAAAATATATTTAAAAGTTACTTTACAAAATCTGAATTATTATACATGACTTATTTTCCTCTATATGTTTTCTCTATTTTCTAAATTTTGAACAATATTGAATATGTGTCTACTTATTTAAATAAAAACCACAATACAATTTTTAAATTGTATTGAATCTCACCATAAGTTATTTAAAATGAACTTAGACACCATGATGTGCAATACTTACACATAATAGTAAACATAGCATTAGAATGTAGAGGGAGAGTATGACTTAGAATTGTCACAATATAATCAGAATATTAAGTGGAAACTTTCTTCACCTTCTAGCTATATCCAACTCCCAAGATTATGTAATATAAGGAAGAAAATAGTCTCTACAAGGTTTTAGAAAATAGCCAGAGAGCTGGTGCCAGAAAAAAAAAAATAAGATTGTTGGCTGACATTTAAAATTTCAAAGCAAAGAAAATCACTGTTTACATAGGACAAAACTTGGTGTGTCTGGAGAAAATTGTTCATATTTTGTTTTGCTAAGTTGTTTGGTTTTTGTGTTTTTTGTTTCTTTGGTTTTGGTTTAGTTTCTTTGGTTAAGGCAATGGAAGTTCTATGACCCACTGACCTTCTTATGCCATTAAGTTAACCTTTGACTAACAAATAGTGTATCTACATGAGGCTAACATATTTCCTCTAAGTCTGGAATTTCCATCCAAAGCCTTAAAAGTCTCCCCTAATTGTTCTTAGTATAAGTGGTGAGAATGCAATTTAAATGAGTTTTCTTAAGCCATTTTCTGGATAATTAAACTAAAATAACCCAAAGAATGCTAAGTAATCTATTCATATGAGGCTGAATAGATTTTTGGGGAGTGTGTGAAACAAGTTTATATTTAGTCCTGTGCTATTTAATATCTTAGGATAATTTAATTGATGTCAAAAATCAATAAATTTTCTAAAGAACATTTGGATTGACATTTGGATTAATTTGAAATTCTCAGAGATAAATATGGTTTGGAACAAAACTACCAGAGCACTTCAAAAAGTTTGGAGAAATGGAATTCAAATATAGGTTTATTTTGGTGCAAAAAAAAATTGAAATCCTTACATAGCTTTCTCATAATGTGCATTTTCTTTGATTCTTTTGAGGACTCCTCTTATAAGCAGAGATGAAATATAAAATGAAAAGTTGAGAAGTCATAGATTGTTATTGTAAATATCAGCTGCCTATAACCAAGACTGGAAAGTATTGGTTTGAGGTCTCTGTTGTGTTGCAGCAGGTAAAGCTTCTACCTGTAACACTGGCATCATATATGAGTGCCAGTTTGAATCCCAGCTGCTACACTTCTGATCTAGCTCCCTGCTAATGGCCTGAGAAAAACCTGGAGAATGGTTCCAGTACTTGGGCTCCTGCAAAGATGTAGAAGACCTGGAAGAAGCTCCTGGCTCCTGGATTTGGCCTTGGCCTAAGCCAGAGCTGGCTATTGTAGCCATTTGGGGATTGAACAAGAAGATGGAAGATGTCTCTCTCTCTCTCTCTCTCTCTCTCTCTGTCTCTCTGTCTCTGTGTGTGTGTGTGTGTGTGTGTGTCTGTCTGTCTGTCTCTGTCTCTCTCTGTGTGTAACTCTGAGTTTCAACATGAATAAATAATTCTTTTAAAAAAAAGTATTAGCTTAAGAGGTGTGCATAAAATCCAAGGATAGGTGCTCGAAATCTTGTTAACATCAAGATTTATTTGCCAAAAACACCTTGTACTATTTTTTTTAATTATTTTATTTATTTGAGATGTAGAGTTAAAGAGAGGGAAAGACAGAGAGGTCTTCCATCTGCAGTTCACTCCCCAAGTGGCTGCAATGGCAAGGGGCTGGGCCAAGCTGAAGCCTGGAGCCAGAAGCTTCATTCAAGCCATTCGCAGACCGTTAGTGGGATGCTGGATTGGAAATAGGGCAGCCAGGACTTGAACCCAGCAACCATATAGAATGCAAATGTCACAGGTGGTGACTTAACCCACTAGGCCACAATGCTGCTCCCTCCTCCTCCTTTTTAGCCTTGTGCTATTTTAATGGTACAGAGCAAATATGTATAGATCACTATTTTGTATTTATCAGATAACGATTAAGAGTTTTGTTTCATCTTCTTGCATCACATTTTAAGAGTTTACCCTACAAATGACTACTAAGCTAATGTAATATTTGCTTTCCATGTTGAACGTAGTCAGATTTTGCATGATTGCCAGAACAAATGGGGGTATGATAAATGTCCTCAAATACTGATGTGCTGTCACTTGTAATTTGTATTAACTTCAGTGAAGCATGAGAGGACAAAATAAGCACTGAAGAGAGTGATAATTCATTTCTCTTTTCTACATATGCTCTTGTCTCTTTCAAGGCTGCAATATATCTTTTTTTAAAAAAAGATTTATTTATTTATTTGAAAAGCAGACTTACAGAGAGGCAAAGGCAGAGAGAGAGAGGTCTTCCATCTGCTGGTTCACTCCCCAAATGACCGCAACAACCAGAGCTGTACCAGTCTGCAGCCAGGAGCTAAGAGCTTCTTCCTGGTCTCCCACATGGGTGCAGAGGCCCAAATGGTTGGGTCATCTTCCACTGCTTTCCCAGACCATAGCAGAGAACTGGATCAGAGGAGGAATAGCCGGGATTCAAACCAATGCCCATAAAGGATGCCAGCACTGCAGGAGGCAGCTTTTACCTGCTACGCCACAAGACTGGACTGGCCCCTATAATAATATATCTTATTCTTCTCTCTACTTCCAGCACAAGTATTATATATATTTGGTCCAGTATCTCAAATATTTAGCATTTATGATTACTTGTGGGATGGATAAATAGATGAGAGAAAGAAAGAGTTTTTAAGCGTAAAGGAATATTTTGACTGCACAATAAAATTATCAAAACTGTCAAATAAAATGGAAATGATGACAGGATACTCACTAGAATGATTAATGCGGAATCCATTTCTCCATTTTCAAAAGTATCAGAGAGGAAAATGCTTTCACTGTCACCTTTTGTTATTTTGTATCCCCTCTGTATGCTCTACTTACAAGTGTCTTTCTCATATTATTATTTAAATTTGCTATAATCTTTTCTACCATAAAAATGCTCTTGCAGTTGCTTTCTCGCTATCATGGGCAGTGAACTATAACACTGTCTCTACCTCATCCTCCCTGCTCTTCAGCACAATGCAAATGCCTTCTCTTTTCACCACTCCTCAGAAGCTACTTTGACCTTCTGTTTCTGCCTCCAAATGCCTGCAATGACTAGGACTGGTTGGGTGAAAAGCCAAGGGCTGAGGCCTCAATCCAGGTTTGCTTTATGGGCAGGAGGCCCTCAGTCACCTGATCTATCATTTCTACCTCCCAAATCAGAGTTAAGATCTAGATCGAGGAATAGGACTCATGTTCTCCTGTGGGGGATGTAGGCACCTTAACTGATGTGTTCATTGCTAGTCTAAGACCCTCTTTACATTTCCATCTAATTGACAGGAGCACTCTGTAATAGTTGACACTTTAGACTGTTGGCTTTGAAAACACTCTTCTATTTGGCTCCTATGATAACATCATCTTCTACTTGTTTTTTTTTTTTTAATTTATTTACCTATTTCACTTATTTGAGAGACAGAGGCAGATTGAAACAAGGTAAAAGAGAGAGACATCGCTAATTTGCTGGTTCATTCTACAAATACCGACAACAGCTACAGCTGAACTAGGCAGAAGCCAAGAGCTAAAAACTCCATCGAGTCTAGATTTGGAGGCAGACCCTAAGAACTTTGGTCATTATTTACTGCCTCCAATGGTTTTCATTATCAGAAAGCAGGGAAGGGGACCAGGTACTCTGATGTAGGATGCAGGTGTCCTCAATGGCTTCCTAACCAACCCTCTGCTCTTGGCTTCTAACACTTCTGTGCCCATGCTATTCATCCTCTTTTTGGAGTTCCCTTTCTTTTCCTCATCCTTTCAATTGTGTTAGAATTTGTTTGCATTTTGTCCAGAGTTTCTTTTTCTTCTTATTCTATATTTCTGACTCAGCTAATTACCTACTCAAAGTGGCATATATGTGCTTCATGACCTATGGATTCAGTTGTTTCTAACTGAATTCCAAGCCCATATATGTACCTGCTTACTGAACATGCACATTTGAATGACCCATTTGAATTAAAATGTAATACATCCAAAATTGATGCCTTGTTTTTAATCTACTATAATCCTGACTGTTCTTTTAAACACTTTTTGGAGCCAGAGAACTAGTTATCATGGTTTACTTTGGTTAATCTAGTCATACATCAGTGCTTAGGCCTATCAATTCTATCATCCGAATGTCATCTAACATGGTAAATTGTCCCATAACAGATATCCTTGTATTTCTTATGTCCTTTAAACATTCTCTCCCATCCCCATTGTAGGGCACCATGATCTTTTGCCCTAATGTCTGCCATACTTTCTTATTACCTGTTTCAAGAAAGGGAAATTATTTTCCTCACGGCAGCCAAAGAATTTTTCTACAATTTAAGAACAATCATAACATTTCCTCCCATCAGACCCTTCAATGAACACAAATTTCCTTCACAGTATAATGCAAACTTATTTATGATTTAGGGACTCTTATTCCTAGAATAATCTCCAATCTTATTATGGAAATACACCTATTATTCTCTATCAATCCTAGATATATAAGCTGTACCTGTTTTTTACAAATCAGCCTTAGAAAGGCCATGCCCAGCCTCTTGTGTGGGACTTACAACAAGAAGTTTCCCTGCATAGACTATTCTCCTTGTTATCACTAACTCCTATTGTTAATTCCTTAACTCAGGTGCCATTTATGCCAGAAAATCCCCCATCCTATCTTATTGGTTACCTTCAGTTATCCCTTTAGAGCACTCAGTACAGTGACTTGCAAATAACAGTTACTTCTTTTTTTTAAGATTTATTTTATTTATTTGAAAGACAGAGTTACAGAGAGAGGTAGAGACAGAGAGAGAGGTCTTCCATCTGATGGTTCACTCCCCAGATGGCCACAATGCCCAGAGCTTCACCAATCCGAAGCCAGGAGCCAGGAGCTTCTTATGGGTCTCCCACATGGGTGCAGAGGCCCAAGGACTTGGGGCATCTTCTACTGTTTTCCCAGGCCATAGCAGAGAGCTGTATTGGAAGAGGAGCAGCTGGGACTGGAACCGGTGCCCATATGGGATGCCAGCGCCTCAGGTCAGGGCTTTAACCCACTGTGCCACAGAGCTGGCCCCAACAGTTACTTCTTTTATTCTCTTTCATTATTACATTATAAGCTCTTGTGGGAACCAGGATATTTAATTCAACATTGTATCTCCATTGACAAGCCCCATGACTGCCTATAGTAGATACAAAAAAAAGGGGGGGGGGTGAGAAAGAAAAACAAAACAAAACCAAAATAAAAACTTTGTGACTATAATGGAGGAATTCTTAGCAAGTAGAGATCAATAAAAATAAGGTAGTGAGACTTATTGGACAGAGGAACAAGATTTATGCTTTCTGTGTTAATTTGGGGTAAACTTTGAGAAATCATGCTCCATTCTGTGCATCACACATTGAAAAATTTGAAAAACTACATTGGGAGAGCACATGGATGAGAAAACATATTGAAATCTTTTTTAAAAGAAATGGTTCAAAGAGTTTGAGTTGGTTAGTCCAGGGAAGACAAATTGTTAAAGACAATGTAGTTCACTTCAAGGAAAAAGGGATATGTACTTCATATGGGCCAGAGGTTAGAACTTGTATGAATGAACATGTTTGGAAATTGAACATTTCTTATCACAAAGAGAAATTCCATATATAGCTTTGAACTTCACAAAGTGCTCCCAGGTTTTAGAGATATACAGATGTAGAATAGAGCACTGCTAGAGGTTCAGATGCTGTGGGGTGGGAGAAGCTCACGATAGATGATCACTGTTCAGATATGAAGTGTGGGGAGCAACCCGGACTAGACTAAGTTACTGGAATTAAGACTTATTCTATGCATCTGCTCTCCCACAATATGGCGCTGGGAGAGGAGAAAACAGCTTCTACGCAGCTGCCTCTTGCCAACTTGAGTGATGACCTCCAGGAGCTGATCCTGCTCCTGATTGGAGGAGAGCAGCGTACTCAGCGTGTGGGCAGCCGAGTTGGGATTGGCGGAAGAGGACTATAAAGGAGGAGAGAGACAACATGCACCAGGAACATCTAAGGGGAACATCCACCTGAGGAACACCTGTGCAGCCCCCGAGAGAGCCGGCCGGCGGTGTGCTGCTCCCCCGCGGAAGTGGGGAAAGTGGCTAGGGGGAACCGCCCTTCCACGGAGGTGGAAGGGACGGCAGCCAACCCGGGAAGAACCAGCAGCAAACCCAGGGAAGGCTGAGCAGACAAAAGAACAGCGCAGGGTCCTGTGTCGTTCCTCCACGAAGACGGGGAGCGACAATGAAGGTGTCAGTCTGAAAGAGGTGAGAAGGAGCAGACATTTGGTGCAGTGCTTAGATATTGCTGGGGATGCCTGGGTCCCATATTAGGGGTTGAGATCCAGCCCCACTTCCAATTACGGCTTCCTGCTGTTGCGCACGCTGGGAGGCAGCAGGTGATAGCTCCAATACTTGGGTCTCTTCCAGCTACACAGGAAACCCAGCTAGAATTCCTGGCCCCTGGCTTTGGCCCGGCCTGGCCCTTGTTATTATGGGCACTTGGCAAGTGAACCAGAAGATGAAAGATCTTTCTCTTCGTTTTTCTCTGTGTGTACCTTTCTAAAATAAATTAATTAAAATTTAAAAGAAAAGAGGTGAGTGAAGGAGGAAACTGGGATCATATGTTATGTCCCATAAAGGCAATGTCTCTGGAGGCTGGGGACAGTAGCACTATGCTGTTCAAAGAGGAGAGACACTTGCAGGCTGATCTAAATCCAACAGACAGACTCGTGGTGCTTGAGACACTCAGTGCAAGGACAGTGCTTTGCAAAGAAGCGTTTAATCCCAGTGTCTTTTGGCCGTTGTCTGACTCTTCCAAACATTTGTTCTCATCACATTTTAGACAAGGTAAATCATAAACCTGATCAAACCAGGAAAACGTTCCTCTTCTTCAAGATCTTCCAGTTCCGAGAGAGGCAGCTGAGACTCCTCTCGTCCCCGTGGTTTACGTCAGTATAGCTTTTATAAAAGCTGCAGACATAGGGCTGCTGGAGTGAGGAGGCTTCTGAATCAGAAGGAAAGCTCCTGTACATGCAGCTTCTGCTGTTCTCCTAACTTGTCCTCAGCCAGACCCAACTTGCAGATTGGGGTGCAGATACTCCCCAGGCTTCCTGTAGGTCAGAGGGGTAATAAACGGCATCCTTTGCTCTTCTGGTACAATTTCCTTGGAAATAGCACTGTCCCTTTGGCTGCTGTCTACCTGAAAATTAATCTATGAAAATATCTGTGATACTAAATATTCCTGAAAAATATAACCTTTCAAGAACTTCTTTCAGGGCTTTCATGCCATGGTGTGAGTAAATTAATTTGCCTTGTACCTGCAAGTAAATTTGGGCTTATGATAAGAAAAGGGATGACACTGAGAGGGGACATGTGTGAGAAGGAAGGCATGAGAAAGGGCAGTGTGTGGGTAACGGTTTTCTTGCTGTAAGGAGGCTGGTGTGTCCCCGTGTTTGAGACTGCGTTGGGTAGATTTCGACTTGTTTTTATAATAGTTGTCCTGAGTCTGAATGGATTATGAACCTTTGATCTGTTCTAAATGCAAAGGCACACAGTGCCCTATTTCAAGTGCCAAGTCTGAGTTCTGTTGGAAACTGCACTTAGTAGTTTGGCCATCTCATTACTAAGTTAACTAAGCAAGGAAATTTCCCACATTTATGAAACACCCACAGAAGTCAACCTTCTGTTTTTGAACATCCATTCACCGAGTAGCAAAGTAATGAAAACTGCATTGGAAGGTCTTGAAAGACTGCAAGATATTTTATTCTGGCATCTAATGTAATCTAACAAAATATTTTATGGTCTACTTCATATAGAATGGATAAGACAGCAATGCTTATGGAACATCTCTCTTATTCTCAGAACTTTAACTGAGATACAAAAAATATATAAGAAATTGTCCCCACCCTTAAAGAATCAGTAATCTGATGAATGAGTGAAGATAAAGATCCTGAAATATTAATCATATATCAGTGGACCATGTGAGGGAAAATACTTACCTCCTCTGCCCATTTTCTTCCTCCTCCCTTTCTTCCTCCTCTGCCTCCCCCTTCTCCTTCTTCTCCCTCTCTTCCCCTTTCCTTTCCCCTTCCCTCCCCTCCTTCCTTTTCCTTCTCTTCCTCTTCCTCTTCCCCTTCCTCCTACAGGACATTGCCGTTTGTTCTCTAAGACAAACCTTGCAACAGTCCTCTTCTTTCTTAGTGCAGCAATTAGTCATGGCTTTCCAGTGCCTCCATTTCCGTGTCTCCATGTCTCCATGTCTCCATGTCTCTCCAAAGGCATCTCTTCCTAGTAGGTAAACTGATGCTTTTAAAGCAACCTGATTATGTCCTTCTTCTGCCTGCTATCCATTAAGGGACTTCCATTACACTTACAGTAAAAGCCACTTGCTTATTACCACAAGTCTCCTCCACCCACACTCCAACCTCCTCTTGAGCCCTCCATTTCCACTTTGCATTTATGCAAAGCAGGGGCTTGGGGCAGGTGTTGTGGGCAGCAGGTTGAGTTACCATTTGGGATGCAGGCAACCCATATCGGAGTGTGATTTCAAGGCTCGCCTGCTCTGCTCCCCATCAAGCTCCCTGCTAATGTGCCTGGGTAGCAACAGATGATGACTCAAGTACTTGAATTCCTGCCACCCACGTAGGAGACCTGAATGGAGCTCCTGGCTCCTGGTTTCAGCCTGCCTCAGCCCTGACTGTTGCAGTCATTTGGGGAGTGGTCAAGCAAATAGAAGATTCTTTTTCTCTTTCTCTCTCTCTCTCTCTCTCTCCACACTTCCTTTCAAATAAATAACATAAATAATCTTTTAAAAGCAGAGGTTTCATTGATGAACCCCTCTTTCTAAAATACTGTGCTCCTAGCCCCTCCTTGATGCTATGTCCTTTCTATCACTAAGGACTTAGTTTAAACGTCACCTTCCCAGAGAGTACCCTTGAACACTGGGTATAAAGTCCACCTCTGTTATTTTCCTTGCTCCCTGTTTCCTTCTGAGGACCTTACTGAGTTTTGGTTGTTGTGTTTGTCAAAATGCATGCTTTGTGTTTACCAAAGCCCAACCTCAGGTATGTTCTTTGAAGCTAGAACCATATCAGTCTGATTCAGAGAGCTACCCACCCAAGCACATGCTTTGGAGTAGGTACCAAACACGCTTTTGTTGAACAAGTGACTGGATAAAGGAAGACACAATTTATCAAAGGGAGACTGATTCCTGTTTATTTTATGAAATAGCTTTATTAGGACAGAAAGTGTCGCTAAAGAAGAAACTTCCCAGTTTTCATTTCTAAGTGCATGAGCAGTCTAGATTGATGTTTCCTAAACTGCACAATAGTTCCTATAAAGTAAGAAGGTAGAGGTGAGATGAATGAGCCAGAAATTGTGTTATCAAGGGAAGAGAAGTGAGGTACCCTAGGATATGTTGTCAGTTTTCTTTATGTGCTTATTTTCTTTATGTGCTCATGTGCTTTATGTTGTCTGAAGAGCAACAGTTTGGAAACACTGGCAAATTCTCTTTTGCTGCCAGCAAAGTTGAAGAAAAGTAGACATTTGCACAGGTTGATAGTTTCAGGAATGGCATAATGCAGGAGAAAGTGCATGAGGTACAGTCTTGAACAAAAGGTAGAATCTGCATTAGAGTGGAAGGATTAAGAAGAAATGGGAGCTCACCTTGCAAAGCCTCAGAAGTAGGAAAGCTGAGATTTTATAATTTGGTGAGCACTCAGGAATCCTGACTTCCTGCTCTTTAGATACCAACATTCCATGGACTTAGTTATCTGAATTTATTGTTCAACCACTTAAATATGCTGACTTATTTGAAAGCGTTTATTTGCTTTTCTTATAGTGTTTCATAGAGCATGCCTTCCTCTGACCAAACCATGAGAAATGAAGAAACCAGAGTACGCTATTCTGTGACCTTTTCTGATTTAGTTTATTATAGCTCAT
Organism: Oryctolagus cuniculus; assembly: GCF_964237555.1. Lineage (NCBI taxonomy): Eukaryota > Metazoa > Chordata > Mammalia > Lagomorpha > Leporidae > Oryctolagus > Oryctolagus cuniculus. Next base: position 65,222,465 of record NC_091445.1, on the reverse strand, counting down.
GTGGCACTTTTACTTCTTTTCATTTTATTGAAGGGTTGGTGACATTTCAGAACATGCTGCAGGTTAAAATAACAAATGACCAGGGAGGCTCATTCATCACCCAGGCTCTCTTGTGATGAAGCTGAGTGGAAGAGAAGAGACATTCTGGTTTTGGCATTCAGTTAACCTTCCTTTATTGGACTCCATGCTGTGTCTCTTGAGAAGAGACTGCCCTGGAGACCCAGAGCATCACTACTAGCCCTCTCTACTGTGTCAGCATTTCCTATGTACTACTCCAGATTCCATTTGTTCCACCTCTTACCCCAGCCTCTGCTGACAAAACCAATTCACTGAACTTTTTCTCAGCTTTGGTCAGGTGCATCCTGACAGCATCTCAGTCAGACTCGCTCTCGTACTCTGCTTTTGCTGTGGGGTTTCTCTGATGGGGCTGGGACATTCCTTGCACTCAAGCATGCATAACAGGGAATGCTGCAGTTGATGCCCATGAGCTCATCCTTGATCAATGGGACCAGGAAATGATGGAGAAATGCTTTTTCCTTTTACCCTGTGTGGGCAAGTCTGAGGCATATTTCATGCGTCTCCTCAGATATTCACATTGGCTCAAATTCTAACCAAATACAGTGGGTAATTAGGTAGCATATTCTTGTATTGGTTCTTTTCTTTCCTATTCTTTTCCACTTTCTGTCTTGTCTCTACTCTTTCCAAAAGAACTGCTTGCAAACAGGCTTTATCGGTGGCTGTCATTTTGTGAACTCAAAGCTAAAACATTCCATAAAACAAAGCTGAAGTTACCCAAATGACAGGATGTTCAGAATACTCAGAAAGGTCTGTAATAAAAAGTAGCACTGATGCAAGAAAACTGACATTTCAATACATCATTATTGTAAGCACTAGACTCTGTTACAGAAATAAATATTTATTGGAGTGGTTGTTTAATTGGGATAAGAAATTGGGATCTGGTTACTCAGAGGAGAACGCAGACACCCAGCAGAGGTGGAATAGATCTTTATGCCCTCAGGGAGTGTCCTGAGGACTGGGATGGAGCACAAAACACTGAGAAGATGAATAAAACATTGCTGAACACAGTCTTTTGCCTGGAGTCTGCACATAGTCTGGGAACCTAGATACTTGCTACTGTTCAAGTGCTCTTTTTTGTTTTCTTAAATAATTATTTATCTGAGTGGCAGAGAAGGTGGGGAAATGGGGTCGGGTGAGAGAGCTACCGAGCTTCCATCCACCATTTATCCAAATGCCCACAATGATCCATGCTGGAATGGGTTGAAGCCAGGAGCTAGACTTTATCTAGGTGTTCCCTGTGATTGGCAGGCACCCAGTTACTTGAGCCATCAACTGATGCTTCCCATAGTCTGCAGTAGAAGAAAACTGGAGTCAGGAGTACAGCTGGGGATTGAACTCAGGTATTCTCTTGTGAGATGCAAGCATTCCAACTGGCTTAACAGCTACACTAAATGCTCATCCCACTTGTGGCATTTTTCCAATTTTACATACCTTAATAATTTCACAAGTGGCCCAAATCAACACATACAGGGTGACCAACAGCAAGTCAGCCATTTCGATATGAGCAAGTGGCTAAGAATTCATTGAGATCATTGTAAAACTTCTGTTTGTTTCCCTTGGAGAAAAGATAAACCTATGCTGTTAGACTCTAGTCCTTTTATCTCACTGCTGTGCCTCCTCAGCCTGCAGAGTCATGGATGAAAAGTGCTTTAAGTGACTTTGTCTACAAGGAAATGAGGCTGCAGGTTGGTGAATGACAATGCTAATGGCACAAAGCAGTGTCTTCTGACTCACATTTCAGAATGTTAATTTTTCTCAAATTTGTGTGTATACTGAAAAGCAGAGCTGAGTAAGGTGGCATAGCAAGGGCAGGTGCAGATCCCAATAATACATTCTATCCCTGAGAACTTATGTTTTCCTTCTTTTATAAAAGACTTGCTTTTTATTTTCTTCATTCACCTGCCCTTTTCTTCTTATCCCTGCTAGCTCAAAATGAAAGTTCCTATCTTGCCTTGTTTTATTTACAGACAGGTGCTGTACATAATCACCTAAAATGTGATGCCATCCATTTTCCCTCTTTAGCTAACACTTTACTCCCAAGTGCTGAGTTTTCCCAAAAAGCTTACTCTTAGTCCTTCTTCTGTCTTCATCTTCATAAGCCCCAGACTCTGTTGTGATTTGGTTTTAAGAAGAATTCCTTGCTCTGCCTCTCAAATTGAAACTATTGCTTTTCTGGCATCATCCACTATTTTTCTTTCTTTTTACTATTAAGATTTTTAAAACATCTTAAGATTCTTAACACCTGGCATGTCTCACACAACATAATTTTCCCTAAATAAATTTGATATTTTAAAATATTTCCATTAAATAATTTGTAGCAAAATTCAATACAGTCCCATTCTATGAGAAATAGTGATAGAACCAAATTTTCCCATTAATATTACGTAGCTAGTTAACCTAAGGGACCCGTACAGTTCAAAGCTTACACAAATATTAACTTCAATCCCAACATTCAGGGCTTCCTGTTGTTAGTTTAACCCACAGAGTCTAATAACTTGAATCCCCTGAGGCAAATCCTTGGGAGTCACTGTTTAGTTTTAAAATCAATTCAGAGTTCTGAATCATTTCTTATACTCCCTTCTTTCTTTGTTCAGTGATCTTGACTTTTTGTATATAAAATGGATCAGAATGTAGATTTTAGAATTTGTGATCATATATTTTATTCAGTATTCTGTGTCTAATTCAGCTAATTTAAGTAAAATTCTAACTTTCAGAGTCAGCGAATAGTTTATAAAATTTCCAGATAAAGATGTTAGAAGAATCTAAAATAACTTGCCTGTTGAGTCAGTTTTGATTAATCCTGAATGGAAAACTTCATATCTTTGAATACCTTAAAATTAAGAGACTCATTAGACAGATGAATATTTACTACCCAGTAGAAGCTTGCTGATACACATAGGAAATATGCTAAAAAGAAAACAAAGACATGTAAAACACATTATTTTCATATTATTTCCTGATGGATGATTGAATCAATAAGCAAAACCAAATCCTCCTTCCTGCTCTTCTTTATAGAATTAGCCAAATACTTTTTGCTGCAGCATCCCTTTCTTTCCTAATAAACTGTCCATCAGCCAGCCAAGACTAAAAGAAAACTGACTCCAGGCATTTTGCAAGAAAAGAAAATTATTGTGTTTGTTTAACTCACAACTATTACTGTTACTGTGTGCATTTAAAAATCTCCAAACTGCTTTTTCTATAAGATTTATTTATTTATTTATTTGAGAAAAAGAGTTACACACAAAGACGGAGACAAGAGAGAGCTCTTCCATCTGCTGGTTTACTCCCCAACTGGCTAAAACCAGGGCTGAGCTAGGTCGAAGCCAGGAGCCAAGAGCTTCTTCTGAGTCTCCCATATTGGTGCAGGAGCCCAAGCACTTGGGCCATCTTCCACTGATTTCCTAGCTTCATTAGCACAGACCTGGATTGGAAGTAGAGCAGCTGGGACTCAAGCTAGCACCCATATGGGATGCCAGCATCACAGGCGGCAGCTTTGCCCACAGTGCAAGTACCAAACTGCTTCACTTTTATATTGAAGATCTACACTGTCAGGAACGGAGGTCATATAAATGTTAGCCCCTGAAGATTGTTGACCTCCCCAGACTAATGCAAAAAAGGATGCTACAGACAGCCAAGACTCCAACTAATGATGAAATAGAAGTATTCCCCCAAAGAATTCTGTAAAATGTAACTATTACTTTGTTTAAATGACATTAATTAGTTTATACCAATTACGATGAAGAGACAAGTGCAGATTTTCTTTAGCAGTAATTAAGCCTTTTGGGTTTTTATTTTTGTTTTTGCTATATTAGAATTCTTGTAAGATTGAATGTGGATTCTTCTTGAGTATTGGGTAGTACTAAGAAAAATCATTACCTTTAATATTATATTGACAATTAAAAAATGCATGTGTGATTATAATTTCAAATCAAGATACTGTAATTGAGAAGAATGGAGATTTCAATTCTTATTAATCCCTGTATCTTACCAATATCTCTCCTTTACTTCTGATTTCGATAGAAGTGAGGGGTACTAGCTTGATCTTTTTTAGTTTGAATTCTTTTTTTTTCTTTCTTTTTTTTTTTTTTTTTGACAGGCAGAGTGGACAGTGAGAGAGAGAGACAGAGAGAAAGGTCTTCCTTTGCCATTGGTTCACCCTCCAATGGCCACCATGGCCGGCGCACCACACTGATCCGATGGCAGGAGCCAGGTACTTATCCTGGTCTCCCATGGGGTGCAGGGCCCAAGTACTTGGGCCATCCTCCACTGCACTCCCTGGCCACAGCAGAGAGCTGGCCTGGAAGAAGGGCAACCGGGACAGAATCCAGCACCCTGACCAGGACTAGAACCTGGTGTGCCAGCACCGCAAGGTGGAGGATTAGCCTAGTGAGCCGCGGCGCCGGCCAGTTTGAATTCTTGCAAGCAAATAATGGGTACAGAAGTTATCACTGATCATTACTCCTTCAGTAGGAAGTTGTCACTGGTCACCATTAATTCAGTAAAAAGGAGAAATATGAAATTAGAAACCCAGCTGTCATTTTCGAAGATAGCATACATTCATTGAGAACTACTATTATTCACATAACTGAAGTGACATCATTGACTTTGCCCCCTGAAAGCTTCCATTATCTAACCAGGTAAGGAATAGCTTGCAGATCTAAGAAATGATGATAATAAGATACAATAAGTATATCATCTAAATCTCAGGTGGGAATAATCTATTGGATGACTTTTCCACTGCAACCTATGATCAAAGATATTGAAAAAGAATATTTGCACAGGGCTCATCCACCCAGTGATTCACTCCAGGACTCTGGGGATCCCTGGAATAAGACTTACTACATTCAACACCTCACAGGCATCTTTTCTTTCAAGAGCATTCTAAATAAATAAGGTTTTGAATCTAGATAAAGATTTTTAAATGAATTTATATTTGAAAAAGATTATATAACTTCGGTGTCACTACTAAGATTAATGTGCTTTGGGGAATAAATAAAGTAATAGTAATCTTAATAAGAAATGAAGAGAAATCTCAATGTGAAATTTTTTCCACAAAATTAGTTCTCTTCACCCAAAAAATGATACACTGATTCTAAATCATGTTTTTATAATTTTTTCCTTAAATATCTAATCTCTCAGTTTGCATTGGGAGAAAAAATGAAAGCTGAATCCTCCCCTTGGCCCATTATCCTCCCCAGCCAAGAGAAAAAGAAACACTTGTAACTAGATGTAATGGTTTTTAGGGCTTTCTTGAGAAAGTTCAAACAACAGATTTGGAAGCTGGAAATTTCAGATCAAGGTTTCTTCAGGATTGGTTCCTTCCAAGATTGTCCAGGGCAGAATCTCCTTCCTGACTATTAGTTTCTGGCAAATTTTGGCATTCCTTCATGAGTGGGTACACCACTCATCCTGGCTCTCATCTTCACATGCCAGTCCCCCTGTCTGTTTCTATGTCTGAGTTCCTTTTTATAAAGATTCGGGTCACATTGGATTAGGATCAGCCTATGTATCCCTCTTGACTTAATCACTTCTGAAAACCCTGTGCCAAATACAGTTGCATTCATGCATGTTAGGGCTTATTAGCTCATTATCATCTGGGAGAAAGCACGATTCAATCCATAACTTTAGACGAACTGAACTTGACTGAGGGCTTTTTAACAAAATCTCAAAAGAATAAGTACAGGGCCGGCACCGCGGCTCACTAGGCTAATCCTCTGCCTAGCGGCGCCGGCACACCGGGTTCTAGTCCCGGTCGGGGCGCCGGATTCTGTCCCGGTTGCCCCTCTTCCAGGGCAACTCTCTGCTGTGGCTAGGGAGTGCAGTGGAGGATGGCCTAGGTGCTTGGGCCCTGCACCCCATGGGAGACCAGGAAAAGCACCTGGCTCCTGGCTCCTGCCATCGGATCAGCGCGGTGCGCCTGCCGCAGCGCGCCGGCCGCGGCGGCCATTGGAGGGTGAACCAACGGCAAAGGAAGACCTTTCTCTCTGTCTCTCTCTCTCACTGTCCACTCTGCCTGTCCAAAAATAAATAAATAAATAAAAATAAGTACAGTTCAAATCCTTCAGTGAAGACCACATGAAGTTCCAGAGAGTTAAAATCTCAGTTATGTCCCTTCAAATGAATGAAGTGTTTACAAGGAAACATTTATTCAGCAAATTCCATGTTTAAAGATCTTATAAAAAAAAGAGAGTTAAAGAGATATCATCCAAGCTAAATAAAAATGAATAAAATGCTTGGACAAGTAAGGTATAAAGAAACGTTACTACAAATATGCAAATATTTTACAACAACATATGGAAGAAGACTTTGTGTTAAGCCAAAGATAGATGGAGAACTAAGTCTGGAAGAAATTGTATCCAAACATCATCAAAGAATCTTTAAAACTACTTTATAATACAGGAAAATTTAGTGAAAACATGAATTTTGATGAAAAAGTGCTCAAAGATGAAATTATGTAGAACAGTAGAGTGACATCTAAAGAAATGATATAGAAATAAGAAAAATATAGAATCACAATAACATTATTACAAACCAATTGCTTGATTAACACTAGCATCTAAAATAGAATAGATTAAGCTCATTTTCCTTTCTTCTCTGGTGAAAAAATTAATTGCAATAAATATAGAGAAAGGAAGAAAATAGATAACAAGAGTGCAACCAGTCAAGAGAAATGCCTGGACCTGAAGGACAAACAATATCCAACATAAAGGTAATTGGTGGCATTTAAAACTATTTAACGACAATAACGGGAGGCCAGTGTGTGGCATAGTGGGAATGCTGCAGTGACGGCATCCCATGTGGATGCTGGTTTGAGACCCAACCGTTCCACTTCCGATCGAGCTCTCTGCTATGGCCTGGGAAAACAGCAGAAGATGGCCCAAATCCTTGGGCCCCTGCACCCACATGGGAAGACCCAGAGGAACTCCTGGCTTATGATTCAGATTGGTGAAGCTCTGGCCGTTGCAGCCAATTGGGGAGTGAACCAGCAGATGGAAGACCTCTCTCTCTCTCTCTCTCTCCTTCTCTCTGTGTAACTCTTTCAAATAAATAAATAAATCCTTAAAAAAGATATAATAATGGAAACTTTTCGAGAAATGGGTCTGTAGATCATAGTGAATAGTTGGCTATGGGGAAAAAGATTCATATATGTTATTGCTAAACCATACCATAGTTTAGACATAATAATTTATCTAAGTATCTAAATGGAAAATTTTACTTCTTATAATGCAAAAACTCCTTGGCAGCTTTATACATCTTTCCATCATCATGCCATACCAGAAAACAATAGAGCTAAATCTACATTTGAAAAGTTCTAAGAAATAGAAAATATAAAAAGAACTTACAATTATACATATTATTCTTCATGTATTAAAATAAGACATCTTCTCAAGCTTGAAAGAATTGGCCATATAATTAGGACTATTATAATTTCTTTGAAATAAAACATTGCTCAAATTGAAACAGCAAAAATAAATAAAAAATAAAATAATAACCAATAATCTTTATTTAAAGAATTATAATGAGAATTTTAAAGCATAATTAAGAATAAATAACCCTGGGGCCTACCCTGTTAGAATAATGGAGTGTTACAAATCATGATAAATGAAAACAAGAATATAATTAACAACATTGAAAGTATTTAAATGGAAGTGGAAAAGCATAGGTTAAAATGCCTTATTTTACTTCCAAAATAAGAAGACATTGATATTTTTAGAAAGATAAAGACAATGGGGGGCCGGCGCCGTGGTTCACTTGGTTAATCCTCCGCCGCCTGCCGCATCAGCATCCAATTTGGGCGCCAGGTTCTAGTCTCGGTTGCTCCTCTTCTATTCCAGCTCTCTGCTGTGGCCCGGAAGGCAGTGGAGGATGGCCCAAGTGCTTGAGCCCCTGCACCCGCATGGGAGACCAGGAGGAAGCACCTGGCTCCTGGCTTCGGATTGGCGCAGCGCGCTGGCCGTAGCAACCATTTGGGGGGTGAACCAACAGAAGGAAGATCTTTTTCTCTCTCTCTCTCTCTCTCTCTCTCTCTCTCTCTCACTGTCTAACTTTGCATGTCAAATAAAATTTAAAAAGAAAAAGACAATATTCTGAACATGTTCATTTTTTCATTTTAGAAGAATTTGAATAGCTACAGTATTCTGTGATTAAAAAAATGAATCAGAGTTTCAATATTCCCTTCATATATAGCTCAGTTACTTTTCCCTTTTACTAAATATAAAAGAAACACACTGATACACTTAATATAAATAACTGGCAGGAAATAATCTCATATTTATAATAGTGCTCTGTCCATATCTTTATCATCCTCTTCATTTATACATAGATGCTTGGAATAATAGTGTATACTAGGATTACTTCTGATGCAGAAAAGTGGGAAATATTTTTTTCTTTTTTCTAGTTTGTTTTTTATTACATGGAAACCTTTTATTTAAGGTATACAAACATTATGCATTTCATAAGGAACTTCAGGAAACAGAGATTCTTCCAATCATACCCACCCTCTCACCTACACTCCCACCCTTCTTCCTTATCCCTCTCCTATCCCCATTCTTATTTTTTTACTAAGATCTATTTTCAATTAACTTTATAACATAAGATTAACTCTGTACTAAGTAGAGTTCAACAAATGGTATGGGAAAAAAAAAAAAAAAAAAAAAAAAAAAAACCTGTTCCTCAATGGTGGAGACAAAGGCTGTTCAAAGACATTGCATTTCAAAGAAAGTGTCAATTTCATTTCTATAGAATGCTTTTTTTTTCTGAAAGGCAGATTTAGACAGTAAGAGAGAGAGACAGAGAGAAAGGTCTTCCTTCCGTTTGTTCACCCCCCCCAAATGGCTGCTGCAGGCAGCGCACTGCGCCAATCCGAAGCCAGAAGCCAGGTGCTTCCTTCTGGTCTCCCATGCTGGTGCAGGGCCCAAGCACTTGAGCTATCCTCCACTGCCCTCCCGGGCCACAGCAAAGAGCTGGACTGGAAGAGGAGCAACCGGGACAGAATCTGGTGCCCCAACCGGCACTAGAACCTGGGGTACCGGTGCTACAGGTAGAGGATTAGCCGAGTGAGCCGCCGCACTGGCCTGTATAGAATACTTTTTAGGTGCTCTATTAGTTACCAAAGATCAAGGAGAACATATGGTATTTGTCGTTTTAGGACTGGCTTATTTCACTAAGTATAATGCTTTCCAGCTCCAGCCATTTCTTGCAAATAACAGGATTTCATTTTTTTTTTTCACCGCTATGCAGTATTCAATGGTATATGTATCCCATGATTTTTCCAATCTAGTCTTCAGTTGATGGACATTTGGGTTGATTCCATATCTTAGCTATTAATAACTGAGCTGCAATAAACAAGATATTTTTTCATATGCTGATTTCTTTTGCTTCGGATAAATTCCCAGGAGTGGGATGGCTGGGTCATGTAACAGGTCAAAATTCAGATTTCTAAGATATCTCCATACTGTCTTCCACAGTGGCTGTACCAGTTTACATTCCAATCTAAGGTGGATTAGGATACTTTTTCTTCACATCCTGGCCAGCATTTGTTGTTTGTTGATTTCTGTATGAAAGCCACTCTAACTGGGGTGAGGTGAAACCTCATTGTGGTTTTGATTTGCATTTCCCTGATGGCTAATGATCCTGAGCATTTTTTCATGTGTCATTTGGTCATTTGGATTTCATCTTTAGAAAAATGCCTATTTAAGTCCTTGGCCCATTTCTTAGTTGGGTTGTTTGTTTTGTTGCTGTTCAGTTTCTTGAGCTCTTTGTGTAATCCAGATATTAATCCTTCATCATTTGTATTGTTTGCAAATAATGTCTCCAACTCTATCAGTTGCCTCTTCAATCCATGAACGTGGAAGATTTTTCTACATTTCCTGTGTCTTCTATTTCTTCCTTTTTTGTGATTTATTTATTATTTATTTGAAAGTCAGAGATACACAGAGGGAGAAGGAGAGGGAGAGAGAGAGAGAGAGAGAGAGATCTTCCATCTGCTGGTTCACTTCCCAGTTGGCCACAACAGCTGGAGCTGCACCAATCCGAAGCAAGGATCCAGGAGCCTCTTCCAGGTCTTCCACATGGGTACAAGTGCCCAAGGACTTGGGCCATCTTCTATTGCTTTCCCAGGCCATAGTAGAGAGCTGGATCAGAAGTGGAGTAGCAAGGACTCAAACCAGCTCCTATATGAGATGCTGGCACTGCAGGCAGTGGCTTTACCCACTATGCCACAGCACAGGCCCTTATTTCTTTCTTTAATGTTTTGTAATTCTCATCGTACAGATATTTTCTGTCCTTGGTTAAATTTATTCCAAGGTATTTTATTTAATTTTTTGCAGCTATTATGAATGGTGTTTATCTGAGAAGTTCTTTCTCAGCTTTGGCATTGCCTATGTATACAAAGGATAGTGATTTTTATGTGTTGATTTTTTATCCTGCCACTTTACCAAACTGTTCTATGAGCTGCAATAGACTCTTAGTGTAGTCTTTTGGATCCCCTATATATAGAATCATGTCATTTATAAATAGGGGCAGTGCGACTCCCTTTGTCTCTTTTAACAGTTCCTCTGTTAAAGTCTATTTTGCCTGATAATAGAATGGCTACACCAGCTTGTTTTTGGTTTCCATTAACATGGGATATCTTTTTTCCATCCTTTCACTTTCAGTGTGCATGTATCTGTTGGTAGATGTGTTTGTTGTAGGCATCAAATAGATACGTTTTGTTTTTTAATCCATTCTGCTGGTCTTTATTTTTTAACTAGAGAGTTGAGGCCATTTACATTCAAGGTAACTATTGATAAGTAAAGACTTTTTCCTGCTATTTTCCTATAAATATTCCTGTTGTTTAATTTGGATTTCCTTTTTACTTTTACTGGAAGATTTTTCTATCTTCACCTTCTTTTATACTGATGACCATTTTTCTTTTAATATTTTTTTCTTTGAATTTTTTTTCTGACAGGCAGAGTGGACAGTGAGAGGGAGAGACAGAGAGAAAGGTCTTCCTTTTCCATTGATTCACTCTCTAATGGCCACCGTGGCCGGCGCACTGTGCTGATCTGAAGCCAGGAGCCTGGTGCTTCTCCTGGTCTCCCATGGGGTGCAGGGCCCAAGCACTTGGGCCATCTTCCACTGCTTTCCTGGGCCACAGCAGAGAGCTGGCCTGGAAGAGGGGCAACCGGGAAAGAATCCGGTGCCCCAACCAGGACTAGAACCCGGGGTGCCGGCGCCGCTAGGTGGAGGATTAGCCTATTGAGCTGCGGCGCAGGCTGTCTTCCTTATTCTTGTTTCTTGAATTTCTTCCTTTATTTTCAGGCAATTATGGAGATACTTGTTTTTGTTTTTCCCCTGTGATGGCTTTTGTCTTTGGACTATGCCTCTGTGGCTTGGTGGCGCGTCTGTTCTTTGAGTGAATACCCAGAGGCATGTGATGTTGTGTCTCAGGAGCTCCCTTCAGTGCTCCAGGCTGAAGGGAGTGTCCACAGTGACTCTCAAGTCGGGCATGGTGAATCTCAACTTTTGTTTTTTTAAATTAGGGGGAGGGGGGACTTGACCAGCTCTGTTGGCATAGTCTTCTGCTCACCTCCTCTCATCCAAGGAGACTAATGTCTGAGTGCTAGCCCCAGTGGGTGCAGTATTTATTTGTGCTGCCACAAGAACCACACAAATGATCCTTGCAGACCTCAGTGTGAGCATCAGTCCCATAGCAATGACTCTCACCAGGCAATCAGGAAGCACAGAGTGTGTGGAACCACCCATAGTGACTGCTCAGAGACCAAGCCACACCCTACCACCTCCCGTGCAGCCGCAATGGTTTTGCAGTCCATCCCAGCACACAAGGCTCCCACAGTCACAAGTGTCCAGCCTCCTTTAATTCTCTCACCCAGATTCAGGCTTCTCCTCTCAGCTGGTCTCTGGGCATGTGGACACATCTGGCACAGCTGTTAAGAATGTCCAAATGAGGATTTTTATGGGAGTACTGTCTATTACTTTTCCAAAACCAAAAGAGTACTAACACTCATATGCCATGTGTATATGCAGTGGTTTTCATGTCTTACTTAAATGATTAATAATTCTGGTTCAACTAGAATAACTAGAATAGTGTTTTTAAATATATTCATCATAATGCAAAAGCTTACCTTTCAGTCCATGGTTGAGAAATTGTCTTGAGGAAATGTTGAAGAAAATTGACTGGAATGAATTTTGGAAAATCTCATGCACCTTCTCTTTGCATATATTGTAAGCACTTTGTTAGGATTGTGCATAGAGTATGATGGACAATGGCTACTGAGATCAGCAGCAGCTGATTTGTGTTGACATTCATGGAACAGAACGGAAGGTAGGGATCCAGACTGGTAAGGAACGTGTAAATCTGGGTATTATAAATTTTATCTGCAAGCAGAGAAGCAGTTTCCTTTTTAATTTTTCCTTTTTTATACTCAAAACTTATGGGTGTGAGACCCATGTGCTTGCATATTGGCTATCTTGTTTCCGAAGTAGCGAAGCTTCCTGGAATTTCAGTAAGCTCCAGAGTGATGCAGCACATGTCCACAGATGCTCATCTCTCCGGCCTCTTTCTACAACTCCACAGTGCCCTTAAGTCTCTAGAGTGTCCCAGTTGCCCCAGCCCTCTGAGAGATGTTGCTCCCTCCATGCTTTCCCAGGCTTAGATGGTGTTGCCTTTGCTGCATGTGCTGCCATGCATTTCCTGGACATGATGAAACCATTGTCTACAGCTGAAGTGTGAAAAGTGCGCTCTGCCCTTCTCTGTGTGTTGTGTGGTCTCCAGTCTCAGGAACCCACAAGCAGCACATGGAAGTCAAGAAAACAGCTCCTTCAGGAAATCTGGTATTGTTCGGTCCCCACCACTGGCCTCCTGGTTTCATAACTCAAGTATAGGATCATTACTTTGCTAATTTGTGAAGTTCCACTCAAGTCCCTGTAACATTGAGAAGAGACTGTTTGTTTTTGGTATCTATGAAATTTCATATTTTGAAAATTTTTGCATGGTTTGGGGCAAGGGAGACTCCAAAAGTACTGTTTCAATTTCTTCCCAGAGGAAGATTTGCCCTTTAAATTTTTGTTGGTTAGAATCTGTGGTTTCAGTTTTGTGAAATATCTGCTGCCTGCTGTGTCTATAGCAAGCAAAGGTTTATATCGTATTATCATTCACCAGTCAGAAGCTAAATCAGCAGGCTGTCTCTGTTTAATAACCACTGTGAATTAAAATTAGTCTGCTAATTTAAATAATGAATAAAAACACAGAGAAGATGAACATGTATTTGGGAACAAATAGGTTTCCCTAAGTTAAAAACATGAAAATATAGAAAATACTTACACTTGATTTTCATTGCCTTCCTCTTAGTGATCCATATGTGTATTCTCACTTTATTCCTAAGACTTCAAGAAGCATGCCTGCCCTTCAGGAAGTAAAATTAAATGGATTGAAACTTATTCAAGTTTCTTCTCAGACCCAAAAGAAATTTTAACAACCCATGATTTTTTATTGCAGTACTCTGTTTAATACATTATATAACTGCTAGCATGCAAAAATACTGTGTGGATAAAAATGAATTTTTTAAAATTTTATTTTCACTTTATTTAAAAGGCAGAAAGAGTCAGAGACAGAAAAATAGAGAGAGGTATTCCATCTGCTGGTTAACAAGCCAAGTGCCCATAAATAGCCAGGACTGGGCCAAGAAAATCCAAGAGACTGCAGATTAACTTGAATCTCCCACACTGGTGGCTGTAGCAACAATTCCTTGAGCCATCACCCACTGTCTCCCAAAATGGATATCAGCAGGAAGCTGGACCTGAAGAGGAGGGAGCCTAGACTCCAACCAGGCCTTCTGAAGTGGGATGAGGACATCTCAAACCTTGTCTTAACAGCTGTGCCAAGCACCCACCATACAAATCAGTTTAATTGAAGTTATATAAGAGATCATCTCTCTCCATTCATTTACCCTTGAACCAGCCCTTCTCCCTTTCTTATTTAAAAACTGGAGACTCCCTTTGAAAGACTGTCTGCTTCATTATTTGAATCGTGCATAAACATTTCAAAGGGGTAAAGCTATCAACTTTTTGAACTTGAGGTTTTTTTGTATTGTAGACAACCACATCATCATTAATATCCCAGTTTGGATAAAATTTTATTCTTGTATGGCATGTTACAGGTTGAACAGAAAGTTGAACTCATTAAAATGACAGTCTGGACAACTAGTTCTATTGCATTATTATGCTTAGGAAATACTCTCAGCTGTGATTGGAAATGTTAACAATTTCTTGAAATATAAACAGTGGGAAGAACTAAGTCAAATGGGAAATATACAGAGCTTTTTCTAAATTAATAGAAAGCAAAAAATAACTTCTTATTGCTTTATTTACTCTCAAAGGATATAAAATCTTTCTTGATTTGACTATTATAGATTTTGACAATCTTTACTTTGTTTCATGATTATCCATTTTTCATTTCCAAAGAAATCAGAAAATGTGAAAATTATTTTGGTCATTAAAATGGTAATTATAACTCCTTTAATTAAAGTGAAATTCATAAGTGAATTGCTAAGACATGAAGTCTTTTCTAGAGATCATAAATTAATTTTAGGCTAATTCCTCTTTAAAGCTGATATTGCTTTGTGTTAGGGAGATTAATTTAAAACAACTGTGTGCAGACTCATAGAATGGCAAATGCCCTAAACAGCACTCTGGCCTCATAATCAGCCCTTAAGGCATTCAGAGCCAGCTAAAAAGCCCATGAGAGCTTCTCAGGCATGGAAAGCCAAGACACTGTGGCAAAAAAAAAAAAAAAAATGACCTAAATGAAAGTTCTCTGTGAGTGAGAGCCTAGTGGAAACAACAGGCCATCAAAGAAGGAAGTACCTTTCTCTGAAGGGAGGAGAGAACTTCCACTTTGCTTATGGCCTTGTCTAAATAAGGTCAGAGTTTGTGAGCTCAAGAGCCTTCCATAGCCTTGGCAGCTCATGACAAGAGCCTTGGGTGATTACTGACATCATAAATAAGAGTGTCAATTGTTAAATCAACAACAGGAGTCACTGTGCACTTACTCCCCACGTAGGATCCCTGTCCTGAATGTATTATACTATGTGAATTAACGGTAAAACTACTATTCAAACAGTACTCTATACTTTGTGTATCTGTGTTGCTGAAAACTGTTAAAATCTTTACTTAGTATATACTAAATTGATCTTCTGTATATAAAGATAATTGAAAATGAATCTTGATGTGAATGGGATGGGAGAGGAAGTAAGAGATGGGATGGTTGTGGGTGGGAAGGAGGTTATTGGGGGGAAAGCTGAGATAATCCAAAAGTTGTACTTTCAAAATTTATGTTTATTAAATAAAGGTTAAAATAAATAAATAAATCTTTAAAAAATAAAATGACTGTGTATAATAAATTGAAATGAGGAATGGCTGAAGGCAGTAAGATGTGTGCAGAAGCTATCTAAAAAAGATGAAGTGAGAGGAAGTTATTTTGTAAATGGTGGTGAAAATGAAAGGAATAAAACATGAAAGATATCAAAGAACAAAATAAGAGGATGTTAACAAAACTGTGCATGAAAAAAACTCATGCAAAAAATAGTTTTTCAAACTATGAAATTAGGATTTTACTGCTGGGATAGGAACTCATGAACAAAATAGTGATTCATGATTGGGAGAACAAAGAATATTAACTCAATTGGAGGTTCAAGTTGAGTTTGAGATCCTCTTTGGAATATATGGGGTAAGTATATTCCATAAAACACTGAAATAGGGATACAGAAGAGAAGATCAGTTAAGCCTAGTACTAAACTTCTGTAATCTAAATCAACTTTAAGTAGATATGAGTCATCTAGGTGTTCAAAATACACTTTCTGTTCTACTAGGTCTAAGATGCAATGTGAGATTATGTGTTTCTCTAAATATATGTATACTTATATGTATATTTAAAAAATTTATTTGTAAGGCAAAATTATAGAAAGACAAGGAGAAGCAGACAAGACGATCGTCCATCTTTGCTTCATTCCTCAAATGGCTGCAATGGCCAGGGATGGGCCAGGCCAAAACCAGGATACTGGAACTCTGTCTGGCCTCCCACTTGAGTGTGGGGGTCAAAGGACTTGGACCATCTCAGGCACATTAGCAGAGTGCTGGGCTGGAATTGGAGCAGCCAGGAATTGAACTGTCATCAGCACGGGACGCCAGCATCACAGGTAGTGGCTTAACCCACCATGCCACCAGTCCCGAAACTATGTTTCTAATGATCTTCTATGTGAAATGCAAGCTACAGATCTGATGACCATGCTTTGAATAATGAATTGCATCTGTTCTCAAACTTGGTTACTCCCTGGAATCTCTTAGAAATTAAAGAACAAACAAACAAAAATGATGGCTGGTTTCTGCCTTGGAATTTCTAATTACATTGGTCTGAAGTTCAGTCCAGCACTGAGGTTTAACTCCCAAGGCAGTTCTAATCTGCTGCAGGGTTTCAGGATCAATGCCAAAGAGGTAGTTGGAAAGGGGAAAAACAAACAGTAAGAGGGGTGCAAAAAAGGGGAAAAAAAGACCACAGGAAAGAATAACTATAGATACAGAAAAAAACTAGACATATAGTTTGTAATCCAAATCAGAAGACAGTAATGTAATTAATATTGTCAGACATTTCAGAGAATTTCAAAAACATGAGGCCAGAGTAAATAATGCGAGATTTGGTGACAAAGAGACCTATGGTAATCTTAACAGGTTTTACTTTGGATACCAGGGTAGTTATATTTATTATTAGAAACATAATAACTCTATAATGTTTCTGGAAATTATCTTGAATTAATTATTATTAATAACAAAACTAGATACAAATAAAAAGAAAAATCAAAATGCTACTACACATAAAATACATGACAATTTTATATATTTCATTAAGAATGGTCCATTTTTCTGTATGAATAGATCATAAAATCATCATTTGAATTAATTTATCAATGAAATATTGTAATATTAACATTAGTTTGTAAATGTTAAAATTGACCTCATCAACAGATAGACACATAAAACTATAAGATCTCTAGTAGTTCCAATAAATATTAAGCCACCAAAAATATATTATTTCTTCCAAATGTATATACTAAGCTAAGGCACAAAATAATAAGTTTTGAGGTAAAACTATTATTTTTGTTAGATTTTCATGTTAGCATTAGGCCATACTGTTTGAATCTCTGAGAAAAGGCAACATAGGCCCTGGATTAAAGAAAATGTAAAAAAAAAAATTAAAAGGCGCCCACACTGTGGCAATAGAGAGTTAAGCCACCACCTGAAACACTGGCATCCCATATGGGCACCAGTTCAAGTCCTGGCTGCTCCACTTCTGATCCAATTCCCTAATAATGTGCCTGGGAAAGCATCAGAGAATGGCCCAACTGTTTGGATCCCTGCACCCACATGGGAGATCCAGATGAAGCTTCTGGGTCCTGGCTTAGATCTGGCCCAGCTCCAGCAGTTACATTTTAGGGAGTGAACCAGTGGATGGAAGATCTTTCTCATTCTCCCTCCTTCCCTCTCTCCCTCCCCTCCATAACTCTGCCTTTCAAATAAAAATAAATGTCTTTAAAAAAAAATAAAATGAATTCTCACCAAAGATTGGCGACCATGATTTCTTCTTCCTTCTCTTTTAAAACAAAATGGAGGAATCTGGAACACATCATGCTAAGTGAAATAAGCCAGTCCCAGAGGGAAAAATATCATATGTTCTCCCTGATCGGTGACAACTAACCAAGCACCAAAAAGGAAATCTGTAGAAGTAAAAGTGACACTATGAGAAAGAGTGACTTGATCAGCCCTTGTCCTGACTGTTGATGTACAACTTAATACTTTATCCCTTTTAGTATTTTTTTTTGTTCTACTTAATACTATTGGTTGGACTCTGTAATTAACACACATTATTCTCAGGTGTTTACATTTAACTGAAAAGTGATCTCAAATAGAAGAGTGGGAATAAGAGAGGGAGGAGAGGTACAATTCGCCACATGCTCATTTGGACTTGCCCCTAACAGTAGAGTTAGAAACGTGCCAGGGGATCCCAATTCAACCCAAAGTGGCATGTACCAATGGCATCTCACTAGCCCAAGTGATCAATTTCTATTCACAATTGATCATACTGATAGGTCTAAGAGTCAAAGGGATCACACAAACAAGACTAGTGTCTGCTAATACTAGCTGATAGAATTAAAAAGGGAGAGAACGATCCAACATGGGAAGTGGGATACACAGCAGACTCATAGAATGGCAGATGTCCTAAACAGCACTCAGGCCTCAAAATCAGCCCTTAAGGCATTCAGATATGGCTGAAGAGCCCATGAGAGTATTTTAGGCATGGAAAGCCAAGGCACCCTGGCAAAAAAAAAAAAAAAAAGAGAAAGAGAACCTAAATGAAAGATCTCTGTGAGTGAGAACCCAGCAGAAAGAACAGGTCATCAAAGAAGGAGGTACATTTCTCTGAAGCGAGGAGTGAACCTCCACTTTAACTATGACCTTGTCTAAATAAGATCAAAGTCGGTGAACTCAAAAGGCTTCCATAGCCTTTTGACAAGAGCCTAGGGAGATTACTGATGCCATAAACAAGAGTGTTAATTTGTTAAGTCAACAACAGGAGTCGCTGTGCACTTACTCCTCATGTAGGATCTCTGTCCTTAATGTGTTGTTCAATGTGAATTAATGCTATAACTAGTACTGAAACAGTATTTTACACTTTATGTTCTGTGTGGGTGCAAACTGTTGAAATCTTTACTTAATATATGCTAAATTGATCTTCTGTATTTAAAGATAATTGAAAATGAATCTTGATGTGAATGGAAGGGGAGAGGGAGCAGTATTTGGGAGGGTGCAGGCGAGAGGGAAGTTATGGGGGGGGAAGCCATTGTAATCCATAAGCTGTACTTTGGAAATTTATATTTGCTAAATAAAAGTTTAAAAAAAATCTTGATTACTTAGATTTCACTGTGAATTTATTGAATTATTTGGAAGCTTTATGAGTTCTAGTCCTTGAATTCTTATTAACTTGCATAATCTCTTTTGTCATTATACTTGAAATACCACTTGAGGTGGACATTTGTACTAGCAGTTAAGATGCCACCCGGGATACCCACATCCTGTCTCAGAGTGCCTGTTTCAGTTCCCAGCTTTATTCCTGATTCCAGCTTCGGCAGATGTGCAGCCTGGGTGGTAGCAATGGCTGGGTGCCTACCACCTTTGTTGGATACCTGGACTGAGTGCTTGGCTCCTGGTTTGGTCTGGCTCACCTGATCTGTTGCAGACAATTGGGGAGTAGATTGGTGGATTCGTGTTCTCTCTGTCCCTATGTCGCTATCTGTGTGTGTGTGTGTGTCTGCCTCACAAGAGATATAAATAGTATGAAAGAGAAAATAAAACTTGATTGGATATAAAATGTTATACTTTTTCCCACCAAAAACTTTGGAAAAATAATAATAATGTCTCACATGTATCAAAGAACTGCTTAAATATTAACAAATTTGCATTTGTTATTTAATGCTTCTTACTGCAGCTTTCATCTGCATTGCCATGAATTATGGAGTTCACATTTTCAAGTGTTAGTGTTTCTTTGGTGAAATTCTACTTCAAATATTTTGTTTATTTTCCCATTTTTCTCTCATTCCTTTTGATTTATGAGAGTTCTCTCTGTTTCCTGGGTACCAGTCTATCACATCTATGTTGTGTAAATGTCCACCATTCTGCGTCTTATCACTTAACTCTTTTGGTTGTGTCATATGGTAAACAGAACTTATTAAATTTTTATCAGCTATGTAAGTCAGTTACATTTAACACACTGTACTCATTTGAAATATATTTAATTGATTTTTTCAAAAACTTTTTCCACTTTGTACTCAGATGTAGTACATTGGCAGGTATATATTTAGATTACATTCTTGAATTGTAATGTTGACCTGCTATTTTTTTAAATAAAATTTTCCTGAAAATGTTCCAATGGATAAAAGAAATTAACAGGCATTTTTCCCATTCCAAACTTTGAGAGCTTGATATTGCTTTATACAAAACAAATCAAGACTGCTCCTTAAAATACTTAAAACCTAAATTACTAGAAATATAATAGCATCAAAATAAGAGAATTGGAACCTCAGAGTTCAACAATAATCATTATCTCAACTGAAAGGAGCCATAAAAACAGTGATTCCCATAGTTTTATAGGAATGTGAAAGTCCATTCCAGTAAAAGAATTTAAGAAAATAATAGTTTCATATATTTTATAAAAAATATTGGGGAGTAAAACAACCAATAAAAGTGCTGCTCCTTCTACCCCCATTTCAAATAAATGAAAATATATTAACAAAAGTTTAAATACTATATTTTGACAAATAAGAGTCTTACACATAACAAAAATTCAAATAGGTAAAAAATGAAGAATTTGATTCATTTAGGTCATTTTGCCTTCATAAATGATTTAGCCATTTCCTTTCTGGAAGGGTAGCCTTATTATTTATTGCCAAATCAAGGGCATTTTTGAGAGTGGCATGTGTCAAACAGACAAAAACAAAATTACAAATGCGGGCTGGAAAAGGATCAGGACCTGGCTGGATTTTTTTTGTTGGGAATTGGAGTTAGTTTTAAGTTTTCCCAATAATTAAAAATGTTGAAATAGTTTATTATATCCTGAAACTCTTTTGTATGACTATAGGGTGAATCACTAGAAATATGTCAAAATCTTTATGGGTTTTTGATTTTGTTATATAATTAAAATAGTCCACAGAATATTATCCCGAAATATCCTCTTACCATCAGAGTATGAGAACCCTGTAATTCCACAGTCTTTCCAATAACAGCTAATAAATGTATTATTTTGGGTGCATAAGTATGGGATTTTTCACTTATGTTTTATAGCTTTCTAATTTTATTTGAAATTCAGCATTTACTCTTCCACTTATTCAGTTATATTTTTCTATGACTTATTTAATCATCCTGCTTGTATCCCTGTTATTGGTTTATATCAACACTCTGAATCCATTCACCTATATATGCATTATGCATAATTTCCTAACAGATCATGTATGTGATGTTTCTTGTGGTATCTTTTAGAACTCCACCACTTATGTGTAGTCAAATTTGTCACTCATTTGCTTAATTTCTTCATGTTTTGAGCACTGCTTTCACAGAGTTGATGTGTTGTCACAAACACTATCTAGATTTCTTGAGGTCAGATAACACTGAAATCATTGCTTAAAGACTTTCATCGTTTTGAAAACAGATTTGCTCTAGTTATGGGCAGAGTGAGTCTATATAGTTTATGTTGGACCAGCTCTGCTCTCTGTTCCAGCTTCCTGTAAATGTACACCCTCAGAGGCAGTTCAAGGACTTGGGTCCCTGCCATCCATGTGGGAAACCAAAGTGGAGCCTGCTCTAGCCCTGGCCATGCAATCATTTGGGGAATGAACCAGTGAATGGAATAGATTTCTCTCTCTCTCTCTCTCTCTCTCTATCTCTATCTCTATCTCTATCTCTATCTCTATCTCTATCTCTATCTCTATCTCTATCTCAGTAAAGAAATAAGCAACCATGCCTTGAGTAACCTCTCTTTGTGAATGTTATGATATCATCACTCATATTACTTGGGACACAAGAAATCAACGAAGATTCTTCTGTTGCAGCTCCCCTGTCCAGGTACCCTGTCCAGGTACCAAGCCTGTGATGATTTCTAAACCTGAGGAAAACTATTAGAGGAAAGCCTCTTATCAGAGTAGCCACTATCAGATGTGGATTGCACAGTCTTCAGACTTATTGCAAATAAGACACTAAGAGATACTAGCTTTTAGAATATGGTTGTCTTGTAGTGGATGTTTTGACACAGTGCAACTGTGAAGTCTACAACTAGGACACCCACATCCCTTATCAGAATGCCAGTTTGAATCCTGACTACTCCACTTTCAGTATAGTTAGCACTGGGGGAATGAAACAGGGGATAGAAGATCTCTCTCTCTCTCTCTCTCTCTCTCTCTCCTTTCTCTCTCTCTCTAACACTCTACCTTCTAAATAAAAAAAACAAATAAATCTTTTAAAAAGCATAGTGACTATGGACTACCTGCTGTGTTTCTTCTATACCCAGTTCTGGGTAGGAACCTTATAAACATATAACAAATATTTGTAGGATACATGAATTAATGAATGAATGAGCAACAATTTGTATGAAGTAATGAGTGAAAAGGTTGATCCTAGTTTCTTCCAACATTGTGGGATTTAGCTGTCGTATGCTTGAAACTACTCTTTGTCAATTGTTCACATATTTTTATTATTGGGTAGGGGAGGATAGAAATGCCTTTGGATGAAAAGCAAAAGCGAACAAAGGGAAAATCAGAAAAGAAAATAGTTCCCATTGCTTTTATGGGCATGGCATAAAAAGGAAGAGGATCATTTTTCATTTTTGGTAAGATTTTGCTGTTGCTCACATACTATTTTGCTTAGGGGGAAGAGAACATAGATGAGAGAGCAGAAACTGGCAGCATATAGTCAAGGCATTGTGAACCCCAAGTACAATCACGTATGTTAGTATAAAATGAATAATATTGTGAGAGAGAGTCATTGATTTTTGAAGCAAAATATACTTACCTAGAATTGCTTAAAATAGACTGTACACACAATGATCCACTGGGGTGTAGAAAAAACATATTAAGATGTTGAATTCATTAATTCTTTAAGGAAAAACTAAAAATCCATACTTTTTCATTGGTAACAATGGATTATATTGGCAATCAACCAATTGGTATGTCAAATTCCCTCATTGCGTATTCTACAATTAACAAATGTAGATTAACAATTCTGAGGAATTAGGGATGGACACTGATTACTTGATAATTCTCTCATAAATTCAGTGGGCTCCATAACTGATTTTATTAATCAAGTGTAACAGAACTAATACTTGTCAGTTTCTGGGAGATTGACAACTTCTAGTTCCTGTTTTGTGGCTTCTCTCTCAGGGAGCCCTGGAATCTCATACAAGAATTCTGTCCCGAGACCAATATTAACATAGAAAAAACACATGGGTCTCTGGAAAATCTCAACTAATCCTAATCATCCAATTATTTCAGACAAGACTCCAAGCATGTGACTAAATTTGTCTTGTACCCCACCTATCAGTCCACCCACCAGCTGCATTTCATTGAGTGACCTCAGTAGAAAAAAAATTGCCCAGGCAAATCTGTCTGAATTCCCAACTCACAAAAATCTGGAAATATAATACATGATTTTTGTCTCCAGCCACCAAGTTTTGGAATAATGTCTGACTCAGCAATATAAAAGCAAAGAATAAGCAGAAATAAAATGGCATCCTCCATCTGTCCTTTGCACTAGGACATTGCAACGCAAATGAGTTTACTTATAACTATTTCAATGACTTTGATGATTACACTTCAAGGAAATTAAACATGACAAAGTGAAAAATGGATTAACCAGATTCTTTTTAAGAAATCACAGCTTGAATTTGATACAAATAATAAAAGAAAAAGCAAACAGTAGTAAAGTAAAAGAGCTGAGATTTTTCTTTTTTTTTTCAGCACTTAAGAAGAATTGTGTATTGATTACAGTATTCAACCAAGAGTATTAAGTAGAACAAACAAACAAAAAAATACTAAGAGGGATAACATATCAAGTTGCTCATCAACAGTCAGGGTGAGGGCTGATCAAGTCACCATTTCTCCTAGTGTTCATTTCACTTTAACAGGTTTACTTTTTGGTGCTCAGTTAGTTGTCACCTATCAAGGAGAACAAGTGGTATTTGTCCCTTTGGGATTGGCTTATTTCACTCAGCATAATGTTTTCCAAATTCCTAACAGGGATCACTTTTCAGTTAAAATTTAAACACCTAAGAATAATTGTGTGGTAATTACAGAGTTCAACCAATGGTACTAGAACAAAAAAAAATACTAAAATGGATAAAGTATTACATTGTACATCAACCGTCAGGACAAGAGCCCTGTTATTTGCAACAAGATGGAGGAATTTGGAAAACATCATGCTGAGTGAATTAAGCCAGTCCCAAAAGGACAAATATCATATGTTCTCCCTGACCGGCGACAACTAACTAAGCACCAAAGGGGAAACTTGTTGAAATGAAATGGACACTATGAGATTTTTCTTATACTTAGTTCAGTGTTTCTTCAGTTTTATTATGAGGAATAGCAATGATAACCAAATCAGACATGACAAAAAGCCAGACAATGACAAATAAATTTTCAAAAATTTCTGTTAAAATATGCCTTCATTCTCATTAGTTTTGAACTCTGCTGTTTGTGAGAAATTATCTAATAACAATTTTTAAAAGATTTTATTTATTTTAGAGGTAGAGTTACAGAGAGAGAGAGACAGAAAGATCTTCCAAACTCTGGTTCACTGCCCAAATGGCCACAACAACCAGATATGAGCCAATCCAAAGCCAAGAGCCAGGAGCCCAAGCACTTGGGCCATCTTGTACTGCTTTCTCAGGCTATAGTAGAGAGCTGCAATGGAACAGGAGTAGCCGGGACAGGAACCTGCACCCATATGAAATGCCGGCAATGCAGGCAGAAGCTTAACCTGCTATGCCACATCACTGGCCCCCAAACAATTTTTGATATCAATTGATCATTAGTTATATGCTAGCTAAAATTCAAAGTTCTTACATGTGCTATCTCTTACAATGGCCCAACATGGTGGGGACTTTAGCCATTCCATTTTATAATTAACAAAACAAGAAAACAGAGACATGAGCAATTTATTCAAGGTTACACATTTGTTAAGAGATAAAATCTCTGGTGGTCTGGGTTCAGAATCTAGTATCATTAACTAAAATAATTCAACTCTTCCGTCATAAGATTATAAAACATGAAAATCTAGCATCAATTGTAAGAATGTATAAAACTTTTCATTTCATCTTTATCTTATTTTGAAATGCCTATATGCTTAAAGTTTATGACATACACAGGTGGTACCAAGTATAACACTCATAAATAAAGGCATATATCCAGAGTGTGTGGTCAAATTCTATTTTTACCTATAATGGTGTGCAATCAGTAAAGCTTAGAAATTACTAAGTTAGGGGGCTGGCGCTGTGGTACAGTGGGTTAAAGCCCTGTCCTGAAGCACCAGCATCCCATATGGGCGCCGGTTCTAGTCCTGGCTGCTCCTCTTCTGATCCAGCTCTCTGCTACGGCCTGGGATTGCAGTGGAGGATGGCCCAAGTCCTTGGACCCCTGCACCCACATAGGAGACCCAGAAGAGGCTCCTGGCTCCTGGCTTCGGATAGGCACAGCTCCAGCTATTGCAGCCATCGGGGGAGTGAACCAGTGGATGGAAGACCTCTCTCTCTGTCTCTACCTCTCTCTGTAACTCTGTCTTTTAAATAAATAAAATAAATATTTAAAAAAGAAAGAAAGAACTAAGTTAGAAGTCTAGCAGTTACTGTTAACATTTCATTTCGTCCTTTTTCCTTGTTTATTTATTTACATAAAGGGGACAGATTTCATGTACATCACATACACACTTTTAAGAACATAATGATACTCACCCCACCCTCCCTCCTCTTTCCTTTCTTATTTTTCTTTTAACTTTTCAATGATGTACATTCAATTTACTGTATAATCTCAAGCTTAACACTCCACTAAATAAAGAATTCCAACAAGTAGCAAGTGGAGAGAACACTGTATAAACAAGGACTATTAACAATAATCAAATCTCAAGATGTCGATTTTACTCACATACATTACAATTTTGTACTCTACATATTAGTTACCATAAATCAGAGAAAACATCCGATATTTGTCTTGGAGTCTGGCTTATCTCACTAAGCATAATGGCCTCCAATTGCATCCATTTTGTAAATACAAGATTTCATTCTTTTTTGTGGCTTGGTAGTATTTCATTGTGTATATAAACCACATTTTCTTTATCCAGTCATGAGTTGATGGACATCTGAGTTGATTCTATTATTAACTACTGTGAATTGAGCTGCAATAAGCATGGGGGTACAAATAACTCTTTCATATGATCATTTCATTTCCTTTGCATGAATTCCCAAGAGTCAGATGACTGGGTCATATGGTATATCAATTTTCAGGTTTCTGGGGAACCTCTATACTGTCTTCCATAATGGTTGTACTTGTTTACATTCATAGCAACAGTGTATTTGGGTACCTATTTCTCCATATCCTTGCCAGCATTTGCTATTGACATTTGGATGACAGCTGCTCTAAAAGCTCATTCTTTCTTTTTGAAATCTCTCCAACTGGATCAAATTTTTTATATAGTCTTTTGGTAGTTTTTTTTTTTTTTTTTAACACAGGACTCTTTAAGACGACAGGTAGTATTGGTCTGGTTTGCTACAACAGCTAGTCCTGAGGAAGAATTTGGGCTAGCTGGTCTAGTACTTAAATTAGAATCCACAACAACTGTCTTTACAGTATTGTTATTCTTACACTCTGTATCGATGATTGAACAGTCCTCATTTGTATTGCTACTGCAAAGGTTTTCATTTTCAATTTTAGCTGCTTCTGATGGCTTTTCCTTTAAATTACCTGCATTCTCTAGAACATTTAGTGGGTCACTTCCAGCATGTATATCACTTTTATTAGAGCTTTCCGTTTCCTTACAACATTCTAGCTGTGAGGCATCAGATATCTTCAAGTCACCATCTTGTAGCAAAAACTTCTCAGAATGTCTTAAGTCATCACCACAAGCTGCAAATCCCTGGTCATCTTTACTTTTGCACTCCTCTGGGCTGCCATCCACACTGGGGGCTAGTCATTTCTCCTTCTGCAGTTGTTCCATTAGAATCTGAGATAAACTTCTAGAATTAGCTGCAATGTCTGGTGCAACTGGTGCCACAGGTTTATTTGCTGCTTTGGGGGCTGTGGGGGTATCTAACCTGAGTACTGTGGAAGTATTTGCTGGACTTGGTGATTTTGATGATTTTCTGGTGGTTACTCCAAAAGTTTCAAGTGCTGTAACATCATCCTCAAAACCCAGATCGAAATTTTCAAGAGTCTCAGTTTTTCGGCACTCATAGGACATGCCTGTTTCAGACAAATACTCTTCAAATTTGTCCATTAATGCTGCAGAGATCATGCATCTTAATGGGACTTCATGGAGCATTTGATTTCTCTCTCATTGTCATTTTCTTTTGGGGAAGTGGTGAAACGACATGAATTATTTTAACTGATTTTGACCCTGCAACAGGTATTACCTGAATACACACTGGCATTCCCCACTTTTCCTTGTAGTCTGGTTCATGATTATGTAATAAAGTAATCAACGAACAACTCGTTAAAGCTATTTGAGATTGGTATCTTTCAACAAGTTTCTCTGCACTTGGATTTTTACTAGGATCATAATGCATAGCTTCAGCTGTTTGTTTGTGGGGAGCAGGGCCTGTCTCCCACAACATGGAGAAATAAGTACTGAGACTGTGGACTGAAACTAACTCTATGCATCTGATCTCCCACCATATGCCGCTGAGAGAGAGTAAACAAATCTTACACAGCTGCTTCGTTAATTAGCTCTGATTGGAGAAAGCGGGTGCTCAGCATGTGGGCAGCAGAGCACGGATTGGTGGGAGAGGACTATAAAAGGGAGAAAGAGACAACATGCTGGGGCCCCTGAGAGAGGCGGTGGGAGAGCTTACTGGTGCTGCTCCTTCGGGAAAGCAGGGGAGCAGCGGGGTGCCGCTCCTCCGTGGAGGCGGGGGGAGCGGCAGCAAACCCGGGAAGGACCCGGGAAAGCAAACAGCGTCCGGTGTCCTTCCTCCGCGAGCGAGTGAGGGAGCGACATTTGTTCTTGAGTTTCAACTGTAGGATCATCTTTTGAGAGCTGCAACTTTGCAGGCATTGAGGGAAATACTGCTTTCACATATTTTACACTGCCTAACCCAAGAAGAGATTTTCTAACTTCAACCCGCTTTCTATACTGAATGGGAAGAACCCCATTAAGCTGGTGACTTCATGGAGTGTATAAAACTGAATACTTTTTCACTTGTTCAATACAAACTCTTAAAATTTGTCCAGTAAAGCGACAGGCATAATCCGAAACCATGTTATAATCCTGTGCACATTTCTTTGCAGAATTCTGCAAAAGCTTTAGGAATTCAGTAACTTCTTCACTCACATGTGTTTTCATATCCAGGTACTGCAAATAGTCACTTTTATTTATTCCATCTGCTTTGGAATTTGGGGGAATATTTGCATATTTAACCAGCAAGTCCACATGACTCCTCTGCTCTCTCTGCTAGACAAAATACATAGTTCTTTCACACTTGAAGACATCGAAAGATCTTTGTAATTTTCCCGAGAGAAAAACGTCTTAAGGCCATCTTGGGGGGAAATCATCGCGGTTCAGTATTGATTCAGTCATGGTCATATTGGAGCTCATCTTTCTAGATTTCTGTTTCACTTCTAGCCCACAAGTCAGTTGACAGCTAAGCCTCCAAAAGAAGCAGAAACCCCTCCAGATCTCATGGTCCACGGCAGTTCAGGCCTCGGCGACAGACCCCACTCCACTGAACACTCCCATTCCCGGCTTCTCACTGTCCTGCCATTTTAACTGGGGAGAGGTGAAACCTCACTGTGATTTGTATTTGCATTTCCCTGATGGTTAGTGCTCCTGAGCATATTTCCATGTGTCGATTGGCCATTTGTATTTCATCTTTAGAAAAAATGCTACTTATGTCCTTAGTCCATTTCTCAACTGGTTGTTTGTTTTGTTGTTGTTGACTTATTTGATCTCCTTAAATATTCTGGATACTAATCCTTTATCAGATGCATAGTTTTAAAATATTTTCTCTCATTCTGTTAGTTGCCTCTTAACTTTGTTGAATGTTTCCTTTTCATTGCAGACACTTCTCGTCTGTTTTTTCTTTTATTGCCTGTTCTTCTGGGGTCTTAGCCAAGAAATATTTGCCTAGGCCAGTGTCTTGCAGAGCTTTCCCAATATTCTCTAATATGGTTT
This sequence comes from Oryctolagus cuniculus, assembly GCF_964237555.1. Classification (NCBI taxonomy): domain Eukaryota; kingdom Metazoa; phylum Chordata; class Mammalia; order Lagomorpha; family Leporidae; genus Oryctolagus; species Oryctolagus cuniculus. Next base: position 65,193,416 of record NC_091445.1, on the reverse strand, counting down.
CAGATCTTAGATTTAGATCTTTTATCCATTGTGAGTTGATTTTTGTGTAGGGTGTAAGATAGGGGTCTTGTTTCTTATGTTTGCATATGGAGATTCAGTTTTACCAACAAGATTTGTTGATGAGACTGTCCTTTCTCCAGGGAGTGGTTTATACCTTTGTCAAGGATTAGCTGGTTGTAGATATGTGGATTAATTTCTAGGATCTCTAATGTGTTCCACTGGTCCACAGTCTATTTTTCTGCTGGTACTAGACTGTTATGATTATAACTGCCGTGTAATATGCCTTGTGATGCCTCTAGCTTTGTTTTTATTGTTTAGCATTGTTTTAGCTATTCAGGGTCTCTTGTATATTTCCCTATCAATTTTAAGGTCATTTTTTCCAGATCTAAGGAGAATGTTCTTGGTATTTTGATTGGAATCACATTGAATCTGTAAATTTCTTTGGGTGGTATGGACATTTTTATGACATTAATTTTTAATCCATGAACATCAAAGATTCTTTCATTTTTTGAGTCTTCTTTGATTTATTTTCTTAATTTTTACAACAAATGCAAGAAAATTTGACATTGTACCATGTATCTTTTCTGTCCACAATGGAATGAAGCTGGAAATGAACAACATAAGAAGCTCTAGAAAAAACAAATATATGGAGACTGACCAACATTCTCATTCATAGAAGAAATCAGAATGGTAATCAAAATAGAAGGAACATACCTCAACACAATCAAGGCAATATATGACAAGCCCACAATCAGTATCATACTGAATGGGGAATAACTGGAAGTATTTCCACTATTATACAGAACCAGACAAGGATGCCCACCCTCATCATTACTATTCAATATATTTCTGGAAGTTTTAGTCAGTGTCATAGGCAAGAAAAAGGAATCATCAAAGGCATACAAATGTGGGAAAAGGAAGTCAAATTATCTGTTTGTAGAAGATACATTCCTATACATAGGGGATCCAAAAGACCCCACTATGAGATTATTAGAACTCATAAAAAAGTTTGGCAAAGTTGCAGAATATAAAATCAGCACACAAAAATCAATAACACTTGTGTACACAACATCCTAGTTGAGAAAGAACTTGTAAGATCACTTCCATAAGAGTGGGGAGACTTGGGACATCCAGGGCTCCGAGTCCACACATCGGCCCTGGAAGGGGAGCGGACCTGCGTGGAGAGCGTGGGAGCCCACAGTTCGGGACACCAGCGGCAGACTCAACACACCAGTGCTGGAACGCGAGGTGAGCCGAACCTCAATAGCCCGAGACACCGGCAGGCAAGCGGAGAGAGGAGACTAGAGGGAACGACCCCCAGGGGGGGAAACTTCACCAGGCTAACTGGGAGAGAGAGAGGAAGAAAAAAAAAAAAAGGTGACTGGTATGGACACGGGTTTCTCTCTCTCCGCTCACCTCTCAAGGGCGAGCAAGACAAAGAGCAGGCGCCATCTTGGACATACGTCATAAGCAGAGCGACCTCAGGTCTGCACCTGCCCTGAGCCTAGCAGAAAAACCTGACTCTGGGCGGGGCGAATTAACAGGAGATTAGGACCTTGTAAATTTGTGGTGCTACTGAACTGAGACTGTGAAAAAAGAGACGGTGGGGGAGAGAACTCACGGAATTCACGTGAGCACTCTCCAGAGACGCTACATTCCATAACTTTGGCAACCCAGTGGGAGACTGAAGGAGAATTTGAGCCCACTCTGAGGGCCGAACAGATTCCCTGTGTGGTCCTTGGGAAAGAGCTTCTGATCTCTGGCTCCTGTGGGTATATCATTTGCCTGCTAACTACCTCCAACTTCATTCAGCTGTGCAGAATAACTTCCCTTTTGAATCAAAAAAAAAAAAAAAAAAAGAAAGAAAGAGAGAGAGAGAGGTTTACCACGCCTAACCTGGGAGTGTCACCTTTGGCACACCAAACAGAGCTCTCAGGCCACACCCATCTCAAGCCCTAAGGCTCCATCAAAAACAGATAGTCCACTTAATCTAGAGTCATAGTATAACAAGAAAAAGCACCACAGTGAAGAAACCAAATATCTCCAATATGCCAAATAACAAATGCAAAAACCAAGGTAATAAAAACAAGGAAGTCACCATGAAGCCCTCAAATGAAAAAGACACCCCAATTCAAGATTATGAGGATGATGACATAGAAGAAATGCAAGAAGCAGATCTCAAAAAATTGATAAGAACATTAAGAAGTTCTCAAAAACAAATTCTTGAACTACAGAAATCCTTAATGGACAAGATAGAAAATCTCTCTCGTGAAAATGAAATATTAAGGAGGAATCAAAATGAAACAAAACAACTAGTACAACAGGAAACTGGGATAGTGACTGAAGTGAAGAATTCAATAGATCAAATGAAAAACACAATAGAGAGCCTTACAAACAGAATGGGTGAAGCAGAAGAGAGAATATCGGACTTAGAAGACAGAGAACAGGAAAGGATCCAGTCAGACCAAAGAAAAGAAGAGGAAATTAGGAATCTTAAACATATTGTCGGGAATCTTCAGGACACTATTAAAAAACCCAACATTCGGGTTCTAGGAGTTCCTGAAGGCATGGAGAGGGAGAAAGGATTAGAAGGCCTTTTTAGTGAGATATTAGCAGAAAATTTCCCAGGTTTGGAGAAGGACAGAGAAATCCTAGTACAGGAAGCACACAGAACCCCTAATAAACACGACCAAAAGAGATCCTCACCAAGACACATTGTAATTAAACTCTCCACAGTGAAACATAAAGAAAAGATCCTAAAATGTGCAAGAGAGAAACGTCAGATTACTCTCAGAGGATCTCCAATCAGACTCACAGCTGACTTCTCATCAGAAACTCTACAAGCTAGGAGGGAATGGCAAGATATAGCCCAGGTACTAAGAGAGAACAACTGCCAGCCCAGAATATTATATCCTGCAAAGCTATCATTTGTGAATGAAGGTGAAATAAAGACTTTTCATAACAAACAGAAATTGAAAGAATTTGTTGCCACTCGTCCAGCCCTGCAAAAGATGCTTAAAGATGTGTTACACACAGAAACAAAGAAACACGGTCATCAATATGAAAGAAGGTAAAGGAAGGAAACCAAGGAAGGAAAGCTAACAGCAAAATATCACAGGGAATTCAAAGCATATATTAGAACTTATCTTTGGCAAATGGCAGGGCAAAGTTACCACTTATCATTAGTCACATTGAACGTGAATGGCCTGAACTGTCCAGTTAAAAGACACCGATTGGCTGATTGGGTTAAGGAACAAAACCCATCTATTTGCTGCTTACAAGAAACACATCTTTCCAACAAAGATCCATACAGACTGAAAGTGAAAGGCTGGAAAAAGATATACCATGCCAACAGAAATGAAAAAAGAGCGGGCGTAGCCATCTTAATTTCAGACAACATAAACTTTACCACAAAAACCATTAAGAGAGACAAACAGGGACACTACATAATGATTAAGGGATCAATTCAACAGGAAGATATAACAATTATCAATGTATATGCACCTAACTACAGGGCACCGGTTTAACTAAAAGATTTGTTAACGGACTTAAAGGGAGACTTAGACCCCAATACAATAGTACTGGGGGACTTCAATACTCCACTCTCAGAAATAGACAGATCAATAGGACAGAAGATCAACAAGGATACAGTAGATTTAAACGACCCTATAGCCCAAATGGATCTAACAGATATATACAGAACTTTCCATCCTACAGCTAAAGATTTTACATTCTTCTCAGTAGTACATGGAAGCTTCTCTAGGATTGACCACATTCTAGGCCATAAAGCAAGTCTCAGCAAATTCAAAAGAATTAGAATCATACCATGCAGCTTCTCAGACCATAAAGGAATGAAGTTGGAAATTAGCAATTCAGGAATCCCTAGAGCATACGCAAACACATGGAGATTGAACAACATGCTCCTGAATGAACAATGGGTCATAGAAGAAATCAAAAGAGAAATCAAAAATTTTCTGGAAGTAAATGAGGATAACAGCACAACATACCAAAACTTGTGGGGCACAGCAAAAGCAGTGTTAAGAGGAAAGTTTATATCAATAGGTGCCTACATCAAGAAATTGGAAAGGCACCAAATAGATGAGCTTTCAATTCACCTCAAGGATCTAGAAAACCTACAGCAAACCAGACCCAAATCTAGTAGGAGAAGAGAAATAATTAAAATCAGAGAAGAAATCAACAGGATTGAATCAAGAAAAACATTACAAAAAATCAGCCAAACGAGGAGCTGGTTTTTTGAAAAAATCAACAAAATTGACACCCCATTGGCCCAACTAACTAAAAAAAGAAGAGAAAAGACCCAAATCAATAAAATCAGAGATGAAAAAGGAAACGTAACAACAGACACCACAGAAATAAAAAGAATCATCAGAAATTACTACAAGGACTTGTATGCCAGCAAACAGGGAAACCTATCAGAAATGGATAGATTCCTGGACACATGCAACCTACCTAAATTGAACCAGGAAGACATAGAAAACCTAAACAGACCCATAACTGAGACAGAAATTGAAACAGTAATAAAGGCCCTCCCAACAAAGAAAAGCCCAGGACCAGATGGATTCACTGCTGAATTCTACCAGACATTTAAAGAAGAACTAACTCCAATTCTTCTCAAACTATTCAGAACAATCGAAGAAGAGGGAATCCTCCCAAATTCTTTCTATGAAGCCAGCATCACCTTAATTCCTAAGCCAGAAAAAGATGCAGCACTGAAAGAGAATTACAGACCAATATCCCTGATGAACATAGATGCAAAAATCCTCAATAAAATTCTCGCCAAAAGAATGCAACAACACATCAGAAAGATCATCCACCCAGACCAAGTGGGATTTATCCCTGGTATGCAGGGATGGTTTAATGTGCACAAAACAATCAATGTGATACACCACATTAACAGACTGCAGAAGAAAAACCATATCATTATCTCAATAGATGCCGAGAAAGCATTTGATAAAATACAACACCCCTTCATGATGAAAACTCTAAGCAAATTGGGTATAGAAGGAACATTCCTCAATATAATCAAAGCAATCTATGAAAAGCCCACAGCCAACATCCTATTGAATGGGGAAAAGTTGGAAGCATTTCCACTGAGATCTGGTACCAGACAGGGATGTCCACTCTCACCACTGCTATTCAATATAGTTCTGGAAGTTCTAGCCAGAGCTATTAGGCAAGAAAAACAAATTAAAGGGATACAAATTGGGAAGGAAGAACTCAAACTATCCCTCTTTGCAGATGACATGATTCTTTATTTAGGGGACCCAAAGAACTCTACTAAGAGACTATTGGAACTCATAGAAGATTTTGGCAAAGTAGCAGGGTATAAAATCAATGCACAAAAATCAACAGCTTTTGTATACACAGACAATGCCATGGCTGAGGAAGAACTTCTAAGATCAATCCCATTCACATTAGCTACAAAAACAATCAAATACCTTGGAATAAACTTAACCAAGGACGTTAAAGATCTCTACGATGAAAATTACAAAACCTTAAAGAAAGAAATAGAAGAGGATACCAAGAAATGGAAAAATCTTCCATGCTCATGGATTGGAAGAATCAATATCATCAAAATGTCCATTCTCCCAAAAGTAATTTATAGATTCAATGCAATACCAATCAAGATACCGAAGACCTTCTTCTCAGATGTGGAAAAAAAGGTGCTGAAATTTATATGGAGGCACAAGAGACCTCGAATAGCTAAAGCAATCTTGTACAACAAAAACAAAGCCGGAGGCATCACAATACCAGATTTCAGGACATACTACAGGGCAGTTGTAATCAAAACAGCATGGTACTGGTACAGAAACAGATGGATAGACCAATGGAACAGAATAGAAACACCAGAAATCAACCCAAACATCTACAGCCAACTTATATTTGATCAAGGATCTAAAACCAATCCCTGGAGCAAGGACAGTCTATTCAATAAATGGTGCTGGGAAAACTGGATTTCCACGTGCAGAATCATGAAGCAAGACCCCTACCTTACACCTTACACAAAAATCCACTCAACATGGATTAAAGACCTAAATCTATGACCTGACACCATCAAGTTACTAGAGAACATTGGAGAAACCCTTCAAGATATTGGCACAGGCAGAGTTTCTGGAAAAGACCCGGGAGGCACAGGCAGTCAAAGCCAAAATTAACTTGGGATTGCATCAAATTGAGAAGTTTCTGTACTGCAAAAGAAACAGTCAGGAGAGTGAAGAGACAACCGACAGAATGGGAAAAAATATTTGCAAACTATGCAACAGATAAAGGGTTAATAACCAGAATCTACAAAGAGATCAAGAAACTCCACAAAAACAAAACAAACAACCCACTTAAGAGATGGGCCAAGGACCTCAGTAGACATTTTTCAAAAGAGGAAATTCAAATGGCCAACAGACACATGAAAAAATGTTCAAGGTCATTAGCAATCAGGGAAATGCAAATCAAAACCACAATGAGGTTTCACCTCACCCCGGTTAGAATTGCTCACATGCAGAAATCTACCAACAACAGATGCTGGCGAGGATGTGGGGAAAAAGGGACACTAACCCACTGTTGGTGGGAATGCAAACTGGTCAAGCCACTATGGAAGACAGTCTGGAGATTCCTCAGAAACCTGAAGATAACCCTACCGTTCGACCCAGCCATCCCACTCCTTGGAATTTACCCAAAGGAACTTAAATTGGCAAACAAAAAAGAGGTCTGCAGCCTAATGTTTATTGCAGCTCAATTCACAATAGCTAAGCCCTGGAACCAACCTAAATGCCCATCAATGGTAGACTGGATAAAGAAATTATGGGACATGTACTCTTTAGAATACTATACTGCAGTAAGAAACAACGAAATCCAGTCATTTGCAACACAATGGAGGAATCTGGAACACATCATGCTGAGTGAAATAAGCCAATCCCAAAGGGACAATTACCATATGTTCTCCCTGATCGGTGACAACTGACTGAACACCAAAAAGGAAACCTCCTGAAGTGAAATGGACACTATGGGAAATGGTGACTTGATCAGCATAGCCCTGACTGTTAATGAACAACTTAATACATTATCCCTCTTAGTAGTTTTTTTGTCTGTTCTACTTAATATGACTGGATTAATTCTGTAATTAATACACAGTTATTTTTAAGTGTTGAAAATTAACTGAAATGGGATCCCTGTTAAACATAAGAGTGGGAATAAGAGAGGGAAGAGATGTATAATTTGGGACACGCTCAAGCTGACTTGCCCCAAATGGTAGAGTTAAAAACATACCAGGGGATTCCAATTCAATCCCATCAAGGTGGCATGTACCAACGCCATCTCACTATTCCAAGTGATCAATTTCAGTTCACAATTGATCATAATGAAAGGACTAAGAGTCAAAGGGAGCACATAAACAAGCCTAGTACCTGCTAACACTAACCGATGGAATAAATAAAGGGGAGAGTGATCCAACATGGGAAGTGAGATACTCAGCAGACTCATAGAATGGCAGATGTCCTAAATAGCACTCTGGCCTCAGAATCAGCCCTAAAGACATTCAGATCTGGCTGAAAAGCCCATGAGAGTATTTCAGGCATTGAAAGCCAAGACACTCTGGCAAAAGATCTCTGCGAGTGAGATCCTAGTGGAAAGAACAGGTCTTCAAAGAAGGAGGTACCTTTCTCTGAAGGGAGGAGAGAACCTCCACTTTGACTATGACCTTGTCTAAACAAGATAAGAATCAGAGAACTCAGAGGGCTTCCATAGCCTTGGAAACTCATGACTGGAGCATAGGGAGATTACTGATGCCATAGACAGGAGTGTCAATTGGTAAAGTCAACAACAGGAGTCACTGTGCACTTACTCCTCATGTAGGATCTCTGTCCTTAATGTGCTGTGTATTGAGATTTAATGCTATAATGAGTACCCAAACAATATATTTCACTTTGTGTTTCTATGGGGGTGCAAACTGTTGAAATCTTTACTTAATGTATACTAAACTGATCCTCTGGGAAAAAAAAAAAAAGAAATTATCAATTCCCAACTTGACTCTCACTGGGATTAAACATGACAATAGGTCTGATCTGATTTCATCATCATTTAAAAAAATCATCTATTATTTTTCACTTTATGTTTCTGTGTGGGAGCAAACTGTTGAAATCCTTACTTAATGTATACTAAGCTGATCTTCTGTATAATAAGATAATTTCAAATGAATCTTGATGTGAATGGAAGGGGAAAGGGAGTGGGAAAGAGGAGGGTAGTGGGTGGGAGGGACGGTATGGGGGGGAAGCCATTGTAATCCATAAATCGTACTTTGGAAATTTATATTCATTAAATAAAAGTTAAAAAAAAATCACTTCCATTCACAATAACTACAAAAAAATTTAAATACCTTGGGATAAATTTAACCAAAGATATGAAATCTCTCTACAATAAAAGTTACAAAGACGTTCCATTTTCCAAATGTGCAGTCCTGTAAAATTTGCAGGTTCATTTATCAACAAAATCAGAAGATGACATGTCTCATTCCATTTTTGTCCTATTACCTCTCATTGATAAAATTAGGATGCTTTATTTAAGACTTAGTCTTACAACATTAAGTCAAATCTTATCATTCTACCACAGACCAAGTTCCCATTGGAAACTGAAAAAGATATCTCTATTTAGAGTGAATCCCTTCATTCATTCTTTCATTCATTCACTTTTTTGGTCAGTTGTTCACAAATATTTGGTATATGCCTACCATAATCTCTTAAATCTATAAGGAAACAGAAATGAAATGGAAAAACATTCCTGCTGTCTATGAGAATGTCGTCTAGTAAGACAGACAAGACTTTCAAACAAATAAATAATGAATATAAAAAGCTAAAATTATTCTATAAGGATTTTATCCCTAAATGTAAAGACTTCCATCTATCTCTCCAAGACCCTGCAGTTCCAGATGAAGCATCTAAAGCTGCATCTCTCCTAAGAATCAAAAAGGTCTCAAGGTTCACTTAAAGTAAAACCTCTTCTTTAGAGTATAGGGTTCTTCCAAACCCTGGTTCTAATGCTATTTTTTGGATTTCCCATTTACTGACCCACTGTGTTGTTAAGTTTATCACCCTTTGCATATTTCTTTAATATTTACAATCCCAAATTTATGTTAAATTTGGTTTTTCATTGTCATCTAGATGTGATTGCTTAGAATACTTTTCTCAGCTGCATGTTTTCAGACCCATGAGAAGTCTTATTCCAATCCTACGACCAAAGCAGAGACTGCAGTATTATACCACCAGGATGCATTACCCTCAGGAAGTTAAATCTCTGATTTTTAAAACCCAGATTTTGTAACTCTAGAATATTATATTCTCTAGGTGCTGTGCCCCAAGGAAGCTGTATGTCCCAGAACCTCAGACTCACATTATCTGAATAGCAAATTATGCAAAATCTAGATTGTTGAATTTGAAGGAGGGATATACATAGCTTTGGGGATAATCATAATCATAATCATAATTCCATTTGTGAATCATGAAGGTCACAGAAGTTCTCAAATTGGAGATAATGAGGAAAGAGCATTCCAGGAAGAGGAGGCAACAGGAGAGAAAGGTACAGGCAGGCTGTGTGTATTGCTTTGCAGAAGCCCAGCTGTTCTTTTCCCTGGCTGGAACAGTTCGTCTAGATAAAATAAAAACAAGTCACTGGACAGGTAGAATGATGCTTAACACAAATCCTCTCAAAACCCAGTTTAATTACTTTGCACAGATAATGAAGCCTCACTGTAGGCTTTAAACAAATGAATCATATGTAGGTATGTACACACACACACACACACGGACATTTTGAAGAGTCCATGGAAAATGAAACTGAGATAGGCTTATTTTGTTGCAAAAAAAATGAAATCCATAGTTTTTTCACAATTTATGTTTTACATAAACTTTTAGAAGTGTGTGTATCTCATATTTTTTAAAAGCATGAAATCTGTATGCTAAGCAATGATTTCACACTGAATGAGTCATGTAACCATGAGTCTTTATTTTTCATGTTTTCCCATCCTCTTAAAAGTATAATTAAGTTTATATTTATATTTATAAAAGTTAAAATTCATTAAACTTAATTTTTTTTGCGTGTTTCCTTGGGGTTTATTGAATACAGCTGACCATTATCCTTCCTCTGTGATAATCCATCAAGTTTTAGGGTACATTCATGCAGTAGTGGGGGAGAAAGTGGACATCTACCTACTTGTTACCTAAGCCCAAGCAGTTGAGCAGATATCATAGTGACAAATGACAGTCTCCATATTCATTTTGAGGATTTCTGAAATCCTACTTGGATAAACTCAAAAAATCAAGTCATCATAAAAGAGAACTTTTCATACCAAAAATGGTAAGGAAAAGAAAATTGGGCAAAGGAGAAAGGTCAAACCACTTAGTTAATCTATAAAATCTGCAGAGTTGGTCAACTTACCCTCAGGTACAAAAAAAGTAGAAAGCCCTTAAAATGTTGAATATTTTGTTGTTGTTGCTGCAGGCAATCCAGTGTAAGGTATAAAACTTCCAATTCCTGCGCAATTGCCCTGTGGTATCCTCCCTTAAAGGTCTTAAAGTTCATAAGTGTGTGTATGTGAGTACTTCCTTTTCTTTAACAATACCCAATATTTATTAAAAGTTAACCTTACAGATAAGTGACACTGTTCAGCTTTTATATTATTTTTGCAGCTGTACCCCCCCACACCTCCACAGAATCTCTAGATTGTTCTCTGATACTTTGAGACTCTTCAAAACTCTGCCTCAACAAAACTCTATACATGGGTTTTAGAAGACTAAAGTCAAACTTTGACTACCTGCTTTAGAGTTCTTGATTTGCTTTCAGTGGGGAACAGCTTACTTTATGAGTTTATTTACAACCACCCAAGGACTTCTCATAAAAACAGAATCCCACAGTCACTTGCTCAGCTACTCTAAGTGCCTTCCAGCAAAGGTTGTTGATAAAATTCAGGACTATCCGCTGTAGTCATTGAAGCTTATGAGCACCAGTGAGACTCAGAAAACCGTGACCATAAGGATTTAACAAGCAGCATTTCTGACCCTCTGTGTCTCTCTTGGAATCTTTGTCAATGGGATGATTTAATAGGTGTCACTGGCTTGAGCTCTCAGCAACTGAACAATGAAACTCACACTTTTTACACTGTGACTTTTGACTGGAGCAATCATTTACTACCAGGTAGGATCTATAAAAATAGTGAGATATGGACTATTTCACCAAGCAACAAACTTCAGCAGCAATAGCATGCCATGGGGAAGCTTTAGCACTCCCTGTTACCTATACGCATGCAACCAGTCAAAGACCCCAAAATAAACATAACATCTCTGTAAAATGAATGGCATACTTGCCGTAGAAACACAGCCCCAAGAGACATTCCTTGGCTTCCAGCCTTCTGTCTAGATTGGTGTCCACAGGCATTCCAGATGGTAGTTCTAAAAACCATTAGCGGTTAGTACTTAAGCTTTTCAATATTTTGAGATAATGAAAGTTGACATTTATTGAAATCTACTTTTGCTTATTTTACCTAATACTACATTAACTCTTTGAGGTAGATATCACTACTACAGTTTCACAAAAGAGAAGCATAAAGTGAGAAAGTTTAAGTAACAAAGTCCACAGTGTACGCTGATAAGAAAGCTGAACTAAGATGTGAATCTTGCACATTTCTGTGCAAATCAATACTCCTGCTCGTTCATCCACCCACATGAACATGTCAGTATTGATTGTTACTGGCTTATGTATCTCTTTATCTCCAATCTCTGAGTTGGCTAATACCTTTAACAGTCATTAAAAGAATATATTCTATGCCCAAGGAAGATGAGATGGCAGGAATTCTATGTGAAAGCTGAATTAGTAGGATCCCAGATGGTACAAGGGGGCTGCAAAAAATCCAGGGAAATGGAATTAAACAGGTAACGTACAGGTTGGTATTTATCCTAATGGTCAAGACACTAATGAAAATTCCTGCATGCCATATCAGAGTACCTGGGATTGATACCTGGCTCCAGCTCCTGACTCCATCTTCCTGCTAATGCAGACCCTAGAGAAGCTGCAGTGATAATGCAAGTAAATGGGATCCTGACACTCACATGGGAGACCTGGATGGTTTCAACCTTGGCCCAGCCCTGCCATTTTAGGCATTTGAGGAATGAACCAATGGAAGGGGAGGCTCGCTCTATCTATCTATCTATCTATCTATCTTTATCTTTCTATCTATATGGGTGAGTATGACTCTTAAATAAACAAATAAGGAAAAAGATAATAAATAACCATTTTCTGTGAACATTTTGAAGTCCCCTCAGATGTCCATTCCCTATGTGTTTGTTGCAACTCTTCAACTTCTGAAGACACTTACCTCCCATTTTGCTCTGCTTTCTTCTGTACTTAGACTCCTAGAGCTACTCCTGGTCTTTGATTTAACCATAATCAGTCTTTGTACTTCTTCCTTCTGGCAAGACATATTCCATGCCTTTAATATTGCATGCAAGAAATGTATCCATCTCAATTGCCCCATTCAATTTCCATGGATTCAAAGAGAGTCTGAAGGCTGTCTGATATATAGCCATCTTCTTCCTTCTCCCCTTCCTGTCTCCAAAAATATCTAGTTAGCCATAATCACCTCAGTACCTGTAGACAAATTAAACTTTTATTTTAAAATTCACTGTATCCCTTTCTGTTCTTAATCCCACTTGTAAAAAAAAATGATCCAGCATCCAGATATTATATCGTCAACTTCTTCCACTCCATTGCCTTTGTTATTCCAATCTCTGAGATTAGGGTTCCTTCAAATACAATGGTTAGCCTACAGTTGCAGTATACTTTTGCAGATATCAAGTTCAAATGCCTTAGAACAGTTAATTGGTTTTAACTCAGTGAATTTATAAGCATGAAAGGGTTTTATTTTCTCCAACAAGTGTCTTAAGTTTTCTGTATTGACTCCATCTTTCTTGCTAAGTTACAGACCACGTTGGGACAGGAGATCTTAGTACCACAAGAAGAGTAAGAGTTAGTGCCACAATAAGCATGTTAAGGGAATGAGTGGCCCAGCAAGCTAAGCTGCTCCTTGAGGTGCCTGAGTCCCATGTCAGAGCACATACTTCACACTGCCAATGCAGCTTCCTGCTACTGTGCCTGTCGGGAAACAGATGAAAAATCAAATACTGAGTCCCTGCCACTCTTGTGGATGTGGCTCCAGGCTCCTGGTTTCAGCCTGTCCAAGCCATGGGCTTTGCAGACATTTGGAGAGTGAACCAGTTAAATGGAGGATTTCTCTCTCTTGCTCTTGCTCTGCACTTTGCCTTTCAAATAAATAAATAAGTTTTAAGAACAGGCATACTGATTTGAAAGACAGAAATTTCCATGAAATGTAAAAATAAAAAGAAACATCCCCTACATTAGTGAGTTTAGCAGGTCAAAGGATACAAATCAATGCAAAACTTAATCACATCTTTACGTAATCTAAATGAAATAAAATGTCTTTTACAATACTTTTTTTGCAAAGGTGAAAGTAAGTTTATTTGTGATAATTGACAAAAGCTCCCTGTGTGGAAGAGGGGTCCCAGAGCTGGGAGTCTGTCTTCTTGGAAGGATTGGTCTTTTTTTTTGTTATTTTCTTCTCTGTTTTGACTGGACCTCCCCTGGATGTGTATTTTGACCCGGCAAGGCCTGACTATTCAATGATAGCTTGACTGAGCCTGTCAGTCCCTCTTTAAAGATAAAGAATCTGGTCTGAAAGCCTGCTGACTTGGGTGAAACAAAAGTCCCTTTTCATTATTTTTTTCTTATTCTAGCCAGCTGTGGCCCTGTGGCCAGAATGACAGGCATTCATGCACCTAACGCTTGCCTGCCAGGTGAACTCACCATCCAAAATGTGGTTCTCCTGCTCAGGCATAGTAGAGGCCTCCAGTGGGTGCATCACCCCAACTCTGGATATAGTGTTTACACCCTTAGTACCAGGACACCTAGGTGCCTAGAAGGAGTGAGGAGGGTTGCGAGCAAGGATGGCAGTGCAGTGGGAAAGAGCAGCCAGTTCTCTGTCTTAGCACCAACTGGGCTGTGGTCAGATGCTGGGAATACAGGAGAGAACATACAATACCCAGCACCCTCACCAACACATGACCAACGCAATGCACCAACCACGCTATGTCTGTTAAAACAGCTGCAGAAGTTGGGATCAACTCTGAGACTGCATCCCAATTATAGTGACTAACTTTGGACATTTTTGTATTAGCACCAAATAAATTTGCCATCATTTTGTAACCCTACATTGCATTTTGCATAATGTGAGTTAATTCAAATAGCTGTTACCTCACCAAGTAGAACGTCTCATTCTTTGAGAGTTCCAGGGATCCAACTGGAAGTCCCAAAATCAGAAGACTCAGTTTATAATTCTAAATCTAAAGCATTGTCAGAGGTTCAAAACATTTGGTCAAAATAAAAATAGGCTGATAGTGTACATTTAACCTGAATACTTTAACCAAAGCTGTGGGCGAGACCTAATCATAATTAAGGTAGTTATTCAATCATCAAAAATAGGCAGATAATTATAACTCCTTTTAGGCTCAGTTCTCCCGAATAGTTAAGACCCAATATTGGCAACAGAAAAACACATGAAAACGTCTGATTATTTAGGTCAGTTACAATGGTACAGAAAAACCTTGACTGAAAGAATTAGTGCATGACATTAGCATCTTTAAGCCTAGAAAATAAAACATTTAAGTATAGAACCACATTTTGTTAAAAGACATAGCTCCATAAATGTAATCACAAACCACAATCGTGTCAAAAGATCAAATATTCAGCTATTTGACAAATGGAAGAGTGGATGGAAGCTCTGTCTGTTGCTCTATCTTTAACTCTCAAATTTTAAAAAAAGAGAAAGCTGTAGTTGTCAAAAATTTTTTAAAAAGAAAGCTGCAGTTATCAAGACAGTATGAAATTGGTGCAAGGATAGAAACCAGTCAAGGAATTAGAATAGAAAGACCACAAGTAGTTTCATGCAAAATGATTGATTTCCTTTTGAAGAATGTATAAGGACAATTTAATTGATAGGGGATAGTCTTTTCAACAAATAGTCTTGGAACAATAAAACATTGAACAAAGTATTTTGAAATGTTCCTTAAGATGAAGTTAGAAGATGTGCATTTTGATGCAAAAACATTGTGAAATCTAATAATAGTTTTTTATAATACACATTATCCATGAGATTTTGACAACTGCCTATACAAATGCAAAGAAAGAGAGAAAGTGGGGTGGGGGAGAGGGGAGGGAAGAGGGGGGGAAGGGAAGGAAGGAAGGAAAAAAAGGGAGGAAGGGAGGGAGGGAAGGAATTCATTTATATATGAGTATAAATTTCATAGTTAAGCAAAAATATCAACATGTAAAAGTCAAACATGACTTTACCAGTTGTAAGTTGACATTGATTTTTTTAAAGATTTATTTATTTATTTGAAAGGCAGAATTAGAGAGACATACACAGAGAGAGAAAGTGCAAGACACACTTCTCACAGGCTGCTCCTAGCCCATGGCAAAGTACAGCATGGATTTGATGATGTTTCAGTTCTGGGGCAGCACAGGGCTCTTTGATGGATGGCTATGGCTTGAGGACTCCTCAAGAGCCTTATCAAAGCTTCCTTAGACTGCACAGAAGTCTCAGACTCTTGTACCTAAACTTCCCTTGCCTTTCCTTCAATAGAAGTCAAATTTGCATCACCATCTGGTGGTTCTCTGGCTCTCATTTTCTTTTGCCTAGAGGTTTCCTGTGTAATATCACTCTTGCACATTTAATACCATCTCTGTTTCTTGGAGGAACTGGGAGAACAAGCAAACATTTATAACACTTATGTGACCATGAAATATTTTTAACTGCAAACCTAAACTTGGTTTATAAATAGGCTGGTCTGGTACATGGGCACAAATCATAATTGGAGAGTGGCTAAATTATATCCCATTCAGGTAAGGCTATGAAAGAGAGTAAAAAGGGGGAAAAAACTATGGAAGGAGCCACAAACCATATACAGAGTTGTTTATCTTGAGTTGAAGTGGTCTGAAATGAAATATGTACCTGTATAGATTGTTGGCCCACAGCCAAAGGCCTTTCCAACAGAACAGGAATCTAGAATAGAAAGGCATAAGCGGTGAGGCACAGGAAATCTGGAGCAGAGGCAGGCTCAGATACACATGAATACGGAGCTGAAGCATGGAGATACCTGTCTTACATGTTCATGGCTACTGGAAAGCATCCACCATAGAAAAAGTAAACCAATGACTTCCAGTTATCTGTATACATCACCCTTTGCCATTCACCACCCAACAACAAGCAGTGATGGTCAGATGAATGGGATGACTGTAGTAATTGATATGATTTTGACTTGTCAAGGCCTGTCAGGTACTATTGCATCTAAATGTCCAAATGATCAGTAGCAATGTTATATACTAAGCATCTGATCTAAAACTATTCATGGAACTGACCAGCTATCCATTTGTTTTGATGACTACTTTCTCATAAGGACAGAGATACTTTTCCATCAATGTGTTTCAGATTTATTAACTTGGTCAAGTCCTGCCGTGAACAAGGGCTATTTATGTTTTATTGGGATTACTGTCCTCAGCATCATGCTCTTCCATTTTGCCCCCTTTTTGGAGGGTTGTCAGTGTTAAGTAGTGCTCACAGGAATTGTCCATTTATTTTTTACATAGAAACTAGTGCTCTATTAATCATCTACACAACTCCCTTTGGATCAAGTTTATCCATACTTAATGATTATTACAGTAATTGCTGGCTCGTAGATTCTGGCACTTTGGTTGCCCATATTTGGCCCCCATTATTTCACAATGCATCTCCATGGATATTGGCAGCCCAGCTCAATGAATGCCTCTCCTAACATCAGGGGACAATCTACATAGAAAAGCCACCACTGCCCCTCTTAAAAGCACACTTCAAACAGCCTTGGTGAATGATATGTCTGTCCTCTGGGTTTTCCCTTGAAGACAATTCTATGTGGGGTATTTTGGCTTCTCATAATATATCCATTCCAACATGCATATTTTCTTCAGCCCCTTTATTACTTCCACTGCTGTCTGCCAAAGAAACTAAGGCAATTCTACTTCTGCATTTTGGCAATCATTTTGCACAGACTTCTAAGCGTCATCCCAGCAGCAAATTGTCCTCTGGAGTCCTTGCCAGGGTGTTAAATCCTTGTGTCCTGAGAAAATGACCCCAAGTCATTGAATTCTTGCTTTATCCAGCATTACCAAATATTCTCTCAGAATTCAATAACAGGAACGTTTGCCTGACTCTTTCTGGTATGTACTAACTAATTTCTTGTAAATCATTTGATATGTAGTCTCTTTCTTCCCATATCTGGCATGTACACTACCACTACCACCCATCCTTGTCATGTTGGGATTTAATCCTAATTTGTTTGCCTGACTGTCAGGACATGATATGAGGACAACTGCTAAAGCAGATACCCATCGCCTCAGATTGGGGACACATCTTCAGTACATTCTAGCACCATCAGGTGCTAATTTTTCCACACTAGGAGAAGTTGTGTCACCTCCACAAACCAACAGACTCAGAGGAGTTACAGAGCCAGCTTCCAAAATGCACCTAGAGAGATGTTCCTATTTCATTTTTTTGTGAGCCCAAGCTTTTCTCACGGTGACCATTATTTTCATACAATAGAATGACCATGGTTGTGCACCTGAATGTCCCTGGAGCACCGTGACTCTTTAACAGTTTGATCCTCAGCCTCCCATCAGCTGTGTCTCCTCTTATATGCATAGGGTTATGGATAATATGAGCAGAGCAGTTTCTCAAACATAGCCATCAAACTGTCTTCTTCATAAACACTCTCAGTCTCTCCTTTTCCCTCTTCGTGTCACCAGTTCAATTTCTTAGTAAGCAACCATTCCTCTCCCCTGTCCCAGATGTTTCCATTTATTTCATTATTTCAACATTTCGTATCCCTTTCTTCCACTGGTACCTTTTGCCAAATCTGAAGCTGTCGGTGTGTTCCAAGAACAACCCATGCCCCACCTTCCAACCATCATGATGTTTGTTCTTTGGGATGAGCCAGTCCCAAATCTGAATCTTAGCAATTGTTTCTTGGACCGCTCTTAGTACCAATGGTTTTCAGAGAAGTAGACACCAAAGCAGAATTGGGCAACAAGAGATTTACAAAGATAAATGCCTGGAATGGAAAATAGGGAGTCAGAGGGGTTAAGAGCTGTTAAAGCACAAGGCAAGTCTGACCCTTATAAAGGAGAGTAGGAAACAAGGAAGGTTAGGTTTGTGGGTCTTCAAAATAATAAATCCTGCAGCTATGCAGCAAGGCTGAAGTGATGATGTTCTGAGTTCAAGTAAATTGTATAGCAATCTCATGTCTCCCAGCAAAGAGCGTCCTTAATATTCCTGCTTGACTTAGTAATTGGCTGAAAGGAGCTCACGGGAAACATGCCTTCTGCATAATTGCACTGATGGATTTCCAAGTGCAGCAGCTGGAGCCTTGACCAATTGTACTCTGCATAGGCTTGGATACAAATAGCATATTTTTAAGTCTACCACATCTCTCTATTATAAAATTGGTCAAGTTGTCATTGGAAGCATTCCTATAGGCAATTCCTACTTGAGGCAAATTATTTGCTAACACCCCAAGTGGATGGATCTCTGGTATATGCTAAAATTTTCAGCAGTTATTTCTTAGGATCACTTTAAATGTTCTCTCCAAGGCTTATGTCTTCGTACCCTGAAAAATTGGCTCTAACATCTCTATGGTTGTTATGGGATGAGTTATGCCCATTCTCTCCAAATTCCTGTATCATTGATGTCCTAACCTTTAGCACCTTATAATGTGGCTGTATTTGGAGGGATGAACTTTAAAGAGGTAATTAAAGGTAAAATGAGGTTATATGGGTGGACCCTTTTCCAAAAAGACAGGTGTCCTTTTAAAAAAACAGAGGGGGCCCTGTGCCATGGCTCAATAGGCTAATCCTCCACCTGTGGCACCAGCACACGGGGTTCTAGTCCTGGTCGGAGCGCCGGATTCTGTCCTGGTTGCTCCTCTTCCAGTCCAGCTCTCTGCTGTGGCCTGGGAGGGCAGTGGAGGATGGCCCAAGTCCTTGGGCCTGGCTCCTGGCTTCAGATTGGTGCAGTGTGCCGGCCACAGCGACTATTGGGGGGTGAACCAACGGAAAAAAGGAAGACCTTTCTCTCTCTCTCTCTCTCTCTCTCTCTCACTGTCCACTCTGCCTGTCAAAAAACAAAAACAAAAACAAAACAAACAAACAAAAAACAGAGGAAGAACATCCCATATGGGCGCCGAGTTCTAGTCCCAGTTGCTCCTCTTCCAGTCCAGCTCTCTGCTGGGCCTGGGATAGCAGTGGAAAATGGCCCAAGTGCTTGTGCCCTTGTACTCACTTGGGAGACCAGGAGGAAACTCCTGGCTCCTGGCTTCGGATCCTAGCTCCAGTCGTTGCGGCTATTTGGAGAGTGAACCAACAGAGGGAGGACCTTTCTCTCTGACTCTCTCTCCCCCTCTCCCCCTTTCTCTTGCTGTCTGTAACTCTACCTGTGAAATAAATTAAAAAAAAAAAAAAACAGAGGAAGAAATAGTAGGTAAAGGCCATGTGAGGACATGGTAAGAAGGCGGCCATCTGCAAATGAATGAGAGAGGCCCCAGGAGAAACCTAACCTGCTGATCCCTGATCTTAGCCTTCTAGCCCTCAGAATGGCAATGAAATAAACTTGCATTGCTTAAGTCTGTGAAATTTTGGTATGGCAGCCCTAGCAAACCAGTCTCATCATTTCTCAACTGCATTGGCACCTTGATTTTACAGTGAATTTCAGAGACTTGGAAATAAATTAGATTCTTTCAAAGGCCTTTTGTTTTTGTTCCATTGTTTTTGTTATTGTTTTCATTTTTCACCTATGCATACAAATTTTGCACATTAGGGCCAGCTTTGTGGCACATGAATTAAGCCATATCAGAGTGTTGGTTCGAGTCTCAGCTCCTCAGCTTCCAGTCAAGCTTCCTGCTAATTGGGCCTAGTAAGGTAGCAGGAGATAACCCAGGTACTCAAGCCCCTGATACTCATGTGAGAGACCAGTTGGAGATACTTGCTCCTGGCTTTGGCCCTGCCTAGACCTGACTGTTGAGGCCATTTGGGTAGTGAATAAGCAGATGGCAGATCTCTCTCTTCCTCTGTCTCTTCCCCTCTCTCTATCACTCTGCCTTTCAAATAAATAAATAATCTCAAAAATAATCACAGTTATACTGTAACATATGATTTTTGTTAGATTCACACATTATGTAATGTTTAAATCAGGGTAAACATATGTTTCCGTTAGTAGTTATCATTTCTTTCTGGAGAAAACCTTAAAAATCTCAACAGATTTTGATTATGAATGCTGCAGAAAATTCTCATACATGGTACTACAAATTTCCAAAAGATGACTTTGATACAAAGTCTGAAAATACAAGTACTGTAAAATACTTCATTTTTCCATCTCACTTTGTTTCTGGCATGACAGTTTGGAATGCTGTCTCTTGTCATATTTAGACAACCAAAGGTGTTATAGCTCAGTCTGAGTTTCCCAAAAATGATTCTCATGTTTCTATAATATCCAGGAACTCATTTTTACTTACTTGACAAAGCCTATGTTTTTATGTTAAGTAATAAAATAGTCACTTCATTTATGATTTTTGCTGAAGTTTTTCACTCACCCTCCCTGACTACAAGATTATGACTATTTTAACTTGATGATTTGGTTTTGCTCAAGTTGCCCCATTTATGCAGCCAACAGTTTTAATGTGTGAAAATCATTTCTTATAAAATAAAAACAGCACCATGTAAGGCAATAAAAGTTTAACTTTGGCTCAAACAATGTCTTACAGTAACTGAAGCAATACTTTTTCTGATCATTATATGAATATTTTAGTGATACAATTTTAATACATAAACCTTTTTTGGTTAGATTATTATATAGCTGATACTTGCAATATATTTTTAAAAAATATTGCAAATAAATTAAGACAATCTCATCTAATGTCAAGTGAGAGAGAAGGTTAACATGGGCCAGTGAGAAAAATAGTGGAAAATATTCATAATTTTTATTAAGTACAGTGTTTTTCAAGTTTGAGTATTTTAAAGCTGTGACATAGAAATTGGGGAACAAAATGTCCCCAAAAAAGATTCAGTGACTCTAATTACTAGTTTGTCTAGATGGATCTTCACTGACATTTTCAGTGAATTAAATAAGTAAATACTTTTTAAGAATCATTACTAGATGGCGTAGAAGGCTGGGGTAAAGAAAACAAGAATAAGAGAATTAAAGTCAAAATGGACAGTGTACTATTATGACAAAGGTGTATTTGCACATTGTTCCTTTCAACTCCTACTTCTTTATTTGCTTTTTGGTCTCTTACTTCCACAAAACATTTCTTGCTGGTGACACATCTTGTTTGCAGAGTGTCTGTTTCCACACAGAAATCTCTACTCAGAACAAGACTGGGATATATTCTGGACTTTTCCTAAATCTATCTCTCACCACAAGATACTTCTCCATATTATGAGAGCTCTTTACTCAGTGCAGTGATGTAAATCTTTCAGGATTTGCCATTAGTATTTGACATAATCTTCTGTTAGATATTGCTTAAGCATTAAATTTAAACTTGGAAAACCAATACTCCAGGATTCAAAGATTATTCTTTCTTCATCAGCCTTTCAAAACAAGGCTTGTCCTTTCAGGGCCCTTTTTAAAAGGTCCTTTAAGGCTGATTTTCTCACCTAACGATAATAACAAGCCCCTCTGAATACTGACCCTAGTGCTTTTCTTATCTACCAGTGTTTCACTTGATAATTAATGACTGGTAGTAAAAGTGAAAACAGAGGTGGGCAGAATGAAGCTAACACATTAAAGAGTTCCCTCTGTGAGGTCAAATGGCATTCTGCATTCCTTAAATTATCTGGTAAAGAAATATACAAATACAGTACTAGTGTGGCATGGGTCCATCACTATACTGTGCTAACAGGCAATCCTAAAGACTTTATACTTAAACACAAAAAATTAGTTATTTTTTGTTCACCCAACAAGTTGAGAATGAGCTAGAGGAGGCTTGGGTCCCCTAAGTGGTGAAAGAATTTAAGCCCTTCTAGATCTGACATGTATCCATCTCTTAACATGACTAAGGACCCATACCATTATGTATGCATCACCTGACAAAACCATGCATCCATCTTCAGCTCCAAACAATCAGGAGAAAGGAGCATGCAGACCCAACTGCAATTTAAGGACTTTCCCAACCTGCGTGTGTACCCAGAATAGCCCAGTGCAACTCATATGACCTTGCAGGATGGCAGCAGGGAGCAACACTACCAGTGTAAGCTGTAGTGTGAAAAAAAAGTCAATAATGCCTGTACAGAACACCAAACCAAGTGCAAGCTGAAGTGTCCTTTGCTGGGGTAGATGAGCCAGAGACCAAGAGGGTGTGGCCAACACTCTCCAACCTGGTGAAAACCTCTGTTCAGCTCCCACTGGGAGCCAGGTAGTCGAACCTCCTCTCACAATGCTGTCTCCTTTGTGTTCAAGAATAAAACCCAAAATAACCCTTCTATGAGTTTGACATTGGCCTTTTGTCAATTTCTATTAAAGAAGTCAAACAATCTGGGGTTGGTATTGGTCACTCAGATATCCAGGGTGATGTATATTTTGCAACTGTTCAGCTACATCCTCTGGAATGTGTGGTCTTCTTGCTTGCAGGAGAAGAATAGAGAGTGCAATTGCTCCCAGGATTTATATCATCTCAGTCAGGAAGTTATATATGCCACTTGCACTCTCAACCGGTTGCCTAGAACTTGTCAAAATGAAACCCAGCCATGTGTCTTAAAGGGGAGAAGAACTGGGTATGGATGAACACGAATACTTTCGATCAAAAATTCATCTTTTCTCACTCCCTTTAAAGTAACAACATTTTGGTGATTTTAAACTTCTAACAAACAATTTCACTGTACCATGAGATCACTTCATAAAAGAATCATATATAATAATACATTGGTGTATTATACCTTTGCAAGGAAATTTGAGTATATGTATGCTATAGCTCATGGCATTTTTTGGAAAATCATCTCTGGAAATTATTTTTAAATACAATTAACAAATACATATCCATATATGGCTTTAAATTTATTGATCCAAGATGGAATTATTCACTTGATAACTTGCCTATGCTTCATTTCTCTCTTCAAAAGTATTCAAAAATAAAGTATGTTCTTAAGAGAATTCTAACCATTAAATTTGCAAAAATGTGTTAACAACTGAGTCATAGGAATGCATAGTTAGTTTCCCATAATTCCTATCCAAAAGAATGACATAGCTGAAACTAAATATTAGCTCCAACTTGTTATTTAGAATACCCATTATTTTCATAGCTTCACTGCTGGAGTTATTTAAGACCCCACACAGAACTCAGTTGTGGATGTTGATTGATAATAAGCCAATGTGATTGGCAGTGCCTATCCTTTTATATCTTGTGGGTTGCAGTTTTTCATTCTTGCAACATTTGTAATAAAATCAAAGCAATTGGAAAGGCCAGGAATTAAATTTTGGAATTTTTTTATATGGAGAGAATTGGAGTGTTTTCTTTTTTTAAGATTTATTTTTTTTAACTTTTATTTAATGAATATAAATTTCCAAAGTACAGCTTATGGATTACAATGGCTTCCCCCCATAACGTCCCTCCCACCCGCAACCCTCCCCTTTCCCACTCCCTCTCCCCTTCCATTCACATCAAGATTCTTTAATTGAAAGTCAGAGTTACACAGAGAAAGGAGAGGCACAGAGAGAGAGAGGTCTTCCATCTGATGGTTCACTCCCCGGTTGGCTGCAACAGCTGGAGCTGACCCGATCTGAAGAAGGAGCCAGGAGCTTCCTCCGGGTCTTCCCACCAGGTGCAGGGGCCCAAGGACTTGGGGCATCTTATACTGCTTTCCCAGGCCATACCAGAGAGCTGGATGAGAAGTAGAGCAGCTGGGACTTGACCTGGCACCCATATGGGATGCCAGCACTGCAAGCGGCGACATCACCCACTACACCACAGCACCAGCTCCAAATTTGGGAATTTTGAAAGGCATAATCCTCACCTCAAGAAAATGTCACAGAGGAAAAGCAAACTGTGATACTTGACTATTTTTCATTATCACCAACTAGTCTTTCATAACACACAAAGGCAAGTTAAAGGCAAAATATGAATATGTGAGGAGATAATAGGCTGTGTTCTTGGTTCATTTCACTTAGAGCAATTACTTTTTTTTTTCACTTTAAGTTTTCCATGCTTACAAGGGAGTTTCAAGACAAGCTGCGCAATGTCAGCTCTGTGCTTCTATCTAACTTACATTTTACTCAATAGATGCATGCTCCCTAGATTTAGTTACCATGACCAACAAAACAAGGCAATGGCATCCAAGAACCTGCACAATCTAGCATCCCATTATACAGTAATAATTTAACAGTCCAGCTATTCCTATGTTCTTTAAAAATATGTATTATTTCTTTTCACATTGAGCAAATTATTTTAGGAATTCATATAAAGTTATTTATTTATTTATTTAAACAAATATCAAGCATGAGGATTCAACACAGAAAAACGTTGCTTTCGAAATTGTTGCTGCTCCCCTACCAGAACATCAGACCATCTTTGCATGGGCTGGTGTCACACCCTAAGCTACCAGCCTTTGGTACAGATGTCCCACTGTGGTTGGTATGGGTATCATGTGGAGGAGAGGTGCTTCTAGTATATGCTCTGCAGATCTGTCAATCTGAATGTTGCTGAGACCATGATAATAGATGCTGGTGGAATTTCCCTGACAGGGAATCTTCAGATTTACCAAAGACTTCCTGGGAAGTCAGATTGAAGTCAGAGGGCATTCTCTGGAAAAAATGTCCAGTTCAGCCATAAATCCCTGAGGACCCTGAGATATTCTAGCTGAAGACATTTGCCTACTTAAGACAGATTAGTGCAGTACTTGAAGAACTGACTCTATTAACTACAAAGTACTCATAAAAAAAAATACTGCCAAGAGGAAGAGTTTTCACGATTTTTTCTCTTGCTTCTTTTCAAACTCTGCTAGACTGCTTCTGTGTTACTAAAGACTGCGAGAGTTTAGAATTCTTTTCTAGCCATCTGATGGTCAGTTTTACATGTCAGAATGGCACACACTCCCTAGTTACTCAAACACTTGTAAATATCTTGTTAAGAAAATGTTTTGTAGATGTGATTAAATGAGAACAAGTTGAGTAAAGGACATTGTTCCAAATAATCTTAGTGAAATGGCTGCAGTCAGTTGCAAAGCCTTTAAGAGTAGAGGAGAGGCTTCCCTGGAAAAGAAGAAATTCCATCTGTGGACACCTGGTCCAAAAGTCCCAGCCAGCCCTTGCCCAATAGCTCAAATTAGGGGGATTTTGTTCTTAGCCTCATAATAATTTTTTTTAATTTTTTATTCATCATATTTAAAAAATTAACAATCTTTTTTCATTAACGGTAATTGTAGGTATTTGTAGGCTACAGTGTGATACTTCTGTATGTGCATGTAATGTGTACTGAACAAGTCAATCCATGCCTCCACAGCTTCTCTTACTACGCTATGATTGGAGGCTCGTAACTTGTTTCTTTTATTTGTTCAGCAAATATGCAAAAGGAATTGTGATCTTTCGTTGCCCTACAGTATAGTGTAACACTTGGGACTCATTCTCTCCAGCTCTGGTTAGGTACCTGTTACTCAACCTCCCTGTATTCCTCCTTCACCCTCCTAGCCTCTACTAACCACTATTCTATGTTCAGATTAAGATTTTTAGCTTTCCCACAAGAGGAGAGACATACAATGCTTGTCTTTTTGGCATCTGGCCTGTATCAACTGCCTTTGATTCTCTGGTTGAACCCTAGCTGGTACAAGATGTAATATGTAAGTTCCTGAAAATGTATCTGGAAGAAGTCTTGGACTTCTCAGAAAAGAAACTCATGCCACAAATTGGGAACACTACATTATTAGAAATTTTAGCTTATAATCTTTCTCAAAACTGCTACTTACAGAATAGACAGATACAGAGAAATATCAGGTGTTATTGTGTTCATTATAGTTACATAATGCTGGCTACAAACAATGGGACAAAGATAGTATCTTTCAACTGGTCTGGGCGTTCTTATCCTAGCAAGCATCTTTAGGTACCTGAAGGATGATGTTGTTTTAGGTGCAACATGCTTTGCTTTTTTGTGTCTTTAGAGATCTGCAGTATGCACCTTTTTCCTGGTGGAGAAGATCCTGCCAGCTAAACCAAAATGCGAACCAAAATATTATCGATCTATATAACAAGAGACAACATTTAATCAGATTTAGGTTTTTGTATTCCACATTTTCTAAAGGCTTTTAAGATAGATTTTAGACAACAATATCATATTAATGCCTGATATTTTAAATTTGGAATGACCTAAAGTATGCAGATGATCAACTTCAGATGCATTATGTGCACTTGGTCACTTACCAAAATGCCTGAGTGGTCCATAAACATTATTAAGGTCTAGACTTTTCTGATGGGGAAATGTGAAGAATACAGCTACCATAGCACAATGTTCCATTTTAAGGCATTACTGTATCTTAAGCAGGTTTTGACTTTTTTATGTAATGTTTTTCTGAGATAAAGAAGTTTCTCCAAAAGAATAAGCATGCTTCTTTCTATAGGACAGTGGCAGTGATTTATCCATCACTTATTCTTTGAGTGTTGGTGATTGAGGGGTTTCAGAACACAGCTTAGTTTCTCAATAGGGTGCTATATAATCTCAGATTGATTGAGTTTTATTTGACAGCACCTACTATGATTTTAAATATTCTCTTTGAGGCCGGTGCCATGGCATAGAAAGTAAACCTGCCACCTGCAGTGCTGGCATCCCATATGGGCGCCGGTTGATCCAGCTCTCCGCTATGGCCTGAGAAAGCAGTAGAAGATGGCCCAAGTCTTTGGGCCCCTGCATCCAAGCGGGAGACCTGGGAGAAGCTCCTTGCTTGCGGCTTTGTATTGGCCCAGCTCTGGCTGTTGTGGCCATTTGGGGAGTGAACCAGCAGATGGAGGACCTCTCTGTCTCTCTTCTCTCTCTGTCTTTCTCTGCCTCTGCCTCTCTATAACTCTGCCTTTCAAATAAATAAATCAATCTTTAAAAAAAGTATTCTCTTTTTCTTTAGGCAACAACAGAAATACAGCCTGAATTAAGTATTTGAGCTCAGCTTGTCAATTAGGGGACGGGCATGCTGGTGAGGGAGGAGGGAAGACAGTGGCTATGAAAATCAGGGGACAGCAGAAACATCACTGTGGTGGGCAGTGGGGCTCAATGTGACCAGATCATCATAAGAAGTGTGCAGTGTGCCTCCCTGAATTTCCCCCAGAAGGACAAGGCTAGAGGCTTTATGCAGTGAAGCAAATCCTTATCCAGAGAAAACTTACCACTCCCTTATTCACTGGTTCTAGTCCCACATTGATTGAGGCTCCTAGGATTTCTTGCTTTTGTCAAGGCTTCTAAACAGGCCTTGGGGTGGGAGGACTCGACATAAGATGCTGAGGGTGTCAGACAAGTCTGAACTCTTCAAGAATCTTAACTGCTGAACTTGGAGGAGAACCAAAGAGACTGATGGAGGCCACCAGAGCTGTTCACTAAGTCATGTGCGTGTGTGTGTGTGTGTGTACACACATGCATGCCTGCCTCTCTCTCTACACTCTTTCTCAAAGTCTTTTGGAAAATCATTGACAAAAAATATACTAGATCATCATTTTTTGGTATATTCTTCAGACTTTTCCTTATTTGGGGTGTACTATATTGAGGTTGAGTCTATAATTATAACAAAGAGGAAGGAATTAACTGAGTGAGAAGTTGTTATTGTGAAAAATGAAGTGAATGCATAGACAAGTGTTTGCACATATGTACTTTTAGTAGTCTTATTAGAATGGAATTAAAAGAATTTATACTTTGTGCATAGGCATAGCATAAGATAGCTAAAAACACTGATTCCTGTTTCATGGATGAAAGAGGACCAATCAGAAAGTTCCTTCAAAGTCTCCCCCCATCAATCTGCTCATCACGTGCGTGGAGAAAGAAATGCCCCGCTTCCCTTCACCGTATGTGGATGACCTGCCTGTGACCCTATGAAGGGCAGATCCTCCACTTGCAGGTTACCTCCTTCCACCTACTCAAGGTTTATTCTAATGACTTTTTCTCTTTTTCTTGAATCATTAATTTTCAGTGAAAAATACATCGATATTACCAATCAAAATCAAAAGCATCTTCTTTTAAAGAAAAATCAAAAACCTTGAGATGCTTATTATTCTGCATTTAAGTCTCCACTTCTCTGACTCTCTTTCCTACAGAATTTCTTGGAGGCTTACCAAGTCTGTAATTTTTCCTCTTGTGTCTCTCTTAAATCCATGTCATGAATTATGCTTTCACCCTGTCTCCACTAAATGACCTCATGTCCCTCAGTCAATGGTAACTTCCTTAGACCTCATCCCATACTGGCAGTCCTCAAGACCGGACACTGTTCATCACCCCTCTTTATAATGCAGCCCCCAGGACAACCACTCTCTTTCAGTTTTCTTCCTACTTTCGAAGTTTTTCTTCTTTTTGGGGCCAACTCAAACTTTTTCAAGGTGAGAGAAGGCTGATTAAAAACAACAGAAACTTAGGTTCTTCTAAGAAAAGTTTACCAAAGGAACAAATAGAAAGAGAGAAGTTAGGATCTGGGACACTTTAGAATGAGGGACACCTATGCGGCAGTAAAATGTATGTTTCTGGACCTCCTGGATGTATGCAGCTAAGTTTAACTTTCAGCTTGCGTTAGATGCAGGTGAAATGTGACACTGTGTCCCTTAGATGTCCTGGGAATAAGAAGGGCAAACAATGAAAATAATTATTAAAATAATTTATTAAAATGCAAACCTATTTTGTGATGCAAATTGTAAATTAACTAAACACAAATCCCTTTTCTAACCAATATATATTTGTAAAAAGCCAAAAATATTCAGAAAGCAGTGCTTCTGGTATCCTCATTACTACTTGTTTTCTAATTCAGCATAAATCTGATAGAATCTGAAAAAAGATAAGCAAGTTTTGTTACAATCTCTGAAGGGTTGTATAGTGCTTTCCAGAAAAGGAAATGATACATCTGAGAAGACAAACCCATCAATGGGTAACTTGAATGGAGTTAATTAACTAGTGGCTTCAAAACCTCAAAATCTGTGGCCACTGGGACGAGGGTGGAAGCAGAAACACTAAGACTTTGAGGAGTTTAATGCACGGGACACTGGTGCAGAAGGGGTAGGAAAAAACAACCTTTGTTTGCATATAAAAAAGAGAAAGAAGGACATGTCAGAGAATGTCATGAGAAACCTGAAGTGTTCAGAGAGTATTCAACATTTTGACAAACCACATGGCAATATGATGGAAGAAAAATGAGCAATGTTTCAAAGAAAAAGAATGAACTCCCGTAAATGAGATGTGTTTGCCACAATATACTGTTAGCTGTTTCTGTAAGCGTGTCAACAAAGCATGCTTCCAGCAGGCATATCTCCAATTAACACATTCTCAGCCCATGAGTTATAAAAATTAACTACTTAGGCAATTCCACATTGTCAGGACATCTGCTGAAAAACTCCAAGGCTTCCCTCAGGCAGACTCGGAAACACAATTAAAGCAAGCATGTGGGATGTTTGGAGCCATTACTGTGTGTTCCTCATATAGTTCAACTTCAACAGCTGCCTGACTAAGGCAAAACATTGCCAAATTGTATTCACATTCCCTCATAAAATATTGAGATTTGAAGCTGGGTATTTCTGGGCAAGATTTCACCCAGTTCAAGGAAAAATCTCTGCAGGAGACAGAAAACAACAGGAAGTAATTCAGTGCTGACTTCAGGGATCATAAAAGTAACACCAAGTTGGGTAGAGGCAGTTGCAAAGTCCCTCCACTCAATGAGTTTGCCACTGTGAGTTCACATTGAATCCAGCAGTTTTGCAGGAAGAAGAGTCATACTAACTGGGAATACTGGGATAACAGACTTGCCCTGGAAGACAGAGGCAGTTTTCCTTCAAACGACACATTCTGTTGATAAAAGTCTTCTTTAATTATTTTATCATAATGCTTAATTTTAAGGACATAGCAAACTGAGCATACCATTGGTATTAAAGATAACTCCCAGCATGAGAAAATATATTATTCTTTAATAATTACAGAAAGCATAGTACTTCATTCCAGTGACTTCAAATAAGATAATAGAACTTGTACAGGGACAATCTGGCAAAATTATTATGGGAATCTGTTTTATAATTTGTTTTTCTAGTGACCTGCTTTATCTCATTTGACCTTCAATTCTTGCCCAGATATAGGACTTGCTTTTTTGCCAAGGCAAAAAAAAAAAAAAAAAAAAAAAAAAAAAGATTTTGCTTTTCAATTCATTATCCAGTCACATTAGTTGACTACTTCAAAACTCAAAATATACATGGGTTTTAGTTCATTTATAAACATATTCTTACAGACTCTCACATATATCATAAAGAAAAAGAGAGTGTGTCAATTTGGGAAATGGGGACAAAGAGGTCTCTGTTGGTCCATCAACCTTTGATACTATTCAGAAAGAGGATTTTATGATTGGTTATGAACAGATGTGAATAAATTTCTTATTAAGCATTCCTTTAATTCAGCATAGTTGATGTGGTTCTTCAGTCTGACAGTAGATAGAGACAGCAATCGAAGGGTCTCTCTGCCTCTGTAGGATGCACATCAGGTTTCTAAGCCAGTTCCTAAACCAACACTTGACTTTAGTAACTTAAGATTTTCTTGGTTCCCTTTCCATTGCACCCTCTGATCATTTTGCTCTTTGACCTCACAGATAAAGACACCAGCAAGGCTCATATCACATTTAAAGAGACTGGGAAACAAGTGCACATTCATGGAGCATGAGATACTCAGTCTCTTTCTACTTTCACCAAAAATTCCCTCCCAGGACGGTCATCGCACAGGGTGGGCTTCCTGAGCCCTTCAAGTGCAGTAGAAACATTCCCTCTGATACAATGAGAAGACTGCAGTGGGGCAACAATATCAAACTTACTGAGAGAATGTAGAAGCTAGAAAGGGCACCACTGACAAGTGATTACACAAAATCATCATTTTACATATAACAAAATAGAGACACAGAGAGATGTCATCCCTATTTAGACAGGCAGCTGACAGTGGGATTAAAACCCAGGATCTTTAGTTTTCAATCCAGGTTTTTTTTTCTTTCAGATGACTCATACAAATTTACTAACAACACTTCAAGTCTGCTACCTAATATCTTTTTTTAAAGTTTCTCTCTCTCTCTCTCTCTCTCTCTCTCTCTCTCTCTCTCTCTCTTCATTTAAGAGAGGAAAACGGAGTGAGAAATCTCTCATTCACTGGTTCACGTCCCAAGTGCCCACAACAGTTGGGCCTCGGCTGGGCCAAAGTCAGGAGGCAAAATTCCATCTGGGTCTTCCTGGGCAGGGACTTCCTGGTAGGGGCTCAAGGTCTTGAGCCAAAACCTGCGGCCTCCCAAGGTATGCAATAGCAGGAAGTAGAGGCAGGACTCAGTCTGAAGCACCCTATGTGGATGCAGGCATCTCAATCAGTGGATACACCTGCTGCAGCACAACGCCCTCTTCCCACCTAACATCGTTAGACCAAACTCCATGGCACTGAGAGTAAAACTACATTCTCCCAACGCCCACACAATGGATGCTGCCCAGAGTGAATGTCAGCAATTTGTGAATCATATTGGACCCTCTGCTTCAATATTTCTGTCTTGAAATTTGAGGTGAAAAAGGAGAAGTTGAGAGGTTACAAAGAAATGACTGCTCTAACACACACCCTCTAATGGAACTTTAGCCAAACTAGATTTGGAATAAGTGTTGATTGTGGTGGTTAATCTAAGCTATTGGATATAACACTTTTGCTTAATGAGAATGGAATTATGTCTTGTAGTTTTTACAAGCTCATTAAGCAAGATAGATACTGTTTTGTGTTTATAATGCACTAAACCCCATAGAAGAATGTGACAAATGAAATCGTGGTCTGCAATAGTATATCCATTATTCTGATACCTGGAAAATTTGTAGCAGTATCTGCAATCAATAAAAGACGTTTGTATATCCGCATCTGACAGTTTGTATATCAGAATGTCAATATATCTTTAATAAAACATGTTCCATTAGTTATGTCATTCAAAATTTAAAAGGAGTTCTTTTTACTCACTGTGAGAGATAATGATTATGAAAAAAGACCCTCTCAAGTCGTATTCACATGGCCATTTTGAGTTTGAAAACAGATTTTCAAAATACTTTATAACAGCAAATCTCTCAGGTGTTCTGCCTTTCCTATCTGGTGAAGTGGATTGGGGTTGCTTTGTGAAAGGTATCATGGGCTTAGGTTGCAACTTCACGTTTGTTTCTAATGTGTATTCTCTTTGATTTTTTTGTTCTGTATCAAATCATCACTGAACTCAAAGATTTTAAACTCGTTAGGAATCATTGAAACAAACTTCTTTTGGTCTTTATTCTTAACATATATTTCCTGCACATATTACTGCCGGCTAAGAGAGTTTCTTAACAGCTACAGAAAATACTGTTGTGATTTTAGAACTACATTATGAGAGCATTAAAAATCAGATTTATAACAAGTTTTAATATAGTCAATGGCACAATTTCTCAGTAATGAATGTGTAAGTGACTATTTCCAAAGGAATTAGATCCAAGGGAAATATCAAAGGTAGTCTGTCTGTTTTTAAATAATTTTACTGAGGTATAATTTACATACCATACACTAAGGGTACACTTTGATAATTTTTGATAAATTTGTATAGTTGTACAATCATAATTTTAATTTAGCTGTAAGACATTTACTTCACTCCTTAAAAAATCCACCTACTGTCTATTTTATAATCTGCTGTCTTATAATTTTCCCTATTCTAGAAATTTTATCTAAATTAATCATAAAATAGACAGGCTTTTTTGTCTGGCTTTTTTCCGTATGCATACTGGATTTGAGGTCCTTCCATGGTGTTGCCGTAACTACATTGCTCTTTTTATCACCAAGTCATATTCTATTTTGTTAACTATTTATTATTTGAGAGAAATCTAAATTGTATATAGTTTTAACTTATAAACAAAACTGCTATGAGCACTTATGAACAAATCTTAGTGTAGACATATGTTTTATTTTCTCATATGTAGATATTTGAGTAGAATTTCTGAATCAAATGATATGTGCATGCAAAAATTTTAAGAAACTGCCAAATTGTTATCCAAAATGACAGTATCAATTTTCATTTCCACCAGCACTGTGTGAGGGATCTGTCCCTCTCCATCCTTGCCAAGCCTGGGTATTTACAGTCTTCTTGACTTAGCCCTTCTAGCTGGATTTGCAATGATATCTCTTGCAACTTTCATTTGTAGTTTCCTATTGACTAATGATCTTGAGAATCTGTTTATGTGATCATTAATCTGTGCATATTCTTTGGTGAAATTTTTATCATATCTTTTGCCCATTACTTAATTCAATCATTTGATTCTTTTTGTCAAGTTTTTGTTAAAGATTTTATTTATTTATTTGAAAGTCTGAATTATACAGAGAGGAGATACAGGTAGAGAGAGAGAGAGATCTTCTACCCCGCAGTTCATTTCCAAGATGGCCATGATGGTCAGCACTGGGCTAGGCAGAAACCAGGATTTAGGAGCTTCTCCAGGTCTCCATGTAGGTGGCAGGAGCCCAAACACTTGGGCCATCTTCTGCTGCTTTTCCCAGGCAATTAAGGGAGCTGGATTGGAAGTGCAGTAGCTACGTCATGAACCAGTGCCCGAACAGGATGCCAGAGTTGGAGGTGGCAGCTTTACCCCTATGCCACAATGGTGGCCCTTGTAAAATTTTAAGAAGTTTTGGATAATCCACATATAAAGAATTTTTAAAAAATATATGATTTAAAAATATTTTATCACTGTGGCTTGTCTTTTCATTGCCTTAATAATGTCTCTTAAAGAGCAATTTTTAAAGTAAATTTTATCATATTTCAGATGTTTTTGTGTTATTTCTAGAAAACTAAAGGTCATAATAATTTCCTCCTATGTT
This sequence comes from Oryctolagus cuniculus, assembly GCF_964237555.1. Lineage (NCBI taxonomy): Eukaryota > Metazoa > Chordata > Mammalia > Lagomorpha > Leporidae > Oryctolagus > Oryctolagus cuniculus. The sequence goes on along the minus strand of NC_091445.1, from coordinate 65,159,226 downwards.
TTCCTAGAATTTTTATAGTTTTAACTTTTACATTTGAATTTATATTTTGAGTTAATTTTTGTGTGTTATATCAGGATCTAAGTTCTCTTTTTCCTGTTGCTACCCAAGTTTTCAGTATGATTTGTTGAAAGTTTATCAGTTCTTCATTGAATCATTTTGCAATACTATCAAAAAATCACTTGACCACACTGTGAGAAGTTAGTTCTGGATATATGATATAGTTTGAATGTAATTTAAGTATGTCTCCCAAAGATTAATGTATTTGAATTTTAGTTCCCAGTGTGGTGATATTAAGAGGTAGTGTCAAGGCCGGCACCGTGACATAGCGGGTAAAGCTGCTGCCTGCATTGCCAGCACCCAATATGGGCACTTGTTCGAGTACCAGCTGCTCCACTTTCTATCCAGCTCTCTGCCAAGGCCTGGGAAAGCAATAGAAGATGGCCCAAGTCCGTGGGCCCCTGCATCCACCTCCTGGCTCCTGGCTTCGGATCTGTGCAGCTCCAGCCATTGCAGCCATCTGGGGAGTGAACCAGCAGATAGAAGACCTCTCTCTCTCTCTCTATCTCTCTCTCTCTGTCTGCCTCTCCTCTTTCTCTATGTAACTCTGACTTTCAAACAAATAAATAAAAAAAAAAAAAAAGAAAAAAGAGGCGGTGTCTCCTGAAACAGGAGGAGCTTAGTGGAAATTCCTTATGTTGTTGAGGGCCCTGCCTCAGAAGGGATTAAAACAATTCTCACTTGATTCTAGTTAGCTCCTTGTCTCTCTCTCTGAGTTCTGTGGTCTCTGCCTCTTGCAAATTCTCTCACCACTGAGGTGCCATCCATCATGAGTTCCTCATCATAGTCCAGACAGGGCTGGGGTCATAACCTCGAACCTCCAGAACTGTGAATTAAATGAACTTCTTTTTTTAAAAAAATATTTATTTATTTATTTGAAAGCCAGAGTTACAGAAATAGAGGGAGAGACAGAAAGATCTTCCATCCACTGGTTCACTACCCAAATGGCCGCAACGGCCAGGGCTGTGCTGGCCTGAAGCCAGGAGCTTCTTCCAGGTCTCTCACTTTGGTGGCAGAATCCCAAGAACTTGGGGCATCTCCTACCTCTTTCCCAGGTGTGTTAGCAGGGAGCTTGATCAGAAGTGGAGCAGCCAGGACTTGAACCCATACGCATATGGGATGCCAGAGACACAGAAGGCAACTTAACCTTGTACAACACAATGCTGGTCCACAAATGAACTTCTTTTCTTAATAAGATACCCAGCTTCAGATACTTCACTCTGTAGCATTAAACTGACTGGCATAATTTGATTTTCTTGCATTTAACTATACCTCTGCCATTATGCTAATATCATACAATCTTTTTTTTCATTTTCAATTATCTTTATATACAGAAGATCAATCAGTATATATTAAGTAAAGATTTCATCAGTTTGCACCCACACAGAGACACAAAGTGTAAAATAGTGTTTTAGTACTAGTTATAGCATTACTTCACATTGGACAACATATTAAGGACAGATCCCACATGAGAAGTAAGTACACAGTGACTCCTGCTGTTGACTTAACAAATTGACACTCTTGTTTATGGCGTCAGTAATCTCCCAAGGCTCTAGTCATGAGTTGCCAAGACTATGGAAGCCTTTTGAGTTTGCCGACTTCAATCTTATTCCGACAGGGTCATAGTCAAAGTGGAAGTTCTCTCCTCCCTTCAGAGGAAAGTATCTCCTTCTTCGATGGCCCTGTTCTTTCTGCTTGGATCTCACTTACAGAGTTCTTTCATTTAGGTTCTCTTTCTCTCTCTCTTTTTTTTTTTTTTTTTTTTTTTCCAGGGTGTCTTGCCTTTCCATGCCTAAAATACTCTCATGGGCTCTTTAGCCAGATCCAACTGCCTTAAGGGCTGATTCTGAGGCCTGAGTGCTGTTTAGGACATCTGCCATTCTATGAGTCTGCTGTGTATCCCACTTCCCATGATGGATCGTTCTCTCCTTTTTAATTCTATCAGTTAGTATTAGCAGACACTAGTCTTGTTTATGTGATCCCTTTGACTCTTAGATCTATCAGCGTGATCAGTTGTGACCTGAAATTGATCACTTGGACTAGTGAGATGGCATTGGTACATGCCACCTTGATGGGATTGAATTGGAATCCCCTGGCACATTTCTAACTCCACCATTTGAGGCAAGTCAGCTTGAGCATGTCCCAAATTGTACATTCCTCCCTCTCTTATTCCCACTCTTATATTTAACAGGGATCACTTTTCGGTTAAAATTTAAACACCTAAGAATAATTGTGTGTTAATTACAGAGTTCAACCAATAGTACTAGAACGAAAAAAAATCATACAATCTTAATCACTGAAAATTTAAAGTAAATTTGAAATCAAGTATTCTCAGTTTTCCACAATTCTTTTATCTCTGGTTTTGTTTGTTTGTTTGTTTGTTTTGTTTTTCTAGAGTCTTTGAATTTCCAAATAAAGTTTAGAAAGTTTAGTTGCTGAAAAACAAGCAACACAAAGACCTGCACATACACAGCTTTCCTCTGCGTCCATGAAAACATGTTTGCTCCCTCAGGAAGCCATGCTGCGGGTTTGGTGGTCATCCTTACCTGGGGAAAGGCGCATTTCTCACCACCTAAGCAAGGTGGGCTGTGGTAGCAGCTTCAGGCAAGAAGGTCAGACTTCCACAGTTCTTTTTGTTCATTTGAAAGACAGAGTTACACAGAGAGGTAGAGAGAGGTCTTCCATCCACTGGTTCACTCCCCAGTTGGCTGCAACAGCCAGAGCTGTGCTGATCTGAAGCCAGGAGCCAGGAGCTTCCTCCGGGTCTCCCATATGGGTGCAGGGGCCCTAGGACTTGGGCCATCCTCCACTGCCCCCCAGGCCATAGCAGAGAGCTGGATCGGAAGAGGAGCAGCTGGGATACAAACCAGCACCCATATGGGATGCCAGCACTTCAGGCCGGGGCCTTAACCTGCTGCGCCACAGCGCTGGCCTGTGAAGCTCTTGATAGTTTTTCTAGAGTAAACATTTTTCAATTTGTCTTTGTTATCCACAACCTTTATGTAGTCACTCAATAATTTTGTATAGTTTTATACTCCTTTTTGGGGGAGAGGATTTACTGACTATAGTCTGCCATAGCTAGAGTTTTACCAGAGCTTAAATGTTCTTTTCAGATCATATATACTGTTTATGACAGATTCATGTTATTTTGACCAGATTATCAGATTCTCAATGTAAGAGATACGTCTTGCTCTTATTTGTGAACTTGGTCATAACCAGTGATGTGCTTGCATACAAGGATCTCAGTATTTGTCAAATTATGAAACTATTTATGTTTTTAAATAGTATAAGTGCTGATTAACCATGCCACTGATGGAATGGTATATGTAGCACACACATATGTATATATACACATATTTATAATTTATTATATATATACTTGTATTTATTATTGTTAAAGCAGTGGTTTTAATTATGTTATTAACAATTGTTTGCATTCATTGATTACAAAACATCCAAAGTCAGTTATAAATAGATGTGCATAGAGTGAATATTTATAAGGAATTTATAAAAATTAAAAATTTATTTCTACTTAAGTATCCATCTTTAAAGTGATTTATTTGGGTTTTAAATTTAAGATTGGTCTTGCTACTCACATTATTATAGTTTTAATATTTGCAAGTTAAAATATTCAAGATCGCTGGCCACTATTGGTTCAACTTCATCAAGGGGAGAAATTTTATAACTTCCCTTCTGTCTTTAAGAGTTAAATAGGACACAGTATAACTCATGCATATGTTGAGGCTTACCAATTATTATGAAAATTGTATTTATGGCTTATCAAAAAATGCAAGCTCAAAGCATTTTTTTTTTTGACAGGCAGAGTGGACAGTGAGAGAGAGAGACAGAGAGAAAGGTCTTCCTTTTGCCATTGGTTCACCCTCTAATGGCCGCCGCGGCTGGTGCACTGTGCTGATCTGATGGCAGGAGCCAGGTGCTTCTCCTGGTCTCCCATGGGGTGCAGGGCCCAAGCACTTGGGCCATCCTCCACTGCACTCTCTGGCCATAGCAGAGAGCTGGCCTGGAAGAGGGGCAACCGGGACAGAATCCAGCACCCCGAGCGGGACTAGAACCCGGTGTGCCGGCGCCACAAGGCGGAGGATTAGCCTAGTGAGCAGCGGCGCCGGCCTCAAAGCATTTTTTTTTAAATATTTATTTATTTGAGATTGAGAGGCAGATAGAGAGAGAAAGAGGTCTTGGGTCTGCTGGTTCACTCCCCAAGTGTCCACAATCGCCAGGACTGGGTTGATCTAAAGCCAGGAGCCAGGAACTTTTTCCAGGTTTCCCTGCGGGTACAGGGATTTGAGCACTTGGGCCATCTACTGCTTTCCCAGGCCATAGCAGAGAGGTGGATTGGAAGTGGTGTAGCTGGAACTCAAACTGGCGCCCATGTGGGATGCCAGCACTGCAGATGGTGGCTTTACTGGCTACATCATAGTGCTGGCCCTGGTTAAAGTCCTTTTCAAGTTAAAGAATTGACCATCAAGTGGGAAAAATAACTCAAAATGAAGTTCTCAACCCTATAGATCTGATTAACCCCTGTATTCAATTAAATATCATAATTATATCATAATTATATTTGATGAAATATAATATTTTAATAATACATTGGTTTCTATATTATACATTTGATGATGATATGTTTATATATCCATTATATATTTATTTCTTTATTCTCTTTATCATTGTAACGTTTCTTTCCTGTTCATGTATTCCAAACACCCCTTATGGACCAGAATATATTCACTAGATGACACATTTTTCTGATGATGATGATGCTAGCTTTCATGGCTCCTTCTTTGGCCATGGCTGGTGAGCCCTGTCTCTTCTTGACCCTCTGATTCTACAATGAATATATCGAATAGTTTCAAGCAGGATGCATTATTCAGTGGCAAAGAATGATTTTACACCCATTGTTTAGGGAAAAAATGTGATTACAGGAATGAACATTGACATAAAGGAAAAAAGTTTAAATAGCAACTCTTTAGCAAAGATCAATGATAGATGTCAATTTCAATTCTATCCCAAACTATAACATAAGACAATTAGAGACTGTACATGATATTCTAAAGATATAACAATTATTTTTAACATATAGATGTTTAGAAAGATATTTTAGCTTCCAAGTATTTGTTTTCTAGTGGTGCTGTTGTTTGTAACACAGACAGGATGGCTAAAACAACAGACATTTATTCTGGAGTTCTGGAGGCCAGAAGTCAAAGGTCAAGGTGTGGCAAGTTTGATTTCTTCTCAGGTCTCTCTCATTGTTTTATCAAATGATTACCTCCTCCTGCACCTTTGCATGGTCTTTCTTTCATGTATGCCTATATCCTGATTTCTGCTTTGTACAAGAATGTCAGTTGTGTTGGATAGAGCCCATTCAATGATCTCATCTAATGTTAAATACCTCTTTGAAGACCCTGCATCCAAATATAGGCACATGCTGAGCTTCTGCGAGTCAGGATTTCAACATCTGAATTTTGGAGGGATGTGATTCAGTTTATAATAGAAACCATTACTGACACTTTTATGAGCATAAAAATAAGAACAGTATAAGAAAATTATTATCCTCATTTCACATCTAGAGAACTGAGAAGTTAAGTCAGTTCACACAGCTGGTCAATGGAGGTCAGGATTCAGATCCAGGCAGGCAGGTTCCCGTGCTACAGTTGATACTTTTCTCAGCTCTTTTCACTCTTGTGGTTCTAATCATCTCAGGTTCTCACCTGGCTTTGTCACTCAGTCATACTTCAGACTTGCATCTTCTTTGGAAGAAACACGACAGCTAATTGTTCTGTATAGAGAAAGTGAATTATCTCATATTATTTAATGGCTGAATTGATTATTTTTCCCTGCCTAATGGGCTCTCAAAGATAACAAATATAGATTTTCTAAGGGCCCACATATACGATTTTCCAAATATAATATTTACTTGGCTTCTGAAGAGTTTTTGCTGAAAATGTCACAAATCTACTGTATTTAATAATAGGTATGATTTTTAAAATGAGATAATAGTCTAGCTGTATCAGCAAAAAAATTGAATAATAGACAATTTGGGGATCAGGGAATGGATTCCCATCCCTCTTACCCTTGCCCCACACTCCACAGATGCCACCCCATGCCCAGTATTAAGAGTGAGTTAGGGGCCTGGTGCTGCGGCGCAGTGGGTTAAACCCCTGGCCTGAAATGCCAGCATCCCATATGGACGCCGATTCTAGTCCCGGCTGCTCCTCTTCCAATCTAGCTGTCTGCTATGGCCTGGGAAAGCAGTAGAAGATGGCCCAAGTCCTTGAGCCCCTGCACCCACATGGGAGACCCAGTAGAAGCTCCTGGCTCCAGGTTTCTGATCAGCACAGCTCCAGCTGTTGTGGCCATCTGGGGAGTGAACCAGCAGATGGAAGACCTCTCTTTCTGTCTCTGCCTCTCTCTGTAACTCTTTCAAATAAATAAAATATTTTTTTAAAAAAAGAGTGAGTCGACCGGCGCCGTGGCTGACTAGGCTAATCCTCTGCCTAGCGGCGCCAGCACACCGGATTCTAGTCCTGGTCGGGGCGCTGGATTCTGTCCTGGTTGCCCCTCTTCCAGGCCAGCTCTCTGCTGTTGCCCGGGAGTGCAGTGGAGGATGGCCCAAGTCCTTGGACCCTGCACCCCATGGGAGACCAGGATAAGTACCTGGCTCCTGCCATCGGACCAGCGCAGTACACCGACCGCAGTACGCCAGCCGCGGTGGCCATTGGAGGGTGAACCAACGGCAAAGGAAGACCTTTCTCTCTGTCTCTCTCTCTCACTGTCCACTCTGCCTGTCAAAAAAAAAAAAAAAAAAGAGTGAGTTAGCTAAGATGGAGATCTCACATGTGGGCTTTCTTACCACAGTGTCTGTTTCCTATAACAAGAGTGTTTTCTCTGTCTCTGCTTTTAGGACTGTGCAGGGCAGAGAATTGTAATCATTAATTGCATCCTGGATACCTGGCATTCTTTAACACAGCTATAGGGTTTGCTTCAACCATTCTTTTCCCTTCCTCTTCAAATGCTTTTCTTTTTCATTCAGATTTTCTTTAGAATCTTTTTCCTTTTGGGTCCAATCCACACCAGGGATGGAAACCCCTTGAATTTCCAACCAGTCTAGGGAACAGTGCACCATAGGGGTCCATGGGCTGATAATCCCAACATAATTCCCATAACTGATGGGAAATGAGAATTCCTTCAAGTCTTAGTGAATAAGTATAAATATCTCCAAGTTTCACTTCAAAAGCAGTCTCCTTACTTGGTGCCCATTCTTCAGTGTTATTCCAGGAAATCATTTGGATGAAAATGGGATGTTTATAGAAAGTCCCTTTGCTTTACCCAATAGGGCTTTTGAAGTCATAAACTCAATAAAACCATGAACTTGCACAGTGCCCTTATACCAAAGAATGCCGAGAGCTTCAGCTAACCAAGTGTCAACTCATCAGCATGCTTGGAAATTTTTCTACCAGGCCCTTGTTCATTTTCTTCAATTTTCCTTCACCACAAAATAAGAATCTAAAACTGACATGTCAATATGCACATGATTTATACTGTAAATGTCATCTCTTTTCTGCTTTGCAGACTTTCCCAGCCTCCTGTGTGACTTCTATTTTCTGCATATGAGTGATTGGAAAGTAGAATGTTAAATTGTAAAATTGATTAAATCTTATAGATGATTGATAGATGCCTTCTTGATCACTAACATCTTTCATGACTATAGTATAACATTAAATAGGTATTTACTAATGTTGTCTTAACTGAACTTTCCTCTTTACATAGTAATATAACTTTCCTCATTTTATAATCTTTGAATCTCACAAGTGACATTAATATATCCACCCCTGCTTTCGAAAACAAGTATGCATGTGTGCGTCTACCTATCGTCTACCTACATACATACACCTATATTTACATATGAAGTGATTAGGATAAAATTATAGAAGTTGTTAAATCTAAGTGTGCTCCCTGAACCCTTCTTTGTGCTTTTATTTATAATTTGAAATATTTTAAAACAAAACAAAAAATAACCAGGAAATTGGCGTTGGTAAAATTCATAGTTCATTCTGATTTCACCAGTTATACATACACTTTTGTGTGTGTGTATGTAGTCAGTTACTAATGTTGAATTTTGAGGTTTCTTTTTTTAAATCTTAGTTAATGTATACAAATTTCATGCATTTCATAAATACAAATTTTGGTACATAGTGATTCTTCCCACCCTACCCATACTCCCACACTTATTCCTCCTGGCTCTCCTATTCCCATTATTTTTACTAAGATCTATTTTCAATTAACTTTGTACATGTAAGATTAGCCTCATCCTAAGTAAAGAGTTCAACAAATAGTATGAGAAGGGAAAAAAAAAAAAAACTTTCTCAACAGAGGAGACAAGGACTGTTCAAAGTCGTTGCATCTCAATGTGTCAATTTCATGTCTATAGATTACCTTTTAACTGCTCTATTAGTTACCACAGATCAGGGAGAACATTTGTCTACCAGGTATTTGTCTTTTTGGGACTGGCTTATGTCATTAAGCATAATGTTTTCCAGTTACATTCATTTTGTTACAAATGACAAGATTTCCTTTTTTTTTTTTTTTGACCATTGTGTAGTATTCTGTGGTGTATATATCTCATAATTTTTTTTAAAGATTTGTTTATTTATTTGAAAGTCAGAGTTACACAGAGGAAGGAGAGGAAGACAGAGAGAGAGGTTTTCCATCCGCTGGTTCTCTCCCCAGATGGCTGCAATGGCCGGAGCTGCGCTGATCCGAAGCCAGAAACTAGGAGCTTCTTCCAGGTCTCCACGTGGGTGCAGGGGCCCAAGGACTTGGGCCATCTTCTACTGCTTTCCCAGGCCATAGCAGATAGCTGGATTGGAAGAAGAACAGCCGGAACTTGAACCTGCGCCCATATGGGATGTTGGCGCTTCAGGCCAGGGCGTTAACACTCTCCACCACAGTGCCAGCCCCTATCCCATAATTTCTCTAATCAAAGTCCTCTCATATGGGTGACATTCAGATAGCTTCTCCAGGTCTATAATTTGTTGCTTCATTTTATTAGCAGGGTCTTTCACAGGACAATATTTTTAACTTTGATGAAGTATGTTCTATTTTTCTTTTTATGGATCATGATTTTCCCATCAAGTCTAAGAATGCTTTGCTTAATACTAGACTCTAAAGATATCCACACATACTTGATTCATAGAAATTTTATAGTTTTAGTTTTTATGTTTAATTTCATGATCCATTTTGTGATCATTTTTGTAAAAGTTGTAGATTTAGGTTAAGGTTTGTTTATTTTGCACGTGGATTTCCAATTGTTCTAGCACCATTTGTTGCAAAGATTACCCCTTCTCCATTGAACATTTTTCTCTTTTGTCAGAAATTAATTGTGCATGCATACAGATGTGGATCCGGTCTGACATCTCTATTCTCTCCCATTGATCTGTGTGCATAATCCTTACCATTTCATTGTCTGGATTGCTGTAACATTATATTAGGAAGATTCTTCTTTCTTTTTCAAGATTATTTTTGCTATTATAAGATACATCAGTTTTAATATGCATAAAGTAAAATCCTCACAGTTGCATGTGTAGTAACAAAAATATTTATCAGGAGGTGCCAACATTGTGACCTAGTTAGTGAAGCCACCGCCCGCAATGCTAGGATATCATATGTGCACCAGTTAGTGTCCCGGTTGCTCCATTTCTGATCCAGCTCCCTGCTAGTGAGCTGTGGAAGGCCGCAGAAGATGGTTCAAGTATTTGGGTCCCTGGCATCCACATGAGAGAGCTGGATGACACTTCCGGCTCCTGGCTTTGGCCTGGCCCAGTTCTGGAGGTTGTGGCTATCTGGTCAGCAGATGAAAGATATCTCTAAAATCCCTCCCTCTCTTCTCTCTCTCTCTCTCTCTCTCTCTCTCTCTCTCTCTCTCGATGTGTGTGTGTGCGTGTCTTTCCATCTCTTTCTGTAACTCTGCCTTTCAAATAAATAAATAAACCTTTAAAAAGTTTATCAGGAAAAACATTCATTTATATAATCTAAAGAAAAAATAAAAATGTTACTCAATTTTTTAAGAGTTGAAGTGAAATGGACACTATGAGAAATGGTGACGTGATCAGCCCTTGGCCTGACTGTTGATGAACAACTTAATACTTTATCTCTTTTAGTATTTTTTTGTTCTACTTAATACTATTGGTTGAACTCTGTAATTAATACACAATTATTCTTAGGTGTTGAAAATTAACTGAAAAGTGATCCCTGTTAAATATAAGAGTGGGAATAAGAGAGGGAGGAGATGTACAATTTGGGACATGCTCAATCGGACTTGCCCCAAATGGTAGAGTTAGAAATGTGTCAGTGGATTCCAATTCAATCCCATCAAGGTGGCATGTACCAATGCCATCTCACTAGTCCAAGTGATAAATTTCAGGTCACAATTGATCACACTGATAGGTCTAAGAGTCAAAGGGATCACATAAACAAGACTAGTGTCTGCTAATACTAACTGATAGAATTAAAAAGGAGAGAATGATCCAACATGGGAAGTGGGATACACAGCAGACTCATAGAATGGCAGATGTCCTAAATAGCACTCAGGCCTCAGAATCAGACCTTAAGGCATTTGGATCTGGCTGAAGAGCCCATGAGAGTGTTTCAGGCATGGAAAGCCAAGACACTCTGGCAAAAAAAAAAAAAAAAAAAAAAACCACCCAAAACCTAAATGAAAGATCTCTGTGAGTGAGATTCCAGGGGAAAGAACAGGTCATCAAAGAAGGAGGTACCTTTCTCTGAAGGGAGGAGAGAACTTCCACTTTGACTATGACCTTGGCCAAATAAGATCAGAGTCTGCAAACTCAAAAGGCTTCCATAGCCTTGGCAACTCATGACAAGAGCCTAGGGTGATTACTGACGCCATAAACAAGAGTGTCAATTCTTAAATCAACAACAGGAGTCACTGTGCACTTACTCCTCATGTAGGATCTCTGTCCTTAATGTGTTGTTCAATGTGATTTAATGCTATAACTAGAACTCAAACAGTATTTTTCACTTTGTGTTTCTGTGTGCGTGCAAACTGTTGAAATCTTTACTTAATATATGCTAAATTGATCTTCTGTATATAAAGATAATTGAAAATGAATATTGACGTGAATGGAATGGGAGAGGGAGCGGGAGATGGGAGGGTTGCGGGTGGGAGGGAAGTTATGGGGGGAAAAAGTCATTGTAATCCATAAGCTGTACTTTGGAAATTTATATTCATTAAATGAAAGTTAAAGAAAAAAGATTACTATCTCCTGGCTTATCATGTTGTGTCCCTGTCCAGCTACTTGCAAGCTCTACATGAGGCTACTTGTTCTTTAAAGCAAACAGCTGCCCAGCATAATACCACAATGTCCAGCATGAGAAATTGCTTCTGCATTGGATATGTTCTGTAAAAATTGTCAAATGAGTAAATCTTCATCAGTTAATTATTGTGTAAATAAATATGATCTGCCCATGCAATGAAATGCTACAAAGGTCTAAAATTAATTGTGTATGTCTCCTACACATCTACCAATAAATAGTGCTGAATTTAAAAAATTAAGCTGCCAAATCATATTCATGATACAATCTAAGTTACATAAGTTATATGTGTATTCACACATAAGTGTATATTTATAAATGTATACATTATATGTGTATTTACAAAAACATACATATGTATTTATACAATGTATTTAAACATCACAAAGCATGTTAACAACTTGAATTTGATCCTACTTTACTTTTTAATGTTTTTGTTTTTCTTCAAAGTCTCTTTACTTATTCAGTGCCTCACAGAGCGTTAACAGTAAAGAGTCATGGTCCTTGCAACAGAGGACATAAAATATACACCCAGCCCATAAGCTTGGTTCTCCTTATTTCTTTCCCTTAGATTATATTGTGTCAGAACTAGAAGAATATGCATTTTGTACATTCATAAAACATTCTGTGTTTCTGAATGGCCTTCCATACATTGTCACCTCATTTTATCCCTGGGTAAAATTAGGACTCAGGTGTTGCTTGCTCTTGACCCAGCAAACTTCTGCAGAAGTCTCTCCTCTCTCAAGTCCAGGAAGACCCATTAATGACCCTCAATACCAGGTGACTTTGGGCATCCAGGCTACTCTGTCCTTCTGTCAGGTGTCACCATGTACCCTGAGATTGTGGGGCTATTTGGAAGCCGCTGGAGATGTGAGAAACAATTGGGTTCCTTGGTAGGGCAGCTTAAGCTTTATTTCCTTATGGAAATTTTACTAAAAATCTTTTCATGACTCTTAATTGCATGGTTTTCTTTTCTTAAGTCACAAAACTAAGGGAATAAAGGAAATCATGTGTGCTTGGACTCACTCCTCCACGCTCATGTCTAACACTCAGAAACATTGCCACCACACCTGACTGCCTGCTGATATTGGGATGTTATGGCCCAAGTGGTCCCTTCCCACCAGGCAAAATAAACTTCTAGATGCCCACAGCAAGATTCTCTCCAACGTGCCCAACCATTACTTAACTTAAAGTTCAGACTTTGGGTTGATAATAAACAAACAAAAAGGGAGAAATGTAAAATTATTCATCTGCCCAAACACACACAGTCTGTGATTGGTTAGTAAAACACATAATCTTCTGTATTGTTCTTCTCACTTTGGTACTTTGTAACTTCACAAATCGATAATCGGATACACATCTCTGACATGCAAACAAGCTTTTCAAACACAGCCTTTTTGAAATGAGTGATTAGTAATTCACATTACATTTGTAGTAGAATACCTGTGACTGTTTCTAAAGATAATTTTTACTCGGAGGAAGAACACATATATAATTAAATATGTCCCAATAGAACATCATTGTGGACTGACAGGTAAAGCTGCTGCCTGCAAAGCCAGAATCCCATATGGGTGCCAATTCGTGTCTGGGCTGCTCCATTTCTGATCCAGCTCCCTGCTAATGGCCTGGGAAAAGCAGCAGAAGATGGTCCAAGTATTTGGGACCCTGCCACTCATATGGGAGATCTGGATGAAGCCCTTGGTTCCTGGCTTCAGCGTGGCCCGATACTGGCCAACACAATCATCTGAGGAGTGAACCAGAGATATTTCTCTCTCTCTCTCTCTCTCTCTCTCTCTCTCTCTCTTTCTCTCTCTTTCTCTCTCTTTCTCTTTTTCTCTCTCTTTCTCTTTCTCTCTCTTTTCCACCTGGCCCAGCCCTGGTTATCAGGACCATTTGGGAAGTGAACCAGAAGATGGAAGGTTCTCTCTCTCTCTTTGTCTTTCTCCCCCTACCATTTCTCCTTGTCTCTCTCTGTTGCTGTGCTTTGCAAATGATTTTAAATGTAAAATATAATACTTATGTTGACTATTTCAGACTTGTACATTTTTAGAAACAGTATTCTTTTCTGCATATAAAAGAATGTTCAGTCAATTCAGAAAAGTTCAAAAACATAAAAAAATTCCATAATTCCCATCACACTGAAATTTCATAGTGTTTTTGTCAATAAATTCTCTATGTCATATTATTTAATAAAAGATCATGAGCATTTTTCTGCATTATTGAACATTTCCTGATCATGATTAAATTTGCAGTTTTTCTGTTGATATTTATTTTTAGAGATTAAGAGATTTATCTGTAGTCTCTCCCCATATATTATATAATCTATTTACCACCTGTATGTCTGCCTTCCTATTTATTTATTTCTAACAAACTTTTCTCGGAGTTGCTTATCAATTTTATGGCATTTTTATCATGTAAGACATCTTAATTTTGTGCAGTATGATTTAACGATCTGCCTTTTTGTAATCTAATGCAGAAAATGACCTTTCCCATGCTTAAGTAAGGTAAATATTTATATAACTTTTCTCCTCATTCTTCTAAGTGTCTTTCTGTTTGTTTGGTTTGTTATAGTCTGCAATTTTAATGGGCAGTATGTGGTGGTTCATGGTAGTAAATTTTTTGTGAATTGTTAATAAGTTATCTCAGGTCTGTCTAAACAGTCTATTATTTGTCCAATAACTAGGAAAGCTGGCTTTACCATTTGTTCTATGCTTACAGAAATGCACCAACTCCAGGATTCACAGCATCAGCCACAGATGTCATTCCTTTCGTATTTCCATTATTCTGCTCCTCTTCCTTTCATTTTTACACCTCAAAGACCCAGAAGTGGCTCCAGGTGAAAGCAAAGACACCAGCCCTGCCTGCCCCTCTCCTGCTACACCTGCCTGCCTGTCGGCTTCCACTCTGAGTTCTGTGCTAGGAGAGGGAGAACGCTTAGTTTGCTATATTATTTGAAGTTCTAATTCTTGAACTTGATAAGAATTTTTATTCTGAATTGACACTGGTCAATAGAGTTATTACCTAAGAATAAGTGAAGAAGTGAAACTGTCTAAGACAGCCTTCAAGCACAGGAAAGGTAGCCCCTAGAGGCTTCAAAGGACAGGGAACACAAAGAGTGCTTTTCAGTTTTAATCCCTGATGACTCCTATTTTATTCTTTTCTTCCTGTTCATTGAATACAAGGATGGAAAGATGATAGATAGATAGATAGATAGACATAATAGACAGAAAAATAGATGATAGATGGTAGACTGGTTACACCATTTCTAGTCACCAGGTGTGTATGTGCATGTTTGTATGTCCCTAGACTTCCCTTTGAAAAATCTAAATATGTTGTTTGCAAAATGGAAATAGTGTCATTTCTGAGATTGGGATCAGTTTCTGGCTTCTAGGATAGAGACTAAAATTGCCTTGAGCAGAATTTGCCTTTCTGTACCAGGACCATTTGGTACATAAACCTTTTGTAAGATAGCTTTCAAATGCTATGTCCCATGGGTTCAGCACTCCCTCACAGACATGTAGACCCCAGAAAGGTAGGAATTATATGGCAATAGGAGAGAATCCTATTACTGTAGTACCCAAATGGTGAGATCAGAATCATAAAGTTTGATTATATTTACACATATATTAAATTCATATTCATGTATATAGTAGATATATAAGATATTCAAAATATTGGTTGAAAATGGAACTAGAAGACAAGTTTGTTTTGTACAATAAAGATTGATACAGAGGGTGGACATTTGGCACAGTGAATGATACCACTTTTGATGTCTGCATCCCATATCAGAATGCCAAGGCTCAAGTCCTAGCTTTGTTTTGATTCTCGCTCCCTGCTAATGTGCAGCCTGAAAAATAGCAGGTGATGGCTCAAGTACTTGGTTCCCTACCACCACTTGTGGCTCTTGACTTTGGCCTAGTCCAGCCTCAACTGTGGCAGGCATTTGGGGAATAAAGCAGCTGATGGAAGATCTCTCTCTCTATATATATATATATACACACACACACATATACATATATATATATCTGCATTTCAGATAAACATGAAAAACCATTTTTTCTAAAAGAAATACTGAACCAGAGTACATATGCAGTTGGTTCATCTTTGGTCAGGTGAATGGGTGGAGCAGGTCCTGATACAAGGCTTTTAAAGAAATATTAGAAGAAATGAGAGCAGAGCCCAAATCCCTGTCCATCACCAATGGTGAATCCAGCTGATCTGTTTTTCTCTCTCCTCTCAAGGTTCCCGTCCTCAGTGAATATTGACTTCAAACAATACCAAAGGTTCAATCTCTAATGCAGAAACTTCACATATGATACAGAAGAGATGTTAATACATTGCAGTCTCACTACTGCAGCAAAAGTGAAGCTTTCTATGAAGCTTCACAAGCAAGATGAAAAGAACCGTGGGCCATGCAGACGCACTAGAGGACGGAAAGAGGGAGAGGCGGGAAGATGGGAGGAAGGGTAAGCAGAAGGAAGGAAGAAAGGAGGAAAATACAGAAAAAAAGTTTCAGAAAAAAATGTATTGCAAAGAACAGAGGTAGACCTCCTCGAAAGCATGATAATAGGGCAGGCATTGTGACCCAGAGGGTTATGCCACCA
Source organism: Oryctolagus cuniculus (assembly GCF_964237555.1). Taxonomy (NCBI): domain Eukaryota; kingdom Metazoa; phylum Chordata; class Mammalia; order Lagomorpha; family Leporidae; genus Oryctolagus; species Oryctolagus cuniculus. The sequence continues at coordinate 65,143,216 of NC_091445.1, read as the reverse complement.
ATGAGGACATCGCATTGCACATCAGAGTAGCTGGGATCGAATCCCAACTCTGCTTCCTGCCCAGCTTCCCACTAATGATCCTATGAGCCAGCAGGAAGTGGCTCAAGTACATGAGTCTCCCGCCACTCACATGGGAGGCCCCGATGGAGCCCCTGGCTCCTGGTTTCAGCCCAGGACAGTTGTGCGCATTCAGGGAGTGGACCAGCAAACAGAAGATCTCTCTGTTTCTCTGTCACTCTGCCTTCCAAGTAAATAAAAAATGAAACAAATTTCAAAACCCAAACATGGAATCAAAAATATGAGAAATCAAAGATCAAAGATAATAAAATAATAGAATAAGGAAAAAGTGGTCATGGAACTATGGTAGCATCTTAAGAATCAAAGCAGCACTCTCGTTACTTAATTTAAAACAACAAGATGGAAGACATTCATGTCTAAAGACATCACTAATGTGGAAAGGCATAGGATAATCACAGTAAATAGAGGAAAACTACAAACAGATTTAGGAAGTAAGATGTTTCTTGATCTGGAGAAGCATAATTGAACCTATTTAAGCAAAACTGTAGTAACTGAAATAGAGACATCAATAAATACAATGAAAAACAATACTCAGAAATACAATAGAAGCCAATTTCCCAAAGTGAAAACTTAATCTTCTATTTTTAAAAAATGTATCATTTTCTAGGAAATAATGGTGCATAATATTTAGTTTTGTGGCATATTCTGCTGAATGCATTAAATAGAAAGATGAAGAAAAATGTCTTCAGGCATCTGACAAACTGAGCAATACTATAACGGGATTTTGAAAGTCTGCTCCCAGACTTTTATTTGAAAACATTTACAGAGCACCTTCCACAGGCTTTCCAGGCACATTTCTAAGTGCTATTCAATCCTTAGCACAGTGACATTTGGCGACATAAAGCAATGGAAACATAACTTTTCAGTATGGTGTTCAGAGAGGAAAAGGCTATGATTCCAGAATTTTACCTAGCAAAATGGTGATTCCAGTATAAAGACAAGACTCAGAGAATCTTTAACAAGAAAACTGGGGACTGAAAAGCAGACCCTTTCTCAAACAACTCTACTGATGACAAAATCAGAATAATCAGGGATGAATTAAGTAAAGTACTCAGAAATGGAGATGGGGCAGGCCTGTGGTTCAGTGAGTTAAGCTACTGCTTAGAACATCTGTATCCTATATCAGAGTAACTGATTTGAGTCCCCACTGCTCTGTTTCTGATACGGCTTCCTGCTACTGTGCCAATGAAGGCAGTAGGTGATGGTCCAAGTACTGGGTCACTGCCACCCACGTAGGGATCCAGATGGAGTTATAGGCTCCTTACTCTGCCTGATCCAGCCCTGACTATTGCTGGCATTTGGGAAGTGAGGCAGCAGAAGGAAGATCTCTTCCTCCCTATCTCTCCCTCACTCTGTCACTCTACTTTTCAAATAAATAGATTTTTTTTAAATTGAAGATGCTTTTGGGAAAGAACTGAGGATGATCACTGAATTAACTGAATTTAGAAAAAAATAACAGCAGGAATTATGTCTGCAGAAATCATAAAAGTTAGGCCGGCGCCGCAGTTCAATAGGCTAATCCTCTGCCTGCAGTGCCTGCACACCGGGTTCTAGTCCTGGTCAGGGCACCAGATTCTGTCCCAGTTGCCCCTCTTCTAGTCCAGCTCTCTGCTGTGGCCCGGGAGTGCAGTGGAGGATGGCCCAAGTGCTTGGGCCCTGCACCTACATGGGAGACCAGGAGAAGCACCTGGCTCCTGGCTTCGGATCAGTGCGGTGCGCTGGCTGTGGCATGCTGGCAGCAGCAGCCATTGGGGGGTGAAGCAACGGAAAAAAGGAAGACCTTTCTCTGTGTGTCTCTCTCTGTCCATTCTGCCTGTCAAAAAAAAATCATAAAAATTGTGAAAAACATATGTGATAACATAACAAGAAAAGCAAGCTGGGTGAAGAAAGGGTAGACAGAATTTAAGATTCTAAGCTCTTTATCTTTTATATTATAAAATTAAAACACAAGAAAAAGAATTGATTATAACATTTTTATATTTTTCATATTTTTCTTCCATGCTTTGATTGGAAGTATTGATCTGAAGTTCAATATTTTCAGCACTTAAAATTGTTTCTCTATTTCTTCTTTTAGATTCAAATATATTGACAATTTAGCTTTCTATAAAAATTATACATATAAAAGGATCACAATAATATAAAAATAGTTCTATCCATACAGCTAGGATATATATTCCACACTTATTTCCATAATTATTTAAACTTTTCATTAGTCTATTTATCTTTCCTAATATATCAATGAAGAAAAATATTTGTATCGGTGCTCAGTAAATACTAATTATTATTTTTTGTGGCATTGGGATGTGAAGTCATTTTTACATTTCTGTGCTTATACTTTTTATATTGCTTGAATTGTACATAAATAATTCATTTTTAAAAATTTTATTTATTTATTTGAAAGTACAGGTTATAGAAGTAGGGAGGGAGACAGAGAGAGGGAGAGAGAGAGAGAGAGAGAGAGAGGTCTTCCATCCATTGGTTCACTCTCCAAATGGCTGTAATGACCATTGCTGAACCAGGCCAAAGCCAGGAGCCAAGAGCTTCATCTCAGTCTCCCACCTGAGCACAAGGACCCAAACACTTGGGCTGTACTCCACTGCTTTCCCAGGTCATTAGAGGGTACAGGATCAGAAGTGGAACAGCTGGGTCTACGGCCATACCACCCTGAACGCGCCCGATCTCGTCTGATCTCGGAAGCTAAGCAGGGTCGGGCCTGGTTAGTACTTGGATGGGAGAAGTGGAACAGCTGGGACTCAAACTGGCACCCTTATGGGATGCCAGCATCACAGGTGGTGTCTTTATCTGCTGTGCCAGAATGTGGACCCAAGAACTCATTTTTTTTTAAATAAAAACTACTGTAGCCATTATTTGTAAGATTGAAAAAATACTGTCTTGATACATGGTAGAAGATATTCAGGGTTGCAACCACATTTTACAAGAAATTATTAAACTATGCAATAGATAGCATTCTTGCAATGGAAAGGTCATTTTTCTTTTTGTTTTCCTCCAAATCCAAAGATATGTATGGCTAAAAATACCACTCTGATGTCATTTATGTTTCTGAAATGGAAATTAAGCTCTTACAACTGACTTATGATTCTTTACGCACACTTACGAAATTAGCAATGTGGATTGGAAGACTTCCCAATGTTTGCTTTGGAGAAGAATCATGATTACAGCACTTAGGGGTCATCAAGCCCCCTGTTAGAGATGGGCAAAGTAAGGCCTGAAGAGGCTAAAGGCTTTTAAATGTTATTATTATTTATTTATTTGAGAGGCAGCTGGAGAGAGAGACAGAGAGAACTTCCATCTACTGGTTCATTCCCCAGATGCCTTCAAGGGCCAGATAAGGCCAAAGCCAGGATCCAGGAACTTTATCCGTGCAGGGTCTCAAGTGCTCAGACCGTAACTGCTGTCTTCCCAGGCACAGTAGCCAGAAGCTGCATCTAAAGGAGTGCAGCCCGAACTTGGACTGGTGCCAAATTGTGATGCTGGCTTTTTGGTGTGGCTTAACCCACTGTGTTGCAATGCGTGCCCTGAGGCTAAGGACATTTTATTGAAAATTTCATCACTAAACTAACTGAAGAACCAAGTTCTTTGCCTGAATGTTGGTATCTACCAAGAATCCGTGTGTTGAAGTCTTATCCTGCCAAGGTGATGCTGTTGAGAGACGGGGCCTCTGGGAAGTGGTTGGGGCGTGGGATGGAGAACCTCGTGGTTGGGTTCAGTGCCATTGGAACAGAAAACCCCAGGAGCTGCCGTGCTCCTTCTGCCATGCGAGGATGTAGCAAGAAGGCATCATCTAGGAGCCAGGAAGTAGGCCCTTACCACATACCCAATGTGCCAGTGCCTTTACACTGGACTTCCCAGAGCTGTGAGTAAATGTTTGCATTTCTAAGCCACCAGAGTTTATGGCGTTTTTGTTATTTCAGCATGATTGGATAAAAATACCAAGGTCATCTAAAATTTGCCTGATTAAAACACGCTGCTGTGTTGTATATTTAATTATTTTTATGCCATAGCTCTGGATTTTTCACCAAATAAAAATAACATATTAGCTGAGTGTATGAAAATAATTGATTTTCTGTTTTTGTGCTTACTTTTAATTTAGCAAAGACTTTTAAAGGCCTTACAAATGTAAGTTCACAGAAAAGAAGCTAGCTATTTGTTACAACATCAAGATTGATATTGGAGTGCATCCATGGTGGGTGATTCCTTTGGTTATTTTTCTTTTTATTTGCATTGTGTTGTGTGATTTTCTATTTATTAGAGTGGAAAGATCACGACTCTAGAATCAGAACCTAGGAATTTTCACTCTCAGCTTCATGAACAAAGATTCCTTTCACAGATAGGACGATGAGGACCTCCTTTTCTTATGAAAGCCATCAGGTACCTGAACAATAACTGATTTAAAAAAAAAAAAACTAAAGCTTTTCAAAAAGACTGTGGGTGCCCAAAAGACCCTACAAGCAGCACTGAAGATGTGCAGCAGAGGAAGTGGCTCATCAAGTTTGGGGACATGAACTCACGAGCCTGAGTCACCTCTCGGGCCTCCCATGAAGCAGTCAGAGCTGCTGTCACCAATTCACTTTTTTCCATTATGAGCAGGGGAATGTTCATCTGTTTCTGTGGTGATGGAGGCTTTCACAATATCCTCTGGCCAGAGAAATGCAACCACAGCCATAATGACTTCAGACTCAAACTATTTCAGCAGCAGCAACAACAGGGAAAACAAAGCAGCAGCCAGTTCCCAAGTAAACCCATGTGAATGCTTCCTATTAGCCAATTATCAGGGGGATTTTTATGGGAAACCATATCAAGAATGTTGCAGAGCTTCTTAGGATGCTGATTTTCCTTTCTTGGGACTGAAGAAGAAATGGGACACCAAGGCAGTAGAATCGATGTCTAAGGGTTGGCCTAGAAGTGTGAGGATTCTATGGGGTCTTGGTCTTCAACTCTGTGGAATTCCATGACACTTAATGAGCCACCTGACCTTGATACATCTAAATTTTCTTTCCTCTTCTACCTATTTACATCATCCCTCCAAATTAAAAAAGGGGGAAGGATACTAGATAAATACTTCTGAAACTTTTTTCTTTTGACATTCATAGCAGATGGCTTTGGCATGTGTCAGATTTTCCCATGAGCATATCCATGCTTGAAGAGAAAAATAGAACTGATGAGAAATAAAGCTAATAATGGTACAGGCGGAGCAAGGCAAGGATTGAACACATTGTGGTTTTGATGAATTCCCAGCATATTAGCTACAATTCCATCACTGCTCTCCCACTAAAGAAATACATAGGACTACAAATGACCAAGAATGCTATCATAAGTATAAATCTGATTCCATGCTAACTTATATGCCAATAAATCGAGGGTAATCTTCTTAAAGTACAATGTGTTTTTATAAATCAGTAATAAAAACTAGCAGTTTTTCTAAAAACAGCAAAATAGATGCAACAGTATTTTAGAAAAACAAAACTATACATGTTCAAATCCCATTAAGAGATCCTCAAACTAACTGAGTACTTACTTAATTAAAACTATTAGAGGAACAATTTGTTAACCTCTCAAATTTTAATACTATACATAGTTTTCTAGGGCATATGTACACAAAAACTCTCAAGGGAAATTATAATTGATTCAACCTTTGGAAAGATTTTGTCAATATATATCAAATATTTAATATACACATCCTTTGATCCAACAACTCTTTTCTAATCATCACAAAAAATATTTGCTGAGTTGCTGGAATTACTTCACATTTTTAGCAGGAGTACAAGGAACTGTAGCCTAATGAAAGAAGAACCAAAAACCTGACTGTGTAAACCTAGTTTAACTCTCAGCTGTGTCACTACTATCAGTTTAAAGAGATCCTGTGGGTACCCATCAACTGGAAAGTTACCTATACCTAAATCTTTGTGAGGTGCATTTTTTAAAAGATTTACCTATTTATTTGAAAGTCAGAGTTACAGAGAGGCAGAGGCAGAGAGGAAGAGAGGGAGAGAGGGAGAGAGGGAGAGAGAGAGGTCTTTCATCCTCTGGTTCATTCTCCAGATGACCACAATGGATGGAACTGTGCCTATCTGAAGCCAGGAGCCAGGAACTTCCTCCTGGTCTCCCATGTGGGTGCAAGGACCCAAGGACTTGGGCCATCTTCCACTGCTTTCCCAGGCAGAGAGCTGGGTCAGAAGTAGAGCACTGGGACTCAAACAGGTACACATATGGGATGCTGGCATTGCAGACAGAAGATTTAACCCACTGTGCCACAGCACCAACCCCAGAGTGCATTTTGGATATAATTAAAAACGTGAAGCTAACATCAAAGATTTTTCTACCTGTTCCTAGCCTCATGTTACAGAAACTTAATAAATGTTAGCTGCTTAAGATCAGAAATACAGCATTATTACCTATTTGGAGGTAAATATTGAAGAGAAATATTGAAGAGGTATAATAAAAATAGCAGAATCAAAAAAAAATCTTAGGAGATTGGGTATGATCTGAAAATGAGTAGTCCTGAGAGTGCTGTTTCTCCAAGTGCATCTCAGTGTCAAAGGCTAAATTAATACTGAGAGAAAATTTGGGGGTTTCTTTGAGATTCTGTGCATTTTAAGCCTGGGCTTGCTTAGATTATCTGTAGGGAAGACACCTGAGCAACATCAGACAGCTAAGCAGCTGCTTCATGTCTACCCAAAAGACAATGTCACTGGCTTGGAACCAATTCTGATGGGGCTCCAGCTGGAGCAGCATTTTCTAAACTCTGTGGAACAATGGGCCTGGGGAACATTCTTTCTAGGAAATATTTAACAGTTACTACACAGGCACACGCACGCACACACACACACACACACACACACTTGCAGGCGCCCACACATTCACAATGCTCTATGACTAAGAAATGTTTGGGAAGCACAGCATGTTGTCATGTTCCTTTTCAGGGTCCCCAGTGTTCACTGGGTTCTTAAAAACTATGAAAATTCCTGCTAAAGAGAGGCTGGGAAGGTGTTGCCCAGAACTTTGTGAATTTTGACTGGAGACTTACGTTTTGTGCTTGATGCACCTGTTAAATTTCCAGAACACAGTGAATTCTGTGGGACATCTGTTTGGGAAACACTATTATGGACACTTAAAACATGGCTGCATGAAATTTTAAAATGAAAACCATTTTTAAAATGACCACACCTTATGCTTTAAAACAGAGCTTCAAAATAAATATCTTTTAGATTTGAGAGTAATAAAATTATGTCCTCATCAACTGACTTTTTTTTTAATTTCAGCAGATATGTCTCATATAAAACATGGCTTCCTGTTTGTTGAGTATCTAATCTGTTCGAGGCACTGTCCTGGGCCTTGGGAATACAGCATCGTGTAAAACAGACAAAATCCCTGGCTTCATACATCTAACCTTCAGAGCATTAGTTTACTTGGGTACCTTGTAAAAGTTGGCTGTGGTGAGCTTTTGGTGCAATGACTGAACTGTCATTTGGGGCACCCCTATCCCATTTCAGAATGCCTGGGTTTGACTTCTGGCTCCAAATCTGATTACAACTTTCTGCTAATGCATTCCTGGGGGGACAACAGATGATGGTTCAAGTATTTGGGTCTCTGATGCCCATGTGGAAAACTCTGATGAAGTTCCAGGGTCTTGGCTTTGGGGAAGTAAACCAGTGGGTGGGGGATTTCTCTGTATCTCTTCCTTTCAAATAAACCACATAAATAAGTAAATAAATAATTTTAAACAGGTAAACTAATCAAAATTTACATGACTACAGATATTTTAAGCTGACTGAAGAAATTTCCATGAGTAGAGTGACTAAGAAGTTTCCCGAGTACATGGTCATCATTGTTTTATTTTTTGCCTATTTTTCAGCATTTAAAAATTATGTTAAAAATATCATAAAATTTATTATTTTAACCATTTTAAGTGTTCAGTGTGCTAATGTCAAGAACATTCATCTGTGGTGCAACCAGTCTCAAGAACACTTCATGTAGGGAAACTGAATGCTGTCTACTTTAATATATTATACTTTCAGGTATTTTATGTGAATGAAAAATGATAACATAGGTCTTATGTGATTTATAAGTCTCAGAGGAGCACAAAAAGTTCACATAAGATGGAATTAGAAATATGAGTTTACTTGAAGCAATTTTTTTCATAATGCCTGGACAATGCATGTTATAAAAACATTATGCATGGATTTCTAAATTTCTGTATTATAATCAACATATTTTCAATTCCACTTTATATGAACCTTTTCAAGTGTCCATGTGTGTAACACTGTATGACAATCAAAAACTTAGATTATCTAACAAAACAAATCCTATTGACAATAGTATTAAAAAATAAATTATCTGCTCTCTGCTACAGTTGCCCCTCCATAGGGTTTCCTTCATAATTCTCTGTTCAAATAAATGGTTACTTTGACTTTTCCTTAACTTTTGGTAACTTGCCACTGGTCCTCAACACAAGTGAGTTGGAAGAGGCTTGGGAATACAGCCAGGCCCATCAAACTCTAATTTACAGCCAATTTTATGATTTAGAAGTGGGGCAAAATATCAGCTACCACATCAGTAATTCCAATTTGCTACTTTTGGAGTTACAGCACCATAAATAAGAAACTGACTAACCTGATCCTATCTCTGTAACCAAGCATTCAAAGCCAACCACAGAGCATTCCTTGAAGACATAGGAAAGCGTATATTATAACTGGAGACAGAGATATAGCCTCCAAACTGAGCCCGGTTCCTTTATTAGAGTCAAAGAAGCAGCTACCTTGCTTACATACAGCCTGTGAAGAATAATGGATACTTTGTCTATTATTCTTTACCCCATCCAAAGTATTTTGCTTCATTTTTAAAATTTTTAGGACTTATTCCTTTTATAGCAACCCAAAATATAATGTATTTTCCATTTTTCTTCAGAGACAGTGATCAAATGCTACATATAAGAATGAATAGCATTTTTGTACATAAGAGAAGAAAGGGAGGGAGGGACTGAGAGAGGGGAGAAGAGGAGAAAGAATACAAAGTACCATTATATTTTCAGAATTATATCTAGGAGCCACATTGAAACTGTTCTTTGTATTAATACCACATGAGGCCTGCGGCGCCGTGGCTCACTTGGTTAATCCTCTGCCTGCGGTGCCGGCATCCCATATGGGCGCCGCGTTCTAGTCCCAGTTGCTCCTCTTCCAGTCTAGCTCTCTGCTGTGGCCTGGGAGGGCAGTGGAGGATGGCCCAGATGTTTGGGCCCCTGCACCCACATGGGAGACTGGGAGGAAGCACCTGGCTCCTGGCTTTGAATCTGCGCAGCACTCCAGCCATAGTGGCCATTTGGGGAGTAAACTAATGGAAGGAAGACCTTTCTCTCTGTCTCTCTCTCTCTCACTGTCTGTAACTCTACCTGTCAAATAAAAAAAAAAGTACCGCATGAATATGAGAAATGATGGGAATTCTGTTGTGTTAATCATCATGCATTTGCTGTAACCCTGAGAATCTAATGTATTAATAAATTTCTTTTTTTAAAAAAAATTTTTTGTACATGAAAGGGAGAGCTCAGTAAACTCAGATGAAATTAAAATCTCTCTTTATCATTAATTCACTGGGTGAATTTCTCATAATGTGTACTAATATTCAACAAACACTGCTGGTTAGCCAGAGCTGGCATCCACTGTGCAGGACTCTGCTACCCTTTCCATTTGGTCTATGACTCTGTTATTCTGGTTTTTAATCAGTGGGAGTGTCATTATTGTTTATCATTTATAACTGTTCTGTGTCCTTGTTTTCATCTCCAATTAGATCAAAATTGGCCATGAATCATGATTTGCCTGTTGATTTGCTTTTCTATAGTAAAGTTTCAAATAAGTTTACTTTGAGATCTTTCCCATCGTCTTTTCCACCATTTCCCCTACTCTACAGAAATACAAAGACAGTAATGAAATAAAAAATATTCTCCACCTTCAAAAAGTTGAGTTCCTCTCTTTATATAATCACCATGTTGGGGACTTGAACATTTCTCTTGTTTCCTAATATTAGATTTGCTGAAACCTGTTACTGAAATGGTTGATTTAAGCTTTTATTTTAGGCTATCCAAGCTTTCACTAGTTGTAAAGGCTCTAGGATTTCATACAATAAAAGTTCTTGCTACATCTTGGTTGCCTTCACTCAAATAACCTATGTCTTTTAGTGTGACACAGTAGCAGCTTTTTGTACCATCTGAATGATATTTCCCTGAACTCCTTTGTATTACAAAATTGTCTTCAGGCAGACAACCACAAACACTTGAAATTTCAGATGTTCAAAAACTTTACTCACATTAAAGTGCTAGAAAGTTATTACATTCCAACTCATTTCCAGTTCCCAGGCTTACTGAATTGCTAAGTCATGCTGACTCATGGATGGGTCTTATCCCTGGATGCCTCTTATTTATAACCTGAACCAAATGCTCCAGTTAGTTCTTTAAAATAAATTTAAGAAAATAAAGCACAATGAGAAAAATCCACTATCTGAAACTTCAATTGGTATTTTGAATTCCCTACCTCATTTACCAGAAATATTTCATCAGTCTGGAAATGCTATAAAATATATGACACACACAAAAGTTGCAGATCCCTCAACAGTCATATTAGTATGTTTTTTTAAGTTTTATTTATTATTCGAGAAGCAGAGAGAGACAGAGATAAAAACAGACAAACACAAAACTTCCATCCACAGGTTCACTGCCCAAATGGTGGGAACTAGACCAGGCCAAGCTGGAGCCAACAGTGCAATCTAGGTCTTCCCTGTGAGGGGCACAGATCAGAGTACTTGGACCATCACTTAGTGTCTCCCACTTGCACATGAGCAGGAAGCTGGAATCAGAGCAGAGCCGGGAATCTAATCCGGGCACCCCAATATGGGATGTGGACCTCATAGCTGACATTTTACCCACTAGGCCAAGCACTAGCCCCAACATAATAAAATTATTAATTATTTACTAAAACATTTCACACACATTAGTTCATGTAAACTACAGAACTGTTTGTAGAAAAATGTTTGCTAATTCTACATTTCTATTCTTGGGGTAATTCCATAATCACTGGCTCCCTAGTCATTTTCTGAGACTAGAAACAGAAAAATGCACCTATTTACCTCTGCTATTAGTTTGAACTGCCCACACTCTGGTATCAACTATGCCCCAAGGAAAAAGGCATGGAAATATCTCTTACCTTACCAAGTCCATGGTTGTGTCACAGTCACCTTAGATGTAGATGATTCAACGGTTGAGGTTAAGCCCCTTATGGGGCCAGCATTATAGTATAGCAGGAAAAGCCACTGCCTGCGATACCATCTTACCATATACGCACCAGTTTGTGTCCCAGCTATTCTGCCTCAGATCCATCTCCCTGCTAATGGCCTGGTAAAGCAGCAGAAGATGGTCCAAATGTTTGGGCCCCTGCCACACACACATGGGAGACACAGAAGAAGCCCCTGCCGACTGACTTCAGCCTGGCAAAATACTGACAGTTTCAGCCATCTGTGGAGTGAACCAACGGATGAAAATTTCTTTGTGTGTTTCTTTCTCTCTCTCTCTCTCTCTCTCTCTCTCTCTCTCTCTCCCCCCTTCAAATAAATAAATAGATTTAAAAAAAAAATGTTAACTCCCTTTGTTTCCAGCCTCTGGTACCCAAATCCTTAGTTCACCCTCTTTCTATCATCCTCATTCCCCAGCCTATCTAATTTGCCCTGATGCCTGTATCACCAACTCCATTTCTAGTCCTTGACCAAATGGCAACAGTGGATTCATTTCTTAGGAAACTGAATAGGAATGTAAAGTACATTGGGACCAATATCTAAATTCTCAATTGAATTATTTTCTTTCCAAGGTTCAATAAAAGAGGAAAATTTGTCATATTGATATGTTCTTTTTGATGCTCTCAGAAGATAAAACTAAACTAATACAGGGCACATGATGGAGATAAACATTAAAGTTCAGATACTGTGTACCTTAAGCAGAAATGTAATTGCCAGATATATGGAAATATGGGATGAGATATAGGATGAGTATGTTAGCCAGGAATTTCCTCCCTCTGGTGGTGTTCACTCATTGGCCATTGTAAACAATAAGAGAACATGGATACTCCAATGATCATTTTTCAAAATTCACTTTCTGTGATGTGTCAGCAAGCTTGGCAGAATTGATCACTATCATCTGTACCTGGATTATCACAATAGTTTCTTAACTGGTGTCTCTGTTGCAGGCACACTAACTGGGTAGCACTTGTTCAGAATCTTGGAAATGACTAAAAATGGAGTGATTGAATTGTTGGTCAGGAAGCAGGGTAAATGAAATGGGCAATACAATTAACAGTATAGTATAAAGTGGCTCAAGTAAGGATTTAGTGCTGGGGCATGGAAATAAAGGGACTGTGTAACAATCTGAGCCCCATCTGCAGCCAGAATGATCACCTTCAACAAATAAGTACTTCTTATGTACCCATCGTTCTGAGTCTTCACACTTGGACGCATTAAATGTAATATATATTATTGAAAGTGTGTATCTGTGTAGGACCCACAAAAACTATTTATTTTGGATCCTACAGACCTATGGCTGATATTGGCTGAATTAATGCATCAGTCTATTTAAAAATAGCATATTTTGATAACTTTTTACCTAGCCTGGGCCTTGGCACCTGCCCTGCTGCCCTGATACCTCAACTCCTTTGCATTCGCTATTCCTGAACACCTCAGCAAATCAGGTTATCTCAGGTGTCATCCTTCACCTTCGTCAGACTTTAAGAAGGTGGCGCCATCTCAGTGAGACCTTCCCTTGATTGTCCTAGTAATAATGCAGCTATCTTCATTTTCATTATGTTTTTTTCTTACCCTGTTCTTTCTACTTAGCCACTACCTCTATTTTACATATTTACTTGTACATAGTCCATGACCCTCCACCATAATATAACTCCACAAAGGCAAGGAGTTTTATCTGCTTATTCTTTTCTGTGTCACTAATTTATTAAGAATATATTCTTAATATTAAATTATGTTTAGGCCGGCGCCGTAGCTCAATAGGCTAATCCTCCACCTTGCGGCGCCGGCACACCGGGTTCTAGTCCCGGTCGGGGCGCCGGATTCTGTCCCGGTTGCCCCTCTTCCAGGCCAGCTCTCTGCTATGGCCAGGGAGTGCAGTGGAGGATGGCCCAGGTGCTTGGGCCCTGCACCCCATGGGAGACCAGGAAAAGCACTTGGATCCTGGCTCCTGCCATCGGATCAGCACGGTGCGCCGGCTGCAGCGGCGGCCATTGGAGGGTGAACCAACGGCAAAGGAAGACCTTTCTCTCTCTGTCTCTCTCACTGTCCACTCTGCCTGTCAAAAATAAAAAAAAAAATATTAAATTATGTTTAATATTAAATTATGTTACATGTTAAATTATGTATGGAATATTTTATATGCATAATAAAATAATGAATTAATGATAGTTGGATTGGCCATTTTTCATATTCCCTTGAACTCCAGTATTCTCTATAAATGTCCACTTGTAAAATTCAATGTGTGGTTTGATTTCCTTAAAATGGAATTAAGGCCAGCGCAGTGGCTCACTAGGCTAATCCTCCGCCTTGCGGCGCTGGCACACCAGGTTCTAGTCCTGGTCGGGGCGCCGGATTCTGTCCCGTTTGCTCCTCTCTGCTGTGGCCCGGGAGTGCAGTGAAGGATGGCCCAAGTGCTTGGACCCTGCACCCCATGGGAGACCAGGATAAGTACCTGGCTCCTGCCACCGGATCAGCGCGGTGCACCGGCCACAGCACACCGGCTGCAGCGGCCATTGGAGGGTGAACCAATGGCAAAGGAAGACATTTCTCTCTGTCTCTTTCTCTCACTGTCCACTCTGCCTGTTTAAAAAAAATGAAAAATAAAAAAAATGGGATTAAATATAGCTAAGGCAAGATCAACATTAAAATTAAAAACATTTTCAAGCAGCATTTTATAGAAAGTGATCTGTAGGTTTTCCTTCTGTGAACTATGAAAGTTCTATCCATATTTTACAACCTAGAAATGAAGTGATTTCAAAAGTATTTGTGCATTAGATGTTACTGTATTTCATCATCTCATCTAGTGCTTTCTTCCTTCTATTCCTGAACCTACCTTGAATTAGCTAACTTTACATACTCTAGGGCTTCTTTCCTACCAATTTTGACATATTGAGGCTTATTTCTATTCTTTTTCTGTGGTCCAGAAGCTTCTCTTCTTAACTCGCATTTTATTGCTGTTGTCATAGCTATAAAATCTATGATGATATTCTGAGAATACTGGTTAGAAATATCTTCTATGCAGGATATCTTAGGAAAACACACAACATTATGTAATGTATGTAAAATCTGGCAAACATATTCTCATTAAAATGAAATAGCTTCCAAAAGTCATTTTCTTTGAATCTTCGTATTTCTTTCAGATGATTAAGTGGCATTTGTGTTCCCATGACATTAACCCAGTGTTTCAGAGTGTCGGTTGCATAAAAGGCATTATATACTTCAAGTACGAAATATGATTCGCCCTATTTTTCCCCTTTGTCATGATTGGTACTGATATAAATAAACTCTAAGAAACACACTATGACCTTTACTTTTTCAAGATGTATTTTAGCCACAAAATTTTATAACAGAATGATTTTTGAATTCAGACTAGGAAGGAGGGGGAAAAAAAAAACTGTGAACTGCAAGTGCACTTAATTTCTTTCTGCAATGATGCAGTTTATTAAAGTGGATGACTTCCTAATGTACTCTCAGTCTGTAAAGTGATGGCCATAAAACTTTCAGGATTGGAGACGGTGCTGTGGTGTTGTTGGTAGAGCTGCCGCCTGCAGTGCTTGCATTTCATATGGCGCCAGTTCGAATCCCAGCTGCTCCACTTCAGATCCAGCTCTCTGCTATGGCCTGGGGAAGCAGAGGAAGATAGTGCAAGTCCTTGGGCCCCTGCATCTGCCTGGGAGACCCAGAAGAAGCTCCTGGCTCCCAGCTTTGGATAGGCCCAGCTTCAGCCATTGTGGCCATTTGAGGATTGAACCAGCAGAAGGAAGACCTGTCTCTCTCTTTCTCTCTGTCTCTCTCTTTCTCTCTCTCTCTCTCTCTTCCTCTACCTCCCTGTACTCTGCCTTTCAAATAAATAAATAAATCTAAAAAAAAAAAACCTTTAGGAGTGGTGATGCTTTGCCCAGTGTCAGCCAGACTATTCCCATATATAACCAATGGCACAATTTTGAAGACGTAAAGATCACTCTAACTACATCACTGTTATACCTTAGGTCCTTAAAACTATATACATTAGAAAATTGGATTGCAATTTTCTGTGTAATGTTATACATGAAATACTAGTAAGACCTACTTCCTACTCCATTATCTTGGCATAGCAGTTAAGAATTTAGATTTTGTTTTTGTTTTTTTTTTTTTTTTTGCTGTTTTTGTTTTCAGACTATCCTGTTATTTAATTACTTGGATGTAACCTTGGATGAGTTCTCATATTATATTTTATTTTCTCCATCTGCAAAAAAAATAACTTTTTCCTTGTTACTTACAAACTTTCAAAGTAGTACTTGGCACATAGTATAAGGGAAATAAATGTAAACTGATTAATTCTGTTGCTTGTGATAATGTTATTATTTTTCAAGCATGCATTTATTATTCTTTTCTTTAGGTCTATATGTCTGTCATTATGCTACTATCTGTAGATGTAGATATATATCAAAATCAAGAAAGGAAAGGCCTCCATCTTTGTTCCTTTTTTCTTTTTTGTAAAGTAGATTTATTTGTTTATGTGAAAGAGTGACATGGAGAGAGAAAGAGAAGGAGACAGAGAGAGAGATCCTCTCCCTAATGGTCCCAAGAGTCAGATCTGGGCCAGGCCAAAGCCAGAACCCAGGAGCTCCATCTAGATCTCCCACGGGGGTAGCAGGGGCCCAAGTTGGGCTATCTTCTACTGCCTTACCAGGTGCATTAGGAGGAAACTGGGTTGGAAATAGAGCTGCCAGGGCTGAAACTGGCACTCTGATATGGGATACTATTGTCATAGGCAGTGTCGCAACCTGTTGCGGTACAACACTGGCCCCTGTTCCTGTTTTCCCAAGACTGTGTTGACTATTCAGGATCTTTTTTGATTCCATATGAATTTTAGGATTTGTTTTTATAGGCTTTGTAGTTTTTGCCTTGCATCTGTATATCATTTAATAACATAGACAGTTGTTAAAATCTTCTGATTCATGAACATAGGATGCTTTTCTATTTATTTGTGTCTAATTTCATTCATCAATGTTTTATAATTTGCCATATAGAAAGCTTCTACCTCCTTTATTAAGTTTATTCCTAAGTATTTTTCTGGTTTTGATGGTGTTGTAAATAAGATTGATAACTTCTTTCTTGAATTGTTCGCTGTTAATGTGTAGAAGCATTACAGATTCTTTATGTTGATTTCTTATCATACACCTTACTGAATTGGCTAGTTCCAACAAGGGTATATGTGTATGTGTTCATAGTGTTTAGAGCTTTCTAGATATAAGATCATGTCATCTGTGAACAAAGGTAATTTTATGTCTTTTTCATTTTGGATGCCTTTCATATGTTTGTATTGCTTAAATGCTCTGGGCAGAACCTTCAGTTGTTTGGAGCAGTGATTTCATTGTAGTCCATTTTTTACTGCTACTATAGAATGCCTAAGATCAAGTAATTTATATAAAACATAATTTATTTCTTACAGTTCTGGATGCTGGAAAGTCCAAGATCAAGGGAGCATAGATCTTTACTGTCCATTCTGGCCTGCAAACTGCTCCAAGAACATGCACTGAGCTTACCACATTGCTGGAACTGGGGAACAGGCAATTGTTGCTGAGCTAAAAACTAATAGTGACTTCAACTAACTGATATTTACCATGCAAGACTTCTCCCAGAAGTTACAAGTCTTCAATAAACCACAGAGTTCTGATATAGCTATATTAGGCAGATTCTGCCAATGTAACTGCTTTCAGGATAGGAAGATAGATTATTGTTGCTTCCCACTCTGCCATCTTCCCAGTATCTGCCTCTCATTATCATTAGTTTTCCCATACTTCTGTGACTCTTAAGCAAGTTGGAAAACCTTTATAATTCAATGTTTATCAAATAGTGAAGGCTATGGACTACTGGATAATAGAAACTCTTTAAAAATAAATAATAACAAGACAAAACCCAAGACAATGACATCAATGCAGTTTACAGTGTCAAAGTCTCTAGCTTCTCCCAATGAGGTCAAGATGAATTTGTAGATCTAGAAAGTCAGCAAATGACCGTGGAAGAATCATGGCCTAGAAAGTGTAGTGAGCACAGGTTGTGGTGAGCACTTTTATTGAACATGAATGCCACTAACGACACATCTTAAAGCACAGCTTTGCTGAACCACTCCAGAATAATAGTAAAATCAATTTTAAAACCAAATATGAAATTTAGAGAAAAATATTTTTATACCTGGACTACATTAATACAGATTTTGTTAAAGTTTCATGAAATCATAATCTAGGTTTTCTGAGTAGCTGAGCTACACAGTCTCATTCATTTCTTATCTTTAAGGGACTCTGTAATATCTGTGCTGATCTTATCAATGAATATAGGATGGAGTCTTCAAAACATTTTCTTCTTTTAACTCTAAAGGAATATTGAAGGAAATATCCCATACACATTTACAAGTTGAAGTCAATAACTATTAAGCAAAAGTTAAGAAATTACAAAAGCTATAAATCCCAGTATATTATAAATACTGACTCTTAAAATCAAGCTACTGTAACTCTTGCTGTTGTTTGAATCTGTCCACTCCAAAATTCAGACATTGCTGATGTGATAGTGTTAGAAAGTAGAGCCTTTAAGAGACAGGGAATAAAGTCTCCTTTCCCCCATGAACAGGATTAAGTACTCTTACACAAAGGCTTGATATCGAGGGTTTGTCTTGCTCTTGCCCTTCTGCCTTCCTTCTTCCACCACGTGAGGACACCGAATCCCTCCCTTCTCATACGCCACACCATCCCGGAGGCAGAGAGCACCCTCAACAGACTGCAGAACCTGCTGGAATCCTGGTCATGGAGAAAGTAAATTCCTCCAGTCTGTGGAATTCTACTATGGCCGCACAAAGATAATTTTCTTAAATGTATCTCGTGAAGCCTAAATACCATAGTGACTAGATACTCTCCATTACCCACTTACAAATATATAGACAATCTATTCCATAGTAGCAAACTTTGTATTTGTCTTTTTCCTTAGGAGCTAGAATTTCCATTCAAGTTTCCCTCATAGAGTCTAATCACTTGTGATATAATCTCTTTGGAAATTTATATTCATTAAATAAAAGTTAAAAAAATGTTATGGTCATCACTTGTACTTCTATCTAGCAAAAATATGGAGAAGTCAAAATTTAGAAATTTGCATTTTCCGTGGGACCTATACAGCTCTAAATAGCAAAAAAAGAAACTTCTATGTTAATAAATCATCATAAAACTGTTAAGTCATGATTAATCAAAATAGCATTAATTTATACATTTTGATACATAAGATTATTAATCATAAAAATTAACATTTTGGATAAGCATCTGTTATTGATTTTTTTCTTACCCCTATGAATAGCAATTTACATATTAATATACATATGTATTGTTATTCTTTAACTGACTAAATATGTACCAAAATTGAATATCTGGAAGAACAGTAATGATTCACGAATTGTTGTAATCAAAAGTCCCATTCAGAATGATTCTACTTGAACAGAATGTATAAGAGGCACAGAGAGGCAAAGATATTACCCAGAGACCATGTCAAAGGCAGAGTGCAACCCGACCTCCATTCCCTAACTAGCAGTACAGCACCGTACCTGATGCCCTGACACCACATCCTGTGAAACTGCTTGAACTTGGAAAAGTGGAGGTAAGTAGAATTTTATATATCATGATTTATTTATTTGAACACAAGGATTAAAACAATTCAAAGTACAGAACATATCAGCAAAAAAAAAAAAAAAAGAAAAGAAAAGAAAAAAGAAAAATGAAGCACAGCAAAGGTCAAGGTCAGCACGGAGTAATAGCAACAGGAGGAAGGCTGGACTGCGTTGGGGAACAGCAGAGTCCAGAGCAGCACAGCAGTGCCACTGAGGTTGGCTGGCAGCGGTGAGAGAACTGGAGTGCCAGACAGACTCTCATCCTGACTCACAGCGACTGCGGCGGGAGACGGACAGGAGGGTGGGGGAGAAATGATCACCGATCAGATGGATTCGTCATCAAGGTCCTCTGTGGAAGACCTTCATTTCCCATCTTCACATGGAAATAATCCATCACAGGGAACTACCTCATAAAATCATAAAATTTAACCACAAAACAATACATTATAAATTAAATAGCGAATTTTCAAGAGATCTGCTGCATTTCTTTACAATTTAGTATTTATTTGAGAAGTAGAGTGATGGAAAGAGTGACAGAGATAGAAAGAGAGAGAGAGATCTCCCATCCACTGGTTCACTCCCCAAATGCCTATAACAGCCTGGACTGCATCAGGTTAAAGTCAGGAGCCAGGATCTGTCTGGGTTACCCAAAGGGGTGACAAGGACCCAACTACTTGAGCCATCATCTGCTGTCTCCTAAATTGTGTCAGCAGGAATCTGGGTAGGAAATAGAGGAGCCAGGTGTTGAATTTTCACTCTACAATGAGATGTGAGAGTCCCAAGGTGCAGCTTACCCCACCCTAACACAGCGTTTTTTACTGATGGCATTTTACCAGGTGATTCCAAATTCATACCCAGGATCATAACCAAGATGATAAATACTTAAAATGTCCTATATTCTAAAAGACCAGTTAAGCTACCTTTTAAATAATCTTATAAATTTAGAACACTATATGAATTGATTTCTGCATTTTATTCTATTCCCAATAAACTGGAAAGTATCTTTCCAGGGTTTGTAAGATAATATAATATCCACAGAGACAGAGACCTTTCTCTTCATCTAACAAAATTAAACTTTGTGTTGTATCTCAGCTGTCAAAACTTACACTACATCAACATTTGCAGGGCCTGAGGTCCATGCAAATGGAGGCTCAAGTACCATATGTCCATCTAAAAGTTGTGAATCAAGTGACAAACCATTTAAGGAAAGATAACATATTCTCCCACATTACTAAACACAGTTACAAACAATTAAATTAAGATATTTGAAAGGTTGTGGATTTTATGTAATTAAAGGTCAGTGAAATATCAAAGACAGTTTATTAAATTTTTATGGTGGTGGGGCCGACGCTGTGGCGTAGCTGGTAAAGCCACTTCTGTAGTACCAGCATCCCATTGGGTGCCAGTTCTAGTCCCGGCTGTTCCACTTCCAATCCAGCTCTCTGCTATGGCCTTGGAAAGCAGTAGAAGATGGCCCACTGCAGATGGAAGATCTCTCTTTCTCTCTCTTTCTCTCTGCCTCTCCTTCTTTTTCTGTGTAACTCTGACTTCCAAATAAAATAAATACATCTTAAAAAAATGTATTATGGTGGTGTAGTGTGTTAAGCTGCCACTGTGATACTGGTATCCCATACCAATCCAGCTCCCTACTAATGTGCCTGAGAAAGCAAAGGAAGATGACCCAAGTGCTTGGACCCCTTCAACCAATGTGGGAGACCCAGATGGAGTTCCAGACTTCTGGCTTCAGCCTTGCCCAGTCCTAGATGTAACAGTCATCTGGAGAGTGAACCAGTAGATGGAAACTTGTCTCTCTGTCTCTCCCTCTCTCTAACTCTTCCTTTCAAATAAATTTAATAAATCTTTTAAAAAAAACTATTGTCTCCTCCATCATCCTGTTTATGTGTCAGTGATATTTAGGGAATTTATAAAATAAATAAATAAATATGTAAGACACAGTTAATATATATTTATATAATAAAATTGACTTTTAGTACCTTAATTTAAACACAACAGTTAATTATAATATTGTAATTAAGCTTTTCTCATTGTTTGTACCCTAATGAGAGTAACAATCTGAAGAATTAAAAATAACATTCAAACGCGCTCAAAATATAAAAAGTTTGAATATAGTTTCATCACAGATATGAATTACAGTGAATGTAAAGCCATAAAATCCTGAAATTATTTTATTGACTTATTAAAGCTTAGTTTTTCTAACTTAGTCAAAATTACAAAATTTATGAGAAAACATGTTTATAGAATGTCAAATTTTAAAGCAATAGTTTTACAATAGCTATGTTTTTATTTAATTTTATTTTTTTTAAAGATTTATTTGTTTGGAAGTCAGAGTTACACAGAGAGAGGAGAGGCAGAGAGACAGGTCTTCCATTCGCTGGCTCACTCCCCAACTCTCCACAACAGTCCAGAGCTGTGCCAATCTGAAACCAGGATCCAGGAACTTTTTCTGGGTCTCCCATGCAGGTGCAGGTGCCCCAGGACTTGGGCCATCTTCTACTGCTTTCCCAGGCCATAGCACAGAACTGGATGAGAAGTGGAGCAGCCATGACTCGAATTGGGGATGCCGGCACTGAAGGGGGTGGCTTTACCCACTACACCACAGTGCTAGCCCCAATTTTGAAAACATAATTACATTTGTCTTACTTTATAATCATACTGCCATTTTTACAAATCAGCAGCAGGAATAGGTTAACATAGAACGTGAAAGGGACCAATCTCCCCAGTTAAAACTATTGATTCAAAAGTTTATAGCCTCTACAGTTTCACTAATACCTACTGTAACTCTTTTTTTTTATTGTAAACACTTTTATTTAGTAAATATAATTTTCCAAAGTACAGTTTCTGGATTACAATGGCTTTCCCCTCCCCCGTAACTTCCCTCCCACCCGCACCCCTCCCATCTCCCACTCCCTCTCCCATTCCATTCACATCAAGATTCATTTTCAATTATCTTTATATACAGAAGGTCAACTACTGTAACTCTTAAAAAGAAGCTTTAAATTTGATTAAATGGAACATGTTCATGGCATTCTTATTTACCCTAAAAATTTGAGGGAAAAAGTCCAAAAAGTTATGGTTTTTATACATAGAAAAAAGCTAAACCAGTTCTACTCCCAAGTTAAGCCCTCAAGTTAATAGTGACTCACCTAAGATTAGGGTTGTGGTCATGTCTCTTGCTTCCTGTCTGAAAGCATTTTTGTTTTTTTACTTATAGAAAGTTCACCAAATTCCAGTTACACTGTTTTCCAGCCACTGAAAATTTATAAATAAAGCATCAAAAAACTACAGTGACGATTGTGTTATACCAATTTCTAAATCCCAGTATTCCAGAAAATAACTGAAAATTAAATTTTTTAAATACCACAGAAGTACTTATATCAAGTTTGAGTACATTTTTCCATGCTTGAGGGACGAACCCATATACGACTATTTATATCTCTAAATGCTTTCAAAGGAGCAGTCTTCCAAATAGCAAGTGTAATTGTGATCTGAATGAGAAGGGGAAAAAAAGGCAAATCGCTGCCAACACAAAACCAGAAACTTGTTTTCACAGTGCCCTGAGTCCTGCACAGTCTCAAGAATCAACCTCTCAGTCAGACCAATCCTTGCTTCCTTTGAATTCTCATGGAGCATGGCACACATCGGTGATCCACAGGTTCAAGTGTGCTGCAGAAGAGGGGCTCAGCGTTTTTCCGAGTGTCACTCCTGAATGACATGAGAGAGGGACTCTCCCTGGGGCACGAGATTCACGCTCTACATTTGGACCATATCCTTGAGATCAACAAGACTCTGGAGTTTTGTTTTGCAAGGTTGATCATGATTGAGAAATTTTGTCCTTCCACACTGATTTCAATTATCTTTGCTCTTTTTCCAGCCCTCTTTTGTGCACCCTATTTTCCGTATTTGTCTGTCATCCTGTCCAGTCTTTGCGTTTCCTCTTAGTTTGGCAGCACATTTGCGTCACTCTGGTTATGAGTGGTTGAGAACGACTGCAGAGCCCGCATTGCAGCAGCCCTCTGGCCTGGTTCCCCAGATGGCCACTCCACTGCCGCCAGACTGCCACCTCTTCCTGTCAGTGCCTCTGGTCACAGGGCTGGCAAGTCTGTGTGCAGACATGCATGCATGCGTAACCGTTTCTGAATCACAGACCCATGATGAGTTCTTGTGCATGTTATCAATAATCACCCAAATCTCCCTGCAGTTTCCCCAGGGCTGAATTTACTCATTTCAAAAAGACACACCAAGAATATTTTAGACTTTCACTGCATGGAGGAACGTGTGAGGCAGTAGAATCATGTTATGTGAAATAACAATCAAAAGCCAACTTGGAGTGCAGTAAAAAGGGATTAGAACACCACATAACTAGCATTACTGGAATTGACTCCAAGAACATAACAATCCATTGGAAGGTGGTATGTTTTCTGGAACCCAGATCGAAAATGAGAGGGGATAGCATAGGCAAGTCATGGAGCCATGGGAAACCTCAACTTTCACTATCTTGATGACGGTATTTTTGACTTTTAGCTATGCTTGGCAAGCAAAAAGCAGTGAGCGTTCTAATAACAAAGTGTGAATTTCATGCACCTAAATCCCCTGCGATAGTTCTTGACAATACTTGGCACTCTGCTCCGTGAAAGGGTTTTTAAACAAGAACTTGTAATGATGAAACAATATAGAGCAACAAATTGCGGTAACAAAAGCATGTTATTGATGTCAAAGAAGTCAGCCTTTTACCGTAATGCTAGCAACACAGTTTCGTCCACACTGACTGTGGTCCTGGCCACAGGCTAACTTCTGATGTCTGCTTTTTAAATCGCTATCCCGGGTACCTTGGAGAAATGTGGGAACCTTAGGTATGCCTAAAATTTGATAAATTCATTTATTTAGAACAATAGAAACTCATACATTGACTGTAGCCCTGATGTAGTAACATGTATTTGGCAAAGAATAACAACAACCATAAAAACAAACCCTCAATAATCATTTTGATCATTTTGGCAATATACTTTGAGTCCAAATTTTATTAAAAATTAAAACTATCAAAATTAAAACTCCTGCTCTGTAAGACACTAATAAGATAATCTAAAGATAGGCCTCAGACTTGAAAAAATTTGCAAAACACAAATCTGGTAAAGGACTTATATCCAAAATATATAACTAATTCTAAAAACTCAATTGGTAAATAAATAACCTAATTAATAAATGGGCAAAAAATTGGGCAGATCACCAAACAAGGTAGATAGGTGACAAATAGGCATATGGAAATCTGCACAAACCCATTAGTCACTAGGGTATTGCAAAATAAAACAATAGTGAGATAATAGTATATTATCTATTAGAAAGTCCAAAAGCGAAAAGCAAAACAAGAAGCTGACATTACCAGCTGTCATTGAGGAAGTAGAGCAATGGGAATTCTCATGCACTGGTAGTTGGAATGTCAAATGGTTTAGCCACTTTGGATGACAGCTTGACCAATTCAAATGAAACCACATAGAATCTTACCACACTTTTTAAGATTGTACAACTAGGAATTTCTCTGATTTGAAATTTCATGTCCACACAAAAGCCTGCCTACAACCCATACTTTTATAGAAGTTTTATTCATAATTAGAGAAACCTAGAAGCACTCTGGACTCACTGGAGAAATGGATAGTTCCAGAATTGGGACACAAAACCTCCAAGATAAGTCTGGAACATGTTGTGGTGCCAGAAATTAAGGGAATATGCAAACAAAAATCAGAAACAGGAAAACCTCACAATGCTTGTGGTATGTCACAAGGAAGGAGAAGACAACTACATAAAAGAAATCTTAACAACCAAAGATGCAATAATTTGATATAAAGTAATGATTGAACAAATTAATGGAAAAGAAGGGAGAAATCTCCTGTACAGAAGACATTTTCAACAGTTTGTATGCAAACTCTGTCCTCCTGGAGGGGGAGCGTGGGTCCCTTTTCCTTCCACGCAGTGGAATATGGATAATGACTTCCTTCCAGATATTACGGGATGTAAAGTGGTGAGAGTGTTTACAGTGGAAAAGCCAACCGCAGCCAAGTGACCCCATTAACTGTATCACTGATAGTGACAAGTCGTATTCACAATAGGCACTGCTAAGATGATGTGACAGATGTGACGCGATATCTCTGTGTCTTCCTCTGATATTGCCACAACTCCAAGTCTAGAGAAATCTGCCTAGATTACAACTGTAACCCCAAGGCTGAGGCAGCATGAGAAAAATGTCAGACGAATCCCAACTGAGAGACTTTCTTTAAAATACCTGACCAACCCTCTTCAAATTCTCAAAATCGACAAAAACAAGGAAAGTCTAAGAACCTGTCACACTTAAGAGAAGCTTGAAGAGACATGAAAATTAAATGTAATATGTTATCCTGATGAGATCTGAGAATAGCAAAATATATATTATAATTAATATAATATAATTATAATTAATATAATATAATAATATATATATAATATATAATAATATATAATTAATATAATATAATATATAATATATAATAATATATAATTAATATAATATAAATTAGAGAAATCTGAATAAAGCATAGACTTCTTTTAGTGACTTTGTATCCATTCTGATATATTTGTTATAACAAATGTACGATACTAGTGCAGGATGTTAATATAAAATGGCAGGATGAACGTAGAGTATATGGAAACTCTGTGTAACATCTTCAAATTTTTCTATAAATCCAAAACTCTTCTAAAATCAAAGCATCTTAAAAATCTATGGCAAATATTAACAAATCAAATTCAGCTGCATAAAGCTTATCCTAGGAATAAGAAGTTTAATACTAGATCAGGTGTTGTGGCCCAGTGGGTAAAACTGTCACTTGGGAGGCCACCACCCCATATTGGAGTGCCGGTTCTAGTCCTGGCTGCTCTGCTTCTGTTACAGTTCCCTGCCAATGAGCCTGGAAAGAAATGGATGATGGCTCAAGTACACGAATTCCTGCCACCCACATGAGAGACCATATGTAGTTCCTGGTCCCTGGCTTCAGCCAAACCCAGCACCAGCTGTTGCAGCCACTTGGGGAGTGAACCAGCCAACATAAATAAAGACATAACATTCCAAAAAGAATTTAACACAAAAAGGAGAAGAAATATATGTTACATACAATGAGGAAACTGAGGAGACTACTAATCTCCAAGGTGGGCCATGTGCTTGTTATTGAAGTAAGTCCCTTATTTTCAAACATGCCAGGAGCATTAAATTTGTTTTCAAGCTTTGTTTTAATATTTTTCATGTTATTTAGTTATGATCTATACACATTAACATTCATTCAATCTTGGCATGCATTGGGATGACTCTTGATAATTGTATATAGCTTGTAACTCTTCCCAAATTCAAGACACAGAATAGATCCCTCATCTTGGAAAGGTTTCTTCATGATCCTTGGCAGATGAACCCAATTCCCTGATATCTAGCACCAGGCAAACACAGATCTTCCTATCACTGTAAATGCATAATACCTGGGTACATTTTAATATTCATGGAAAGAAAATTTAATTGAAAAATAAGTTTATTTTGGTTTAAAAATCAGGAGCCTGGAGCTTCATCCGGGTTTCCCACATGGATTTAGGGACCCAAGCTGATTCAGGGGTTCTGCTGCTTTCCCAAGCACACAAGTAGGAAGCTGGATAGAAAGTGGAGCATCCAGGCCACAAACCAGTGCTCATATGGGATGCCACAATTCTCTTTGCAATGTATGATGGCTATTTGTTATGTGCTTTAAGTATTTTTTTTTTCAGTCAAGCATATTTCCTTCTTTGTCTGTGGCTTATTTAGAAGAATGGGAAAATTGTCCTGCAGAATATCCCACATTTGGAATTCTTTAGTCACTTTCTTTTTTTTTTTTTTTTTTTTTTTTTTTTTTTTGGACAGGCAGAGTTGAGAGAGCGACAGAGAGAAAGGTCTTCCTTTTCTGTTGGTTCACCCCCCAAATTGCTGCCAAGGCCGGTGCGCTGTGCCAATCCAAAGCCAGGAGCCAGGTGCTTCCTCCTGGTCTCCCATGTGGGTGCAGGGCCCAAGCACTTGGGCCATCCTCCACTGCCTTCCCGGGCCACAGCAGAGAGCTGACCTGGAAGAGGGGCAACCGGGACAGAATCCCCCGGCGCCCCGACCGGGACTAGAACCCGGGGTACCGGCACTGCAGGTGGAGGATTAGCCTAGTGAGCCGCGGCGCTGGCCCTAGTCACTTTCTTGCACTATTTTTTAGCTTACTACTTTATCTTACATGTTTTCTGCAGAATAAATGCAGTATCTTGTGGTTTCACAGATTCAGTTACATATACTTGACTGAAACATAATGAATGCTGTCGTGTACCCTGTTTAGGATTGAATCAGAAGACACACAATTTCCCATTGACTGGTGTCTCACTAATGATGATCATTGGTAATTGACAGATTGGGCTAGGCTGGGCTGAGTCCTCCATTACAGAGTTATATTTTTCCTTTTCATCTGTGTGTACTTTTGACAGTAGGAAAGTGTCTATTTCCTCATCAATTAATTAATATTCTTTTCCTGAATACATAATTACAGGTAGGTCTGTAAAATTAGGTTTTCTAATTCCATTAATTCTTCTACACTTATTAACTAGCATGCTTCTGCAACCTGTAGTTTTACTTTATCAATTAAGATATTTTTAAATTGTTTTCCTTATGTTGTAGGTTAAGTAAATAAGTATGTTAATTATTTTGAATATCAATATTTACAAAATACTTTTATAAAGTTAAATTTACCAAGTGAGAACATAATAACTTCAAGTTGAAACAAATAAAAACTAGATATAATTTACATTTTAGTACAATATAGGTATGATAGACCAATGACAATGATGATGATGATGAAGAAGATAGATAGATAAATAAATAGATAGATGATAGAGTCTAGTTCTTTCTATGGACTTGAAACATCATCAGCCAAGATCAAAATGCCCTTCTGCCAGTGTCATATTTTACACTGAAGAAAAATGTTTATAAGGCAGGGAAAGAGAGAAAAGACCTTAAAAGTTTATGAACTTTGATTAAACATTACAAGATGTTTCTTTTGTTCCTTTGCTTGTTAACCAAGATGTTTTCATATATCCTGGCACAACAACATATTTAAAAGTTAATGGAATTGGTAGATTCCTTTCCATCTTTCATGCTAGAATATCTTTGGAAATATCTTGTACAGTTTGAGTTCCATTAGGATGAAATAACTGAGTTGAGGTAGAGACTTATCTATTTAGAGAGAATACTTAGACAAAGATTTATGAGCCAAGGCATCTGTGAATTGATGCACTACCTAAGAAAGCCAAGATGCTGAAAGCTAAGTTGAAGAACATTTTAAGCAATGGAAAATCATATATAAAAATCCTAAATCCAAAATTACTTGACTTGTTTAAGTACGTAAATCCAGTGCAGATTGACAGGAGAGACTGAGAGAGGGAATTGACAAGAGCTTGGGGAGGAATACAGAGGTGAAACAATACAGGGCCCATGTAAAAAAAATTACATTTCAGTTTAAATGTATTGAGAATTCATGGAAAGATTTTAAAAATTTTAAGCACAAAAATTTCATTATCTGATTTATATTTTTGCAATAGTGGAACACAGGGAGAGCTTGAGTGAGAAATAATGATGGATCAGATTAGGAGATGGGCAGCAGTGGAATATCCAACAGTTTGCATGTGGTTTGAATTTTTCAGATATCTAAAAAGAGAGAAATTGTAATGGTGCCCTAGAATTAAGATTGGTGTCAGTAACCTGTTGAGATGGTAATTACTAGAGAGTGGCAAGTCTTAGTTATGTTTTATTTTGAACTTGCTAATGAAATTAACATAAACAGATTAAGTTCCTCTATTAGGATAGATACTATATTGAATTAATAATAAATCTCAAAATAATTGGCTTACATGAACTATACCCAGAACAGAATAGCAATTAAAGTTAACAAAAAAAAAGAGATGGATTAAGATACATCTGAGAAACTCAAACAGAAACAGTGCATTGCTTCTAATATCAACACAGAGTTCAAGGTAAAAGGCATTAAATTAATGACTACTCTGATTTAGCATGATCCAACATGAGCTTTTCTGCGCCTCTGAACCATTATCCATCAAGCAGACATAAATAAATATGAATATAAAATATTAGTAGTTATAAATTTCACTTTATAATTCACCTTTTGAGCAGCCATAGGCAATCTGGAGAGATTTATGCACATTTCATCATGAAGAACACCTCAATACATAGAAAAATGCAAAAATTCCAAATATCAATTTTCCTACAAATATATAAAAATGCAATTTATTGAAAAATAACAAAAGTACAACTGATTAATCTCATTCACTACTATACAGATATACAATTTAGAAATTTAAAAAATATTCCATAATAATTTTTGGATCAACAGGGGAATCATAAATCAAGTTATAGATGATGGCAGAAGAATTATTGCATAGCAAAGGGATTTCTATTAAAATTAAGAAATAAGGATTCTTGTAAATAGTACTATTGATATTAGAATTTTCAGCAATTGCTGTAGGGCATAAGACAAAAATCAAAAGTATAGCTTTTGTAAACAACAAAATAATTCAGTTGGAAAAGGTATGGCTTACCTTTAAACACCGTGAGAACATTTTTCTATTTTATATCTGTGTGTATATATGCATGCACACACACACACACACAAATCATGACAATTTGATCGATGAAGAACAGCGTGTACGATGGCGCTTCCATCACCTAAAGACACCAAGGCCATCGTACTGCCATAGCACAGTGCTTTCCTCACATGCTGCTGGTGATGATGAGCAAACCGACTGAGCCGGCAGGCACATGCAACCATAGCACACACAGTCATGTACAGGACGTAACACTGCTAATAATGATGCCTATGCTTATGTAGCTATCAACTTTTCAAATATTCTTGTAGGCTGTGTTCCTTCTAATGTTAAAAATAATTAATAACTGGAAGACAGTCTCAGGCAGGACTTTCAGGACGTATTCAGAAGGCAGAATTCCGCAGGAGCTGACAGCTGGCTGGATGTTGTTTCTCCTGAAGCTGTTTCACTGGGATAAGATGTGGAAGTGGATGACAGTGATTTTGATGAACCTGACCCTGTCCTAGTTTTGAACAAAAAAGTTTAGAAAGGAAAATAACGCATAAGTAAATGTGAAATAGAAGCTTAAAGAATATTAGGAAATATTTTTTTAACTTTTATTTAATGAATATAAATTTCCAAAGTACGGCTTATGGATTACAATGGCTTCCCCCCCATAACGTCCCTCCCACCCACAACCCTCCCCTTTCCCACTCCCTCTCCCCTTCCATTCACATCAAGATTCATTTTCGATTATCTTAATATACAGAAGATCAGCTTAGTATACATTAAGTAAGGATTTCAACAGTTTGCTCCCACACAGAAACATAAAGTGAAAAATAATAGATGATTTTTTAAATGATGATGAAATCAGATCAGACCTATTGTCATGTTTAATCCCAGTGAGAGTCAAGTTGGGAGTTGATAATTTCTTCTTTTTTTTTTTTTACAGAAGATCAGTTTAGTATACATTAAGTAAAGATTTCAACAGTTTGCACCCCCATAGAAACACAAAGCGAAATATACTGTTTGAGTACTCATTATAGCATTAAGTCTCAATGTACAGCACATTAAGGACAGAGATCCTACATGAGGAGTAAGTGCATAGTGACTCCTGTTGTTGACTTTACAAATTGACACTCCTGTTTATGGCATCAGTAATCTCCCTATGCACCAGTCATGAGTTTCCAAGGCTATGGAAGCCTTTTGAGTTCACCAACTCTTATCTTGTGGGGAAAAAGGGACACTAACCCACTGTTGGTGGGAATGCAAACTGGTCAAGCCACTATGGAAGTCAGTCTGGAGATTCCTCAGAAACCTGAAGATAACCCTACCGTTTGACCCAGCCATCCCACTCCTTGGAATTTACCCAAAGGAATTTAAATTGGCAAACAAAAAAGCGGTCTGCACCCTAATGTTTATTGCAGCTCAATTCACAATAGCTAAGACCTGGAACCAAACTAAATGCCCATCAACGGTAGACTGGATAAAGAAATCATGGGATATGTACTCTTTAGAATACTCTACCGCAGTAAGAAACAACGAAATCCAGTCATTTGCAACAAAATGGAGGAATCTGGAACACATCATGCTGAGTGAAATAAGCCAGTCCCAAAGGGACAAATACCATATGTTCTCCCTGATCAGTGACAACTGACTGAACACCAAAAAGGAAACCTGTTGAAGTGAAATGGACACTATGGGAAATGGTGACTTGATCAGCATAGCCCTGACTGTTAATGAACAACTTAATACATTATCCCTCTTAGTAGTTTTTTTGTCTTTTCTACTTAATATGACTGGTTTAATTCTGTAATTAATACACAGTTATTCTTAAGTGTTGAAATTTAACTGAAATGTGATCCCTGTTAAACATAAGAGTAGGAATAAGAGAGGGAAGAGATGTACAATTTGGGACATGCTCAAGCTGACTTGCCCCAAATGGTAGAGTTAGAAACATACCAGGGGACTCCAATTTAATCCCATCAAGGTGGCATGTACCAATGCCATCTCACCAGTCCAAGTGATCAATTTCAGTTCACAATTCATCATAATGAAAGGACTAAGAGACAAATGACGAACATAAACAAGTCTAGTACCTGCTAATACTAACTGATAGAATAAATAAATGGGAGAGTGATCCAACATGGGAAGCGAGATACTCAGCAGACTCATAGAATGGTGGATGTCCTAAACAGCACTCTGGCCTCAGAATCAGCCCTAAAGGCATTCCGATCTGGCTGAAAAGCCCATGAGAGTATTTTAGGCATGGAAAGCCAAGACACTCTGAAAAAAAAAAAAAAGAAAAAAAAAACCCTAAATGAAAGATCTCTGTGAGTGAGATCCCAGTGGAAAGAACAGGTCTTCAAAGAAGGAGGTACCTTTCTCTGAAGGGAGGAGAGAACCTCCACTTTGAATATGACCTTGTCTAAACAAGATAAGAGTCGGTGAAATATTTTTGTTGTACAGCGTGCAGGCGCACTGCGCTGATCCAAAGCCAGGAGCTTCTTCTGGTCTCCCATGTGGGTGCAGGGCCCAAGGACTTGGGCCATCCTCCACTGCACTCCCAGGCCACAGCAGAGAGCTGGCCTGGAAGAGGAGCAACCGGGACAGAATCCGGCGCCCGGACCGGGACTAGAACCCAGGGTGCCGGCGCTCAGGTGGAAGATTAGCCTACTGAGCCGCGGCGCCGGCCAGTATATTCTTTCTATACTTAGATGTGTTTAGATGCATAAACACTTATAAATGTGTTAGCATTGCCAACAGTGTTTAGTGTGATAGCATGCCATAGGATTTGTAGCTTAGGAGCAGTAGGCTCTTCTAAATGGCCTGGGTGTACAGAAGGCTATAGCATCTTGACTTGACTTGTATGAGTACACTCTATGGTGTTCAGCACAATGACAAAGTCATCTAAAGACACATTTCTCAAAATATATTCATGTTGTTCATTAGTGTATGAGTATACTTATATATAGCCATGTATAGTATATGTAATAAAATTATATTCCCTTTTGTAACTACAGTAAAAGAGGTTATAAGTGCATTAAATATTAAAAAAGAGCAAAATAAAGAACCCAAATACTAAAGATAATACAACAAATATTACAATTGACTATAAACAAACTCAAAATTGACTTGTGAATTACTTTAAAAGATAAACAGGTAAATTATTTGGTACTTAGGAAAGAACTAATATATTTATCCTTTGCTAAAATATTTTTAAAAGATTTATTAAGCAAAAACTCAGGCTATTCAGTTAAATGGATGACAATGAAAGTTAGAAGAAATAAAAATCATCAATAAACCAGAAAACATATTTAATCACAATGAATCTTGCAAATTCTATTAAAATAATGAGATACCAGTTTTTTGCCTGTTACATTCATTGTCAAAGAAAAAATGAAGGAACTATGAGTCTGCATTCTAATTAGGTACTGTCTTGAGTATAAACTGAAGCATTCTTTGGAGAAAATAATTTGATATTATATATTAAGATTTTCAAAGTAAAGAATGTAATTTGATAAAGTGCTCTTAGTAATATCTCATTAAGAAATCAGTGCTGTTACAAACAATAAAATCTGTGCAATGATGTTCAGATGCAGAAATGTTTGTGATATACATGAAAATGGACTATAGTAAACTATACCCTTTTAAAAGAATCCCTGTTTACAAATATCTTTAAAGAGGCCTGCGCCGCGGCTCAATAGGCTAATCCTCCGCCTTGAGGCACCGGCACACCGGGTTCTAGTCCCGGTCTGGGCGCCGGATTCTGTCCTGGTTGCCCCTCTTCCAGGCCAGCTCTCTGCTGTGGCCCGGGAAGGCAGTGGAGGATGGCCCAAGTGCTTGGGCCCTGCACTCTCATGGGAGACCAGGATAAGCACCTGGCTCCTGGATTCGGATCAGCGCAATGCGCCGGCCGCAGCATGCCGGCCGCGCCAGCCATTGGAGGGTGAACCAACGGCAAAGGAAGACCTTTCTCTCTGTTTCTCTCTGTCACTGTCCACTCTGCCTGTCAAAAAAAAAAAAAAAAAAGCTAATATCTTTAAAGAGACTTCTGTGAGACATATGTTAAAAACCTAATGTATTTCTGGTATTTACATCATGACAAGCATTATTTTCTGTACTATAATAACCAGCATGACTTTCTTACCAAAGAAAAAGTATATATTTTAACACACACACACACAAAAAGTAATTATTTTAACACCCCATATGCCAACTCTTTCTTTAAGAGAACAATATAAATTATTGCCAGCCATTCAAATTAGGAAAACATACATAAAATTACCTATTACTGTATTAAGTTAATATTTCATAATATGAATCCAATTAATTGTTCCTGGTAAGTGTCACAATATAGCTGATGCTTGTTTCTCTCCTCTTCTACATTTTTTTGTGAAAATTTTAGTAAAATGTGCTATAAAGCCACTTTTCCTTGAAATGTTAAAAATTACCATTATAGTTCATGTTACTCTTAATGTCCTTTCCCCACCTCCAAAGTTTAAACATACTGTACCTTGGGCAAAAAGACCTCACTCTGTCAATAAGTTGAACAATGACCTAACTGACACACAAATGTTAGTTGTTTTTGATATTGCTCCTCTTGGTTCATTTGATTTCATTTTATACATGCAACAACTTCCCTACCAACAACCAACCAACCAATCAAAATTTCCCACCAAAAAAAAAAGAAAGAAAGAAAGAAAGAAAGAAAGAAAGAAAGAAAGAAAGAAAGAAAAAAAAAGAAAAGCTAAGGCCAAAATAAATCAGTAAATTAGCTAGCAATATGATAGAAGATAGATAAATGATAGATGATTGATAGATGCATAGATACATAGATATAGATAGGTAAGAGATTTAAAAAAGTCATAAACAAACTGTTTTGGGTCTTTGACCCGCAGGTCAATCTTCTCATCCCTCCACTCTGTGCTGTGCTGGGCAAGTGTGACCTTCAGGATTGCATCAGTTGTGCCCTCTGGTTTCCATGTAGATTTACCTTCTGCTGGGTCCTCTCTTTAAGGTCTTATAACCCTGGAGTGGTGATGGCACCAGCTCCTGTCCTTCTCTTCAGCTGTCCTTATAGTTGATATGTATTGCATTGTATTGTACTTTGCAATTTCCTAATGATTTATATGTGGTCATTTGGACATCCTCTTTTATTATCCTTGTTGGTCATAGAGCCCTATTTCAAGGGCTCTATTTAAGTTTTTGCCTATTTTTTTAAATCACACTGTCATTCTTTTTTTTTTTTTTTTTTTTTTTTTTTTTTTTTGACAGGCAGAGTGGACAGTGAGAGAGAGAGAGAGAAAGGCCTTCCTTTGCCGTTGGTTCACCCTCCAATGGCCGCCACGGCCTGCACGCTGTGGCCGGTGCACCGCACTGATCCGAAGGCAGGAGCCAGGTACTTATCCTGGTCTCCCATGGGGTGCAGGGCACAAGCACTTGGGCCATCCTCCACTGCACTCCCTGGCCACAGCAGAGAGCTGGCCTGGAAGAGGGGCAACCGGGACAGAATCCGGCGCCCCGACCGGGACTAGAACCCGGTGTGCCGGTGCCACAGGCGGAGGATTAGCCTAGTGAGCCGTGGCGCCACTGTCATTCTTTTACTATCTTTTGTTTTTGGGAGCTATTCATAAGCCTTTTGTCAAATATACATGTTACAATTATGCTATCAAGTCTGTGGTTTGCCTTTTAACATTTTTAATGTTAAATTGTCTTTGAGTAAATACAGATTGAATAATCCTTTAACTGAAATGTTTAAAACCAGAAGTGTGTCAGATTTTAGTTTTCTTTTATTTTGTAATATTTGCATTGAATTTACCAGTTGAGTCTACCTAATGTTCGGAATTCTGGAGCATTTCAGATTTTGGATTTTTAGATTAGGAATGCTCAATCAGTATAAATTCTTAATTTAGTGCAGTCCTCTAATCAGTCTTTTCTATTATGGTTTGAAGTTTTTGACTTCTGGTTAAGAATATTTGTCCTAAGAGCTTGAAATTTTTCCATCATTGTCTTCAGAGGGCATTGTTTTCTTCCTTTTTACGTTTAGGACTCTGATCCATCTCAGTTAATTTTTGTTTATGACATGTCATGATCAAAGTACATTTCTCCATATAAATATCCAGCTGACTCAGTGCCAACCTAAAGAGCTGGAGCAGTTAGGTTTCGCGCGTGTCGTGCTTTATGTCATGTGGGGAACTCTCTGGGCTCTGTGTTCTTGTCCATTGACCTGTTTGTGCTTGTGATAATCCAAAATTTTTAATTACTATATCTTTGTAGTAACTCCTTTTTTGTTTTCTATTGTATGTTCTTCATTTGTTCTTCTCTTTTGAGATTGCCTTAGCTATACCAGGTCCTCTGCATTCCCATAGAAACTGCGTACATTTAAAAAACAATAGATGTTGATTAAGATTGTATTACAGATATGTCTGTTTTAGAAAAATGACATTAAAAAACAAATTTTAAATTTCACTTTAAACATAGCTTTAGCTGAATTCTCTAAATTTGGGTATTTGTATATTTGAGTAACTTTTCCTTCATTGGAAATCCCTTTCAGTGATTTGTATACCCCATCAATGGAGTGGATATAAATTTAATAATTGCCTACTATGAGTAAGGAATATGAAACCAAACTGAGTAATTTAAAATAGTTCTTTGAGAGGAAATTGTGTGGCACAGCAGGTAAGTAGCAGCTCGGGGTGCTGGCACCCATATCAGAGTCCCTGCATTGAGTGTTGGTTCCTCTGCTTCCAATACAGCTTCCTGCTAATGCGTACCCTGCTGGACGACAGATGATGGCTCAAGAGCCTGAGTCCCTGCCACACATGTCAGAGACTAAGTTTGAGTTTCTGGCTCCTGAATTTCACATGGCCCAGCCCTGAGTGTTGCAGGCATTTGGCGAGTAAACCAGTGGAAGATCTCGCTTTCTTTCTGTCTCTTTCTCTCTGTGTTTGTCTCTGTCTTTCAGATAAAATGAAAATGAATATATGTAAATAAATAAAATGACTCTTTGGGGAATATGGTGATGGGATATGAGAGCGGGGTATAATAGAGCTAACTTTTCATCTTCTTTCCTATGATGATAATAGAATTCAGGACAAAAAATAAGGAAACATTAAGATAAACATTTTTAAATATGTAGGTAAACACCCAAAAATAAGAAAGTATAAAAAGCTGAAATTGGGTAGCTCAGGTAAACAGAAGCAGAAGAGTAGAGTAGAGGGATTTTTATCGTGTTATATAACTTTTGTTTTAAAGATTTATTTATCTATTTGAAAGTCAGAATTACACAGAGAGGAGAGGCAGAGAGAGAGAGAGAGAGAGAGAAGTCTTCCATCCACTGGTTCACTCCCCAACTGACTGCAATGGCTGGAGCTGCGCCGATCCAAAGCCAGGAGCCAGGAGCCTCTTCCGCGTCTCCCACGTGGGTGCAGGGGCCCAAGGCCTTGGGCCATCTTCTACTGCTTTCCCAGGCCATAGCAGAGAGCTGGATCAGAAGTGGAGCAGCTGAGTCTTGAACCAGCGCCCATAAGGGATGTCGGTGATTCAGGCCAGGATGTTAATTTTAGTTAACTTACCAAAGAGTCTTAAAAAGGATTAAATTTCACAGAAATTTTGTATTTTACTTGAAGAAAATAATATTTAAGACTAAAAATATCTTTATGCTATAGATTGATAGCATAATTTCTGTCCACATTTGGTTTGTGAATGACTAGCTGCATAACAATGTTATACCGAAATCCTAAATTGTTACAACTGAAGTAGAAGTCTCAAGTCTAAAATCAGCTACCATATCCTGGAAATGTTGAAATAAATTACTATTTTTCAAAGGAGCAAAAATACTATGGAATGTGAGAGATTTTCAATATTTTTATCATAGAAAAATGCACAGTTCACTGCTGCCCTCTGCTGCTTGCCAGGGTGAAGAGGAAACCTGTCCTCTGACCTACAGTGATCTGACTTGAGTCTGCAAGTCATATAAATAGCTTTAATATAATGACTGCCACAGCTCTTTCTCCTGTAAGATATAACGACTGATACGAGCACTTGGATTACATTGCTAGCATGTCTTGCACATTAGCTGGTAATTTAAAAGGAAAGACACAGTCTTCATGAGGCAGATTCAATTTCAGAGATTTTGTAGAAAAATGATCTCATTACTAACAAGTCAGTTTTGATGGTTCAAATGTATATTATTGTGTCAAGGACATTTAGAGAACATGTAATTCAAATGTCCATTAAATGTTCAGCATCTTCTTGTTGCAAACTGACATAAGCCAGTTTTGTCTTTTAGAAACTGTGCAGTTCTTTATGGTCTATGTAAAAAGCATTCAGCTATAAGAGAGGAACACTATGCCCTCTCATAGCAGGTGCAGTGCTACAATAGAAGGAAGACTTAAACCATGTTCTAACAATTGTATAAACATTTATTAGCAAACAGAATGAAGTCATTGTACCTAGTTATGCAAGCTGGAGTGTTTGTCTGAAGACAGTCTCACAAGATGACTCTATTGCCAATCTTTTAATAGAATCCATCAACTTTCTGATGAAACCACACAATGACACCCTTTACGAAATTGCATGGGGGCCGGCGCCGTGGCTCACTAAGCTAATCCTGCGCCTTGAGGCACCGGCACACCGGGTTCTAGTCCCGGTCTGGGCGCCGGATTCTGTCCCGGTTGCCCCTCTTCCAGGCCAGCTCTCTGCTGTGGTCAGGGAGTGCAGTGGAGGATGGCCCAGGTACTTGGGCCCTGCACCCCATGGGAGACCAGGAGAAGCACCTGGCTCCTGCCAAGGGATCAGTGCGGTGCGCTGGCCGCAGCGCGCAGGCAGCGGCGGCAATTGGAGGGTGAACCAATGGCAAAGGAAGACCTTTCTCTCTGTCTCTCTCTCTCACTGTCCACTCTGCCTGTCAAAAAATAAAAAATAAATAAAAAATAAAAAATAAAAAAAAGAAATTGCATGGGGTTGGGGGTGAAGCAGAACCAAATATTATAGACAATATAATGCACACTCTAAAAAACAAAATTTTTTAAAGTGACCAAATCATGAACTTAATGAAAAGTTAATAAAAGTAAGTTCATTAGACTTAATGAAAGTAAGTTATTCATAAGACTTAATGAAAGTAAGTTATTCCTGAATGTCATCTCACTCTCAGTCCTTTGTTCAGTTCTTAAATATAACCAAAATATGTTTTGCAATGTCTAAACTGTGTTTCTCAATACTTTTCTTTCTTTTTTAATTTTAAAGGCATAGCTACAGAAAGAGAGGAGGAGAGAAAGAGGGAGATTTTACATCTGTTGGTTTATTCCCTAAATGACCACAACAGCCGGGGCTGGGCTATGCCAAAGCCAGGAGCCAGGAGTTTCCTCCAGGTCTCTCACATGAGTGAAGGATCCCATGCACTGGGACCACCCTCTGTTGCTTTCCCAGGCCATTAGCAGGGAGCTGGATTGGAAGTGGAGCAGCTGAGACATGAACCGGTGCCCATATGGGATGCCAGCACTATAGATGGCTTAACCTGCTGTGCCACAACGCTGGCCTCTTCTCAGTACTTTTCTAGTGATGCTATGATTTGCTGTGTGGTCATCAACTAGTAAAGATTTCCCTCATGTGGTGGGGCATATAAGCTTTGGTTCTTGTGTGAAAGGGTTATTTTGAGACAGATGAAATCATCTTTTATTATTATAATCAATTATTTTGTCAGGTAAACCAACAAATTCCTCTGTAATAGGAATGGGGGAGTCACTAGATAAAACAGAGCTTTGATGTTGAATACTTTCCTTATCTCTGTTTTGGAAAAATGTCCAAAGGTCCTATTCCCATTTTAAAAATCATGTTGTTTTGTTTTTGTTTTTCTCTTCAGTTGTATGAACGCCTTATATATTTTGGTTGTTGCCTCCTATAAGATATGTGTTTTGCTAATAATTTGATAGTATTGGGGTTTAGATTTAGGCCTTTGATCCTTTCTGAATGAATTTTTGTGTAAAGTATAAGGTAGGGGTCTTACTTCTGCACTGAAAACAAACAAAAAAATCCAGCAACATGATGACAGAATGGGAGAGATTATTTACAAACTATGCAACTGATAAAGGATTAATATCCAAAATATATAAAAGAGCTCAGGAAATTCAACAACAAAACAAAAGAAATGGGCAAAGGACTTAAACAGATATTTTTCAAAAGAATAAATCCAAATGGCCAACAGACACATGAAAAAATGCTCAAGATCACTAGCCATCAGGGAAATACAAATCAAAACCTCAAAGAGGTTTCACATCACCCCTGTTAGAATGACTTTATACAGAAATCAACAAACAACAAATGCTGGCAAGGATGTGGGGGAAAAGGTGCCCTAATCCACTGTTGGTGGGAATGTAAACTGGTAAAACCACTATGGAAATCAACTTGGAGGAACCTCAGAAATCTGAATATAGACCTACCTATGACCCAGCCATCTCACTCCTGGGAATTTACCCAAGGGAAATGAAATCAGCACATGAGCATATGAACGAGTTATCTGCAGCCCCATGTTTATTGCAGCTCAATTCACAATAGGTAAGATATGGAATCAATCCAAATGTTCATCATTTGAAGACTGAATAAAGAAATTAGGGGCTATATACAGCATGGAATACTGCACAGCAGTAAAAGTGAAATCCTATCATTTGCAACAAAATAGATGCAATTGGAAAACATCGTACTTAGTGAAATAAGCCAATCTCAAAAGGACAAATGCCATATGTTCTCCCTGATCAGTGGTAACCATTAGAGCACCTAAAAGGTAATCTATAGAAGTGAAATTTATACTTTTAGATGTGATGACTTTGAACAGCTCTTGTCTCAACTGTTGAACAGTTTTTCCATGCTGTATGTTGAACTCTTCACTTAGTATAGAGTTAATCTTATTTGTATGAAGTTAATTGAAAATAGATCATAGTCAAAAATAAGAATGGGGGCCAGCACCGCAGCTCACTAGGCTAATCCTCCGCCTGCAGCACCGGTATTCCAGGTTCTAGCCCTGGTTGGGGTGCCGGTTCTGTCCCGGTTGCTCCTCTTCCAGTCCAGCTCTCTGCTGTGGCTCAGGAAGGCAGTGAGGATGGCCCAAGTGCTTGGGCCCTGCACCCACATGGGAGACCAGGAGGAAGCACCTGGCTCCTGGCTTAGGATTGGCGCAGTGCACCAGCCGTGGCTGCCATTTGGGGGGTGAACCAACGGAAAAGGAAGACCTTTCTTTCTGTCTCTCTCTCTCTCTCACTGTCTAACTCTGCCTGTCAATAAAAAAAAAAAAAAGACAAAAATAAAAATGGGAATAGGAGAGGGAGGAGGAAGAAGGGTGGGAGCGCAGGTGGGACGGTGGGTAGGGTAGGAAGAATCACTATGTTCCTAAAGTTGTATTTATGAAATTCATGAAGTTCATATACCTTAAATTAAAGGTTTCTGGGTTAAAAAAATATGTGGTTTGCAAATATTTTTTTCCTATACCGCAGGTTGCCTTTTCATTTTGTTGGTTGTTTCATCTGCTATGCACAAGAATATTAGTTATAGTATGACTTACTTGTTTTTATTTTTTGTTTTCTGTACTTTTTGAGTCATCTTCATGAAATCATTGCCAAGATCAGTGTCATAACTCTTTCCCCTAAGTCTTCTTATAAGATCTCTGTTGTTTTAAGACCTTGTGTTTAATTCTTTAATTAGTTTTGAGTTTACCTGATTATTGTGTAAGATAGGAGTGAAATTTCATTCCTATGTGTTAAATATTCCCTTTTCCCAACACCATTTGTTGAAAAGACGATCACTTCCCAGGTTGTATTCCTAGCACACTTGTTGGTGATTAATTGACCTTATAGGCATGTATTTGTTCTGGGCTTCCTATTCTGTTCCAAAGGTTTAGGGGTCTGTTTATACCAATACTATACTGTCCTGATTATTACTTTATAATATATGCAAAAGTACTCAGCATCATTAACCACCAGGAAAAACAAAACCTCAGTGATATTTAACCTCACATTTCTTAGGATGTCTATTATCAAAAAGTCAAATGATAATAAGGTATTGACAAGGGTGTAGGGAAAACGGACCCCTTATATACTGTTGATGGGATTGTATATTGCTACAGCCATTATGAAGACATTATAGAGTTTCCTCAAATCTACCAATCCTACTTCTGAGCACATATTCAAAGGAATTAATTCAGTATATTATTAAAATGTATTTTTTTATTTGAAATGCTGAGCTTGAGAGAGAAGGAGAGACAGAGAGAGAGAGAGAGAGGGAGATCTTCCATCTGCTGGTTCACTGTCTAAATGGTCATGGCTGGAGCTGGGCCAATCTGAATCCAGGGGCCAGGAGTTTCTTCCAGGTCTCCCAAGTGTATAGCAGGAATCGAAGCACTTGGGCCATCTTCTGCTACTTTCCCAGGGAGATTTGCAGGGAGCTGGATTAGAATTGGAATAACCAGGATTTGCGCTACAAAGGAAACACTCAACAAAATGAAAAGAAGAATGACAGAATAGTGGAAAATATTTGCAAACTCTGCAGCTGATAAAAGATTAATATCCATACTCTATAAAAAGCTCAAGAAAAACAACAGCAACAAAACAAGCAATACAGTTAAGAAATGGGGGAAGGAATTGAACAGCATTTTTCAAAAAAGGAAATTTAAATGTCCAGCAGACTCATGGGAAAATGCTCAGGATCACTAGCCATCAGGGAAATGAAGTAAAAAACACAATGAGGTTTCACCTCACCCCAGTTAGAATGGCTATCATCCAAAAATCAAAAAGCACTAAACACAAAAAATAGAAATAAAACCAATAAATACTGGATAGAATGTGGGGAAAAGTACCCTACCCCACTGTTGGTGGGAATGTAATCTAGTACAAGTGTTATGGAAGACAGTGTGAAGGTTCCTCTGAGATTTGATAATAGACTTACCTTATAACACAGTCATTCCACTCCTGGAACTTACCCAAATGAAACGAAATCAGCATATGAAAGAGTTATTTGTACATGCATGTTTATTGCAGATCAATTCACAATAGCTAAGATAGGAAATCAACCTATCTTTACTGGGTAAAGGAAATGTGGTATATATACATTATGAAATACTACTCTGCCATTAAAAAAAAAGAATGAAAGCCAATATTTTGCAACAAAGTGGATGCAACTGGAAACCATTATGCTAAATGAAATAAACCTATATCAGAAAGATAAATATTATGTTTTCTCTAATATGTGGCAGTTGATACAGGATATCAGAAATGTATAGAAATTAAATGGTCATTTTGGGATTTAATTGTCATTTTTAGCCTTTGTTTATAGTCCTGTGGAACAGTGGTCTTCCTACTTTTTACTTTTTTGAATATTATTAGTGGCAAATTACACCTGTGACTATAGAGGGATTAAAATTGCACCCTTGCAAAAACTGATGAAGAGAGGGAATGGTGGGAGAGGGATTGAGAGGAACAAAGGAGTGAGGGAAGTGTGGTTGTCTACTTGGAACTATACCTATGGAGAGTATAATATCTGTCCTGCTTATATTAACAATTTTTTTTTTAAAAATCCCATCTGATTGTCAAAACTCATGGAATGGTACACCTAGCTTTTGTCCATTTTGTTGTGTATATATTTTGCATTAGATGTATGGTTGTTTTTGTTTTGTGTTTTTTTTTTTGTTTGTTTGGTTTTTTTTGACAGGCAGAGTGGACAGTGAGAGAAAGAGAGAAAGGTCTTCCTTTTGCCATTGGTTCACCCTCCAATGGCCGCTGCACCACACCGATCCGAAGGCAGGAGCCAGGTGCTTCTCCTAGTCTCCCATGGGGTGCAGGGCCCAAGCACTTGGGCCATCCTCCACTGCACTCCCTGGTCACAGCAGAGAGCTGGCCTGGAAGAGGGGCAACCAGGACAGAATCCAGCGCCCCGAGCGGGACTAGAACCTGGTGTGCCGGCGCCACAAGGCAGAGGATTAGCCTAGTGAGCCATGGCGCCGGCCTAGATGTATGGGTTTTTAATTAATAAAAAAAGAAACCTGCTTGAGGTGCTTGGGACTCACCAGTTACACGACTGAAATTTTCACTAGTACTCGTATACTCATTTTCAATCTGTGTAGTCTCCAAATGCTTAGCAGTAGAGTAATCAGAGAGTTCAGTTCCCAGACTTTTGGATATGAAAAATGTAGTGTCATTTTCTCACCATGATTTCAGTTGTATATTTTGGTTTATGATGCATAAAACAAATTATGAAAAATAAACTCTCCAGGCTGTAATGCTGAACCATTAAAAAATAACCTCACTTGCTGAAAATAAAGTTATACGTCTTTAGAAAATAAACTTTAGTTATCTAAAAACATTTCAAAACCACAAACCATAATCTGATAATACACATAAATGAAGAGAGTCACGGTGGATTGAAAAGTGATTGCTGGTTTATTTTCTATGAAAAAGTTGTTCAGGACTCGTTGTAGGTAATGTGGAAGATACTCCCTCCCCAAACTCACTTACAATGAACAAATGTAATGTCTGAACATTAACACTGCATCCATCAGGGCTCAAATAATGATCCTCCAAATCCCTACCTACTTATGTATTTATTGAGCATAACTGCTTAAGGATACATAGAAGGCTAATCTTGTCATTTTGACCTTAGTCTTCCTTTGGCTATGGGCACTGCTTCCCAACTTGGTGTGACCTCTTTGCCAAGGTGCCACCTTGAAGTTGAAAAATCTACCCTTGAATTATTACTAATATCTACACTGTTTTTGGATGATATTAAATTTGGCAAAAGCATATCTTAAACTCTGTAGTTAATGATAGAGCTCTTTCCACTGGTCAACTGACTAGCCAAGGCAGCTTCTCATGCCCAGGCACCCAATGAAAGGGGAAATTCAATTGAATTGCCAGT
This sequence comes from Oryctolagus cuniculus, assembly GCF_964237555.1. Lineage (NCBI taxonomy): Eukaryota > Metazoa > Chordata > Mammalia > Lagomorpha > Leporidae > Oryctolagus > Oryctolagus cuniculus. The sequence continues at coordinate 65,098,683 of NC_091445.1, read as the reverse complement.
TTTCTTGACTTTAAGTGTAACCACCAGAATGGTCACCTCTGCTTGTAAGGATATTTCCTGATTCACCCATGCATCAGAACTATATGCCGTGAGCTGAATAACCGCCATATATCTGTTATATCCCTGTCTATTCTGCTCAGTTAATGGAAACTTCACATCAAAGGTACATGAGCCCCAAATGCTGTAGCCTTGTCCATGTTCGCAAACTTAATCTCTAAGTCCCAGGTCATCCCCACAGTCTCCAACTGGGATGAGTTCCAAAAGTAGCTATGGCCTTTTATCAACAAGATGTATTGCTAAATGCAGACCTGCAATCCCAGACTCTTCCTTCTATTTGGTGTCCTGCCATCATTTTCTATGATCTGGGCATGGTTGGGGCCACTCAATTTGATGAGATGTCTTCATGTATCATTTTTAGGATATTAATGTGAATTATCAAACTCTTTCCCTTACCTCAGGAAGGCAACCCCTTTGCAAATGAGTAGATTCACATAGATACAATACCTATTTAGTCTCATCCCACTGAAAAATACGAGATCTTGACCACCCAAAGAGAACTTAAGCTTCTCTTAAGTAATACAGACCTTTCCCAAGAAATGATATTTGGAAACTCTGCTTTTCATCCTGTTCAACTTCTCATGACTCAGTAGAAAAAATATTAAAGTTCATGGATCTAAGGGGGGAGGGGTCAACCACCCATATAACACTTTTTGCTAAAGTTATTGATGTCTCTAAATTTTTTCATATCATTATTTTATGTAGATAAACAAAAATAATCTATACATTCATTTTTATTTAAAATATCTACTTTTAACCACTGCATGATATGGGTCTATAAAAGGTAAAAGTGTGACAAAAAGAGAAAATCAGAAAAATCAAAAAGATGTGTCAAACAACCATGGAGATATTATTGGAGGGAATATTTAGGGAAATTTTCACTCTTTATATAATTGTAAAATAATGTAGTTGAAGCTGAGTTTTACTTTTTTTGGAAATTGAAAAAAAAGCATTAACAAACATGATGATTTATTATACTCCTCTGAATGGCACTCTGCACTGAATAACTTCCCTAGATTATGAAGTAATAGAAATAGAAATCATAGCACTATATTTTGCCACAGGTTGTTTTCAACTTAAAATTTCTGCTATTTACCAAGTAGGTTTTGTTTTCTTCAATGTTATCTTAAAGCTATCAGAGGAAATCAAATTCAATTTGTTTCTTATCAAAATCTAAAGGTGTTGAAATTGGGAAAGAAACTCGTGACCCATGAAGTCAAAACTTCCTTTAATTCGGTATAGAATGCAGTCAAACAGTAGAGTTCGCTGTCTTCAATCAGTTGATTTTGTGGAAAATGAGAAACTACCCATTTCAGACTTGTTGTCTGAAACATAGATTTATTTTCATATTTATAATACTGATCCCTACTATTCTCTCTCCCCACCCTCTTTACCTCTCTATACTTCCCCCTCACTCTCCACCTATATTCTCTCCTCTCCCCTTGCTCCTCTCTCCTCTCCCTCTCATTGACATATATTCAGATAAAAAAAAGCACCAGTCAAAAAGGTCAAATTGTGAAAACTCATCCCATATTATAAGTATCAAAATACAGTTTCTTACTTTACTTTTAGGTGGTGCCAATACTTCATGAATTTCTTGGAAAACTACAACTGATAGTCAGTTGTGCTGCACTAAGAGACCACAATGAATTGTTTTTGTTGTGAGCTTCTTTTAGAGCAAATGATTTCTGAGAGAGGGAGAGAGAGAGAGAGAAAGTTTTTATTTCCATTCCCATCCCCAATTCACACACAGATAAGCCTAAGGAAACAGCAGTAAACATGGTCCTCGTAATGTCATGTTAAGTTTAATGGTTTGCAGCAATACCTAGGGCCATTGCTTGTGATTATATATGGAAAAGAGAAAAAAAATACTTATTGCCGTATTTTTATTCTTTATATTTTCCTGGATTTCTCTGACCTTTAATGTATAAATGAACTAAATGGAGTGGGAAACTCATCCAGCACCACCAGGCTGGAGATGAATGATGACAGACAAGAATGAGCCTCAGTGAAGATGGTGTGGAGTCTCATTCCAAGGAGGAGAAGAGGTGCGCTTATGGCAGGGAAGACCACAATGATCCTTGCATCAGGTTAGTCCTTTTATTTTTTATTAATAAGAAGTTGTCATTGTGGGCTATCTCTTGTCCTCTTGGGCTAGTACAGTGTAACATCATAAACTGAGTGGCTTATGAAAAGCAGAAATTGTGGCGGCCATTGCAGGGTGAACCAACTGCAAAAGGAAGACCTTTCTCTCTGTCTCTCTCTCACTGTCCACTCTACCTGTCAAAAAGAAAAAAGAAAAAAAAAAGAAAAGCAGAAATTTATTTCTCACAGTTCCAGAGACTGGGAAGTCTAAGGCCAAGGTGTCAGCAGAGTTGGTGTCTGGTGGTGGCCTGCTTCCTGATTCACAGATGAGCCCTCACAAGACACCAAATATTTCAGTGCCTTGATGGGATCCCAGTCTCTAGTCATGGTGAGTTTTATGAAGAAATACTTCAAAGATTTTTCTTGAGCAAGGCAAGTGCCTAACGGAGGAGTTGTCAAGTAAATCGGGGGTCTTGCAAAATCCTAATTTGTCCTCTGAGCCAGGATTGCACTTAGTGCTCTCTCTGCTCTAGTGTGTCAGTGGAGAGGGATGGAATGTGAGGAAAGTGAGTTGTGGTAACTCCCACCCTAAAGATGCAAATAACTAGGATTTTCAGTCCATGGGAATTTCAGTTATATCAGTTTAGAGGGGGAGTTGAGAACTACTTATAGTAAATGTGAAAGATTTGCACATTTATGATCTCTATGCAATTTGCAAACACTTGCAATGTTGTCATTACTATTGTGAATTCCTTGTTGCTAGCTGCTTTCCTGGTTATCTACGAGAAACAACAAAACCAAGGGAATGGAGGAGGCTGAGTCTCATCAGTTATCTAAATGTTGGAGTCTAGAGGACACTCCAAGGGGCTAGGAAAGAAGGAACCAAGAGAGTAACAAAGCAGTGGAGTCTTTGGAACCGACTGAAAAAATGACTGATAGATATGAGTAGCTGGTCTAGTCTTGCATGATTATAGAAAAGATTTTAGCAATGAAAAGCACTGCTTGAAAGCTTTTAACAACTTTAATTTTATTCACAAAATTTGTGAAATACTTCTAGTACTTTTAATTTCTATAACAGTCATCTACCAGTTTATGCAAGTAGGAAATGTCAGGCTGTTCAGGAAAAGCTGGTTCATTCAGTTTTTTCAAGGGAGGGAAGTTTTTTCAATGGAGGGAAGATGAGGCTTCAACAACTCTGGACCCATCCTCAGCAATTTTTCTTACTCCTAAACCTCCTCTCTAAAGATTGCCTACAACATCTTGCTGTATCCGAAATTTGGCTCCAGATTGTAGACATTTCTTTCTACATCCCTGTCAAGTAAAGACATATATTATCCTATAGCTACTTATATGCATTGTCCTATAGCTACTTATAATTTCTGTCCTACTTCCTACAGCCAATTTCAATCTATTGACTCTACCACTTTTTCATTATCCATAAAACCCTCTCCCTGAAAGTCCTCACTGTCTTATACTGAAAGTATAATGACTCCCTCACAAAAATTATTTCACCACACTGGATGGGGAAAATCCTAACCCTAGTTAAACTCAACTGTATACATATTTGGCACAGCTATCCATAAGCAGCTAAAAACATTGGACAACTTCCACATACTTGTGGACTAGACTTCCTATAAATTTGTGTTCATATCCATGTCCATTTAACACTGTTGTAGTAAATTTACTGTCACACTCTCTGAGACATCCAATTAATATCTTGAAATACTTACAACTCCAAAGCTCAATTTCTCCCTCTCACCCCACATAACAGCAGTCAACTTCCAACTCATGCTTCACTGAAAAAAGACAGATAAAACCTGCATATAGAAAAAGCCAACCTCATCTTCCAAACCCACTTCTTCGTAATACTATCACTCATCTACACAGAGAATTTGCTTTTCTTCTTCTTCTAGCGGAATTAGAATTTCCCCTCTCCTTGTGCTCTGGATATCATCTGATCTTGCCTTTTTAAGTTCCTTGCTTTTGAAATTATCTACCTTTTTCTTACATCAGCAATTTCCCATGCTAAATTTGGTCATTTCTCAGCCTAGAAATATTCCTGGGGGGCAGGGATTACAATCCTGCTTGGCATACCCACATCCCACATCTCAGTGCCTAAATTCAAATCCCATCTCTGCTCCCAATTATAGCTTCCTGCTAACGCACACGCTGGGAGGAAGCAGGTGATGGTTCATTGGGATCTTTGCCACCCATCTGGCAGACCCAATGTGAATTCCTAGGTTCCTTCCTTCATCCTTTTCAGCTCTGGCTTTTGCAGGTATTTGAGTAGTTAACCAGCAGATGGAAGTCTTTCTCTCTCTCTCTCTCTCTCTCTCTCTCCACTTCCTCTCTCCCTCTCTCTGTCTCTCCCTCTTTCGTCTCTCTCTCTCTCTCTCTTTGACTCTCTGCTTTCCAAATAAAATAATTTTAAAACATTTTTAAATATGAAAAAGTATGCCTGAATATATCATCACATCAAACAACTATTTATCTATCTATCAATTTATATATCTATATATCTATAACTATAGGTATCTATAAAGTTTCCATTAACCTCACTGGAGTTCCTACCCACAACCTTGTGACTTAGATCTCTTTCACAGAAACCTCCCTTGAGGCTTGCCTGGATTTCTTGTTCCCACTTCCTTATATCACATTTTCTTCTCACTATGCTCCAGCTAACTCTCAGTCCTAACCATTTCAATTAAATTGTCTTTGTTCATGACCACCAAAAATCTGTGTCTTGACAGGCACAAATTCTACTTCCCGAGCCTCATATGGGACTTCCCTCAGCAATATTTGACCTCTCCCTGCTTTTTCCAACACATTATTTTTTGATCAAGAAAACACAGTATCTTAATTTTCTTCATATTGATTATACATTTACATTTATACATTATACATTATACATTTACATTTCTCTCTTTCTTCCCTGCTATGAAATCCATGTTGATGTGGCTGAGGCCAAAATCAAGGTCTCTATCGTGTGTCCTCTTCTTTTCCCCTGTAAGTCCTATGGAATTAAATAGAACAGTATTCTAAAAGATCTCAGATTCAAGTCTTGAGCCTCATACTCTCCTAAATTCCAGTCTTGAGTAGCTGCCTGTTCAATATTTATGGACAATGGATTTTCAATCCTCCAATCAGAACTAAGTCTTCCTGAAAATTTCCCCTCAGTGTTGAGGCTTTCCCACAGCAAGTATGTATAAAACAGAAATTCCACCTTAAATCTTCTTATTTTCCTTTGTAATATTGAGTTTTCCTCCATAGCACTTACCACAATTGAACATATATTATTTATTTATTTATTTATTGTCCCCCTCCCCACTGGAAAGTTAGCTCTATAAATGTAGAGGCCAATACTGTCTTCACAGCTATATTTTTGCTGCTGAGTATAATCATGTGCTGATAATTTGTACTAGTTTGTACTTATTAAATTAATATCCATAAATATTCTAAGCCATTCCTAAATCAGAAAATAATACTATTGTGTACTCATGTACTCAAAGCAAAAGCACCGAGAATTGTTTGTGATTGTTCTTTCTCTCACCATTTGCATTCCATTCTATCAGTCTAACACAAAATTTGTCCCACATTTTTACATTCCTGATTATCTTAATTGCTGCCTACATCCAGTCCAAGACACCATCCTGTCTTACTAGATTTTTTCTACAGCCCTGTCTTTTATTGTCCACACTCTGACTTTTGCCCCCTGAAAAGCCATCCTCTGATAGACTATAGTTGAGAGATTTTTCTAAATCATAATTCTAATCACACTAACTTTGCTTAAAATTCTCTAATGGCTTTCCTTTGAAACTATAAAATACTCCAAATCATTTAAGACAGTACACAGGGTCCTTCATCACCTCTCCTTTGCCCATATCTCCATCCTTATTTCTCAAGCACCCCCCCATCATTTCCTTTGAGCATATACCATGGCCATTGCTATCTCAAGGCCCTCTGCTTAGATCATTTCCAGAGAAATGATACCTTTCCAGGCCTTCTGTGACCACCCACTAAAGCAGTTAGTTTGCCCCTGCCTCCTAGCACTGGCACATTATCTTAGTTTTTCCAGAATAAGCAACACCTGAATTTTTTTTTTGTTAGCTTGTCTATCTGCTTATCTGTTTTTGGTTAATTTCTCTCCATTTACGAGATTGTATACTCCTTAAAGAGCTAATGGTTTACTTTTTCCTCTAAATCCAGTATAAAATGACTGGTATATAATAGATGCTGTGTAAATATTTGTTTTCTGGGGTGGCATTGTGGTATAGCAGATTAAACTACCACTTATGATGCCAGCATCCCATATCCAAATGCCAGTTCAAGTGCCAGCTGCTCCACTTCTGATCCAGCTCCCTACTAATACACCTGGGAAAGCAAAGGAAGATGGTCCAAGTGCTTGGGTTCCTGCCACTTAGGTAGCAGACGAGGATGGAGCTCTTGACTCTTGACTTCAGCATTGCCTGGCCCAAGTTATTGCAGCCATTTGGAAAGTGAATCAGCAAACAGCAGATCTCTTTCTCTGTCTTTCTAATTCTCTATGTCACTCTGCCTTTCAAATAAATAAAACATTTTTTTAAAAAAACTTTTTTCTAATTGGAATTTTGAATTAAAAAACATTAATAAATCTCAAACTATACCATTTGCTCATTTTTGTGGCTGAGTAAATTATTTACCAGTACTAAATTTTAGTTTTCATAATTTAACAATAATCAACCTATAGGACTACAGTAAACCTCAATTGAGATCATGTGCTTGAAATTCTCTGTGAATCATAAAGTACTATAATTACATTCCAATATCCATGTGGATTGCCTACAAATCCTGTAAAGACTAATTGGAATTTTATACAAAGTGTTGGCCCTGAAATAAATTAAAATGATAATTTTTCACTATAAAAGTATACAGTTTATGTAATAACTTTTTATCTTTGAAATATGTGTCAATGTGTTATTCCTTATTTCAAGGATAAGAGAAAATTTCAACATTGGTCATCATGAAATTTCTTTTGATTAGTGGGGAAATTATATATATGTATATATATACGTGTATATGTATATATATATAATTTTACCCAACATTCTTAACTAAATTTTGAAACTTCAGACATGATACTTGTGAAAATTCTCCCAGTATGCTTAACTACCATGGCTCTTTCTGAAAGCATCATTTTGCCAGCTTCTTGCACAAATGCCTAGGGTTCAGTCCTAGGGAAATCCTTTAGCAGGAAGGAAGGATGGAAGGAAAAAAGGAGGGAAAATAGGGAGGGAGGGAGGGAGGGAGGGAAGTGGAATGGAGGGAAGGAGGAAGGAAGGAAGAAGGAAGAGAAGAAAGGAAAAGGGAGGGAGGAAGGACGAAGGGAGAGGGGAGGGAGAAGGGAGAGAGGAAAATGAAAGAGAGAGAGAAAGGCAGGCAGACCACCCTTCTGTGGGATGGCAGCTATTAGAACAAATTGCACCTCCATCACAAAACTAATTAAAGGTATCAGTGGCTAACTATTAGTCAATAAAAATCAGAAATATGTGTCTGAAAACACGTAGACTAAACTTTGGCCAAAGTGTTAGGATGATCTATTGGATGATTAAATGACCAGAATTGTCCTGTTGATTGAGAAAAGCAGAGTTGAAGGTTCTATCCCTATATTTGTTAACTCTGACAGAATCTTCCGCCTCTCTGGAGATTTGTTTCTTTTTCTATTAAAAAAAAATGGAAGATGTAGAGTTTACTTCTATAATTGGCATCCCATGAACATCTTCAAAGAAGCTAGGTCCAGAATAAGAGAAGCTACAAACCAGGAAGGGCAGTGTTAAGAAACTGTAAGACCTAAATGAAAGATCTCTGTGAGTGAGATCCCAGTGGAAAGAACAGGGCCATCAAAGAAAGAGGTACCTTTCTCTGAAGGGAGGAGAGAACTTCCGCTTTGACTATGGCCTTGTCTAAATAAGATCGAAGTCGGCGAACTCAGAAGGCTTCCATAGCCTTGGCAACTCATGACAAGAGCCTAGGGAGATTACTGAGGCCATAAACAAGAGTGTCAATTTGTTAAGTCAACAACAGGAGTCACTGTGTACTTACTCCTCTTGTGGGATCTGTCCTTAATGTGTCGTCCAATGTGAAGTAATGCTATAATTAGTACTGAAACAGTATTTTACACTTTGTGTTTCTGTGTGGGTGCAAACTGATGAAATCTTTACTTAATATATACTAAATTGATCTTCTGTATATAAAGAGAATTAATGAATCTTGATGTGAATGGAATGGGAGAGGGAGCGGGAGATGGGAGGGGTGCGAGTGGGAGGGAAGTTATGGGGAGGGGAAGCCATTGTAATCCATAAACTGTACTTTGGAAATTTATATTTACTAAATAAAAGTTAAAAAAGAAAGAAAGAAAGAAACTGGAAGCCATTACAGCACCCAGACACACACATCATTTAGCTAGAATGAAATATGGGTCAGTCCAACCCAATTCCTAGCTTCACTACAAACTCCTTGAATAACCTCTGGTAATTTTTGCTGTATTTTGGTCTCCAAACTCCAGAGAGTGTTGAAAATTACATAAGATAAGGGTGGGAAAGCACCTTGGTTTCTTGGAAAATTCCAAAGGATAATTATAAATACTTTCTGTGGCCCATAATCTCAGCCTTTCTCCTAGTATTTCTTTAAATATTTGCCCAGAGTTTTGTTATCACAGATGATATCAGAGATGACAGATTGCTGCTTTATTTATCAGGCTCCAAAAGGAATGTCCACACTTTGACACACATGCTGGGAAAATCAGAACTCCTTCACTGAAAAGAAAATAACTCTGAACTTTGTAATATTAAAAAATATATACATTGTTCCAATAAGGCTTGAATTTAAACATGCTTATCCTCAATAGATGCTGGGGGAGGGAATATGTAATAGGTTGGAGGAATTAAAATTGCACTGGAACTTTCTCTGGACTCTTTGTCATCTTTCTGCAGATCCATTTGGGTAACTGAGTGATTATGACTTTTTAAACTTACTTTTCTCTCTCAAACAAGCTTTGATTTAATTAATGGCATTTTTAGACTCAGTGGTAAATACTGCCAATGCAAAGTAAGGGTAACTATCAGTGAGAACAATGTTTAGGTCCCAGGTTTCTTCTAGTCTTACCATGAGGTATTTACCAAAGAGCCTGTCTCTAAACTATGTCAGTTAATCAGGGGGATATGCTCTGAACCTGGGAGTTTTCTGGTGAAAACGTTGTGACAAATAAAAAGGCTGGATTCTACTTTGAAAACAATAAAAATAATGCACATTTTGGATCATATTATGCTTTCCAATGTTCCCTCTTCAATATATTCATGAATTTATATGTGCTCATGTATAAAATATATTACTTAAAATATGAACATATAATACTAAGTTATCATTTTTCTATTAATATGTGGTCATATATTTTCACAGGATTTGAGTGACAGTAACATTTGTAATTCATCTAATTTTCATATTTTAATTAAGTTCAATCCAATAGCTGAGATAAAAACTAAGCATGAGACATAACATGAAAAGTTTAGTACAGATAAAAATGGAGTACCAAATCACATTATGTTTGAATTCACTTAAAAATGCAATCAGTTAAAAATAACTTAAACGGGACTGGTGTTGTGAAACAGTGTGTTAAGCTGCTGCTTGCAAAGCTGGCGTCGCATACTAGAGAGTCAATTCAAGTCCTGGCTGCCCTACTTCTGGTTCAGCTTCCTGGTAGCATGCCTGGGAAGTAGCAAAAGATGGTCCAAGTGCTTTGGTCTCTCCACACATGTGGGAGACCAGAATGGTGTTCCTGGCAACAGTTTTCGACTGGTCCAGAGCTGGCTTTGCGGCATTTGAGAAGTGAATCAGGATGGAAGATTCTCATTCTCTCTCTCTCTCTCTCTCTCTCTCTCTCTCTGTGTGTGTGTGTGTGTGTGTGTGTGTGTGTGTGTGTGTCCGTGTCTTCCCTTGTCTCTGATTTTCAAATACATAACACCCCGGGTGCTAGTCCTGGTCAGGGCGCCAGATTCTGTCCAGGTTGCTCCTCTTCCAGTCCAGCTCTCTGCTGTGGCCCGGGAGTGCAGTGGAGGATGGCCCAAGTGCTTGGGCCCTGCACCTACATGGGAGACCAGGAGGAAGCACCTGGCTCCTGGCTTCGGATCGGGAGGTGAACCAATGGAAAAAGGAATACCTTTCTCTCTGTCTCTCTCTCTCTCTCACTGTCTAACTCTGCCTGTCAAAAAAAAAAAATTCCCAATTGTATCTGAGAACTACATGGAATCTGTCCTCCTTGTATTATCACATTCATGTGAGAATTGTGCTGTAGTGATTATCACACACTTGTTGTGACTGAAAATCTAACGTATTACAAATTCCTTTAAAATAAACATCTTACAAGATAGGCATTACATACCTCTATAACCATCACACCATACAGCTCCTGTTTTCAACTTCTCAGAAACAAAAGAGTGAGATTTGGACACTGGAAAGAGAGAAGATGGCAGGTGGTGTGCAGGAAAGAAGGAAGTGGTGATGTCAGAAAAGGAAATGACAGCAGGAAAGAAAAAAGAGAAGGAACAGAAAGAAAGCAAGGAAGAGCAATGAGGCTACAGGTGGGGATAATTAAAAATCTTGCTGACTTTTCCTTCCTTGCCTTCCTCCTGTATATTTGTTATATGAAAAAAAAAAATACTTTGGTGTCTTTTGACTCTTGCTTCATGGGAGCTGAATGTCTTCCTACATTCTTCTTTGGTTGAGTAAGTAGTAGTAGATCTGAGTTTTCATAATGCATTTCTCCCAAAATGTAATAGATCTTTATGGAAGAAGATAAGTGCATCAACTTCTAAGATGCTACAATTAAATACTGTTGATTTTTTCAATGTGTTCTAAGTCTGATATATTAGCCAGACTCCTTAGCCCAATGGTAAAATGGATTTTATGAGATTTTTATCGGATAGATGCTGGGACATATGCACTGTTTGTATGTTCTCGATAAAGACAAAGAAGTGTACATTATGGGCAGAGTGAGATGATAAGACAATTTCCATTTTTATTGCTAATCATTCAGTTGATTTGTTTCAGGCAAAATGGGAATAAAGTGAACCTTATATATAAAAAAGAATTGTGATGTCACATTTAGCTTGGCCTTTATTTTAAGAGCCGTGATTGTCTTTTGGGAAGAGAAGTAGGTCTCAGGACAACTAGGCCTGTAACTTTAAGAATCTGGATATTCCTCAATGAACTCTGTTCATATTATATTGTCAGAACAAACATTTGCATACTGAGTCCTCATCAGTCCTACTTTGTAAACTGTAGAACAACTACAAAAACGTCCATTGATATTACTATTTTCCATTATCATTTTCAAGTACACAGTGGTATCATGATTCTTTTCCATTTATAAGGTTTACTTTGCCCCCATTTTGCCTGCACTTGCTTATAGTTTGCCATCATTGTCCTTCCAATGACTCATTCTCTCACTTGTAATTTTCTTTTTCATTGGTAATCAATCCTGAATTTTACTTTTTATTTTTTTTACAATGCACTTTTTCTGTGGGGTCCCCATCTAATCCTGTATCTCTGCTTGCATAGTGAACTGTTCTCCGCATTTAAGGGAGGCTATAAAGTTAAACTAATCTATTTACAATAACAACCATGTGTTGCTAGGAGACGTGCTGTGGCAGGACTGAACATCATTGTCTTGGTCGTGCGAGCAGAAGGTATAAATAAGGTGGCCAGAAATGTTTTATTTGTGTTAGTAACAGATGCAGAAGAGCAAAACAGCTACTCGAATAATAGTGCCCATATGCTGGTGCAAACAAAAGAAAAATCTAGCAGTCCCAGACTAAATGAATTAGTGCCCTGCAATGTTGCCATTGCCCAGGGCAGGTTTTGTTCTTCCTCTGTGATTTCTTCTCAGTGCCAAATAGTTTGTTGGTTCCCACTAATGATGAGCTGGGCTGCCTAGACTTTGAGTTGGACGTATGCCAAGGGTGGCAATTGCTTTTTCATAGGCTGTGGATGTGTTAATCCCTTCAGTCTTTTGGGTCCTAGTATTGCAGATAGGGAGTTTCATTTTGCTTTCTGCTTTGCTTCCAAACCATCACTCTTGTCTCTGCTACCACATCTAGCTAGAATTTTGTCATCCTTCCATTATCATTTGTTTTCTTGCTCTAAAATATGAAATGGAGAAAAATGATCTTCTAGAATGGGAGGTTGACATAGCAGTTAAGTTGGCTGCTTCAAGTCCTAACGCTGCTTCTGATACAGCTTCCTACTGATGGCCACTCTGGGAGGCAACAGGTGATGGTTCAAGTACTTAGGTCCCAGATGCACACCATGGAGAACTGGATTGAGTTCCTGGCTCCCAGCTTCAGCCATGGCTGTTGCAGATGTTTGAGGGAATGAACCAAGTAATGAAATCTCTCTCTCTCTCTCTCTCTCTCTCCCTCTCTGTGTCTTTGAAATATAAAAATAAAAGATTCATCTTGATCTTAGTGTAGCCATGTAGTTATACTTAGTTGAAGTACGAGGTAACGTCTTGACACTGCACAATCTAATGAGATTTATACATTTTTCTTTCTTTTTTTTTTTTTTTTTTTGACAGGCAGAGTGGACAGTGAGAGAGAGAGACAGAAAGAAAGGTCTTCCTTTGCCGTTGGTTCACCCTCCAATGGCCGTCGCGGCTGGCGCGCTGCGGCCGGCGCACCGTGCTGATCCGATGGCAGGAGCCAGGAGCCAGGTGCTTTTCCTGGTCTCCCATGGGGTGCAGGGCCCAAGCACCTGGGCCATCCTCCACTGCACTCCCTGGCCACAGCAGAGAGCTGGCCTGGAAGAGGGGCAACCGGGACAGAATCCGGCGCCCCGACCGGGACTAGAACCCGGTGTGCCGGCGCCGCTAGGCGGAGGATTAGCCTAGTGAGCCGCGGCGCCGGCCGATTTATACATTTTTCTAACACATTCATGGAGTTGGCAAGCAAATCTTTCACATACACCCTCACCCCCAGGTTCCTTGCTCATTCATTTAAAAACATCAAGAACATACTTTTTAAACAGAAATAATATTGTAGGGAATGTGGAGTCATAAAGGAAGAGAGCATTCATTTTTTTTGCCCTGATACTAATCTCAAGTGGTATAATATGATATTCCTGCCTGTGTCTATGAATGTCAGGATTTGTAAAACAGCCATTTTAATCTCACTACTTTCTTTGTAGTGCCAATAATTGCAGCATATTTTTGGAGCTATAAATAGATTTTGGTAGTCCACATTTTCATATGCATTAATCAAGTGCTTTTTGAGATTCAAACTACATGCAATATATTACAGTAAAAATTTTGGGGAGTACACAGATGGATTAATGTATTTATCAAATACATGAGAGTGTAATTGGAAAGACTGACATTTATACATAGAAAGCTTTCACACATGCCTTATCCTCAGTCACATAGAATGGTATTATCAATAATTTACAAGTTAGAAATCTCAACATCATTACCCTTCTTTTCATTGCTGATGTTCATTAAACGTACACATTCTCATTTGATTTGTTTCAATGAATTTTTAAATTTTAGTACGGAGTCATTGAAATATTTAAAGCAGTGGTAATATGCAATAATGCCTGCTCCTTTAAAAAAAGGGAAAAAAATGAGGATTCTGGATAACTTTGAGTCTGAATCATGAACTAGCAATTTTTCTGGAAATGGAAAGTCCATTTCGACCTCATTGATGGAGATAGAAAAAAAAAGCAGTCAAGCCACAAGTCAATTGCAATAGGAATTCTCACAAAGTTAATTTTTTGCCTTCATTAGAACCAGAAGGAGTATGTGCTAAAATATAATCCCTCAGTGAACAAGCAGTGTCTACTGAATTTGGATCAGTACAACAGATACGTTAGATAGATATAAAGGTGTGCCACCCAGATTCCCTTGTAAGGTCAGGGTGATCATTATGTAGACATACTAGGGGGTTAAAAGAACCCCTGCTTTGGGGCCTGAGCCTATGAGGCAAGAAACATTGCAGTGAGAGAAGTCAAATGGGAGCTTATAAAACTCTTCCACTACCTGTGGCCAAAGTACACATCCAAAAATGATGTAACCTCCAAAAACAGGATTCATGGAAGTAGCAAATTATTTAATTAGCTGGTCAAGTGCCTAGAACTGAAAGATATCATAAGATTCAGGAAGAAAGCAACTGGAGTAGTAGAGATATACTACTAGACTGTTGAAAGAGATACTAAACATGAAAAATTTTATGTTATAGCTTGACAGCCACTTCACAGGGTCCTAAACAACCTTGTATACAAAATCATGTAGCAAGAGAATGTCAGCCAGCATCATTCCTTGGACACCCCAGGGCTGGAATGATAGGAACATGAAAAGCGGCCACAGTGTCGAGGATGCACCAAGGGTTTAGCATCACTGAATGTCCCACCTGCTATCAGCAGCAAACCCCACTGAACCCTCAAAGCATTGCATTTCTTAAGGAGACCAGCTGGATGGTTTTTGCATCATTAATCTCTAGTATGCAGACAAGCTATGTGTTTTGATAGAAACAGGCAAATATTCTGGATATGGGATTTTTTTTCCTATGTATAGTGTCTCAACCAGTACCACTATAAAAGGGTTTGTAAAGTGCTTGATCTACTAGTATCTGATCTACATAGCATAAGTGCAAAACAGGAAGCCCAGTTTATAGTGAAGAATATGAGGAAATAATCATATTAAGACTTAAACCATCCAGAAATTTAATTTCTGGTCTCATAGAATATTGGAACAATCTCCTGAAGACATAGCTAAAGCATCAGATAGATATTGTTCTTTTTGAGAATAGTAACTGCACACTCTGGGATGTTGTATATACCTTGAATTAAAGAACTTTGTATATCACCACCCCTCCAACAGGAAGAGTACATGGATACAGAAACTAGGAGGTAGAAGTAGGAGTGACAGCATTTACCCTCACTTTTAATTACTCATTTGGGGAATTTGTATTTCTTATCCCTACAGATCTAGGCTCCGCAGAGCTAATAATTCATTTTTTCCCAGGGATAGGTCATTTTTTTTCAGGGGACACAGAAAAAGCCTCTTTGATCTATAATTTATGGCTCTGAGTATTTTAGGTAGGTTCCAGCAGAATCAGCATATTGTCTAATCATTAACCTCGACCCTTGGAGAGTGGTGGGTTGCTTAAAACAGCAGAGGCAGGGAGCAACATGATTGGTCTCAGACTTGAACATCTTTTGATACTACTTAGATCCCCTTTGGGGTTTGCCTGGCTCACTGCAAGCAGAAAGACCTACTGAGAACCTCAAACTGTCAGCCACTCCACAAACTACTTCATCTGGAAGGAATCAGTGCACCAACGGTCTTGTCTTTCCTGTGCGGGCCCACAGTCAGTGACTGAGTTGGGACAATGCATTTCTGTCCAGCACTCTATGGGCCACTTCAGCTCCGGAGTTCCCATCGTAGGGCCTGTTCTGCAACTTGACTTCTCTTTATGCCAATATACTGTTTCAGTGTGTGGCTGCCAGAAAACCCGAGATTTAGAAACAGCTGTGCAGTAATAGTCTATTTAAAACTGTTTTTCAAATGATTTGGGAAGTTTGTATAACAATATTGAAAAAAGATAAACAAGTTATAAATTCCTTCAGGGGTAGAAGCATGATTGATTCAGTTTTATATCTTCAATGACTGGTGTGGTAGCTCATATTAAGTTACAATGAAGTAATGCTTGATATTAGCCGTTCTATACTTGATCACAGTCAAGTACAAGCAAATACTATTTCCTTACAAAAGATAAAATGCAAAATAACTACAACCACCTCCTCATTAAGATACTACTCTCAATTCCTTCCACCCATGTGGGACACCCAGACTGAGTTCTGGGATGTTAGCTATCACTCACTTCAGGCCTGGATATTGTGACTTTTGATATATGCACCATTCCATCGATTTTGGAAAGACTTTAGTCATGAGTTCATCAAATATGCTTTCTATTTCTTTCTCTCCTTCTCTTTGGGTGCTTTCATACTGCATGCATTGGACTTCTTGATGATGTTCAATAGTCTGCTAGGATCTGTTCACTTTTCTTGGTAGTTTTTTTCCTGTTTGGTTCCTTAGATTTGATCATTTCAAATAACCCATCTTTGAGTTCACTGATTTTCACTTCTGCATATCTACTTTTCAATCCTGTTTGTGAATTTTTCAGATGAGATATTGTATGGGTATTTTCTAGCTGCAAAATATCTGTTTTGTTATTTTTTATAATTTCAATTTTTGTTTTCTAATTTTTTCCTATGTCATTTTCCTGATTGCCTTTAGCTCTTTGTTTTTTCCTTTAGCTCTCTGAGACTATTAAAGCAAGTTTTTTGTCTTTTTTTAGAATGCTTTTATTTAATGAATACGAATTTCATATGTACAGCTTTTAGGAATATAGTGATTCTCTCCCCCATTCCCAACCATCCACCCCCACTCCTATCCCACCTTCTACTCCCTCCCCCATTCCATTCTTCATTAAAATTCATTTTTAATTATCTTTATTTATAGAAGACCAATTCTATGCTAAGTAGAGGTTCCAACAGTTTGCACCCACATCGACACACAAATTATAAAGTACAGTTTGAAGACAAGTTTTACCATTAATTCTCTTAGTACACCTCAGTAAGGACACAGGTCCAACATGGGGAGAAAGTGCACAGTGACTGATGTTGTTGCTTTAACAATTAATATTCTTATTTTTTACATCAGTGACCACGCTAGGTTCTTGACATGAGCTGCCAAGGCTATGGAAGCCTTTTGAGTACACAAACCCTGTCAGTATTTAGACAGGGCCATATACAATGTGGAAGTTCTCTCCTCCCTCCAAGGAAAAGTACATCCTTCTTTGATGGCCCCTTCTTTCCACCGGCGTCTCACTCACAGAGATCTTTCATGTAGAACAGTTTTGCCAGTATGTCTTGGCTTTCCATGCCTGCTGTTTAGGGCATTTGTCATTCTATGAGTCTGCTGTGTGGACTGCTTCCCTTGTTGGAATTTTCTCTCCTTTGTAATACTATCTATTGTTGTTACCAGACACTTGATCTTATTTATGTGATCCCTTTGACTTTTAAACCTATCTATATGATCAATTCCACACTTAATATGATCATTTTATCACATAAAATGGGATTAGTGCCACCCAGCTTAATGGGATTTGGAGTCCCATGGCAAGTTTTTAGCTTCACCCATAGGGGTAAGTCCGTGAGAATGTGTGCCAAACTGTACAGCTCCTCCCTCTCTCATTCCCACTCTTATTTT
Source organism: Oryctolagus cuniculus (assembly GCF_964237555.1). Taxonomy (NCBI): domain Eukaryota; kingdom Metazoa; phylum Chordata; class Mammalia; order Lagomorpha; family Leporidae; genus Oryctolagus; species Oryctolagus cuniculus. The sequence goes on along the minus strand of NC_091445.1, from coordinate 65,081,246 downwards.
TAACTGGGACCTATTTTCAATCAACTTAATATACTTATGATTGATTCTGTGTAAAGTAAAGAGTTCAACCAATGGTATTAAGTAGAAAAAAAGTAAATTTTAAAAAATGAAATAATGGATTGTTCGTTGATAGTCAACACAAGGGCTGTTCAAGTAACTGCTTCTCATAGTCAGTTTCACTTCTACAGGTTACCTTTTAGGTGCTCTGTTAGTTTTCACAGATCAGGGAGAACATACAGTATTTGTCCCTTTGGAACTGGCTTATTTCACTAAGTATGATGCTTTCCAGATTCATCCATTTAGCTGCAAATGACCAGATGTCATTTTTTAAACTACTGTGTAGTATTCCATAGAGTACATAACCCATAGTTTCTTTATCTAGTCTTTGGTTGCCAAGCATTTAGGTTGATTCAATGTCTTAGCTATTATAAATTGATCTGTAATAAACATGGAGGTGCAGATGACTCTTTTATCTGCTGATTTCATTTCCTTTGGGTAAATTCCAAAGAGTGGGATGGCTGGGTCATATGGTGGGACTAGATTCAGATTTCTGAGGTATCTCCAAACTGTCTTCCATAGTGGTTTTACCAGTTTATATTCCTACCAACAGGGGGTTAAGGTACCTTTATCCCCACATACTTGCCAGCATTTTTTGTTAGTTGATTTCTATATGAAAGCCATTGCAACTGGGGTGAGGAGAAAACTCATTGTGGTTTTGATTTGCATCTCCCTAATGGCTAGTGATCCTGAGTATTTTTCACGTGTCTTTTGGCCATTTGGATTTCCTCTTTTGAGAAATGTCTGTTTAAGTCCTTTGTTCATTTCTTGACTGGGTTGTTTGCTTTGCTATTGTTGAGTTTTTTGATCACTTTATATATTCTGATTATTAATCCATTATCAGTTGCGTAGTTTGCAAATAATTTCTCCTATTCTGTTGATTGCCTCTTTACTATCATGACTGTTTCTTTTGCTGTACAGAAGCTTCTCATTTTGATGTAATCCACTTGTTAGTCTTATTTTTTTTCTTAAAGTTTTTTTATTTATTTTATTCGAGAGGTAAGAGTTACAGACAGTGAGAGGGAGAGACAGAGAGAGGTCTTTCTTCCATTGGTTCATTCTGTGCCTCTGGAGTCTTTTTGAGAAACTCTCTGCCTATGCCAATGTCTTGCAGGGTTTCCCCAATGCTCTCTAATAATTTGATGGTATTAGGTCATAAATGTAGGTCTTTATCCATTTTGAATGGATTCTTGTATGAGCTGTAAGGTAGGGGTCCTGCTTCATATGTCTGCATGTGGAAATCCATTTTTCCCAGCACCATTTGTTGAAGAGACTGTCCTTGCTCCAGGGAATGGTTTCAGCTCCTTGGTCAGATATAAGTTGGTTATAGATGCTTGGATTTCTGGCATTTCTATTCTGTTCCATTGGTCTATCCATCTGTTTTTGTACCAGTACCAGGCTGTTTTGATTATAACTGCCCTGTAGTATGTCTTGAAATCTGGTATTGTGATACCTCAGGCTCTGTTTTTGTTGTATAAGATTGCTTTAGCTATTCGAGGTCTCCTCTGCCTCCATATGAATTTCAGCATCATTTTTTCCAGATCTGAGAAGAATGTCTTTGGTATTTTGATTGGTATCACATTGAATCTGTGAATTGCCTTTGGAAGAATGGACATTTTTATGATATTGATTCTTCCGATCCATGAACATGGAAGTTTTTTCCACTTTTTTGTGTCTTCTTCAAACTCTTTAAAGTGTTGTAATTCTCATCATAGAGATTTTTTACCTCCTTGGTTAAATTTATCCAAGATATTTAATTTTTTGTAACTATTGTGAATGAGATTAATCTTAGAAGTACTTTCTCGAGGTACCTTTCTCTGAAGGGAGGAGAGAACTTCCACTTTGACTATGGCCTTGTCTAAATAAGATCAGAGCTGGTGAACTCAAGAGGCTTCCATAGCCTTGGCAGCTCATGACAAGAGCCTCAGGTGATTATTGACATCATAAATGAGAGTGTCAATTGTTAAATCAACAACTGGAGTCACTGTGCACCTACTCCCCATGCAGGATCTCTGTCCTTAATGTGTTGTGCTATGCAAATTAACGGTAAAACTAGTACTTGAACAGTACTCTATACTTTGTGTTTCTGTGTGGGTGCAATCTGTTGAAATCTTTACTGATATACTAAAATAATCTTCTGTATATAGATAATTCTGTATATAAAGATAATTGAAAATGAATCTTGATGAAGAATGGGATAGGACAGAGAGTGGGAGATGGGATGGATGTGGGTGGGAGGGAGGTTATGGGGGGAAAAGCCACTATAATTCAGAAGTTGTACTTTGGAAATTTATACTTATTAAATAAAAGTTGAAAAAAAAGAAGTTCTTTCTGAGCCACAGTATTGTCTGTGTATACAAAGGCTGTTGTTTTTTGGATGTTGATTTTATATCCTGCTATTTTATCAAACTCTTCTATGAGTTCCAGTAGTCTTGTGGAGTCTTTTGGGTCCCCTATATATGTAGTCATATCATCTGCAAATAAATATAGCTTGACTTTATCCTTACCAATATGAATCCCTTTGATTTCTTTTTCCTGTCTGATGGCTCTGGCTAAAATTTCAAGGAATATATTGAATAGTAGTGGTGAGAGTGGGCATCATTGTCTTGTTCCGAATCTCGGTGGGAATGATTCCAACATTTCTCCTATTCAATAGGATGTTAATCTTAGGCTTGTATTAAATCCCCTTCATTATGTTGAGGAATGTTCCCTCTAGACCCAATTTGCTTAGAGTTTTCATCATGAGGGGTGTTGTATTTTATCAATTGCTTTCTCTGCATCTATTTTTTTAACTTTTATTTAATGAATATAAATTTCCAAAGTATAGCTTATGAATTACAATAGTTTTCCCCCCCATAACTTCCCTCCACCCACAACCCTTCCCTCTCCTGCTCCCTCTCCCCTTCCATTCACATCAAGATTCATTTTCAATTATCTTTATAAACAGAAGATCAATTTAGCATATATTAAGTAAAGATTTCAACATTTGCATATGGTTTTTGTTCAGCAGTTTGTTAATGTGATGTATCACATTGCTTGATTTGTGAATATTGAACCATCCCTGCATATCAGGGATAAATCCCACTTGGTCCAGGTGAATGATCTTCCTGATGTGTTGTTGAATTCTATTGGCCAGATTTTTGTTGAGGATTTTTGCATCTATGTTCATCAGGGAAATTAGTCAGTAGTTTTATTTCTCTGTTTCCAGACTTAGGGATTAAGGTGATACTGGCTTGATAAAGAATTTGTGGGGATTCCCTCCCTTTCAGTTGTTTTGAATAGCTTGAGAAGAATTGGAATTAGTTCTTCATTAAATGTCTGGTAGAATTCAGCAGTGAAGCCATCCGGTCCTGTGCGTTTCTTCATTGGGAGGGCCTTTATTACTGATTCAATTTCTGTCTAGGTTATGTGTCTGTTTAGATTTTCTATGTCTTCATGGCTCAATTTACATAGGTTTTATGCCTCCAGGAATCTGTCCATTTCTTCTAGATTTCCCAGTTTGTTGTCATACAGTAAAGCAGTTATTTTAAAGTTTTTGTTAAGTAAGCCCAAGATCTGTGCTTCTCTATGAAATTTTGAGCTTTATTTTATTCCTTTGAATAAGTCTCTTTTTTCTCAGCATTTCAAAAACAGCCTCATTTGAATCTTTGCAAACTGGCTCCATGCAAGAGAACATCTTTATTAATCAACCTGACATGAAGGCTTAATGAGATCTCCTCAGGCCTTTCCTTGGCATGTGTCTTCTCTGGGTCTTTGCATGTGTTTTTGTTCAATTCCCTTGTATACACAGCTGCTTTTAAATGTCTTAGAAATTGCACTATATATCTCATCCCTGCTTCTTCTCAGGGCCATAACTTTACTTTTGCGTTCCTGAATCAGCACTCTCTTGTCCTAGGCACCTGTGAATCTTTAGTCCCCTTGAAATTTTCATTAGTCACCTGTTGCTTCATGCAGTTTTCTGCAGCCTCAGATCTCCATTGATTTTGTCTGTCTGAACTCCCAGTTGGATCACACAAAGATCAATCTCTCAGCAGACTGAAGACAGATTAGGACCTGGAATACATAGTCCCTTATGCTCTCTGTCATTCTTCGAAAGAAATGAAGGGTCACACAGCTATTCCACTTAAACAGCACAATTCTGTGCTGGGGAGAGTGTGAGAAGAAAAGATTGAATGTATCATAAAATTCCACACCATTTAAAAAATCATTCTATTTTATTTAAGGAATACAGCATCATGCATTGAATATATACAGATTTGGGAACATGGGGATTCTTCCTCCGCTACTTCCCGCCCACCCATACTCCCACCCTGCTTTCTCCTCCCTCTTCCTTTCCCATTCTTATTTTTTACAGAGATCAGTTTTTCAGATAATTTTTATACTCATAAAATTAACCCTACACTAAATAGAGAGTTCACTAAATAATATGAAGAAAAAAAGAAAAAAAAAATGTTCCTCAACAGTAAAGGCAAAGGCTATTCAACATCAACGCATCTTAACGTGTCAGTTTTTTTCCTATATATTGCATTTTAGATACTCTATTAGTTACCACAGATCAGAGAGACCATATGATATTTGTCTTTTTTGTGATTGGCTTACTTCACTATGTATAATGGTTTCCAGTTGCATCCATTTTCTTGCAAATGAAAGGATTTGAATTTATTTTACTGCTGTGTAGTATTCCATAGTGTGTGTGTGTGTGTGTGTGTGTGTATATATATATATATATATATATCACAAGACACCCTGAATAGCTAAAGCAATTTCAAACAATAGAAACAAAGCTGGAGGTATCACAATATCAGGCCTCAATACATACTACAGGGCATTTATTTATAATTAAAACAGCCTGGTACTGGCACAAAAACAGACATGTAGACCAATGGAATAGAATAGAAACCCAACAAATTAATCCACACATCTATAACCACCTTATCTTTGACAAAGGAGAAAAAGTCAACCCCTGGAGCCAAGGCAGTCTCTTCAACAAATGTTGCTGAGCAAACTGGATCCCCCACATGCAAAGCATGAAATAAGACCCCTACCTTACATGTTACACAAAAATCCACTGAAAATGGATTGGAGACCTAAATCTATGACATGATACCATCAAATTATTACAGAACTTTGGGGAAACCTTACAAGACACTGGCATAACAAAAGACTTCTTGAAAAAGACTCCAGAAGCACAGACAATCAAATACCACCATTTTGAATATGGATTTTTTTTCTTGCTTGAGAGTTAGCTTGGTATTTTTAGATATTTTACTAATTTCCCAAAGTTATTTTAATACATTTCTAATTGTATTTTTAGTGCTCCTGTGGTGGAAGAGGGGTCTAGAGCCTTCTGGTCTTACATCTGTCTGATGTTATCAGGATGAAATTTTTATATGGTTTGAATTTTATAGAGAAATTTGCTTGCTATGTGACACTTCCCTACACTTTACCCACCAGTGGAGTAATTCTTTGGGTGAGCAGCATAAGTTATGTGCTCTAATCCGCAGAATGCCAGGGAATCTTTGAATTTTTTTCCATACCATAATCCCTGGAATTGAGTGAGAGGTGAGTATGCCTCTGAACCAAACATCTGACAGAGTAATTCTGCTTTTATCTGTTACATGTTTAGTTTACTGAAAAAAAATTACTGTGTCCAAAGAATCACACAATTCAAAAAACTATAAAAGTCCTTTGGTTAAAACAATGTCATCTGAAACTCTCTAAAAAATTAAATATTTTTTCATCCATGAAAGAAACAGTACACAATCATATGTTCAACTATTATAGTAACTGATTTCATTGTCAGATGGGCTAACTCTTGCATAATATAAAACAGTCCTGAGGAAATTGGACATAGGACAGAAGACCTGGAAATACATTTCTTTTCTGAGTAAGTGGTACTATATGGATGATTTGGCTTTGAGAGACCCCAGAAAGGATACGAAGAAGAGCAGAAAATGGAAAATGTACTAAATTTGTCTTCCCTAAAGCATCATCTTGAATATTCTTTGCTAGACCAATTATAGCCTTGTACTAGAAGATCATGGTCCTTCAAAAGGATTATGAGGAAAACCATCATTTAAATTCCAAAAGGAAGGGCCAGCAGCCCATATTGGAGGACTGGTTGGAGTCCCAGTTGCTCTGCTTCAAGCCAGCTCCTGCTAAAATGCTGTGGAAAGCAATGGAAGATGGTTCAAGTCCTTGGGCCACTGCCACCCACGTGGGAGATATGAATGGAGTTATATGCTCCTACCTATGTCCTGGCCCAGCTCCAGTTATTACAGTCTTTTAAAGAGTGAAACAAGCCAGTGCCGTGGCTCAATAGGTTAATCCTCCACCTAGCGGCGCCGGCACACCGGGTTCTAGTCCCGGTCAGGGCACCGGATTCTGTCCCGGTTGCCCCTCTTCCAGGCCAGCTCTCTGCTGTGGACTGGGAGTGCAGTGGAGGATGGCCCAAGTACTTGGGCCCTGCACCCCATGGGAGACCAGAAGCACCTGGCTCCTGTCATCGAATCAGTGGGGTGCGCCGGCCGCAGCACGCCAGCCACAGCAGCCATTGGAGGGTGAACCAACGGCAAAAAAGGAAGACCTTTCTCTCTGTCTCTCTCGCTCACTGTCCACTCTGCCTGTCAAAAAAAAAATAATAAAAAAATAAAAATAAAATAAAGAGTGAAACAGTGTATGGAAAATCTCTCCCTTGCTCTCTGTCCCTTCTACTCTCTCTCTTTCACTATGCCTTTTGACCAAATAAATAAATCTTTTTTAAAAATTCCAATAGGACATAATTGGTGAATTCAAAAAAGGATAATTTCAGGAGAGTTAATTCTCAGAGTGATTATTAAAGAAGAGCTGCAATGGATAATGTAAAAATCTGAGGCTGTGCTAAATGAGCTCATTGTAGGCAAGAAGAGATCAGTGGAAAGAGGACAATTACCAAAAGTGAGTAGTAGAATGCCCGCTATCATGCAAGAGCTGTGACTACTGGCAAAGCGTTATGCCAAGGCCTCTGGCAGGAAAAAAGGTGGGAAATAAATAGCCTGACCTCACCCAACTCTCTCCTTCCCATCTCTTGCATGGGCTCCCAACAGAAAGAACCAGTAGCCAACCAGACAGGTCAGGAAGCCTGTTGTTGGAGTCCATATAAAAGGTCTCCTGGAACAGAAAGCAGATGGGCACAGTTTGGGGAGTGGAAGTAGAAGCACGAACAGTAGACACACTGCCTAGGAAACAGGAGGCTGTAATGAATTAGCATCTATATCTCTCTCCCCTTCTCTTTCTCTTCCCTCCATGAATATGAACAATAATAATAATAATAAATCTTTGGAAAAATCTCAACCAAATATTTACACAAGCAATGCGTTTATAAATAGAAAATTGATTGCAATAAATATTTTTAAAGAGACCATATATCAAAAATATTGTTTGTCCCTTGGAGATTTTGTTGGCAGTAGAATGGTGCACTAAATAGACTGTGAATATAAGCCACTGTGACAAATTCTGTCTTCTTAGGGGCCTATCAGTGGGCAGCTTGACACTCTATACCATAAAAAGAGGAAGATTAAACATTGTTTAAAAAAATGTTGAGAGGCCAGCACTGTGGCTTACTTGGTTAATCCTCCGCCTGTGGCGCCAGCATCCCAAATGGGCACCATTTCTAGTCCCGGTTGCCCCTCTTCCAGTCCAGCTCTCTGCTGTGGCCCTGGGAGGGCAGTGGAGGATGGTCCAAGTACTTGGGCCCCTGTACCTGCGTGGGAGACCAGGAAGAAGCACTTGGCTCCTGGCTTCAAATTGGCTCAAGCGTCAGCTGTAGCGGCCATTTGGGGAGTGAACCAACAGAAGCAAGACCTTTCTCTCTGTCTCTCTCTCTCTCACTGTCTATAACTCTACCTGTCAAATTTAAAAAAACATTGATATTCCCATTAGCTATCTGAATAAGTCAAAGAAACAAGTTTTATATTGTTTTCTTCTGAACTTATGCAAACTTGAACATAAATGATAAAACTTGACGTGGCCTGAGAGATATTTTTGCTTGAATTGTGATTGAGGGGCCAGTTTTGTGGCACAACAAGTTAAAGCACCATGTTTGTCACCAGCATCCCCTATCAGAACTGGTTTGAATCCCAGCACTTCCACTTCTGATCCAGCTCCTGGCTAGAGTGCCTGAGAAAGCAACAGAGGATGGCCCAAGTGCTTGGTTCACTCCCACCCACATGGGAGGCCCAGATGGGGTTCCAGGCTCCTGGCTTTGGCCTGGCCCAGCCCTGGTTGTTGTGGCCATTAGGGAAGTGAACCAGCAGATGAAGATATTTCTCTCTCTCTCTCTCTCTGTCTCTCACTCTCTCTCTCTTTCTCTCTCTTTCTCAATCTGTGTGTGTTTGTGTATATATGTGTTCCTCTCTCTCTGCAACTTGCCTTTCAAGTAAATAAATAAATCTTTTAAGAATTTTTGACAGAAAATATTTCTTGAGGAAGATTACTACCAGTTTTCAAAGGGCAGGTTTTCATCCCGTGAGCAGAGGAAAGAAATGCACACCATGAGTGAGACGGAGGCTTTCATGACTTCATCTGTCCTAGTCTCAAAGCCTTAAACCGAACACTATCTAAGGCTGTAGTAACTGGTGTGTGCAATGAGCAAATCTGAAGTTTTTGTGAAATTTTGTTTAGTAATCCAGAGCTTTTGTGTCTAGATAGAAATCCTTTTTTTTTTAAGATTTAATGATTTCAATTGTGACATTAAACTGTAAAATTTGACTGAATTTGTTTTTGCAAATAAAATTTTAAAGAATAACCCTGATTCAATTCAAATTTCAATTTTCTGTGAAAACCTTTTTTTCCAATCAGAGTTTTAGGGTTTTCCGTTCTATCAGTGATAGTACTAAATCAGATTGCTTTTGGCTTGACAACAAAACTACTCTGGTTACACCATGAAAAGATGTTTTCTTCTTTCTGATTCAGTGGATTAAGCTGCCACCTAGAGCTACTGCATCCTGTGTTGGAGAGCCTGGTTTCAGCCTGGCACCTCTGCTTCTGATCCAACTACCTGCTAGTGTGCCTTGGAGGCTACCAGTGGTAACTCAAGATCTTGGGGCCCAGTCACCCATATGGGATCCAGGATAGGGCTCCTGGTACCTGCCCCAGCTATGTGGGTATTTGGGGAAATGAATCACTAAGTGGAAGACTTCTTCCTGTTGCTCTGCTTTTTACTTTTTTAAAAGATTTATTTTATTTGTTTGAAAGAGTTACAGAGGAAGTGGAACAGAGAGAGAGAGACAGAGGGAGACAGAGAGAGAGGGACAGAGAGTTCTTCCATCCACTGGTTCACTCCCCACAATGGCCAGGGCTGAGCCAGGCAGAAGCCAGGAGCCTCTTCCAGGTCTCTTATGTGGATACTTGGGCCATCTTCTACTGGTTTCCCGGGGCATCAAAAGGGAGCTGCCTCAGGAATGGAGCAGCCAGGACTCCAAATGACATCCATATAGGATGCCAGGCTGCAGGTAGCAGCTCAACCTGCTCTACCACAATGCCGGGCCTTCCTTTGCCTTTAAAATCAATAAAAATAAATGAATAAGCTCTAAAGAAAAAAGTTTTCAGGAGGAAGAGGAAGCTAGGCTGCAGAAGATAGATGGCAGGCCAATTAGTAGCTGCTTTATACAGTGATCTCCCATCAAAGAGACCCAACAGGCCAGTCCACCGCATTGGTTTTCAATGTGGAAAGTCAGGGCTTCAGCAGAAATCAGCTTATGAAGAACCCTGGCAGCTGTGCCAGCAAAGAGTTGGATCACTGGAAATGGACCTGCCCTGGAGTTGAAGGGCTCCAGGTCAGAGCCACAGGCCTTGTTCACCCTAAGCTGAAAAGCCCATCTTCCAAAGTAACCACTGCTGTTGAGGGGATGGCCAAGTAGGGTCAACAACGTTGCAGGCAGAACTGTATATTAACTAATAAATGTTTTCCTTTTAGAAATGCCTCCTACCTTCTCTTCAAGCCCAGGCTAGCTAGGTAATGGAAGTCAACAGGGTGTCTCCCTTATGATGTACCCCATGTAGAGACATAGGCCTGAGCCTCATAATTAACAAGGCCTTAAGCTCATCTGATTATTTTCAAGCCTTTTCTGTTAGTTTGTATTTGCTTCTCCATGAAAAATCTCGCCCATGGTTTACACTTTGCTTAGGGCCTCTCATAATGACTCTGTCCTTGGCTTTAGAGATCCTGTGATTTTTAGATCCTATGAATTTAAACTGATTGCTAGATTCATTTTCTCCAGACTTAAAAAAGCAAAATTCTAGGTGGCCATGTACCTGAAACCTCCAATGGAAGCAGTTTCTGCAAGCTGGCACCGCATCCCCCTGGAGAAGCCACCTCCTGCTGCAACCCTGCCTTGACTCCCCTTCCCAGAGACACCCCTTGTCAGCATGAAGCAGCCAGAGCGATGATTGCCCAGTTCCCACTAGTAGATGCTAGGGTTTCCATCCGGGAAGAGGGAGTGTGAGGAGTCAGATGGATTAATGGATAGTCAGGGGATGCCGATGGAATTCGGAGTGTAAAATCTTTGCTTCCTTCCCCCAAAATGTTATCTTTAGCAAGAGCAAACAGGCTGCCCTCCTTTCTTGGGAACCTCTAAATTTATTATGAGAATAGCAAGGGAGCTCCTCCGTAGCTCACAGTTCATTGTGAAAATAAGTTATGGAGAATTGTAAATGAGATATTTTGATGGTGTTTTTGTCCCCACCTGGTAACTGAATGCCAATCTAATTGTCAAGTTTTTTTTTTTTTTCCTTCAAAATTGTACTTAAAGTTTGAATGCCACCAGTCCCCTTTGGGTTTTCCTCTCTTGGAAGCCCCCCTCCACGCCACTCTGGCTGGAGGTCCTTGATTCTAATCATGCTCAGGCTGACTTGCCCCAAGTGGTGGAGTTGGAAGCATACCAGGGGATTCCAATTCAATCCCATCGAGGTGGCATGTACCAATGCCATCTCACTGTTCCAGGTGATCAGTTTCAGTTCACAGTTGGTCATGGTGAAGGGACTGGGAGTCAAAGGGAGCACATAGACAAGTCTAGTACCTGCTAACGCTAACTGATGGAGTAAATAAAGGGGAGAGTGATCCAACATGGGAAGTGAGAATCTCAGCAGACTCATAGAATGGCAGATGTCCTAAATAGCACTCTGGCCTCAGAATCAGCCCTAAAGGCATTCGGAGCTGGCTGAAAAGCTCATGAGAGTATTTCAGGCATGGAAAGCCAAGACACTCTGGCAAAAGATCTCTGCGAGTGAGATCCCAGTGGAAAGAACAGGCCATCAAAGAAGGAGGTACCTTTCTCTGAAGGGAGGAGAGAACCTCCACTTTGACTATGAGCTTGTCTAAACAAGATAAGAATCGGAGAACTCAGAGGGCTTCCATAGCCTTGGAAACTCATGACTGGAGCATAGGGAGATTACTGATGCCATAGACAGGAGTGTCAATTGTAAAGTCAACAACAGGAGTCACTGTGCACTTACTCCTCATGTAGGATCTCTATCCTTAATGTGCTGTACATTGAGATTTAATGCTATAACGAGTACTCAAACAATATATTTCACTTTGTGTTTCTATGGGGGTGCAAACTGTTGAAATCCTTACTTAATGCATACTAAACTGATCCTCTATTAAAAAAAAAAAAAAGAAATTATCAATTCCCAACTTGACTCTCACTGGGATTAAACATGACAATAGGTCTGCTCTGATTTCATCATCATTTTAAAAAATCATCTATTATTTTTCACTTTATGTTTCTGTGTGGGAGCAAACTGTTGAAATCCATACTTGATGTATACTAAGCTGATCTTCTGTATATTAAGATAATCGAAAATGAATCTTGATGTGAATGGAAGGGGAGAGGGAGTGGGAAAGGGGAGGGTTGTGGGTGGGAGGGACGGTATGGGGGGAAAGCCATTGTAATCCATAAGTCGTACTTTGGAAATTTATATGCATTAAATAAAAGTTTAAAAAAAAAATTTTAAATCTCAAAAAGAAAAGAAAAAAGTTTTTTTCTGAAAATTATTAAAACTAAAAAATAACTTCTGCAAGTGTACATAGGAAAGGTGGAGACTATAGGGTTATAGTATCCAGGCTCAGAATGGCTTTTCCAGTTCTTCCCATGCCTGACTCCAAATTTTCAAGCCACTGATCTTTATTTCCAGTCATAATTTCTATTTGGAAGGCAATGAGTCTTCAATTCACCAATACATTGGTTTCTGCCAAGCAATCAGACTTTTACAAGCTTGTGAGTTAATGCACACAATTTCTGACTCAAGCATTCAGAATTGGATGAGGGCAGATAAATAAATTCTGTGTTAACAGTTCATTTGGGGGCTGTCTCTTGATAATTTTATAGGAGAAAGAGAAAACCACCTCTATTTAAGAATTTTAAGGATCTCTGTGACCAAACTTGTAAATCAGCATCCTGGAACTCTAGATAACAATATGTCACCATTAGAGCTTCATTTGGTCATGAAATGAGTGTATTTCTTATTTAAATTTAAATGCTCCTGAACTGAATGACATAATAATTATATCAAATCTTTTCTAAGCATGTTCTAGTAGACTGTGAAAGAGGAAGGGGCATTGGATCAGTACAGGACCTCAGCTCTACTGGGCAGGCAAGCATGAATGACATGCCTGGGTCCACTAGGACCCACCAGTCAGAATTTTTGCAGCTTTGAGTGGATGTGAAGACAGAAAAAAAGGCAACATTGAGCTGGCTGCAAAAACAGGAGGCAGCAGGCTCAGAAACTTGCTTTTCCTATTGATCAAAAAGCAGCCATTGAAACCAAATGAATTTACTTCTCAGTAATACAAAACCAACAGCAGATTTTACAAAGCTGCTAAATCCAATGGAAAATAGAAAAATAAAAACTCTATCATCAAAATGTCTAATTTATCACATCAGCATAGTTTTATTAATGCTTCTGTGATTTCACAATATTGAGTACATTTTCGGGTACCTGTCAAACTAAGTCAGCCAAGATAGACCTGAGGTTGATTGTGTCCCTCCCTGAGTGGGAAGGAAGAAGGTTAATAGTGATGGATATGGCTTGCTTGGAACCTTGCTATTGACGGATATGGCTAGCTTGAACTTTCACATGGAACCTTGCACCAGGTTATTTACCTCATTCATGACACAGCAATTCCCCTTTATCTAGTCGCAGCCCACCCGCTTTTCCAGAAAGAGCCAAACTTCCAGCAGCTGGGAAACCACATCCATCTCATCAGAGACCAGTTCCAACACACAGTTCTAGTTTGGCTCTCCAGACTTTCTTCCAAAAAGTTGAGTCTACAATATGGAAGACAAACATAGTCTAACAAACATTGTCTCACTTCTAATTTAAAATAGTGGTCTGTTCAGAACTGGATAACACAGAGGAAAGAGCAAAATAATCTGTTTAGAGCTTGGCCAAACACTGACATTATTGGAATATCTCTGTCCAAACCTTGAGTCCAGTTCTAGGGACAGGTCCAGAGAAGTGCAGTAAAGTGAGAAATCAATGTCTAAAAAGCTCGAGCATGGTAACCCTATACAGTTCAATTGCCTATAATTTCCTATTTTTTCCCCCTGTACTTCTCCCCATTCATTCCTAGGTACAATAGGGATATAATTGTTTATTGTTCAGAGTTCAGTACCGTCTTCTGTAAGGGCAGAGGGTCCTTCTCTGTGAAAGCAGATCTTTTGCAAATGCAGATAACCCTATTCTTGCACATTGGAGTTAAGAGAGCTGCTACTTTTAATGTAGTAATTCTTGCAACTGAAAACCGAGTTGAGGCAGCCTGTCTGAAATGGAGACTACAAAATAATGAATAACAAATGCACGATAGATGGCAGAATCCAACAGTCCAGCACGATATACTGGTCTTCATTTGGAAAATTCTGTTTCTGTTCACATGGATCTGGAGAGTCAGCAATGACTGAAACAAAAATTAGTCTTCCAGGAATTGCCTTCATGTTCGTAAGTTTGAGATCACAGCTTGGTTTCTAGTTTCTTAATTACTGGAGAACCATGTGGCCTATTTATTCAATAAGCACATCTTCAAGTCCATTAGAGAAGTTGCCCATATCAGAATAGCTTTAAGCCAAACTACACTGAGAAACATGATACAAAAATGTCTTGGTGGTTGTTTCACTTTATTATATATAATTAACTTGTACAAAATTTCTGCTATTATTATAAGTGACAACATGCTGAGTTCTGCTCTGATTTTTAAGTAAGAAAAAATAGCTCCTGTTTCTAACTAGCATGAATGTATTCACAGCTTCCCAGATACTTTTCGAGTTATGTGTGTAGGTTGAATTCTTTCCTCTGAATGTTTTAAAAGACAAATGCAAGGTCTTTAAATTCCTGGAAAATTTACATTATGAAATATTATGCTTGAATTTCAAAAATAATTTTCACCAAAATAAACTTATCTCTTAATTCCATTTCCTATGATATTTTAGAAGTATCCTTATATATCCCTTGTCAGATGGGAGAATGGAAATATGTCCTTCGAAATTTCTCTCTTCACTAATATCCAGATAAAAATTATGACAAGAAAACAGGGTTGCAAAGAAGGACACAACGGATCTAGACATTAGAAGACTGGCTCACTAATTAAAATGAACCAGGCATTTTATGATAAAATTTAAGAGATTAACCATATTACTAAAATTAGGTTTGGTCTATTCATAATGGCAAATAATTTTCTCACATGACTGTCATGCCCACAAATGTCTTAATTTCATCAGGCATCTTCAAGAACAGAACCATTTGTGTTAGGGAGTCAGAAACTTAGGAAAATTATGAAAGTTTTAATTATTTGGAAGACTAGCATTATACAGAAATCATCTATTGTTTTGCTGTTGCTGTTTATTTTGTTTTGCTGTTGAATTAATCTCAAGATTCAAAGTGATTGTGCTATTCCCATTTGTCTATAATGGCAACCTAACAAGGCATCAGTTTGCTTTCATTAACTGATACACTCATTACTTTGAGAATAAAGGAAGAGATGAAGCATGAATGTCATCCAAAGTGATGTGAAGAAAATCAAATCCAAGAAAATGGAGCAATAATTGTACAATTAATAATTCAGCATTATCAGAAATATGAAGATAAAAATTCAAGAATATAGACCCCAACGAAATTCCAGAAATTTGGGAGGAGTGAACTTTCCATAAGATGTAGACCTGAGATTCATGGTCTTTTATTTGGATACAAATGAAGAGAAATTTCACTAGAAGATTTAAGGGTTTTAGATTTTTGTTTGTTTGTTTTCTGAAGTGACAAATCAATATGACAAATGAACACATAAGCAATATTTTAAAGAAAAGGATACTGCACAGAGCTAATTATAGTATGTTTTAGCACCAGTCAAAATAATCTATCCAGTTTTACCACATAAAAATAAACTCTTAGACTAAAGGGATTGCTGTATACCATCACAAATCATCAGAAATGATAACATTTTTTAAAATGGAGGGGAAAATCAAGGTGGCATGTACCAATGCCATCTCACTAGTCCAACTGATCAATTGCTGTTCACAATTGATCATAATGATAGAACTAAGAGTCAAAGGGATCACATAAACAAGACTAGTGTCTGAAAATATTAACTGATAGAATAAAAAAAGGGAGAGAATAATCCAACATGGGAAGCGGGATACACAGAAGACTCACAGAATGGCAGATGTCCTAAACAGCACTCTGGCCTCAGAATCAGTCCTAAAGGCATTCAGATATGGCTGAAGAGCCCATGAGAGTATTTTAGGCATGGAAAGCCAAGACACTCTGGCAAAAAAAAAAAAAAAAAAAAAAAAAAAAAAAAAAAAAAAAAACCTAAATGAAAGATCTCTGTGAGTGAGATTCCAGGGAAAGAACAAGCCATCAAAGAAGGAGGTAGCTTTCTCTGAAGGGAGGAGAGAACTTCCATTTTGACTATGACCTTGTCTAAATATGATCAGAGTCAGCAAACTCAAAAAGCTTCCATAGCCTTGGCAACTCATGACAAGAGCCTAGGGTGATTACTGACGCCATAAACAAGAGTGTCAAATTGTTAAGTCAACAACAGGAGTCACTATGCACTTACTCCTCATGTAGGATCTCTGTCCTTAATGTGCTGTACCTTGTGATTTAATGCTATAACTAGTACTCAAACAGTATTTTTCACTTTGTATTTCTATGTGGGTGCAAACTGTTGAAATTTTTACTTAATATATACTAAATTGGTCTTCTGTATATAAAGAGAATCAAAAATGAATCTTGATGTGAATGGAAGGGGGGAGGGAGCTGGAGAGGGGAGAGTTGTGGGTGGGAGGGAAGTTATGGGGGGGCATTGTAATCCATAAGCTGTACTTTGGAAATTTATATTCATTAAATAAAAGTTTAAAAATGGAGGGGAAAGACTTTTATTATTCTTTGTAAAACAAGATTTCAAAGAGTTTGTGGAGACAGAGTTAAAAGATAAGTTTATTTTTTGCAAAACAAAAAGTTAAGATCCTTTATTGTTTTGAATATTCTTGTATTATAGCACAATAACTGAATTTATAAATTAATACATATCTTTTTTATGATTTTTTAAATTTATTTGACAGATATATTTAGACAGTGAGAGAGACAGAGAGATAGGTCTTTCTTCTGTTGGTTCACCCCCCAAATGGCCGCTACAGCCAGTGCTGCGCCAATCCGAAGCCAGGAGCCAGGTGCTTCCTCCTGGTCTCCCATGTGGGTGAAGGGACCCAAGCACTTTGGCCATCCTCCACTGTCTTCCCGGGCCACAGCAGAGAGCTGGACTAGAAGAGGAGCATCCGGGACTAGAACCCGGTGCCCATATGGGATGCCAGCACCACAGGCAGAGGATTAACCAAGTGAGCCACGGCACCGGCCCAATACATATCTTATAATTATAAAGTGTCAATCCCTCTTTAGGATTTTCATGTGTACAGAGCCACTCTTCAAGTCTTCAGATTTTTCAGGTGACTACAAGTGATAGTGATTATTTCTTCTTTTTTTAAGATTTATTTATTTATTTGAAAGGCAGAGTTACAGAGAGGCAGAGGCAGAGATATAAAGATCTACCAATTTCTGATTCACTCCCCAGATGGCCACAACGACCTGAGCTTGGCCAATCCAAAGCCAGCAGCCAGGAGCTTCTTTGGGTCTCCCAAGTGGATGCAGGGGCCTAAGTACTTGGGCCATTTTTACTGCTTTCCCAGGCCATAGCACAGAGCTGGGTTGGAACTGGTGCACATATGGAATGCTGGCTCTTCATTTCATTGATCTTTTGTATTGTAATTTGGTTTTAATTTTGTTTATTTCCTCTCTAATTTTAATTATTTCTTTTCTTCTGTTTTTGGGTTTGGTTTGCTGTTGTTTTTCTAGGACCTTGAGATGCACAGATAGCTCATGTATTTGGTGCCTTTCCAGTTGCTTAATGTAGGCACTAATTGCTATAAACTTTCCTTTTAACACTGCTTTTGCTACATCCCATAAGCTTTGATATGTTGTATTGTCATCTCCATTTGTTTCCAGAAATTTTTTATTTCTCTTTTGATTTCTTCAATGACCCACTGTTCATTCAGGAGCATGTTGCTCAGTCTCCGTGTGTTCACATATATTCTAGAGATTCCTGAGTCATTGATTTCCAGCTTCATTCCATTGTGGTCAGAGAAGATGTATGGTATGATTTTGATTATTTTGCATTTGCTGAAACTTGCTTTATAGCCTATCATCTGGTCTATCCTAGAGAAAGTTCTATACACTGGGGAGAAGAATGTGTATTCTGAACTATAGGATGAAAAGTTCTTTAGATATCACTAAAAAGGCCTTCTAATCCATTCTCCCTCTCCAAGCCTTCAGGTACTCCTTAGACACATCTATAGAGCCATTTGATAATACTCTATAAATCCCCAACCCTGTTTATTGTTTTCTGATTTTTTCTTTGGTTTTGTTATGACTGTAAAAGTTCCAGAAATTTATCTTCTAACTTGGATATTCTTTCTTCTGCCACACCAAGTCTGTTGTTAAGGATGTCCATTGCATTTTTTATTTGATCTATTGAATTCTTCATTTCCAGTATTTCATTTTGATTTCTCTTTAAAAATCTCCATTTTATGGGGAAAGTGTTCCTTCATGTCATGTATATATTTCTTTAATTTGAAGATTTGCTTCTCATTACTTCTATGTAATCCTATGACTAATTTTTTTTAACTTTTATTTAATAAATATAAATTTCCAAAGTACAACTTTTGGATTATAGTGGTTTTTTCCCCCCATAAACTCCCTCCCACGTGCAACCATCCCGTCTCCCACTCCCTCTCCCATCCCATTCACATCAAGATTCATTTTGAATTATCTTTATATACAGAAGATCAATTTAGTATATACTAAGTAAAGATTTAAACAGTTTGCACCTGATTTCCATTTCTGGCATTTCTTCAATCTCTTCATTGTCACATTCTAGTGTTGAAGTATTGTTGTGTTCCATAGGGGCATCATGTTGCCTTCCTTATTCTTTTTTCTTGAATTTCCGTGTTTGTTTTTAGGAATATGTGGAGATACTTGTTGGTCTTGTTTTCCCTTTGACAAGTTTTGCCTTTGGACTATGTCCCTGTAACTTAGTGGAGTACCTGTTCTTTCAGTGAATACCCAGAGGTATGTGTTGGGTGTGGCCCAGGAACTCTGTTCAGTGCTCCAGGGTGAGAGGAGTATCCAAGATGACACGCAAGTTGGGCATGGTAAATATCCTCTTTTTTGTTTTTCAGAGGGGAGGGTTTAATCAGCTCCGTTGGCATAGTCTCATGCTCACCTCTTCTCCTCCAAGGAGACCAATGCCTGGGTGCTAGTGTCAGTGTGTTCAACATTCAACAGTGCTGCCACAAGAACCACACAAATGAACTGTGCAGACCTTGGTGTGAGCATGGATCCTGCAGCCCTCTCACCAGGCAGTTATGGAGCCCTGAGCAGGTGGAGCTGTCCACAGTGACTGCTCAGAGACCCCCGCCACACCCTGAGCCCTCCCCCACAGCTATAGTGTTTCCAGTCTGTCCCAGCACACAAGGCTTCCACAGTCAGGACCACAGGGGCAGAAGCTGGCCCAGCTGTTATGTATTTCCAAAATGGTGCCCTCCCTCTCTCAGCTAGTTACAAAACACCAGTGCTGGGTAGTTGGAGAGAGAGAAACATGCCCCCCCTTTTTTCCCTCTAGGTTGGCAGGTACACTGTCTCCACTGGGCACCAAGCCAGACTCATGCCAGGCTCTTCCCACAGCTTTTTTTTTTTTTTTTTGGACAGGCAGAGTGGATAGTGAGAGAGAGAGACAGAGAGAAAGGTCTTCCTTTGCTGTTGGTTCACCCTCCAATGGCCGCCATGGCCAGCGCGCTGCAGCCGGCGCACCCCACTGATCCGATGGCAGGAGCCAGGTGCTTCTCCTGGTCTCCCATGGGGTGCAGGGCCCAAGTACTTGGGCCATCCTCCACTGCACTCCCTGGCCACAGCCGAGAGCTGGCCTGGAAGAGGGGCAACTGAGACAGAATCCGGCGCCCGGACTGGGACTAGAACCCGGTGTGCCGGCACTGTAAGGTGGAGGATTAGCCTAGTGAGCCGTGGCGCCAGCCTCCCACAGCTTTATCACCAGCTTGGACTGGTGCAGTCTGGTTTTACCTCACTCTCCAAAGCTGGTGCTGATGTTCCCAGATGCTAGGTTCCTAAGTTGTGTACATCCACATAGCTGCACAGTATCCCTCAAATTGGTGTTGGCTTTCCTCTGGAGTTTTCTCCCTAATTATTCCCTGAGATTGCACTCTCTCCACAGAAGAAGTAAGCTGTGTTGTCTCTGCCAAAAATAATGCATTTTGTTAGCTGCAACACAGCTTCCTTCTTCTAAGATACAAGTATTTAGTTACTTTGTCTAAAATATTTCCGATCTCCAGGATAAAAGATTCACCTGTAGTCAAATCCAAAGACAGAGAATGTTCCAACACTAACTACCCTGTGTGTGGTTAAGGCTATTTTGAGTGTTTCCACCCCTGCTCATCTCTTCTCATTCAGACTTCATAATATGAAGGATGTATTTAATAAAAAGACATCTGGCTCTTCTTAATATCTAAATTATCAAAATTTTATCATCTATGTTATACCCTTGTGGGTTTACTTTGAAACAGGTTCAAATAAAGTTCATTTTGACAAAAGGCCATAATGACTTCATGCGGTCATTATCCTGGTCTAATGATGAGAGTATACAGCGTGTCAGTTCTGCTTATTATCCCTGATAGGACCAACTTTGTCACTGTCTTGCTGTAAGTATCTTTTATATCATTGAGCTCATTTTTTCCAGCTGTCACAGAGATGATCTTAGTGCCTAATAGAGCATGGCAACTCTCTAGGCACGGAGGTATGAAAAGCCATTGCTGCTAAAGTTCTGCAGTGACTCAAGAGGGTAATCAAATGAAGGAATAGAATATTTGCTCCAAATGGAGTGCGTGCATCCTCTTGTGCATAAGGTCATCCTCTAGACTGGAGAAAGAAAACACTGGAATCAGTGGTATGTACTTGATTCTTGCTTTAAAAAGAATAAAATTAAGCTTAGCTAAGATCTAATGTGATGCCTTCACTCAGATCCCTGTAACATAAGAGTGAGAGTTATCCTGAGAGGAAGAGGGGGTCCCGCAGCTTGGAAGGGGCTCAGTTAAGTGGAATGATGAATTGTATTATGTTATTTAATTAAGACTCTTAATAATAACTGGGAAAAATCTTTAAATGATACATATAAACACAAGTAATCAACCAGGGAGTGGTAGGACTGACTTCTTATGTGTTTCTTAGTCACAAACAGGAGGAGGAAAGAATAATGATCTAATCAGCAGGCAGAATGTATTATTGACCACATGTTTCCATGGGGAGAAGGAAGGCTCTTCCATCTATTTAGCATAAAGAAGACATTTTAAAATGATGGAAGGAGTAATTGCTTTTCTAAAAAAAAATCTGTGTAATGGAAAGCAAATTTTGAAAATGGATGTTTTGAAAATTTTCTATTAACACATGATTTTGATTCAGAATTTAATTTGCGTGTGCAGTGTATAAAAACCCTGGGAAAAAGTCTTTGTATTAAAAAATTCTTTGTATTAATCTGAATGGGCTAAGGGATGCCAAAATAAGAGGTAAAACATTTCTGGGGGTGACTATGAAGGTGTTTCTGGAAGTATTTGCATGAGTAAATTCATTAAAGAGGATTCAGCTCACCAAAGTGGGCCCCACTAAGGATGGCAAAGTGCAGATTCTCTCTGTCTTTAAGCTGGGACACCCACTTCTGCCCTTGGCTATCAGAACTCCTGGTTCTTAGGTCTTCAGATTCTGACTGAGTTACATGTCTAGCTTGCTTTCGCACCTTGCAGACAACAAGGATATCCTGGCAGGATATTGTGGCCTCCATAAACTCTGAACCAATTCCCTTATTAAATCTCTGTTGTATGTTTAGTCTGTTTTGTGTTGCTGTCATATCTGAGACTGGATAATTTGTGGAAAAAATAAATTGATGTCTTCCAATTCTGGGACCTGAGAAATCCAAGGTTCATATCTAGCAAGGGCCTTTTTGCTGCATTATCCCATGTTGGAAGGCAGAACAAAAGAGCCTGTGCACACACATATGTGAGAGAACCAAACATATAACAAACATACTCTCCCAATAACAAACCCATTCCCACAATAGTGACAATCCATTCATGAATGCAGAGTGTAATCACCTCTTAAAGGTACCCCCTTTTAATACTATTGCTTTAGGGATTAAGTTTCCAACACAGGAACTTTGGAGAAATGTTCAGATCATAGAATTTGTATGAACATACCTAGGTATATCCTATTGATTTCGTCTCATTGTGGACCACTAGCTAATACATTTGGATATAAAATTATCTTTTAAAAGTTTTCTCAAAATAATTTAAGTGGATTTTGAAGACATCAATAAAATTTCACAAATCCAATGAGTTTGTAACCAACCTACCTATAAAAATTTATAAATAAATTCATCAAGCAAACTCTTTACTTAATTTGAGCCTAAGATTTAAAATAAAATGTATCCTGATTTAGTAAGGGTGGCCAAAGATCCACTTGTGTTATTTGTAAATCTCAGTTATGATAGCCAATAGAAATAACTATCAAAAATAATTGCATAGAAACAAACAGAAAAAATACAGATGGGCATTCAGTCATAATCTTTCTTTCTTAAAATCAATAGTCTCTGTGGATCCATTTTTGCTTCTTGGTGACTGCAAATAACTAAATTAAAGAATTGCTTTTAAAATTGTCCTCCTTATACTTATTTTCATGTATTTAAGTTTTATGTGATTATTGCAAAATAATTATTTAGTATTAATTAAATACATATATTTTTATTGGAATACTTTCAGTTGGTATATGCTCAAATATTTTTACTGATATATGAGAATAAGCAAAATTCTGGAGATACAAGGTTGAGACTACAGCTGGTTGTTTCAGCTTTCACAGTAAATGAGATTATGACACAATTAAACCCTTTGACCTCTGTGTCTCATCTCACACCCTGAAAATCTTGCTTAAACTAATTCTGTCTTGTAAGTTAACCATATTTGCTTTATAGATATAATAAATTAGTATATAAGTAGAACTGTGGTTATGATTTCATTTAAATTATTGTTTTTTCCCAGAAAATTATTCTTTAAGAAATACAAACTTCATACACTTCATAATTACAACTTTAGGAGCATGGTGATTCTTCCCATCTTGCCTGCCCTCCTACCCACTCTCTCATCACACTTCCTCCTCCATGTCCTATTCTCTTATTTTTCACTCAGATCTATTTTAAATTAACTTTATACACATATGATTAACTCTATATTAAGTAAAGAGTTCAACAAATAGTATGAAAAAAACAAAAAACTGTTCTTAACAGTTGAGACAAGGGCTGTTCAAAGTCATTGCTTCTAAAAATCTCAATCTCACTTCTATAGATTGCCTTTTAGGTACTCTATTAGTTATCAAAGATCAGAGAGAACATATGATATTTGTCCCTTTGGGACTGGCTTATTTCAATAAGTATAAGGTATTATATTTTCATCCATTTTGTTGCAAATGACAAGATTTCATTTTTTTTAAACCACTGTGTAGTATTCCATGATATCCCATAATTTCTTATCCAGTCTTCAGTTGACGGCATTAGGGTTGAATGCATGTCTTAGCTATTAGGAATTGAGCTGATATAAACATGAGGGTACAGATAACTATTTCATATGCTGATTTCATTTCACTTGGGTAAATTCCCAGGAGTGGGATGGCTGGGTCATATGTTAGGTCTATATTCAGGTTTCTGATGTATTGTCTTCCATAGTGGCTTTACCAGTTTACATTCCCACCAACAGTGGATTATTTTTTTCCCACATCCTTGCCAGCAATTGTTTGTTGATTTCTGTATAAAAGCAGTTCTAACTGGGGTGAGGTGAAACCTCATTGTGGTTTTGACTTGTATTTCCTGATGGTTAGTGATCCTGAGCATTTTTTCAAGGGTCTGTTGGCCATTTGGATTTTCCTCTTCAGAAAAATGTCTGTTTAAGTCCATTGCACATTTCTTAACTGGGTTGTATGCTTTGTTGTTGAGTTTCCTGATATCTTTATATATTCTGGTTATTAATTCTTTATCAGTTGTATAGTTTGCAAATAATTTCTCATATTATGTAGGTTACCTCTTCACTTCCTGAGGGTTTCTTTTTTTGTTCTGCAGAAGGTTCTCAATATGATGTAACCCCATTTGTTAATTTAGGCTTTGGTTACCTGTGCTTCTGGGGTCTTTTCTAAGAACTCTTTGCCTGTGCCAGTGTCTTTGAGGGTTTCCCCAATGGATTCTAATAATTTGATGGTATTGGATCATGTAGTTATGTCTTTAATCCATTTTGAGTGAGTTTTTGTGTAAGGTGTAAGGTAGGGATCTTGCTTCATTTTTCTGCATGTGGAAATCCAGATTTCCCAACACCATTTGTTAAAGAGACTGTCCTTGCTCCAGGGAGTGGATTTAGCTCCTTGGTCAGATATAAGTTGGCTATAGATGCTTGGATTGATTTCTGGTGTTTCTATTCTATTCTATAGGTCTATCAATCTGTTTTTGTACCAGTACCAGGCTGTTTTGATTATAACTGCCCTGTAATGTATCTTGAAACCTGGTATTATGATGCCTTCAGCTTTGTTATTGTTGTATAAGATTGCTTTAGATATTCAGGGTGTTATGTGTTTCCATATGAATTTCAGCATCATTTTTATATATCTGAGAAGAATGTCCTTGGTATTTTGATTGGTATCACATGGAACCTCTAACTTGCTTTTAGTAGTATAGATATTTTGATGATATTGATTCTTCCAGTTCATGGGAGATTTTTCATTTTTTGTATCTTCTATTTCCTTTAATGTTTTGTAATTCTCATTTTAGAGATCTTTGACATCCTTGGTCAAATTTTTTCCAAGGTATTTGGTTTTTTTATAGCTATTGTGAATGGGATTGATCTTAGAAGTTCAGTGGCATTGTCTTTGTATAAAAAGGCTGTTGATTTTTGTGTATTAATTTTACATCCTGCCACTTTACCAAACTCTTCTATGAGTTCCAATAGTCTCTTAGTGGAGTCTTTTGGATCATCTCATCTGCAAACAGGTATAGTTTGACTTCCTCATTGCCAATTTGAATCCCTTTGATTTTTCTTCTCTAATTGCTCTTGCTAAAAATTCAAGAACTATATTGAATAGTAATGGTGAGAGTGGGTATCCTTGTCTTGTTCTGGATCTCAGTAGGAATGCTTCCAGCTTTTCCCCATTCAATAGGATACGGGATGTGGATTTGTCATAAATTGCATTAAATGAGGTGAGGAATGTTCCTTCTATACCCAATCTGCTTAGAGTTTTCATCATGAAATTGTGTGTTGTATTTGATCAAATCCTTTTTCTGCATCTATTGAGAAAATCATATTATTTTTGTTTAGCAGTTTGTTAATGTTATGTATCACATTGTTTGATTTGTGAATGTTGAACCACCCTTACATATCAGGGATAAATCCCACTTGATCTAGGTGAATGATCTTTCTTATCTGATGTTGGATTCAATTGGCTAGTATTTTGTTGAGGATTTTGGAATCTATATTCATCAGGGAAATTGGTCTCTAATTTTATTTCTCTGTTGTATACTCTTCAGGTTTAGGAATTAATGTGATGATGGATTCATAAAAAGAATTTGGGAGGATTCCCACCCTTTCAGTCATTCTGAATAACCTGAGAAGAATTGTAGTGAGTTATTTAAATATTGGGTACACTTCAGCAGTGAAGCAATCTGGCCCAGGGCTTTTCTTTGTTGGGAGGGTCTTTATTACTGAATCAATTCCCATCTTGGTAATGGGTCTGTTTAGGTTTTTGATTGCTTCGTGGCTCAATTTAGATAGGTTATATGTGTCCAGGAATCTCCATTTCATCTAGGTTTCCCAGATTATTGGCATACAGCTCTTTGTAATAATTTCTGATGATTCTTTTTAGTTCTGTGGTGCCTGTTGTCCCATTTCTTTTTACATTTCTAATTTTATTGATTTGGGCCAATGGAGTATCAGTTGTTTTTTTTAAAAAAAAAAAAACGGCTCTTCATTTGTTGATATTTTGCATTTGTTTGGTTTCAATTTTGCTTATTTCTTCTCTAATTATAATTATTTATTTTCTCCTATTAGTTTTGTGTTTGATTGGCTGTTGTTTTCTAGGTCCTTGAGATGTATCAATAAGTCATGTATTTGGTGCCTCTCCAATTGCTTGATGTAGGCACCAATTGCTATAAACATTCCTCTTAACACTGTTTTTGCTGTATTCCTTAAGTTTTGATATGTTGTATTGTTCCTGTTGAATTGATCCCTAATCATTATATAGTGCCCTTCTTTGAGAAAGTTCAACTTTAGGAATATATTTATTTTTCTTACCATATTCACCTTCCCACCCGCACTCCCACCCATCCTCCTCCTTCGTCTTCTCTTCCCAGTCCCATTCTCCATTAAGATTCATTTTCAATTAACTTTGTACACAGAAGACCAACTCTATATTAAGTAAGGATTTCAACAATTTGCGCACACACACACACACACACACACTGTTTGTGAACTAGTTTTAGAGTTAACTCAAAACATAACTCATTGAGGATAGAAGTCCTACATGGAGAGTTAGTGCACAGTGACTCCTGATGTTAATTTAACAATTAACACTCTTATATATGACATCACTGATGTTTTCAATAACTAGAAATTTTATAGTATATGGGGATGATGTTTGGATGTATATTTTAATATCTTTATGTTCTTAAGATTTTTTAAATGTTGTAATAACCTTTAGATATAAAGTTAAATTTTCTCTTCTCCACAAACTAAATGACCTTTTATTTGGAAAGTTTTCTTTGGATACTGTCCTTTCCTAAAGATGAAGGATTCTCATAAACTTTTAATGTTCAGACAATTAGACTCCTGGACTATATTCTGAGATCACAAACAATTTATGAAACTATTTGAAGTAGAAGATGCCAATGAGAAAAATTAAATAAACAGAATTTTTTTACTAGAATCAATTAGAGTTTAAGTTATTTTTCCTAGATATGGTTTAGGACAAATAGATATGATATGGTAAAAAATGGTTCCTTTTTATCCTAAGAGTACATACTTATGTTAAAGAATTTAGTTATGACTATTACGTGATTAGCTTCAGGGACTTGCTGCCTTTCCATTCCAGTAGTGGTCAAGCTTGTGTCTCAGAATTAATGTGCTGTCTTGACACAATTTTAATTTTAGCATGTATATGTAAAAATTTTGTTTAAAATTAAAGATTGCTTTTAGTTTGTATTATATGTGATAGTGAGTAGAGGGAAGCTCTGAAACAATGTTATCTGTGAAACAGTTTAAATTTGTATTGAGATCACATGACTGGCAGCCAGAAACTCTGAGTTCTATCTTAAGATTTCCCTCCTACTTGTGTGGTCATGACAAGTGATTTAACCTTTCTCTTATTTATCAGAGGAGGTCTACTCACTTGTATTCAGATCACAGACTTCTTGAGGCCAGAGACCTTCTCACTTGCAAGGATTTTCCCTTAGTACCTTTCCCAGTGATGGGCACCGGTACCTGTTTGAAATGTAATTGATTTCTCATTCATTCCTGTAGTTGGGAAGACAATAAATGGACAGATGAGTCAGAAGACCAGAGTCTTAACCACTGTGGACTATTGCTTTTTGGCATTGAGAAAGAAACTCTATTAGGCTGTTTCTCACCTATTCTGATTCTCAACCTGGAGTCCCCCAAACCCCTTCAGGTCATTTAGAATGCAGGAATAACCTGAAAACATCATTGCATTTCTAATAAAACTAAATAGAAGTAAATTAACCCACCACCACCACTGATTAGGGCACGTGCTCTGAATAAAACTTTAGGTTTTTTTTTTTTTTTAAAGATTTAATTCATTTTATTTGAGAGTTAGAGTTACAGACAGTGAGAGGGAGAGACACAGAGAAAGGTCCTCCCTCCTCTGGTTCACTCCCCAGTGGCTGTTCAGAGCTGCACCGATCTGAAGCCAGGAGCCAGGTGCTGGATTGGAAGTGGAGCAGCCAGGACTAGGACTGGCGCCCACATGGGATGCCGGCACCTCAGGCGGAGGATTAACCTACTGTGCCACGGCACCAGCCCCTAAAACTTTAGTTTTTACAGCAATAATAACCACTTAATATGGCTCCACAAATTGTCTTATGCTGAGTAGCTACTCTGATTAAAAGTCATTATGTGCAGTTAGTGTACACGTAAGTGGCGAGATCATTCAAGTGTCTGGGATGTAACAGTAAAATGATAAGCAATAAAAATAAAATTTCATTGACTCTTCCTTTTTAAGATGTTCTTCTTTTTTTTCTTGAGAAATATGCTTTACACCCCACACATTTCTTGTTTTGAATTCTTGACTTGTATCTTTCTTATCTTTCTCTTTTTCGATATGACTAAAGACATTTTTAGTGTAAAAGTACTTCTTGGCTGCAATCCAGGATGTTTGCAATGTTTTCTAACTGACCATAATTATTACTTTATCTTTTTGGAAGATGTAGTTTATGTATTTCAAAGCCGGAGTTAAAGAGAGAGGGATCTTTCATCCATTGGTTCACTCCAAATGGAAGTAATGGCCAAGGGTTGGACCAGGCCAAAGCCAAGAGTCTGGAACTCTATCCAGATCTCCTACATGGGTAGAAGGGGCACAAGTGCTTGGGCCATCTTCTGCTACTTTCCTAGGCACATGAGCAGGGAGCCAGATTGGAAGTGGAGCAGCTAGAACTTCAATTGGCATCCATATGAGGTGCCAGTGCTGCAGGTGGCAGCTTAACCTGCCCTGTGCCACAACGCTGGCCCCAACTTTCTATTTTAAACTAGAGTATTAAAGTATTGTTTACTTACTCATACCCTTTTCTTTATTTATTTTAGCTTCTGTATGGGTGGTACTTTGTTTTACTTACTTGCACTTGTTATTTAACCTATTGCAATTTTTCTCTAGTCATGTAAATCCTTGGCAATATCTCTACCTAATCATAACCTGTGGTTTCTGCCTTCAAATTTATTTCAAATTTATTTGTATTTATTTGAAAGGCAGAGAGTGAAAGAGAAAGAGAGAGAATCTTCTATCTGGTGAATCACTTCCCAAATGCCTACATTAGCCAGGGCTGGGCTATGCTGAGGCCAGAAGTCTGGAACTCCACCCAGGTCTCTCACATGGGACCCAAGTTCTTGAACCAAGGCTGCTACCTTCTGAGGTCTACACTAGAAGGAAACTGGAACTTGGAGCAGAATCATGATTCAAACTCAGGCATTCTGATATGGATGTCAATAAGCATCTTAACCTTTCTAATTTCCGTGTCAAACACTCATTCCTAATTTCCTGATTGATAAATTGAATGAACTCTTGATACCCATCATTATATGTGAACCTATACTGCTGGTGATTCCTTACCACTGTCTATTGCCCTGGCTTCTGGAATACTGGATCTCCTCATTCCCTCTGACGCCTCTGAGCACTCTTTCTCCATCTCTTTCAGAGCCAGCTTTTTTTTTCATAATACTTTCCATCTTACATTTTTGAAAGATTCTCTTATATATTTATTTTTCTCATGTAAATGCTTAGTGTGTAGTTCACTATTTATGTATTTTTAAAAAAATATTTATTATTTATGAGAGAAGGACAGTGAGAGAGCTCCCATTTGTTGGTTCACTTACCAAATGCCTGCAGCAGCCTGGGGTGTGCTGGGCTAAAACCAGAAGTCAGAAACTCAATTTAGATCTCGCATGCCGGTGGGAGGAACCCAGCTACTTGGGCCATCACCTTCTGCCTTCCATGGTCTGCATTAGCAGGAATCTGGAATCTAAAGTGGAACTGGGATGTGGACCCAGATAGTCTAATATGGGATGTGGTCATCTTAGTAGCTAAGCCAAATGTGTGCTAGACTTGTGCAGTTTTTGTGATCAACTGTTAATAACTCCAAAGTCTATTTATCAAGAGCTGCCTTTCTTAAAGTTCTAGCCATACCATCCTATTTTGTTTGCTACATAAAAAATTACCATAAATGTAGTGACTAAAAATCACATGCTTGTATTACCTCAAAATTGTGTGAGCTGGGACTCCAAGCATGTTGGGTTAGCTGAGATAACTTCACACACGCCTCACAGGCTATTGTCAAGTTTTCTGCATTTTCGTCTGCAGGATCAGTTGGAGAAGAATTAAATTCCAATCTTACTCACGTTGCTGGCAGAATTTATTTCTGTAGCTTTATGAGAATTTATTTTGAGTGCCTGTTCTCTTGCTGGCTGTGGCAGAGAGCCACCTCCACTCTGAGAGGCCACAACCAGTTCCTCCCCATGGGGCCCTCTCCACCAGTCAGCTCACAACAGTTCAGTTTTTGATTAACTAATTTGGGACCTGAACTACATCTGGGAGATCTCTGCATCTGTGCCATATTCTGTTGACTTGAAGCAAATGTCAAGTCTCCGCTGCCCTCAAGGGAGTTGGTGGATACACAAAAAAATAGGTTTGATGGGGGCCATTTTAAGATTCTGCATCTTAATTTACTTATTTTATTGTAAAATATTTATTTTATTACTGCATTTTTATTTACTTATTTATTTTTTATTTGAATGGCAGAGAGACGAAGAGACTTGGAGAGAGAAAAAGAGAGAGAGAGTTTTTCCATTTGCTAGTTCACTCCCAAAATGCCCACAATAGCCAGGGCTGGGCCAGGCCAAAGCTAGGAGCCGAGAACTCAACCAGGGTCTTCCATGAAAGCAGAAATCCAAGTACTGAGCCATCATATCCTGTTGCCAAAGGTGCCCAACAGCAGGGAGCTGAATCAGAAGTAGAATAGCTGGGACTCAAACCAAACTTCACTATGGGAGGTGGGTATCCCAAGAGGTGTCTAAACCACTACACCAAACTCTTGTCCCTACAAGCCCTTAGTACAAAAACTTGTTTTCTACTTCAGGCCTCTGTCTGCACTGTTCCCTCTGTTAGATTCTTCCCCTCCCTCTTCACCTTGCTAATTTCTAAGTGTCTTTCAGAACTCCCTTTACATTTACTTCTTTGCATTCTTCTTTCCTGAGCATTCTATCAAAAGTACTTGTCAGGGCCAGTGTTGTGGTTCAGTGGGTTAAAACACTGCTTGCAATGCTAACATCCTATGTTGGAGTGCCAACTCAAGTCCCAGCTGCTCTGCTTCCAATCTAACTCCCTACTAATGTGCCTGGGATAGCAGTGGAAGATGCTCAAGTGCTTGGGCCCCTGACACCCATATAGGAGAGACTTGAATTCTGAGCTTCAGGGTTCTGCCTGACCCAGCCCTTGTTTCTGCTATTTGGGGAATGAACCAGCAGAAGAAAGATCTCTCTCTTCCTTGGCTCTCTCACTCTATCTGAGTCACTCTGCCTTTCAAATAAATACATTTTTTAAAAAAGAAAAAGTAAATGCCATCTCATACCTTTTCCCATATCATTTTTTCAATAGCTTGGTCAAGAAATGACTTTTTGATGATCCCTTGCATGCATGGATATAAAAAAATTTTGCACAAAATTTTTAATGATTTATTAAATTTTATGTAGTTGAATGAGAGAGTGAGGTCTTCCCAGCCACTGACTCATTTCTCAGAAGTCCACAACATCCAGAGCTGGGCTGGCCTAGTTTGAAGCCAGGCATCTGGAACTTATCCAGCTCTCACATGTGGGTGACAGGGACCCAAATCCCTGAGCCTTCACCTATTGCTTCCCAGGATACAAATCTGAAGCAAGCTAGAACCAGAAGCAGAGCCAGGATACAAAGAGAGGCACTCTGAAATGAGATGCGGGTGCCCCAAGAGGTATTTCAGCCTCTGTTGCCAAATTCCCAATAAATGGATTTTAGTGTATTCTTGGAATTGTGTGGTCATCACCATAATCTGACTTTAGAAAATTTCCTTCAGTTCATACAGAAAGTCTCTACCCATTAGCAGTCATTGCCCTTATTTCTCTCCCACTAGCCCTAGGCAACTGCTATTATTATTACTACTACTACCACTGCCACTACTGCTACTGATACTACTACCACTAGTTGTAGTAGTACTCTAATTTCTGTCACCATAGACTTGCCTACTATGGGCCTTTCATACAAGCAGATCCATGAAAATTCTGGTCTTTTGTGACTGGCTCCTTTCTTTTAAAAAAAAAAAAAAAAGATTTATGTATGTACTTTAAAGAGTTACAGAGAGGCACAGAGAGAGAGAAAGAGAGAGAGAGAGGGAGAGAGAGAGGTCTTCTATCTGCTGGTTCACTCCCCAGATGGCCCCAATGGTCAGAGCTGTGCTTATCCAAAGCCAGGAGATAGGAGCTTCTTTCGGGTCTCCCATGTGGGTGCAGGGGCCCAAGGACATGAGCCATCTTCCACTGCTTTCTCAGGCCATAGCAGAGAGCTGAATCAGAATTGGAGCAGCCAGGACTCAAACCGGCACCCATATAGGATGCCAGCACTTCAGGCAGCGGCTTTACCCACTATGCCACAGTGCTGGCCCCAGTGACTGTCATTTAGCATGTTCAAGTTCATCAGTGTTGTAGTGTTCATTGCCAAATAACATTCCATCATTTAAATCACCACATTCCATTTATGCATTTATCAACTGACAGCCCTTTGGGTGTTTTTCATTTTGTTGTTATTATGAATAATGTTGCTCTAAACATCCATGCACAAATTTTTGTATGGAGATATGCTTTCAATTACCTTGGGTGTTCCTAAGAATAGAATTATTGAGTCATATTGTAATTTGCTAACATTCTGAAAACTGCCAAACAACTTTCCAAATTCCTGCAGCATGTCACACTCCCACTAGCAATGTAGACGGGTTTCAGTCTTTCTATATGCTTGTCAATAGTTGCTACTATACATCTTTATCACTGGTATCTCATTGTGATTTTCATTTAGATTCCCCTAATGTTCAGCATCTTTCCTATTCCATTGGCCAATTTTAATTTGTTTAAGGAATACAACTTCATGAATTTAATATATACAGATTTGGGAACATGATGATTCTTCCCCCTGCTTCCTCCCTCCCACCCATACCTCACCTTTCTTCTTCCTCCCTCTTCCTTTACCACTTTTTTTTTACAGAGATCAATTTTCGGTTAATTTTTATATGCTTAAGATTAATCCTACATTAAGTAGAGCGTTCACAGATTAATATGAAGAAAAAAAAAAGAAGATAAGAACCAAACCAAACAAATAAAACAGTGTTCCTCAACAGTCAAGCAAGGACTGTTCAAAATCATCAAATCTCAAAGTGTCAGTATCACTCCTATAGATTACAATTTATGTACTCTATTAGGTGCCACAGATCAGAGATAACATATGGTATTGGGCAGGCGCTACGGCTCACTAGGCTAATCCTCCGCATTGCGGCACCGGCACACCGGGTTCTAGTCCCGGTCGGGGCGCCGGATTCTGTCCCAGTTGCCCCTCTTCCAGGCCAGCTCTCTGCTGTGGCCAGGGAGTGCAGTGGAGGATGGCCCAAGTCCTTGGGCCCTGCACCCCATGGGAGACCAGAAGAAGCACCTGGCTCCTGTCATTGGATCAGCGTGGTGCGCCGGCCACAGCACGCTGGCTGCGGCCATTGGAGGGTGAACCAACGGCAAAGGAAGACCTTTCTCTCTGTCTCTCTCTCTCACTGTCCACTCTGCCTGTCAAAAAATAAAAATAAAAAAATTTTAAAAATATATGGTATTTGCTTGTGGCTGCTTTATTTCACTGTCTAATTGTTTCCATTTGTATCCATTTTCTTTTAAATGAAAGGATTTCATTTTGTTACCACTGTGTAGTATTCCATAGTGTATATATACCATAATTTCGTTAGCCAGTCTTCAGTTGATGGACATCTGAGTTGACTCCATATCTTAGCTATTGTAAATTGAACTGAAATGAACATGGAGGTACACATCACTCTTTCACATGCTGATTTCATTTTCTTTGGATAAATTCCCATGCGTGGGATGGCTGGGGCATACAGAAGGTCTGTATTCAGATTTCTGAGATATCTCCATACCAAGAGTGAATTAAGTTACCCTTCTCCCCATATCCTCACCAACATTTGTTGTTTGTTGATTTCTATATGAGAGCCATTCTAACGGGGGTGAGATGAAAATCTCATGGTTTTGAGTTGCATTTCCCTGATGGCTAGCATCCCTGAGCATTTTTTCATGTGTCTGTTGGCCATTTGAATTTCCTGACTTGAAAAATGTCTGCTCAGGTCTTTTGCCCATTTCATGATTAGGTTGTTTTGTGTTTGTTCAGTTTCTTGAGCTCTTTATAGATTCTGGAAGTTAATCCTTTGTCAATTGCATAGTTTGCAATTATTTTCTCCCATTCTATCGGTTGCCTCTTTACTTTGCTGGGTGTTTCTTCTGTGGTACATAAGTCTCAGTTTGATGTAATCCCACTTGTTAATTTTGACTTTGAATCCCTGTGCTTCTAGAGCCTTTTCCAAGGAGTCTTTCCCTATGCAAATGTCTTCTAGGGTTTTTGCAATGTTCTCTAGTAATTTGATGGTATCACATCATAGATTTAGGTCTGTTATCTATTTCGAATGGATTTTTGTGTAAGGTGGGGTCTTGTTTTACACTTCTGCGTACTTTAGCTATTTGAGGTACTTTAAAGTACTTTAATAGAGTACTTTAGCTTTGGATTGTTTTAACTATTCAGTTTCCTGTGTTTGCATATGAATTTCAGCATCATTGTTTCCATATCTGAGAAGAATATCCTTGCTATTTTGATTAGTATCACACTGAATCTGTAAATTGCTTTCAATAGTATGGATATTTTGATGATGTTGATTCTTCCAATCCATGAACATGGAAGATTTTTTCCATTTTTTGTGTCTCCTTCTATCTCTTTATTTAATGTTTATAACTTTTATAATTCTAATCATAGAAATATTTGATGTCCTTGGTCAAATTTATCCCAAGGTATTTAATTTTTTTAAAAGATTTATTTATTTACTTGAGAGGCAGAGTTACACACAGAGAGAGGGAGAGACAGAGAGAGGGTCTCCCATCTGCTGGTTCACCCCCCAAATGGCCGTAATAGCCAGAAATATGCCAACCCGAAGCCAGGATCTAGGAGCTTCTTCCAGGTCCCCCATGCAGGGGCCCAAGCACTTGGGCCATCTTCCAATACTTTCCCAGGCCAACAGCAGGGAGCTGGATGGGAAATAGAGCAGCCAAGTTTCAAACTGGCACCCATATGGGACACCCGTGCCACAGGCAAATGCCTAACCTACTACACTAGGTATTTAATTTTTTTGCAGCTATTATGAATGGGGTTGATATTGGAAGTTCTTTCTTGGCTATGGCATTGTCTGTGTATACAAAGGGATTGATTTTTGTGTGTTGATTTTATATCCTGCTACATGACCAAACTATTTTATGACTTCGTGGAGTCTTTTCAGTTCCCTATATATGGAATCATGTCTTAGCAAATAGGGATAGTTTGATTTCCTCCTTCACTATCTGTATCCCTTGATTTCTTTTTCTTGCCTGATGGCTCTGACTAAAACAACCAAGAATATATTAAATAGCAATGGTGAGAGTGGGCATCCTTGTCTATTTCCAGATCTTTTTTTTTTAACTTTTATTTAATGAATATAAATTTCCAAAGTACAGCTTATGGATTACAATGGCTTCCCCCCCATAATGTCCCTCCCACCTGAAACCCTCCCCTTTCCCATTCCCTCTCCCCTTCCATTCACATCAAGATTCATTTTCGATTCTCTTTATATACAGAAGATCAGTTTAGCATACATTAAGTAAAGATTTCAACAGTTTGCTCCCACACAGAAACATAAAGTGAAAAATACTGTTTGAGTACTAGTTATAGCATTAAATCACAATGTACAGCACATTAAGGACAGAGATCCTACATGAGGAGTAAGTGCACAGTGACTCCTGTTGTTGACTTAACAAAATGACACTCTTGTTTATGGCCTCAGTAATCACCCTAGGCTCTTGTCATGAGCTGCCAAGGCTATGGAAGCCCCCTGAGTTCACCGACTCTGATCATATTTAGACAAGGCCATGGTCAAAGTGGAAGTTCTCTCCTCCCTTCAGAGAAAGGTACCTCCTTCTTTGATGACCCGTTCTTTCCACTGGGATCTCACTTGCGGAGATCTTTCATTTAGTTTTTTTTTCCCCCCCCAGAGTGTCTTGGCTTTCCATGCCTGTAATACTCTCATGGGCTTTTCAGCCAGATCCGCATGCCTTAAAGGCTGATTCTGAGGCCAGAGTGCTATTTAGGACATCTGCCATTCTATGAGTCTGCTGAGTATCTCACTTCCCATGTTGGATCGTTCTCTCCCTTTTTTATTCTATCAGCTAGTATTTGCAGACACTAGTCTTGTTTATATGATCCCTTTGACTCTTAGTTCTATCATTATGATCAATTGTGAACAGAAATTGATCACCGGGACTAGTGAGATGGCGTTGGTACATGCCACCTTAATGGGATTGAATTGGAATCCCCTGGTATGTTTCTAACTCTACCGTTTGAGTTCAAGTCAGCTTGAACATGTCCCAAATTGCACATCTCTTCCCTCTCTTATTCCCACTCTTATATTTAACAGCGATCACTATTCAGTTAAGTTTCAACACTTAAGAATAATTGTGTATTGATTATAATATTCAACCAAAAGTATTAAGTAGAACAAACAAAAAAAAATACTAAGAGGGATAACATATTAAGTTGCTCATCCACTGTCAGGGTGAGGGCTGATCAAGTCACCGTTTCTCATAGTGTTCATTTCACTTTAACAGGTTTCCTTTTTGGTGCTCAGTTAGTTGTCACCTATGAGGGAGAACAAGTGGTATTTGTCCCTTTGGAATTGGCTTATTTCACTCAGCATAATGTTTTCCAAATTCCTAACAGGGATCATTTTTTCAGTTAAAATTTAAACAGCTAAGAATAATTGTGTGTTAATTACAGAGTTCAACCAATGGTACTAGAACAAAAAAAAAATACTAAAATGGATAAAGTATTACATCGTACATCAACCGTCATGACAAGAGCTGATCAAGTCACTGTTTCTAATAGTGTCCATTTCACTTCAACAAGTTTCCCCTTTGGTGCTCAGTCAGTTGTCACCAATCAGGGAGAACATATGATATTTGTCCCTTTGGGACTGGCTTATTTCACTCAGCATGATGTTTTCCAAATTCCTCCATCTTGTTGCAAATGACCGGGTTTTGTTGTTTTTGATGGCTGTATAGTATTTGATAGAGTACATGTCCCATAATTTCTTTATCCAGTCTACTGTTGATGGGCATTTGGATTGGTTCCAGGTCTTAGCTATTGTGAATTGAGCTGCAATAAACATTAATGTGCAGACAGCTTTTTTGTTTGCCAATTTAATTTCCTTTGGGTAAATTCCAAGGAGTGGGATGGCTGGGTTGAATGGTAGGGTTATCTTCAGGTTTCTGAGGAATCTCCAGACTTCCATAGTGGCTTAACCAATTTGCATTCCCACCAACAGTGGGTTAGTGTCCCTTTTTCCCCACATCCTCTCCAGCATCTGTTGTTGGTAGATTTCTGAATATGAGCCATTCTAACCAGGGTGAGGTGAAACCTCATTGTGGTTTTGATTTGCATTTCCCTGATTGCTAGTGATCTTGAACATTTTTTCATGTGTCTGTTGGCCCTTTGGATTTCTTTTTTTTTTTTTTTTTTTTTTTGAAAAATGTCTATTGAGGTCCTTGGCCCATCTCTTAAGTGGGTTGTTTTGATGTTGTGGAGTTTCTTGATTTCTTTGTAGATTCTGGTTATCAACCCTTTATCTGTTGCATAGTTTGAAAATATTTTTTCCCATTCTGTTGGTTGCCTCTTCACTTTCCTGACTGTTCCTTTTGAAGTACAGAAACTTCTCAATTTGATGCAATCCCAAATGTTAATTTTGGCTTTGACTGCCTGTGCTTCTGGGTCTTTTCCAAGAAGTCATTGCCGGTACCTATATTTTGCAGGGTTTTTCCAATGCTCTCTAATAATTTGATGGTGTCAGGTCGTAGATTTAAGTCTTTAATCCATGTTGAGTGAATTTTTGTGTAAGGTGAAAGGTAGGGGTCTTGCTTCATCAGTCCGCATGTGGAAATCCAATTTTCCCAGCACCATTTATTTAATATACTGTCCTTACTCCAGGGATTGGTTTTGGATCCTTGATCAAATATAAGTTGGCTGTAGATGTTTGGATTGATTTCTGGTGTTTCTATTCTGTTCCATTGATCTATCCATCTGTTTCTGTACAGTACCATGCTGTTTTGATTACAACTGCCCTGTAGTATGTCCTGAAATCTGGTATTGTGATGCCTCCGGCTTTGTTTTTGTTGTACAAGATTGCTTTAGCTATTCGAAGTCTCCTGTGTCTCCATATGAATTTCAGCATCATTTTTTCCAGATCTGAGAAGGTCTTCGGTATCTTGATTGGTATTGCATTGAATCTATAAATTGCTTTTGGGAGAACGGACATTTTGATGATATTGATTCTTCCAATCCATGAGCATGGAAGATTTTTCAATTTCTTGGTATCCTCTTCTATTTCTTTCTTTAAGGTTTTGTAATTTTCATCGTAGAGATCCTTAACGTTTTTTCTTAAGTTTATTCCAAGGTATTTGATTGTTTTTGTAGCTATTGTGAATGGGATTGATCTTAGAAGTTCTTCCTCAGCCATGGCATTGCCTGTGTATACAAAGGCTGTTGATTTTTGTGCATTGATTTTATACCCTGCTACTTAATGGGAAAGCCTACTGTTTTCCCCCATTCAGTAGGATTCTGGCTGTGAGTCTGTTATAAATTGTCTTGATAATGTTGAGAAATGTTCCTTCTATACCCAGTTTGCTTAAGGTTTTCATCATAAAAGGGTGTTGAATTTTTTCAAGTTCTGTCTGCATCTATTGAGATAATCATACGTTTTTTTATTTTCAGTTTGTTAATATGGTTTACATTTATTGATTTTTAGATGTTGAGCAATCTCTGCATACCAGGGATAAATCCCGCCTGGTCTGGTTGAATGATCTTTCTGATGTATTTTTGGATTCCATTGAATAGTATTTTGTTGAGGATTTTTGCATCTATGTTCATCAGGGATTTTAGTCTACATTTCTCTCTGTGTTGTTATCTTTTTCTGGCTTAGGAATTAAGGTGATGCAGGATTCATAGAAGGAATTTGGGAGGATTCCTTCCCTTTCAATTGTTTTGAATAGCTTGAGGAAAATTGGAATGAGTTCATCTTTAAATGTCTGTTTTTACATTTCCTTTTTCATCTCTGATTTTTTAAATTGAGTCTTTGCCTTCTCTTTTTTTTTTAATTTTGCTAGTCGGGCCAATGGTGTGTCAATTTTGTTTATTTTTTCAAAAAATTGGCTCTTGATTTCATTGATCTTTTTATTTTATTTTTTTTTTGGTTCCAATTTTGTTTGTTTCTTCCTTAATTTTAATTCTTTCTTTCCTCTTACTAATTTGTTTTAGTTTTTTGTTGTTTTTCTAGATCTCTGAGATGCCTTGACAGCTCATTTATTTGTTGACATTCATTTTCATGATGTAGGCACTAATCGCTATACACTTTCCTCCTAACACTGCTTTTGCTATATCCCATAAGTTTTGATATGAAGTATTGTCATCTGTATTTGTTTCCAGAATTTTTTTGATTTCTTTAGTGACCCTTCATTTAGGAGCATGTTGTTTAGTCTCCATGTGTTTGCATATGTTTTTGAGACTCTTGAGTTGTTGGTTTCAAGCTTCAATCCATTGTGATCAGAGAAAGTACAGGGTATGATTTTGATTTTTTTTTAATTTGGTGAGACTTGCTTTATGGCCTAATACATGCTCTACCTTGCCCATTTTAGAATCTAGTGTTTTCTCAGTCTCAGCTCCCAGGGCTTTCAGGGTCAAAGAGTGCCAGTGGGGCCACTCTACCCCACTAGCTTGTCTTGTCCACAAGGAAACCAAGGTATTCCCAGAGCCACTGTGCATGTGTGTTCCCAGAGCCACTGTGCATGTGTGTTCCAGCCCGCTGGGTAGAGTCCAATCCTCCCAACCGGATTTGATGTTAGTGGGGAACGCAGGTTTTTCTTTCTGAGAAGATCTCTGGATCATGGCCATGAAAAATACCCTTCAGCCACAGCCCCGCTTGCTTCACAATTGTGCTGGGCGTGTATGCGAGTCCCACAGGCAGCACTTCCCTTCCGTAGGGATGGCTGCCCCTCCCAACCCGTTGCCAACTGACACAGTGGATACCATCTCCATAGGTTGCTCTTGAACTGCTGTGGTTACCTCCACTGACTGGGTGGAGGGCGAGCCCAATAATTGCTGGGTGCACACACACCAGCTGCAGTGACACTGCCTTCATGTGTCCAAAAATAGCGCCAGCACTCCCACCACTGGCTGCAGGTCGCTGTTGCAGAAGGAGAAGGGAAAAAAGAGAGAGAGACGTACCCCTTCCCCACCTCCCTCCATGAGCAGTTGCCCCGCTGTTCTGAGGGATCCAGGCAGGACTCAAGAAGGTGCAGTTCACTAAGCTCTCCCTCCCGCTGTTTTTACAAGATGCAAAAGCCCATGCAATCTGATCTCACCTGGTGTGCCTCAATCCAAGCTGCTGGGCTTTTTGTTGTCTCACGGTCTCGTTGCACCTTGCTATGTCTCATTTTTTATATTTTCATAGGATAAAAGTCTATTCAAGGCCGGCGCCATGGCTCAGTAGGCTAATCCTCCGCCTTGCGGCGCCAGCACACTGGGTTCTAGTCCCGGTTGGGGTGCCGGATTCTGTCCTGGTTGCCCCTCTTCCAGGCCAGCTCTCTGCTATGGCCAGGGAGTGCAGTGGAGGATGGCCCAAGTGCTTGGGCCCTGCACCCCATGGGAGACCAGGAGAAGCACCTGGCTCCTGCCTTCGGATCAGCGCGGTGCGCCGGCCGCAGCGCGCAGGCCGCGGCGGCCATTGGAGGGTGAACCAACGGCCAAGGAAGACCTTTCTCTCTCTGTCTCTCTCTCTCACTGTCCACTCTGCCTGTCAAAAAAAAAAAAAAAGTCTATTCAAATGTTTCCTTTTTATTTTTTTAAACTTATCTTTACTCTTTATTTTTATTTTATTTGAAAAGCAGAGGTAGAATCAAAGAGATACAAAGAAAACTATTCCATCCACTGGTTCACTGACCTAATGCCCACAACTCCCAGGGTTGAGCCAGATTGAAAACAGGAGCCAGGTCCACTATATGGGTGCCAGGGACCCAAATACTTTGAATCATTTCCTGCTGCCTCCCTGGGTGTACATTTGCAGAAATCAAAATGGTGAAATCAGACTTGAACCCAGACACTCGGAGATGGGTTGTGGACATTCCAAGCAATGTCTTAACTGTTGCACCAATGCCCACCCCTCCCCCAGTTTAAAATGGGGCTACATTTTTCATAAATTATGAGTTGTCAGAGTCTTTAGTATATTCCGAATACAATTCCCTTGTCAGACCATGATTTGCATACATCTTATTCCATTGTGTACATTGTCCTTTCACTTTATTGAAGGCATTATTTATAGCACAATGTTTTCAGATTTTGATGAAATCCAGTTTATTAGACTTTCTCTTTGTCATTTGGGCTTTTGGTGCAATGTTAAAGAAACCGTATTATGGTAAACAAAATAAGCGAGGCTCTGGAAGACTAATACCACATGGTCTCATGTATTTTTTTAAATTTTTAAAAAATTTTATGTAAAGGGAACAAATTTCATGTATTTCATGTACACGGTTTTAAGAACATAATGATACTTCCCACCTGACTCTCCCTCCCTTGCTCCCACCTTCCCTCCTCCTTCCTTTCTTAATTTTAACTTCTGCAATGACATATTATCAATTTACTTTATTATCATAAGTTTAACCCCCCACTAAATAAAGAATTCAACAAGTAGTAAGTAGAAAAACCACGATTCCTCAGGAGTATGGACAAGGGCTATACATGAAATCTCATGAAGTTGGATTCAGATGCAGAGAGTAGAATAGGCGCTAGGTGGGTGGGGGGAGGCGATGGGGAGTTGATCTCAGGGTGCAAACTTTCAGACAGATGGAGCAACTGGTTTTGAGATCCACTGCACAGCAGAATGATTATAGTCAATAATAATGTATTCTACAATTTTGTTCCAAAGTAACTAAAAGAGTAAATTCCAAATGTTTCACCATAAAAAGGGTAGGTAGTAACCAGCTTTGTGGTGCAGCTGATTAAACCACTCCCTGCAATGCCAGTATCCGGTACACATGCCAATTCAAGTACCAGCTGCTCCACTTCCTATCCAGCTCCCTGCTAATGTACCTGTTAAAGCAGCAGCAGATTGCCAGAGTATCTGGGACCTGCCATTCACATGGAAGACCCACTGGGTCCATGCTCCAGGCTTTGGCCTAGCTCAGCCATGGTCTGTGTGGCCATTTGGAGAGTGTGCCAGAAGATGGAAGATTTATTTCTCTCTCAGTCTCTCCCTCTGTCTCTGTAGCTCTGCTTTTCAAGTACATAAATAAATCTTTTCAAAAAATAAAAACAAAAAATAAACAAGGTAATAAAGATATTTTATTTTATCATGTCACATTGTACATATTTAGTGAAACATCTCATTGCCCCCTATAAACATATACAATTATGATTTGTTAATCAAGATGAATATATTAATAACAAAATTTTAATTATAAAAATGAAGCCACTTCTTAACCCAAAGTTACAAAGGTTTTACTCCTATATTTTCTTGCAAGGGTTTTATAGAGTTAACTCTTACATTTAAGTCTGTGATCTCTTTTGAGTTAATTTCTGTCTATGTTATAAACTTGATGTCCAATTTCCCCTTCGTGCATGTAGCTAGTCAGTTGTCCTGGCACCATTTCTTGAAAATATTGTTTTCCCCCTTTGAATTTCCCTATCACCCTTGCTGAAAATCAACTGAACCCTTAGTGTAAGCTTATTTCTAAACTCTGAGTTCTTTTCTATTGATGTATGTATCTGCTGCTCTACCAGTGCCACACTGTCTTAATTGCTATAGTTTTGTGATACCTTTTGAAATTTTATTCTTCTATTTTGTTCTTTTTCAAGGTTGTACATGGTATTTTTGGTTCACATCCATCACTTCAAATCTTTGATGACACATCTTCCCATTTACATGATTTCAGATAAATATTTCTTTTTTTAGTCTTTTCTTAAATGCCAGACTATTCATCCCCTTTGTTTGGAAACATGTGGCATGTCACCCCAAATTATCACTGATGATAATCAAAAGTGAGTCCAAAGGGCAGCTGGGAATCAAAGATGAGATGGAAAGCAGACCTTGTTGAAAGAAATGACAGATTCAGGTCACCACAAAGTCTTTGACTAGGATATTCTGGGAACAAAATGACTGCACAATGAAACATTAGATCATAAATCTTACAATAAATTACTGTACCAATTCCTTTCTGTTTTCCTTTTACTCGTGTGGTCTGAGTAGATGGTGTCAACTAAGTTGATTCTTTTTCTCAAGCTCATCCAAAATGAACTCAATGTTTGCTGTTTCTCATGTTCACTGTGTACCTTGTCCTCTGGCCTTCTGAAGTCAGTGTTCTTGAGATTTCATACAAGCTAAAGGTTCATCACTTCATGTTTTCCTTATGCTCAAAAGAAGAAAATAGTTATAATGGGCCGGCGCCGCGGTTCACTAGGCTAATCCTCCGCCTAGCGGCGCTGGCACACCGGGTTCTAGTCCCGATTGGGGCGCCGGATTCTGTCCCGTTTGCCCCTCTTCCAGGCCAGCTCTCTGCTGTGGCCAGGGAGTGCAGTGGAGGATGGCCCAAGTGCTTGGGCCCTGCACCCCATGGGAGACCAGGATAAGTACCTGGTTCCTGCCATCAGATCAGCGCGGTGCGCCGGCCGCGGCGGCCATTGGAGGGTGAACCGACGGCAAAAGGAAGACCTTTCTCTCTGTCTCTCTCTCTCACTGTCCACTCTGCCTGTCAAAAAATAAAAAAAAAAGAAAATAGTTATAATGTGGAGATGCACTAATATTGAGAGAAATAAAACAACGGTATCCACATATTAGGTTTTCCAGAATTCATGTCTGTGTGCCAACTTTATATACATTCATATCAGATCCTGTCCATTGGTCAGAGAAAATGGTTTTTCTCTTCTTTCAGAAGCAGAACTTAAAG
Organism: Oryctolagus cuniculus; assembly: GCF_964237555.1. Classification (NCBI taxonomy): domain Eukaryota; kingdom Metazoa; phylum Chordata; class Mammalia; order Lagomorpha; family Leporidae; genus Oryctolagus; species Oryctolagus cuniculus. Next base: position 65,037,444 of record NC_091445.1, on the reverse strand, counting down.
TTTCAAGAGATAAACTGATCTTATTTAGATAAGTGAGCATGATAGGGAAAGAGCCACGACTGCAGTGTTGGATAGCAGCCACCTTATTTTTAAAATAAAATTTTAAAAAAAGAATGAAAGCCCAAAGAACCCCAGCAAGTTGGAGAGAAAAGACAAATTATATGACAGCAAGCTGAATGTGATTGAACTAAAAATCCAGCACATAGCCTATAGGATTTTAAAATACATCCTAATACAGAACAACTGATCCAAATGCTGAATGCATCCAGAAGTCTAAAGATTCTTGAGAGTCACCTTCCTGCCATGGGGTTGGGGCTGTGGGCCATGAGAAGGGTACATGCCTGGTCCAGTAAGTTGATGTATCAGCTACTCAGACCTATGAAATATGTGTGTGCCCTGGTCTGCTAGGCAAGGCCCTGAGTGCCTGTATGGGTCTGACCTCACTCAGAGAGATTCCTTGTGCCCAAGGTGCTTCTTTCCAACCTCTGAAATCTGGCTTTTATTTGTCTTTTCAGCTAGCTTCAGATACTCTCCAGAGGCAAACAATGAAATACAAACCATAATGATGGAGATTTCACATAAGTTAAATGTGTTGATATTTTACACTCAGAACTCGCATTACACGATATAAAGATGAAAGGGAAAATGCAAGCTAATAATTGAGCACTGTAATTTTTCCTTCCTTAAGGTGACATCAAAGCACACACAAAAAGAATCAGGATGATTTGGGAGCAAGGCCGTGGGAAAAACGAAAAAGCTTTTATGTGCTCTAACCACATTTTCTTACTGGTTTTTTTTTCTTTTTGAAAAATAGGTCTGGTATTTTCATTTTACACTGGGATTTTCAACTTATGTAACCAGCCCTGATTACAAGATGACAAGTAACAGTTTCTCAATCTTTTTCAGAAACTCTCATAGTATTTGGATGCAGTTCAGCTTGAAAGTGAATTTTCTCAACTTTATAATAACTCTCATGGACTTAGACTTTCCTCGTCTCCATTCATTCTCTCTCACCCCCACAATAATACCTATAAACGTATTTCAAGTGTTTCACCCTATCTCCAGTTATCACTAAAGTGAGCACTGGCTTATGGTTTTCTTCTTAGATAACCCAGTCAATTATAACTAGAAAATACTTTAGGAGCTCTTGTTTTCATATATTTTGTTTATACATATATATTATTCATACATATATTTAAATCTAAAATAATTCTTTTAAAGATTTATTTTACTTATTTGGTTTTTTTGTTTTTTCTTTTTCTTTTTTTTTAACAGGCAGAGTGGACAGTGAGAGAGAGAGACAGAGAGAAAGGTCTTCCTTTGCCGTTGGTCCACCCTCCAATGGCCGCCAAGATTTAATTATTTTACTTGAAAGTCACACTTACACACAGAGAGAGGGAGAGGCAGAGAGAGAGAGAGAGACAGAGAGAGAGAGAGGTCTCCCATCCACTGGTTCACTCCCCAGATGGCCGCAACAGCCCTAGCTGCGCCAATCTGAAGCCAGAAGCCAGGAGCTTCATCCAGGTCTCCCACGTGGGTGCAAGGGTCCAAGCACCTGGGCCATCCTCTATCACTTTCCCAGGCCACAGCAGAGAGCTGGATCGGAAGTGGAGCAGCTGGGACTAGGTCCGGCACCCATGTGGGATGCCAGCACTTCAGGCCAGGGCTTTAACCCGCTGCACCACAGCACCGGCCCCTCAAATAATTCTGATCTTTACAACTAGGTCCTGCTTTTACAAGATCCTTTGACTTATTACTAAAATACTCCAGCACTTTTACACTTTCTACATGAACCTTTAAAACTGAGCTTTTGAAAGGGACACCTAACCTATCAATCAATTTTTCTCTTTCTTTTTCCACCTTGGAAATGATACTAGGTATCCTTGCTACCCTGTCTCATATCCTCCAGTCTACCTTATATCTAGCTACACTCCATGGACATCATCTGTTTTTAGGCATAATTGGAAAGTACCTCAACTGTACATATAACACACTGATCTCTCCTTCCTAGGATTCCTCTGATATTACAAAGGAGCTTTATAGGAACTACTTGGTTCTTAGGTACAATTTTTGGGGATGCAGTCAAGTTTATACATCATGGGGCAATTCTTGACCAATGGAGGGTGGGATCAAGACATTCTTACTCTCTTTGATCCCTTGAGAGACACTTTCCAAACAGCTCATCAGAATCTCTCAGAGGAACTGAGCACCTATAACTCTAGTAGTCACTAATTTAATAAATAACTCTTGGTATGAACTTCTCTCCTTCCATGGCATTATTCCTTTTGCTCTTTCTGTTTTCTAGGGCCAGTTCCTAAATAAATTACCTACACACAAGACCCTAGTTGGGGCTTTATTTTTCAGGGGAGGAGAAATCAAAGCTACAGTAGCTGTGACACCAGATGTTGGGGGTTAGTGTCCCTATAAACAGATCTCTAGAAAGTACTACTGAAGAGACACCACAAATGTTACCTCCTAAGTTGCTGTCTACATACGTCTTTCAAATAGCCAGTATGAATCATGTCATACTTATCATTCGGCAACCTTTACAGGTTATGGCTCATTTATTCCATAATAAAATATGCAGGTGAACAGTATAATTGATGATCTTATGAGCTTGTCAAATGGAAGTCTAACCCTAGACAGCTGGAAATTATCACCTTGATGTCTATGAACAGTGGTAAGATGAAGAAAATGAAAAGAAATTAAAAAAAAAAAACACAAATGTTAAGAGTCTGTGAATAAGATATCAAAACTATACTGAATAGGTTCTGAGTAAATGAAATTGAATTCTTTTTTTTTAGATTTATTTATTTATCTGAAAGTCAGAGTTACACAGAGAGAGAAGGAGAGGTAGAGGTAGAGGTAGAGGTAGAGGTAGAGGTAGAGGTAGAGGTAGAGGTAGAGGTAGAGAGAGAGAGAGAGGTCTTCCATCCGCTGGTTCACTCCCCAAATGGCCACAATGGCCAGAGCTGCACCGATCCGAAGCCAGGAGCTAGGAGCCTCTTTTGGGTCTCCCACGTGGGTGCAGGGGCCAAGGACTTGGGCCATCTTCTACTGCTTCCCCAGCCCATAGAAGAGAGCTGGATCAGAAGTGGAGCAGCCAGGACATGAACTGGCACCCATATGGGATGCCAGCACTGCAGGCAGTGGGCGATTTTACCCGCTACGCCACAGTGCCAACCCCAGATTTCTCTTTTTTTAAAGGTTTTCATTTTAAAAATTATTGTAATTGACATGAAATTGAACATATTTTGTGAGTATATGTGATATATTAATGTATGGATATATGGTTTAGTGTTCAAACATTTCTTTATGGAGATACATTCAAAATCCTTTCTTCTAGCTTTTTTGTATTTTGTATATTTTATATTTTGTATATTGTATTTTGTATTATATATTGTATGTATATTGTATTATATATTGCACTTGTATATTTTATATTTTGTTTATTCTAGCTATTTTGTATTTTACAATAGGACGACTACAGATGATAGTCATCTGGATTGTACAACACCATATCAGAACATAGTTCTATTACTTAGCACCTGTTGATGAACCTTTCCCCATCCCTCCATCTCCACATTCTTTCCAGCTTCTGGCAACCACAATTTTACCCACAGTTTCTAGAACATCGAATTTTTTTACATTCCATATATAACGGTGATTTTTCAGTATTTGTCTTTCTTGCCTGGCTTATTTCACTCAACATATTGATATCCATTTCTATCCATGTTGACACAAATTAGAGGATTCCACCCAATTTGCATAGCTAAAGAGTATTCCATTGTGTATATGTACCATGTTTTCTTTGTCCATTTATTGACTGATGGACACTTAAGTATCCCACTCCTTAACTACTGTGAGTAGTGCTATAATGAACATGGGAGTGCACATGTCTCTTTCACATACTGATATTATTTTCCTTGAATATATATCCAGCAATAGGATTAGTGGATTATGTGGTACTTCTATTTTTAAGTTATGGAAGAACTTCCATACTGTTTTCCACAATTTGTACTAATCTATACTCCCACCCACAGTGTCCAAGGACTTCCTTTATCCATATCCGCATCAGTACTTGCTACCTTTTGTCATTTTGATGATTTATAACTGTTGTGAAGTAACATTTGATTGTTGTTTGGATTTTAATTTCCATATTTCTGAGTGATACTGAACATTTTTCATATGTCTGTTGGTCATTTGTATATCTTCTTTTGAGGAATATTTTTAGATACATTGCCTATCAAAATTTTTGTTGAGATTGGATTGTTTGAGTTTCTTATATATTCTGATTGTTATCAAATGTATAGTTCAAAAATATTTTCTCCCATGGAGTGGGTTGTCTCTTCACTCTTTTCATTATTTCTTCACTATATAAAGCTTCTTAGTTTGATGTAATCCAATTTGTCTATTTTTGCTTTTGGATTTTTTTAACTTTTATTTAGTAAATATAAATTTCCAAAGAACAGTTTATGGATTACAATGGCTTCCCCCCCACCATAACTTCCCTCCCACCTGCACCCCTCCAATCTCCTGCTCCCTCTCCCATTCCATTCACATCAAGATTCATTTTCAATTATCTTTATATACAAAAGATCAATTTAGTATATATTAAGTAAAGGTTTCATCAGTTTGCACCCACACAGATCATAAAGTGTAAAATACTGTTTCAGTACTAGTTATAGCATTAATTCACATTGAACGGCACATTAAGGACAGAGATCCTACATGAGGAGTAAGTGCTCCTGTTGTTGATTTAACAATTGACACTCTCGTTTATGGCATCAGTAATCTCCCTAGGCTTTTGTCATGAGTTGCCTATGGAAACCTTTTGAGTTTGCCGACTTCAATCTTATTTAGACAAGGTCATAGTCAAAGTGGAAGTTTTCTCCTCCCTTCAGAGAAAGGTACCTCCTTCTTTGATGACCCATTCTTTCTACTGGAATCTCACTCCCAGAGATCTTTCATTTAGGTTTGTTTGTTTGTTTTTCCAAAGTGTCTTGGCTTTTCATGCCTAAAATACTCTCATGGGCTCTTCAGCCAGATCTGAATGCCTTAAGGGCTGATTCTGAGGCCAGAGTGCTGTTTAGGACATCATAGACTCATTCTATGAGTCTGCTGTGTATCCCACTTCCCATGTTGGATCGTTCTCTCCCTTTTTGATTCTATCAGTTAGTATAGCAGACACTAGTCTTGTTTATGTGATCCCTTAGACTCTTAGACCTATCAGTATAATCAATTGTGAACAGAAATTGATCACTTGGACTAGTGAGATGGCATTGGTACATGCCACCTTGATGGGATTGTATTGGAATCCTCTGGCACATTTCTAACTCCACCATTTGGGGCAAGTCAGCTTGAGCATGTATCAAATTGTAATTTTAAAGTTTTTATTTGATTAATTTTTTGAAAGGCTTAGAGACAGCCAGATAGACAGAATCTTCTGTCCACTGGACACTCCCCAAGTGCCTCCAACAGCTGGGTCTAGGCTCAAAAGAAGCCAAGAGACAGGAACTCAAAATTGTATATCCAATGTGGGTTGCAGTGACCCAATCACTTAAGTCATCACCTTTTGCCTCCCAGCGTATGTATCAACAAAAAATTGGAATCAGAGTAGAGCCAGGACTCAAACCCAGCACTCTGATAATGGGATGCAGTCATCCTAACTGGCAAGTCTATTAGTATAATAAGCACCAATTAAGCTTTTGGGGTCTTATCCCCCAAAAGCATTGCCTATGTAATGTTTTAAATAGTTTGCCCTATGTTTTCTTCTAGTAGTTTCTTAATTTCAGGTGTTACATTTATATATTTGATCCATTTTGAGTTGATTTTTGTGTAAAGTGAGAGATGGAGAGATGGATGTTTCAGTCTTCTCCATATGGATATCCAGTTTTTCCAACACCATTTATTTATTTATTTGTTTGTTTTTTGACAGGCAGAGTGGACAGTGAGAGAGAGACAGAGAGAAAGCTCTTCCTTTGCCGTTGATTCACCCTCCAATGGCTGCCGCTGCCAGCACGCTGCGGCCGGCGCACCGCGCTGATCCGATGGCAGGAGCCAGGTACTTATCCTGGTCTCCCATGGGGTGCAGGGCCCAAGCACTTGGGCCATCCTCCACTGCACTCCCTGGCCATAGCAGAGAGCTGGCCTGGAAGAGGGGCAACCGGGACAGAATCCGGCATCCCGACCAGGACTAGAACCCGGTGTGCTGGTGCCGCAAGGTGGAGGATTAGCCTAGTGAGCCGCGGTGCCGGCTCCAACACCATTTATTGAATAGTCCTTTCTTAAAGGTATATTTGGTAGCCTTTGCCAAGAATTAGTTGACTTTAGATGTATAGGCTTACTTGTGGGTTCTGTATTCTGTTCCACTTGTCTTTTTGCCAGTTTTTATTTCAACATCATGCCCTTTTTGATTATTGTAGCTTTTGAAATCATGTGAAGTGCCTTATGTTTGTTACTATGGTTTAAGATTATTTTGTCAATCCAGGGCTTTCCGTGGTTTCATATGAATTTTCTAATTGTGTAAAGAATATCACTGATACTTTTCTGAGGATTACGCTGAATCTGTAGATTTCTTTGGACAGTATGGATATTTTAATATTTATTCTTTCCATCTTGTGTGTCTTCTTCAATTTCTTTCAATGCTTTATTAATTTCATCATAGATATATTTCACCCCTTTGTTATATTCATTCCTAGGTATTTTATTTTCATGTAACTATTATAAATGGGATTGCTTTCTTGATTTCTCTTTCAGATAATTCATGATTGCATGTAGAAACTCTACTGATTTTTGAATGTTGATTTTGCTGAATTTTTTATTCGTTATAATATTTTCTGGTACAGTCTTTGAGGTTTTCTAAATGGAAATACTTCAAAAAAGTCACAGAAATGGAATTAAAAGATAAGTTTTTAATTCATGCATATAAGAGGTCTTTTAAAAGTGCTTGGAAATGTATAATATGAAAAACTACTCATAGTTTTCAGTTTTCTGCATCAAAATAAGCTTATCTTTAACTTACAGTCTCCAGAAACTTTGTGTTACCCTTTTACATAAGGTCATGTCATCTGCAGTGACACTTAGGCTCCTCATGTTTAATTGAGTGTCCTTTATTTCTCTTGATCTATTGCTCTTCCTAGGACATCCAGTAGAAATGGAATAACTATCACAAAAGTGGGCATCTGTGTCTTCTGTGAGATCTTAAAGAGAAAGCTTTCAGTTTTCCCCATTCTGTATGATGCTAGCTATGGGCTTGTTATGTATGACTTTTATTATATTGAGGCACATTCCTTCTACAAATAGTTCATTCACAGTTTTATAGTGAAGGAACGTTGAATTTTATCAAATGACTTTTCTGCATCTACTAAGATGATTTTTATGGTTTTTATCCTTCATTCTCCTAATGTTTATTGATTTGTATAAATTGATGTCCTTGCAGCCCTGAGATGAATCCCTTGATCATGGTGAATAATCTTTTTAATATGTTTCTGGATTTTCTGTGCTGGTATTTTGTTGAGGATTTTTGCATTTATGTTGATCAAAGACATTGATCTGTAGTTGTCTTTTATCATTATATATATATTTATATAATTTTAAAATTTAATAATTTGTGACATTTCCTTATTCATTTTATGTATAGATATTATATACATACACATATACACTATTTTTTCTTAAAAACACATACAATAATGTCACAAAATGAGGGATTCATGATAATAATTATAACATGGAGAAAGAAGAGTATATTCATCATCATGTCCTCATCTGGTTTTTGTGTCAGGGTAATGCTGGCCTTGTAGAATGAGTTTGGGGGAATATTCTTGTCTTCAATTTCTGAAATAATCTGAGAGGTATTGGTATTAGTTCATATTTAAATATTTGGTAAAATTCAGCATTGTTTCAGGGCTTGTCTTTGATAGGAGAAATTTTATTATTGGTTCAGTCTTGTTCTTCATTATCAATCTGTTCAGGTCTTCCATTTCTTCATGATTAAATCTTGAAAAGGTGATTGTATGGTACCAAAATTTGTCCATTTAGTCTAGATTATGAAATTTGTTTATGCATAGTTAATTATTTATAATAGTCTCTAAAGATTCTTCATAGCTCTATGGTGTCCATTGTAATGTTTGCTTTTAATCTCTGATCTTATTTATTTGAGTGTTCTCCCTTTTTTCCTGTATTAATGTAGCCAAGCATCTGTCAATTTTATTTAACTTTTTGAAAAACTACTTCTTCCTTTCATTGATCTTTTGTATTTTTTATTCCCTATGTCATGTATTTCTACTCTGATCTTTATGGCTTCTTTCCTTCTACTAATTTTGGACTCAGTTTGTTGTTTTTCTAGTTCCTTGTGGTGCATTGAGATGTTGTATGTTTAAGATCATTCCCTTTGTTTGATATAGGCAGTGATTACTGTAAACTTACTTCTTAGTGCTGTTTTGCTATATCCCGTAGGCTTTTGTATGCTATGTTTCCATTTTCACTTGTTTCAAGAAATTTAGGAGCAGATTATTAGAAGGAAAAATATCCACGAGTTAAATCAAACACTTTTCAGTTATAGAATTGATAGAAGTCATATACTGTATGGCAATGGCATAGTCAGAAACTCAAATAGATTCCTTTGAAAACATTAAGTTGTACAAAGGTTACTTCCCCTATTGATACTACTACAGCAAGTCCAGAGTAAATAAACATAATTTCTTTTTTGCTGAATATTTCTGGCCAAACTAAACAAAGTTTTGTAACAGGTCAGCATAAGTACAAAACAGAAATTATTTATATTTATGCAAGTCCTCCTGAAATTCAGAAACTCTTCTTAGATTATGTTTATGAGATTAAGTTTAAATTCATTCAGAGATGTGGTGCAATGAAAATAATTGTCAAAGGTAAGTTTTCCATGAATCCAAAGCAAAGTTTGACAATCATTTTTGTTGTTTATTGCTGAATAACAATAAATATAACAAAACATCACCAATAGTCCATTCACCTTATATCTTCAGTTTTGAAAAAGATCATTGCGAAAAACTTACCTCTGTCCCATGTGACGTCAGCTGTGCCACTGAACTGAGGATAGCAAAATAACTTTCAAGGTGCTTCAAACATATTATTTTCAAGTATTGGACCTTAAGTTTCTCTACATATAGACGTGTCAGCAAGTGCTTGGACTTCATAACAGTGTAGTGATTGGGTTGAATGAATTTACCAAAAGAACAAGCTTAAAACCACCTTTTTATTGGCCGGCCATAAAAATCATAAAATGTCAGAGCAGGAGTTTGACCTAGCTGCTAAGACACCAGTTAAGCCACCCAAGTCCTATATTTGATGGTTGAGTTCAGTACCCAACTTCAACTCCTAACTCTGACTCTCTGCTTATGACAACCATTGTAAGCAACAAGTGATTGGATTCCTGCCACCCACATGGGATTCCCAGGTTGAATGCATGCTTCTAGTCAGCTCAGGGCAATGGGGGGATTTGATGAGTGAACCAATGGATGGAAGCACTTGCTCTTTCTGTCTGTGTCTCTCTGCCTCTCAACTAATTTTCAAAAAATTAAAATCATAAGATATTACCATATTGGCAACCAGACACAAGTGAAGAGAACATAGTTCCCATTCCTTGATGGAAGCTATGTCAAAGTTAAGTTGTAAGAACAGCAGAAAAGATAGAACACTTTAATGTAGTCATACTTTATCCATTTTAGTATTTTTTTTTTGTTCTAGTACTATTGGTTGAACTCTGTAATTAACACATTTATTCTTAGGTGTTTAAATTTTAACTGAAAAGTGATCCCTGTTAAATATAAGAGTGGAAATAAGAGAGGGAGAAGATGTACAATGTGGGACATGCTCATTCAGACTTGCCCCAAATGGTGGAGTTAGAAATGTGCCAGGGGATTCCAATACAATCCCATCAAGGTGACATGTACCAATGCCATCTCACTAGTCCAAGTGATCAACTTCAGTTCACAATTGATCACACTGATAGTTCTAAGAGTCTAAGGGATCACATAAACAAGACTAGTGTCTGCTATACTAACTGATAGAATCAACAAGGGAGAGAACGATCCAACATGGGAAGTGGGATACACAGCAGACTCATAGAATGGCAGATGTCCTAAACAGCACTCTGGCCTCAGAGGCATTCGGATCTGGCTGAAAAGCCCATGAGAGTATTTTAGGCATGAAAAGCCAAGACACCCTGGAAAAAAAAGTCCTAAATGAAAGATCTCTGCGAGTGAGATCCCAGTGGAAAGAACAGGGCCATCAAAGAAGGAGGTACCTTTCTCTGAAGGGAGGAGAGAACTTCCACTTTGACTATGACCCTGTCGGAATAAGATCGAAGTCGGCAAACTCAAAAGACTTCCATAGCCTTGGCAACTCATGACTAGAGCCTAGGGAGATGACTGACGCCATAAACAAGAGTGTCAAATTGTTAAGTCAACAACAGGAGTCACTATGCACTTACTCCTCATGTAGGATCTCTGTCCTTAATGTGCTGTACATTGTGATTTAATGCTATAACTAGTACTGAAACAGTATTTTACACTTTGTGTTTCTGTGTGGGTGGGTGCAAACTGATGAAATCTTTACTCAATATATACTAAATTGATCTTCTGTATATAAAGAGAATTGAAAATGAATCTTTTTTTTTTTTTGACAGGCAGAGTGGACAGTGAGAGAGAGACAGAGAGAAAGGTCTTCCTTTTTAGCCATTGGTTCACCCTCCAATGGCCACTTTGACCAGCGCACTGCGGCTGGCACACCCCACTGATCCGATGGCAGGAGCCAGGTGCTTCTCCTGGTCTCCCTTGGGATGCAGGGCCCAAGAACTTGGGCCATCCTCCACTGCACTCCCTGGCTACATCAGAGAGCTGGCCTGGAAGAGGGGCAACCGGGACAGAATCTGGTGCCCTGACCGGGACTAGAACCTGGTGTGCCGACGCCGCAAGACGGAGGATTAGCCTATTGAGCCGCGGCACGGGCCGAAAATGAATCTTGATGTGAATGGAATGGGAGAGGGAGCAGGAGATGGGAGGGGTGCGAGTGGGAGGGAAATTATGGGGGGGGGGGAGCCATTGTATTCCATAAACTGTACTTTGTAAATTTACATTTACTAAATAAAAAAGAAAAAGAAAAAAAAGAATTAAACAGAAGAAGGAAGTAAAAGTGTTTGGAGAGATGGTTTCATATAAAAATATTTTTGATAACAATATATGGTCACATTATTCATCCAAAAAATATATCCTTAAGTATACCAGTATAAAAGAGGGGGTGGACTTTGGCACAGCAGTTAAGATGCCATTTGAGATACCTGCATCCAGTCTCAGAGTGCCTGGGTTTTAGTACAGGCTCCATGCCTGATTCTAGTTTCCTGCTCATTGCTACCCTGGGAGCCAGCAGATGATGGCTCAAGTACTGGGACTCTGCCACTCATGTCAGAGAGTCAGATTGAGTTCCAGTCTCCTGACTTCAGCCTGAGCCAGTCCCAGCTGTTTCAGGCATTTGGAGAGTAAACCAGAAAATAGAACATCTTTTTTTAAATTTTTTAAAAATTTATTATTTACTAGAAAGGCAGAGTCACACAGAGAGGGAGAGAGAGAGAGTAAAAGAGATATTTTCATCAGCTTGTTCACTCCCCTAAATGGCTACAATGGCCAGGGCTAGGCCAAGCTGAACCCAGGAGCCTGGAACTCCAACCAGGTCTCCCAGATGGGTGACAGAGGTTCAAGCACCTGGGCCATCTTCAGCTGATTTCCCAGGCACATTAGCAGGAAGCTGGACTGGAAGTGAAACACTCGGGACTCAAACTGGTACCCATATGGGATGCTTGCATTGCAGGTGGTGGTTTAACCTCCCCCCCATGCCACAATGGCAACTTCAAAGATCTTTCTCTGCTTCTGTCTTGATTTCTATTTTTCTGCCTCTCAAATAAATTGAAAATAATAAATATTTTGAGTGACCAATTATAGTCTGAATTCATGGGCTCCACAAAAAACAGAAAAAAGAAAAATCAACTTGAGCAATAGGTGAAAGGAACACTACTTTTTAAAAAAAAAATATGTATTTGGCCAAACCTTTGAACATCTATGAACCATAACTTTATGATCTTTAAATTGGAATTAAATATAATATGACATAACAAAAATAGAGTAAAATATTTATGTCAAGCAGAAAATTAGCAAATGCATTCAAGTTCCATTATTTATCTGTTTCCATGGGCATTGCACTTCACTGACAATTACTTCCATCCCTTAAGATTCACAATCTGATAAATTAAATAAATAATACAAAAAGAGATCATTTTTTAGAATTATAAAATTCTAGACACTAAGCCATGGAGTGTTGCAGTGTTTTAAAAATTCATTTAGCAAGTCATATGGTATGTGAGTGTACTTTAGCCATGGTCTAAATATTCAGAGACAAGATTTTGCCTACCCAAGAAAAACAGAATTAAGAAAGCCTTGGGGAACAGTAAAATTAAAAACAAAAATAGAAAATACTCTGTGTTACTTTGAGCAAAAGCAGGAAATGGGGTTGTGTAAAGAAAATAAGCAAAATATGAGTATGAAAGACATTTAAAGTACCTTTGTTTGAACTTAGGGAATTAATGTAATCAGTATCAAAATATGTTTATTGATTATAAGAAAAAAAATTAAAAATATTTGAATATGTCTTTACTGTTTAATCGCAACTAATCAAGGAAGTATAAATAATGGGAAGAAATACAGACAGGTTAAAAGGGCAAGGAAAATTTATTCAAAAATGTATTTCAAAAGTTTTAGAAGTTAGGATAAATAGAAATTAGTAATAATACAATGTCTCTATTTATTACTGTAGCAGACTGCTATGTGGTTATAATTTTTATTTCCTTTCCTTCAAAATGTACATCCCTGAGATGTAAAAGGTATTAGGGCATGACTTCCCCTTTCTGTGCTGCTTTACCTTGCTTTTCAAGGTTTCCACGGACTTAATTTGTGTGTGTGTCAGGTGCAATAGTAGCAAATTCTCATTATCTTTCCATTTCTGACCTGAAATATTATTTGTTTAGCTCTCAGTCTGTTTTCAATGGGTACGATGAACTAGCATTGACGGGATAATTTACAAAAAGATAAGTTTATTTCAGCTCACATTCCTGGAGGCCATGTGAGGGCAGCTTTTGGTGTGGGCTTTAGTCCTGCCTGAGACGAGGCAGAAGAGCAGAAGGAGAAGTCAGCACTTAGGAAATAGGCAAGGCAGCAAGAACAGACTTGCTCCACAACAACCCACTAACACAAAAAAATGGATTAATCCCTTTCAATGATCTGATCACCTTTTAAAGGCCCACCTGCCAACAATGCCACAGTAGTAATCAAATGTCAGCAGGAGTTTCAGAGGCCACAAACCATATTCAAACATAGCAGTTTATGGATGTCATGAACCATGCTGCAAATATTTTGTCAAACAGATGGAGAGTTTTGCTGAACAAAAAAAAAAATTTATCCACTCTGGGGCAGTGTTGTGGCACAGCAGGTGAAGCTGCTGCTTAGCGTGGCTACACCCCATATCAGAACAAGCTTGCTAATCTGCCTTGGAGGCAATAGAGGATAGCTCAAGTTCTTAAATCCCTGACACCCACATGGGAGACCTAGATGGAGTTACAGGCTCCTGGCTTCATAATGGCCCAGCTCTGGCTGTTGTGGGCATTTGAAGAGTAAACCAACAAATGGAAGATTCTCTCTCTCTCTCTCTCTACTTTCTCTTTATCATTCTGTCTTTTGAATAAGCAAATGTAGTTTTAAAAAGTTCTCCACTCCAAACAGTACAAGTGCACAAAGTAGACAGCATCAGGATAGAATAAGCTCTAAGAACTGGTAAAAATCTTGCCAAGGGTCATGTTACACTCCCAGGCCAGGATGTTCCAATGTACACACTCGAAAAAGAAAAAAGAAATAGAAGTGTGGGTGTATGTATGGAAATGAGTATTTTATATAGAAAGCAGAATGGCCAGTTTTACAGCTGAAAAAGGAAGTATTTTCCTACTGGCTTATTTCCAAGAACTATTCTTCTCAAATGCATTCTCTTTTTATTTAAAACACAGGCTTGGGACCTCTTTTTTTCCCTGTCTCCAACACACAGGCTCATTACTGCAATAATGTGGGAGGAAGAGGGTGATGAAGACAGAAAATCCTAAACACAACCATAGGTGCTTATGAGAACCTCTAGAGGGTGGCTCTTGGTCTAAGAATGATCTCCTCCTACTAATATGATTTTTCAAGGATATTCAAATTGAAATGGCTTCATGTCAAACAGAAATCTTGAATTAATTTGTTGAGATGTCATATGTTTATGGTACTGGGTGGCAAATAGTGTTAAAATGTGCAAGAGCAACTACTGATTTGAATGCGTAAATGATGCTCTTTTTGAGTACCCACAACATCCAGCAAGACTAATGCCACTCTCCAAAAAATATTGGGAGTTCTCAACATTCAAGAATGTGGGAAAGAAACCTGAGTATCTGCCCATGACTGAGTTTCCTACAGGAATTTTATTAAAGACTGTTTAATTTTGTTGTCTTTCACAAGTTCCTCAGTCAAGTAAGTGGGTGAACCTGTTTCAGCTATTCCTGGGGGATGGAGGGAGAATAATCCTCCCAGAAGTCCTGATTAATCCTTGCCCAGAGACATGGGCCCGTCCTCTGAGAATCCCAATCAAGAATCCCTGATCAAATGGATCTCCCATTCACTGGAAAAATGTTTAATTAATATCAACCAATATCAGGACTGAGTTTCTCAACTGAATTCTAAGCACTTGTTGACAATGGTGAGGCTAGCAAAGTCTGTCTCGGAGATTGGCTGACTCTGGCCATGTCAAGTACTCTTTCTGTTTTAGTTCCACATCTAAAATTAGGGCATGTGCTTGGTGCAGTAATTGGGAATTTACTGGGGACACTCACGTCCCATGTCAGAGTGCCTTTGTTCAAGTTCTGGCTCAGCTTCCAATTATGGCTGCCTGGTTATGCTCAAGATGGCTCAAGTACTTGTGTCACTGCCACCCACGTGGGAGGCACAGATTGAGTTCCTGGCTGATGGCTTCAGCCTGTGCCAGCCCCAGATATTGAGTGAATTTGGGAATTGAACCAGCAGAGTGATGATCCAGTGGTAAAGTCCTCCACCCATGTGGGCAACCTGGATTGACTTCCTGGTTCCAGGATATCTGGCAAGTAAACCAGCAGATGGAAGCACTTGCTTTCTATCTCTACCCCTCAATCTCTGTTTCTCTCAAGTGAAATGAATTAATTTACAGTATTTAAACAATTTTCCATTTTTGCTTTATGAATACTCACATTTGGATGCTTGTGTACCTTCATAAATTGAACAAAAATAACATTGTTATATCTACACTCATACCTACCTACACACTGTTCCTTCAAATTCAATGAGAATAGTATACACAGAATCATAGATTCAACACAGAATCATATACTAAGTAAGTAAATCCAATTATTTGAGCCCTTTCTGATGAAACCAGTTTTCCAAAGAGTCCATTATTCTCCCAGCTCTCCCATGAGTGAATATCATCATTGCATCAATAAAACATCCCTAAACTGAGAAAATCAGTTTAGAGAAAGAAAAAAATTCATTGCCACATTGAGTCAAAGCACTCAGGGGCTCTCTCAGACTCAACAAATAGGTCCCACATTTATTTTAGCATTTGTAGTAGCAGAGTCACCCTGGGCACTTCCCAATATGGACACAATATGTTCTCTTCCAAAGCCTATATGTTTCCATTTAGCCCCAACTTTAATAAATTATGTGCCAAAAGTTCATTTATTGAGCCTGTTTGGATTGGTACTGAATTTTCCCAGAGAAATGTGATGGGTTTGTTCCCAGGCCTGCCCACAAGTTCTATTTATTCATAGAAAGCTAGAGCTTAGGGGACTTAAAAAATCATCTAATTCAACCATTTTAAAACCATAATGTGGCTGAAGCTGTAATAATAGTTGCCCCAGGGAGCCCTGGGAGACCTTGTTGAGTCCACCAAGGCTCCAGTTTATTGGGGTTGGAAAAGCTGAAGTCCAGGGAGCTGAACCAGGGGCTGGGCTGATCCTGGGAAAATCTTGACAGTCACAAGAGCAATCTCTAGGTTTTGGGATCCAACAGGGAAGGGATGCTAGTAGTGAAGCCACCATGAAAACATACCAGGGTAGAAGGGTCTCCCAAGGAAGCAGGATTTCTTGGGCTAGAATTTCTCTATACAACCCAGATTTTATCTACTTTATCACTGTGGCACGGTATTGATAGTTTTCCTAAACAAAGTTGATTCAAGTGATGAAAGAAATATCACAAGTGGCACCAAGACACTGGAGTGCTAGGGATGTCATAGCAGACAGCTTGGACTGTCTAACCTTTCATTCTCCAAACACTGGGGATCAGGACTATTTATCACCCCCTGCAGACTTCACAAAAAAAGAAGGCAAAGGCAGGTGTCACTGCTAAACTCTAGGTTCACAACAGGGCAAAACAGCAAGAAAGATCCTAGAATAAGATGAGCCAACCTTGCTTTTTAAAGGCATGCCCCTCTTAGTTCATCATCTGAAGAAAATCTCATCTCCTTCACTCCCACTAAAGTCACTGACTTCCCACTAAGATGGCTTGGGCTATCCTGAACAGTTACTGCCCTGACATTAGCTATGGTTTTGTTAACATTGTTATTGTTGTTGTTAGTTTTATTTTAAATCTGGCCCAGTTGTTTATATCATTTGGCTTCCTCTCTGTTTTGCCATAACCATGTAAATTTTAATCATATTTACATAAAAACAATCTCTCCTGATGCACTGCAGATATCATTTATTTCCCTAAATTTGTTTGTTTTTAAAGATGATTTTGGCCTTGTCCAAATTGGAACAAGTCTGCATTTTGGTCAAATAATTCTAAAATATAATCCGCCTCTCTAAGGAGTAAGCACCCTTCTCCCCCTCCCCATGCTCTGCTCGCTGTGATGTTGTTGTGGAAGCAAGCCACAACACAGTCAACTTCAACACATAACTGTTGAACATCAATCCTGGGCACTTTTCACCACTCAACAATTGATGGAGGGCAAGGACCTCATTGTGTTTTTTCCCTTTCACCTTCTTTTCCCTTTCATTCCTCTGTCTGTAAAATGCAAGACAATTTTCTACTTAATCAATAATCATTTAATGTGAACAAAGTAATCTAGAATCTTTCACCATGCTAACTCCCATTAACTACCTGTTATCAATATAATTGTGCACTTATTATTATAGTCTATATTCCCCCACCTAGAAAATTGAAGATGTTAAGCACATGGAATTTAAAATGATGAGATGTTACCTTCTGTCACTTAGTATTAGTCACAACATCAAAGAGTTATTTTCCCTTCAAGTCAAATATCACAGAACAGAAGACAACACACTCTAGCCTGGAATTCAATTTTCTGAGTCGGTTTCCTGGTGCTGGACTGTGAACATTTTCCAAACAGTACATTTTGTACCGTCTGCTGGAATATAGTGAGCCTGGAATTTAAAAGGCTGAACAATTTCACTAACCACATACTGTCTTAAATAATTTGTGTTATCTTTTCTAGTGTAGCCTTTAAAAAATGGCAAAAGATTTGACAAGGTGCATCAAGTGACAATCACACAGTGTATCTTCATTTCTGTTAAATCAAGTGAAAATAAAGTCTAGTGGAAAGATTTTTAAAGAATTTACAGGAAGTAGGGCACCTTAAATGCTTTTAAACTTCTGATTTATCGAGATTTTTACAACTGTTTTCTGTTTTTCACCATCAAATATGCATTTTAATAATAAGACAGCAAACTAATTGGCTCTCATTTTTAAAAATATTGGGAACATTTCTCATAGTTAAGAATGAAAATTAGTAACATATTTCTGATATTAAGGTTTATGCATCTTTAAATTTATGGGTTTAGTCCCCTTGAGGAAACTTTGTGTTGACTCATCTATTATGAAAAGAGCAACTTTGTTGTGGATATCCCTATATTTGCTGTGTCAAAAACACTATTTTAAGAGGAAGACCAGCCTTCTAGCATAACTAGCCCACATTTTTATTAAAAAGCCATGTGTGTTATCCTTGGTTTGTCTGTTTGCTTGTTCTCTGCCCTTCTCATGCTTCCTTGCCATCGTTGGCTTTGGTCTTGATCATTTGGCTTGCTTTGGGAAATGGACAGATATGGCATTTGCCACTGTTAAAGATAGACTGTCAGAGAATAGATTCTATTCAGTAATAAAAGTTTCTAATAGGGCAAATGTCTAGCATGAACTGCACTGAACTTTGATTCATGCAGAAGTCACTAGGCATTTTAAGGCAGAATAAGGGAAAAGAGAGAGAGATTGAGCAGGCAGAAGAGAAGTGCAAATTTCCAAAGCAGAAAAAGAATTGGTTAATGTTGGCTTATTGGCCACCTGGGTTTGCTAACTGTCACTTATCTGAAGGGGAAATCAGGTTCAGAGTCTTTATCACAGGGGACAATGATGGAAAAAGAAAGCAAGGCACTCACCACAGTTAAGCTCTTCTCCTCCCACTGGGACTCAAACTCAAAGTTTGTGTTTCAAAGAGATGGCCCTGATGTCACTGAGAAGATAGTTCTGGGTAATGGAAGATTTATAGCAGCCCACATTTATGTGAAATTTCACTTTCCATGGTCATAGTCATCCTCAGTCAGTCATGGTCCCAAAATATACATAAATGGAAAATTCCAGAAATAAACAATTTGTAAGCTTCAAATTACTAACTATGCTGAGGAACATGGAAAATGTCACACGGCCCTGCTCCATCCCACCAGTGATAAGGATCTTTCCTTTTTCAGGTGTGTCCATGTTGTTGACACCAGTTATACTACACCAAGGGGTCGTTTACTATCCAGTTTAATTATCAGCGTGAGATGGTCACAGTATCACAGTGCTTGCACTCAAGTAACCTTTATTTTACAAAATGAAACATTGTTATGCTATTATATTACAGTATATTGTTCCAATTATTTATTTTATTATCATTATTGCCTATTACTATGACAAATTCATAAATTGAACTTTATCATTTGTACGTATGTATATGGGGGGAAAACATACTATATGGTGGGTACAGTACTATCCAGGGTTTCAAGCAGCCACTTGGGTTCTATTACCAGTCCCCCAGAGACTAATACATACCTCAAAAGGCCAGAGAAGGGATTTATTACTGCTAGCTTTCTAAAGTAACTAACTACTCTAAGAAGGATTTTAGGATCTATCTCTCTATCTCTAGTTTTTGAAAGGAACAAATTGTAACTTTTACTGGCAGCATTAAGCTCTCATAGGCAAGCACTTTAAGGAAAGCAGGCATCATCCTAGGGGTGCATCTTTGAGCTATTAGAAGCTATCCTAGTTCTTGTTCAAGTCTTTGGTGTGGGTACTGGGGAGAGACAGGGAAGACCAAATCATCTGTACTGAGAAATCTGCAGTTTTTATAGGACATGTTGAGGTTCAATCAAGAAGCAAATTCAGAGGTACCTGACGAGAGTTTATTCAAAATGATACCACAACCCATTGATTTCAAGAAATTGTAAATGTCACAGAATGACTTGGCTAACCCCCGCTTGCTCTGGCTTTCCATCATGATAGGAGTATATCCCCAGTGTTAGCTACTTCTTCATCCAGGGTGCCAGAATGAAAGTATACTCATATATGGGAATGAGCCCAGCAATAGAGCTCAGCAAATACTATTAGAGCTAATTAATCTCCCACAAAACACAAAAGGGTCTAAGGGACAAAATAGAGCTCAAGAGAAATACAGATAACCACAGTGAAAACCAAATGTTGTTTGCTTTAACCACTAATATTGGGCTTGTGTACTACTATAGCAAAAGGTGATTCACATACCACAAAATTCATGTCCCAGAAGATACAAATTTATTTTAGCCTTCCCTCTGCTTCATTCAGAGACCAGCTACATCTACCCATCCCAAGTGAACTTAGTATAATAAAAATAACACAACTATAATTAGGTCATGTCCATGTTTCTCCTAATTGTCCTCCAAGTAATGCATAAACTACACATACACATATGTGAAGCACATTAGGTTGGAACCACTGTCCTTTTGATTCCCTGGGCTTAGAAAACTATCATCAGAAAAAGCTGTCAACCAGAACATATACAGACTCCTTGTCATAACGTGAAATGCTTCAACTTAATTTCTCTCAGCTTTGCCATCATAGAACTACCCAACATTCCCTAAATACTTTCTCATGTCTACAGTGCTTGCACATGTGGTTCCTTCTACCAGATGTGCTTACCACTACATTTCTCCATAAAGGGAATTTCTTTCCCTCTTTGAGGCCCAAATCAAATGCATCCTCCTCTATGAAGCTTTTTTATTTTTGATTCCTTTGTTCTCCAACATTCTTACCATGTTCCCATAGTCATGAGATGACTATGACCTCTACCTCAACATCTATCATCATAAAAGAGACCCCCATGTCCATGTGGTTGACTCTCCTAACAAGCTAGCTTTACACTTCCTGGCCTCCAATGATAGTCACATTTATTCTATTGCATCCCACACATTGAGGGAAGCAGTAGCGCTTGCTTTGCCTCTGAAATCTTAGATTCTAATATCTTTTTCTGACTACAAATCTTAGTCCTGGTGTGGCAAATTATTAGTCTCATCAAATATTGACCTTCTGTTCTTGACCATTCTATCAACAGCATCCTGGCTATTATAATGTCTGCACCTAGTCTGAATCCCATGGTGCAGATCTATAGGGAAACACTTGCCTAAACTTACAAATATTTCTATTCAGACACATTGAACCCATAAAATTTCAAATAGTTCTTCTCTAACTGGCCTCATCTTATCTTAATCTAATGTTCAGGGGATTTTAGGAGAAAAACCACAAAACTATTTTATTTTATTCAAGACACTGTTAGCTAAAAGAAGTATAAATGCCAAATGAAACTGCTTTTTAAAAATACGGATGTTTGTTTTCTCATATAACAAGAAATCCAAAGGAACCGGTGCTTCCAGAGTTGGTTCACCAAATTGTTACCTTGCCCTTTTTTTCCTTTTCAAAACTGAAAAATGACTACTATTACTTTGTATCATAAGTAAAAAACACAAACAGAATTTCATATTTTCTGAGGTGTCCATGGAGATTGCACACACTACCAAAGCCCATGAGTATTCAAATCCCTTTTATAAAATGGAACAGTATTTTTATATAAACTATTTACAGCCTACCATATACTTAAAATTATCTCTAAATTTTCTGCATTGGTAATATAATCTAAATTCTGGTAAATATTGCTATAGTGTTGGTTAAAGGAATAATGACAAGAAAATAATGTCTGTACATACTCGGAGTAGAGGTAATCAACCTAGGCCTTGATATATAACATACACAAGATGTCAGATGTACAGCAATTAAAGTATAGGTGGTGGACAGAGACTAAGAATATGAGAAAAGGCATGAGGTAACAACAATGTGCCTCCATGTTGCTACACTCATGGGGATTTCAACATGGTGCAAATTCAAATTGGGTTTTCTGGGAACTTTCTAGAATTGTTCTATTTATTTATTTATTTTTGATCTGCAGTTGGTCTGTATCCATAGATGCACGATGAACAGGTTCTGCCAACTCTGCTCCTTTTCATACCATTGCATTTCCCCAAAGGCTTCCTGGCCATGTTGGGGTCAAAAGCCCTTGACAAAAATGCAAGGGAAGCAGAGATAGCAAGAATCTGACTCAAGTAGAACTTGAACTTTGTCTCTAGTGTCAAGTGGCTTCTGGACTGGAAACAATCAGGCTTTTCTAAATATTAATATTCATGTTTATAAATGTATATCTCCCATTTCAACTGGTCTTTTAGTGCTGACAATGCCTGTTTGGTCCAGTACTTCTCAAAATGTAAAGTACAAAAAAATTACCTGGGGGTATCTTAAAAATGTAGAATATCCAATTTAGAAGATAAAGCACAGGAAATTATAAAGTGAGACCAAACACAAGAAGAAATTACAAAACTAAAAAACACTGTTGGTAACCTATAGGATACTATTCAACAACCCAACATGAGGGTTCTATGAGTTCCTGAAGGTATGGGAAGAGAAAAAGAATTCGAATGCCTTTATAGTGAAATAATAACAGAAATTTCCCTAATTTGGAGAAAGAAAGGGACATCCAAGTATAGGAAGCACATAGAACTCCTATTAGACATGACCAGAAAAGATCTTCAACATGATACATTATAATAACTCTCCATAGTAAAACATAAAGAAAGGATTCTAAAATATACATGAGAAAAATGCCAGGTTACTTCCAGAGGATCACCAATTAGACTCATAGGGGACTTATCAGAAACCCTACAGGCAAGGAGAGAATGGTGAGATATTAGTCCAAGTCTTAAGAGAAAAGAACTGTTAACCCAGAATACTGTACCCTGCAAAGTTCTCATTTATGAATGAATGTAAAATAAAGACTACCATGACAAACAGAAAGTGAAAGAATTTGTCACTACCCATGCAGCCCTACAAAAGATGCTTAAAGATGTGTTGCACACAGAAACACAGAAACATTGTCATCACTATGAAAGAAGGTAAAGGAAGAAAATCTCTCAGTAAAACTTCAAAGGAAATTCAAAGTAAAAAAAATAAAAGAGGAATATTTTTTGGAAAAATGGGAGGGCAAAGTTGTTACATATCAATAGTCACCTTAAATGTAAACGACCTCAACTCTCCAATTAAAAGATACAAACTGGCTGAATGGATTAAAAATAAAACCTATCTATTTTCTGCCTACAAGAAACACATGTCACCAACAAAGATGCATGCAGACTGAAAGTGAAAGAATGGAAAAAGATATTCCATGCCAACAGAAACCAAAAATGAGCTAATGTAGGCATCCTAATATCAGAAAAAGTAGACTTTAACACAAAAAATGTTAAAAGAGACAAATAAGGGCACTATGTAGTGATTAAAGGATCAATTCAACAGAAAAACGGAACTATTATAAACATATATGCACCTAATTACAGGGAACCTGGCTATTTAAAATAAATGTTAAGAGATTTAAGGGAAGCCTTAGACTCCAATACAGCAGTATTGGGGGACTTTAATTCTCCACTGTCAACAACAGACAGATCAATCAGACAGAAAATAAGCAAGAAAAGAGCAGATTTCATTGACGCTGTAGACCAAATAGATTTAACAAATATCTACAGAACTTTTCATCCTACATGCTCAGAATACATATTCTTCTCCCCAGTGCATAGAACTTTCTCTAGGATAGACCACATGACAGGCAATCAAAAAAGTCAACAAATTCAAAAAAAATCGAAATCATACCATGCATCTTCTCAGACCACGATGGAATAAAGTGAAAATCAATGACTCAGGAATCTCTAGAATATATGCAAATACATGAAAACTGAACAACATGCTCTTGAGTAAACAGTGGGTCATAGGAGAAATCAAAGGAGAGATCAAAAAATATCTGGAAACAAATGAAGACACCTCACAACATATTAAAATTTATGGGATGCAGGAAAAGCAGTGTTAAGAGGAAAGTTTATAGCAATAGGTTCCTACATCAGGAGAGTGGAATGGCACCAAATAAAGAGCTATCAATGCATCTCGAGTACCTAAAAACCAACAGCAAATCAAACACAGAACTAGTAGGAGAAAAAAATAATTACAATTACAGAAGAAATCAACAAAATTGAATCAAAACAATACAAAAGATCAGCAAAATGAAGAGCTGTTTTTGAATAAATAAACAAAATTGACACACCATTGGTTCAACTAACAAGAAAAAAATGACCCAAATAAATAAAGTTGGAGATGAAAAGGATAGATAACAACAGATACCACAGAAATAAAAAGACTCATCAGAAATTACTACAAAGAGCTATATTCCAACAAAGTAGGAAACCTACAAGAAATGGATAGATTCCTGGACATATACAGCCTACCTAAATTGAGCCGTGGAGAAACATAGAATCTGAGCAGATTCATTACCAAGACAGAAATGGAATAAGTAAAAAATAAAGACCCTCCCAACAAAGAAAAGCCCAGGACTGGATGGCTTCACTGCTAAATTCTACCAGATATTTAAAAAACTAACTCTACATCTACTCAAGCAATTCAAAACAATTGAAAGAGAGGGAATTCTCCCAAATTCTTTCTGTGAATCCATAATCACCTTAATTCCCAAACCCTGAAAAGACGTAACAGAGAAAGACAACTACAGTCCAATTTACCTGATGAACATACATGCAAAAATCCTCAATAAAATCCTAGCCAGTCAAATCCAACAATACATCAGAAAGATCATTCACCCAGACCAAGTGGGATTTATCCCTTTAATGCAGGGATGGTTCAATATTTATAAGTCAATCAGTGTGATACATCACATTAACAAACTGCTGAACAAAAACCATATGATTATCTCAATAGATGCAGAGAAAGCATTTGATGAAATACAACACTCTTTCATTATTAAAACTCTAAGCAACTTGGGTATAAAAGGAATATTCCTCAGCACACTCAAGGGAATTTATGACAAATCCACAGCAACAGTACTATTGAACAGGGAAAAGTTGGAAGCATTCCCACTGAGATCTGAAACCAGGCAAGGATGCCCACTCTCACCATTGCTATTCCATGTAGTCCTAGAAGTTTTACGCAGAGCCATTAGGCAAGAAAAAGAAATCAAAAGGACACAAATTGGAAATGAGAAAGTCAAACTATCCCTATTTTCAAATACATGATTCCATTTATAGAGGATCCAAAAAGCTTCACTAAGAGACTATTGAAACTTATAGTTGGTAAAGTGACAGGTATAAAATCAAACACAAAAATCAACAGCCTTTGTACAGACAGACAATGCGATGGCTGAGAAAGAACTTCTAATACTAATCCATTCAAGCAGACCTCAAATAGCTAGAGTGATCCTATACAACAACAAAAAAACCTAGAGGCATCACAATACCAGATTTCTATACATACTACAAGGCAGTTATAATCTAAACAGCCTGTTACTGCTACAAAAACAGATAGGTAGACAAATAGAACAGCATAGAAATGTAAAAAAATCAATCCAAGCATCTATAACCAACTTATTTTTGACAAATGAACTAAAACCAATCCCTGGAGCAAGGACAGTCTCTTCAACAAAGGTACTGGGAAAACTGGATTTCCACATGCAGAAGTATGAAGCAGGACCCCTACCTTACACCTTACATAAAAATTCAATCAAAATGGATTAAAGACCTAAATCTATGACTTGATACCATCAAAGTATTAGAGAACATTAGGGAAAACCTGCAAGATATTGGCACAAGCAAAGAGTTCTTAGAAAATAACCCAGAGACTCAGGCAACCAAAGCCAAAATTGACAAATGGGATTACATCAAATTGAGAAGCTTCTGCATTAAAAGAAGAAACACTCAGCAAAGTGAAGAGGCAACCGACAGAATGGAAGAAATTATTTACAAACTATGCAACTGATAAAGAATTAGTAACCAGAATATACAAACAGATCAAGAAACTCCACAACAACAAAACAAACAACCCAGTTAAGAAACAGGCCAAGGACTTAAACAGACATCTTTCTAAAGAGGAAATCCAAATGGCCATTGGGCATGTGAAAAAATGTTCAGGATCACTAGCCATCAGGAAAAGGCAAATCAAAACCACAATGAGGCTTCACCTCACCCCAGTTAGAATGGCTTTCATACAGAAATCAACAAACAACAAATGCTGGTGAGAATATGAGGGAAAAGCTACCCTAATCCACTGTTGATGTCAATGTAAACTGGTAAAACCACTATGGAAGACAGTTTGGAGATACCTCAAAAATCTGAATATGTACCTACCATATAACCCAGGAACCCTACTCCTGGAATTTATCCAAGGGAAATTAAATCAGCAAATAAAAGAGTTATCTGCACCCCCGTGTTTATTGTAGCTCAATTCACAATAGCTAAGACATAGAATTAACCTAAATGCATGTCCACAGAAAATCAGATAAAGAAATTATGGGATGTTTACTCTATGGAATACTACACAGTGGTAAAAAAAAAAGTGAAACCTGGTCATTTGCAATAAGATGGATGAATCTGGAAAACATCATACTTACTAAAATAAGCCATACCCAAAGGGACAAATATCATATGTTCTCCCTGATCTGTGATAACTAACAGAGCACCTAAAAGGAAATTTGTAGAGGTGAAATTGACAATTTGAGAAGTAATTACTTGAACAGCCCTTGCCTTGACTGTCGAGAAACATGTTTTATTTTTATTCTTCATACTATTTGTTGAAATCTACTTAACACAGAGTTAATTATATGTGTATAAAGTCAATTGAAATTGATCTCAGTAAAAAATAAGAATGGGAATAAGAGAGGGAGGAGGAAGTTTGTAATTGTAAAGCTGTATAGTTCTACATACATTCCTATGGATTTACTTCTAAGGGTACCTTTAAAAACTTGCCATGGGACTTCTAATACCAATAAACTGGGTGGTAAAAATAACATCCTAAGTGTTAAAGGGACAATTTTTAAGTGTTAAAGTGATCATATAGATAGGATTAAGTGTTAAATGGATCATATAAATAATATCAAGTGTCTGGTAATAATAACAGATAGAATTAAAAAGGAGAGAATGTTCCAACATGGGAAGCAGTGCACACAGCAGACTCATAGAATGATAATTGCTTTAAATAGCACTCTGACCTCAGAATCAGCCCTTAAGGTATTCTGGTCTGGCTGAAAAGCCTGTGAGAGAATTTAGGACATGGAAATCCAAGACACTGTGGCCAAAAAAATGTCCTCTTTGAAAGAGCTCTCTGAGTGAGACCCCAGTGGGAAGAAGTGGCCATCAAAGAAGGATGTCCTTTTTTCTGAAGGGGGAGAACTTCCACTATGCTTATGGCCTTGTCTAAATACTGATGGAAGATGTCAATTCAAAGAGTTCCATAGCCTTCACAGCTCATGAGCCTCTCATGATCACTGACATCATATATAAGAATGTTAGTTGTTAAATTAACAACAGGAGTCACTGTGCACTTATTTCTCATGCAGGAATTCTGTCCTCAATGAGTTGTATTATGAGAATTAACTGCAAAACTTGTTCTCAGTATTTTTTTTGTGTGTGTATGTGTGTATGTGTTGGCAAATTGTTGAAATCTTTACTTAGTATAGAGTTGTTCCTCCGTGTATAAAGTTAATTGAAAATGAATCTTAATGGAGAACAGGACTATGAATGGGAGAGGGAGAAGGAGGTGGGGTGAAGTGGGGATGAGAGGGTGATTATGGTGGCAAGAATCATTCCTAAAGTTGTACTTATTCCTAAAGTTGTACTTATAAAATATGTACTCATTAAATAAAATGTTTCTTTGTGGAAAAAATATATGTAATTGTATAAGACTGTTTAAAAAAATAAAATGCATATGTCAAGCAGATTTAGAGATGGAGTCAGTATTCTATTGAGCTTATGTAAGATGGAATCATATTTAAACTACATTTATCAGCTCACTTCCAAAGACTACTCTCTGATTAGCCATGGTATTCTGGGTCTTAGAAATTAGAATTGTTTCAGAAGCCATGCCCAATTAAATAGAAAGTTTCAATCGTTTTTGTTTTCTCAGTGAATGTTTGTTCTTATAAGTGAAAGCAGGTACATTAGAGAAAAGCAAAAGAAAATTCACTAAAGTACTTGTGAAATGATTGACCCATGGGGTCACCCAACTTCTTTTTAATTGAAGGGATGCTAGATCTGAATATTGAATGATAAATTTTGACTTCTTATCATGGTAGTCCCACTCAGGCCTCTGGTGGTCAGATGAGAGTTCCTTCGCTTGTACAAATTAAGTGCAATACTCATGGCGTATATTCCTATTTTAATTCTCTATCCATATCCTTTTAATTACTTTCACCATCCACTTTGATAAACATAGTCCATCTGCTTTCCAAGGCATTAGAATTAAATATATTTACCAATTTGAGATTCTTCCCTTCCCACTGAAGTATGACAACTGATTTTAATAGCACTCTCTACCAGTACCTACAAACAGATAATAAAAAAAATTTATAAAGCTGCAAATGTTCTACTGACTTATATCATAATATATGCATACCATATCAATAAAGGAGAGGCATCAGTCTACAGAAAATTGGAAAATATCATAGTCCTTCACAATGCACAGTTTGAGAAGCATTGCTAGTATACCCATCATCCCCCAAGATTCCTGGAACTGATCCAGATTATAAAACTTTGGGAAGAAAATTAGATATTGACCAATGTGATGAAAATATTTATGTTTCTTTATGTGAAATATAGTATTCTCTCGCCATGTCTGTATTCAGCATTCCATGTTCCAGCTATTCATAAGCAAGTCAGAAGATCCATGCAGTACTTTGTCATTTTGTTGGGACAACCATTGGAATTTGTCCATGTCAAAGTGAAGCACTGGTTATTCATAAGCTTTATTTGCCCATCCATCATCCATTATGGTGAGAATCTGTTATATTTGATTTCTAGTCACCTATAATGTTTACGTTGAGATTTTATATTGCCACCACATTGATGAGCATCTAAACTTTTCAGAAAATTCTTTCAAATGTCTCTAAAAGGCAACATTAATTAAACAATACTTATACTCAACATTAAATAATGAACGGTGTAATGGAAGGAAAAGGTATTGAAATAAAGCCAGATACATGACATAGCAAGGAAAATAAAAATCAGCAAAGATATACACTCAAGAGAATGCAAAGAGAAATCATAGACTGGAAGAAAATACATGCAAAAAGCATCTGAAATAGAACTGTTGCACAAAATATACAAATCTTAAACTCAATAAGAAAATTAAATATCCAAATTCAAAATGGACAAAGATATATACAAATATACAGATAGAAGATAAGCAAATGAAAAACTTTCAACATATTATGGGGATTGAAAATAAAGACAAAATGAGACATTTCCACACATTCATTAGAATGAAAAAAAATTCAGAACATGGACAGCATCAAATGCTGGAGATGATGGAGCATTAGGAAAGTCATTCATTGCTGGTGGAAATGCAAAATGGTACAACTTGGAAGACAGCTTGATAGCTTCTTGCAAAACTAGCCATACAGTTAACGATATGATCTAACAGTTGTGCTACTTGATATTTGCTCAAATGAATTGAAAACTTTTATCCACACAATACCCTGCCCATGGATATTTACATAACAACTTTATTCATAATTGCCAAAACTTATAAGCAACCAAGGCTTCCTTTAGTTGATAAATGAACAAATACACAATAAAAACACATCCATAATATTCATTTTTAAGAAAGAGAAGAGTTTTTTTTTTTTTTTTGAGCTCTCAAACCATGAAAAAACATGGAGGAACATCAAATACATATTACTGGGTGAAAAAAGTCAGTCTGAAAAGGCTGCATATTGTATGATTTCCAACTACACGACACTCTGAAAAAGCAAAACTGTGGCAACAGTAGAAAGATCAAGGGTTGCCAAGGGTTAGGGAAAGGGAAGGATAAAATCAACAGAGCACAGATTATTTGGGTGCAGTGAAGCTTCTTCAGGATACTATAATGGTGATCACAGGTTATTATACACGTATCAAATAAGTGCACAATAAAATGCACAATACTAAGAGAAAACTCTAATGTAAACTCTACACTTTGAGTGCTAATGGTTTGTATGGTATATGGTAACGAATGTACCACTTTGCTATGGGGTGCTGGTATTGGGAGAGGCTGTGGGCAGGGTCAGGCACTGTGGGAGACAGGGGTTAATGAGAACTCTCTGGACTTTCTGCTGAATTTTCCTGTGAACTTAAAACTTCTATAAAATAAAGTCTTCTGGGGAAAAACATGTAATTTATTCATAGTGAATTTACAAACACATTAAGAATTAAATCCACAGTTTACAAAGAAAACTTAAAATGGCAATCTATTTCCGTGTGGCTACAAGTAAGTAGAAACAGTTTCATTAACCACTTAATTGGCAAACACACTCTAGAAATGGACCTGATAAATTCCACATGTAGAATTTATGCTGCCATGTGTTCCCCTGGCAAGGTAATATATTTGTTTATCGACCTGGCTAATTACTAGATTACAGTGCCAATGATTCTGCTTCACTTAAAATGGCTACATGTTAGTCATTATATAACTTCCAGAAAATAGACAACAGGGGAAAATAATTTTTGCATTTTCCTTACTGGATGGATGGATAGATAGATAGATAGGTAGGTAGGTAGATAGGTAGATAGATAGACAGACTAGATAGATAGCTCTCAAAAATTATTATAAACTTTTGATACCCTTTTTTTTTAGAATTAGTATGAAGATGTTTATGCAAATGGATTTTTCCTCTATGGCTTATTTTCCAAACCTGATTATGATTTCTCTTAGCTATTGATCATTTGAGATCTGACAGAGTTGAATGGATATTAATTCTCCCTTCTTCTTTCCTTCTTTTTTGCTTCCTTCCTTAATTCCTTTTTTTCTTCCTTTCTTCTCCTTTCTCTGCCTCTCTATCTCTTTCCCTCTTTCTTTTTTGCTCTCTGTTATTGTTAATTCTTTAAGTTCATATCTGAATTCAGATAGCCCATTCTCATATAAATCATTTTCTGATATAAATATGCTGGAAGAGATAAATTAGTATATAGGACATCAGTTGTTAATTTCCTGCAACAACCACATTATAGTCTTCAATTTCCCCTTCTTATATTTAAATTTAAGGAAATTTGGCTGAACAAAAATATCTTAAGTTAGATTCAAAAATCAAATAATTATAATATTTTGTCATTAGCAACTTTAGGAAAGCTCCATTTATGGAAAAAACACAGTGAGTTTTGTATATGATACAAGACTCATCTCAAATAACTGTGAGAATTCTTTACTTTTAAGTGATTTATATTTTTCAGTAATCTGGGCAATTATTTGGAAGAAATTATCAGATTCTTGCCTTATGCAGTCAAAAAAATGAAATAAGTATTTTCACATGTAATAGGTGGAATCACGGCTCTAAAGATGCCCAAATTCTAACCTTTGGATCCTGCAGCTGTTACCTTATATTGCAATAGGAGCTTGTGATGGAAAAGTTAGACTGCGATATCTGGGACCACCCTCTATGAAATCACAGGTGTCCTAAAAGAGAGACAGAGAGATGTTTGGCTGCAGAACAGAAGAAAATGTGAAAATGGAACAAAGGATGGAGTGATGTCAGACAGGGAGGGCAAGCCCAAAAGGCAAGCAGTCTCCAGAAGCTGGAAAAGGCTTGGAAACAGATTTTCCTTAAGAGCCTGCTGCCAGCCGGCACCGCGGCTCACTAGGCTAATCCTCCTGTGTGCCTGAGGCGGCGGCACACAGGGTTCTAGTCCCGGTCGGGGCGCCAGATTCTGTCCCAGTTGCCACTCTTCCAGGCCAGATCTCTGCTGTGGCCTGGGAGTGCAGTGGAGGATGGCCCAAGTCCTTGGGCCCTGCACTCCATGGGAGACCAGGAGAAGCACCTGGCTCCTGGCTTCAGATCAGCACGGTGCGCCGGCCGTGGCAGCCATTGGAGGGTGAACCAACGACAGAGAAAGACCTTTCTCTCTGTCTCTCTCTCTCACTGTCCACTCTGCCTGTCAAAAAAAAAAAAAAAAAAAAGAGCCTGCTGCAGGAGCCAGGCCTGCCAATAGTGTTAGCCCAGTCAAACTGATTCCATACTTCTGGCCTCCATCACTGTCAGGGAATAAATTTGTGTTGTTATAAGCCACCCAGGTTGTGATAATTTGTTCAGCAGCCAAAGGAAACTAAAACCATATGAAAAAGCAAAAAGAAATACATATATATATATATATATGTATGTATAACCAAATGCACATGGTACGCATACTCAGAACACATGGTGTTTGGGAGAAGTAATTGACGTTTGCATTTTACTTTTAAATGCATAAAACAGATGGAAAGATGCATAGAAATATAAAGTGTAAGTATAGTACATGCTAATATAGAGTCTAGGTGGTAGGAACATATTTTATCTAAATTACAAAATTTTTCATGCTTTTTATGTTTGAAGCATTTCATAAAATGAGAATAGTAAATTTTATTCTGGTGCAAAACGTTTTGAAGTCCATGCATGTTTTTTTCTTGGTACACAATTTCCATGAACTTTTTGAAGCTCCTTCATATGTAGGGAATCTTCCTCTGCTATCAAGGGATAACTATATCTAGTTTTATTTTATTATACACATAGATATCTACATATATCCATATAAATGCTTGCTCATGTCCACATCCATCTACCAACACATCTGCACATCCTCCAGTAGCTGCAAACATCCATCCACATCTAACCAAGCCTCCCAGATGCTTATATGGGCGTAGAGACAAAAAGGGTTCATTG
This sequence comes from Oryctolagus cuniculus, assembly GCF_964237555.1. NCBI lineage: Eukaryota > Metazoa > Chordata > Mammalia > Lagomorpha > Leporidae > Oryctolagus > Oryctolagus cuniculus. Next base: position 65,005,035 of record NC_091445.1, on the reverse strand, counting down.
CCAAAGAGTTATATAACAGAGTTGAGGGCAGCTAGCCAAGCGGGTGGGCCTATTTTTACCAAGACATCAATTACCATAGATGCACAGAGATAATGGGGCATAAAGGCATGGGAAGTTGATAAATTCCACTTCTCAGTCTCATCTTCCCAACACTGCTTCTCTACTTTGTGACCCTGATTAGACATTAGAATCACACTGGGTCTTATAGAACACACAACTTCCTGGATCCTAAGCTTAGAAATTCTGAAATTTTCTTGAAAGTGAAACCAAACCCCCCCCCCTAATACCTTTGATGTGGACTTTGTCAGGCCCCAGTTTCTCTCCTATAGCTGGCAGTTCCTCTGCCTTCACTGTGGTGATCATAAATCAATTCCTTACTAAAGATCAATTTACACATCAAGGGAGACGTACAAGGGCCAGGCTGGCCCTACAGAGCTCCAGACTGCAGGCCTCAGGATTCAGTCATCACTTCTCTGGTCAACACACCTGCTGCTAGACTCTGTCTTGAGATGTTTTACAGAAATTTCAGACCCCGATGGAAGAAGTAATAGTCAACCTTCTCCACTCCAGACATTGCCATCACAGCATTCTCAAGATCTATAGCAATTCCTCCAACCAGTTGTGAGGGTGTCCAATAACAAGTAGGGATGAGGCATTGTACATTATTACATTTTCCCCAAGTGACTCAATGGATAGGAAGATTTAAAAATTACAGTAAAGTGGCGGCGCCGCGGCTCACTAGGCTAATCCTCCTCCTTGCGGCGCCGGCACACCGGGTTCTAGTCCCGGTCGGGGCGCCGGATTCTGTCCCAGTTGCCCCTCTTCCAGGCCAGCTCTCTGCTCTGGCCCGGGAGTGCAATGGAGGATGGCCCAAGTCCTTGGGCCCTGCACCCCATGGGAGACCAGGAGAAGCACCTGGCTCCTGGCTTCGGATCAGCGTGGTGCACCAGCCGTAGCGCACCAGCCGCGGCGGCCATTGGAGGGTGAACCAACGGCAAAAAGGAAGAACTTTCTCTCTGTCTATCTCTCTCACTGTCTACTCTGCCTGTCCAAAAAAAAAAAAAAATTACAGTAAAGCGATGATTCTCAAATTTTATTACATATCAGAATCACCTGGTGCTTGTTAAATAATGTAAACTATTGGATCCTTACCTCCATAAATTCAGATTATTTCATTCTGAGGTAGATCCCAAATTGAAATCTGTGTTTTTAACAAGCACCCAGCTGTTCTGGAACAGGCATTCAATAAGAAACATTTTATAAACTTGAATAATTCTGCTTTAATGTATTTAGGTAATCTAACAGAAAGTACTTTATGAGCGCAAGCTACGCCTTCATTCTAAATTCTTGTGGCCTATTTATATATTCAAATATTTCACTTCTTTCAATATATTCTAATTATCAATTTCCTCCTGTAGTTTACCTAGTAAATGCAAACATGTTACCTAGGGGTAAAAAATAGGTAACTGAGGGCCGGCGCCGTGGCTCACTAGGTTAACCCTCTGCCTGCGGCACCAGCATCCCATATGGGCACCAGGTACTAGTCCCGGTTGCTCCTCTTCCAGTCCAGCTCTCTGCTGTGGCCCAGAAGGGCAGTGGAGGATGGCCCAAGTGCTTGGGACCCTGCACCCACATGGGAGACCAGGAGGAAGCACCTGGCTCCTAGCTTCAGATCGGCGCAGCACCGGCCGTAGTGGCCATTTGCGGAGTGAACCAATGGAAGGAAGACCTTTCTGTTTCTCTCTTTCACTGTCTATAACTCTACCTGTCAAACAAAGTTAAAAAAAAAAGGTAATGGAAAGCTTATTCAAATTTTTACAACAAATTATTTGTTTTTTCTTATTCCATTTCTAAGAACACCTTGCCCAAGCAGTAGTGAGCCAAGACAGATCTGTCATGAAAAGTGAGACTTCCGAAGTCCTGCTAATCCTTGACTCCTTTTTTGTCTCTTAGCAGCTACATTATTCTCAGACCCTCAAATCCCATATCTGAAAAACAAGGCTGTCAGTAGTGCCCGGACTGCTGGGTTAATTACAGAACACATAGAAGTACTTAACACAACATCTAGTGTATACCATATGCTAAGTAATAAGTTCTTTCTTTTTGTAATCTTTTTATTTATATAAAGGGAACAAATTTCATGTATTGCATATATACAGTTTTAAGAACATAATAATACTTTCTGCCCTACCATCCTTCATTCCCACCCTCTAGCCTCCTTCCTTTCTTATTTTTCTTTTAATTTTTGCAGTGACATACTTTAGAATTTATTTTACTTATTTAGTTAAAAGGCAAAGTTAGAGAGCAAGGGAGAGATCTTCCATCTGCTGGTTCATCTCCATGGCTGTAACAGTCAAGGCAGGGCCAGGCAGAAGCCAGGAGCCAGGAGCTCCACCAGGTCTCCCCTGTAGGTTTCAGGGGTTCAAGTATTTGAGCCATCTTCTGCTGCTTTCCCAGCTCATTAGCAGGGAGCTGGATAGGAAGTGGAGTAACCAGTACACAAACCAGCATTCATATGGGAGGCCTGCATCACAGGCATCGGTTTAACCAGCTCTACCACATTGCCAGCCCCAAGATTCTGCTTTCTTGTACCAAAATCCATTCACTAAATATGGTTCATAGTTCATTTAAATAATATGACTCCCATGGCAAATACCATTCTTTTAACTTATTAAATTTTTAAAATTTATTTTATTTTTCTAATGACAGACACAGACAGAGCCTCCATCTACTGGCTCACTCTCCAAATACCTGCAAATGCTAAGGATGGGCCAAGTCAAAGCTAGGAGCTGGGAACTCCATCCAGGCCTCCCACGTGGGTGGTAGGCACTCAACTACTTGAGCCATCTCCCGGGGTGCACATCAACAGGAAGCTGGAATCAGGAAGAGAGCCAGGGCTGGGACTCAGGCACTTCGCCAGGGGATACTGGCTTTCCAAGGAGCATCCTGATTGCTACACCCAACACCCATTCCACAAGTAGTGTTCTTCATCATTGTGAGAACAATGCTAACATCAAAATCTGAAATAAAAGCTTTATTGTCACCATACTTATATAAACTCTTTATCTTGCTATGATCGCTAACAAGTTTCTTCAAAACTAAAAAATCAATTGTGAATACAAATTAGCTCAATTTGCTAAGAATTCATTGAAATCTTCTATGATGCAAATCCAATGCCGCACATCAAAATTAGAACAAGTAGGAATTAACTGTTTTTCATGGACAGGAAATTGTCTCTTCTCGATCCTAGCTTTTGCTAGAGAACAGAGGCAGCCTATGAGACATGGCCTGTGAGTGATTAGTATTCATATTTGGTCCACTTGTCATTTAATAACAGAAATAATCTCCATTGCTTTCCAAAAATTATTGCTGCCAGTTATGACTGCTGGAACTGGCAGCTGCTCCCCGATGCCAGCCTGTATTTCATGTTCAACAAATCTGTCTCTATCCTATACATGAAAGGCTGAAGCCTATATTTCAAAGAAGACTGCTTCTAGGTCATAGTTAATTCATTCAATTGCTTAAGAACATGAAATTTATGGAACTAATGTCAAAAATATTTGCACCAGGGGCGTCCATATGTCATCTGACCCAAGAGAGTAGATGTCTCACCTCTCTCTCTCCCCATCAGTCTCTCTCCTCTCCTACATTTCTTTTGCTTCTGTTTATTGTGTATAGATAGAAATAGTGAATGAAATTGCATGTAAAGCTATTTGCATATTTAATAAATGTAAAATAGTATACTTTATTAATAAGAATATATGGCAAAGCTTTCCAAGAATTATACATACATCTTCATCTAATTTTCACACTATTATTATGAAATGGATTATATTACTATCTCCATTTTAGAGTTAGAGAAATTAAATATTTTACTCAAGGGTATACATTTAGAAAGTGATATGTACAGAATTCAATTTTCAGTCTTGGTATTTCTAACTTAAAATCATATATAGAGATATGAGATCATGTACAATATAAGTCTACAAAACATCACATATAATATACTCATGTATCTTATAGTTTGAAGTTGTATTAAAACATATGTTATACATATGGGCAAGGGGGAGCTTCCTTCAATGGACAGAAAAAGAACCCAGTGAGAAATGTGACTTAAATTCATTCCCAAACTGAGAAAATAACAGCAAACATATATTCTACTAATGCTGGATCAGTAGCAGAAATTTTACAGAAGAGGCTAATTCCGTGAGTCTCCAGCAATCTCCTGGCTTCAAAGTAATATCCTGTATTTGTTTTCTGGTCGTCAAAGACTAGGAGGAAAGATGCAGCAGCTCGATGAGTGATCGTTCCGGTTCACAGCAGATATTTGCATGGCAACATCCAGAAACATCAGAGTTCTCTCCAAACATTCCTTCACTGTTAACTTTGGAAAATCAAGTTACTCTGTAATAACCACACAAAGGAGCATCTTTTTGATGCTTCGGCCAAATAAAGAGATTTCTTAGAACTTATTTATTTAACATATTTCTTCTTTCTATTCCTTCAGAGTATTTCCTTCCTTAATTGTGCTTTACATTTCTCATTATCTATCTTGATTATCAGCCACATTACTTTTTGAAGCCAGTCGAATCTGTTTTCGATTTTTATGTTAGGATGGTCAACCACTGCATTCCCAGCATTTGGCCTGAATTTTTCAACTTGGTTCGACAACTATTTAGCATAAAAATATTATTGTTCATTCTGACTGTATACTTAACAAGAAAAGAAAACAACTTTCTCCTTACTTTGTTAATAATCTTCCACCAAGCAATAAAATCTGATTCAAAACATTGAAGTAGTATCAACTCATTGAAACTAACACACACAAAAAATTAAGTGGAACTGAAACTCTTGACTATAAATTCATTTAGCATGTTGGTTTACCACATTGAATATGATCAGAACCAAGACAAACTCTGAGTTGTGATATTCATTTATATATTTATTTTAGATTTTATTTATTTATTTGAGAGGTAGAGTTACATACAATGAGAGGGAGAGACAGAAAGAAAGGTCTTCCATCCACTGGTTCACTCTCCAAATGACCGCAATGGCCAGAACTCGGCCAATCTTAAGCCAAGAGCCAGGAGCTTCTTCCAGGTCTCCCATATGGGTACAGGACCCCAAGCACTTGGGCCATCTTCCACTGTTTTCCTGGGCCATAGCAGTGAGCTGGATCAGAAGAGGAGCAGCCAGGACTAGAACCAGCACCCGTATGGGACGCTGGCACTGCAAGTGGAAGCTCCACCTGCTATACCACAGCACTGGCTTCTGAGTTGTGATATTTAAAGATAACATTTGGGACAGGCACATTGATTCAGTGGGTTAAGCTACCACCAGTGATCCTGGCATCTCATCTTGGAGTGCTAGTTTAGCTGCTCTGCTTCCAATCCAGCTTCATACCAATGTGCCTGGAAAAACGGCAGACGATGGTCTGAGTATGTGAGCCCTGCCACCAACATGGGACAGCTGGATGGAGTTTCAGGCTTCCGGCTTGCACCTGGCCCAGCCCTGGGGTATGAACTAACAGATGGAAGACCTCTCTCTCTCTCTCTCCCTCCCACCCTCCCCCCACTATTGTCACTCTGCCTTTCAAATAAATTAAATAAATCTTTAAAAATAAAGATAACATTTGTTCTGTCTTTAAATTTTGATTATAATTAAAATGTTTACTTTGACTTTTGTAGTGTTTTCATTTAACAGAACTTTAATTTCACATCAGTCTAATTTTCAATTCCTATTTAAGGATGGTTTAACAAAGGCATGAGTAGAAAATCACTTTCTGCAGAGTAACTCTTAATAGGAGAGATCAGGGATTCTTGGGCTTCCCATTTGAGTATATTTAAAAAAATATTATTTATCTTGAGAGAGTTACATAGAAAGATGGAGAGAGAGATGGAAAGAGAGAGATAGAGAGAGAGAATGATAGAGAGAAAGAGAGAGAGATATCTTACATGTGCTGGTTTACTCCCAAATGGCCAAAACAGTCAGTGCTAGGCCAGGCCAAAGCCAGGAGGCAGAAGCATCATCCAGGTCTCCCACGTGGGTGGGTAAAGAAAATCAGGTGGCCTAAGCTGAAGCTCCATCTCCAGTGCCTCCTCACTGCATGACTCTGTGTAGGTTCTTCTGTTCATTAGTAAAGCAAAAACTTTCCCTGAAAAGTTGGAAGCATTTCCACTGAGATCTGGTACCAGACAGGGATGCCCACTCTCACCACTACTATTCAATATAGTTCTGGAAGTTTTAGCCAGAACTATTAGGCAAGAAAAAGAAATTAAAGGGATACAAATTGGGAAGGAAGAACTCAAACTATCCCTCTTTGCAGATGATATGATTCTTTATTTAGGGGACCCAAAGAACTCTACTAAGAGACTATTGGAACTCATAGAAGAGTTTGGCAAAGTAGCAGGGTATAAAATCAATGCACAAAAATCAACAGCCCTTGTATTCACCGGCAATGCCAAGCTGAGGAAGAACTTCTAAGATCAATCCCATTCACAATAGCTACAAAAACAATCAAATACCTTGGAATAAACTTAACCAAGGACGTTAAAGATCTCTACGATGAAAATTAAAAACCTTAAAGAAAGAAATACAAGAGGATACCAAAAAAATGGAAAAAATCTTCCATGCTCATGGATTGGAAGAATCAATACCATCAAAATGTCCATTCACCCAAAAGCAATTTATAGATTCAATGCAATACCAATCAAAATACCAAAGACCTTCTTCTCAGATCTGGAAAAAATGGTGCTGAAATTTATATGGAGGCACAAGAAACCTCGAATAGCTAAAGCAATCTTGTACAACAAAAACAAAGCCGGAGGCATCACAATACCAGATTTCAGGACATACTACAGGGCAGTTGTAATCAAAACAGCATGGTACTGGTACAGAAACAGATGGATAGACCAATGGAACAGAATTGAAACACCAGAAATCAACCCAAACATCTACAGCCAACTTATATTTGATCAAGGATCTAAAACTAATTCCTGGAGCAAGGACAGTCTATTCAATAAATGGTGCTGGGAAAATTGGATTTCCATATGCAGAATCATGAAGCAAGACCCCTACCTTACACCTTACACAAAAATCCACTCAACATGGATTAAAGACCTAAATCTATGACCCGACACCATCAAATTATTAGAGAGCATTGGATAAACCCTACAAAATATAGGTACTGGCAAAGACTTCTTGGAAAAGACCCAGAAGCACAGGCAGTAAAAGCCAAAATTAACATTTGGGATTGCATCAAATTGAGAAGTTTCTGTACTTCAAAAAATACAGTCAGGAAAGTGAAGAGGCAACCAACAGAATGGGAAAAAATATTTGCAAGCTATGCAACAGATAAAGGGTTGATAACCAGAATCTACAAAGAAATCTAGAAACTCCACAACATCAAAACAAACAACCCACTTAAGAGATGGGCCAAGGACCTCAATAGACATTTTTTTAAAAAAAAGAAATCCAAAGGGACAACAGACACATGAAAAAATGTTCAAGATCACTAGCAATCAGGGAAATGCAAATCAAAACCACAATGAGGTTTCACCTCACCCCAGTTAGAATGGCTCACATTCAGAAATCTACCAACAATAGATGCTGGAGAGGATGTGGGGAAAAAGGGACACTAACCCACTGTTGGTGGGAATGCAAACTGTTCAAGCCACTATGAAAGTCAGTTTGGAGATTCCTCAGAAACCTGAATATAACCCTACCATACAACCCAGCCATCCCACTCCTTGGAATTTACCCAAAGGAAACTAAATTGGCAAACAAAAAAGGTGTCTTCACATTAATGTTTATTGCAGCTCAATTCACAATAGCTAATACCTGGTACCAACCCAAATGCCCATCAACAGTAGACTGGGTAAAGAAATTATGGGACATGTACTCTATAGAATACTATACAGCAGTCAAAAACAATGAAACCCGGTCATTTGCAACAAGGTGGAGGAATCTGGAAACCATTATGCTGAGTGAATTAAGCCAGTCCCAAAGGGACAAATATCATATGTTCTCCCTGATCAGTGACAACTAACTGAGCACCAAAGGGGAAACCTGTTGAAGTGAAATGGACACTATGAGAAACAGTGACTTGATCAGCTCTTGTCCTGATGGTTGATGTACAATGTAATACTTTATTTTAGTATATTTTTGTTCTAGTACTATTGGTTGAACTCTGTAATTAACACGCAATTATTCTTAGGTGTTTAAATTTTAACTGAAAAGTGATCCCTGTTAAATATAAGAGTGGAAATAAGAGAGGGAGAAGATGTACAATTTGGGGCATGCTCAATTGGACTTGCCGCAAATGGTAGAGTTAGAAATGTGCCAGGGGATTCCAATACAATCCCAACAAGGTGGCATGTACCAATGCCATCTCACTAGTCCAAGTGATCAACTTCAGTTCACAATTGATCACACTGATAAGTCTGAGTCAAAGGGATCACACAAACAAGAGTAGTGTCTGCTAATACTAGCTGATAGAATCAAAAAGGGAGAGAACAATCCATCATGGGAAGCGGGATACACAGCAGACTCATAGAATGGCAGATGTCCTAAATAGCACTCTGGCCTCAGAATCAGCCCTTAAGGCATTCAGATATGGCTGAAGAGCCCATGAGAGTATTTTAGGCATGGAAAGCCAAGACACTCTGGAAAAAAAAAAAAAAGAAGACCTAAATGAAAGATCTCTGCGAGTGAGATCCCAGTGGAAAGAATGGGGCCATCAAAGAAGGAGGTACCCTTCTCTGAAGGGAGGAGAGAACTTCTACTTTGACTACAACCCTGTCTAAATAAGATCGAAGTCGGCGAACCCAAAAGGCTTCCATAGCCTCGGCAACTCATGACAAGAGCCTAGGGAGATTACTGATGCCATAAACAAGAGTGTCAAATTGTTAAGTCAACAACAGGAGTCACTGTGTACTTACTTCTCATGTGGGATCTGTCCTTAATGTGTTGTCCATTGTGAAGTATTGCTATAACTAGTACTGAAACAGTATTTTTACACTTTGTGTTTCTGTGTGGGTGCAAACTGGTGAAATCTTTACTTAATATATACTGAATTGATCTGTTTATAAAGATAATTGGAAATTAATCTTGATGTGAATGGAATGGGAGAGGGAGCGGGAGATGGGAGGGGTGCGAGTGGGAGGGAAATTATGGGGGGGGAGCCAATGTAATCCATAAACTGTACTCTGGAAATTTATATTTACTAAATAAAAAAAAAAACTTTCCCTGAATTCTCTCACCAGATTTTATTTTTGTTCTATTGGCCATCAATGTGTCTTTCATAACCAGAGGCGAGGAGTGGTTGGAAAGAGATATGCAACTTTCCTAGCCTGGATAGAAGAAGGCATTCACTAACGATCAGGAATAACTGTTGTTAAGCTACCTGAGAGTGTCTACAATATCCATGGTCTATGAGAATGCTAGGGGGCGGTGTATTGGGTAGAGGAGGAAACCAAAGCAGAGTTAGAACTCCACTGAGTACCTACTGCGTGTCAGGCAGACAGCCTAATAGTCCCACACAGTTCCTCATTCCCTCTTCATGGTAGCCCTTTAAGGTTAGTATCAGTATTTCCATTTTGCAGAGAAGAAAAATGAGGTGCAGAAAAGTTTGAAACTACACTCTAGTACACAGAGTTAATAAATTGATGATGACAGGAGTAAAATTTCAAGGTAGCGGGGTCAGCTTTGCAGCGTTGCAGGTAAAGCTGCAGTCTTCAATGCCCGCATCGCTTATGGGCGGCAGTTCATGCCCTGGTTGCTCCGCTCTCCATTCATCCTCCTGTAATGGCCTGGGAAAGCAGCAAAAGATGGCCCAAGTGCCTGAGCCCCTGCTATCTACATGGGAGACCTGGAAGAAGCTCCTGGCTCCTGGCTTCAGCCTGGCCTTGCCCTGGCGGTTGCAGCCATCTGGGAATGAAACAGTAGATGGAAGATATCTCTCTGTGTCTCTGCCTCTCTCTCTGTAACTGTGATTTTCAAATAAAATAAGTAAATAAATAAATAAATAAAAAGTCAACATATCTCAATCCAGATACCATGCTTGTCTAGTATTGCAAACCGAACTGTTATTAGACCCATTAGATCATAGTTCCCCAGCTGCCACTCTTCCTCAAGAGTTATTTTATTTTGGCAATGTTCATCAAAACCCACAACATTTCATCAGAATCCTAAATCACTCCATGGCTATGGCCACAGGGGCAGTTGAAATGGTTCACTTCCATCACTACCATGCTATGAGACACATATGGCCTGGTCAACATATTGTAATATGCAGTGAAAAGAAGGAGATAGCCCCACAAACCTGGGACACACCCGCAGTAAGTGGGATTTCTAAGTTTCTGCGGCACAGGTGATATCATTCTGCAAGAATCCTTAGTTAAATTGTATTTATGGGTGACATGAGCTAACAGGAATGAAGCTCAAGTATTTGCTTCTGACACTAGGAGTTTAATCAGCTTCATGCCTCTGGGTCCTCCCTGAAAGACATGAGTTTCCAAATATATTGTTGAGAGATTTTTACTCAAAAGAAATTTCATAGGTGGAGGTGGGCTTATTATTTGTTAAAGGAAAATTTAGACAAGAAGGAAAAACAGGCCCAGAACTTCAACAAGCATATTTGATTATAAGAGTTGCATCTTCTTCAACCTCATCTCCTCCCTCCTTGAACTAACCTAGCCTTCTCTGTCCCTGTTGGCTTTGTATGTAACTGAAACTCCTCGGTTTATGTGTGTTTTATGAAAACAATGGCGAAAAATCCAAATTTCAGCCTACCCAACAAAACACATTGTTTTAGCTTTGTGTTTTGCTCTGATAAAAAAGTAATGATTGTGGTAACACAAATTAGACAATATTGAGAATAGCTCAGATTCTTAAGACAAATTCATTCCTGTGCGGTTAAAGAATGTTCTGTATACTGGAGGTATGAAATGGGATCCCATACTTTACATATGCGTGGGATGATAATGATTTCTGAGTTTATTCATCCATGAAGATAAGCACTGGCCACCTGCTTGCGGCTCCACAGAGCAAGGTAAGCCCTAAGGAAGCAGGAATGGAGATAACAGCCCACAGGGGAGACCTCACCCTTTCCAAAGGAAGAAAACTGAAGGGAAAATACAGAGATGTATTTTCAGCCTGTTGGGAACAGAGATTATCTTTGGGCTCGATTTCTGCATCCCTCCAATCCAGTGCGCCTGGCTCACAAAGCCCCACACTCAGAGCTGACGACTTGCTTTGATTCCTAACCAGCAAGAGTGTCCCCAGAGGCACGTATCACACGCCAGCACAGCCACCACACTGAGACAACAACCGCCCAGATGGTAAACTGAAGTCTATTCTCTGGCCCTACAGTGCCTGCAGAGGTCATCCACTGAGCAGAAAACAACCTGGAATTGCAGGCCCTTATTCCTTCAGTGGCTGAGCTGAGACCAAGGCGAGACAGGAGATGACGGAAAATCCAGCAGGTAAGCCACTCTGCTTCCTTCCTCCCCATGGGCAGGGCAGCTATGATGCACAGCTGCTCTATAGAACTTTCCCAAAGACTTCTACAAGACTTGCAACCGGCTGTGTGCATTGTGGAGCCATAGCCAGTTCAATAATGCACTGCTGTTTTCATTCTAGATTTTCCAAGGCTGTACTATGGACAAAGCATTTCCTTGTCAGGTTTTTGCCTCCAGCTTTGTTTCCTGAGGAACCCGTGATAACACAGAAATGATCATTATCCTTGGTCCCAGAAATCATTGCCAAAGTGGAGAGCCAGGGCTTTTTCATTATGCATTCATGAAGTCTAACGAGCATGGTGGCCACAAGGTCTAAGTCAGAGCCTAAGGTGAAGTCCAGTGGCTAGACCCCTCCTATGGAAATGAAATTGGAAATGGGAATCACACTTTCCCATGGCCCATTCAAAAGATCAGAGAGAGGGCGGGTGTTCCGCTGGAAGGTTTTAAGCTTTCGAATCACATTGAGCTTCCTTGAACAGGAACATCTCACTAGAAATAAGACCAGACTGAGTTCTCAGTACAAATCAATGGAAGGCAGAAAGAAGTCATGGCAGGTGTGAAAAGCAATTCCCCTACAAATCACTATGTCTGGGCACTCCAACCTGTGTTTGTCCAAGGTGTTAGAAGGAGCCCGGGTGTTTGCAGATTAGAGAGTTCTGAGAATCTGAAGAATAAAGAAAATTTCCACAAGATTGCAGGACCACTCATTTTAGCAAACCTTTCTTCTTTTTGAAAAAAAAAATATTTATTTGAAAGAATTACAGAGAAAGAGGTAGACACAACACACACATACAAACACAGAGAGAGAGAGAGAGAGAGAGAGAGAGAGAGAGATCTTCCATGAGCTGGTTCACTCTCCAAATGGCTACAATGGCCAGAGGTGGTCCAGGCCAAAGCCAGGAGCTAGAACTTCATCTGAGTCTCCTACATGGGAGGCAAAGGTTCAAGCACTTGGGCCATCTTCTGCTGTTTTCCCAGGTGCATTAGTAGGGAACTGGATTGGAAGTGGAGCAGCTAGAACTTGAACCAGTGTTCATAAGGGATGCCAGTATAGCAACCAATGTCTTAACCTGCTCTACCACAACACCAGCCCCAGCAAATCTTTATTCTGGATAAGGAAAATCATAAAGTGTGATTCAAAAAAATAAAGGAGTATGTGAGTGGTCATCAAAAGTTGAGATTTCACAGCAGGTGATTAGCCTTGCAGCTAGGATGCCCCAGTCCTACATCAGTGTTATGGGGTTCAAATCCTAGCCCAAGCTCCCAATTCTAGCTTTCAGCCGTACAGACCCTGGGAGGCAGCAAGTGATCGCTCAGGTGATTGGGATCCTGACCCACCATGGGAGACCCAGATGGAGGTCCCAGGCCCCTACTTTGGTCTGGCCCAGTCCTGACAATTACAGACATTTTGGGGAGTGAACCAAAAGATGGGAACTTTCTGCTTTTCTGCTTCTCTCTGCAAACAATGGCAAAAATCCAACCTGAAGAAATTACAATGCCCAACAGCGTTACTGATAAAGGGACGACTTATTCTGAGAAGATTTTTTTCTGTGAAATTCAGATTCCTTACAATTTCCAAAACCATCAGATCATAGGTGTACAATGAATTTAACCACCAAATTATTTCATTCAGCAAAAATCAAATAGGCTGCATGCTTCTAATTAGAAATAAATTCCACTTCATAAAACTTGAATTCCAATAACTAACAGATCTCACAAAAAGTAGATCTCTTCTTGCTCTCTGTATTTGGAGTTGATTTGCATGACCCCACGGTCTACAAGATCACAGCATGCAAGGGGATCATTTCACCTCTCTTTTGAGGGGCACGCCAGCAGACCACATACAACATTCCAGAGAGGGGCCAGCGCTGTGGCACAGCACGTTAGCGCTCTGGCCTGAAGCACCGGCATCCCATACGGGCTCCAGTTCAAGACCTGGCTGCTCCTCTTCTGATCCAGCTGTCTGCTATGGCCTGGGAAAGCAGTAGAAGATGGCCCAAATCCTTGGGTCCCTGCACCCACGTGGGAGACCACGAAGAAGCTCCTGGCTCCTGGCTTCAGATTGGCACAGCTCCAGCCGTTGCGGCCAATTGGGGAGTGAAACATCAGATGGAAGACCTCTCTCTCTCTCTCTCTCTCTCTCTCTCTGCCTCTCCTCTCTCTGTGTAACTCTTTCAAATAAATAAATAAATCCTTAAAAAAATCCAGAGAATTAAAGCAGATGGGAGCATTTAGGACTTTATAAACTATTGAATTGTGCTATAAAAAGAGATAAGACTTCCTTGGGGATTCTCCCCCCTTGTCCCTGTCTTTTTTTTTCTCTTTCCATTGCCTCTGTGTTTGAAACTCTGTCTTATTATTTTTTAACGAAGCCAGCATGCATATGACATTGTGTGGCAGACCCGGCTGGCTGCTGCTCAAGGCCAAGGGATTTTTTTTTCCTCAGATTCAGCAGGCAGGCCCTGCAGGTTCCTCCACACCGAAATGATGCCGCGATGCCACCACTCTAGGGTCAAGGAGCAAATTCCACACCTCAGCAATGCTGCCAGCAAGATAAAGCCTTGCCAGCTGGCTTTTCCTTGCCTGAAGGCGGTAAGCAGCAGGACAGAGAAGAGCCTTGGCAAGAAAACATGCTCCCAGACCATACACAGCCGTGTGCTTCTGAACACTCCTCTTCTAGAAGCAACCCCCTCAGACCAGCCACTGGCCACGATGTCTGCAGGTCTCGGATGGGGCCCGGTGTTGCGGCACAGCAGGTTGGGCCACCACCTGCAATGCCGACAGCCAGTATTGGAGTGCCAGTTCCAGTCCTGCCTGCTCCACTTCCTGTCCAGCTTCTTCTCCCTGGGAAAGCAGTGGGAGATGGCCCGAGTTCCCTGGGCCCCTGCCATCTATGTGGGAGACCTGGATGGAGTGCTGGCTCCTGACATCGACCTTGCCCAGCCCTAGTCGCTGCAGCCACTTGAGGAGTAAACCAGGGGTTGGAAGATCTCTTTCAATCTCTCTGTGTAGCAAATAATTGAAATCTTTAAATAACTAGGTAAATGACCCGAAAAGCTAGAAGACCTTGCTTATTGAGAACAGACACAACTAGCGTGACCAAGTCTCTTAATCCCCAACTTCAGACAACACGGCAGGCAGGAGCCAAGGAGACACAGGATTAAACAATAAACCATGAAAAGCATGCTACAAAATCAGCTTCAAAACCATGGCTAGTTTTTTTCTTATATCCACAGAACTGCTAGTAAAATGAAGTTATGCAGTTTCATTAAATTATCTAGATGTCATTTAAGAAATAAAGGAAAATGACTTAGCATAATTTCCAACGTCTCCACTGCAGACACAAACATGCTCAAGTCTCTGAGTTATATAAAAATTTCCCTTTGTGCCTGCAGTGTAGTCAACCCATGAAACCATCCCTTCCCTCTGCTTCTACAAGGAGTCTTTACCATTCTTCATATTCTCTCCTTTCTCCCAGTAATGTGCTTTCCACTCTGTTTCTCACAGTCCATGGCCACTTTTCAGATGAGCCCCTCAGACATTTTGAAACATATGATACTCTTATCCCATTCAGCCATGTTCATAGGCTCCTGAGACATCACACTCATCTGAAAGCTCTGCTGAGCTTAATTATATCATGGGTTCCTCCTAAATGCAATTATTATCCAGATGGTGCCTAGAACGTCTACCTTTTTCTCTCCCAGTGTCTTTATCTACTGCCTTGCCTACAAATACCTACCACTTGTGCATCGATCTCTTGAATTTTGCTTCTGATCTCAAGAGCAGACTCAACTACTCTTGGCTAAGTTTAATCAAAGCATATGAGGGTACTTTCAGAGGCCCATGGGAAAATGGAATTAAAAGATTTTATTTCTGGGGCTCCTGTAGTGGCACAGTGGATTAAGGTGCCACTTACAGTGGCCACGCCCCATGTCACAGTACCAGTTCGAGGCCCCACTGCTGTACATTCAATCCAGCTCCCTGCTAATGTTCCTGGGAAGGCAGTAAACAATGATCCAAGTGTCTGGGCCTCTGCCACTCGTGTTGGAGACTTGGATAAAGTTCTACACTCCTGGCTTCAGCTTGGCCCCGCCATGGACATTGCAGCTATGTGGGTTATGAACCAGTGCTTGGAAGAGTTCTGTCCCTCTATCCCTCCCTCTCTGTCACCCTGCCTTTCAATAAGTCAATCTTTTCTAAAAGATGATTTCTATTTCAGTACAATAAATTTTGAGCTCTACATACTGTTTTTTGTGAGATCCCTTGAGGGTAAACCATAGTGCCAAAAAAAAAAATCCTTTCATCCAACTCTCCAACTCTTCTTATTTTGACATACCTCTGGTTAGTTTCACCAAATCCAGATTCAGACATAGAGGTACCCCTGGTTCTTTCTTCTTTAGAACTTGTAACCTCCAAGCAAAGGCTCAGTTCTCTCACATCTGTATCTACAGTTGTTTCCTCATCTACATCATAGATTTCACTGCCATGTTCAAGATCAGGTGCCCACAACCTCATTTATAGGCCATTCTAGCAATGTTAAATGTTGTTACCACAACTGAATAACAAAAAGTTTGTCTTGCTTAAGCATTTAGGCCCTTCATAGTTAGTGTAACCAGGCTGTCTAACTTAAAAAATATCCAGAGTAGAATTGGTCTAGAAACCCAAAGAAGTTTACCACAGAGAAGAGAAAATAAATGAAAAGGAAAAAACAAAACAAAAAAGTATTGTTTTCCTCTTTATGAAGTTTGATGCAAACTAACTTTTTAATAATGGTTGTATTGCCATCTGCTGGAATGATTTGAGAACTGCATCTGAAGTAATTTTTGTTACCCTGCAATATATGAGTGGTTGAGAAACCAGATTCTCAAACTCAGAAAGGTTTCTAGGATTTCAAGCTCACATGATTTAGATAAATCTTTGGCAAACAACATTTAATTTTTTTTAGTTTAATGAAAACATTTATGGGACCGGTAGCATTCCATATGGGGCCAGCTGCTCCACTTCTGATCCAACTCCCTGTCAATGGTCTGGGAAGTGGCCCAAGTGTCTGGGCCGCTCCACCTACATGGGAGACTCGGATGAAGATACTGGCTCCTAGTTTTGGACTGGCTCAGCCTATTTGGGGCATGAACCAGTGGATGGAAGATTCTCTCTCTCTCTCTCTCTCTCCCTCCCCCTCTTCTCTCTCTCCCTCCCTCTCTTTCTCTCTGTAACTCTGACTTTAAAATAAATAAATATTTAAAAATATAGAAATAAATAGATAAAAAGAGCTTTATAATCAAATGTTGAACTGTTGTAAAACTGAAGTGTTGTTTGTGGTAAAATAGTGATTTTTTATTAGACTGCTCATTATAAAGGATAATAAATGATTTTTCTCTAAAATAAAAAAAATACAATTTCTAAAGTCAAACTGCCTGTTTCAAAACCTGATTTAGCCACTTACTAGCTGTAAATCAGTATTTTTTTCCTCCATTTCCTCTTCTGTAAGCACTATTTCCTCCACGTGGTGTTTGGCAAGATTAAATTGGGAAAATTTGAAAAACCACTCAAAGCAGTGCCTGCCATGCAGTACGCACTTAACAATGACCAGCTAACACAGTTAGCCTGAGCAGATTGTTACAATTGTTGTGAAACTCATGCCACAGGTAGCAGCAAGTCCTGCCTATAGACTTACAACAGCACTGTTAAATGAAGGATTTCTATTGGCCATTTTAAAATTAATTCTATTTTTTTCAAGTATAACTTACAGTAAAATTAATCTGTTTCACAGGTATACTCTTATGAGTTTTGACAGCTGCATATTGAATAATTGTAACTACAATAAGGATAAAAAACATTTCCATCTCCTGAACATGTCCATTGCCCATTTGCATGCATCCCTGGTTCCCAACTCCAGCCCCAAGGGACCGCAAGCCCCAAGTGAGTCTGTTAGTGAATAATGAACACTGATGGAATTTTTATGACTGTAACTGTTTCTTTTTATAATTTTACATAAACCAAATCATACCTTTATGTAATCTTTGATACATGGATTATTTTAATGGGTGTAATTTGGGGGCAATAATTTTTTTGTATTTGCATTCCTTTTTAAATTATTTTTTAAAGATTTATTTATTTATTTGAAAATCAGAGCTACACAGAGAGAGGAGAGGCAGAGAGAGAGAGAGAGAGAGAGAGAGAGGTCTTCCATCCAAAGGTTCACTCCCCAATTGGCTGCAATGGCTGGAGCTGTGCCAATCCAAAGCCAGGAGCCAGGAGCTTCTTCCGGGTCTCCCACGTGGGTGCAGGGGCCCAAGGATGTAGGCCATCTTCTACTGCTTTCCTAGGCCACAGCAGAGAGCTGGATTGGAGGTGGATCAGCTGGGCCTCAAACCGGTGCCCATATGGGATGCTAGAGCTTCAGGCCAGGGCATTAACCCACTGCACCACTGGCCCCTAAATTATTATTTTTTAAATTTTATTTAAGGTATACAAACTTCATGCATTAAGCAGTGTAATTATATTGAGATTCACAGACATTGTTCTGTGTCACAGTATTTCATTTCTTCTCACTGCATATTGGTATTTCATGGATATTTGTTTCTAGGTGTGTGCACAGGGCTTAGGGCCCAGGACACGCAGATCCAGATTCCAACAGGGCTGAGAACAACTGGAGCCACTTGTGGGTTTATATCTCCTTTACTCACAGTGGCAGTGAGAAATGCATGAGGAACAGTGACTTGCCCCCAACAGCAGTGGGCCCACGGGAGATACCTGCCTTTCTGTCCATGGCCGCAGTCAGACACACACACTGAGACATCTACAGATACACACAGCCACACATACGACAACCGCACACAGTCACACGTCCACACACCCACAGGCAGCTGCATACGTGTCCAAATCCATCCTCTGGCAGCCACGTCCAGCCATGCCCCCCAGGCGCTTGTATAGAGTTACAGACAAAAGCGGCCCAGAACCAAAGCGTTACCTAACACACCTCTTGGTAGCTAGCAAGCAGGTGGACCTGTCGGTTTCTATGACACTGGGGCATGGGAGCACACAGATAAGGAGGCATGGACAAAAGGCATAGGAACTTGTTAACTTCGGCTTTCCAAGTTCATCTCCTCAGCGCCAGGTTTTGGCTACTGTGAATAAAGCTCCTGTGAATGTTTGTGTGAAAGAAAGTGCAGAAAATGCTTCCATTGCCTCAGAGTAAATACCTAGGAAAGAGTTACCAAACTGGATGGCTAAGTGCACACTTACCGTTTAAAAAGTGCCGGAACTGCCATATTATTTTGCACTCCCACCGAAGATTATTTCCAGCTACCCCACATCCTTGCAAATACTGGGTGTATTCAACTTTCTTGGTTTTAACCATTTTAATGACTTAATGATATCTTTTCAGTAAATGGTGTGCTCCTGCATTTCCTTAATCATTTTTAAAAGCAAAGTAATTTTGATAAAATCGAATTTACCATGTTTTTCACTTTGTGTTCTAACTCAGAAATCCTCATATAATCTAAGATCATTAATATCCTTGTCTTTTTTGAAAAGAAATTTTTAGTTTTAGGTTTAACTTGTAGTACTATGATCTGTCTTGAGTTAATTTGGACGTACAGTGTGAGGTGAGGGTTGAGATGCAGACATTTAAGCGTGTAAGCAAAAAATCAGATATCTAGATGTGCTTTGTTGAAAATATTCTCCTTTCCTCAAAGTATTATTTACATGCTTTTGTCAAAAATCAATTGACCATATATGAAGTTTGAATTCTGAATAATATTTTGTCCCATTGCTCTGTAAGTCTTTTCTTAAACAGTGTAGATAACAGTAGATTTATAGTCCTGCTGGTAGGTACTGTACACTCTGAAATCTTGGCTTTGCTTTTTCTTTCTAGTTTTTATGTGCAGGAGTAGGTGTTGCAGCGCAGATTAAACCACAGCTTGGGATATCTTATATCAGAGTGCTAATTGACATCTTGGCTACTCCACTTCTCACCTAGCTCCCTACTAACGTATCCGGGAAGCAGAAGATGATGGTCCATGCTCTTAAATCCCTGCCACTCGTGTGGGAGACCTGCATTGAGTTCCTGGCTCCTTACTTCATCCTGGCTCAGCCCCAGCTATTGCAATCATTTGGAAAACAAACCAGCAAATAGAAAATCTGTGAGTGTGTGTGTGTGTGTTCCAAGAATCATCTTTTAGAGTATTAACTATCTCTATTAATTAAATTTTCTATTTCATTGATTTATCCATTAATTACTGAAAGATGTTTTTACTGGACATAAAATGTTGGATTAATATGAGACTACTTAAGAAAAATAACTCACAGAAAATGAGGCTGGCATTGTAGTGTATCAGGTTAAGCTGCAGTCTGAGACACTGGCATCCCATATGGGCACAGATTCATGTCCCAGCCCTCAGCTTCTGATCCAACTCCTCGCAAATGGTCTGGGAAAAGAAGCAGATGATGGCACAAGTGTTTGGGCCCCTGCTATCCATGTGGGAGACCCAGATGGTGTATCTGGCTCCTGGTCTTAGCTGGGCACAGCCCTGGACATTGTGGCCATCTGGGGAGTGAACCAGCTAATGGAAGATTTCTCCCTCTCTAACTCTTTCAAAAGAAAGAAATAAATTTTTAAAAAAAAAAATCATGGAAATAGAATTAAATGATAAGATTATTTTGGCATAAAAATATCTTAAATCCATAAATAGATTTTCATAGTATAAATTTTCCACAAATTTTTGAAGACATTTTGTACATGATAAAGCATTTATTTTTTCCCTGGTGCTTTTTAGCTTCCTTATCTTATCATAAATATTCTGCTTCAATTTTTTTGGAAATTTTTCATAGAAACATTTCCAAAGAAGGCATACGGGTAGTTCATTTATTAAGTCCTTGTTGGTCTGAAACAACCACAACACCCCAATTTATAAATCATGTCTTCAGAACATAATTCTAGAGCAATAGCTCTTTTCACTCAAAATTCTACAATATAGTTTCACCATCTTCTACCTCATTGTACTGCAGATAAGGAGATCAACAGTGCCACCAACCTTTCCTTTGCAACCTCTCTTCCCTGGCTGGAAGCTTAGTAAGGATCACTCTCGAGCCTACAGGTCCATTAGATATCCTAGAATGTGGCCAGGAGTGTTCATTTTATCATTGAACTCTTTCAGCACCCAGAGGGTCTTCATTATCAACTCGGCTTCATGATGAAGTTGTATTCTTTTCCGTGTTTCTGCTGAATACGTTCTACCATTCATTGAAGGTTCTTTGCAAAAATGTCCCAATCGTTTTATACAGCTCATGGTGATTTCTTCTATTCATTTTTTATTATTTGTTATTCCTCATTTTCTTTCTCTCCTTCTTCAAAGTCTTACTATTTGGAAAACAGATTAATGAGTGTATCATCCTTGTCTCTTTTTAACTCTTAATTTCCACCTGTTTTCTCTTTCTTCTGTATTCTGCTATGCTTTAAGCTAACATGTTAGGTCATTTTCAACAGTGTTTTTCACAATCCTCATATTTTAATCATACTTTTTTTTTGCTTTAAACCTTTTTCCCCCCATATCTGCCACTAAATCCAAACTCCAACTTCATAAGAGTTGCCTATTCTATTTGTTTAAAGGGTATCTCTCAGCCTACTAAAACAAATGAACAATCTTCTATCAACACTGAAGAATGAAGAAATAAGCTATGTGAAGCCTCAGAAGAAAGTGAGTGTTTTACTGAAATGCAATTTAACAAACAATCAAGAAGAACAAATGAGAAAATTATTGAAAGAGAAGGAAGACACAGACTTTTTAAGAAGCCGGATAGTGCTTCATGGACTGCTGCCAGGGGCGCCATGTTTAATTGCTTTGCTTTGATAAGAAGCAGTTGTGTGAGGAGCAGAAAGCACAAAAGATACGAAATGAGGAGCCCAGGGAGAAAGCAACTGGTGAAAGAAGCTGTTCCCGTGCTCTGCGAGGAAGACTGATTCACCAAGGAGTAGCACGAAGCCCAGATGTGCAGAGACACAGACAGCTGGCAGAGAGCATGCACCTGAGGCTGAATGCCCCAACCTTAAAAGCAGTTAGTGCAACAGTTAAAGGAAGAAGCACGCCTTTTGGAAAAAAATGATGCATGGGTTAAACATGAAAATGAACAGATCAAGCTAAAGAAACAGAAGATGAAGTAAAATATTGGGACATTTTTGCAAAAAATTATTCAATGAATGGAAGAACATATTAAGCAGAAACACAGAAAAGAATACAACTTGATCATGAAGCTTGTGCAAAGGACCTGTCAAGATTTACAGCAAGACCCTGATAAAAAGAAGCAGACTCATAGAATGGCAGATGTCCTAAACATCACTCTGGCCTCAGAATCAGCGTTTAAGGCATGCGGATCTGGCTGAAGAGCCCATGAGAGTATTATAGGCATGGAAAGCCAAGACACTCTGGCAAAAAAAAAAAAAAAAAAAACCCTAAATGAAAGATCTCTGCGAGTGAGATCCCAGTGGAAAGAACCGGCCATCAAAGGAGGTACCTTTCTCTGAAGGGAGGAGAGAACCTCCACTTTGACTATAACCTTGTCTAAATAAAATCAGAGTTGGCAAACTCAAAAGGCGTCCATAGCGTTGGCAACTCATGACAAGAGCCTAGGGAGATTTCTGACGCCATAAACAAGAGTATCAATTCTTAAATCAACAACAGGAGTCACTGTGCACTTACTCCTCATGTAGGATCTCTGTCCTTAATGTGCTGTGTATTGAGATTTAATGCTATAACGAGTACTCAAACAATATATTAGTATATATTTTTCAAAGATTTATTTATCTGAAAGTCAGAGTTACAGAGAGAGAGAGAGATGTTGATTCCATTGTTGATTTACTGCCCAAATGGCCACCATGGCCAAGGCTGGGCCAGGCCAAGGCCAGGAGCTTCTTCTGGGTCTTCCACATAGGTATCATGGACCCAAGCACTTGGGCCATCTTCCATTGCTTTCCCGGGCACATTAGCAGGGAGCTGGATCAGAAATGGAGCATCTGGGACTGGAACCTATGTCCATATGGGATGCTGGCCTTGCAGGCAGCAGCTTTACACAGTATGCCACAGCAGTGGTCCCAGTATTTTTAACTACAGTGTATTTGTGTATTTAAAAAAAAGTAAAATATTCTACATAGCCTCTTCAGTTGCATCACCATCATTCACACTTGCTGACCCCCAAGCAGGCCATTAGGAGGAGCTGCCCTAGAACTGGAAGGTCTATTTCCTGGGCAACTACAAATTAGCAGACAGAAAGAAAGCATACTGCACGATCCCTGGAGGCTGATGACAACAGCCAAACAGCTGCAATCCTGGGATTAATAGATGGAGAGAAAAGCCACGAGATTCCTGGGCCTCTCTCAGATGTCCAGGAAAAGTCATGGCCTGAGAGGAAGAGTTTGGCTGGGGAAGTCCGGCACCTTCTGGACAACATTGGAGTTGTTGCAGCCCTCCTGCGGCGACTGAGGCTCAATGCTTCCTGGGAGTTTGCCCCAAGCTATACCTGGTGTGCTAATCTCTTGTCAGGGCAAGGGTTTTTTAGCTCCCTCGTCTGAGAGTCTTGCAAAGAAAATCACCTCACTCTGCCTGGGCTGTCTCAGGAGCACTTGGAGCCTGGGCTTGGAGGTGGGATTCCCTCCCCTCCTGGCTCTGTGATGGCATGACTTTCCCCCTCTTTCTCTGTGCTCCCAACTTTCCCTGACCAACTCTTCTGCATGGGGAGGACCTTGGGAAGAGAAAAAAATGAAGCATTAGCATCCTTTAGAACCCATGTCTTAGATTTATGATGGATACCTAGTTTTCCTTCTTTCCCATAACATCGTGAGTTATTTGAGAATGAGAACTTCACCTTTTCATTCTCTCTTATCTCCAAACTCTCCTTGTATGGTATTCAGCTTCAATTTGAAATTCTGCTTCCAGAATGCCTGTTCTATACTTTTAGCAGGCAGTTCCAAGTCACACCTCTAGATGGGGCGCTTGATGCATTTCCTGCCTAAGACAAGCAAGCAAGGACTCCACCTGGTGGCTGAGACTTGCACGGCAGGATCTTGATTGAGGGTCAGCCTTAGAAAGGATCTATTTTGTTTCAAGGAGGTGGGTAAAAATTCCACTTCGGCCTCAAGAAACCGTTTCCGTGGGTGAAGGAGAGAATGAGTAACTTCCCAGCATTAGCAAAGGGAAGTGTTTATATCAGAAAGTGAGAACAACAGATGTGGCTGTGGGGGTGGAGGTTTGTCAAGAGAAAAATAAGGCTGCTTCCTCCCAGAGTTCTCGGCTTCAGAGGTACGTTTTTACTCAGACACTGTTAAATGCCATTAAGGAGAGAGAATCAGCCCCATCCTGACTCCTGGAAAACTTGCTTGTAATGCTTCACTGATTTTGGCTGTCCATTTTGTTCCACTGAAATGACCCGGTTATTTTGTCTAAAAGTAAATGCCTGAGACTCTTTTTATAGAGAGTAATAGATTAGATGAAGCTGCTCCCTGTGACCACTCTCAGGGGCCAAAGGTCAAAGTTCACATTAGCTTTGTTAAAGTATAAGCTAGTATCTCGCTCAATCCAGTGTGATGTTGGTCATCCTTAATACATCCTTGGGGAAGGTAAAATGATGAGTCCAAGAGCAAGTCTTTTTAACTGCACTTAAAAATCCCCTCTGGGGCTGGCACTGTGGTGCTGCGGGTTAAGCCTCCACCTGCACTGCCAGCATCGCTTATGAGCATTCGTTTTACTCCCAGCAGCTTCAGTTCTGATCCAGCTCCCTGCTAATATGCCTGGGAATGGCCCACATCCTTGGGACCTGGCTCTCACTTGGGGAGGTCAGAAGAAGCTGCTGGATTCAGCCTGGCCTAGTCCTGGCTATTGCAGTCATTTGGAAAGTGAATCAGTGGGTGGAAGCTCTTGCTCTCTCTCTCCCTCCCTCTCCCTGATTCTCTCTCTCTCTCTCTCTCTGCAAATCTTTCAAATAAATAAATAAATCTTTAAACTAATTTTTTAAATTTTATAAAAATGAAAATGACCTTTATTCAACACTAAAGAAGAACTCAGAGAACTTAAGTGCATCTTTCAATTTGGAAGAAAACGATAAAGTGGCTAAGAGAAAATGGAAGTGTGCTTTGGATTATCTCATACCCAACTAAATTGCATTGATTTTATAAAAGAAGCTGCTGTGAGAGGTAGACTGACCCAAAGGCAGGAGTGATCAACCTGGTGTAGTTCTGATGAATCAGGTTTCATAAGCACAGGTTGGCCAAGTCTGGTTCCATATCGGCTGCAGCCTGGACTGTCCAGGTAGCCACAACAATACAAGAAATTTAGGGAGCATTTTTAGCTGTCTGAGCTAGAAGAGGCATTGCTGCTTCCTTAGCAGCAATCTATGCGGTCACCCATTGATGCACCTTTTCTTGGAAAGTGCATGAGGGGCTGATGGTTGAGTTTGAGCTGCTTAGATTACAGGAAAAACGCTACACCCTGGCGAAACCCTGTTTCATGCATTCTTGGATCAGATCAGAAGCAGCTGACCCTACCTAACAGAAACTTAATAAGGCCAAAACTTTTAAGGTACACACAACAAAGTATGACACGGAATTTGGGAAAAGGTTATGTACTGTCTACATTCTGTGTACTGTAAGCTAAAACCTGAACTTTCTTTAAAAAAAAAAAAAGGATTTGCTTATTTATTTGAAAAGCAGAGTTACAGAGAGAGAGGGTGAGAGAGAATGAGAGAGAGAGATTCTAAATCTGCTGGTTCACTACCTAAATGGCCACAGTGGCTGGAACTGGGCCAGGCCAAAGCCAGCAGCCTGGAACTCCATTTGGGTCTCCCACGTGGGTGGGAGGGGCCCAGATACTCGGGCCATCTTCCATCATTTTCCCGGGCGCATTAGCAAGGAGCTGGATCAGAAATGGAACAGCAGGGGCTGGTAGTGGTACTCATGGGATACCAACATTGCAGGCAGCAGCTTAACCCACTGTGCCATACTGCCAACCCCTAAAAACTTGACCTTAACTTTTGGAGAAATATTGGAGCAGAAATCCATGGGTGCCTTTTGGGGGTGTTTGGTAAGGGTGGTAGTTCTTTCCCCCAGACAGCTTTCAGGACAGGGATATGCACAAGCCAAAGAAGAAAATAGAGCAGATCTCTTGCAGTGCCCAGAAAATGGCCCAAGGATGCTATGAAAATATCTGACAATGGCCAGTTCATAGCAATGAATGTTTTCTTCCCTGAGTTAATGGACAAAATAATTCACTACTTGTTGTGACCATACCTGCACCAGTAACTTGACATAGATTATCTCAACTGATCTTCACATAATCCTAGGAAACGTCCAAAGCTATCCCCATTTTACGGATGAGGGAACTGGGACCCAGAGAAGATCAGTGTCTAAGACGCCACATGTAATAAGAGATTGAATTGAGATTTAAACCCAAGACATTGGATGCCAAAACTATGGTTGCATCCACTATAGTTGACTATTTCCCATAGCAAAATCTGTTATTTATATCAATGAGTGCTGAATGGAAGTGTTATCCTTACTACATCAGATAAAAAGCAAAACACAACAAAGCTACATGTTACAGAAGCAAAGGTGTAAGTAGCACAGGTAACAAGGGCATTAATTCTGTTCCAGGTGATTCCGTTACCTCATCAAAGACAAATCCCAAGTCAGGGCCCAGGCAAGGAAACAGCTGCCCATCCCCTGCACTGAGGTGTGGCTCCTAATCCTGTCGCAGCTGCCACCGGTATACAGAAACCAGAGGCTATAAGCACAGACTTGGATTCGAGTGTGGGTTTTGTTATTTTTTAACTATTTGACTGTATCCTTAGTTGTAAAGTGGGGATAATAAGAGTACCAACCTTTACAGGGTTGTGTAAGAAATAATTTAATAAGGTTGGTAAAGCATAAGTCACAGTAGCTACCACACAGTAAACACCTAATAAACGGTAGCTGTTAATATTACTATACAGTAAATCGGGAGTCCTGGAAGGAGTTCTCTAATTTCACTTAATGATTACCCAACAAACACTGAAACACTTCATAGCGCTGAACAACTAAGTTGTGTTTGCATAAAGGACTTGGTGAAAGCATTTTGAACATAATGAAGACACATAAATGATTCCACAAAACTTCAGAACTATTTTCCCAGGCCACACTGAGGGGAAAAGAAAACTTGTCCAAATCATTTTATAGGCCCTACCAAGTGATTTGACAGCTGCTCAAGAGCCAAGTCTAGAAATCAATTCAGAAAGTTTATTTATCCAAAACACGTTTGCTGGAAATTAATATTCAGTACATAATCCTATTAAAGAAAACAGTAATGGTATTCAGGATAAGCTGATTTTTTCTGCTGTAAGAAACAGCCAGGGGTCCAGCTCCACGGCACAGTAGGTTAATCCTCTGCTTGCGGTGCCAGCATCCCATGTGGGCACTGGTTCTAGTCCTGGCTGCTCCACTTCCAATCCAGCTCTCAGGTTTGGCCTGGGAAAGCAGTAGAAGATGGCCCGAGTGCTTTGGCCCCTGCACCAGCATGGGAGACAAGGAGGAGGTACCTGGCTCCTGGCTTCGGATCAGTGCAGCTCCAGCTGTTTCGGCCATTTGGGGAGTGAACCAGCAGATGGAAGACCTACCTCTCTGTCTCTCCCTCTCACTGTCTGTAACTCTACCTCTCAAATAAATAAATAAAATCTTTTTAAAAAGAAAAGAAAAAGAGAGACAACAAGGAAACACCAGCATATAAAACAATGAAGACTTACATGTACCTGAAGGTTCAGTCATTGAACAGAGGATCCTAAAGATCACCACTTCCCCCTGAGAAATATTGTTCAGTTGATCTTCTGCTTTTTGTGAAAACAAAGGCATAAATTGGAACCCTACAGTTCCAAGGCAAAAACTCCAAGAATTTCTAGCAACCACTAGAAAGAAGAAAAGAGGCATGGAAGAGTCTCTCCCTCACAGCTTCCAGAGCTGAGAGAATACATTTCTTTGTTTGAGTAACCCAACTTGTGGTAGTTAGTTATGGTGTTTTAGTTTGAATGTCCTCTCTAAACTCTTGTTGAAATTTAATTGCCACTGAGATTGAGTTGGGAGGTGGAACCTATAAAAGGTGATTAGGACATATGGTGGGTTGGTTACCATGGGAACAAGTTAATTATAGTTATCCCGACAATGGCTTTGCCATAAAAATGTGTTCTTTCTCCATCCCCCCTTCCCTCGCCCCTCTTGTATTCTCTTGGTGCAGATTGCCCTAAGCTGTGTTGTCACACAGCAGGAACTTTGAAATTGGACTTTCCAGGCTCCAAAATTGTAATAAATTAAATATTTTGCAAAGTACCTTGTCTTTGATATTCTATTATAAAACATAAAACATACTAAGGTACATAGCAGTCCTAGGAAATGATGACAATATAGTGCCATGCAATGAAAAATAAAATTCTAAACTGAAGATCTTGCATGTAGCTCACTCTACCCTCTTTGCAACCCCAGCTAAAAGACAGTCGTCATACTGAGAGTTTCCTATGTCTTGTCTGTTAAATGGGAATAATAATAGTTCTCAGGCCAGTTTAGAGGATAACATAAACATTAAATTAATTATTTTCAAATTACATTGGATATTCCAAAATGTGTTTAGTTGAACTTGAGGGTCTATACAAATAGTTTCTGTGGTGAAGTAGGTTTGAGAAATCCTATATAGATAACTTCTCCACCAAAGAATCAGAACACAGGTTATTACATAAAATGTGCAAATTGCAAATTGGAATCTATTTAGCCTGTTCTACTCAGTTGTGGGGAGCAACTGAGACTAGACTAAATTACTGGAACTGCTAGGACTAATTCTATGCATCTGATCTCCCACAATATGGTGCTGAGCAACAGCAAACAACTTCTACACAGCTGCCTCACCAATTTGACTGATAAGCTGCAGGAGCTGATCCTGCTCCTGATTGGAGGAGAGCAGTGTGCTCGGTGTGTGGGTAGCAGAGCATGGATTGGTGGAAGAGGACTATAAAGAAAGAGAGAGAAACTATGCACCGGGGAACATCTGAGCAACCCCTGAGCAACCCCTGAGAGAGCCGGCCGGCCGGCGGTGTGCCGCCCCTCCGCGGATGTGGCGGGGGCGGGGGGGGGGGGGGGCTGGCAGCTAACCCAGGACGGCATCGTTCCTCCGCGAGTGAGGGAACGGCAGCTAACCCAGGAAGGGCCAGGCAAAAAGAACAGCGCAGGGTCGGGTGTCGTTCCTCCGCGAGAGGGGGAGCGACACTCAGTCTTCTCCAAATTTATTTGACCATGGAATATCTCCTTTGGGGAACTCCAGTTACTATCATGTAGCTTTAAAATCACTGCTTTATGCCACTGTAAGTTACTGTGGGAGCAGGTGTTGTGGTGCAGCAGGTGAAACCACCACTTGGGGTACCCACATCCCATATCAATGTGCCAGTTCAAGTCCTGGTTGCTCTGCTTCTAATCCACCTTCCTGTTAATGCATCCTGGGAGGCACCACATGCTGGCTTGAGTGTCTGGCCCCTGCCAGTGCTGTGGGAGACCCAGATGGAATTCCGAGCTCTGACTTTGCCTTGGGCAAGCCCTAAATGTTGCAGGCATTTGGAGAGGGAACCAATGAGTGGAAGATTGATCTCTCTTTCTCTCTCCCTGTCAACTAGATGAAAATAAAACCTCTGGCTCTTGGAGATAGACACTCAGGGCTTATCTATGCAGAAAAACGTACAGAACACTTGGGAGCTCTGTGGGAGGCATGCATGTGTCCTAATGGCAGCCTTCCCATTCTTGCATATGGCCCATGTGGCTTCTGCTGAGTGGATTGGGAGAGCTGGGTAAATGGAGCAATAGCTTTTATAAAATGCACCCTCCACCCCCAAGTCAGGAGCAACAGAAGTTCCTCACCCTTCCAGAGGGATGACAGGAAGAAAAAAACAACTGTTAAGACTCCTCCACATTCACAGATGTGTTTCAATGCTAAAATGCATGCGTGAAAAAGACATTTATGTATGAATGCATATTCACTTTAATAATAAAAATAACAAATAATTGTACTTTATTAACATTTTCATTGGCAATAAAACCTAAAATAGATATTTAACATTCTACTCCAGAATCCTACATCATGTCAACTTCAGATGAGAAGAAAACAGAAAGTCTCAGCAGATAGCCAACTGTTAACCAGCCTGTCCATTCTGGGTAATGTGTTCATTCATTCATGGTTCTGGCCGCGGGAATAGAGCAGCCAATAAGTAACAGACATATTCCCTGACCTCTGGTGCCTGTATTCTAAAGGAAAGAGACTCATTTGCGAGGCAATGGTACATGATGGAGGAAATTAAGTTGGGAAGCAGAATAAAAAGGAAGCCAATGTGTTGTTTCATCCACATCCTAGTTCTAGTTACAGTCCAGACTGCATCACTTCTGATCCAGTTCCCTGCTAATGTACCTTGGAAGGCAGCAGAGGATGGCCCAAGGACTCAGGCTCCTGAAACCCACATGGGGAGGTCCAGATGAAGTTCCAGCCTCCTGTCTTGAGCATGTCATGTCCCAACCTCAGCTGTTGTGTCCCCTTGGGGAGTGAATCAGTAGATGGAAGATCCTATGTGTGTGTGTTTATGTGTGGTTCTCTCCCTCTATTGCTGTCACTCTGCCTTTCAAATAAATAAATAAATAAATAGAATTCATTTTTATAAAAGGAAAGAAAGGATTCTGTTTAGGCAGAGGAGAAAAAAAAGACGGCTGAGTCTAGGGGTGTTTCATTAGAAGACCATTTTTGTGCGATGGCTGTCGTGTTTCTTGGCAGGAATGTGACTGAGCCAGTCATCACAGCCAATGGAGTTTCTCATCACAAAGAATACTTACACTCTGTCATGGAAGAGGCATGCCATCGGGACTCCGCACACTGCTCCACTGGCATATATGAGAGGACTCCAAGGCCCCCTGGTGATTTGGTAAGAACCAGCATGTTGATCACAATGATTCCATGAAGCCTAGAAAAGCAGATACTCTTTTGGTTTCTTAGGATACAGAAAACAAGCAAGTTAAACTTTCAAGATTATAAAAACTATTTGTCATGTTCTTTTTAAAGGCTGTAATCATTTATTGAGTCCTGGTCTTCTAGGCACTGTAACTAACCAATCATTTCTGTGTCTGGCCCTTTCCAACACCTCTTCACATCCACCCTACCCCACCCATGAGCTCTGCCCGGAGAGGCTCCTTCCCTCTGTCCATTCAGGTCTCTCCTTGCATTTCTCAGTCATCACCCTGTCCACTCATGAGCTCCGAAGCTGGAGGAGGAGGCAGGAGAAGGTGGGCAGCCTTCTCTATCACCAGGCCAAAGACACGGTGCCAGCCACTGTGCTGCTTCCGCAGCCAGCCACCCTCAATGTTGTACTGTCCTTTCTTATACACTCCTCGATGTCACTGATTGGAGTTCATCTTATGGGGAACACTGAATAACACAGCCTTGGAATGTGGTCTCATTAGCCTCACCCCTCTACCATGCCACTAGTATGCAGGTATAATTTCCATTTTACAAACAAAAAGAGAGGTAGTGTGCCTGAGTTCACACAGAGAGGGGGCAGAGTCAGGATTTAAACCGGGGTTTGTCTGACTCCAAGGCCTGTGCACTTATTAACCATTTCATTTTATTACAAAACAAAATCAATTATAATTTTAAAATCATAAGAAGTTATAATGCTATAAATAAATCACCATTAAAATAATAAAATTAGTTGCCTATTACACACCAAACATCTCATAAGCATTAGTTCAGTTGATACTTACTGTAGTGCCATTATTATCACCATTTTAGAGATTACAAACCTTGAAGCTCTAAGTTTAAGGATTTCTCAATGTCATAGGCAATGAATAACAGAGCCACGATGCAAATGCTCCAATGTTCTATCTTAAAAAAAAAACCTTTATGTTGGGGAGGGCATTTGGGGGAGTGATTAAAGTGGCCCTGGGGACCCCACCATCCAATATTGGAGTGAGTCTTGGGAGACAGCAGATGATGGCTAAAGTCCCTGCCACCCATATGGGAGACCTGGATGGAGCTCTGAGCCCTTGGCTTCAGCCTGACCCAGCTCTGGCTGTTGCAATCATTTTGAGAATGAACCAGTAGATAAAAGATCTCTCTCTCTCTCTCTCTCTCTCTCCATTTCAAATAAAATAAAAATAAATTAATATTTTTTAAACTTTTAAGTTATGTGGCAATAAGAATACTGTAGACCAAAAAGTTTTTTTTCTTATTGATAAAGATGGGAAAGTTAGTCATGTTTAATATATGTGTTGGGTTTAAA
This sequence comes from Oryctolagus cuniculus, assembly GCF_964237555.1. Taxonomy (NCBI): domain Eukaryota; kingdom Metazoa; phylum Chordata; class Mammalia; order Lagomorpha; family Leporidae; genus Oryctolagus; species Oryctolagus cuniculus. Next base: position 64,973,206 of record NC_091445.1, on the reverse strand, counting down.
CATTTGAGTAGCTTATACTTATTTACCAGGACTTCAATAGGATGGACAGCAGCTTCCATGCACCCCTGTGCATTGCCTGCTTATATGCCCCTGTGGTCAGTATCATCAACATGAATCTGACAGAAGCAGCCCTGAGTGTCACCACCAAGCTCAGTGCATTAGATGATCTCTGAGATTTGCCAGTCACTAATCAACAAAGCACAACTTTCCAGAAGGTCTTGTGCAGGATATCAGAAGTACAAACATGTTCTCAGTCTATAGAGTTGGGGAGTTAGGAAAGAATGCATAAAACAGTCATCAACTATGTAAGACAAGACACATTTATGTGCTAAATTGTACCCATAAATCAAAATCTCAAAAGAGAAACAGAGCGGTCAAGGCTGTCCATGGAGGAGTTACGCCGACAAAGCTGTGATTCCTCCCTTCTGACTTCAAAAATATTAATCCAACATTTGTAGGAAATGAATTTTAAGTCAACATAACCGTTTTCTAAAGGTGGTGATTATTTTGAGCAATTGTTTCCTATGGATAGAGGACTCTTGCCACTCCCAGTGTCCAGAGCAGACTGATCAGAGCAGGTTCTCTCAGAGCATTGTCCACAGCCCACGTGGCTCATTGCCCCTCCTGCACGAAGCTCCCAGAGTCTCTGCACTCCCCATATTGTGTGACAATCAAGGAACCACACATAGGCTATAAGAAAATCACAACAGATTCCCCTCATATACCTGCACCTTGGCTTCCCACTCACATGTGGATTTAGTTCCTCCCTGGGATAAGCCTCAGGCAAAGCAAAGTAATCAACCCCAGGGCCTACATTGGGGTGCAGCTAGTTCAGCCACCACTTGTGACACCTTCTCATCCCAGATGAGCACTGGTTTGTGTCCCAGCTGCTCCACTTGAATGGCCTAGAAAGGCTGCAGAAGATGGCCCAAGTGCTTCAGCCTCAGCCATCCACGTGGGAGACCTGGATGGAGTTCTTGGCTCCTGGCCCCTGGCCCCTGACTTCTGCCTGGCTTAAGCCCAGCTTAAGCCCCAACCATTACAGTCATTTGGGAAGTGAATCAGTGGGTAGAAGACCTCTCTCTCTTTCTCTCTCTCCCTCTCCCTCTCTCTCTCCCTCCCTCTTTTTAAATAAGTAAATCTCTAGTAAAAATACTAATAATCAGTCCCAAAACATTGTGGGTGCAGGGCTTCCAGACCCCAATCCTGCCTAGCATGAGGCTTGTCAGGGTCACACTAGGAAGTTTTGTTCGCTGCCCCATCACAGACAGAAGCTCTCCCAGGGCACCAACTGAAGGAGAACCATGGGGGAGAAAAGACTGTTTCCTTCTCCTAACACTACTTGTAAGCCTTTAGCCCTCTCTTCTTCATGAATCTTTCTACTCACCCAGATGGAAGTAGAGTCACTTTGCCAGTTTCTCCCTAAGTAGCTACTATATTTACTCCATGTGCCTCTCCAAGAAATCAGAAAATATCTAAGAATGATTAAAAATCCATGGGTAAGCCATCCCTTGAATGCCCACATCCTAAATTGGAGTACCAGGGATCCAATCCTGACTCTGTTTCCAATCAAGCTCCTTGCTGATGTGCCTGGGAAGCAGCAGATTCTTGGACTCCTGCCACCCATGGGAGATTCAGATGAAATTCCTGGCTCCTGGCTTTGGCCTGGCCCAGCACCAGCTGTTGCAGAGGTTTGGGGAGTGAACCAGCAGATAGACTATCTCTCTCTATCCATCTCTCTGTCTTCCAAATAAATAAACTTTTAAAACAAATATATAAAAACCCACTTGCATTGAGTAAGGTCCATTCCTCTATATTGGCCTGCTGATGACACTCTCCCAGGGTGCTATTGCAGCCATAGGGAATAGTCCACACAGAAAGGGTAAAGGGACACTTGGGTTCCCCTTGTGAGAATGCATGGCAGTAAGGTACTGGCTGGCCATCCCAGCTCAGAAGGCCATGGACATAATTAGTTTGTTAGAATTTCAGTGGTGTGTGTGGTTTGGACGTTTAAGGAATGGTATTAAAATGCCATAAACATTATATCCACAAAACAGTTTTTAGAACTGTCTGGTTTGCTTTTCGGTTTTTAAGGACAGAGGATTGTGCCTCTATGAGCTTCTTCATAGGAACTCCATTTCAGAAGCTCGGATTTTAGAGAAATAAATAAAGCAAGGTCTGAGGCACGCTGAGCTCTCACAGAGAGGTGATCACTTGGAAGCTGATGATTCTGGGAGGAAGCAGGGCATCAGAGCTGTGGCTTCAGATTCACTCGTTGCACAGTGGTGGGAACAGCCCAGGTCTGTGGCTTCGGAAGGGCTGCTGTCACACATCCTTTCCCACAGGCAGCCCGCCACGCTTGGCTCTCAGTTAATTTTTTATTTTTAGTAGAGATTTTCATAGTGTGTTCCTCAAAGCCCCAGGAAAGAAGCTATTTGGGTGGCCTCCAGGGTCCCTCCCTAGTTTAGCCCCATTTATCACTTCTCTTTGTTTGAAATATTTACTAACAAATAAATTAATCTACTTGGTCCACCAAAAGGGGTTGTGCTAAAAAGTAAAGACAAGGAGCCACCCACAAGTTTAGAAAACTGCTGAGTCAAGGTGCCACATTCAAGGACAGTGTACTATGATGCACCTGTGCGAGGCAGCCTGCAATGCACAGCTGTCACAGTAATCACACAAGAGGAATGCATTTCCAGGAGTCTTTACAGCCCCTTAGCAAAGGGTGGGGATCTAAGGCGCCAAACCTAAAATACCACGGGGAGTGTGCAAGGGTGGAGAGGAACCAGGATGTGAGGAGACCAAAGGAAGGCTAAGCCTCAGGGAAGGGAGAGATTTTAGCATGGAAGATGTGAAAAGGGTAAGTCAATGCTGAAAGGCAATGATACACAACATGAAAGAGAAGATCCAATTGATGTCATATTAAAAATATCAAGTACTGGGGGGGCGGGGGCAGGTGTTTGGTGCAGTGGTTAAGTTGCTGCTTTGGAATGCCTGCATCACTTATCAAGGTACCAATGTCAGAGAGTCCCCACTCTGCTTCTGATGCAGCCACCACTCATGCATCCCCTGGGAGGCAGCAGGTGATGGCACAAGTACTTGAGTGCTTGATACCTATGTAAGAAAAACCTGGGTTGATTTCTAGGCTCTTATTATTGGAGGCATTTGAGAAGTGAACCTGCAAAGGAAATATCTGTGTTTCTCTGCCTTTCAAATAAAAGTAAGTAAATAGTAACATGGAAAGGCCTAATATTAAGGTGAAAATTTCAAAGAAAATTAACTTCGTCTGTCTCACCCACTTCAAGAGTAAAACGTCACCCCTCCCCCAACTCTCCCCCTACATACACACATGGCAAATAAGAAGGAAGATTGGCGAGAATGCTTTAGTTGGAAAAAGCTGTGCTTGGGTTCCGCCATCTGCCTTAAGGGGAGGGAGATGATGAGACCGGCTTCTCACTCCCAGCCTCGCAAGAAGGCGTTCCTAGGCCAGCGCTCAGAAAATCTGCTTCTGTCACCTTGTAGTCTGAGAAGTTCCTTGGCCACACTGCACAGCCAGACAACCTCTGGTGACCTGGGGGAGCAGAGAGAGGAACTAACTTCATTCCCCTCCCACTGCAAGTCAAGCCGTGTGGGGCCTGGAGGCAGGTGGAGACTAAGCGAGGAAGGGCAGCCCGGGCTGTTCCATGGGATCCTAAAAGACAACCTTCAAGAAATGGTTCTGCCAGAGGACAAATGGAGAAAATGAAGCAACAGAACATCAGAAGCTAAGGAGAGGTCATAGGCCAAAGGTGAGGCCCAATATCATCTGAGGGACCGAGCAGTTTCTAAGCCCTAGAATTTGTGTGAGGCCCTTAGAGCAAGAAACCAGCTTCAGGCCTGGGACTGGAGTGAGTTTTTACCTTCCCTGCGGTCTGTCTGCTCTTTCCCTTCTTCAGCCCCAGCCTCAGAACCCTATCAATGGACAAGAAAGGTTGGCACTACAGCGGGAAGTCCACTGAGCCCCTCAGCAAAGGCAGCCTTGTCCGGGCCAGCAAGTCTTTTCTGAATGCCCACTGCAGTGTTCCGCAATGTGTTATGAATGAACATCCTACTTCCTGAAACAGGACTGTTTTGTGACTTAGGTGATTTGTGGTCTCTGAAGAACTTAAAAATGATAAAAAATGTCATGGTGCCTGCTAAAATTTTCTTCCACAGGCAGAAAAATAATCTTCCTAATGAATTAATCTTAAAGGGCAGTGAGGGGAGGGGAATGCCTTTTATTACAGACTCATTAACTGGGCTTGTTTATTGCCCTGGGTTAAAAGTGCTCATGGGGGTAAGCGTTTAGCCTCGTGTTTGAGAAGCTGTTTGAGATGCCTGAGACCCATATCAGGATACCTTGGTTTGTTCTATGGCTCTGGCTGCTGACTTGAGCTTACTTCTAATGCAACCCTGCCCCAAGGAGAGGCAGCAGTGATGGCTCAAATAGTTGGATTCTTGCCACCAACATGGGAGACCTAGATGGAGCTACTGGCTCTTGGCTTTAGCCTAGCCCAGTTCCAGCCTTTGTGGGTGTTTGGGGAGTGAACCAGCAGCTGGGAGTTCACCTCTCTTTCTCTCTCCCAATTTCTCCTTCTCCCTTCCCCCCCTCCCTCCCCCAACCACCTCTCCCTCACTCCTTCCCTCCCTCCAAAATGAATGAATAAATAAATTTGTAAAAACTGCTCCTAGGATAGATTGGTAGTTGATCCTACCCATCACATCGTCCAGGGTAGGTGTTAACCCTGAGCTGAAAAGTAAAACCACACACACTGTGGCCATGCAGACAGGGAGAGGCAAACCCAACCACAGAGTGTTTGTTGTGTGGCTGCTTGTGTGTGTCTTTTGCTTTTTTTCAGCACAGAAGATTCTTACAGGTGTTACTCGCCCAGCAAGTGTTTTTATCTCACCACCTGCTCGTATTCTACATAAAGCCTACTACAGCAGAAGGAATCCTACCTTGGGGGTTCATACCTTATAATACTTTTTTTTTCTTTCTGTTGAAGTAGGCCCCACAGGAAAAGGTGCCTTATTTATATGAAAATAAGAGGCAGTGTTTTGCTTATCCTACCTTAAAGTCCTTCTGTTTTGTTTCTGAGGGACAAGGGAGTGTTCTAAGTCTCCTTCCAAATTATCAATCATCTATTTAAGTCTGTCCTTATTTGTTTCCCTCAGCAAGTCCATGGATGGCGCCTCACTATGAGCAAACACAACAAAGGAAAAAAATGAGTTTCTTAGGAGAAAAAGGATATGAATTCACAGCACCAAAAGGGTGGGCACAAAAATATACAAGAGCTTTGTCTTCTTGAGGTGTTAGCAAGCATTTTAGTAAGCTATTTTATCCATAAAATATCCAGAAATACTTTTATCAGAACAAATAGGAGTCATTTGAAAAAAACTCATCCAGTTGGCCCACAGATGGGGGGCAGGGGGAGCAGACCATGCCTGTGATACAGGGGACTCCCTGAAACTAGAGAGCAGATTGTGCATCTCTGGGCCCCACAAGGACAGAGTCGCACGGGTTGCTGTCATCTCAAATTTTCACTTTCACAGGCAGCACCACAACGTCATTACACACATAACAAATGCTGGGTCAGAGTCACACGGTGGGTTAGAGTACAGGCTTTGGCTCCATCCTATTTCTAGCAGAGAGCTGGTGACCAAATTCGCTTCATCTCTCCAAGTCTTAGTTCCCTTGCTCTAAAATAGAAATGTCCAGTGCCACAGGGTCCTTGGGATTCTTTCCTCTCTTGGAAGCCCCCCTCCATGCCGCTCTGGCTGGGGGTCTTTGACTCTAATAAATCTTAAATCTAAAAAAAAATTAATTAAATTAAATAGAAATGGAAATAATCCCAAACTCATAGGACTTCTGTGCAGATTTAGTTAACTAATATAGGTGTGATGGCCAGGAAAAAGAGCCACTCGGATTTCATGCCTTGGGAACATAATTGATGATCAGTCCAAGCAACTATCTTTTTCACTGCCGTATTCCCAATGACCAAATGTAGTGGCCATCCCTGGGGGATGGAGGACCTCACCCAGAGTGCGTTTTGCTTGAAGACACCCCAGCAGTTTAACTGAACCTTTCTTGGAATCTCACAGCGGTGAGGCCCTTCCTTCCTTCATCTCTCCTTCCCCAGGTGTCATCCCACCACTGGGATGTGACACTTCCTGCCACTTGTTCCTTCCTTCTCTTATTCTCCATAGGCTTTCTCCCGCTGTCAAATTTATTTACCTGCAAAGCAGAGAGACACAAAGACAGAAGTGTCTTCCACCCATGGATTCACTCCTCAGATACCCACAACAGCTGGGACTGGGCCAGGCCCAAGCCAGGAGCCTGGAACATAACCCTGGTCTCCCATGGGAGTGGTAGGGACCCTACTACTTGAGCCATTATATCTGCCTCCCAAGGTGCACATTAACAGGAAGATGGATTTGCAAGCTGAGCAGGACTCAAACTCAGATACTCTGATATGGAATGCCGGTGTCTCCAGCTGTGGCTTAGCCACTGTGCTAAAGGCATGCCCCATTCTTTTTATTTTACACTTATAGGTAAGAGGACTAAATAATCAGTAATCATAAGTCAATGTAGTGCTAGTAGGAGTTGACCAAATACAAGCTCTTAATATTTTTTAGTAGACCAGTGACGTCTTCGGTCACTTTGGGTGTGGAGGTGAATGTGGAATGGGGAAATGAGAGGATGACAGGTCACATAAAGCAGTGGGAGCAGGAGCTTATGTGTACACTCTACCCAAGACCCCAATCTCCAGAATTGCCGCCCCTGAATTTACCTGGAGTCCATTCTGTTACTTGTACCTCTCTTTCCACAGGATCCATTCCCAGCCTGATTGACCATGCCCCAACCGACAATGCTCTCATTTTGTCAACAAGGTGTCCAGGTCTCCTCACAGGAGGCCTTGCACAGGCCCTCCTACCCGGTGCCTCCAGGTGTCTTCCTCAGTACACCACACTACTGATCTTTAACGTGATCCCTGTGCTCAGAGCCAGGCTGGGAAAGCGGCTGGCTATTCCCTCTAAAACACAACTTACTTTATGTTCCTGTCCTTAATGTTTTAAATGAATGTCTTAGACGTGTAACCCTTGAGCCTCCAAAAAGGCAGTTTCCTGTAAAAGCCAACTGAAGGGCATATGTTTCCTTGCTTACAGAGCAGATCTTACACCAGATGACATGGATTTGTGTATCCTGGTATATTAGGGTCCCAATTCAATCATTCTCTAGCAGGGTATAAAGGTGGAGGGTTGGGGACACATACTGCTTCCCGGTCTGTACAGGGTATGGACTATGTGATACCAGCATAGCATTTTGTGAGTCTATAAATCCATTTTCATGAACATGATAGGTTTGGATCCAGAGACCAACATCTTGACATCCAAGAAGCTCCAGCAACTGTGTCTGTATTCTACAAAGCCCTTCAGGGCAGGAGGATTGGATCTCCAGCTGTAGTCCTCTCATTTATATGTACAAACCAATTTTTAAAGATCTATTTATTTATTTGAAAGGCAGAGTAACACATAGAGAAAAAGAACATCCACTCCCTTAAATAGCCACAACAACCAGGGCTTGACCAGGCAGAGACCAGCAGCCTGGAGTTCATCCAGGTCTCCCACATGAGTGGCAGGGACCAAGGACCTGGACCATCTTCCACTGCTTTCCCAGGTGCATTAGCAGGGTGCTGGATTGGAAGTAGAACAGCTGGGACTCACTTGATGCAGCACCCATACAGGTGCTGGTGTCAAAGGTGGTGGATTAATCTGCTTTGCCACATGCTGTCTCTAAACTATTTTTCAAAGTTATTATTTCTTTGTAGGAATGGACAAGAAGGTCCTGCCGGAAGAGACCACTCTAAACCAGCACTGGTCTGCCAAGTGTGTCAGAGATGCAAGAAGTCTTAGAGCATCAGTACCTTGGCAGAGGCAGTTCTATCATTATATTATTCAGTTCATGGATTCTAACAAAACAAGCCCTTGGGTGAATAAATAATCTGCCACCTTCTTACCAGCAGCACCAGGTCACTCAACGCCCTTCACTACATAGTCTCCACAGGCACAGCAAGGTCAAGGCCTCCTCCAACACCACCTTCCAGATCTGCTGTAAATCCAGTTGGACTTGAAAAAAATATTGCCTGGGGTCAATTGCTCCTGAACCACTAGTGAAACCCTGCAACATCCCTTGTCCACGGCTAGGAGACCAAGTCCGCTGGATACCTGGTGACTCCACACCTTTCAAGTCCACTTCCTGCCACCATGTCATCTGGAACTTTGTGGGACTTCAGCACCAGCTACCTTTCCACAGGAAGTAAGGACTTGCCCCCACATTCTCGCTGCAGGTAGGTTAAAAAGCATCCGTCCGCGATGTATGTGTGAGTAGAGAAAAGGAGAGAGCACGGCAAGCCAGAGAAACCCGAGCTGGGAGAGGCCGGGAGACTTGGGCCCACTTGGCAGGCGGCAGGTTTGGTTACAGATTTTTAAAATAATGTTGCCTTAAGAACAGAGCGAAAGCCAAGCCAAGAAACATCAACAGTAAGTTTTCCTCCCTGTTCCCCCCTAAGATATGCTAAAGCCAGGTTTAATTTTATGTCAGGAAAGAATTCCCTCCTGAGACTTTCCTGGCTACGGTTCGGTGGAGGATAATGTTTTCCAGCTACGTTTCCAGAGTCCCTGAAAAGTTAAAAGGAAATCAGCAGACAGTGGCAAAGTCCTCATTTTGAAGCAGCAGGGGGCGCTGAGATGATTTGAAAAAAGAGGGATTTTTTTTTTTTTTAATAAAGATGCCAAGGTGATTTCTGAAATTCATTCAGCATTTTCTACATTTCATTTCTGAGATCAGGAAGTATCTAAAAAATGGAACATTTACATATGCTGACAGTTTTTTGTAGTCATTTGAATGCAAAGCATTAAAGCATAAAGGTTACATTTCAAATCAGAAGGAAAAGTCTTAGATATGTGTGTGAGTTGCCAGAAGCCTGCAAAGTGCAACAGTATTTCATGATTACTTCAGTCCCCAAGTAATGAAGCATGGCTCATGCTATCCACTGCAATCCCAAGGTTTCTGATGGAAATGGGTGTTTCACTGGGACTTGCAGGGCCTACAGAAGAGCCATTACATAACCACCTCACCAAAATGTACCTAGACTTGCCACGTCAAGTATGTCAGTCTGCCAAAATTACATGTCAGTTCAGTACATTCCGATTTTCCAATTGTTTTGGGTCTATTGAAAAACGGGGGAGGAAGCTAAAGAGGCCAAACACCAGTCTTTGCTTCTCTTTGCTTTAGACTGTTTTGAAGTCCCACGCATGTTACGTCCACGCAATGGGGCTTAATACCAATTTAAGGGTTGAGTGATCATTGATATTTTAAGCAATTATATTGGTGTCCTACCTCCTAAATATGCTGTTCCTCCTAGTATCAATAGAACCCTTATGTGCAGAACCTCCTGTACCTAAAATCCAATAATTATTGATGCCTCTTGCATACTGACCTGCATCTCCCACATGAACATGCATCATTGTCAAGAAGGTCTCAGGAGCTATGTATGTAGGCTTATTGGGTGAGTTGGTCCAAGAGAATGTTGAAGATCAGGGGAACCAGGTCTTTAGGAAGAGGAAATTAATGGAGAATTGTCTGGACCGTAGCAGATTCACAAGAGAAGAGGTAACATTTAAGGAGTTAATTGAAAATCAAAGCTCTCTCTCACCAGGTATATAGGCCATATAATCACCTCACCTTCCTGGCTAATATTACATAGGCTGAGGCATTTCCAATATAGTGTAACACACTTCAGATTTTCAGAGATGTTATAGGACAAAGATCAGACAAAGCAAGAAAGTAGTCATAAGATACACTGAAATTAACGGAGGGCAGGCAGGAACAGAGCCAACAAGCAAGGGCTAAGACGTGCGATGTGTACTTGTGCAGTGGAAGTAGAAGAATTAGGAGACGTTGTTCAAGAATGGTCTATGTTCCCAGAAGAATTTGGGGATAAATGACTGTTAGTATCTTATAGCAGTATGAAGTTCTTTGCATTCCTGTTCTTGAGAACAAAGGAACAAATCGGCTATTCCCAAACCTGACTGGCTTATATGCTTCCTGATTGGTTCCATAGAAGCTCCGAGTATTCTGTAACAGGGAAGACATTCAGACTAAACTCTGACCTGAGCATGAACTAGCGTGTCTCCTTGACTCATCTTTCCACTATTAACCCCTTTGGATTTATTCCTGCATGTCCTCCACAGGGACTTCTGATAGCATCTGATCTCCAGAGAGCTCACTTTGGGTACAGAAGATGGAGAGTTACCTATTAGATCCAGGAATAAGGCAGTGATGGATGGTTTGCTGTGATAGTAGCTTGGAATTGAAATGTGTTTTTTCTTTGCAGAAATTCTATGAATATAAATGAGTTTACATAACTACCTAATCTGTTAAGCAATATCAACTCAGTAAGAAAGATGATGCTTTCATATTTTCAAGTAATTCTTTCCAATGGTACCATACAAAGTATTAATTCTCTACTGAGTAGATCTCTTAATAGCCTCTGAAACAGCTTCATAATCTACAGTGTTTTTCAGATATTAAACTTAGGTATAAAACATGAAACATGAGTTTACTGTCCCCTGCCACCCTCCTGTACTTTAACCCCACTTCACATTCCCTTTGTAGAATTCCTCTTCCAGGCTATTGAGCTAAAAAGTGGGACTGGGAAAGGAAAGGATGCTATGTTTATTGTTGTTGTTGTTGTTTGGAAATGCAGAGTAACAGGAGGAGAGGGAGAGACAGAGACCTTCCATCTGTTGTTTGACTCCCCAAATGGCTTCAACAACTAGGTTTAGGTCCGATCAAAGCCAGGAGCCAGGAATTCCATCCTGGTCTCTCATGTGGATAGCAGGGGCCCAGGTACCTGGGCCATTTTATGCTGCTTTCCCAGATGTATCAGCAGGAAGCTGGATTGGAAGCAGGAAAGCTAGGATCCAAACTGGCACTCTAGTATGGAATGGCAGCATTGCAGGAGGCAGCTTAAGCCACTGCACCACAACACTGGCCCCAGGTGTGTTATGTTAGTAAGTTTCCATCATAAGCTCTTTGTCTTAGTCTCTGTTATTTTTCTGGCCAATACAGCCTGGCTGTTAATGTCCTCTAGCTCTTTCTGGGGAATAAATGTACAAGATTTTGGAGCCCCAGTGGTTTAAGAAATTCCCTTAGCAACCATTACTGGCCATATACTCCATGGCCTCTTGCAGCTGGGAAAATTTTCAGAAAGGCGATTGAACAAGCCCAACCACATTCTAAGTAGCATCTACTTGAAGCACAGGAAATCTCCTATGTAGGCCATTAAACTGAGTGATTCATGCTGCCTCCTGCATTCCTTCCCTCTCCAAGACTGATCGCCCCTGCCTGTGTGATGTACAGGTAAATCCATCAGAACTTTTTCTCAGCAAATGCCCAACTTGGTAACTAAATTATACAACAGTCTCAGTAGTGAATGTCTTAGAACCCTCAGGAAAGGGAGATGTGGCTCTCCCATTTCCCTTCTCTGTGGGAGGATGATGAGAAGGAAGATGAGAATTACCTCTCATCTCATCCACATTGTGTTCCAATGGCTGTAGAATCTGTCTCCGCTGTGTCTCACTCCCAGTGTAGCTATGTGGCAGATATAGACTGATAGTACATGATGGTTGTGATCAGCTGCTAAGAATTTTGGTACTGATTCACTTGACCTCAGTGCTAATAGGGAAACTTCTCTGTCTCAATTGCCCATCTCAGTAGTCCCATTAATACCTTGTTATAAGTTGAAGGTAAACACAGTTCTTTGGGAGAAAGCATAGAGTAAATATATAAACATTTAGGATGATTATTTGAAATCAGTTGAGCAATTAGGATTTTTCATCATCATCCATTAACTCAGTTTATTTAGCAAGTAAGAACCAAAATGACTTCTACAAGTCAAACATGATGCTATACTCTTAGAATACAAAGAAAATATAGGGATCAGTGTTGTGGTATAGCAGGTTAAGCCACTGCCTGCAATGCTGGTATCCTATATTAGAACATGGGTTCAAGTCCTGGATGCTCTACTTCTGATCCAGCTTCCTGCTAATCAGCCAGGGAAGGCAGCAAAAGGTGGCTCAAGTACTTGGGCCCCTGCCCCCAATGTGGGAAACTTGGATGGAGTTCTAGGCTCCTGACTTCGGGCTGTCCCAACCCCAGCCATTATGGCCATTTGGGGAGAAAATCAGATATCTCTCTCTCTCTCTCTGCCCCCACCCAGGATGTCACTCTGCCTTTTAAATAAAAAAAAATTTTTGAAAAGAAAAAATATATCCCTTGTCCTTCAAGTGCCATGTTCTATTATTTAGCAGAAATGTTCTTGTGAGGTAGCTAGTATACCAGGCTCCTAGTGTAAAGGTAGGGGCTACAGGCCAGGAGAGCGGAGAGAGGAAATGCAGCTGGATACAAAGAAGAGATAGTATTTGAGCTGGCTCTGGAAAAATGAGTGACAGCAACCCATTAGGTATGGAGTGGAAAATGAGGGCAAGCATTTCAAGTGGAGATAGTAATGGTGTGCACAAGGACAAGAAGACTTCAGTGAACTTAGAGCGTATGCCTTGGCGGTGGCATAATGAGCATACAGTACAAGCTGGGCCAGGCACAGTCAGTTGTCTAAACTGTAAATAGCTTTAAAAATTATTTATTGGAAAGGCAGAGTTACAAAGAGAGAGGGAGAGACAGACAGCAAGAGAGATCTTCCATCTGCTGTTTCATTCCCCAAATGGCCACGATGGCCCAGACTAGGCCAAGCCAAAGCCATGAGCCTGGAACCCCATCAACATCTCCCTGGTGGCAGGGGCCTAAGCACTTGGGCCATTTTCTGATGTTTTCCCAGGCAAATTAGCAGAGAGCTAGATCAGAAGTGGAGCAGCCAGGACTCAAAATGGCACTCAAATGGGATGCTAGAATTATAGGTGACATAGCTTAACTTGCTATGCCACGTTGCTGGCCCCTATAAATAGTTTTATAGTATCTGGTAAGGAGATCAGATTTTTTTTCTGTATATGAAATAGTGACTTGTCAAAGATTTTAAGTCTGAAGAATGGGATATGGAATGCATTTTAATAATAAGCCTCTGAGGCCGGCGCCGCAGCTCACTAGGCTAATCCTCCGCCTTGCGGCGCTGGCACACCGGGTTCTAGTCCCGGTTGGGGCGCCGGATTCTGTCCCAGTTGCCCCTCTTCCAGGCCAGCTCTCTGCTGTGGCCAGGGAGTGCAGTGGAGGATGGCCCAAGTACTTGGGCCCTGCACCCCATGGGAGACCAGGATAAGTACCTGGCTCCTGCCATCAGATCAGCGCGGTGCGCCGGCCACAGCGCGCCGGCCGCGGCGGCCATTGAAGGGTGAACCAACGGCAAAGGAAGACCTTTCTCTCTGTCTGTCTCTCTCTCTCACTGTCCACTCTGCCTGTAAAAAATGAAAGAGAGAAAGAGAAAGAGAGAGAGAGAGAGAAAGAGAGAGAGAAAGAAAGAGTCTCTGACATCAATTTGGACTGGACAAGAACAAAGGAGTTAGGAGATAATTCCCTAATCTGGAAAGAAGTTGATAAATGCAGGAATTGAGTCTGTAACTCTAGGGAAGCAAAAAAGTAACAGATCTGAGGCTTTTCCATTATGGAATTAAATTGAAAATGACAGATTTTAAGCCCAAGTCTCTGTTTTTGAAGACAGGAGTCACTGTTGTTAAGATAAGGAACATAGGGAAAGCCCACAGAGAAGACACTGAGCCCAGTTTGGGACACTTTAAGGTGAGATGCAGACATCTAGAGGAGCTTCCCAGGAGGCACTGGGGCCAGGGGTTTACAAGAGCACTGTGGTTGCTGCACACTCAGGCTAAATGTGGAACCATTTTGTGACTAGATGATGCTGGAAGCTAGGAGGGAAGACCCAGGTAGAATATGTGAAACAGAGCAGGAAGCTAAAGGCAGCACATTTAAAGAAATGAAAGAAGAGGCGACAACTAGTGAAAAAGGCATCAAGTGGGAAAAAAAAAAAATGGCCCAGGATCTCAAAATCCAAGACAAGACAAGAGGCAATGCTAAGCAAGACAGATGTTTTTCCAAGGCTAAATGTTGATGAAGAGTTACACAGAATAAAAACCAAGCATGTCTCCTAGGATAAAGAAATTAGGAAGTACGTGTGTGAGGGTAGATTTGATTAAACCTCAATTCTTGTCTGTGTAGATACGTGAAGTGGGTACTTCAAAATGGACTTTTTCAGAAGTTTTTGCTGTCTCTTATGTCAGAAGTCTGTAAATGCTGATTCTCCCACAAAGCATGAAATGTGCTTATATCCTTACATTTTTCTTTAGGATAAACAATTTTTGAGCAAATAAGCAAAAAGGAAGAGACGTTCATTTTTTTTTACAGCATATACTGTACATGGAAAGAACCATCACCAAAGGGGTTGGAAGCGATAACAGCAATTTTTCTCCACAGGAAAGGAAATAACTTAGGTTCAGGAAAAGTAGCTTGCTGACAAGGCAGTCAGTCACATGTCTCCCCAAAGGAAATTAAGAGATTGGTTTTTTTAAGGTCAGAGTTCAGTGAAAAGTGAAGTTGATGTTCGCTTGAATAAAGCTTTCTGAAGCTACAGTGAGTGCATTTTCAAAATAACCTGCAGGAACAATAGGATGGGATGATCATGCTCCCTCGGTGCTCCCAGCTTCTAAATGTCAAGTTGGATTATTTGCTGAAAGAGCAAACATCTTGAGATAGGATGAGAAAGTTCACATAGGACATTTTTGTCAATCTTCTATTCCTAGTTAAGCAGCTAAATGAGTATTTTCTTGAACAAAGCATAGAGAATAAAAGGTGCTCAAAAGTATGACATTCTCTTCTGTGAAGAATTAGATCAATAGCTCATGATATAAATATGCAGTATGTTCTGATATTCATAGAGAACACATGATCAAATACAGTGATTCTTTTATTCTAAACAAGCAACAGTCTAAGCAGTCTGAGAATATATACAGACTCAGAGTGAAGGAGAAAGGAGATAAAATTTATTGTTGACTGGACTTCAGGTACACACTGAGAATTGTTGTATTGCTTAGGACAAAGTCTGTGACTTTTGCCCAGTGCCCAAAGAGCTAACGTGTCCTCTCAATACTTGGAAAGGTCTTCTAAGCTCCCCAAGCTCCACTGTATATTTTTCTCAACAAAATAACAGTTATAAATGGCCTTGTACCATTTCTCATTATGAATCAAGATGGTGAACCTAAGAATAAATGCAAATGGACAAAAAAGATTTTCTCCCTAGACTAATTAATCTTGTTTTCACTTTCCCATATCTTAGCTCTCTTTTGGAAAGCAGGCCTGCCAAACTATAATGAAAGTATAGGATGCTATTTAGGTCATTTGCTTTTTCCTAGAATTGTATGCTCTGTTGTAACCTCAAAGATCTATCTACTCCTATGTCTTACCCAACGTGGGAATTCTTCCTACACAATGAAACATTCAGGTTAAATATCTAGACTTCAGCACCACAGATTCAAGTTTTAATTCCTGCACTGCCATTTGCAAGCTATGGACTCGGGCAAGTTACTTAACAATT
Organism: Oryctolagus cuniculus; assembly: GCF_964237555.1. Classification (NCBI taxonomy): domain Eukaryota; kingdom Metazoa; phylum Chordata; class Mammalia; order Lagomorpha; family Leporidae; genus Oryctolagus; species Oryctolagus cuniculus. The sequence goes on along the minus strand of NC_091445.1, from coordinate 64,957,571 downwards.
TCTTTCTTTCTTTCTTTCTTTCTTTCTTTTTTTTTTTTTTTAACAGAGTTAGACAGTGAAAGAGAGAGACAGAGAGAAAGGTCTTCCTTCTGTTGGTTCATCCCCCAAATGTCTGCTACGACGGGTGCACTGCGCCAATCCAAAGCCAGGAGCCAGGTGCTTTCCTCCTGGTCTACCATGCAGGTGCAGGGCCCAAGCACTTGGGTCATCCTCCACTGCCTTCCCGGGCCACAGCAGAGAGCTGGACTGGAAGAGGAGCAACCAGGACAGAATCCGGCACCCCAACAGGGACTAGAACCCTGGGTGCTAGTGCCGCAGGCGGAGGATTAGCCTATTAAGCCGCAGCGCCAGCCAGTTACTTAACAGTTCCAAGTAAAATGGATATGATTAAAATATCCCTTTTGTGGGATCATTATGAAGACTGTATGTGACAACCTATGTTAAACACTTGGTATAGCTCTCAGAGGTTAAATGGTGATTGGGAAAAAAATGCCTTGGGAACTCATTATTTTAAATAGTCTATTCTAGTTTTGAAATCTCAAAATATTACTAAATCTTTTCTTCGATCAAGCCAAAATCTACCCTACTTCTTCCAGTCCAGTCAGTACGGAGCTGTTTACCATTGGGAAACAAACATGAACAAGACATAATTTCAAGCTGAAATGACACCTTAGTTTATAGGGAAGATAAGATGTATATACAAATAGGAGGGTGTAGCTCCCCTTCTTCATGGAGGAACGACACTAAACCCTGCCTAGGCTTCATATCCGAGTCACGGCACCATTATGTTGCTCCACCTCTTCGTGGAGGAACGACACAGGACCCTGCGCTGTTCTTTTGTCTTCTCGGCCCTTCCCGGGTTTGCTGCTGGTTCTTCCCGGGTTGGCTACCGACACTTCCACCTCCGTGGAAGGGCGGTTCCCCCTGCCACTTTCCCCACTTCCGCGGGGGAGCGGCACACTGCCGGCTGGCTCTCTCAGGGGCTGCACAGATGTTCCCTCAGATGTTTCTGGTGCATGTTGTCTCTCTCCTCCTTTATAGTCCTCTTCCACCAATCCCAACTCTGCTACCCACACGCCAAGTACGCTGCTCTCCTCCAATCAGGAGCAGGTCCTGCTGTTTATTGGTTGAACTGGAGGCAGCTGTGTAGAAGCTGTTTCCTCCTTTCCCACCGCCATATTGTGGGAGAGCAGATGCATAGAATAAGTCTTAATTCCAGTAACTTAGCTTAGTCCAAGTTGCTCCCCACAGGAGGGTAATGCAAAAAATTCATGGGAAATGGAGTTAAAATATAAATTTATTTTGAGGCAAAAAGTTTTAAAGTTCTTAAAAGCATCTTCATAATATGCATTTTCCATTAAATTTTTGAAGACTATATATATATATAATATCCATGTAAGATGTACACTTAAAGTGTTTAGGGATCCAGAAGGGTAAGTTGTATATTTAATCATTTTAGGCCTGCGCCGCGGCTCACTAGGCTAATCCTCCGCCTAGCGGCACCGGCACACCGGGTTCTAGTCCCGGTCGGGGCGCCGGATTCTGTCCCGATTGCCCCTCTTCCAGGCCAGCCCTCTGCTGTGGCCAGGGAGTGCAGTGGAGGATGGCCCAGGTGCTTGGGCCCTGCACCCCATGGGAGACCAGGAAAAAGCACCTGGCTCCTGGCTCCTGCCATCGGATCAGCGCGGTGCGCCGGCCGCATCGCGCTGGCTGCGGCGGCCATTGGAGGGTGAACCAATGGCAAAGGAAGACCTTTCTCTCTGTCTCTCTCTCTCACTGTCCACTCTGCCTGTCAAAAAAAAAATAAATAAATAAATAAAAAATAAATAATCATTATATAAACAATATGAATAGTTAAACAAATGGGTACTGGAACAAGAGGAAGATATGACGTCTAACTGTCTGAGATTGATAAGAATTTGTGGAGAAAGAAATATGCTATGCCCTTAAGGATGTGTAAGACAAAAGGACATTGTGAAGGAAATAGCATGCAAAAAAAAAATGCAGGTGTATTTAGAAAGCCAGAAGTTTTGAAGTTTTGCTAGAGCAGGTTTTGCAAATCATGACATATAGGCACGAAACTGGGGCCTCAAGGAATCTGTTCGTCTACGTATGCACCAAACATTGCCTATAACTAACAATATGCCTCTTAAGTGAGTATGTTTTCTTAAATGTATTTTCACTATTGTTGAAATTAAGCATAAAGTCCCAATTCTATGTTTTAGTCATCAGGTAATGTACCACATACAACTGCTAACAGAAGGAGTCTCTGAAAATTGTTAACACTATTCATGAGAAGTTTGATAGGGGAGATTTGAATACCGTCAGGAGCAGCAATGGGCTGTCCTTTGCACTTGGCCTAGCTCTGTCTCCTCTTGTCTTTTCAAGGATATCACTCTGGCCATTTGCCCATTTTAAATTTTTCTTAATTACTACAGCTTTCCCATTATCATACGGTACATTGTGATCTCTCCCAGTCTGGAAAACAATCCATTTCAATGGCACTTTTGCTTCCAACCAGCTTGTTATTATTAGGAAAAAAACAAAAAACAACAAACAAACAAACAAACAAACTCTAAGGAGAAACAAATTGTGTGTATGTGGTTTCCAATTCCTACTCTAGTATTCTCTCTGTGGGCTTTGCCTTCAAAATATGGCCATTTTCTGACTCCTTCCCTCCATAGAGACCACTACCACCTGGCCCAAGCCACTTTCATTTTAATTTTGGGTCCCAGTAGCCTCCAGACTGGTCTTCCTGCTTTCTCTATCTCTTCCATGCTTCCGTCTCAACATAGCATCTGGCGTGATCCTGTTAAAAGTCAGACAGTGTCCGTCCTCTAGTGAAAACCCCTTGGCATTTTCCACGATGGTCTGAATAAAATCCTAATCCACCCAGTGATCCTTCAGGACCTGTGTGCTCTCCTCAAAGTTTGCGGACTCTGTCTCCTACACCTTCCTTTCCTTCACTCCACCTAGCCACACAGGCTGGTTTCCTACACTTCATGCTCATCTCAAATGATGATGTGACATAGGCCTCAATATCTGCTAGCAAGTTTTCTCTTTTCAGGGTGACTTTATTGCTTGATCTACAGTGAAACATTGGCAGAATCCAGAGTTGTTGCTTCATAGTGAAAAATTCCCTGTATTTATGATTTGAGGATATTGTCTAGAAACTCCTAACTAAAACACATTTAATTTTCTTTTTAATGAATCCACACAGACTTAAGATATTTTTTGTCACATGGCTGCTTTTAACTTTGATTCCTACTTGAATTTTTTGATTGTACATGATTAATGATTCCCTTCTCTTTGAAAATGCCTTCTGCTTTGAGGAAACTCAAGTCCATCCTAAATGTCCCTATTTCATTGGTCACTCTGAAACCCCTTTAGCATCTCCTCAGGTCCCAGCCCTGTGGCAGTTCACAGAATTGTGTCTTTGGCCCCTCATTCTTTCTACATACGCAACCAAAATAATCTGAGACTCAAATCTCCGTCTGTACACTAATGACGCCTACATTTAGCCTACAGCTCTATTCTCCCTGGAGCTCTGTTCCACTTGCCTTCTGGCTAGCTCTGTTGGTATGTTACAATGTCACCTCAAACTTGCAGCCCAAATTTGACTCATTAAAAACTCTTTTGTACTTGGTTTTTCCAGCAAATCCTTCCTTAGGGAATGTACCATCCTCTACTCGGATATCAAGATAGACATCTCAGAGTCCCCACTTGCTTTCCCAAACCATTTTCTTACGTAGACCCTTAGGAGAAAGTGTCTTTCCCAACAGCGCAGTCTTTATCTTTGAATAGAGTGTAGATGGCTGATTGCAAGTCTAGCCTTAAAACTGAAAACCATACTCAACATGCAGCAGGAACAATCTTTGGTACTCTACAATGACAGATCAGGATTCTGAATGTCTAAAAAACTGAGTTTGTATAGGAAAGTTAGTAAGTCCTGTTGAGTCTCAATTTTCTCATCTACTACATGGAGATAATAGTCATTACTTCACATATTTTGTCAGTATTAAATGGAATAAATTACGTGCAAGCCCCTAGAGACATTTTGATACTTTTAAGAGGTTCTCAGAACAATTGATTTTCCTCATTTTCTCTATCAGATGAAGCAGTCACCTTACATAGAGATCTGGTCAAATATGTTTGAAATGTGCCCCCCCACCTTAAGAAAGGATTGTAAAGATGATTTATCTGAGATTTATATTGATAAAGCAGAGGGACTTAGCTGGAGGATATCAGTTATCTGATTGATTTATCTGGGATTTGCACGTGATCTTGTTAGTGAAATCATGTTATTCTGGTTTATTTTATTCTGAGGAGTGACAGGAGTTTGTTACTGTCACTCCTATCTAAAAATCATTGGACTCCAGAATTAAAAGAATTACAGGAGCACATTGATAGGAATGGGACATCTGGGCCCTGGAGTAGAACTGTCCGTACTCAAATCCCCTTACCAGCTATGGGCCTGAGTCCATTAGCTAATTTCTCTGTCTCAAGTATGACACAGAGTTGCTGTGGAGATTAACTAACATAGTAAATATAAAAGTATAGGAAGGGGATTCATTACACCATGCAAGAGCTTCCTGTCCCTAAGAGGAGAGTAGGATAACATGGTTTAGGGAGACTGTATTAAGCAGTGATGATGAAAATTGGAAGAAGGCATTTAAGAGTTTTCAAATATTGTTCTATGCAGTTCATTTTTTAGACTGTGAACTAGAATCACATTTAATGCATATTTTGGGTTATTTTGAAGGCTATTTTATATTAAAGTCCCAAGCAGGGTAGGCCCATTCCTCTCTGGTGAATGATCTTTTCCTTGAGGTTGTACCCCTGCCCCCTTGAACAGGCACCACTGTCTACTTCTTTGGAGCTGAGATTAAAATATATAAAATCCTGGAAAGAATAACCTAGACAGGGATTAAATTGTCAAAATTTGCATTTTCCAATCTATGGAATAATGACCCAGAAAAAGAAATCAAAAAACCACACACACACACACACACACACACACACACAAACAATTCATAAGACTACTTCCATGTTTCAATAGTGATTTCAATTGGATGATGCTTACCTGCTATATTGAAATGAATAGAATCCTTTTACCATGGGCATGGTAAAAGTGTTTTATAAAACACTTCAGTTTTCTATCTTCAAAACAACCATCTCACAACAGACTTTGTACTGACTCTCAAATACCCAGATGCTTGATTAATTTTTGAATTCTGCATTCTCACCAAAATAAAAGCATTATGCCTCTCTGGGTTATCTGCATTCTATCTAAACTAAAGCTCTGATATTACTGGATAAAATGAAGCATGGGATTTTTAGCATTCAATAGATACTCTGTTTCCCAATCTCAACAACGTTTTTGGAGGTCCAGGAATCACACTTTATCTAGCCAAACAATCATTTCTACCCACTATAAATAATCATCTTTTCAATCACTATGATTTTATTATGGAACAGTAATTAAACCAACAGGAAATGGAGTCCATTTTTAATCATGGCTCTCCCAGATGGATCCTGAGAATTTAGGCAAATTGCTTAATTGTGTCTCAGTTTCATGATCTGAAAATGGATATTCTAACACTGTACTTAGAGGATTGTTGTGAAAGAGTGATTTATAGAAAGTGGTTGGAATGTACCTTGTATACATTAACTGCTATTAAGCTTTTGTTATTGTAATTATCATTTAACTCCATTCTTGAAAAGCAGTTAACTAGGACAAGATAAAATCTGGAAGAAAATGTCAAAATATATAGAAATATTAGGGGTTCTCCTGTATCAAATGACAGTCCTGGCTACTCAGCCACAGACAATGAAGTCCCTGCAACCTGCACCAATAAACATTGACCACCTAAGTGGGCAGAGGGGAAAGGAATAGCACAATCTCAAACCATGTCTTAACGAACAGAAAGTAGTGTTTTTCAAATCAGTGACCTTTTTGCTTTGCAGTCTCAGAACCTTTGGGAGTAAAAGGGTCTGGAGAAATGACTGCCAGAATGGAGAGAACTAAGTCCTGGCATGAAAATATTCAGCTAGATTTTCTGTATCCTATTTCTTCCCTCCTTGCTCAGAGCAGATGGAGTTCACGTGGAGGTAATCATGAGAATTTATCCCTCCCTGTTGTAATACTGAGGGAAGAGTGAGTTGAGAATAAAGACTATCAAAATAACTTGCTTCTATTGCAGGAAAGGAAACTACTATTCCCTCTGACAATGAGCTTGTGTGATCATCCACCTAGGAAAGGTACCCATTTACATTATTTTTTAAGATTTATTTGTTTATTTGAAAGGCAGAGTTACAGGGGGAGAGAGAGCGAGAGGAAGAGATAGATCTTCCATCCTCTGGTTGACTCCCCAGATGGCCACAATGGCCAGGGCTGGGCCAGACCAAAGCCAGGAGCCAGGAGCTTCATCTAGGTCTCCAGTGTGGGTGGCAGGGGCCCAGGGATGTGGGCCATCTTCTGCTGCTTTCTCAGGTGTTAGGGAGCTGGATCACAAAGGAGCAGTGGGGGCTTGCATGGGCTGCTGATGCTGCAGGCAGCAGTTAACTCACCGAGCCACAGCTTCCGGCTCCCCATTTACATTAAAAATTACAGCAAGCTCATCCTCTATGTGCCATCTAACAGTGCTGTTTCAGGCCTATCCTATGAGTAAGTTCAAGGTGCCATTTCTCCTTAGATATGACTACCTGATACAAGAAATTTAATCCTAGTAATGAAATTGTGAAAATAAAGTACTCATTGATAATAAGAAAGCTCAAAGTCATTTTTTAAGGTTTATTTTTATTTATTTGCAAGGCAGAGTGATGGAGGGAGAAATAGAGATCTCTTCCATAAACTGATTCACTCCCCCAAATAACCACGACCATTGGAGTTGGACCAGCCTGAAGCCAAGAGCCTGGATCTCTATTGTGCTCTCCCACATAGATGGCAGGGGTACAAGTACTTGGGTCTCCCATGCTGCTTTCTCAGGTTGCCTAAGCAGGGAGCTGGATTAGAAGTGGAGCAGCCAGGACTTGAACTGGTGCTCCAGCGTGGGATGCCAGCATCACAGGAGGAAGCTTAACACCTACCCCCGGAAGCCATTAAAAAGAAAAATCAAGCTTGTATGCGATGTGGAATAGTCAACTGCAAACCTGAATACTTTATTATGAAAACCTGCTTTCAACATCCAAATAAACATCCAGACAATCTAAAAAATGTTAACATGGCAGGGAACAAAAGGAGTAAAAAGAGGCTGTATCCTCCTGGTGATCCGAATGTAGGGTATGTGCTAAATGGAAGTGGCAAGGCCTTTAATGCTAAGAGTCTAGAGGGAAAGAAAAGAAAAGGAGGTCTCTCCATACTCAGCAAGACAATACGACTAAACAAAAATCAAGCTTAAAGAGTAAATAAGTGAGAAGGAAACCAAATGTTACAACTGAAGGGAAAAAATGATTGGAGTACGAAATAAGGAATTTAGTTCAGGTGATTTGGAAGAAAAAAGGTCTTAGATGACTAAGGTTGTACATGAAGGATGATGAAGAGATGGAAGTGAAAAACAAGTTCTGACAGAAACTAGAAAATCTGATTTGGTACAGGAAAGAGGTTTTAAAATCAGAAGGAGTGAGAAAAATGCTTTGCATTTTATTGCGCGGAACACTGTCTAGCATCTTTGGCAAAAGCTGACTTTCTTCATCCCTACTTCTAAAGTAGGCTCTCAAATCTGCCTTTGTCCTTTCCTCACTGGAAAATGCCTTGCATCCAGGCACAGATGACCTTAAAGATCCCACCGACCTCCTCTGGCCAGGGGCCAGGGCGCACTCTGGGCAGGGAGTGGCAGGAAGGCACCCTAAGGAAGATTGTTGTCTGGAAGAGAACAGCCCAGATGCAAAACCCCAGACATGTAAAGGCAGAAAGCGCACACAGATAAAGAAGCAATGTGTACTCTACAGGGAACAGTTATCCTAGGAGACTCCTCAAATGTGGGAGATGTATAGGGAGGGAAACAACACAAACAAGCGCAGAGGTGGGGAGAGTGTGTTTACAGGGTGTTTACAGGACAATGCATGGACCAAACTGGTTGCGTTCCACAAAGGTTTTTACCTATCAGCCTAAGGGCCTAAGGGGATGCGTTTTGTTTTTTTTTTTAAACAGTCCTATCAAGCAGACTGGGGCAGGGATTTGGAACATTAGCATTTTATCTTTTTTTAAAAGATTTTATTTATTTATTTGACAGAGTTACACAGAGAAGGAGAGAGAGAGAGAGAGAGGTCTTCCATATACTGGTTCACTCCCTAGTTGACCACAATGGCCAGAGCTGTGCCAATCCTAAGCCAGGAGCTCTGGGTCTCCCATGTGGTGCAGGGTCCCAAGGACTTGTGCCATCTTCCACTGCTTTCCCAGGCCATAACAGAGAGCTGGATTGGAAGTGGAGCAGTCGGGACATGAACCAGCACCTATATGGGATGCCAGCACTGTAGGTGATGGCTTTACCCACTTAGACCACAGTGCTGGCCCTGGAGAAGCATTTTAGAAAATTTATTTTAGTGATAGACTCTAGGAGGGCAGAAGGCCAGACAGTCCAAAGTAGGACCCTGTTTCAGTAGCCCACATATCAGGTGCTGTGTTGAAATGAGGTGTTAGATAACCTGCTGGATCAAATGGAAAAGAAATGGCACAAGAGGCTATTAAGAAAAATGACTTGACACTGCCGGCACCGCGGCTCACTAGGCTAATCCTCCGCCTGCGGCGCCGGCACACCGGGTTCCAGTCCCGGTCGGGGCGCTGGATTCTTTCCTGGTTGCCCCTCTTCCAGGCCAGCTCTCTGCTGTGGCCCGGGAGTGCAGTGGAGGATGGCCCAAGTGCTTGGGCCCTGCACCCGCGTGGGAGACCAGGAGAAGCACCTGGCTCCTGCCATCAGATCAGCGCGGTGCACCTGCAGCAGCGCGCCGGCCGCGGCAGCCATTGGAGGGTGAACCAACGGCAAAGGAAGACCTTTCTCTCTGTCTCTCTCTCTCACTGTCCACTCTGCCTGTCAAAAAAAAAAAAAAAAAATGACTTGACACTGAGGTTAGAAGAAGATGAAGGGATGAAGCCCCTTTCAGCCCAGGCACTAATCCTTCCCTTTCTATATATAAGTGTTTATTTGAAAGGGCTTTTGTCACTTAATCATCTCAACTTAAATCTCAAGAATGCTTATCTTATTTTCCCTGACTTAATAATCTTCTCTCTCAGCTCCATCCACCCATCTCATCAGTACTGCTGGTTTTTAATGGTTCTAAGAACAATCAATTGCAAAATTTCTGATATGCGATTCATATATAATACAACTGTGTGACAGATCTGCAGTATGTATTCCAGTGAATTCTCTCAGAACCTCTAGGAAAAAAAACGTAGTCACAGGAAGAATCCTGACACCACTCTCAGTACTAAGAAACAAATGAGAAATATAAATGTCGCAACTGTAAAACCAGAGATCTGAAAACCAGCATTTCTAAAGCTTGGGTTTGAATCAACACAGGTAACAAGGCTTCTATCTTCTAAAAAGATCTTGTGAAGTCCACACCACACAGTGTTTTACTGACAAAATAAGAATGTGATGTTTGGGTTCCAATTCTCCCTCTATCCCTATGTAAAGAGAAAAGCTAAAGGGAAACAGTAGAGTCAGATGGCCCCATGGGAAACACTGCTAGATCCACTCATCTGTAAGGAAAGGTTTTTGGCTCAAACATTTATTCATTTCTAACTGGTATCACTTGGAATTCATCCCAAACTTCACATATTCAAAAGAACTAACATTCAATATAAATCTCCCCCACCACCCCAAACATGGCGCCTCTCCAAAGATTCCTGTCAGATAATTGTCATTAAGCCAGTCACAGGAGCTAGAATATCCCAAGGGTTGTACCCCAGACCAAACCACTGGAATTCATTTCAGGTCACCAAATTCTATTAAATCCACCTTGAAACAGGCTTAGAGCTCACCCATGCCTTCTGCTCTCCATGCCACCATCCTCTTCCAGACACCACCTTCTCTCACCTAGAATGCGGCCGTAGGATCACTATTTTCTGCACATCCTCCTTCTGTTTGGTGTGTTCTGCACACAGATCCAGAGGACTCCTTTTCCTTCCGTGGTTTTGTTTCCTCACTACCCTCATTGAAATGGTTCAGGTCTTCCCTTTGTGCATAGAATGGAATCAGCTCCTATAAGGGCCTGCAAGGACTTGCCAGTCCTGACCCTTGCCCACCTCCCTGACCTCTCCCCTTGCCACTGTCTCCCTGTTTTCCTTGCTCCAATGACTCCAGCCTTTCCTGTTTCTTGAATGCACCCAGGTACATGATGTTCCCTCCATAATTGCTTATGAGGGGCCTCCAAAAAGTCTGTGGGAAAATGGAATTCAAAAAGAATGTATGATCTGCCCTTCCCAAAGTATGACACATATCATTTCCTCAGAGAGAAGTTCTATTTTCTTTGTTTATATATATATATATATATATATATATATATATATTTGAAAGGCAGAGAGACAAAATCTTCCATTCCCTGATGTACTCACCAAATGTCCACAACAGCTAGCCAGGGTTGGTCCAGGCCAAATCCAGGAACCAAGAATTGCATCTGGGTCTTCCACATGTATAGTAAGGACCCAAATACTTGAGCCATCCTCCACTGCTTTCCCAGACACATTGGCAGGGAGCTGGACTGCAAATGGAGCATCCAGGGCTGGAACTGGTGCTCTGGTATGGACGCTGGCGTTGCAAGTGGTAGTTCCATCTACTGTGCCACAGTGGCAGCCCCGAGAGAATTCTTATGACCTTACCTACATAGATTAGTTCCCCTGATTACTTTCTGCCTTTTAAAATCCATCCTCGTACATAACACAGATGGCTATCTAGTCTGTAACTTTATGTGTATATTGATATATTTATCTGCTTAATATGTTCTTCCCCCACAGATTATACAGACCAGGAGAACAGACGTCTTTGTGTCTGTCTTCCTGTGGCACAGGACAAGCCTGTCATACAGCATTAACCCAATAAGCACTTGATGAACAAATGAATTCTGAAACATAAGTTCCATTGAGGGCAGAAGCCAGTCTAGTTGACTGCCTAAGGAGATGTGTTGACAATATTGGTAAATGCTTCAAATGTTGGTTCAAAGGATAAATGAATGGGCTGGCATTGTGGCATAGCGAGTAAAGCTGCTACCTCCGATGCCAGCATCCTGTAGGCACAGGATCGAGTCCTGCCTGCTCTGCTGCTTCTCCAGCTCTCCGCTAATGGCCTGGGAAAGCAGCAGAAAGTGGTCCAAGTGCTTGGGCTCCTGTCACCCACGTGGGAGAAATAAAAGAAGCTCCTGGCTCCTGGCTTTGCTCTGGCCTAGCCCCAGCTGTTGCAGCCATCGGGGAGTAAATTAGCAGATGGAAGATCTCTCTCTTTGTCTCTCATTTTCTCTACCTCCCTCTCTCTGCAATTCTGCCTTTCAAATGAATAAAAATAAATCTTTTTTTTTTTTTTGACAGGCAAAGTGGACAGTGAGAGAGAGAGAGAGACAGAGAAAGGTCTTCCTTTACTGTTGGTTCACCCCCGCAATGGCTGCTGTGGCCAGCGCACCGTGCTGATCCAAAGCCAGGAGCCAGGTGCTTCTCCTGGTCTCCCACGCGGGTGCAGGGCCCAAGCACTTGGGCCATCTTCCACTGCACTCCCGGGCTACAGCAGAGAGCTGGACTGGAAGAGGAGCAACCGGGACAGAATCCGGCGCCCCGACCGGGACTAGAACCCTGGGTGCCAGCGCCGCAGGTGGAGGATTAGCCTATTGAGCCGCGGCACTGGCCCAAAAATAAATCTTTAAAACACAAAAGAATAAATGGAGACTGCACAATGTATTCACCACTAGCAACTAACTCCATTAAGAGCAAATGTGATTGTAGAAGATTGTTTCTCATAGTGAGTCGGATTCTCTCGGTCTATCACTGCCACAGCTCTGCCCTTTGGTCTAGGCCAGCCTGCACACAATCTCCCTTTTGTGGGGAAAGAAGATGCCCTGTCTCCCTCTCAGGTCTTCCATCAACCAATTTTCACATGAATCATATGACTTCCAGATCTTCCTCAATATCCTCCCATTCTCTGAATATCTTATAGTTTTACCATTTTCCATTTACTGTTTTCTTCTTCTCTTAATATTTGTTTATTTATTTAAAAGAGAGGAGAGACAGCAAGATCTTCCATCTGCTGGTTCACTCCCCAAATGCCCCCAACAGCCAAGGTTGGGCCAGGCAGAAGCCAGGATCTCAGCACTCCATCCAGGTCTGCCATGTGTGGCAGTGGCCTAAGTTGAGCCATCACCTGCTTCCTCCCAGGCTCTGCATTAGCAGGAAGCTGGATCAGAAGCAGTGCAGCTGAAACCCAAACCAGCACTCTGATATGGGATGCCAGTGTTGCAACTGGTGGTATTACACTGTGCTGTGCCACAGCAATGGCTCCCACTTTTCCTTTTGAAATACATTGCCCCAAACTGTGTGTATGACATATGCTAAAGCATCATTCTCCTTATATTTCCAACTTTCTTATTTTTATTACCATCACCCAATTATATTCCTTGGCAGCCAGCCTCAACTTTTAATGCAAAGTGAACTTTCAGCATGCTATTAAATACCAGGAGTGCAATTAAATCAGGTCATCTGCTTCTAGTACCTATGTATTTGATTTCTGGACCTGTTAGGATTTTACATTGATTCCTTTTAAATAGCATTGAGTTTTTAAGTCTGATTTCTGTACTCCTAAAGTCTTCTCAGGACCTGGCTCTAATATCCAGTGTATTAACTGTCTTAATTTTATGTCATCCTTACCCAAAAAACGTTTGCTACATCCCATCTTTTATCTTACTCTTGCCCTTAAAAAATCCTGTTCCCATATCTACTAAGAGATTGTGCTTTCCTAGTTCTCATTCTTGGCTGTTCTGTCTTCTCTCTCTTGCTGTCTGCCTTTGAAATAAAGTGGAAATAAATAAATAACTTCAAATGGTTTCTGGAATAAACACTTAGAAAATAGTCTCACACAGAAACCTCAAACTCAATATGGCCAAAAATTAAATTATAATTTATCACCACCTCCAACCTCTTCCATGGACATTGATTTATTTATTTAGATTTGTTTATTTGAAAGAGTTACAGAGAGAGAGGTTCAGTAGTTCACTCCCCACATAGCTGTAATGACTGAGCCAGGAGCCAGCAGCTTCCAGGTCTCCCATGTGGGTGACATGGTCAAAACACTTGAGGCATCCTTCACAGCTTTTCCCATGCCATTAGCAGGGAGTTGAATTGGAACTGGAGCAGAGGGAGCACAACCCGGCACCTATATGGAATGCTGGCATTGCAGACAGTAGCTTTACCCACTATGCCACAGCATTGGCCCTGATGCTAAAAAAAAAAAAAAAATTCATTTATTTATTTGAAAGGCAGAGTGATTCCATCCACTGGCTTACTCCCTTGATGTTTACAATTGCTGGGATTGGGCCAGGCTAAAGCTAGAGGCCACGACTCCATCTGGGTCTCCCATAAGGGTGGCAGGAACCCAAGAACTTGGGGCATTATCTGCTATGTTCCCGGACACATTAGCAAGGAGCTGGATCAGAAGTGGAGCAGCCAGGATGTGAACTGACCCTCTGATATGGGAAAGCCGGCTTACAGGTGGCTGCTTAGCCCACTGTGCCACAATGCTGGCCCCTGTTGACACTTCTGAATTCCTGATCTTGATTAACAGCAGTATCCTTTGCCCAGCCCCAAACTGGGAGTCTCCCACATTTCTCACTCTCATGTACTATCTCTTAATTTTCGTATACCTATCTCTCCAGGTCCTGCCAGCTTGATCTCATAGGTAGCCCTCACATACCTGTCTTCCCACGCGTTCTTAGAGTGGCTGACATCAAATCCTGCCTAGATTTGCTTCATCATCCTGTCAGTGTGCACCTGGGAGATACTTGGGTTCCTGCCATCCATGTGGAGTTCCTGGATCCTGGCTTCCATCTGTCCTAGCCCTGGCTGTTGGGGGCATTTGAGCAGAGGGAAGATCTCTCTCAGTGGCTCTCCCTTTCAAACAAATGAAAATAAATAAACTAACTAAAAAGGGGGGAAAAAGGAGTAAGAAACATGGAAAATTGCCCAGGAAAATAAGGGGAAGCCGGGAATCATATCTGGTACCTAATGTGTTCTCTCTGTGACCTTCGTGCTGCTTAGAGTGCTTTACCTGTGTTATCTCATTCCATTATTGGTGCCCCTGGGGAGGATTAGTAAGGAAACTGGGAAGTTAACATATCCAAGGCTCCCTGGTTAGTTAACTAGTAAATCTGAACGCGAGGTTAACTATCTCCAGAGTTAAAGCTCTTAATCACTCACTGTGAAGCCTCTTTGAAGGACAGAGGTTCTGCTATGACACTTTGTTGACTTGCCTTGAGGAGTCAAAAGATGTAGTTCTTAACTGTCAAACACAAAGAGCGAAGAAGTCAGTGACAAAAATGTACAGAGTCTACAAATAAAAGCAAACCAGTTTCCCATGGAAAACACTGCAATGCTTAACGTTAAGACCAAAAAATAAATTATTCGGGTAAACTGACAGAAGCTCTAAATTGCCAAGTTCTTTTGGTAGGATCAGTAGCTCCTGGTGTGAAGGCAGATAAGAACTAACGCTCCCTCCCCGAGCAACCACACCGTACTCCATGATGTGCTGGGCTGACGTGACGTCTTGACCCAAGTTCCGGCGCTCTTCAACCTTTAGGAGAAACCAGGCAGAAAAAACCACAAGCATCCATTTAGTGAAGCCTCAGCATGTGCTCCAAGCATCCCGAGAAGTAGCTTGCAGGAACAGCTTACTGGAGGCAGATGAGGCCATGTCCAAGCATCCCATCAGCCAGTCTTCCAGCCCCACCAGTTTATAGAGTCTTCTTGAGCGCAGCTGTTAGGCCGCTGCCTTTTCATATAAGGCCAGTGGTACCCTTACGGTATTCACAGAAAATTCACCAACCGTGAATCCCATCTGTGTACCAGTAATAAAGTATTCTCATAATCTCCTTGCCAGGGATTCTTAAACCTTTTGTGCATTCAACCCTGTGACAGATGGAAGACTGTGAGCCACTTTTCAGGATAATCTTTTTAAATATATTTTTTTCAAAATCCATGATATTTCAAAGAAAGTCAGTTATATTGGGAGGCAGTTATCAAAACTAGTTTAATAAAAATGTGTGCTTTTTTATGATTTCAAATGCTGTATTGAATAATATCTAAAACTACTATAGCTTTGAAGTGATGTTCGAATGAAATTTTGTTCTAAGATATCTGCACTAGCTTCAAAACTATGTCAAAGTTGGTCAGTTTGTTGGTGAACCCCAAATCAAAATATAGGATGTTCTGTCTTTAAAGCATGCAAATATTTTATGGTATCAGAAGATGACAGCTTCAAGTATCTATTTCCAAATTAAACACATTCCTGATACAGGGACTGAAAAGAAAATAAGTTCAGAGACCTAGGAAAATGTTTTCTAGGCCAGAAATAAGAGCAGTAAGCAAATATTGTTGTAGCTTTAATGAGAATATTAACAAGTGAAAAGAATCCAGCAACTGACAAGCATTGGAAAAAAATCTAAGAGAAACAGAGAAAATGTGAAAGAAAGAGCCAATGTGCCTTATGCAACACCATCCAGGGAAGTGGACATGAATCTTATTTTAGAAAAATTTTTGTAAAAGTACTTCTGAGTACCTATGTTTACCTTATTAACATCTTATTTAACTCTGAAAGTATCATTGGAAGGCATGGTACCCTTTTGCAGTACCTGGGATAAAGTGTTGTCTACATCAGAGGCATGTCCCTGGGGCCCAGGGACCTGCAGGATTTCCATGGATGGCCATTAAGGAATCTGGTTCTCTTAAAATCAGGTCCAAACTTCAGTGGAAACAGGAATTCTATAACTCATGCCAGATTCTCAAAAGGGAACTTGGCCTATGAAAAGAAAGCATTTTTTGCACTATTTTTTTTTCCTTCCATGGCATACCCATTAGTATCCATGGCAATAGTTTTGCATTATTGCCCTGGGTTTATTTTCCTTTCTTCACAAATTTCTATTTAAATCTTTTTTGAATGTGTCAAGAAATTTCCTTGTCCAACCTTCTATCACTGGTCTTGTCTTTTCCAGAAAGGATCTTCTGTCATTAAACATAGAGTGATGCATATCAGCTAGGTCAAGGACCTGTCCCTGGCACTGCCACCATTGGAGACCAGGAGGGTGGATACTCACTGAGTTTAAAATCAACACAGGAAATGTGTAAAACGAAAATACCTTCTCCTTCCTAAGTCTTCCCCCTACTCTAAGCTTCATGTTGGGATTTCGAGAATCTGGAGAAGAAAAAAATGCCACCAACTCCATTGCCCTAAATACATAGCTATTTGGAAGCAGGTAATGAACTGTGAGGAAGCTCAGGAAACTAGAAGCAAACTACAAATGCTTAAAATGGTTTTGCCATTCATGCACAAATAGAGGATCAGTCGCTATTGTCCTGGTGACTCCAACCAGGGAATGGGAATGTGTCTCCTTGTTGACATAGGGCAGTCCTAGAACAAAGAAAGTTGATGACATAAACATATCCTTTTTCCCAGCACTTGAGTTGTGTGTGATTTAACCTTTAACTCTTGGTTGTTGATGTAGGTGAGATGTCAAATATTTTCGACTGAGTTGTTGGCAACTGTTTAAAGTGTTTTCATCACTCTTTCACTAAGGCAAAGCCAGGCTCAGGCTAACCCAGTCACTGTAATAGAGCTGCCTCCCCAGCCCTCTCTGCTCTCTTGGCCACTTCCTCCAGACTGAAACAGGAAAGCAACCACAAAGAGCAGGGATCAGCCTGGTAGTCACTGTAAATCTGCAATTACTTAAAGTGCCCTTTCCTGTTTTCTGGAAGAATACTGCTGGTAGCGCAGAGGTCTTGTGACCAACTGTGAACGAATAATTTAAATTGTGATGCAAGCAATAGGAGTCCAGTGTCAGATAATGTGATCCGACTCCTACCTTCCTTCAATTCATTAGACCTAGAGTTAAAGCCTCAGCCCTAAGAGGACAGAGCAAGCACACGAGACCCACTCTGCACTTAGAGAGAATCTATCTGGACTTTTCCCAAGACCAAACCCAAACCCACCTGTTCACTCTTTCAGGGCAAAAATTGCAAATGATAGAATTCTGTTTAATGTTTAAGCCAAAGGTATAAAGTTCTTGCTAGTTTTACTTCGGCAAGACAAAGGTCCTTCTGCCAACAAAATGAAGAAAACATGGCAGAAATCCTCAGCTATGTAACTTCATACATATTTTTTACTTAGCGGTTGTTCCTGTTCTATTAGAGACAAGAGACAATTCTGTTGAGAGAACTGACCCCAGCTACCTGCAAGTCAGAGTACATACAGCGAGCACCAGGAGAATGCAACTTGGATAAATGAGGCAGCATGCTTTAGCATTTTTGTGTTTTCAGTCTAGAGCTTATACTCATATCTTGGAAAGGAAATCTCTGTTTCATTAAAGAAAACTGGTTATGCCAAATGCACAAAAATAACTGTGGGAGGCAGTGGCGTGAGGATGGGTGGAGGAAGGTCACTGCATGACTCAGGAACTTGGCTTCTATAATTAATATTTTAAGACCTAGTACTTCATATTTTAAATAGAATTATACAGTCAGAGGGAAAAAGCTAACACTTAGCTGAAGTAGGTTTTCTACAAACAGATGCATATACTGTTACCTAGCTAACATGGGCTGTGTATACTGTATATATAGTGCGTGTACATATATAATGCATACCTATATACATATGATCACACGAAGCTAGGCAGGATGTGTCTTTTTTGTTTTAAAGATTTATTTGAAAGACACAGAGAGAGAGAAAGAGAGGGAGGGAGGGAGGAAGGGAGGGAGGGAGGGAGGTCTTCCATCTTCCATCTGCTTGTTCATTCCCCAATTGGCTGAGAAGGCCAGAGCTGAGCCAATCCATAGCCAGGAGCCAGGAGCTTCTTCTGGATCTCCCATATGGGTGGCAGGGGCCCAAGTACTTGAGCCATCCTCTGCTGAATAGGGGAGACCAGGCCTAAGGACTTGGGACATCTTCTCCCGCCTTCCCAGCCACATCAGCAGGGAGCTGGATCAGAAGTAGAGCAGCCAGGTCTTGAACGATGCCCATATGGGATGCCAACGTCAGAGGCGGAGGCTTAACCTGCTACGCCACAAAGTCAGCCCCCGGGTGAAGATTTTCAAAACACACACTCCACGTTATATAAAATTATCTCAGTTGAACTCTATACCAGGAAACTCATTGAAATATTCCCACAAAGCTTCAAAATAATCACAGACTTAATTCTTATTCCACAGCCACGTAGCACAGCCATGTGCGTTCCTGTACTTTGATAGGAAGTGGTGGGTAATTAGGTATTTTTGGAATCATGCTACCTCTCTCAGATACCATTTGGTATTATTACTCTGTGCATCAAAAATGCAGAGGCCTGATGGTTTAAGTTACTACACAAGTCAGAAATGGATTTAAGGATTACCATTCAAAATATCCCCCTGAGACAAAACGTTCTATCTGTAGAAAACAGATTTTAGGCAGATGATGAAGTACAGTGCACACTTGTTAAGCACGAGTCCCCACTTCACATTTAAGGCACGTTGAGTTTCCAAATTTTGAATTAGAGGATATGAAGGTTTATGTGGTTCAGTCCAACACAGCAGTGACTGCCCAGGGAGTTAAATGCTTGTGGGGTTCATATTTGAATTCACAAGTAGATGGCAAAGGGCAAGGATAAGGAGCAGGGGAAAATGTAGTTCTGCATGACAGCAGAGCAAGCTGTGGAAAATGATAGGACTTCATGAAAATCCAATATTGCTTGACTGAATTAACAGTTTTCAGAAATAAAATACAATTGAATTAGCTTTAATATGGGGATAGGGTGGAGGAAGGGAAAATTTGATTTTGTTTTTAGAAAGGATTCCAGGAAGGGGATCTGGGGAAAATGGAGGTTTTGTAGCACGTGTGAGCCTTGAGGTGTTCAGACAAGGGATAGCTTTCTCAAAAGCACAGCGGCACTGTGTTTACAAGGAAAGAAAAGTCAGAACAGGAGCACAGCGACAAGTCCTTCCTTGTGGAAGACCACCTTTGAGGCGACTGGGGGCCAGGGAAGCAGCCAGCGGGAAACGCCTGCGCAGTCACAAGCTGTGTGCATCTGCTTCACATCACAGTGCCACCGCCAGAGCTTTGCCAGGCGTCCGTCCGGACTGCTTCCTCTGCTTCCCCACGCCTTCCCAGTTAGCCCGCTTTCCACTTCTCCCTGCCATGCTGCTTTTCTTCTAGGCTCTATCCTGTTGAGAAAAAACTTTCATTGATTAAAAGCTGAAAATGGTATTTTAGTATTGAAATCAGTGGGTACAAACCCATAGGACATAAAAGCAAACACACATGGGTATGGTTTTCTCATGGTTTCTCTTATCTAACCGTGTGTTTATTATTTATTTATTATCATTTTACTTGAAAGAGACACAGAGGGACAGAGACAGACAAGAGATATTCTGCCTGATCCTCTGGTTCCCTTTCTCAAATACCCATCTGATCTGCTGGTTCACATCTCAAAGGCTCACAATAGCCAGTCCTGGGCCAGGCACCCAGAACTTATCTGAGTCTCCCGTGCTGGTGACAGGACCCGAGAATGTATCCCATCAGATGCCGCTTCCCAGGGTGTACATTAGCAGGAAATAGGAGTCAGAAGCAGAGCTGGGACTCAAACCCAAGCACACCAACATGAGGTATAGGCATCCACTGCACCAAACACTCACCCCCAATTTTTGTGCTATTTATATTGGCATACATAGTAGATGAGTGAATTTTTTAAAAAGATTTGTTTTATTTATTTGAAAGAGTTACACAAGGAGGTAGAGAAAGAGACAGAGAGGTCTTCCACCTGCTGGTTCACTCCCTAAACGGCCGCAATGGCTGGAACTGAGCTGATCCGAAGCCAGGAGGCAGGAGCTTCCCCTGGATCTCCTACAGGAGTGCAGGGCCCCAAGGACTTGGGCCATACTCTGTGTCTCTCCGAGGCACACTAGCAGGGATCTGGATTAGAAGTGGAGTAGCCGGTATTCAACCTGGCACCCATATGGGATGCCTGTGCTGCAGGCCAGGGCTTCAACCTGCTGTGCCACAGCACCTGCACCAACAGCTGAGTGAATAAACCATTACCTCACACCTTTGCCCAGCATGGCACGTGGCACATACATTTTATACTAAAAATGAGCAGAGTCAATTCTGTAAGACATTCTGGGAGACAGAGGAGAAATCTGAAGTTGGTTTTTTTTTCTTTTCCTGTGACCTACATGGCACTGAATAGCATTGTATGGCTCTGCTTCCTGTTTGAGGCCTGTTCTTTGTCATTCAGTCATTGGCATATTTCTTCTTGTCACGTGATGTTTGTTTTCCTAGGCTTAGACCATATTGACTTTTACACTTTTACCAGAGTTCTACTAACTAGCGTGGCACACAATTGACTCAGGTATGTAGTAGTGTTCAATTGTAAATGAAATATCCCTGGGACAAAAGCCTACGGTGACTGTGTCTATGACGTAGTATGTGACATATCAAGACAATTTAACTGGAATCAGCAATTGGTTTACTCGTCTGGAGGGAAGGAATTCGATGGATTGTTTTGGCCTCAGGCCCTGCTCCCCCCCACGCCCCCACCCCCGCCACACACACACACACACACACACAAGAAGCTGATTGCTTTTCTTTTTCTTACCTCCTCCCGCAAGAGTTTAGCATGTTTTCATGTTTGTGAAGTCTGGAGTTTCTTTGGAGAATCTTTTCTGACCAGAATAAGGCAACATTAGAAGGAAAAACATTCAAAACATGCTTAAAGTTGAGACCACAGCAGAAAAAAAAAACTTCTTATTATTAAATAAGAGAGAAAAAAGATCCAAGTAACACACATTTCAGTCTAGTTCCACTTTGGCTATGACCTTGTCTAAATGAGATTGAAGTCGGCGAACTCAAAAGGCTTCCATAGCCTTGGAAACTCATGACCAGAGCCTAGGGAGATTACTGACGCCATAAATAAGAGTGTCAAATTGTTAAGTCAACAACAGGAGTCACTGTGTACTTACTCCTCATGTAGGATCTCTGTCCTTAATGTGTTGTCCAATGTGAAGTAATGCTATAACTAGTACTGAAACAGTATTTTACACTTTATGTTCTGTGTGGGTGCAAACTGATGAAATCTTTACTTAATATGTACTAAATCGATCTTCTGTATATAAAGAGAATTGAAAATGAATCTTGATGTGAATGGAATGGGAGAGGGAGCGGGAGATGGGAGGGGTGCGGGTGGGAGGGAAGTTATAGGGGGAAAAAGCCATTGTAATCCATAGCTGTCTACTTTGGAAATTTATATTTACTAAATAAAAGTTTTAAAAAAAATTTTTTTAAAGAAATGTACAGTTCTGACCAGAAAAATCACTAAAATGCTTTAAAAAGTTATAAAATATTGGTAATAATGTTTTTATACATCAGCACATCCTTTTTGGAAAAGAACTGTCATTGTCTTGGCAAAACTTGGGTGAGAATTTGCCAACTTATTTAAACTTTTCATACATCTAATTCGATAATACTACTGCTATAAAAGTAGCCTTTATAGTAAATCTATAAAATGAACACAAACATCTATAATGAAATGATTATGTGCAATGCCATTCTTTGCAAAGTGTTTGAAATAGTACAGGTTGGCAGCAGCCTATATTCTGATGATAGGTGTGTGTGTATATATATATATATATATATATATATAATTATGTTGGAGCAAAACTATAGAATTCAATATGCAGACATCCAGCTCCCTGCTAATGTGCCTGGGAGGTCGTGGATGATGGCCCAGGTGCTTGGGTTCCTGCCACCCGTGTGGGATCCAAATAGAGCTCCTGGCTTCTGCTCCGCCTGGCTTCACCTCTGCTGTCACAGGCATTTGGAGAAGGAACCAGCAAATGGACCATCTCTTTCTTTCTCTCTCCCTCTCTTCTTGTCACTCCTGCCTTTCAAATAAATATACTGATCTTAAGACAAGAAATATCAGATTTTCAAATAGTACTATATGACATAAAAATATATATTATGTTTAGGAAGAAAATATAGGTAGTTAAACTGTATAAGTAGCATTCCCAATTTATAAATGTATATAAACACATATGAATTGAATACAAATATAGGGAGACAGATAGTTATTGAAATGAAATAGGCCAAAATAATTATTTTTAAATAGTAGAATTATAGGTGATGTTGATATTGTTCATACTTTTCTGTTTTCCAAATTTTGTTCAATTATATTTGTTTTAATCTAAGTTCCATTTGCATCATCTGCCTCTGCAATATCCAACAATTTCACTGAAATCCGTCAATCAAGTGACCTGATAAGTACTAGTGTTACTTTTTTGGTAATGCTTCTATTCCTACTTGGGATAATGCAACTGTAGCATTCTTTTTTTAAAAAAAATTATTTATTTACTTGAAAGTCTGAGTTACACAGAGAAGGAGAGGCAGAGAGAGAGAGAGAGAGAGAGAGAGATCGAGATCGAGATCTTTTATCTGCTGGCTCACCCCTGATTGGCCGCAACGGCTGTAGCTGAGTGGATCCGAAGCCAGAAGCCAGGAGCCTCTTCTGGGTCCTCCACGAAGGTGCAGGGGCCCAAGGACCTGGGCCATCCTCTGCTGCCCTCCCAGGCCATAACAGAGAGCTGAATTGGAAGTGAAACAGCCAGGACTCGAACTGGTGCCCACATGGGATGCTGGGACTGTAGGCAGTGGCTTCACCTGCTACTCCACAGTGCCAGCCCCTGAAACATTCTTATAAGATAGGATGCCACAAGTAGATTCAAATAATGTGAAAGATTAAAAATTCTAGATACAGATCCAGCGATTGGTCTAGTTGTCTGGCCCAGCCCTGGTTATTACACACATTTTGGGAGTGGCCCCACAGATGGATTCTCTCTCTTTCTCTCAACCTCTCTCTTACTCTGTTTCTCTTAAGACGGAAATATTTTTAAAAATCCAAAATTAGTTTAACATAGTATCTTAGATTCCTTCTTAAACCTTTGATTTACTCTGAACTCCCAAGAAAGTTTGAAGAGCAGATACTTAATTTCCTCAACACTAATATTTTTTCCATACAGTTGTGAGCCTTAGAAACAGCCGCTGAGTTTCCCCTAGAGATGGGTTAGCTTTGGAATCAGATGAAAGGACTCTCAAGTCCAGAGGTACAAATTACTAGGACACTTAGGGATAAAGAGGACCTATAAAACTGGGCTATAAAAACCCCCAACCTTCGTAGTTTGATTTCTTAGCATTGCCAAAAATTGCGCTGTCCTTTCCAAGACTGGGAATCTGTTGCCACTTGAGTGAGGCAGTCTGTAAGCCCATCCTTAAGCAGGGTAGAACATTCTGCTTCCCAGCACGCTCTGACTTTATGGTATAGACAGAAATACAGCATTTTTTTTTTTAATTTCTAACACCCTCACAGTTCAAAGAGGAGAAGCTCCAGAAGAGACAGTAAAAATATGGGAAGGTTTTAGCATAGAAGGTATGGAGGAAGGGGGAAAATGTTAGAAATGCTAAAAAAAAAAAAAAAAAAAAAAAGAATAAAAGAAACAAAAAGATAAAGAGAATAAGAGACATTTGAAAAATATCTTTCTATATTTACTAAGCAATTTGTTTCCCAACTTTTTAGTGGCTCCAATGATAGTCTTCAGAAAACTTGATGATGTCATTTCCTCCAATTGGCCAGTTACATAAATGTTGGCAAAGAGCCAAGTAAAACAGCCCTCAAACAGATGGCTATGTGTGTCAATGCCAGAAAGTGAGAACAGCCCTTTGCAGTGTATGTGAGTGTGTGATGTGTGTGTGTGTGTGTATATTATAATATATATATATAATAATAATATATATAAAAACCCAACACATGGTACATGGTATAATGTTTACTTTAGAGCTTATCCCACCAAACTGTGCAAACTGTGTGGATCATTCTTGTCATCTTTCTAGGGGGAACAAAATGCCAAAGGAAGCAATCATAAAAAACAAATCTTGAAACAGTGAAAAGTAAGGTGATGTACAGAGCGAGCATCCCTGGGAGTAAATCAGCCACCAAAGAGTGTTCCACACGATGCTACTCAGATGATGAAGCTTTCTAGGAAACAACAGCTGGAATGCAGGCAGCTTCAAGAAGTAAGGGAGATGCTGCAGTGAGGCAAGTGAACCTGTCTCTCCATCCCAAAGGACTTAGAAATGGAATGCCTGCATGGCTCTTACCAAAAAAGGCACACTTTCTGGATTGACTTTTACTCCTTCAAAGCAAATTTAAATGTAGCTCTGGAGTTCCTTGGCTGGCCTGACCTACATCCTCTCCTGGTTCCAAGTGCATATTGATGCAATCAAGAGGAGTTTACATGTTTGTCACTGTGAAGAATTTCAGTTATGCATAATAAAACACAGCAAGGACTTTGAGGCTTTTCAGCTTTGAAAACGAAGTTCTGTTCTTGTCTCTGAAGACTGATAATAGCATTTCCTGTCCTTGCTGCTAATGAAAAGGGTACTCTTTTAATAACTAGAATAGCGAGCATTGTGCAGACTCAAAGACAAGTGAATTAATTCTTTGTAAATTCTCTTACATTCTTCTGACTTTTCAATATGTCAGCTGAAATAAGGACATACAGATTTATCTCCTCAAATCTAGGTGATACAGACATCAACTGGGAGGGAAATGTTAAGGATGAGTTAGTCATGGTCCTTCTTTTGAGTGCTTTGTTCTTTGTGAAAATATTTCTTTATTTTCCATGGAGACTGAAGAATTTGGTTTCTCTTTCATCTATAAAATTTCCATAAGTGTATAGCCATGCATTCTAATAATCTCTCCTTCAATATTTGGCAGTATTTACTACTTCAATAGCAATATGACGTCACTGATATTTCTGTCCACAGATATTTATAAAACAACAATTACTGGCCAAAGACTGTTAGAGGTGGCTGACTGAGAGACCTGCTGAAGGGTCATTTACTAACACAGGTCGAATATTTTAGACTCTCTATTTAAGTAACACTGGTGTGTTTTTTTGGTTTTTCAAAGCATCTACCTGGTTTTGTGCTCTTCTGACACTTGGATCTCAGGCAAATATGCAGAACTCTCTTATTTCTCATGAGACTTTGTACCTCATGGGTCAGAGAAGGACAGTTTTAGAAACTCTGCTACCTTTTGGTCTGATTGTGTCCTCAAAAGGGTTTTTGTGCTTATTTTGGACACTGCTGCCTGAACTCCACCAAGCAGAGTAATAAGTTCCATATGCCCATTTTTTTGAAGAACACATTTTCAAAGCAGCACATGTTTTGACGGACTGCCTCTTGGAGAGCCTAAATACTGTTATACACATCGTTTAGCATTTCACAAGGCCCCTACTGTTAGATTCTGGGAATGGGGCCAGGGTAACCTACCTATGGGTGCTCTTAGTAATGTTAAAATATTGAAAATTCTTATCCATCATGCTTCACTAAGACACATTTGGAATGTGAGGATTTTTTTACTGCCATGGAACTCCGTGTGTGTGTGTGTGTGTGTGTGTATGTATGTGTGTATGTGTGTGTTTGCACATATGTGTACACGTGTGCAGAAATATTTCAGCCAAAGAAAAAAACGAGGCCCTTAGAGCCAAAATCTTAAAGCAAAATTTCAATGATGGTACTGTTTAAATGTTTAAACTTTTAGAACTTTTGTGTAAGTAGTTGTTGTTTCCTGATTTTAAATATATTCTGCCATTTATAAAACAGTTATGGCCAAGGACTGTGTTAGATGTGGCAGACAGAGATGCGAACAGGAGGATCATTTACTAAATCAGGTCAAATATTTTACATTATCTAAATAGTACATTTTTGTTCTTTATATCAGGAGGGGATTTCTTTGTGATTGGCATCAGTTCTGATCAGTGGGAGCCTATACCCCACACTTTGTCACATATATATTTCTTCATGCACACAGTTTAAAAATGTATGTATTTGAAAGGCAGAGAGACAAAGAGAGAGAGGCAAAGAGATCTTTGATCTGCTTGTCTCCCACGTGGGTGCAGAGGCCAAAGTACTTGGCCATCTTCCACTGCCTTCTCAGGCCATAGCAGAGAGCTGGGTGGGAAGCAGAGCAGCTGAGACTCAAACTGGCATCCATATGGGATGCAGGCACTGTAAACAGCAGCTTAATCCACTGCACCACAGTCTTGACCCACTTTGTTTCATATTTTAAAAATCAGAGTTTGTACTTAATATTTCAAATTTCACTGTGAAAGATATACATAGCCCCTTTGTTAAAACCTAGGAAAACATGAATGTACTTGTCAGTGAGGAAAGAAGTCACAAAATGCTTCTTTGGTTAGAATTTCAAGTACAGTTCACCCCACCCAATGCTGTTTTTCTAAGGGTTATGTTGGATTGTTGATGGCTGTTCAACTTCCTGATTTGTCCAAGGTTTTAAGTCATTACCTGCTTGTTTATGAGGACATCATAATGTACCATGAGGAATGTTGTTTCCTAATATAAATTCTAGGGAATCATTTCTATGTTTCTATAAATGAGAGGCGTTAGACATCAAATATAGTAATTGTACCATTTCTGAGGATTATAAAATTTCAGGTCTGGAGATGCTATTGAAATTTTCTAGTCAGTGGCTGGCATTGTGGCAAAGCTACTTAAACAGCTTCTTGAGACCCACATCGCACACTGAAGTGTTGGTTTCAGTCTTGGCTCTGTCATTTCCAATCTAGCTTCTTGCTAATGCAACCTGAGAGACAGTGAATGACGGCTCAAGTGCTTAGGATCCTGCTACACACGTGGGAGACCCAGATGGAGTTCCAGGCTCCTGGCTTTGGCCTGACCTAGTCCTGGCTGTTGCAGGAATTTGGAGAGTAAAGCAGCAGATAGAAAATTCTCTCTCTCTTTCTTTCTCTCTCTCTCTCTCTCTCTCTCACTCATTCTGAAAATAAATAAAAATAAACATTACATGACTTACTAATCTAAAGCAACACCATAGAGATGAGGAAAATTAAACTCAAAGAAGCAGGCTACTTTCCCACCATCATTTAAATCAAAAAGTCAGGATTCTAATTGAAGCTCACATTCCCTAATTTCATGGCCTGTATTTAAACATGGGTGGAAGCATATGTTTGCTGTGTTTCAAGAAAACTGAATTCTTATGAAGTCTCAAGGAGAAATAATTGGAGGTATTCATTCAATCATTGTTATCTGAGTACATTTTTATTGAACTTTTATCCAGGACCAAATGATTCTTACTGATCCAATCTTTGAACATTGGTTCATTTTCATATTTCCGTAGTTTAAAAATATGAAAAATAAAGATTATACTCTATGTCCCACTCTTCTATGATTTAGAGGGATTAAGGGTCAAACAAGTACAGATCTTGGTTCTTAGGTTGTAACTGATTCCTAGTCTCACCTGTTACAAACACTGAAAGAGGATATGGCAGTCATACACTGTCATCTCCCGTGAGGTTACAGCTGAAGGGTAGTATAGCTACTTAAAGAGAAATATGCAGGTTTTAAATCTAGGATTCTTAGCACAATTATTTGGTCAACCTGAGAATCATACTTTTGAAATACAATAGGGTTGAACGGCGGTGATGGATTCTTCAGGTTAGGTAGACAGATGCTCACTGCACCCAGAAGCACATGAACACACAAGGTGGTCCAAACCAGTGGTGAACACTTGCACTTGGCCTTATACTCTGTCCTATTGCAAAGGTGGAACAGACAGCAGACAATAATGTTAGGAACAGGCACACACAGGAAAGTACCAAACACAGGGGAAGAGAGGGAGACAATGAATAGTAAGTAAATGTTTCCTATGAGCTAAGCTCAATGGTAGCCTTTGAACATTGTATCAGTTAAGTCTCCCAATATCCATTGAAGAAGCTTGAGTATGCAGTTCAGTTCTGTCACCAGGGAGAACATCTGGGGAAAAGAACCTAGATAGCACTCATGGTTTGGTAAATAATTCCAAAGAAGGGCTTATGAGCTGCTGTTTTATTTATGTATTATTTTTAGATAAGTAGCAAACTTATCTTAAAGGGATTTCCAATCTTCTAAAAGGAAAATATTGTTTTATTAGACTTGGACTTTACAATTTTTGCTTCTCTTTTTTTAAAATATTTTTTCAAGATTTATTTATTTATTTGAAAGCCAGAGTTATAGAGAGGGACAGAAAGGGAGAGGGAGGTTTCCTCCTGCTGATTCACTCCCCAAATGGCTGCAATGGCAAGGGCTGGGCAGACTGAAGCCAGGCACCAGGAGCTGCCTTTGTCCACAAAGTGAGGATTGAGCTATAAATGGGTATCTGTCCCAACCACTGACATGAACTTCACTGTTCTACAGCTCTCAAATCTCAAATATCCTTTGTCTTTGCCATACCCCAGAAACTGATACCCTCAACATTGTTGTGATACATTTCCACTTTTTGAATCCAAATTTTTAGATCCAGAACAAGTCAAATTAGCTGATAACAAGTATCTGGTAAACTCTAGTGGGTCAGGGCCGGCGCCGCGGCTCACTAGGCTAATCCTCCGCCTAGCGGCGCCAGCACACCGGGTTCTAGTCCCGGTCGGGGCGCCGGATTCTGTCCCGGTTGCCCCTCTTCCAGGCCAGCCCTCTGCTGTGGCTAGGGAGTGCAGTGGAGGATGGCCCAGGTGCTTGGGCCCTGCACCCCATGGGAGACCAGGAAAAGCACCTGGCTCCTGGCTCCTGCCATCGGATCAGCGCGGTGCGCCGGTCGCAGCGCGCCGGCCGCGGCGGCCATTGGAGGGTGAACCAACGGCAAAGGAAGACCTTTCTCTCTGTCTCTCTCTCACTGTCCACTCTGCCTGTCAAAAAAAAAAAAAAAAAAAACTCTAGTGGGTCAAAAATGTTTATTTTAATAGACAAAATAATCCAACTCTAGCTCTGCTCTAGTGAGTAAGAAAGAAGATGAGTTATACTTCAAGAACCCACATGATAGGGCAGGAAATTAAGGAATTACTACATGGTCAGGTACAAGCAAGATCCAACACTGCAGGTATGAAGGCATTATCACACTTAGAACCAGTACACCCAAAATGCATTCAATCCACTACCTCTGCTTTCTAAACGAATATAAAGCAGGAGTCCTATAACTACATCAATAGTGTAATTCAAAAGCTAACTGGTATTTACTGGGCACCTAACATGGGCCAAGCCCAACTAGGCACTTTACTTTTGATTCTCATGTGTATCTATGAGATGGGTGTCCCTATTTGCAACAAAAAGGCTAAAGTGTAAAGACATCCTGTAACTTCTCCAAGTTCACAAAGTACAACAGAAACTACAATGTTCAAATGAAACTGAGGTTGAGCCTTGGCCATAGCTTCCCTGTGGCTCCAGTTTCTCCTGTGGGAATCATGGATTCAGATTTTTGCAACAATCCCATTATTCCAGGGAACTCGGAATAGGGAAGCAGATTGGACAGCAAAGTGTACAGTTTTATAGCAAACATGAACTTTAGGATACACCTATAGATCAAGATCAATTCCCAGTCAACCTGGTAAAATGCCTCTGCCCCCAATGTTCTAATTCACCTTGAACAGCAATGCCTATGAATTCTCCAACCATGAGGTTACCTGATATTATTGAATGCTCATTTCGTGCCTGTAATTATCTCAATTAATCCTCACAATGACCCTGCAAGGAAGGTACTATTATTCCTTTCTATTAGAGAGGAGACAATGGAGGCTTAATGAGGTTAAGTCACTCCAGAAAAGACATGAAATTAGTAAACAGTGAAGCCAGGTCTCAATTCATCACTTAATCAATAAGGTACACTTTTTTTTATTATTTGACAGATAAAGCTAGTGAGAGAGAGACAGAGAGCAAGGTCTTCTTCTGTTGGTTCACCCCCCAAATGGCCATCACAGCCAGAGCTATGCCCATCCGAAGCCAGGAGCCAGGTGCTTCCTCCTGGTCTCCCATGCGGGTGCAGGGGCCCAAGTACTTGGGCCGTCCTCCACTGCTTTCCCAGGCCACAGCAGAGAGCTGAACTGGAAGAGGAGTAACCGGGACTAGAACCCGGTGCCCAAATGGGATGCCAGCACTGCAGGCGGAGGATTAACCAAGTGAGCCATGGTGCCAGCCCCAATAAGGTACACTTTAAACCTTGATTCTCAAAGTGTAGTCCCGCAGCAACACTAGCATTGGCATCAACTGAGAGCTTGTGGGAAATATGTAATCTTAGACTCTGTCCCACACATACTAAATGCAGATCTGCCTTTTAATCATATCCATGGGGGTAAGTCATACTCTCTGAAGTCCAAGAAGCACTGCTTTATACGTTTTTAAAATATTGATTGATTGATTTAAAAGGTAAAGTAAAAAAGAGAAAGGGACCGAGAGATCCACTGTTTCACTCTCCAAATAGTTGCAATGGGCCAGGCTGGGCCAGGCCAAAGCCAGAAGCCTGGAGCTCCATTTGAGTCTCCCACATGGGCAGCAGGCATGCAAGTACATTGACCATCTTCTACTTCTTTCCCATGTGCATTAGCAGGGAGTTGGATCAGAAGTGGGGCAGCTGGGACTCAAAGTGGCACTCATATGGGATGCTGGTGTTGTCCCAGAATGCTGGCCCCAGAAGTGCTGTTGTAGGTTTTAGCCTTAGAGTTGGCACAGTGCTGCAGAGAGCGAAGCTGCTGCCTTAAACACCTGTATCCCACATCCAACAGCTTGGTTTTAGTCACAACTACTCTGCACTTCCTATCCAGATCCCTGGGAAGCAGCAGATAATGACCCAAGTCTTTGGATTCCTTGCACCATGTGGAAGTTCCAGAGGGAAGCCCTGACTCGTGGCTTGAGCCTGGCCCTGTCCCCACTCCTGGCTGTTGTGGGCATTTGGGGATTGAACCAGCAGATGAAGGATCTCTCTCTCTCTCTCTCTCTCCCACTCTCTCCCACTCTCTCCCACTCTCTCCCACTCTCTCTTCTTTCTCTCTCTGTCATTTTGCCTTTCAAATAAATATTTAACAAGAAATGATACTTGTGACTGAAGGTAGGGTGACAAACTGTCTTATGCCACTCAGAACAGGAGGTTACTCAGGATACAGAACTTCCAGTGCAAAAATCAGATAAGTCCCAGCAGATCAGGACAAGTCAGTGGCCCTAACTATAGAGCCCTCCTGCAGGGGCTCAGTGATTTCCTGTTCCATGTAGCGCATCCTGTGCTGCCTTTTCACCCTGCTCAGTGGTTACGAAAGCTTAGGGAATGTGTTCTCAGAGACAGTGCTGCTGATAGTCAGTACGGTCAGGGAACACCCTGGGAAAATTGGACCCTAAGCCCCCAAATCCCTGGGAATTACCAATGTCCATGTCTGAGTTCCTGAAACTTGGCAGTTGACCTAAGCCATGACAGGAAGGATTCTTTTCCCTCTCATCAAGCTTCCTCGCTCCATTATGATCCCAAATCAACACATTATAATCGCAAATAAGGACATTCCCACTCACTGTCTTGTGGGTTCATCCGTTCAGTTCTTGAATTCCTTTTCCTAAAGCTTCAGTAAAATCAAGACATTTGAAAAATCCTCATTATTTTAATATTGATTAGTTAAATAAAAGACAATTAAATTCATGTGTTTATAATTCATTCATGCATCATCATGTTATTGCTTTGCAGAAACTGCTAAGCCTTAAGCCACTGCCACAGAGTTCTTCTCATGAAGCAGATATTTTAGATTTTATTTTAAAGATATGTTGATTTATTTATTTGAAAGGCAGAGTTAGAGAGAGTGAGAGACAGAGAGAGAATCTTCCAGCCACTGCTTCACTCTTCAAATGGTTGCAACAGCTGGATCTGGGCCATTTAGAAGCCAGGATCCAGGAACTGCTTCCCAGTCTCCCACTTGGGTGTTAGGGCCCAAGCACTTAATCTATGTTCTGCTGCTTTCTGAGGTGCATTTGCGGGGATGCTGGATTGGAAGTGGAGCAGCCAGAACTCAAATTGAGTAGCCCAAGTTGTACATTTTATAAACTAAATTGTAGCCCAAAAGAGAGAGCTCGTCTTCACTAAAGTCAGTGCATGTTTGACGGAGTTCTAGAATGTTTCTTTGTCTCCAGGGAAATGATTTTCTAATTTTTAAATGATTTATTTATTTATTTGAAAGTCAGAGTTACACAGAGAGAGGCGAGGCAGAGAGAGAGAGAGGTCTTGAGGTCTTCCATCTGATGGTTCACTCCCAAGATGGCCGCAACAGCCGGAGCTGCGCTGATCTGAAACCAGGAGCCAGGAGCTTCTTCCAGGTCTCCCACGTGGATGCAAGGGCCCCAGGACCTGGACCATCTTCTACTGCTTTCCCGGGCCTCAACAGAGAGCTGGATTGGGAGTAGAGCAGCTGGACTTGAACCAGCACCCATATGGGATCCCGGCACTTCAGGCCAGGCCATTAACCTGCTGCACCACAGCACCAGCCCAATGTTTTTTCTATTTTACACAATCATATTTATACACAAAAAGTGCAGCAATTTTGGGTTTATGCATTAAGATTACTTCACAATTTGGCTTGAATTTACTTTGTGGGTAAGGAGAGGATCTTGGTATAATTCTCAACTCTTACTGTCTTCAGTGACCACGTCTGAATCTGTCAGTCCCATTGTTTATTTCTCCTCTGGCCCCTTCAAAGCAATTGTTTCCACCACTATTTGACCTATAACTTCATTAAAATTCATTTTTTAGACCTTTATCTTATCTCCCAACCACACTGAAACATTTAAATACCAGGCCTGTCATGCATTCATTTTTCTAGCAATCATTTCTGGAGAAGCAACCATGCATTAGTTCTTGCGAAGAACAGAATTAAATGTCATTGATACATTCACTATTAATCCAGCCTATGAAATAAAACTGACAAACAGAAGCATACTACAGTGGAGGATACTTTTGAGGTCATTAAAGATGTACAAAGAAAGGACTCAGTAATCCAAAAGTATGAGATGTCATTTCTCAATGCAGGATCAGGGAAGAATATTAGGGGACAGCTCTTATTTTGAATTGGATTCATTCAGTGATTTATAGAGAGAGAAACCACATTCAGAAAAGCCCCAGGATGGGGAAGAACAGTGCATGCAATGGGAATAAATATGTACTTCTGGGATGGAGTGACTGAATAAGACCTAGGAGGGGTGAGATTGGAAAGGAATTTGAAACTGATCCTGTGGTTTTGGATGCAATTCAGTAAAGGACAGGAAATCATTGAAGGCTTCTAAGCCAGAGAATTGTCAGAGTCTGGCAAAACAGGGCTCATCCAGCAGGAACACATAAGAGGGACCATGGCAGGGCACAGACTGGCCATGCAGAACTTATTTAGGGACCGTTAAAAGGGACCCAGGAGAAGTAATAAAATCTGCATTAGACTCTCTTTCTCCTGCCCTCCGCCATTGGCCTCTCCTTTGTTCAGATACTTTGCCTGTGATGCATCTGCCTTGCTCTCAGCACCTTTGAAAGAACCATCTTTGATGTTTGCTTTTCTTTCCTGAGTCTCCATATAATTTGGTCAAGAGGTACACAGAAGTGTAGAATTAATGGAATACACAAGAGCATAACTAGTATTTTGAAACAAAATAACTTTCATTCACCAAAAATAATGTGTCACAGTATTCTGAGTGCTCTTCTTTTTTAAAAAATATTTTCTTTGATTTAGGGGACAATATTGTGGTGAAGTGAGTTAAGCCATTGTCTGTGATGCTGGAATCCCATGTGGATCCCAGTTCGAGTCCCAGCTACTCCTCTTCTGATCCAGGTCCCTATAAAGTGTCTGGGAAAGCAATGGATTATGGCTCAAGGACCTGGGCCCTTACACCCACGTAGGAGATCTGGATGGAGTTATAGGCTTCTTGCTTTGTCCTGGCACAGCCTCAGCCATTTAGCCACTGCAGCCATTTGGGGGAGTGAACAAGCAAATGGAAGATCTGTGTGTGTGTGTGTGTGTGTGTGTGTGTGTGTGTGTGTGAGAGAGAGAGAGAGAGACAGTGAGACTCCTCCTTTATCTATAATTCTGTCTTGCAAATAAATTAAAATTTGAAACATTTTATTTATTTGAAAGGCAGTGAGTGAGAGAGAGACAGAGTGAGCGAGAGCAACCAGGCACATGCATTTCATTCTCCAAATGCCCACAACAGCCAGAGGCAGGCCAGGCCAAAGGCAGGAGCCAGGAACCCCAGCCAGGTCTCCCACAGGGGTGGCAGGGACCCAACTACTTGAGTCATCATCTGCTGCCTCTGTGGTGTGCATAGCAGGAAGCTGGAATGGAGTGAAGAGTGAGACTTGCACCCAGGGACTCTGATATGGGGTGTGAGGTCCCTGGAGGCAGCTTAATGACTGCACCAAATCCTGCGCCCTGATCGTTCTTCTTTAACTCTCAAAACAACCGTGAGGAAGGTATTATTATCATTGCCCCTTTAAAGATGCCAAAACTGTGGCGTCTATAGGCTGATTTCACTCATTATCTAAAGCTATCAGAGGGATGTTTTTTCCCACAGGAAGAATCCAGAATTCTCTCATTTGGGAATAGTTTATAACCTTCTGCTATTCTTAGTTCTAGTTTTCAGTCTGGATAGAGTCACAACCTTTCCATGCCCGTTAATCAGAGGGAACCCCAGCCAGCGTGGCTGTCAAGGGACAATAAGGAGCCATGGTCAAGCTGGCAGCCCTATAGTCGCGGGAAATGGGGCAGAAAAGTTACGATCGGGATGACAGTTGGCTCATTTTTATTTGAAATCACTCCTGGTAATGTAATTGTAGATGTTGTAGGAACATAGAGGAAATCTAACCCTGCTTTTAAAAGTTAGTATCCTCAGCTGGAGAAAATTCATTTGACTAAATGGGAAAACAATATTCTCAGGATTGAATTAGGAGATTGATTCATCTTCTGATGTTATCTGTTTGTGCCATCACGTGCCCTCTTCAGTGGCCACCGCTGTAAGCCTGGCAGCCCAGGGGACCTCAAAGGGCTCGTCAAGTTGAGGAAACGTGTTTCATCTTTTTGAACTGACTCTAGCCACGGAGTGTGTGCTGAAACCAGATCAGTTTGAATAATGGAAGCAAGAACTCACTCTCCATTTTTCACAGGGAAAGCTGGGATTTTTAATAGAAATCAGGCAGGATCTAGGTACATAAACCCATTGCTCAAAGTGTCCCTTTGGCCGAAATTCTCATGGAAATAACTGTGGATTATTCTTCTTGGAAACTGTAAATATTCCCGTTTCACCCTTAGAAATAGAAGAAGGTTAAAGTACGGTCCAGTCACGGAGCTCGATGGTGACCTGGCAGTGAGGTGAAGCAGCCTGTCTCCGCTTTCTCCTGCTGGATGCATTTCCTGGGGTCTTTCTTCTTCTGTGGTCTCCACACTCACTGTGCCCTGGTTGTGTGTCTGAAAGTGACACCATATTTCTCAAAGTTCTGATTTTCAGAGGAGGACTAATTACATAATATGGTGCAATAAACTAACATATTCATCATGGGTTTCCACTTCACAGGGCTGGAAGCTAAGCATCACAGGAAAAGCTTCCTCAAGTTTTTATGGGGTGGAAATTTTTGACTGTAGAGAAACTCAGAGTAAGAATAATTTGTTCAGTATCCATCCATTAATCCATCTCTTTCACACAAATATTCATTACCTACTCTGCCAGGTCTTATGAGGAAACTTGAAAAGTAATGTACAGTCACACAGTACACATTTGTGACACATTCAAATAGATGCACCATAATTTTGAAGATTAATATGGAAATGACCTGAACCATGAGAATACAACCCCAGGTTGGGTTTAACTATAACTGTGCTAATAACAGGATGAAAACACTTATGACACACACTCATGGCATTTCATCACTCTGTGGTTATTACAGAATTTCCAAGTGTGAGATGTGGAAATCAGTTTTCTATTTGGTTCCCAAAATTTTTTATATCTCAGGTATACTTATTTACATGTATTTTGCCTGTAACATTTTATATATATTATTATATATTATTATATTATTATATATATACATGTATATAAGATATTTAATTTACCTATATGTATGTGATTGGTGGATTAAAAAAGAAAGAAGAAAGGGAGGGAGGGAGGAAGGGAGGGAGGGAAAGAGGAGGGAGGAAGAGAGGAAGAAAAAAAAGTGATATTAAAGGAAAGAGACCTGTGCCTTTCCAGATCCCTCCATTTCCTCTTCCTCCACAAAGTGGATGCGTCTTTCCAAAAATTAAAGCATAAATGCCAAAGTAGGTTTTTTTTTTTTTTTTTAATATCCAGTCTCACGGCCCAACTGAGAAAGACTGAGAGAAGCTTGGTGTCAAGGATTCTTGGGGTCTGCAAGGTCATAGTTCCAAATAAGCAGCAGGGAGAACTTCCCATCATCACTCACCCTTCTGTCGTCTTCTAGTCAGGCATGGTCCTCCCCACCCAGCTCCCCCCACAGTCACTCCTCAGATGCTTATCCAGGCCACCATGGGAGGCTCAGTGAAGCCAGGAGCTTTGGTCATGGTATTTTGTCTAGTATCATGCACGTGATGTCTTTCACTCAACAGATGCTTCATTGAGAAGTTGAGTTTGAATCGATGTGAAATGCCAATGATACAGCACTAAGAAATGTTTGTGAGGAATCAGAATTGCCCCTCTTTTGGCCTCCAGACTGGGATAAATAGTCATACTTACCAGGAACTTGTGCAGGGGGCTGGGGTGACTGAAATGTAGCAAAACCCAGGTGGTGGCAGGTAAGATGGGGACTGGCAGGGGGAAGCGTTGCTTAGACATAGCTCTTCCAAAGGCAGAAAATGCAATATTTTTTATATAGAACTTAAAGAGCTTCTAAGATTATAAAAAAAAAATTAAGGAGCACAGAGGAAAGAACCTTTATGAGAGCAAACACAGATGAGAAATTAAACAGAATATTGTGGGCAAAGTGAAGGATGAGGAAGATGAAGAACTGAAAAATGAGAACATTTGCTAGGAAGACTAGAATTCTTGAGAGAGGGTCTCTATGTAGCTGAAGGAAGCCAACGCAAAGCAAAGCAAGACACCAGAGGAGCGTCAGCTGTAGAGATGGGATTAAGCGGTAATACACATATAAATACCCACAGCTACCCAGGACTGTTCTGTGTAGTGGGGTTGGCCGCATTGGTTTGCAGTCTCTATCTTTGGCTGTTTCTCATGGCAGTCCTGAAATCATGTCATTGTCCTAATGATTTGTTATAGGAGAGACTCTGAAATATCGTATGAGAAATTTGTTGCAATGAACCATCCAAGCCTTTGGGCAGTGTAGCAAAAGTCGAGGAGAAATCCACTAGTTGAGGTGGATCTAGCCATACAGCCAGATCTAACAATGTCCTTTTGTTCTCTATAGGAATTTTCCTCTTTGTTTCTTAACTTGCCTTAAGGTCAATTTATTTGTATGAACGTATGTTTCCGAGAAAACTTGTTCCTTGGGTAATATCCATCTACGATTTCTCTTTATTGCCATTTTACCGTAAACAGGAGAGAATTCAGGGCAGCTGTTTGCCAGAATATATTACTACTGTGTTTTCATGAAAATCCAGCTGCTTCTCAACCTCCCTGTTTTAGAACCCTCTTGCAGCTCCCCACCCTCACACCCTTGCCACCCGTCCCCACCCCGACTCCTTCTTGGGACTCCCTGTATTTTTCTTGGAGATGATCTTTCACACGTCAACCAACCACACAACTTGGCACTGATGACTTGGAGCCTCCAGGGCCCCTGGAGAGGATTCACAGTCCTATCAGAAGAAGATCTCCAAGGTCACTCCAAGAGAACTAATTAGCCTCTAATAACAAAACATCTCCAGAGAACGCAATGGCCTTGGTGTTAGAACTAAAGTCATGGCCACTTGCCTGCAATGTTCATTCCGTTCCCGGATATTAGGAATCAGTCTCTTCACACTCTTCTTACAGACTTAACGAGCTTAGCAACATCTATCATCCAGGCTAATTCTTTGTCCTTTAAATAACTCTGTGGGGCTAGAGGACCTGAACATCTTTCTGAGAAAGATGAAACCGTTTCTCATTCATGTCTGTATCCTCAAAATCTAGCACCGAAATTGATGCAGAGCGAATGCTCAAAACTGGTATTTTGTCAAATGAGTGATTCATGAGTATTTCCTCAGAAATCTTCCCATAAGTTAAATAGAAAGTAAAGTAGGTATTCCTGGTACATTCTTGGTACATGTACGAGAAACCTGGTAACTTTGTGATAATTTATCCTTGAGGTCATGTGATCTGTATATGTCCTATAGATCACACATAGTTAAAGTACTTATAGCCTACATGTGTCTTTTTAGTAGTATTCTTATAGTATTTTGTGAATTCTAAAACTAATACTACTTACATCTACACAAGGCATACTTCAAAAAGTTCAAGAAAATGGAATTAAGAGAAGTTTATTTTATCACAAATTTTTTTGATAGTCGTGCATCATACTTTCATAATAGTCATGAGCTTTTTGAAGACTTCTCATCTGTATAGCTTTCAAATTGTTTTTGCTCTAAAATAAACTTGACTTTTCATTCCACTTTCCATGAACTTTTTGAAGTGCCTTCATAGATGCTTCATTGGGTTGATATTTCCCATAGCCTGGGGAAGCACTGGGGTTGCTTAG
The DNA here is from genome assembly GCF_964237555.1 of Oryctolagus cuniculus. Taxonomy (NCBI): domain Eukaryota; kingdom Metazoa; phylum Chordata; class Mammalia; order Lagomorpha; family Leporidae; genus Oryctolagus; species Oryctolagus cuniculus. The sequence goes on along the minus strand of NC_091445.1, from coordinate 64,918,817 downwards.
AGAGGCCAGCTGCCAGACTGCCCAAAACATTGCCCACACAGCCTCATCTGGAGATGTCATATTTAGATAAGCAGAGGAAGCACTGAAAAATGAAGGGAGATGGCGAGTGCCAATGTGTCTTTAGGACCAGCACCAGAAAAAGGGAGAGGGAAGAGATGTGAAGTTTCCAGCCACATCCAATCTTTCCTTGTCAGCACTGCTATCCGAGGGAGTCTGACCTGGTAGAGTGGGCATAGCTGCAGGCTTCCAGATTGGAGTGCTTTTGGATTGAAGTAAGCAGTGGTCAGTCGAGTAATTCTGTCTACCAGTTTCAAGTTCAACTCCTGCCAATAGCTATGGGTGTAAATAGGAAGTTCCAGGTATGTGAAAAATAGTTTGTATCAAACAAGAAAGAAATTTGTTAGAAGTTGAATTGTATCTCCCCACCCCTCAAAAAAAGTTCATAAATCCAAGTCCCCAGAACCATAGAATACAATGTTGTTCGGAAATAGGCTCATTCTGGATGTTCTTAGTTGAGGACATGACTGAAGTCTTTCAGAAAGGGGAAATGTGGGCACAGATATTCACATAGGGAGAACACTGGAGGTGGAGGCAGAGATCGGGATCGTACAGCAGAAGCCAAGAAGCAACGAAGATTTACAGAAAACCACCAGACGCTGGAAAGAGACACGGAACAGCTGTCTCCCAGAGAGTCACCGTAGGAACCAGCCCCACCAACACCTTTATTTCAGGCTGCTCAGACCAATGAGACAGTATGTTTTTGCTGTGTAAGCCATGTGGTTTGTGGTACATTGTTAGGGAGGCCCTAGGAAACTAACACAAATCACCGGTTAAGTCAACTGGCAAAGCTCCAGGAAACCGAGGTAAATACTGAGACACCAAGGCAGAAGAATAGTCCCAGGGATGAGACAGATGTGGCAGAGTTGAGGAGGGGATGGCTACCACCTGGCCACGCCACCTGAGTCCCACCTCAGAAATCCCTGGCACTGTACATAGCCCAAACCTGATCTCATGCACTACCCTCTGCTGCTCCAAGCTGTCGGTTGAACTGAACACATTAACTGTATTAATCCAAGGCCTATGTGGACTGGAACCCCCATCATGCCTTTACAGAAACTACTTAGGATGCTGGCAGTTGGTGTCCTAAGGAGAAGGTTGAATCAGAGGTCATTGCCAGCCCACTTTGAGTTTGCATTTCTTTTCCTGGACCCTTGCAAACTCCAACCTGCCGCAGACTTTTGTTGATGATACCTAACATCCCTTTCACTCTTAAACAACCTTTCCTCTTTGTTATTTTAGAGCTTATTGTGCTTTCTAGTAACCTAGACTACCCAACTACCCCTTCTGCGAACCTCACACCCACTTTTTCTCTATAATATTTGAAATTCTTTTAGTTCTTCAAAGGGATTTGCCTCTTGGACTTAGCCCTGAGTATACCTGCCACTAGCCTAGACTACATGGTTTGCCATTTGGCTCCTTCCTTTTCTCCACCCTCCCATCTCTGGGTTAGTTGTATCCTTCTCTTTGACCTCCTGTAAGGAACTAACCACGCCCCAGACACTATTTCTGCTAAGTGCTGTCCCATGAGACAGGACACCTCCCAAACAGGCAGCCAGGAGACAGATTGAGAAACCATCTGAGCCAGAACAGCTGCTGTGGGGTGGAAGAGTTCTGTAATCCAACACGGTATGAGTACAGAAATTATTAGCGCAGAATTTTAGTAGGAAAGAATTTGTAAAATTGTATCTAATACAACTCTTATTTTATAGATAGGGAAATAGACCTGCAATGTCATCATCATCACAGAGCTGATAAGAGTCAGCTGATTGGAGCATTGCTTTCCACTCTATCTGGTAGGACTTTGCTACATGAGGGAGTAGCATGGGGGTGTAGCAGGTTTTATAGGGAAGAGGAGCCACTAAGAGTGGCTTTGACAGCCCTGGGAGAGTAAGTGTGTGCACCGAGCATGGATGTGAGCCCAGGCACTGCTACAGAGCAAGCCTCGGCAAGACTTGCCCAAGGGGAGCTGAAGGGAGCAGGAGAAATAGCACAAAGCCACAGGGTAGCCAAGATGACTACATGAGATGTTCCTCAAGGACTCAGAAATAGCTTGTGATGTGAGGGAGGGTGAGAGAAGAACGTGCTGTTAAAAGGGAGGTGGGAGTCATGTGGATCCTGAATAGAGGTTGAATGAATCTCTTGATGGTTCTCAGACACTGGTGTAGATCCTGATTTGGGGCCTTTGGTGTAGGCACTGGAGAGTCTGTATTCCCGTGTTTTTTTTTTTTTTTAACATTTATTTTATTTATTTGAAAGAGTTACACAGAGAGGTAGAGACAGAGAAAGAGCTCTTCCATCCACTGGTTCACTCCCCAGATGGCCGCAATGGCCTGAGCTGTGCTGATCCAAAGCCAGGAGCCAGGAGCTGCTTCTGGTTCTCCCACATGGGTGCAGGGGCCCAAGGACATGGGCCATCTTCTTCCACTATCCCAGGCCATCAGCAGAGAGCTGGATGAGAGCCTGTATTTTCAACAACACCTACCTCACTCTCTGATTCGGATGTACACCAAAGCAGGGAACTCATTCCAGCATAGGAGTAGAATAAAGACCCAATTTATATCTTTGGTTTTTGTAACCTATCTATGAGTAGGTGTTTGGGTCCACATGGGGAGTGTCTGATATAATTTTTAAAGTAAGATTTTAAATTTGTAAAATTTAAATGTAAAAGATAAATGAAAGAGATTGTAATTTATCATTGATAACAGCAGCATAAAATCATTTTGCAAAATATAGTCAAAATTACTGTTGAATGAAGATACTTTCTTGAAGAAGGGGCTTGGACTGCTAGTGACAGGGAACAAAGAAAGAGTAGAAGGAATGACTTTCATTTCCTTTTACAATGTGTGGAGTGAACACAGCTCAGTAATTCGATGGACTTCCTGTAATCTCAGAAACTGACAGCGCCCAGCTTGTCAGCATCCATGTCATTTACATGGCTTTATCAGCAGAACTTCTAAGCAGAAGAAAAAGGCAAATTGTCTGGGGCTGCCTTGAACTGAAATAAGAGCTGTGCAGATCTAGGCCAAGAGCAAACCCAGCAATACAAGAGACACACCGCGTACATGCGAAACCCACACTGATCTTCCTTAAAAAAATATGTACCTTCACAATGTAGGAGTCATGTGCCTAATCCCTATGTGAATAGCTAGCACTTACTCATTCTCCAGAGTTGATGAATTTTGTTTCCTTTACCCTTTGCGACTGCATCAAAAAAATAAAAGAGCACCCATTGGTCTGCCTTGATTCGTCAGTGACAGTGAACTGGAATGATCCACATCTCCATGTGCCTTTATCCTCTTCTGCCCTGTGTGTAGACATCCATGCATTTTTAAGCAGGCAAGAGCTTGAATCCCTGTGAAAATTCTATAAATTATTGCTGTGAATCACCCTAGAGTCATCCAAAAGGAGGCCTGTCCATCCCATTCCAGTAAATGTTATTCCAGTTCATGACTGTGCTTGCTGGCTGCTGAGAGCTCACTGGGAACGACTGGGACCTGGCAACACAGGCCCTTTGGGTAATGGCCTTCTCCTGCCTGCTGGAAGGAATCATTTTTAAATTCAAGAACAAATATCAGCTATTAGCTTTTGTTAACCAACTGCAACCGCTGAAAATGTATTGACCTAAATACTAAGAAGTCCATTCGAATCTGTTTTTGTATTTTAGTAACCGATCTTTTTCATATACTCACCCACAAGTTGAATGTTCACCTTGTGCTCAGCACTGCACAGACATTATTTGGAAATAAGCATTGTAATGGAATTGTAAAACCTATAATGCAGCCAACAAATTTTACTTTGTGTAATATTAGATATATGATTAAGTGTCAAAATTTAGTAGACATTCAAATTCCAAAAGAATTACCATTTTTATAGTGTATTTAGGCACATAAGATGTCACTATGTCACAAATCACCCAAAGTGGAGATGTTTAGCTCAGCTGTAAAAATAAGCTTTGGTTCACATGCCCAGAGCTACAGATGATGCTAGATGCTCTGCAGGGCTATTAGGCAATAAGCTTAACATGTATGACATGTGAGTAATTACATCTCTTTTTTTTAACTCATGGTGGATAGAAATTGGAAATTATAGGGGTGATATAAATACATGTGGTCTTCCAAAAACTAGACCAGTCGATTTTGAATTTCATATCTATGAGATGATTCTCTTGTGATAGCAGTAGTGGTATAGAGTATTTCTAAGGAGTCAAGTCGTCACTAAGTACATCTGAGTGAGATAAATGATCATTTTTCTGATGTGATGAAAATGGCTTACTCATTAAAAAAGAAACAATTCGCAGAGCTGGATTTGCACAGAGTACATTTAAACTGTGATGGACCAGACCTCCCCACACCTCTCTGATTTAGCCACCGCACCTCTATACATTGTTTCAGGACTGCTTAGAAGCAGATGCAAAGACAGAATTAGATTTGCAAGAGACTGACTGGGGGAGGAAGCAGGAGAAGGCAAGGAGAGCCCTCAGATGGTGGTACACAGGGCTGACCCCTGTAGGAGGACGGCGAGAAGGAAGCAGGATTGGGCAGAAGAGTCTCAGGCAGCAATGCATTTCCAAGAAAGGTTTGGCCAGGGCAATGTAACCCACACTTGATTAATTTGGATAACAGATTAGGAACTCACAGGAACTGGCCTGTATTCCTCTTCCTCACCCCTACCCCACACACTGTGCCCAGTCATTGCTAGGAGTAGTTGCTGAGAGACACAACTTCCACACAAACGTGACGATGCATCCAGATGCACACCTGAGGCTTTCGGCAAATTGTGCCCCTGCCACAGTCAGTATGAGCAGCACAGTTCAATGGTCACCATCCTCTGTCAATACAGGCAACATAGTTGTTCATTCATTTATCCAGCAAATCTTTTATTTGGCTCCTGCTGTGTGGCAAGCACCATGTTCATTACTGTAGACTCTGCAGTACCAAATCGAGGGCTCGTCCTCATGGAACATATTGTATAGGACATTAATCTTTTGCCTTGAAAACACTACCTGGGAATTCAGGATCTTCTAGGATAAAGACATGCTGCCCACTTCATTTAAAAATTAAGAATGAGGCCGGCACTGCAGCTCACTAGACTAATCCTCTGCCTGAGGCACTGGCAGCCCGGGTTCTAGTTCCGGTTGGGGCACCGGATTCTGTCCCGGTTGCTCCTCTTCCAGGCCAGCTCTCTGCTGTGGCCCAGGTCCTTGGGCCATGTACCTGCATGGGAGACCAGGAGGAAGCACCTGGCTCCTGGCTTCGGATTGCGCAGCATGCCGGCCCTAGCGGCCACTAGGGGGGCGAACCAATGGAAAAAAGAAGACCTTTCTCTTTGTCTCTCTCTTTTTCTCATTGTCTAACTCTGCCTGTCAAAAAAAAAATTTTAAGAATGACTATTTCTACATCCTAACCCATAGAGTCTACTCTGGAGTTAGGTGTGTTTTGTTTACTTGTTAAAATTTGTACTGAAGTTCATTTCAGTAATGTAAAATAATCCCACCTGTGTTCTACTCTGTTTTTAAACATTAACACAGTAAACACCAGCATAAATAGATGTATCTTAAATATATTTGTGCCATAACCATAACAACCCCTGTATATTGGGGGCTTTTCTCTTATGGTTCAATGGGACAGATAGCACAGGAAAAAATCGCTATGTACAAATGGGGAATACAATGGAGTGAGAAGAAACCATTCTAGTTGTTTTTCCCAATGCATATCTGTGTCTACTTCAGCACGTGCTCAATTCCTTTGTACTCCAAAGCCTGAAATTCTATCATAGAATATTAATCCCTTTGAGATAAGGATTAGCCTCTGCAAGCATTTTTTTTGAACTGCTAATCATTTGAGGGAAAGAATATACGCATCTCCTTTGTGCTTTGTGTGGATGAGACTATCAGCACACTTTTCTTGTTTATTGGACAAGAGGAAAGTATGTCACAGTGAGATTGCAAGATACTTAAAAGTGAGAAAGACAGCACTGATAAATTAATGTGTTTGTGGTCAAGATAAAGTGAAAAAAAAAAGTTGCAACATTCTCAGTATGATGACCAGTGATGGTAAACCTGATCTGCCAGAATCAAATGAGGGGATCTTTCCTCAGCATGTTCTGGCATTTTTCTTATGGCGTCATTGCAAAGGTATGCAAAAGACCACATATTTCAAATCCCGACTTTACAGAATAGTGAAAAACTAGAAACAAGGAAAAACCAGCTTGTCAAATTGAATGACCATGAGCAGTTCCCGTCAATATTCCCCATCTTCAGTGTGATCCTTAAATAATATTATTAAATAAATGGATGTGCATGTAGACTTCTCTTATCTCTTCTTTTGACACCCACCACTTCTCTGTTGTTCACCCAACTGGAGACTCCATACTTTGAGCTCTACCCACATCTCTGTCAGCCGTGCATCATATTCAGGATCTTTTCTTCCTTCCTATGGAATAAAACCTGCACCTACCAAGTGTATACCTGTGCCAGGTACTTGGCATGCACTGTTGCATTTAATGGCCACACTATTAGACACATAAGTTATGCTATCATCCTCAGTTAATACCTGGTACTTCGAGGCTCAGGATGCTTAGGTAATTTGCACCTGCTAAAGCCTTAGAATAAAGAGCCTGGTTTCCAGTACAGACTTGTGTGGCATCAAAGTCCATATAATTAACCGGTACTTGGTCACCTATGGATCAGGGGAGGTGGGACCTACACTTTCCAACATTGATCCTAATAATTCTCTGAGTACTTCATATGCTCCTATGTGAATACTCAAATTTTTTTCGCAAGCTGAAGACCCGCCTTGCCCTCTTTAAGCTGTGTTTGTGAAATTTGACCCAGAGTCTATTCCATCTCAGTTCATCCTGGGCTCTATGTTGCCATCCCATAATTAGTGATCTATTTGGATTTTCTGTAATAGCTCAGGATCCTGCTCCCCAAGTTTCTACATCCCCATCTCTGCCAGGTTTCTGAGTAAAAGCTGCACTTCAATATTTTATTTCTTTGAGAGAGTATCACAAATGGTAAACAAGCTCTTAACTGATCCTCTTGTTTCCAGGCAAATGGGGTGAGTGCATACGAATGGCGTGCTGTGCGTTTTGAAATATGGATAGAGACAGTCATGGCAAGCCATTTGATTAGTAAATGATAAGTAGCTACTATTTTTAGTTTAATTTATTCATTCAATGCTTACTCATGGAATGCTTCTCCATGCCACGTCCCATTTTATAGATAACTAAACTGAGGGTCATAAGTATTGGATCATCTTTCCAGTGTCATGTAAATAATAAGGAATCCAAGCCAGCTAGGTTTGTCTATTCCATCGTGTCATTTCCAAAGAGTCAGGGACCTCGAGTCCCAGCTTCTCTCTCTTTCAGATACCAGTTGTCTTAAGGGCTTGAGGAAACTGCTATACCTTGTGTTTCATCTATCTTAACATAAACTGAGCATGATAATTGCACTCCTACAGGAATGCTTCAATGATAAAAAATAAAATTCTATGAAAAATATTAAATATCATTATCAATTTAATAATGGGCTCCAATTTTACACTCTTGGAAATTGCCAGTGAAGATGTGCATAGCAAGACTTCTACAGCCCCTTCCTGCCCTAAGGGACATTTTCAGTAAAAATTGGAGCTGCCTTTGGCTTCTCGTAAGGCAAAACCCAGCTTTCTGGAAAACTATGCCAATGGATATGAATCAGTTGAAAATCAATTTGACTAAATTAGTGGTAAAATAAATGCTCTGCCCATTTCAGTATAACATAATAAAAAGAAGACAGTTAAGTACACATAAAGCAATTAACACTGCATCTGGAGCTGGGTTTGCTGTATGGGTTGGATGTTCGTATGTTTCCAGTTTGCATGGCACAGTTCCAGTTCATGTCATAATAATAACAGCTTTCACTTTTAATTAATAACTAATTAACTGGCACAGCTGCCAAAGCAGAAGAAACCAATTTGAAGTACGGTAATTTTTCTGAATTGTAAACTAGACTTAAGTGATTTTACTTCAAAGACCAAAAAGCTGTCTATACCATCCGAAGCCTGATGTAATGATGTAGTCAACTGTCCCTAGTCAGCTCCCTCTCTATGGGCCAGGGACAATTCCAGAGAGAACTGGCACTTTTTTTAAGGCATTGTTTTTGAATGTTAGAATCATAACATCTTAAAGCCTGTTGTCTACCTTTAACCCCAACGTGTCCACTCTTCCCAGTTAACTCAGTGGTGTCAATTAAAAGCCAGAGAAGTCATTTACACTACAAAAGTCATCATCCCTGTCACAGAGAATGTGTATCTAAGCACAACTGGGTCAGTTTTCACCAGCACCCAGACATGCGCTCTTAGCCCCGTGTATGATTCTCTTCTCTTAGAATAATTAGACTCAGAGACTATGTCACCAACATTTGGGTTCCTAGACAATACCTTCTAGTAATCTAAAACATCTAGTTACTAATTGGAGGTCCCAGTGGCCTAAAGGGTTAATATGTGGTTCTGAACATATGGTCACCAGAACGGCAGCCAAAGTGTCTCTGGGAAATTCAGATTCTCGGGCCCCACTGCAGACTCGCAGAACTGGTAGCTCTGTGGCTGAGCCCTGAACTCTGGATCTTAACAGGCCCTGCAGGCAATCCAGATACAAGCCCAAGTTTGAGAGCCCCCAAGTTCATTCAGGTTTGCATCATTTCTGATTCCTTCTCAGTATGTAATGTTTTTGCAGGTTTGCTCAGGTGCCACAGAGTAGAAACTTCAGCAACTACCAGACAAAGTCAGGTTTGATAGCAGACTGACTTGCTTGATGAAATCTCTGAAAGGAGTTTCAAAATATGGAAAACTGAGCTCTGAAATGTTATGATGTTGGTATTGGCAAGCAGCACTGCTGAACTGCAGAGAAATACAGGATCTTCCTGCTGTTTCCTTTTTGCTGAATTCCTTTCTGGCCTCTTGGAAAGGTTCCCGTGAGGCAGTTCTGAAAATATAAACCTCCCCATGTAAATGAGTTGTTTACCCTCCTGATCATTTGTTAGAAAGCATTGAATTCTGCTGAATCAGGCGTAATTGCTTTTGACAAGCATACACATAAAACAGTAAGTGATACTGAAAACACCAGGCACAAGGCTCAGAACTTGGAACACTCTAGACTCTTAATAATGGGTCATGCCATTTGGCTCATCTTTTCGTGTAATCTTAAACAAAGTCAGTCCAACCAGCAGAATAATGAAAAGTGAGTACTAAAAGTTGAACACAAATGAAATGTTATCCTGGTAAAGAGACTGAAAACAAGGCACAGAAGAGCCTTCAAGATGGCAGACATTGAAATGTCAGAAGTTTAGCTTTGTTTGGCTCAACACTACTTAACTAGAAAGAAAGAAATCCTTACTGAGAAAAACTGGGTTCCGAAAAGTGCTCAATTTTTGAATGCATCAGGAATAGAAAGAGGGAAAAAAAAACTTTTGGAAAGGAAACAAAACTATTTTTTTCTAAAAAAGTGCTATTTTCCAAATATTGCAGTATTTTTTCCTATAGAAAATTGAATTTACCATTGATTTTCTGTACTTCTGAACTATGAAAATATTAACTATCTGTGTTAAATTCAAACACAGGAGAGTAGAGAATAAAATGTAATATATGCCTCCCTTCAAGTCTACATCATTTTTTCTAACCGTGCAGTAAGAATGATCACCAAAACCTGCTTAGCATTTATATTTCCAAGATAGTATATATGCACATCTGTAAATTTGAATCATGTTTCTACCTATTTGTCTATTGTATTGGGTGATACTGATTGGGTAAATAATTGGCGGCTTTGCAGTATGTATTTAAAGACATCATAGAGAGCATAAACAGTGAATAGCTTCAAATATGTGCCCCAAATCAAGAATCAAAAGGGCAATGGGGCCAGCATTGTGGAGCTGTGGAGCAGCAGGTTAAGCCACGGCTTGCAACACCAGCATCATATGTCAGAGTACTGGGTCAAGTCCAGGCTACACCACTTCTGAGCTAGCTCCCTGCCAATGCTCCTGGGAAGGCAGTTGAACATGGCCCAGGACACCAGTGTGAGAGACCAGGGTGGAGTTCCTGGCTCCTGACTTCTACCTGGCCCAGCCCTAGCTGTTGTGGCCATTTGGGGAGTGAACCAGGAGATGGAAGATCTCTATCTTTCTCTCTGTTAGTCTTGCACACACATAACCTGATTTTCAGGTAAGTAAATCTTTTGTAAACAAAAAATTCTTGCTTAAACCATGGTCAAAAATATTTACTTTTATGTTTTCTTATAAGAATTTTGCAGTTTTAGCTCTTGCATTTAGGCCTTGGATCCATTTTAAAATTTTGTTCACAGTTTGACATAGGAGTCAACTTCATTATTTTGCAAGTGGTAACAATTCATAGATAATCACTGGGGAGTCACAGTCCCCAATATTTTTACATAAATGTATTTGCCTAATGACATATTACCCAGCTAGAATTTATGTACCTTTAAGTTTTATTCACTTTTTCTGTTACATAATACATTTTTAGAAAACCCTCTGCTACAGGCACTATGCAAGGAATTCCAGTGATTCTCTCTAGAAAATGATATATATTTTTACATATTTACATGGTGACCATATTCACAAGTACTTGGAATTCAGTACAGAATGAAAATCCCATGGGACTGGTGCTGTGGTGTAGACTAGCATCCCGTATGCATACCAGTTTGAGACCCGGCTGCTCCACTTCCCATCTGGATCCCTGCTAATGTGCCCAGGAAAGCAGCAGAGGATGGCCCAAGTACTTGGGCACCAGCACCCACATGGGGGACCCAGATGAGGCACCTGGCTCCTGGGTTCAGCCTGACCCAACTCCAGCCAATGTAGCCATTTGGGGAGTGAACCAGCAGATAGAAGATCTCTTTCTTTCTCTCTCTCTCTCTCTCTTTCTCTCTTTCTTTCTTTCTGTAAACTTACGTTTCAAATAAATAAATAAAACTTTAGAAAGAAAGAATAAAAATGCCACATGAAATATACATCAGGAAGCCTTCTTTTAAGAAAAGAGTCCCAGCCTAGGATGATAAACAGTAGCTACCATCAACCCTACCTAGACTAAGACGATAAATTCTTTCCTCCCATTTAGAGGGCTGTGCAAGTCTTCGACGGATTTCATCGCAAATAAAGGAAACAACAGAGTGAATGAGCTACAGTTACTGTATATTCAGGGTTGATGCCCCATTCAATTCTTGGAGGCAGTCAGTGGTGAATCTAGCCCAGGAGAAGGCCAGTGTAGATTCCTTTCTGGCTAAGGGCTCCGTTACAAACTCCAAATTCCACCACTCATCCACCAACTGCTGAAAAAATGATTTGTACATCACTGTGGTTTTTCTTGTTACAGAGTTTGGTCATGATCCTTCGGGTCTAGGTAGATATTTAGACATTAATTCAGAAGCACTCTTATGTAATTCAGGACTAAGATATGCAAAAGAGCTAAACCTTTACCAAAGAATAGACTGCCCAGTCAGAAAGACATAAAACCCATGCTTGAATTTAACAGAAGAGAAATGCAGCCTGGTCGTTGACTATGAGAGAGCAGTAGAAAGAATGTGGAAGATGATTGAATTCCCTTTCACTTCTCAGCTTGAAGAGTATTTTTTACTAATTGTATTCCTCTCTACCTCTCTCCTCCTTTGAGGGAATGAGATGGAATGAATGCCAGAGAAACCAAAACTGTTCTAGGGTGGGAGTGGGTGGGAGAATGGCTTTCCCTCCCGCCCCATGACTTTGCAACTGACCTGCTGGGCTGTGGCAGCGTGCCACCCATACATTATCCAAATGGCCTGAGGCTCAGCCAGCAACCACGCATGTGGCTGTGGAGCTACCTCCAGGGAGCTCACTGTACCCTCTGGAGAGGAACATTGCTCCACCCACGCTCACCCGCCAGCGATTATGTATCGGGGATTGGAGAAAGCGTAGTTTGGGGCTGTTTCTTCTTCTGGAATAAACATTTAACCTCCTGAATGATCATCTACTTAAATATCCACTCCAGCCCTCAAACAGGAGGGCACAGAGCTGGTCCAGATGCATATGTATAAATTGGTTTGCCGTCTTCACTTAAAGCCTAGGGTGTGAAATGCGCTTGTTTGTTACTGGACGGGGGCTCAGGAAAGCGGCCAATCTCCAGTCTAAGGCAGAGAGTTCAGAGCAGTCGGGGATTTAAAAAAAAAAAAAAGTCTTGTGCAAGAGCCAATAATCAGTCTACAAATTCCTTTGCTGTCACTCACTCAGAAATGTTTTCCTGCCCTCTTCAGCACACTCACCTCGTTCTATCCTTTGCTGGCTTTAAAACGTCTCCCAGACAGACCCTGCATTCATTGTAATCTGACGTCAGTGGCATAGAATCCTGTTGCAGTGCTGTCTTAATTTGAAATAGTGATGCAGTGATTGCATCTCGATTCCCTCTAGATTGGACTCTTGTTATGGAATTTTTGTGTTTTAGAAAAATATTTTACTCAAATTATTTCTCTGTAGCAGCAAGTTCTTTTGGTGGCCCTGTAAGCTTTGGTCCTAAGGCAAGTGATTCCCTGATGTTGCCTGAATTCTCACCCTGAGCAGCAGGGTCATTTTCAGGGGTGGGCATACACCATAGCTGTTGCTTGGTCATGGTGAAGAGTCAAAGCTCCTTGAAAAATATTAACATAGGTATGTGTCGCTCCCTGTCTTCGTGGAGGAACGACACAGGACCTGCGCTGTTCTTTCGTCTTCTCAGCCCTTCCCGGGTTTGCTGCTGGTTCTTCCCGGGTTGGCTACCGTCCCTCCACCTCCGTGGAGGGGCGGTTCCCCCTGCCACTTTCCCCACTTCCGCGGGGGAGCGGCACACCGCCGGCCGGCTCTCTCGGGGGCTGCACAGGTGTTCCTTCAGATAGATGTTCCTCGTGCATGTTGTCTCTCTCCTCCTTTATAGTCCTCTTCCACCAATCCCAACTCTGCTACCCACACGCCGAGTACGCTGCTCTCCTCCAATCAGGAGCAGGTCCTGCTGCTTATCGGTTGAACTGGAGGCAGCTGTGTAGAAGCTATTTCCTCCTCTCCCAGCGCCATATTGTGGGAGAGCAGATGCATAGAATAAGTCTTAATTCCAGTAACTTAGTCTAGTCCGAGTTGCTCCCAGTTGCTCCCCACAGTATGAAAATATGAGGTTCCAAGAATATGCTTGCTATTATGCAGCCAATAGTATTAGCAACCAGAAAGATCATGGTATGCCTTCCTCTCTTCACTACAGCTTTGTTTCTGTGAGATTTTTCTAGGAATACTCCAGGAAACTTTTGAAACTAGTCTAAAGACACATACTCTAGAACATTGTTTCTTTGTCCTTGTATTGAGTTTTGCCATGAAGTGTTTCTGTAGCAAATATGATTGTGAAGTGCAATGAAGAGAATGTGTCGAGATAAATTATTTATTCCAAGATAATAGTCTCCTGCTGGGATGTGAATACTGATCAAGCAAAGCAGAAACATTATGGAAAATAAATGATGAAGCTAAGCTGACACGTTTATTTTCAAAGCAGGAGCCGTGGATCATATCATAACTTTCCACTGTTGTGACTGTTTCTATTATTCCACATGATTGATGTATGTTTAATGATTTTTATCTGCTGTGTCTGGGAACTGTGGAATTGCAATCACTTGGGTGAGTGTGTACTTCTTCCTTCAAAGTAAAAAATTATTTTATCCACCAAGCAGAGATCTTGCTTTTAAAGGAGATCCGTAGAAAATCAGCTGGTGTTGGTCTTCTAGTTTGAGGGATGTAATCTGGTGACCAGGTTTGACATAATAGTCCCTGTGCTCCCAGTAACATCTACATTTGTGTGAAACTTTACTGCTTGTGGTTTTATTCACATGCTCCTAACACCATTGTGCAGTCAACTGAACAACTATTAATTGCCATCCGCCTTTGCAGGAGAGGAAAGCAAACAAGGCAAGGCTAAGTGGAAATGTGTGACTATGCATTTGGCCAGGCAGTAGAGTCCGGACTGCACCCTCAGTTCTCTGAGTTTATGCTCTATACTCTTCTCTAGGTTAAATGGAGGCTTCTGATAAATTTTTGTGCTTAGATTATTAGTATATCCACAAGTACATGGAGGACCATGTATTTATATGTCACTCATAGCCAATTTTAGTTTCCATGAGAAATGCTCACCTCTATGATTCTGTTTTTATTTGATTTCCCATCTTGAGTCTGACCAAGGAGTCTTCCCAGTTTCTAGACAGATTGAACGGAGGGAAGCATCCTGGGCAGCAGCAAGAGAAACCCTGTAAAGCACTGACCCCTGAATTTGTTTTGTCAGAAACTGTATAAGACTGGCGACCGACAGAATTAGGTGTGTCTTTAAATACCACCACCACCACCACCCCCAATTATTTTTGTCATTTACTCTGATCTCTTCCTCAGGAACACACGTTACTCATATCTTGGGGATGTCTTCTATATTTTTCACATCATTTCTGTCTCTTTGTCCCTTTTGCTTCTGGAACACGTTTCCAACTGTGTCCTCCGGTTCACCTTGCAATGTCAGTTCTGCTTGGAATGCAAACATAGTCCTGGGATCACCCTTTGCTTTTCTCTTCTTCACTCCCTACCACATTTACAGTTCTCTATTTCTGCCCACCTCCCAGACAGAAATGTTTTGTTTTGTTTTGGTTTGTTTATTGAAATATCAACCTGCTGTCTTATTATCTCAAATTACTCTCTTATTTGCTAGAGTATATAATTCCCTGATTTTCATCAACAAAGCAAGACAGCAGGCATGGTGGCACAGCGGGTTAACTGCCTCTCGTGATGGTGCCATTCCATAGCAGAATGCTGATTTGATTCCTGGGAAGGCAACAGAGGATGCCCCAAGTACTTGGGCTCTTACCACCCATGTGGGAGATCCAGATTTTTTTTTTTTTTTTTTTTTTTTTTGGCTCCTGGCTTCAGCCTGGCCCAGCCTTGGCTGTTTCGGCATCTGAGGAGTGAACCAATGATGGAAGATCTTTCTCTGTCTCGCTCTCTCCCTCCCGTCCTCCCTGTCTCTGTCTCTGTCTCTCCCTCTCTCTGTTGTCATTCTACCTTTCACATAAGTAAGTAAATAAATAATTATTTGAAAGTCAGAGTTACACAGAGAGATGGAGAGACAGAGATATCTTCCACCTGCTGGTTCACCCACCAAATGGCCACAGTGGCTAAGGCCAGGCTAGGCCAAAGCCAAGAGCCAGGAGCTTTATCCAGTCTCCCACATGGATTCAGGGGCCATCTTCTGCTTCTTTGTCAGGCAAATCAGCAGGGAACTGGATAAGTAAAGCAGCCAGGAAATGAACCAGCACCCATATGAAATGCCAGTGTTGTAGTTGGTAGCTTTACCCATTATGCAACAACACCGGCCATAATAAATATATCTTTAAAGCAAGAATCAAAGCAAGTGTTTGTAAAATTAGTTCTCATTCCTACAAATATCCATAGTTCTCACAGCATGTTATGAAAGTTTCCTAATGAGATACATATGCTTTGTTTTGCCACTCAAGAATGATTGAGAAAATGGTTATTGCATCCAGGAATTCCTGTAAACAGGGAATATAGATGCTCCTAGGTTCCTAAAAACCCTTCCTTAGATACTAAGCTGAAAGATTGACATAGGTGGATTGCTGGCCACCTAAGAGCTCAGGGGCAGTGGGGGGAATCCCAAGAAACAGGCAAGCCCCATGTTAAACTCCATCTCCCCAGTCTTCCATGGTGAAACCCCGGTGCGTGATTGGAGACCTTGCTGCCCGCTGGACCATTCTAATCCACAGCCCTTGAATGGCCTGCTGTGCTCACACCTCTGTTGCTCCTCTACCCTCTGCTTCCTTTGTCCATGACATGACTCCCTCCCAGTATGTTAAAATGCCTCTCATCTCCCAACAGTTGGTTGGAGCCCTGGAGTATACTTTCAGGGAAGGCATTCTCATGTAGCCATGTCAGGGTGCCATTTTGATGCAAGCTTTTAGACACATGGTCTGGTGTGCAAATGGACCTGGGAGAGTGTGAAATCACTTTCTGCACAGACTTTCCTGAATCCAGTTCTCACTAGGTTAGACTTTGACGTTTGTAAAGACTGATTTTTGTTTTAGTTTCTGTAGTTCTGTTATTTTCCTCCAAATATAAAATCTTTAGGGAACCAAATCAATACAAAGTTTCAGCTGATTCTGAGGTTCTGTGATCAGACCACTTGAAATTCAGTCCTGACTCCATGACTTAGAAACCGTGTGACCTGGAGAAACTGCTCCCTGTCCTAGTTTTCTCGGCTACAAAATAAAGAGCACAGGGATAAAAGCACCAAATTCAGTAGTTTTCAAAAATTAGAATAAATATGTTTAAGGCTTTAGAATTGCAACTGCACTGGTTAAATACTCAAGTGATTTTAATTAGCATTCTACTGTTCAAAAATTTATTATAAGTAATAAATACATACTTTCTGAAAATGTTGAAATACTCAATTAAAATAAAATACAATTACATATTCCCAATCATCCTAGAGCCTTTCCATCATAACCACGCTCACTAAACAGATATGTCATTTTCTAATCTTTGCCACTGATGGACATTTAGGTTGCTATTACAGTGATACAATGAACATTGGTGCACAAAGGTAAAGAACTAAACTGGAACATCAGATTCAGAGAGTGCTTCCATGTTGTTGCAGAAAATCCTGACCCATTACCCTACAGAAGGCTGTACCATTATTCTCTTACCTGTATAAAATATCACCCAACTTTGGAAAACAATTACCAAAATCATTGGCAAAATTCATTTACTATCATTGATTGATTTTCAATTTTCTGGTGGAATCTTTTTCATATAACTACAAACATTTTGATTTGCTCATTCAAAATTCTCTTCAGAAGCTTCTACCTGTGTGGGACATTTCTTTGCCCTTTACTTATAGAAAATATTATCAAATTATGAATTTATCTCAGGGACAGCACTGTGACACAACAGGTTAAGCTACTGCCTGCAGTACCAGCATCCCTTTAGGCACTGATTTGAGTCCTAGCTGTTCCACTTCCAATCCAGCTCCCTGCTTATACACCTGGGAAAGCAGTAGAAGATGGCCCAAGTCCTTGGGCCCATGCTATCCACATGGGAGATCTGGAAGAAGCTCCTGGTTCCTGGTTTCAGCCTGGCCCAGGCCAGGCCATTGTGGCCATTTAGAGAGTGAAGCGGTGGATGAAAGATCTCTCTGTCTTTTCTTCTCTCTCTGCTTGGCGAACTCAAATGGCTTCCATAGCCTTGGCAACTCATTACTGGAGCCTAGGGAGATTACTGATGCCATAAACGAGTGTCAAATTGTTAAGTCAACAACAGGAGTCACTGCGTACTTACTTCTCATGTGGGATCTGTCCTTAATGTGTTGTCCTGTGTGAAGTAATGCTATAACTAGTACTGAAACAGTACTTTACACTTTGTGTTTCTGTGTGGGTGCAAACTGATGAAATCTTTACTTAATATACACTAAATCAATCTTCTGTATATAAAGAGAATTGAAAATGAATCTTGATGTGAATGGAATTGGAGAGGGAGCGGGAGATGGGAGGGGTGCGAGTGGGAGGGAAATTATGGGGGGGGGGAAGCCATTGTAATCCATAAACTGTACTTTGGAAATTTATATTTACTAAATAAAAAAAAAGAAAAAAACCCCTAGAATTTATCTGTTATTTATGTTTCAAATATTTTTGCCCACAGAATTATTTGATTTTTAATCTAGTTTGAGAGATTCTTTTTCTTATTTTCTTTCAGACCAAGTTGCCAACTTTTGAAGTTAAATTATTTATTACTTTGTACCTACATGTGGAGGGCCCTAAAATCCTAAATAAAAATGAGATCATGCTCAAAGAATTTCAACAACACATGACAACAACATTCACAGATACTTGTTGAATGTTTTATTTTCTGTGGAATACTGTGTTAAGCACTGGCTACAAGCCTCAGGGTTAATATCACTCTTCTTCCTAATCTTTACAGACACTAATACACATCTTCTCTTGCACTTGCCAACTCTCAGAAAGATCATTTTAAATCATTTAGTTTTTCTTGACAAGTTGGATTTTTTTTTACTTATTTCATCTTGGTGAGCCTATGAACCTATTCCATGTAACCCATATTTCTGTTTAAAAAGGAAACCATGGATAGGTGCAGTGTTTTAAGGCTGTAACAAGTATTAGGTTTTTAATCTAAGAGATTAAAAGGCAAAGATTAAGAGGCAAAGGGTGTATCCTCCCAGTTGTCATCACTCCCATTTTCTAAAACATAAGAAACAAATTTCTAAGTGTACCATACAGGATAAATAGCACTTTGATTACATTATAGTTTGGCTTCAACCCACCTTTTCAGTTGGAACATCGTTTTTCTTATTTTACTCCTAACCTAACGTACGCTTTGCTAACTCAGTCTCTCACTGCCTGTTTCTCAAGGCTTCCCTTTGTGAAACCTACTTTGCTGCTCCGGGTTCAGTGACAGCAACCTCTGTTCTCCCACAGTATTTCATTAAGCTATTTATTATAGCAATGATCCCTAATTGTAAATGTCTGCGTGAGTGCCTGTTCCTCTGACTATACTATGGACTCAGAAAGAAATCACTGGGTTGTGCGAAACAGACACCACCATACTCTGGCTGAGCACAGACAGGAAAAGGGAAGAGCTCGGGGACATAAATGGCACCTAAGCTGAAGAGGATGGATCCAGGAATGGCAGTGTCATTAAGAACCAAAGTTGCTCGTCATTCTCCTCCCCCTCCCAAACTCATCCCTGGTTTTCTCTGTGCACCTACTTCTTTCTATTCCTAAGTTGTCTCTTCAAATTGATTTCTTTTGCTGCACTGAACATTACCACAGCTACTTCTCAGCCCCTGGGATAGGTGCATTTCTAGGTCAAGAGCCTTCTGCTATCTGACTCAATTTTTTAAAATGTTATTTAAGTTACACAAGTTTGATGTGTTTCATATATACAGATTTGGTAACATAATAATACCTCCCCCCCCCCACCATACCCATGCTGCAACTCTTCTTCCTCCTCCTCTCCCATTTCCATGCTTAATTTTTACAAAGATCTATTTTCAGTTTACTTAACATCCATATAGTTAACTCTACACTAAGTAAAAGAATTCAACAAATAGTATGAAGAAAAAAATCACCTTTCTTCAGTGGAAGAGACAAGAGCTATAAACAATCATCAAATTTCAAAATATTTATTTCACTCCTAAAAATTACATTATAGGTACTCTATTAGTTACCTCAGATCAGGGAAAACATATGGTATCCTTTTGGGACTGGCTTATTTCACTAAGTCTAATGGTTTCCAGTTGCATCAATTTGGTTGTGAAAGACAGATTATTTTTTTTTTATAGCTGAGTAGTATACAATAGTGTATATATCCACCATAATTACTTTATCCATTCAATGGTTGATGGACATCTGGGTTGATTTTACCTCTTGTGAATTGTGCTACAATGAACATGGGGGTACAGATAACTCTTTCATATGCTGATTTCTTCTGGTTTAGGTAAATTCCCAGGAGTAGGATGACTGGGTCATACAGTAGCTCCATATTCCGATTTCTGAGGTATCTCCAAATTGTCTTCCACAGTGACTATACCAGCTTACATTCCCACCAACAGTAGACTAAGGTACCTTTTCTCCCACATCCTCACCAGCATGTCTTGATTGTTGATTTCTGTATGGAAGCCACTCTAACAGGGGTGAGGTGAAACCTCATTATGGCTTTGATTTGCATTTCCCCGATGGCTGGTGATCATGAGAGTTTTTTCAAGTGTCTGTTGGCCATTAAAACTTCCTCTCTTGGAAAAATCCCTGTTTAAGTCCTTTGCCTATTTCTTACCTGGATTATTTTGTTGTTGTTATTGTTGAATTTCTTGAGCTCTTCATGGACTTTGTATGTTAGCCCTTTATCAGTTGTGTAGTTGGCAAACATTTTCTCCCATTCTGTCAGTTGCCTCTTCATTTTCCTGAGAGTTTCTGTTGCAGTGCAGAAGCTTCTCAGCTTGATGTAATCCCATTTGTCAATTCTGGCTTTGATTGCCTGTGCTTCTGGGGCCTTTTCCAAGAAGTATATGCTAAGGTCTTACAGAGTTTCCCCAGTAATACAAAGTTTCTCTAGTAATTTGATGATATCAGGTTGTAGATTTAGGACTCCACTCCATTTTGAGTGGATTTTTGTGTAAGGTTTAAGGTAGAGGTCTTGCTTCATACTTCCAAGTGCAGAGATATAGTTTTCCCAGCACCATTTGTTGAAGAGACTGTCCTTGCTCGAGGGATTGATTTTAGATCCTTTGTCAAAGATAATTTGGTTGTAGATGCATGAGTTGATTTCTAAAGTTTCTGTTCTGTTCCATTGGTCTACCCATCTGTTTTTGTGCCAATACAAGGCTGCTTTGCTTATAACTACCCTCTAGTATGTCTTAATATTTCATATTGTGATGCCTCTAGCTTTGTTTTTATTGTATAAGATTGCTTTAACTATTCAGGTCTCTTTTGTTTCCATATGGATTTTAAAATCATTTTTTCTAGATCTTTAAAGAATGTCATTGGTGCTTTTAATATAGATTGCATTGAATCTGTACATTGCTATTGGTACTATGGACAATTTGATGATGTTGATTCTTCCAATCCATGAACCTGAAATATTTTTAAATTTTTTAATGTCATCTTCTATTTCTTGCTTCAATGTTTTGTAATTCTCATCATAGAGATCTTTGACATCCTTGGTTAAATTTATTCCAAGTTATTTAATTCTTTTTGGAGGTATTGTGAATGGTACTGATCTTAAAAGCTCTTTCTCAGCCATGGCATTATCTGTGTATACAAAAGCTATTCATTTTTCTGTGTTGATTTTATATATTGCAAATATACCAAGTCTTTTATGCATTCCAATAATCTCTCAGTGGAGTCTTTGACAGCCTCTATATATAGAAAAATGTTATCTGCAAATAGGGATAGTTTGACTTCCTCCTTTCCAACTTGTATACCTTTGATTTCCTTTTTTGTCTAATGGCTCTGGCTAAAACTTCCAGGACTATATTGAATAGCCATGGTGAGAGTAGGCATCCTTGCTTAGTTCTGGATCTTAGAGGGAATGCTTTGAGCTTCTCCCCATTCTGTAGAATGCTGGTGGTGGATTTATCATAAATTGCCCTGATTGTGTTGAGCAATGTTCCTTCTATACTCAATTTGCTTAAGGTTTTTATCATGGAAGAATGCTCTATTTTATCAAATGTTTTCTCTGCAGCTATTGAGATAACTTTATGGGTTTTGTTCTTCAGTTCATTAATGGGATGTATCACATTTATTGATTTGAGAATATTGAACCATCTCTGCATACCAGGGATAAATCCCACTTGGTCCAGGAGAGTGACCTTTCAGATGTGTTGTTGCATTCGATTAGCTAATGTTTTGTTGAGGATTTTTGCATCTATGTTCTTCAGGAATATTGGTCTATAGTTCTCTGTCGTATATTTTTCTGGTTTAGGAATTAAGGTGATGTAGGCTTTATAGAAGGAGTTTGGGAGGATTCCCTCCTTTTCAGTTGTTTTGAATAGCTTGAGAAGAATTGGAATTAGTTATTTAAATATCTGGTAGAATTCAGCAGTGAAACTGTCTGGTCCTGGGCTTTTTGTTGTTGTTGTTGGGATGTCTTTATTACTGATTCAGGTTCCATCTTGGTTGTTGGTCTGTTTAGGTTTTCTATGTTTTCATGACTCAATTTTGGTATATTGTATGTGTCTAGGGATCTATCCATTTCTTCTAGTTTTCCCAGTATGTTGGCATTCAGCTCCTTGTAGTAGTTCCTTATGATTCCTTTTATTTCTGTGATAGCTGTTGTTACATTTCCTTTTTCATCTCTGATTTTATTGATTCATGTCTTCTCCCTCTTTCTTTTTTTTTTGTTAGTAGTGCCAATGGTGTATCAAACTTCTTTATTTTTTCAAAAAGTTCACTCTTCATTTCACAGATTTTTTTTTTTTTGACAGACAGAGTGGACAGTGAGAGAGAGAGACAGAGAGAAAGGTCTTCCTTTGCCATTGGTTCACCCTCCAATGGCCACCACAGCTGGCGCGCTGCAACCAACACATTGCGCTGACCCAAAGGCAGGAGCCAGGTGCTTATCCTGGTCTCCCATGGGGTGCAGGACCCAAGGACTTGGGCCATCCTCCACTGCACTCCCTGGCCACAGCAGAGAGCTGGCCTGGAAGAGGGGCAACCAGGACAGAATCCGGCACCCCAACTGGGACTAGAACCCTGTGTGCCGGCGCCGCAAGGTGGAGGATTAGCCTAGTGAGCCGCGGCGCTGGCTTCACTGATCTTTTGTTTTTTATTTGTTTGTTTTTTTTTTTTTTTTGCTTTCATTGTTTATTCTCTAGTTTTAATTATTTCTTTCCTCCTACAATTTTGGGATTTGGTTTGTTGTTTAGCTAGGTCCTTGAGATGCATTGATAGCTCATTTATTTGATACCTTTCCAATTTCTACATGTAGGCACATATTGCTATGAACTTCCCTCTTAACACTGCTTTTGCTGCATCCAATAAGTTTTGATATGATGTATTGTCATCTTCATTCATTTCCAGAATTTTTTGATTTCTTTTTTTAATAGTTGTTTATTTATTTGAAAGTAGAGTTACAGAGAGGCATAGAGAGAGAGAGAAAGAAAGAGAGAGAGAGAAAGAGGCCTTCCATCTGCTGGTTCACTCCCCAAATGGCCTCAATGGCAGAGCTGGGCCAATCCAAAACCAGGAGCTTCCTCCAGGTCTCCCACATGGATACAGGGGCCCAAGGACTTGGGCCATCCTCCACTGCTTTTCCAGGACATATCAGAGAACTGGATTGGAAGTGGAGCAGCTGGGACTTGAACCAGTGCTCATATGGGATGCTAACACTGCAAGCAGTGGCTTTACACCACAACGCCAGCCACATTTTCCCTTTTGACTTCTTCTATGACCCACTGTTCATTCAGGAACATGTTGTTCAGTCTCCATGTGTTTGCATATGATCTAGAGATTCTTGAGTTGTTGATTTTCAGCTACATTCCACTGTGCCACTGTGGTCAAAGAAGATACATGGTATGATTTCAATTTTTTTGAATTTGCTGAAACTTGCTTTATAGCCTAGCCTATCCTAGAGAAGGTTCCATGCACTGATAGTAATGTGGATTCTGGGACGTTGGGGTGAAAAACTTTGTAACTATCAATTAGGTTCATTTGGTCCATAGTATCGATTAGCTGTTTTTTTCTTTGTTGATTTTCTGTCTATTGATAAAAGTGGGGTGTTGAAGTCCCCCGTTACTATTGTATGGAAATCTATGTCTCCCTTTTGATCTATTAATATTTCTTTTAAATAGCCAGGCACTCTGTAATTGGGTACTTATACATTACTTATAGTCACATGTCCCTGTTGAATTGATCCCTTAATCATTACATAGTACCCTTCTTCATCTCTTTCCACAGTTTTTCTGTTAAAGTCTATTTTGTCTGATATTAACTTGGCTACATCTGCCCTTTTTGCTTTCTGTTGCCATGGAATATCTTTTTCTATCCTTTCACTTTCATTCTGCATGTATCTTTGTTGGTGAGATATGCTTCTTGTAGGCAGCAAATAGTTGATTCTTATTCTTTAATCCATTCAGCCAGTCTGTATCTTTTAACTAGAGAGTTGAGGCCATTTACATTCAAGGTAACTATTTATAAGTAATGACTTAGCTCTGCCATTTTTCCATAAATTCCTATTGTTTACTTTGGATTTCTTGTGTACTTTTACTGGGGGATTTTCTGCCTTTACATTCTTTCATAATGATGGCTATCTTTCTATGTTTCTTTGTATAGTACATCCTTAAGCATCTTTTTTAAGGCTGGATGAGTGGCAAAAAATTCTTTCAATTTCTGTTTGTTATGAAAGATCTTTATTTCACCTTCATTCCTAAATGAGAGCTTTAGAGAGTACAGAATTATCAGTTGACAGTTTTTTTCCCTTAATACTTGCACTGTATCTCACCATTGTCTTCTAGACTGTGGAATTTCTGATGAGAAGTCCACTGTGAGTCTAATTGGAGATTCTCTGAAAGTAATGTGGCATTTCCCTCGTGCACAGTTTAGAATCTTTTCTTTATGTTTTACTGTGCAAAATCTGACTACAATGTGTCACGGTGAAGATCTTTTCTGGTCTATTAGGAGTTGTATGTGCTTCCTCTACTTGTATGTCCCTTTCTTTCTCCGAATTGGGGAAGTTTTCTCTAATTATTTCACTAAATAGGCCTTCTAATACATTCTCTCTTTCTACTCCTTCAGGAACTCCTAAGACCCATACATTGGGCCGTTTGGTAGTATTCCATAACTCTCCAACACTGATTTTAACTTTTCTAATTTCATTTCTTCTTCTTCTTCTTCTTCTTCTTTTTTTTTTTTTTTTTTTTTTTGGTCTAACTGAATGATTTCCAAAGATTTTTCTTTTAGTTCAGATATTCTTTCTTCTGCCTTGCCAAGTCTGCTGTTAAGGCTTTCCTCCATATTTTTTATTTGATCTATTGAATTTTTCATTTCTAATATTTCATTTTGATTTCTCTTTGAAGTCTCAACTTCATGGGAAAATTTTTCATTCATGTCATATATGGTTTTCTTTAATTTGTGGACTTGCTTCTGATTGCTTTTGAGTAATCCTATGATTAATTTTTGAATTCTGTTTCTGGCATTTCCTCAGTCTCTTTATCTTCACATTCTAGTACTGAAGTGTTGTTGTATTCCTTTTGGAGTGGGGAGGACCATGATGTCTTCCTTATTCTTTTTCTTGAATTTCTGCATTTATTTTCAGGCTTTTGTGGAATTTATTTTCTTTCCTCTGGTGGCTTTTATCTTTGAGCTAAACCTCTGTGGCTTAGTGGAATGTCTGTACTTTCAGTGACTATCAAGAGGTGTGTGGTGGGTGTGGCCAGGGAGTTCTGCTCAGTGTTCCAGGGTGGAACAAGTATCCAGGGTAATACCCACATTGTGAGTGGTACATCTCTTATTAACAGATTGCAGGGAATGGTCATCTCTGTTGGTGTGATCATCCCCTCACCTCCTCTTCTCCAAGCTGAGGAATGCTCAGGTGTTAGCCCCCAGTGTGTTCAACACTCATCTGTGCCACCCTAGGAGCCACACAGATGATTTGCGCAGTCCTCTCTGTGAGCACAATTCCTACTGCAATGACCTGCCCTAGATAACCAAGGAGCATGTGGAGCTGCACCCAGGGATTGCCCAGAGCTCCAGCTACACCCTGCACCTTCTCATGCAACCATGAGTCCCCGTCGTCTCAGCACACAAGGCTCCCACAGTTGCTGGTTGCAGAGGTTTCACTCTGCCCTGCCAGTCTGTCCACTCAACAGAGAGGCAGATGGTCCCGGAGCCAGCTCCACCTAGGTGTCTAGATCCTGGGACACTGGGTACATCTTACTATCCTACATGGGTTCCCAGCCACCTCCCATGCAGGTTCAAAGTCAGTGGGGACTGAGGATTTTTCCCTCTACTAGAATCTCTGGATCACACACATACACAAGAGCCACTGGCTGAATGTTGCTCTCTACCCGCCACTGCCACCAGTATTTCTGAGAAGATGGTGGCCTGACTCAGCCAGTTGCTGCATGTACTGTACACACACTCTACACAGGTCCAGAGTGTTCCTCTTCCTCTTGTAGAATTTCCAGCTCAGTTTTCTCTCCTAATCTCCCCTGAGAGTCCACTTCCTACACTTTTTTTTTTTTTTACACCATATCCCTAGCCTATTGAAGTATGTCGTTCCCTAATTTGCCATCTTGGAATCTCCTACCCGACTCAATTTTGAGGGGATCAGGAGAAAGCAAAAGTAGATGGAGCCAATAAGTCTCTCTCTAGGACTGGCTGGTGTGATGCCTGGCACATCACGTGTGTGTAATACACGTTAACTTCTTACTTAAAGTGTCTAAACATGTGATTCTAGGGTTTCATAAATATTCCTGGCTCACAGATCATTTCCATACGGCACAGAGTATCATAGACCACATATTCTGCACAAAACTATTGAGACTTGCTGTTTTTAAAGAGACATTAATGAGAGCTATAAACTGATTTATTTGAAACTACAAATAAAGTATAAATGTGGTCATGTTTAAATGCTAAAATTACAGGAGACCAGCCCATAGGCCACCTGGAGGATCTCAAAAACCTACCAGGGGTCATCAAACCACACTTTGGGGACTGCCGTTTTAAGTCTATTTATGTGTCCCAATAGAAAGCTTGCTTTTTGTAAATGACTCAGCTTTACCATTTTGTCATGATAAATTTTGACTTCACTTATTCTTGCCAGATCTTTTTCACACTCCAGAGAGATATAGCAACTTTAAAATTCATTTTATAATCCCATTTCACTCAACAGCAAACAAAAAAGTGTTTATAAAGACCCACATGCATAAGACACCAAGCATTATATCCAGGCCAGCATGAGAACAGAGTAACTACTGAAAGAATAAAATGAAATGGAAAAGGAAAAATTACAGTTTCTCCAAGCCTTCTCTCCCAAGTTCTGTTTTTTTTCCCTACTGATCTCCTCTGAGGCCCCGCTTTGAAATTGGCACTGAGCAGTTGGAATGGCCATTAAAGATTCCATTTCACTAAATATGCCGAGCAAACATAAATGCCAAAACCCTGAATAAATATACCACCCGGAGTGCTGGGATTGAGGAAGGAAAGATGCTTGCATGGATCGGGAGCACTTAGGTTCCCAGCAGCCATCAACCACAGATGGATTCTGGATCAGAGTGGCAATGTAGACTTCTGGATTTGAGACTCTCAGGCCTCTGGGCAGGAAGCGTGATCAGGAAAACTTGAAAAAAATAAAAACACTGTTCTGTCAGAAATAACTAAGGGACATTCTCTCCTTAAGTATTTCCTGTTTGAAGAAGTAGCACAACAGCTAAATGTGCTGCCATCTCCTTGAACCTCTGATTACTAACATTAAACACAGTTTCCAGGGGGATGGGCATTTGGCACAGTGGTTAAGCCACCACCTGGGACACCTGCATCTCATATTGGAGAGCCTGAGTTTGAGTCCTGGCTCCACTCCCGATTTCAGCTTCCTGCTAATGCACATGCTGGGTGGCAACAGGAGATGGCTCCAGTTATTTAGGAAACCAGCTTTGGCCATGCCTAACCCTAGCTGTTGCAGGCATTTGGGGAGCGAACCAGCAGATGGAAAATTAATCAATCAATCTCTCTCTCTCTCTCTTTCAAATAAATAAATAATTTTTAAAAAACCTTTCTGTGGAGCTGGACCCCAAGGAGAAACATGCACTACCTGGAACTGCGGGAGGAAATGTGTAGAGGGGAGGGGAAGACCTATGGTTCCCGGGAGTCCTTGGGCACCTGATGATCCACAGCTGAGTCACATTTATGATCTGTAAGATGGACTTTTGGATGGGCTGTATTTACTGTTTAGGATCCTTACTGGGTTTTCAATCTTCTTTTGTTCTGCTGAGGCTCAATATTCTTTTGCTAATGATTTCATATTACCTGAATTGGACAGTATGACAGTAAAAAAAAAAAAAAAGATGACACAATGTTAACAGCAAGCAGTTGTAAATCTTGACATTGTCTTGTCCTAGGCATTGTTTTATCCTATAAATTATATCAGTCATTATGCACTGTCCCTTTCCTAATCCTCACTGAAGAAAGGATTGATACACACATAAAAGACTTATAGGCTGGCACCACAGCTCACTAGGCTAATCCTCTGCCTGTGGCACTGGTACCCCGGGGTTCTAGTTCTGGTTGAGTTGCCAGATTCTGTCTTGGTTGCTCTTCTTCCAGTCCAGCTCTCTGCTGTGGCCCAGGAAGGCAGTGGAGGATGGCCCAGCTCCTTGGGTCCTGCACCCACATGGGAGACCAGGAGGAAGCACCTGGCTCCTGGCTTCGGATTGGCACAGCACGCTGACTGCAGCACATTGGCCATGGTGGCCATTTGAGGGGTGGACCAACGGAAGGAAGACCTTTCTCTCTGTCTCTCTCTCTCACTGTCTAACTCTGCCTGTCAAAAAAAAAAAAAAGACAATAGACTTCGGAACATGTAAAGTACATCTACATATCATCAAAGAAAAGAAGACAACCTTATAGAAAAATGGTGGAGAGACTTGAGGAGTCATATCACACATCAAAAAAGCACAACTGAATGGCCAATATAAAAAGATGCCCAACATCTTTGGTAATCTGGGAAATATAAATTGAAACCACAATGAAGCAATATGTAGATTAGCATAGCTGAAGGAAGAGTGTCACATTGTCAACCAATGGTAAGGAGACAGAGAAACATGGAAACATTCACACCCAATATGTAGGAAGCCAAATTTGTATAACAACTCTGAAAAATGGAGTAACATCAAATAGTAAAATTGAGGGGCGCAATGGGTTGGCCTGCACCCAATAAGAGCACTGCTGTGAGACCCAGCTGCTCCACTTCCAATCCAACTCCCTGCTAATGCACCTGGGAGACCACTGAAAATGATCTAACTGCTTGGGTCCCTGCACTCACAGGGGAGATCTGGATGGCATTTATGGTCCAGGTTTTGGCCTGGCCCAGCCCCGGTCATTGCAACATGATTCACTTACACTACAGGGGGTAAACCCCAGAGAAATGCATGACATGTATTCCAGAGCATATGAACAGGAATGCTCATAGCATGTTCTCGAGAGCCACCATGGAGAAACAACGCAAATGTCAATGGACTCCAGCATGAGTGTCTTTATACAATGGGATGCTATAAAACAAAGCAATTAAAAAGATACAGCTAACCAACAACGTGGATGAAATACAATATTGAAGCAAAGAAGACAGACACAAATGAATATTTGTAGTAGAATTCCCTTGATACATTTTGAAAATAGGAATACCATAAAAGTCATTACACTGGGAGAAAGATGTTGTGACAAGGGAAGAACACACGGGGGGCTCTGAGCTGGTTAGTATGTCATATTTCTTATCCTAAAAGTGACATGGACATTCTCCTTATAGCTGCTTGGTTAAGCACTAACTTTAGGTTGTCTTTGCTTTTCTGATTGTATATTCTATGTCATAATTGTTACGTGTCTAAAAGATTAACATGCTGATTTATGAAAATTAGAATCTATGTTGTGGAAGCAAAACCTTGCTTCCTAAAAAGAAAAAAGACATTTGGAAGTCAAGGATCTAATGTAAGAAAATTTCAAAATTAGGAAACCAACTACTAAGATTAGGAGAGTATTTATTTCCCAGAATAAGGCAAACTCTGAGCCAAAAATATTCATTTTGTTATACTTTTACTTTCTTTGGAAAGGAATTCAGAGGTTAAAAGTTGGAGCTGTTCACAACTACATTGACAATAACCCATTCACCCTGCTTAAGATGGTTTAAAAAAGTTATACAGTTTGATATTTAAAAAATTTCTCTGAAAATGTCTGTGAAGCCAGTAACAATGCAGGGAAACAGAACGGATCTTAGAAAAGTGAAAATCTCTTCCATTCCAATGTATGAATCACTGAAATGAATACTTATCTAAAACTCTCCTTTATGATTTATTTTTCTTATTTTATCAGCAGTTATTTTGCATAGTTTACAGTATCTTTTATGCTTCTATTTAATCTGATCTGTCTTCACAGAAGATGGAAATGGACAAGACTTAGATAACGTAGGATTATCTAAATAATGTAGTATCAAAATAATGCAGTAACCTCAGCCTAGGTTACTTGAGATTAAGTAGTTCCAGTTTTTGGCAGGTACTTAGTGAATCTCAATAGTCATAAGACATCTTGTATTTCTCCAATTGTTTTTTGTTCATTTTCTTCCAATTTTTATGTCTATAAATTAGTACAGATATTTCTTTTAGCCTAAAAAGGGTTGCATGTTAAATTTGTTAACTACTAAAAAAAAATAAATCCAGAGTTAGTTCTTTACTGAAACTAAGTTAAAAAAAAAAAAAAAAAAAGAGAGAGAGAGAGACAGTGATGCTCCCGTTGCATGGCCTGCTAGAATGTAACGTACATGTAGACACAAACACCTTTTCTTTTTCTTTTTTTTTAACTTTTATTTAATGAATATAAATTTCCAAAGTACAGCTTATGGATTACAATGGCTTCCCCCCCATAACGTCCCTCCCACCCGCAACCCTCCCCTTTCCCACTCCCTCTCCCCTTCCATTCACATTCACATTCGATTCACATTCGATTCTCTTTATATACAGAAGATCAGTTTAGCATACATTAAGTAAAGATTTCAACAGTTTGCACCCACACAGAAACATAAAGTGAAAAATACTGTTTGAGTACTAGTTATTGCATTAAATCTCAATGTACAGCACACTAAGGACAAAGATCCTACATGAGGAGTAAGTGCACAGTGACTCCTGTTGTTGACTTAACAAATTGACACTCTTGTTTATGGCCTCAGTAATCACCCTAGGCTCTTGTCATGAGCTGCCAAGGCTATGGAAGCCCCCTGAGTTCACCGACTCTGATCATATTTAGACAAGGCCATGATCAAAGTGGAAGTTCTCTCCTCCCTTCAGAGAAAGGTACCTCCTTCTTTGATGACCCATTCTTTCCACTGGGATCTCACTCGCGGAGATCTTTCATTTAGGTTTGTTTTTTTTTCCCCAGAGTGTCTTGGCTTTCCATGCCTGAAATACTCTCATGGGCTTTTCAGCCGGATCCGCATGCCTTAAGGGCTGATTCTGAGGCCAGAGTGCTGTTTAGGACATCTGCCATTCTATGGGTCTGCTGAAACACCTTTTCTTTAGGGGGATAAAGGGCAGAGGAATAGGAGGAAGAAACAAATAGTAGAACTTTGCTTCAGATGTTTGCCATTTAAAATGTTTATGTTTCCTAATAATTCATTGCAAAGTTATAGGGGTACTATTCTTCCTAATCCTAAATCTCACTTGTAAGTAATGTTTTTCGCTATCTGGTTTAAACTCTTCCATTCCTCTTTCTCAGTTGCATCCTGATATTTCAGTTTGACACTTCACAATCCAGCACCTGTTTGTTCAAACAGTTTTTAAAATGACATCATCATGAGTATTTTCTATACTTGGGGACAGACTGCCAGAAAAATTTATTTTGCTTAGACTCACAAAGAGAAGGAAATACACCAGACTTGTTATTCTTTTTTTTTTTTTTTTTTTTTTTTTTTTTTTTTTGACAGGCAGAGTGAACAGTGAGAGAGAGAGACAGATAGAAAGGTCTTCCTTTGCCGTTGGTTCACCCTCCAATGGCCGCCGCGGCCGGCGCGCTGCGGCCGGCGCACTGCGCTGATCCGATGGCAGGAGCCAGGAGCCAGGTGCTTTTCCTGGTCTCCCATGGGGTGCAGGGCCCAAGCACCTGGGCCATCCTCCACTGCACTCCCTAGCCGCAGCAGAGAGCTGGCCTGGAAGAGGGGCAACCGGGACAGAATCCGGCGCCCCGACCGGGACTAGAACCCGGTGTGCCGGCGCCGCTAGGCGGAGGATTAGCCTAGTGAGCCGCGGCGCCGGCCTCAGACTTGTTATTCTTAACCTGAAATCAGAACCCTGAGATCTGAAAATGCTTAGTGTTAAAGTAACCAAGATTCTAAAGCTTTGGTATCTCTAGCTGCTTCGCTGCAACTTGTCTTCCGCAGTTGGATGGGAGTTTCTGGGCCAGATGGATGAGATGCCAGGAGCCGAGAGGTGTGGGGTGGTAAGGAGGCCTGAAAGGGATATGTTCCGTTCCTGTCATTCTTTCAGTCCTTATGTGGTAACTTTGGTGGGCGCACACTGTTGCCATAACCTGGCAGGTAAAATAGAGCACAGAAATTATTCTCTTTTTCTTCTTTTTTTTTAACAAAATGTAAATATTTATTTGAGAACCAGAGAGATGGATATATAGACAGAACTCTTGCATCTTCTGGTTCATTGTCCAAAAACCTACAACAGCAGGGGCTGATCTGGGGCAAAGCCAAGAGCTAAGAACTCCATCCAGGCCTCCCTTGTAGGTGGCAGGAATTCAACTGCCTTAAGTCATCCCTGCCATCTCCCAATGTCTGCATGAACAGGAAGCTGGAGTCAGGAGCCGGAGCGAGGCATTGAGGTAGAATGCAGCATCATGACCAGCATCTTAACTGTTGGTCTAAACACCTGGCCTTCCTCTTTCTTCTATACACAAAGCCAACCCTTACCTGGCCTATTTCCTATATATAGGACACCTGAGTGTGTGGCACTCAGAGAAATGTATATATTCCATCCCGATTACTTATTCTTTTTAATACATAGAAGAAAAAAGATTGTAAGCATCTTTCCTAATGTCTCTGCATATCCTGGTCTGGTTTATTTGAGCAATTGCAATATAAAGTGATTTTTTTGCTCTGTGGCAATGACAGAAAGATAAATTGGCAACAAAACCCAGGTGAGTCCACAATTGCTGACATTCCCTGATCTCTCTGATGTGATTTGTGGCCACTGTGTAATCAAGAGCCCATTGTGATGTTTTTGAACAGGACTGGAAGGCCATCAGTTCCTATCCTGGTTGGGATCTCCAGCTCTTAACATTCACAGTCACTCACAGCGTTTTCTCTCAGAACATAAGCAGTGCTCACTCACTATGCATATTTTAGTTGCAGTTTCTGTCATGGGTTTCCCTATTAGGCTAAAGAGTTAACTTGCTTCAGAAAAACCTTTCTCTGAATCAGCTACAGCTCAGGAATCCCCAGTGCAATAATGGCACAGTACATGGGGCAGCATTTCGCAGCTGGCTCACTTGTGTTGGACTGGACTATGCTTTCTGAGCCTAAAGGAAAATTTCCTCTTGCATGTGCAGAATGGGGTTGCGGTTCTCCAGCGGCCAGCAATTGCATTTATGAGTTGTGATGTGCTAAAAGTAAAGGAATCAGAAATACATTCTGGAAGATGGACTGAAAGTCAGGTAAGGAGAGAGGGGAGTCAGGAAGAAGAAGGGTGAACCTTGGAGATCAAGATGTTGGAAGACAGAATCCCTGTAAGATTTTGGGCCGGACACCTTGCCAAGGAGACACAGGTTATGGGACTGACCCAATGGCCATGCATTTCTTCAGAGGGACACAAGCTGGGGCTTCGGAAGGGAGCTCTGCATTTGTGGCATTGCTCAAGACCACTGAAGATGCTTAGTAATTGTTCACAGCTGCTGCTCAGCCAGTTCCTTTGCATTCCATGACCCTGGAGACACAAAGAATAAATTCCTTTTGACAGTTTTTGTGGATCATAGTGTTAGCTGTAGATCTCCTCCATCATAGTTTATAAATTACAGTTTTTATATCATAGTTTCTACTTCATGCCAAACCATAAAATTAAATAAAGAGAAACAAACAAAAATAACAAAAAGGCTTTTTTTAAGCTCCAGAGTCTTTCCCTTCCTCTATAATAAAAACTCGGATCTGTCTATATTAGTGACAGGCCATGGAAGGTCAACATTGAAGTTTTCATCATATTTAGGAATCTGAGTGCAAGTCTGCATGAGAATTTTGTTTGCTTATTTGTTTGTTCAGTGGTTTTTTTTTTTTTTTTTTTTTTTTTTTTTTTTGAGGGTTGCACAGTGTGCTGGAAGAGCCCTGGATTTGAGACAGGGACTCCGGGGCCAGCTGACAGTCCACGGTGCCTAGGGCAATGTTCCTTGTATCAAGAGGCCAGGACTAGCATGGAATGTCAGGTCTGTTGTGTCCTCAGAGTCACTTTCTGTCCCATTCCACAGCTGATTTTGCTCATGTGTGCAGTGAGACCCAGAAGCAGCCTCAGAAGGCTTCTTAACACAGAGTTTCAAGAAACATCCATCAATCTGGCAACCTTGGCACACAATACTAAGCCTATTTATAGGACTACATGATTTCAACATTTCTTCTAGCGCTATAATTTCGATTTACTAATAAAGATCCTTAGGAAACCCCTTTACGGAATGCAAAAGTATAACCTTTGTATGTTTGGTTTTTTTTTTTTTAATTTTTTGACAGGCAGAGTGGACAGTGAGAGAGAGAGACAGAGAGAAAGGTCTTCCGTTGCCGTTGGTTCACCCTCCAATGGCCGCTGCGGCTGGTGCGCTACGGCCGGTGCACGGTGCTGATCCGAAGGCAGGAGCCAGGTACTTCTCCTGGTCTCCCATGGGGTACAGGGGCCATCCTCCACTGCACTCCCTGGCCACAGCAGAGAGCTGGCCTGGAAGAGGGGCAACCGGGACAGAATCCAGCGCCCCGACCGGGACTAGAACCTGGTGTGCCGGCGCCGCAAGGCGGATTAGCCTAGTGAGCCGCGGCGCCTGCCCTGTATGTTTTATAATATAGAAACCATTTGCAAGTTGCTTTGCAAGTACTTAAAACATCAGTTAGCTTCATCATATGGTAGTTCTCAGCAAACTGAGGGGAGAGAGAGCACAAGGAAGATGAGGCTAAGGGCTGAAGGCTTACACATTGGAATAAAAAAAGGGAGATTTTTTTTTTCCACACACAAACCTAGGAATCACATTTTCAATAATCTTTCTTTAAGTCTGTGATGGATCCAAGAGAATGCATTTGCTTAAAAATCTGGCAAATTCTAATCTAAAGATCCTCTGTATCCTAGTTTCTGTGATTTATTTCTTTAGATAGTCTGTTTTGACACATTCCAAATGAGCAGGGTGCAAATAAAATGATTTTACCACTGATTGAATTTGCAGCTTTATTTCTGGAACCTAGATATTGCATTATGGAGCCAACTGTATAGTGGTGGCCACTCAACTCTTCCCAGTTTCTCAGGCCAAAAACCCTGCAGTCATTCTGGGCTCTTTGCTTTCTCTCACAAACCTCATCCACTAGGTTCAGCCAATTCTGTTGGCGTTTGTGTCAACTCTTATACTTCTCACCACCAACTCTGCTGAAGCCGATTATTCCAAACACTCTCTAGCTGGCTTCCTGCTTCACTCCCATACCCCCACCTTTTCTCCAAACAGCGTGCAGTGGTCCCAATAACACTGAAGGCAGATCATCTCATTCCTCATTCCAGAAGCCTCCCACTACCCTCCTGATGTGCTCCCAGTCAATGCCAGAGTCATCACAAGGCCCATCTCCCGCAAGCTACATCTCCCACTCCTCAGTTATTCAACAAACCACAGACCCTCCTGCCAAGAGTCTTTGCAGGTGCTGTTCCCTCTGCCTCGGTAGTAAATCTCTCAGATTCCCACATAGCTGTCTCACCTTCTGGACTCAAAAGACACCTTATCAGTGAACACGTTCCCAACCTCCACCCTGCTAAAACTGTGACCCTACCTGCTCCCCATCTGCTTCTCTGCTCTAGTTGGTGCTATAGTACTTGTCAGCACAGAATATGACACATGGTTAGTTTGTTTTATTTATTGTTTATCTTTACCCACAGCACATTAGCTCCGCGGACAGGGTTGTATGTCTGCTTTGTTAACTGCTGAATCTCCAGCAGCTAGAACAGTGCTCAGCACATGGCAGGTGCTCAGACAGTATCTGTTGATGAACAAATGGTTGAAGTGGACAATAGACAGTGTGTCTCACTGACTGGACGAAGCAGCCCATGAGTGAGCAAGGAACAACTGGGCCAAGGTCCTGGGAATTTCCTACCCAAACTTCTGGAACTCAGTTTCCATTTCTCTGAAATGGACTGATCATTCTCCATTTTAATGGGTCACAGGCTTACAATTAAAGCAAGTGGGAATTCATTCCAATACTTTAAGTGCTCTGCTTTATCTGAATTAGTTGGGAAACCATTACACAATTTGCTATGGATGCCATTTGCTTCATCTTTCCTGTTCCTGCCCTGTTTCACTTAGAAATTTCACAAAACACTAACAACAAAAGTAGAAATAAAAGTGAATTTTAAATAAGTTTTGTGACCTATACATTTCTTTGTCAGTGAGAGGAAGAGAATTCAAAATACTAACTTATAACAGGCAAAGAGGCAGATATTTGCCATAACATTTAAGAAGCTACTTAGGATGCTCATTTGGGAAGCTAGCATGCTCCCGTATCAGAGTGCCTGGGTCTGAGTCCCAGCTCTGCTTCTAATTCCCACTTCCTGCTCAGGTACTCTCTGGGAGGCGACAGATGGTGAGTCAAGTGTTGGGGTCCTTGCTACCCTCATGGGAGGTGTGGATGATGTTTCAGACGTGGTTTCTGCCTGGCCCAGTTTGTGTGTGTGTGTGTCTCTCTCTCTTTCTCTCTCTCTCTCTCTCCCCCCTCCCTTTCTAACATAAGTAAAATAAATAAATGCAAACACTAATATATATATATATATAAGCATCATATTTTACTAATAAAACTATTGGATTTCATAAATAATTTCTAAGGAATTTCTCTGTATGAAAGGTAGTTTGGAATAAGCCACATGTCACAAAAATATCTGAATTAAATAGAATTACTGGCTACATTTTATGGATATTCTTTATATACAAGGCATCATGCTACAGATTAGCATGGATAATCTTATTTTCTCCTTTAAAGAGGAAGAATATATTTTTTAAAAATTGAGACTTCAAAATACAAACCATCTTGCCTAAAGCCACTCAACCTAGTAGGTGGCAGAGCTGTGATTCAAGTCTCAATCCAGCCAAATCCAAACATAGCATTTTTTGTCAGCGCCACTTTTCTAAGACAGTGGTTTATGGAGATGAGAGAGGGAAATATTTCAAATCACGATAGTTCCAGAAAAATTGGGTCATAAGTTGAGAGTGTTTCACATTATCCTGAATTTCTAAATGTTGACTATAAAAACAAAAGTTGTTATCATAACAAGTCAGAAGGAGAAAAACTGCTTATAGTACCACGGGGTGCCTTTCCCCCAGGAACCCACAAAGCACTTTCACAATGCATACTAACAAAAAAGGCATTCACAGTCTCAAATAAAATGGGGACTTGGCACTTGTCCAGTTAATTCGATCAATGAGAGATAAAAACGGGATGACTCAGCTCTCAGAGTGACTTTTTCTTCAATTTGAATTATTCAACTTATCTTCTCTAGAAATCAGTGAGCCAAAGCTGAGACCAGGAAGGCACCTCATGGCTTGCTACCTGGATAAGAGCTGCCTACCCAGGGAAGGCAATTTGCTCATATCCAAATCATGTAGAAGATTTCTTCAGTATGTCTGTCATTTAAAATTAAATGCCTGTTCTTCTACCCATTGCAGAGAGGAGAGGAGGTGGCTGGCTTCGTTAAAAAGCCAGGAGAGGGCAACTGAGACACATGTGTGTCTGAGGAGATGGGATTCCTGTCCCTCATGGTCTCTCAGCATTGGATGTGCATAGTGAGGGCTTCTTGGGCAGGATCCTCATTCCTCCCTCTCACTTCCCAGTGAGGTCTCAAGAGTTCTTGTGAGTTCCTTCTTTTCCTAGATTGTTTCTGTGACCATTTTCTGGATATTGTGGAACTGCTTGTTGTTATACAATGTGGGAAAGGAGTTCCTTCACTTTTAATCAATTTCTCTATAAGGACCTTTCCATCATTTGTTCAGCTCCCAGTGGGTCTCTAAGTCAAAAGCTAGAAATAGTCAATCACTATAATTTGATGGGGGTGGGGGGCATGATGAATCTTGGTGAATCCTAGAGAAATTCAATGGAAAATCAGGAAAGTGTCAAAAAGGAAATAAGAGGTAATGACGAATGACTCATGTGTCACTGGATGCTGGCCATCCACCATCTTTGGGTTATGAACTGAACAACATGACTCCTGCCAAAAGGGGAGCTATCTACCCTAACTGCACTGTGTCCCTGAAGGCTTCTACCTTTAATTAAAACTTTGCCCCTTTTCATCTGCAAATAATTATGCTAAGCATTAGCCAAGAAAAATCAAGTCCACAGAAAGACCTCATTTTAAAAAACACTTGACACTAGAGAAACAAACAATCTTAGAATTAACTAGGATGAGAATATATGATATCTCTACACTGAAGAAGACATAGTCTCTATTTGAGGAAAAGCAAGTGCTCTAACACTATTAAGAAAAAAAAATTAGCAATGTAAAAAAATCAATAAAAATTTTCCTGTAAGAACTGTCTTTAAAACTAAGGCTAAAATTTTGCTATAGACAAGTCTTGAAATCTGAATGTTTTTTCTGAGTCCTTTCTGAGAGTATGGAATGAACCAGATGGGAGCACTTCTGAGAAGTGCTAGGTCAAAGCAAAGATCAGAGACCTGCCCTCTAGTGGGAAGTTTATAGACATAACCAGAGATACCATGCTAATTAGTAATATGACCTCTGGTGCCAGAGTTCCTAGGTTCAAATTCAAATTCCACCACTCACTAGCTGTGTTATACTCAGAGAAACTATTGGGTATTTATCTGCTACACTGGACCTCAGATCACTCCTCTAGAAGATAGGGATAAAAATGAGACCTTCTTCATGGGGTTCTCTTAAGGATCAAAAATTCATATATCTATGTAAAACACTTGGAACAGTGTCTTGCCCAAGGTAAATACCATTGAGTATATTTTAGCTATTATTTGTATGGTGCTAGGCAAACAGAAGCAAAATGGAAGCTGGAGACAGCACTATTGTATAGGTCTGAGTCATCCCTATGCATGAAGTGACATCAAGCCAAAACAATAGAACAGCCAGTGGTGGCTTAAGATAAAGGATTAATGTATGTTGAGTGAATACATTAATAAGTGACCATCTGAGTTGAAGATTATAAGGATCAATCGGAAGTAGATGTGTGTAGGCAAAGAATATTGAAGCATGATAAGAAGCCCAAGATTTGGTTTTATTGTCAGCCATCCACCCTTGGAGTAAACCAAATAGCTTAGAGGAACAGTGCTGGACTTCCTGCCAACGACAAAAGCAACAAAACAACTAAATACAAATTATTGGCCCCAGTCCCTCACTGCTAGGAAGTCTTGTGCTTTGGTTTTGATTGTATTTGTTGTTCTACTCCATTTGCAGACACAGTTTGAATTTAAGAAGTCTCAATAGCAACACAAATAAAATTGCATTTCACTGGATAATTTTGGTATAATAATAGCTAAGGAAATGTGACTAATATGCCCCATCTTATCTTCTTCCTGTAGCCATAAACCAGCTATTCTGGGATAGTTTAATACTGTCTTCCCTTCCCATACCCTCCCTTTCCTAAAACACTTTTGAAGGTTGTGCTTGCCAAAAGGTGTGCATCTGAGCTGTTCCATTCACAGCATGCTTTCCACAAGCTTCTGATGAGGAACACCCTCACGCACTATAAAACGCTATGTCCACTGGCCAGTGCTACAAGCAGGTTATGCTCTTCAGGTCATCAACATCAGTTCTGTAGAGATAAATGGTGAGGGATTCGGTACTCATGAAAGTGGCAACATCTGGCAACCCAAGGACTCAGATGTGATACAGAAAATGCAAACACTTTATGTACAGAGGCTGAGATAGTGTCTGGACGGTAACAGAGTAGCACAGAGGGCTTCCATCAAATGAGTCAGCCAACACACAATGGTTAGGACGGTAGGACATGTTTTGCTCCAGTCATTATTGTGCTACAATTTCTAGAAGTCTTCTGTTGCTTTTGTCTTAGGATAATTGCATAATCTTCTAACTCCTAGAATAGCCTTTTGGTTGTAGAGGATTTCCCATCCATCTGTGGTCTTCTCATTGTATCTACCATTTGACTGGTGCATTCTCTTAAAGAACATGTAAGAAAATGTTAAACATTTGGGGAAATGGGGCTTGTGTGTCAAAGATTCTCCCACTGTTGTTGCTACTGCAGCTAAACGATTATTACCCAAGGAAGAACAACAGTCATAAAAACAAAATCAATTTTAATGTTAAAATATAAGTGCATACTTTGTGGAAGTTTGGGATTTTTTTATCAAATCAAGAATAACAATATATGAACATTTTAAAAGCGATATGTTACTATTTCAAAAGTCAAATGTTCCAGGTCAGAAAAACTCAGAAAGGACATTTTGGGCCTGATTTGGCTTAAGTTAGTAGTTCTTCATCTTGGTTCCATGTTAGAACTGAGTAGAGAACTTTTTAGAAATTCATACAACAAATGAATTAAATGAGATTCTCTGGGAGGAGACCCTCCAACACTAGTCCTCAGCAAGTGATCCATCAAGCCATCAACGTGGAGACCCACCAGCTGAATTATCCTGATTGGTTCCCTTCACCAAGGTTCCCAAAATGCTGCTGACAACATAGATTCTTAAGCAAAGAGGGACTGAATGGAGGAGGGTGTTGATGGTAGTGATATGGAGCAGAAATCTGTATTTTTTAAGAGCACCTGTGTAAAAGCATTTCTTATGACCATCTGTTTCCAAAGAACAGTCCGGACCCTTCGTGTTCTGATTTGCTAAAGTGAGTCATCAACCAGCTCAGATACTGGATTCCAGAGTGCTGTCATCCCTGTTGACCATATTACCTACTTGATGTGAAACAACTCAAGTTTTTTTTTTTAAATATCTATTTATTTATTTGAAAGGTAGAGTTAGAGAGAGAGAGAAAGAGAGAGACAGAGAGATCTTCCATCGCTGGTTCACTCTCCAAGTGGCCATAACGGCCTGAGCTAGGCTCATCTGAAGCCAGGAATTTTTTCCAGGTCTCCCACATGGTTGCAGGGGCATGAGTTCTTGGGCCATCTTCTGCTGCTTTCCCAGGCACATTAGCAGGGCACTGGATCAGAAGTGGGGGCGCACCCCATACCACCACCACATCTTGCCCATATGGGATGCCCATGCAAGCAGCCCTTTACCTGCTCCACAGCTCTGCCTCCTCAAGTTAGTTTTACAAATGGCTTTTTGCTGTTAAATTTACAAGACAATGAGACTGCTTTGATAAAGATTCGACTTTGTTGGGATGTTGGAATTCTTCCCTAGACATGCCTGATGAATGCTCACACATGGGTCTTCGCCAACCAGGAAGACTGCCAAGGGCACTCAATATTTAAACTGAGCTCCGTGATAGATGGAATCGTCAAGCCTTACCATTATTTACCACCCCCCTTTCCATGGACCAACTCTAAAGAACATCCCATTGGCAGGTATTGGAGACTACCTTTCTCTCCAAACAGACGTCCACAGTTGGGGCACCACTCACTGACACCACTGCTGGAATAGTGGGTTGATTTCCTGATTTCCAGATGTACTGGTTGTAGATGTCTTGATGCATGCTTCTTACACAGTGATAAAAGACACTGCCCCTGCATTTTTCTCTAGAACATTCCAAGACAGAGCTCGCTTCCTGGTGAGTGGGAGTTTCTCCCCCAACAACAAAAAACTCCCATTTCCACCCACCACTGACTCCTCTGCCTGGAGCTGAGAGATTTTAAACTCTAGGATTTGGTACTGATTCATACTGCCTTGTTTTGTTTTGGGACTCTTCCAAAATGGAATTGCATCCATCAGCCAATCTACCAGTACTGAAAGTAGTTGAAGTATAAGACTTTATAAAGCACTTTTGGTGGTACACAGTTCAATACTCCGAGATCTGCCTCTCTCTGGGCTGGTAGAAAGTAGGTATTCTAAAAATACACTTCAATCAATATCTTTAATTTGATCTCAGTTTTATCAGATAGCAACAAGATAATTTGGTATCAGGAGTTCTTAGGGCTGTGGTGCAGTGGTGCAGTGGTGCAGTGGGTTAACGCCCTGGCCTGAAGCGCTGGCATCCCATATGGGCACTGATTCTAGGCCTGGCTGCTCCACTTCCGATCCAGCTCTCTGCTATGGCCTGGGAAAGCAGTAGAAGATGTCCCAAGTCCTTGGGCCCCTGCGCCCACTTAGGAGACCGGAAAGAAGCTCCCGGCTCCTGGCTTTGGATCGTTGCAGCTCCAGCCGTTGCAGCCAATTGGGGAGTGAACCATGAGATGGAAGATCTCTCTCTCTGCCTCTCCTCTCTCTGTGTACCTCTGACTTTCAAATAGATAAATAAATAAATATTTTTAAAAAAAAAGAAACAAAGTAGCTCGTGAACAAACCTGAGCTTTAGTGTCAGATTCCCTATATTTGAACCCTGGATCTGCCACCAGTGAGATGTGCTGCTTTGGATAATTTGCTTAGATACTCCATCTGTGTGAGCCTCAGACACTCCATCTGGCAACAGGGATAATGTGTAATATACAAGTGTATTATAAAGGCTATATTATCTAGTAGAGTCTCAATAAAAAGTTATAATTTCGACATTATCCCTAATGTTTACTTGTATTATTATTTCCAATGGGATTCTTGATGAATGATTCATTAACTCTTTCCAAGCTTCAGCCGCCCTGACCATGCCTACATGGGAACTTATGAAATCTCAACACTTCCTTCCAGGTCCGAGATATTTGTGACGGAAATCGCATCTGCCACCAATATAAACCACAAGCACCAGTTATGAATTTCTGCTGAACAGTAGTTCTACTTCTGCATTAGTGGAAATTTCGTAACTCACCTCGAGAAGCCAGGGTGGTGGAGGCAGACGGTTTTCCATCTGTGTATTCTCCAAAACAGTCTGCAACTGGGTTCTGGGTGGAAACCCAGTTTGGGGAAGGAAAAGAATACCATCTGTGTGAAACAGCAAACAACCCTGATGATTGCTGCAGGATTTTTACTCCTATTTATTTATGTAATATTCACATTGCTTTTAATGAATTTCTCACCCAAGATGGTATGTGAGTCATGGATCGCACACTTTAGCTCTCCCACCTGCTGTGTGATCTCTGAGCATGACCTTGAACATCCTTGTCTTCTCACCACGTGGAGGTGCTGTGTGGAGCGTTGGGCCAGGCCAGGAACATTATAGGGACTAAGGATCAAGCATCTTCTCTTCCCCACTTCTCAGAACTGGGGACTACGTTATAGTACTCCTTGACAAGAAAACTGCCGCACTAGAGGGTTATAGAATCCTCTTGGATAACCATTTGCTGAGTTGGGTTTGACACATGCTGTCTCTGAGTTCTAGAGAAAACCTTAACAGTTTGTCTTTAAAAATAACTAGAATAGAGAACGATGGTTACTTTATCCCACACCTAGAATCAGGCTGATATAAAAGTAACACTTCCCAAAGTATCTGGACAAGTGACCTTGGAAAATAGTGTTCCACTATCAAATGTGTTTGAAACCCTGTGATTATGTAATTTCCCTCCACACTTGGACAGTCACAGTGTGAAATAAGAGTTAGAAGACTAAGAATACTGCAACAAGAAACCTCTTTTGCTGTGTCTGAGCCAGTGTTTCCCAGTAGGATTTGACTACAGATCCTTTGAACACAAATTGAGAAATACATTTTTTTCCCAAGGAAATGGGGGAAGGGAATAACAAGCATGAGTAATATATTTAGAATTTTAAAGCTATTATCAAATCTGTTTTAGAACTTTAATCACTGAGAGATTAAGAGCAGTATTTAGATGTGAATAAGAAATTCTGAATGAGGTTTAAAAATAGAAAACTCAATGTGATTAATAAGTGGGTCAGGCCCTCCAAACAGTTCTCATTTAATAGCTAGAGAAATTATAGAAAGGAGTGAGAGAGCATTGATCAATGAGCAATACATAAATATTGTGGAATAAATTTTAAAAATCTAAATTTGTGACTATGATGTATGAAGTGACTAGACTAGAAGAAAATAAGCATTTTAATATCTAATGAGTTTATATGTGGCAGATAAATTTTAATAAGGATATTTAGGTTGAAATATGTAAAATCCTTTCAGCTAATATATATTTATTATTTATTACATTGCCAGTTATGGTTTTGGCTTCTAGAAACAAAAGAGTAGAAAAAAGCCATTATCTTCATGGAACTTGATGTCTATATGGAAGATAGATATTAATATAATAATAATAAAAATGAGTGTCAAATTGTGCATAGAATAAATCCTGGGAAAGGGGAGAGACTTGTGATTTGACAGTGAGGTCAGGAACCATGCATACTTTGTTCACTGTTGTAGCCCAAGTGTTTGGCATGGAGCCTGGCACAAAGTTACTCAATGAATATTTGTTGAACTAGTTCAATGATTGCATAAATAAATGAATGAATGGATGAGAGTGTAGGGTAGGAGGATCTGACATAGAGATATAAGTGGAGAAGATCCCTAAATAAAGCTGACTTCTGAAGGATCCTTATCATTTGAAGAAGGAAAGAAAGATTATGCCAAGGGATGCGTTACCAGGGGAATCGTGGCGTATCTAGGGAAAAGCAAGAAGGCTGGAGGTGGCAGGGTTGTCATAGGGAGGCAATGGAGTCATCAGTGCAGCATCAGGTGGGGAGCCAAGCAGAGGCAAGACTGGTCCTGTGAGACCTGACCAGGGGTCTTATTTTCATCTTAAAGGGAAGCCACTGAGTACTTTAAGCCGAACAGAAGAATAACATAATCCAATTTGTGTTTAAAGTTAGAGCTGAGGTAGAGGAGAAGCAAAAGGAAATACAAAGGCACTCCTGGGAAGCTGCTGCCA
This sequence comes from Oryctolagus cuniculus, assembly GCF_964237555.1. NCBI lineage: Eukaryota > Metazoa > Chordata > Mammalia > Lagomorpha > Leporidae > Oryctolagus > Oryctolagus cuniculus. The sequence goes on along the minus strand of NC_091445.1, from coordinate 64,874,351 downwards.
CAGTGTAAGTCAGAGCTGGTGAAGCTGACCTGCACCGTTGTGGTCGAGGTAAAGTGGAGACAAGGTAGTGAACAGAAAAAGAGAATCAAGGCCAGATCCTAGATTTCCATTGCATAACTGGACAGATGGTATGCTACCACTTTATAAGCAGTGACCCCTTGGGGTCTGGATAGAACAGCAATTTGGAATTCAGTTTTATATATATATGTATATAATATACATATACTATATGTATATACATGTATATATTATATATACTATATGTGTATATTATATATTCTAAAATATAATTTATATATATTACATATATATGTAAATGATGGTTAAGGACAAATTAGGGCTTGGGAAAAAGCATCAGAAACTATTCATTTGGGGCCAGCACTGTGGCGTAGTAGGTTAAGCCTCTACCTGCAGCACCAGCATCCCACATGGGTGGTGGTTCATGTCCCAACTGCTCCACTTCCAATCCAGCTCCCTGCTATGGCCTGGGAAAAGTAGCTGAAGATGATCCAAGTCCTTGGGGCCCTGCACCCAGGTGGGAGACCCAGAAGGAGTTCCTGACTTCGAGTCAGCGCAGCTCCAGCTGTTGCAGCCCTTTGGGGAGTGAACCAGCAGATGGAAGCTCTCTCTCTGTTCTCTCCTTCTCTGTAACTCTGCCTTTCAAATATAAATAAATATTTTTAAAAAGAGTTTTAAAAACACTATTCATTTGCATTCATTCTTTCTAACTTCAGATATGACTAGTAAGCATGATGTGATATGATTAGCCAAGAACATGGTAGCCATTGCTCCATAACCACTCTATAAATTGTTCCTGCAGGAGAGGGGTAGAGGATAGAAAGCCAACACAGTGCTAGGCATATGAGAAACAATTTAATTATATCTCTATCTAGAAGATACAAAGGATCTACAAAAAGCTTGTGGAAATGGAATTATAGACCTACACTGTGGCATAACAGGGAAAACTGCCACCTGCAATGCCAGCAACCCATATGGGTGCTGGTTTGGGTCCCAGCTGCTCCACTGTGATCTGGTTCCCACTAATGGCCTGGGGAAAGCAGTGGACAATGGCCCAAATGCTCAGGCCCCTACCACACACATGAGAGACCTGGAAGAAGTCCCTGGCTCCTGCCTCATGCCTGGCCCAGCCCTGACCATTGCAGCCATCTGGGGAGTGAATCAGCAGATTGAAGATCTCTGTGTGTGTGTCTTTATCTCTTTCTCTGTAGCTCAGACTTGCAAATAAATCTTTAAAAAATAGTTCATAGAAAACACGTTTTTAAGAAAAGTAAAATGGAATTAAAAGATAAGTTTATTACAATGCGAAAAATTTTGAAACCCATGCATAGCATTTCATAAAACACATTTGTTTTTTGTGAACTTTTTGAAGACCCTTCATAATGTGGTTTGGTACCATTCCTTTTAAAAAGAAGCCCATAAGGCCCTGTAGAATAACCAAGCCATGCACTATTGAGTATTAAAAGAGAGCCTCTACAATTACACTAAGAAAACTGAAAGCCAAGGAAAGAAAAAATCAGTCCAAAGAATCACCAAAAGTATATTTACAAGTTGGTCTGTGACACCTATCTGAAGGTTGAAGAGGTAAATTCATAACAAATAATAAAGGAAATAGAATCTGGATGGAAAGAGTGAAGAAAAGAGGCAGAATTATCTGCTGGTTCAACGTGGTGTTTCTCAAACTTTAATGTGGGTATGAATCACCTGAAGAAATTATGGAAATGCAGATTATAGTTCAGTAGTTCTGGGGTGGACCCTGAAATTCTGTATCTTTAATAAGCTGCTAGTGATGCTGGCCATGGTGAAGGCTTAGATTAGCCTGCCTGTGGGGTCAGAAGAGCACTGACCTCTAGTTCCCCCACTTACGATCTGTGTCCACTTGACCAAGCAACTTAACCTCAGTGAGCCTCAATTTCCTCATTTCCGTAATTACGGTACCATCTCCACAGGTTGTCGTGAGGATTCATTGCGATAATTATGGACACGTCAGAAGTATTTGCTAAATACTAGTAGCTAATCTTATTAGAGTTATTGAAGTCAGCATTCCAGGTGGTAGCCAAAACTGAAAGAATAAGCCGCCTAAGATTTTAAGTAATTCCATAGCTGGCGAATCCAAAAGTATTGAAGTTATCAAGATAGATTACAGTGATTGAAGCTGCCTATCTTAATGTTTAACATATATTGGTGAAGTTGACATCTGTTCAATTGGTTGTTTATGGTACCTGCCTGTATTCCTGTTGAACCATGGTCTTTTTGCTTTTTGGTTGTTGAACTCTTTATGTATTGGAGCATTAAGCCTTTTGCTATACTGTGAAATGAAAATATGTCATCTTTTAAAGAATGATTGAAGTTTAGGCCTGTCACCATGTTGTATGATTGCTGGGTTTAGCTCATTATTTAGATTTTGTATTTTATGAACATAATTTCTCCTTAGTCCCTTTAATAGCTGCCTACCCAAATGGCAATGGCAATAGAGCTGAATTGTACCATTTTCTGGACACAGAGTGCTTAAATTGATATAGAAAATCAACTCCATTGAAAAACTTCAGTTGCTAGACTATCATAAATTCTGTTTAAACAACTTGAATTATTGTATGCTCCCATAAAAGGATTCTTCTCTTCTATTTCCCTCCCAAAGAGATGTTTTTTTGTCAAACATTAGCGATGCATACATTAGCCAAATTAAAATACACAATTATTCTTAAGTGCTGAAACTTAACTGAAAAGTGATCACTGTTAAATATAAGAGTGGGAATAAGAGAGGGAAGAGATGTGTAATTTGGGACATGCTCAAGCTGACTTACCTCAAACGGTAGAGTTAGAAACATACCAGGGGATTCTAATTCAATCCCATCAAGGTGGCATGTACCAATGCCATCTCACTAGTCCCAGTGATCAATTTCTGTTCACAATTGATCATAATGATAGGACTAAGAAGCAAAGGGATCACATAAACAAGACTAGTGTCTGCAAATACTAGCTGATAGAATAAAAAAGGGAGTGAACAATCCAACATGGGAAGTGAGATACACAGGAGACCCATAGAATGGCAGATGTCCTAAACAGCACTCTGGCCTCAGAATCAGCCCTTAAGGCATGCGGATCCGGCTGAAAAGCCCATGAGAGTATTTCAGGCATGGAAAGCCAAGACACTCTGAGGGGAAAAAAAAAACACCTAAATGAAAGATCTCTACGATTGAGATCCCAGTGGAAAGAACAGGTCATCAAAGAAGGAGGTACCTTTCTCTGAAGGGAGGAGAGAACTTCCACTTTGACCATGGCCTTGTCTAAATATGATCAGAGTCGGTGAACTCAGAGGGCTTCCATAGCCTTGGCAGCTCATGACAAGAGCCTAGGGTGATTACTGATGCCATAAACAAGAGTGTCAATTTGTTAAGTCAACAATAGGAGTCACTGTGCACTTACTCCTCATGTAGGATCTTTGTCCTTAGTGTGCTGTACATTGAGATTTAATGCTATAACTAGTACTCAAACAGTATTTTTCACTTTATGTTTCTGTGTGGGAGCAAACTGTTGAAATCTTTACTTAATATATGCTAAACTGATCTTCTGTATATAAAGAGAATCGAAAATGAATCTTGATGTGAATGGAAGGGGAGAGGGAGTGGGAAAGGGGAGGGTTGCGGGTGGGAGGGACTTTATTGGGGGGAAGCCATTGTAATCCATAAGCTGTACTTTGGAAATTTATATTCATTAAATAAAAGTTTAAAAAAAAAAGAAAACTGTAACCTAAAAAAAAAAAAAAAAGCACATGAAGGCAAGAGGATATACTCAGTTGCCCTCACTGAACATTCAGGGGAGCCCTGACTCTGATATGCAGTGTACCAATGGATGCTTCTGGAACCCAAGGGAAAAGAATCCTTCAAAAATAATGCAGTGATTGACATCAAAGTCTGAAGTAAAACAATTAAGTGCTTTTAACTCATGTTATTCCAAATGATTGTTCATTAAAAGCCAACTATGTGTTTCTACATTATCCTGGGCATTGTACAAGTTGTACAAGAAGTTTAAGAGTCAGTTCCTAGCCCTGAGAAGTCTATAACTGACTTTTCAGACAAGCCGTATACACATGAAACACAGCAATGTGCAGGGCAGCACGTGACTGACTGCCAAAGTGGCGTGAGCAGGAAGTGTCAAGGGCGGATAAAGATGGGAGTGATCGGGGCATGGTGGAGCAAGCACATCAGCTGAGGAAGCTGCACTTGCTGTGGGCCTCGAAGAGTAACCCACTAGATTTGGATAAATCAAGAAATGCAGGAATTTAATTCCTTGCAGAAGCAACAAAGGCAACAGGCTTGGAGGGGAGAAAGGACTTGGAATTATTTTTTTTTTTTTGTCTACAGAAAGTAATAGAGAATTGGAAAATAATACCCATCATTATGATAGGGCAGGATTATTGGGAGATTTTGAAAATCAACTAGAAATACTGAAAGAGGAAAGGGCAATATTTTCAAGGAATAAGTATGCAAATGTATCTATGGCTAGATGTGTAACTATACGTGCATTTATTTGTTAGCTGAGAAAATTATTAGCATTTCCATTTTTAATGATACGAGGTGACATGTAAGTATTTGCAGCACGTAGCTCCCAAATCTTTTAAAAACTAAAAGAATTCTGGAATCAGGATACATGTTCACCCACTCTTCCACCCATGAATTCATAGTGAGCAAACTATAGAAGGATTTCTTTGACTTCAGAAATGTTCAGAAGATGATGAAAGGGTTTATTAACAATAACTACATCCACACTCTTGAAAGAGAAGTTTAGGCACTTGATTTTGCTAGGTGTAAGCCATGATCTAGAAAAGATCCTTAACTAAGCAGTCATAATGTCTTATCTAGATGACCATGGGCTGTGGGAAAAGGTCTAACCTGTATGATGCTCTTCCACATGGCCACAGTGATGTGCACACCATGAGGCCTGACTTGGGCTACAGCATCCATTTCTTGTTTCAGAGTCTGGATCTCTGTTCCTGTCATTGCTGGCTCAGAGATTTTTCTTTATAGATTGAATTCTTCACCAACTTCTACTTTCCTCCCATAGGTCACTCAACTGCTGACCATGACTTTGCCATGTCTGTCCTTTTCCTTGGCAGCTGCATTTCCTCTGGGAGAGCAGTGGTCTTCTGTCTGCTGTAGCAAGCAACAGTCACTTCTTCTTGTAGTGAGAACTGAAACCAGAACCACATATGCCGCTTCCTGGACACTTCCTATTCAATATTAAAGTTCCCTTCCTCTCACCACAGAAGCTGCAATTTAGTGGTTAGGAGCACAGGTTCCGGGACTTGAACATCAGCATTGCAACTTACCAATTGCAGGCTCTTGGACAAATTACCTTGTCTGATTCAGCTTTCCTTTGTGTAGAATGGGATAATAATAGTACCAAACCCACAGCGTCTTCTTTTCACAGTTAATAGGTGTAAAGAGACTTAGAAGAGAGTGGCACATAGCATTGACTCATTAAAGTTTGGCCTATCGTTTTTAATTGTCTGTATGATGCAGATTTCGTGTGTATATCACTCACTGGTTAACTGAGTTTCTTTACTCTAAATGGATTCCAGGATTGTAAACTTTATCATCATCATTTGACTAGGTGCTTGAGTATTTCTACACATATGTATTTCTGTGTGTCATGTTAATGCAATCTGAAGCATGAAAAAATAGTGCATTACCACTTAGTCTTTCTAATTATCTGAAAATCGAGAAATTATAGATGTCTTCAGTCTTTGCTATTGGCAAATGTGAAGTTTCAAAGTGAAATAAAATCTGATGTTCTTTTGCAAAAGTTTTGCTTTTGCAAAACTTTGGAAATTTGTAAACTGCATTCTTCAGCTAGTTGAAGAATCCCTGAACCTGAAACAATGTAAAAGCAATGTAATTCTCCTAGATTATCTTGTAGAGACAGGATATTTTATATATGAAGAAATTAAAGGGCAATAGAAGATTGAGGGGATTATGGGAGGTCAGGAAGGAGTGAGATCAAATAGGCTTAAGTTGTAGTGTGAAAGATGTGGCATAAATATCAGGAAACATTTATGAACAGTAAATGCTACTGAAATGAGGCCATGACCGTCTCCTTTCCCAAGAGCATTCAACAAATACAGACTTAGTTATAATCCTTTTTACCTCAACAATTCAGTGAATACCTTGGAGGCAAAGGGAGTGGATTTTATTACCCTTCTAGGGTTCCTTGGGTCCTCTGATGCTGTAACTCCGAGAGACAGTTCTTGATATTCCTAAATCTCGTGTTTCTTCACTGAAATAGGAGAGAGACAACAATAAATCATACCTGCAGTGTTTTGAGATCTTTGTGCTGAAGGTAATATCAACAGCATTTGTCACTAGGTAGGGAAATTGATGACTTGAAAGTAAAGGAGGAACTCTGAAATATAATAAAATTAATTTTAAAATGGTTAATTTAAATCTTTAGATATTTAAATTATTCCTAACAGTTCTTGATTTGTAAAAGCTATATTTATCTATTTATTTGAAAATCAGAGTTACAGCAAGAGACAGAAAGAGAGAGAGATCTTCCATCTGCTGTTTCACTACCCAAATAGCTGCAACCGTGAGAGCTGGGCCAGGCCAAAGCCAGGAATCACAGGTTTCTTCCAGGTCTCCCATGTGGGTGCGGGGGCCCAAGCACTTGACCCTTCTGCTTTCCCAGGCACATTAACAGGGAGCTGGATTGGAAATGCAGTAGCCAGGACTTGAACCTGTGCCCATATGGGATGCTGGTGTCCCAGATGGTAGCTTAACTCACTATACCACAATACTGGGCCTGCTAACACTTCTTGACTTTAGAAATATTTACCTGTGACCAAAACCATTTTGTATCCTTAAGCATGGTACACTGTTTCAGTTAAGTTGTCATTACAGTGTAGTGTTGGCCAAAGAATTGAAAAGCAAATGTAAAACCAAATCAGCAAGTATTTATTTTGTTTTTTTTTAATATTTATTTATTTAAAAGACAGAGTTACAGAGAGAGGTAGAGACAAAGAGAGAGGTCTTCCATCTGTTGGTTCACTCCCTAGATGGCCGCAACAGCAGGAGCTGTGCCCATCCAAAGCCAGGAGCCAGGAGCTTCCTCCGGGTCTCCCATGTGGGTGCAGGGACCCAAGCACTTGGGCCATCTTCTACTGCTTTCCCAGGCCATAGCAGAGAGCTGGATCAGAAGAGGAGCAGCCGGGACTAAAACTGGAGCCCATATGGGATGCCGGTGCTTCAGGCCAGGGCTTTAACCTGCTGTGCCACAATGCTGGCCCCAACAGTATTTATTTTGAAAGTGTTATAGTCATCTCTTCAGAAAAAACAATATAATATACATGTCCTCCCACCCCTACCCTCTTGAGCCAGGCTAACTTTTATAAGGTAGAGGATCTATAAGAAATGTTTGTCTAGTACCGATTTAATGACTAACATAGGTTTTACTTCTAGTTATAATGTGCACAAACTTGGGAAATTATTAAAGGAATGCTTTATGTTTCTCCTCTACTGTGACATTAACAGAGAAAATTTCTTACTTCTCTACTCATTTGATAATCATTTATTGAGCAGCTGCTGTGTAGGTTGTGACCTTGAGAGAGACAAACAACAAAAAATAAGCAAACAAGAAGCCATGCAACGATGATACATGGTTTGGTAAAGGTCAAATTATGGGCTAGGATGTGTCTGGCCCATCCTTGGCCGGATTCCATGCAGGTTAGTTTCTCTCGCATGCCCTGTTCTCCTCTGCACCATAGTGGGGTTAACCTTTGCAGGTTCTCTCTCACAATCTGCTGTGTTCACTAAGTTAGGACTAACCTGAGGCTGGGGTGCACCAGTGGAATCACTGATGTGAGACTGGAGTTAGGGGCTGAGCTGGAGGGAGGGAGAAGCCATCTCTGTGCCTCAGATGGTGTCTCGAGCAGAGGTTGCAGTTCCTCCCTGGCTCACAACGGATAAGCCTGATGTGCTTCTAGCTTCTGCTCTGGTCTCTGAGCTCCAATAAACTTATCTTCATTTTTTGTCCCTCCAGCCTAAGGTTAGTGGTTTTCTGCTGTTGCAAAACTCTGGGTTATTTTATCGTCCTGTTTGGCTCCTTATTTTGAAAACCACATGCATAGCCAATACAATATATGACATTTCCTCTGCTTTAAATGCTTACGAGTGATTCCATTTTCCTGGTTGGACCCTGACTGAAACAGTAAGGCTTAACTATAAAAGTGAGATTTAAGATAAGAGCTGGAAAATAAATGGGTACAGTCATGAGATACCCTGAAAGGAAGACAGTCCAGGAAAATCAAGGTCAAAGTCCAGAATATAGGAATAACCTTGGGCTCTTCCAGGAGCATAAAGCAGGGCAGTGTGGCTACAGCATGGTGCAAGAAGGGGAGTGGTCAGAGTTAAAACCAGAGCCATAGATGCATATAGGGTCACATCTAGCTATGAGGGAAAGGGGCATGCTTTGCTTTAAGTTTTTCAATTACTATTCTGGTTGCTTTGTGAACAATGGATTTGATAACAGGCAAGAAGGTAGCCCAGGGTAGTAGTTCAGGAGATGAAAAGAACTGGGCAGATTCACAAAGAGTTTTATAGAGTTGACCCAACTTGCTTAGTAGTGTCAATGTCAGGGATGAGAAAAAGAAAACAATCAAGGATGACTCTTGAATTTTTGTCAAGCTAATAAGTGAATTCTGACATCATCAAGTGAAAGAAGAGGGAAGAATGAGGGGATAAGTTGATGGGAAACAGAGAAAATAACAAGTTCTGCTTGGGGCCTGTTAGCTGAAAGCCTCTTAGGTATCTCAGTAGGGATGTCTAAGACACATTGCGTATGAGTTTCAAGTTCAGGGGAGAGCTTAGGGCTAGCAATATAAATTAAGGAATTGTTGGCATATAAATGGTTTCTTAAACCATGGATTTTGCTAACATTACCTAAGAAAAGAGTGAAATTGAAAGTGGTTCATTATAAGCCATCAGTGATTGTTCTAAACACACAATCTTTAAAGCAGAAAAATCATTAGATAATAACCACAATTTTTAAGAAAGTCTTTTAAAAGAACAAGTAGAAACATTTTGCATGCCTGTATGTTAAAAAAAGAAAAATAGCCTGTGAACCCAAAGGCTAGCTCTATATAATTAATTTGATTAATGTAGACAGCTTTTCAAATAATGTAGGGTATGTGACAGATTGCCTGAATGGTCTTTACCATTTACATAGTCTAAGTGAAACAGATGCTAATTAGAAACTCTTTTCCTTGGGAGACAAATTTTCCCAGGAACTCAATCGTATTTGATGCACTATCTGAAATAAATGAACACATATCAATTTACCCTGAATATCACTAAGATTTACTGATTTATCTTCCATTTCCTATATCCCTACCTGAGCAAATCATGATAATTACTCTCAGAATAATCTCGCAGATATCCTGAGCATAGACATTGAGAAATCTTCAATCTCTTACTGTCTTTGATATCCCCTGCTCAGTGACATGGCCAACAGCACATGGGCTTCATGTGGCATGCATGCACTCTCTCTTTATTCCTACCATGGTGGTTCCAGCTCTGTGATACTCAGCTTCTCTCATCCAGACTCCCTCCCCCTGTGGCAACCCTTTTCCCAACACCATCCCCATCAAGTGTGCCCTCACCACTACTCACAAAGTAGCATCTTGTCCCATTACCTGGAAACACTACAGCGGCTTTCTGACTCATTCTAATACATTTCAAATGACATGTTTAGTCCTCCAGAAGAGCATCCCACACTGCCTTGTTTGGAATCCCATCTCTTCACCATCTCCAAACCTTCAACTAACTACTCCATCTAGGATACCACAGGTTCAGCTTAAAATAGATTCCCAGTGATTTTTCTAAATATGTTTTTAGAAATTCAGAGTTTTAGTTCTTTAAACACTAAAGTTAATTTTCAACATTTAGAATTACATAGGAGGCTTTATCACAAACTGAGTTTTGCAAAGAAAATGATAGGAAGTGGGAAGTAAACTGAATGAGAGAGTCTGTTTATCAGCTCCTGCCTCCTAACGGGAAAGAAAGCATCTCAGGATTGGAGGATGACTCTTGCTAAAACTGAGAAGGGGATTATTTTAATTAATTTATTTTTATTTATTTCAAAGGCAGCAAGACACAGAGACAGAGACAGACACACACAGACATATCTTCCATCCACCAGTTAACTCCCCAAATGTCCACAACAACCAGGTCTGGGCCAGCCCAAAGCCAGTAACTATTTTGCACATGAGTGGCAGGGACCCAAGTACTTGAGCCATCAATGGCTGCCTCCTTGGTGTGCATTAGCAGGAAACTGGAATCAGAAGCAGAGCTGAGACTTGTACCTTTGTACTCCAATATGAGATGAAGGCATCCTAAGTAGTGTCTTAACACTGAGCCAATCCCCTTACCTGAATCTGGAATTTGTTGCCTCTACTCTTCTGATCATGAAATGAAAGAGAAAATACTAAGGCTTAGTAAGTGTGGAGAAGAGATAAATACAAGACTTCAGAGCTGATGCTGTGGCGTAGTGGGTTAAGCATATGCCTGTGGTGCCAGCATCCCATATGCACACTGGTTGAGTCCCGGCTGCTCCACTTCCTATCTGCTATGGCTTGAAAGCTGAGTGCTTGGAACCCTGCACCCACGTGGGAGACCTGGAAGAAGCTCCCAGCTCCTGGCTTCAGATTGGCCGAGCTCCAGCCATTTTGGCTATTTGGGAAGTGAACCAGTGTTGCTGTTGATTTCTCAACAATGTTGCAGTGGATTCCTTTCTGAGAGGAGCAGCGTGGTGGGGGCAAGAGGCACAGAGTCACCACACAGACCCTGGGAGTCGGGTGAAAGCAGGCTTGAGGCGAGCAGCCCGCAGACTCCTTTATTAGAGTTGGAACAACATCTTATATAGCCAAGACCAGCCAATCTGGTCAAGGGGCGGTCTATGCCCCAACCAATCACAGCCTGTTGCCAGGCAGGCTCTGTTGCCAGGTGGGTTTCAAAGCCATTCCTGAGTAACTGACACTCGCTTGCCAGTAGCCACCTTGGCATGGCCTTCTCATTCCACCACAAACCAGCAGATGGAAGATGCCTCTCTGTATCTCGATCTCCTCTCTCTCTCTCTCTCTCTCTCTCTCTCAGAAACTCTGACTCTCAAGTCAATAAATAATAAATCTTAAAAAAAAAAATACAAGCTTCCCAAAGACCATAAAGCAACTCTACTTCTGAATGGGAAATATCAATTTTGAGAACTGGAAAATAACAGGGAAAAATCACAAAGAGATCGCAAAACAAACATCAGATAAAACCAAGGGTGGAGTACAACATGGGTGCATTGCAGCTGAATACTCACCACCGGGTGAGACTAAGTGTCTCCAGCCCTGCAGAGGAGAGTTAAGTGTAGCATGATGGAAAAAAAAAAAAGATACATTATTTTAATGTTCCGCAGGCACCAGTGTTTCTCTTAAAGATACAAACCCCCTTTGTTTAGGAAAATAACTTGAAAGACTGCTTTCAGCAGAAAAAAAAAAAAAGATGCCCTTCCAAAGCAGTGTGTATAAAATGAATTTTTTAAAGGATTAGGTAAGCTGTTCTCACACAAAACTAAGAATTATTCGGTGTTTAGGATAAGGACAGAGAGAAAGGAAAGAAAGAAGTGGGAGCGGTAAGAAGGAAAGAGGGAGCCGTGGCAAGCAGCAGAGCTCCCAGCAGCAGGGCGCAGCAGAGTCCAGCGGCGGGTGGCCAGGGTCATCTGGGAGCAGCAGCGTGCACCCTCAGTGCGTCGTAGTTTGTGTAGTGCTGCGATAGAAATCACCAGTGCAAAGCTGTCTGCTTGTGTAGTGCTGCCATAGGAACTCCTCGCATTGCCCAGCTTTGGCCAAGGTTGGCCATGCAACGATGTCTTTATTCAAGCTTAGAACAGCCTAGAGCAGATAAAAAGGAGGAACTTCAAGAGATGAGACAGGAGGAAAAACAAAGAGTCTCCCAGCCACACTGAATTCCTGGATGTATTTGGAAGAACAATGAGTATGGGATGACTGAGGGAGAGATTCACTGTTTATTCAAATCTTAGAGATGACCTCACTGCCATTCAGATTACATAGACACTGATTCATAATAAATTCATTGGGAGAAATTAGTTTCCAATGCAAGTATTCTCATGTCTGGTATTTCACGTGTGTTTTTAGCTTGCAAAGTTTATAATTATCCTTATTGAAATATTTATTTTTGACAACATGCTACAATCATTGTAGGGGAAAGAACAAAGCATCGAGTGGCTCATGGATACCTATTCGAGGCCCAGTGACCAACCTGACAGTAGTGGCTTCCTATTGTTGGCCTACTCCAGCAAGCAGAGAATGCTAGCCCTAGTGCCCAGGAGGAATAATTAATGATTCCTAACTGCTCCTAGTTTCATGAAATTTTGAGACTCTTATTAAAATTGTAGATCTTCTGTCTAATACAAAGACACACGCATGCACTTAAATGAAGATCTTCACATAGGGTTTCAAGGGTTTCATTTATCTCCTGTGCCAAGAATTCCAGTTGTATTGTACGTGCTTTGGGAAACGTGCTGTATTTTGGGAAACAGAGCACCCTGGAATTCAGTCCTTAAAACTATGCCTCCAATGCATGTTGTTCTTACCAATTAATTCTTAAAGTGCTACCTCATTTATATTGTGATTTTTAGAAAAAAATACTGCATTTTTAATCCTTTTGCTACAGGTTCCAGATTTTAATTTAAACATGTGTATTATTTAACAGCAATAATGGTTGAATTCTGACCTGTGATTCAGAAAAATGTGGAATTTATCCTTTCCCTCAACCTGAGGCTGGTACCACAGTGGATAGCCTATTCTTAAGTTCAAGATTCTTAGGACCTACCACTCACAGTTCTACTACTAATATGGAATCTGAAGCACATCGTTCATCCTCCCCAATCCTATCTTATTTATGTCAGGAGGAAACTCAACAATTAACTTCAGGAGTTCTTCCAGATCTAACATTTCATGTCATATATCACAAAATGGTGCTAGAATAGGTAGATTTTCCTTTTTGTGACCAGAAGATGCTAATAGCAGAAGCTGTGCCTGGAATCTCAGTGGCTCCAACGTTTGAAGTATGTAGTGAAATATGCTCTAGTGACTTACTCATTATGGCAAATGGACATTCAAATCTACCCCTTCCCCAATACAGTATAATCTTTGATCACATCACACTTTGGAAAAGGAGATCAGGTGAACACACTAAAAGACGAGCAGTGAATTATTAGGATGACTCTGCTCCCACCTAAATATATTTTGTACCTTGCTGGTGCCACAAAAGGAGTTCAGGTTATTTCTCTGCAAATCAATGATTGCGAGGTGTAATGAGGAATGATACTGAAACTAACGGCTCAGATCCCCAACATATGTCATTTTCAGTCCCATAAAATATGAAATAAAATCCCTAGGGCTTTTTAAAAGGTAATGTAACCTATTTTCTACTGATGGACATTTAGATTTTTTCCAGTCTTTTAAATACAAGCCATGTTGCAATGGGCATTCTTTTTTTTTTTTTTTAAGATTTATTTATTTTGCTTGAAAGAGTTACACAGAGAAGTAGAGACAGAGGGAGAGGTCTTCCATCCCGAGATGGCCTCAATGGCCAGAGCTGTGCTGATCCAAAGCCAGGAGCCAGGGATGTGAGGGCGATGTGGCTGTGACATCTGTCACCCCATGGATCGCCAGGGTTGATTCGGCTGATCTGGCTGGCTAGGTGGGTGTCCCCCTCCTTCCTCACCGCTCCATGTGCATCCCTCCCGAAGCTGGGCGCTCAGTCGAAGAGGATGAACTTCCCTGCTAGAGAAGGACTAGTCTTCCGTCAAGGGTATACAAGTAGCTGCGCTTCCCGGCTAGAACTTCCAAACACTCCCTCAAGGTCCAAAGCCAGGAGCCAGGAGCTTCTTCCAGGTCTCCCATGTGTGTGCAGGGGCCCAAGGACTTGAGCCATCTTCTGCTATCCCAGGCCATAGCAGAGAGCTGGATTGGAAGAGGAGCAGCCAGGACTAGAACCGGTGCCCATAAAGGATGCCAGTGCATCAGGTCAGGGCTTTAACCGGCTGTGCCACAGCGCCGGCCCCCACAATGGGCATTCTTAAAAATAACGTGTTCATGCATACATTTGAGTATGTGTCTATGAGATGGCCTTCAGTTGTTGGACATATCCTCAAGGTATATGAGGCCTTTCATTCCAATCATAAGTGATTAGCCAGAGGTTCTCAGGATATATAGGGACTAAGACCAATGTGAGCCATTCTTGTTGACAGAGTGTCCTTTGAAGTTACAACTAAATACTAATGGAAAGCTGGGAGAAAATATGCACATTTGACTGATTTGATATCTAACAGCATTAAGTTTGAAAGTACCATCTATTTAAAGTTTGAAGGATGTCATCAAGTTTGACCTTTGAAGTTAGATGGAAAAAAATTTTTCCATCCTAAAGGAAAAGCTCAACTTGGCAGGTGATTGAACTGGATGGGGGACACAAAATATGGCAGCAGGTCTTGGACTTTGGTTACTTGGGATAAGAGAACTAACAGACCAGCCTTCAAATTCTGATGTCCCTGTTACAAACCCATAAACAGGGCTCACTACATTCTATCAGAATCCAGTGAATTCCTTGACCTAAATTTTTAGTTATTATAGAACCTCAAGAAAGCCGAGAAAGCAACTCCAAAAACGAAGTTAGATGACATAATTTCTTTAGTAGCTAATCACCATTCAATCCTAGAAAAGAAATTGAATTTAGTGTAAAAATGCTTAAGAGAATCAAAATAACTTTATTAATGGTTCTGGGCAAGTGATATATCCATGTTTTTTCATTGTAAACATTAGTGGTGTTTGGGAATTAGGAAAAATAAAATGAGGGATGAGCAAAGTCATTCCAATGCAAAATGCTTAATGGAAATAACCGACATGGGTTTGTGATTTTAACTCATAGGCAATGTTTACAAAATCTCTGGAATTTGAAAGAAGATTATGCTACACTATGCTTATGGGCTTATTCCTTTAAAGTTATAAAAAACATTTAGTACTTGGAAAAGCTTTGTAGTTAGACAGTTGGTTGCTCAAATTATTTAAGATAACAAATAGAATAAGATTGGTAAGCTGAGTTTTACAATCTTAAGTAACAATAGGTTTTCTACTTTTTCTATTTGATTGATTTGTTGTGAGAGAGAGAGAGAGGGAGAGAGAGAGAGAGAGAAATCCCTTTTGCTGATTCACTCTCCAAATGCCTGTAAAGGCTGGAGCTGAGTGAGGCCAAAGCCCAGAGCCAGGAACTCAGCCTACCTCCACCTTCACACAGCGTTCTCTGTCTCTGTGTCTTCACAGAGCTGTCTTTTTATAAGTACAGCAATCATAAAGAATTAGGAGCCCACCGTGCTCCGTATGACTTCATCTTAATTAATTATGTCTACAACAACCCGATTCCAAATGCTGTCACATTCCTAGGTACTTAGGGATACAACAACATCTCTTTGGGGAGGTGGGGTAAGATCCACAGTCCACCTTTTAACAAAAGGATACAGCTATTCTGGTTTTGGAAAAAAAAAAAACTAAAAATTAGTTAATAAACTATGAATTAAGTAATCCAGGCATGACTAAATGTTATTTATGGTCCTTATCCCTTGGAATATAAACATTTGGAGAACAAATCCATGCTGTATAAACTGATTTCCAAATCTCAACATTTGGCGTTCAATTAATTTTAACGATGTTTCTCTCCCCAACTCAGAAGACTTCCTTTTGGTTCAAAATAGCATGGAGTTAAAACCCAATTTCTCTTAAATGGTATTTTTATTCCATGGAGCCCTTTATTTGATAGGGCCCTTAGAGACCATTTTTAGTCTATGCCTTCAACATTGTAAGAGTACCTCCAACAAGAGGCTAGTTACTACTTAAAAACCTCTAAGAATGAAAAGGCCACAGCTCCCTGAATCAATGCTTTCCACAGCAGGGCTATGCTGATGCTTGGAAAGCAGACCCTGAACCAAATTTGGTCTCCCTGAAAGTTCTACCAATATGTCTTTGGTCAACTGCCTGAGCCCCATAGATATAAGTAAATGTATATACATGCATGTGTATTTACACACACGCACACACACACACATAAACAAACATGATGGTATTTCAAACCATACATGGACAAATGGAATAAAGGCTAAATTTATTTTGGTGCAAAAAAATTGAAATCCCATATACAAATATGTACTTTCCATGAACATCTTGAAGATCATTTATATATATATATATATTTATATTATTTATATATATTTTTATATATATTTAACTTTCCAATGGCTGAAACATTTGGGGACACCTTTCAGATTCTATATCTTACATGAGCAGCAGGAGAATCTGACCTATGATAGATGTAAGTACCAAAAATTCAAATTGATGGGATAATAACTAAATAAGGGGAAAGTAGTGAAGCCAGCAGAAGCCAAAATGAAAGCACTATTTGATGCATTTGTTCTGCAAGAGTAGTCAACTGTCTGACAAAAGGCACAAGCGGCCACATTCTCATCAATATTGATTTTTTAATATACATTTGTCACCAGAAAATGCTCATCATGTAATTAATTAACATTCTTAGGGAGCCAGCTTGTGGCACAGCTGGTTCGGCTGCTACCTGCAACAATGGCATCCCCTATGGGAACTGGTTTTGAGTCCCAGCTGCTCCATTTCCAACCCAGCTCCCTGCTAAAGCTCCTGGAAAATCAGCAGAAGATGCCTTGAGTGCTTGGGCCCCTGCCACCCATGTGGGAGACCCAGATGGATTTCCAGGCTCCTGGCCTCCATTTGGCCCAACCCCAGACATCACATCCTTTTGGAGTGAACCAGGGGATAGAAGACATTTTCTCTGTCTCTCTCTCTTTCTCTCCCTCTCTCTTTCTCCTTTTCCTTCTCCTTTCATAACTACACCTTTCAAATAAATAAATCAATCTTAACATTTTTCTATAAGAAAATATTCAATATAAATTTAAGTTCTACAATTTTTATTTGAAAACTCAAGCCTTCTTTCCAGAAAGTTCCAAAAGATATATTCTCCTGGGGAAAATGTTTTAGCAGGGAAAGATGTTTCATTTCTGTAAAGAAGAACTCAAAGCCTTGAAAATAACAGGGGAAATTTTGTGGGAATTTTGCCCAAAAAATCTTTCAGAAAACTTAAGTGCTCTGAGGAGCTTGAATAAGGACATGGATTCTGTATGTGAAAGGGTTCCATAAAATTGTGACAAATTGTTCCATTCACAGTTACTCTGCAAGATTTTACACACAGTATGAGAGGCATTCATTAATATGTGTCAGCCTGTCATTCCCTCACAAAACACTCCCTTCACCCAAACAAACAGGCTTGCACTGGGCTACAATGGCCATCTTTGTCTAAGAAACATTCAATTTGTAGATATGTGTTGCTTGCTTGCAGCACCAATTCACAAAAACTCTTTATACCTGGGCAAAAACAACAACAATGCCTCTTTGGAAATATGAGCATCTCTAGGTCTCTCAGAATTGTAGCTTTCAGTGTGCTCATGAGTCTCTTGGACTGTTAGCAGCTGTCAGAGAAACCAAGCCAAATGTATTGCAAGGATGAAGTTCTAATAGACAGACTGAGGGCAGCATCAAAGTACTTTGCCACCCAACTGTGTAGTGAGGGGGATCAGAAAAGAGAAGGTCCAAATTTCTCTTATTTCCTTCTTTCAGGTTGTAAAGGAGAATATTCCTTTATTATCTCTATGATTTGAATAAAATCTCCCATGATATTTAAGTCCTAGAAATAGTTCACAGAAAGGGCAAAAATAATTACTTGAAATTTAAAAATACGACTTTTATAACAATATCCATGACTGATGTGATAAAAATGAGTGATAGACAATCCGAGCGCACCTTAATGATGTGTTGCTCTGGACAAACCATACTCAGTCATGGACTTCTTCTGGTATACTTAAACGGGATTTTCTTACCAGGAAACACTTGAATCAGTTCCTGGAGATGAGCAGTTTATTGCTAAAGATCAGTTTACTCAACATTGGTAGGAGATATTATTACTTAGTCCTTTCTAGAATTCACATTTTAAAATGGTTTGTTGATTACTTCTCTGATTTTATGATGATTTTACAAAGTTTCCTCATGGCTGTTCATGTTAACGAAACCTAGAGAAAATGAAGACTAGAAATTTTAATGAAAGAAAGATGAAAGTGGGCGCATGAAAGTACTTCAAAAAGTTTGTGGCAAAAATATAATTTAAAAAAATTTGTTGCAAAAAGATTTTTTAAATCATATATAAGAGTTGCCTTCAAAAAGTTTGTTGAAAATGTACATTATGAAAATACTATACATGGATTTTAATCTTTTGTACCACCTTATAAATAATCGGTAAACTTGTAGCTCCATTTTCAGCGAACTCTATGAAGTCCCTGCAATAAGCAATCAGGCTATCAATTAAATTCCACTGTGGGTTGAGCCTTCTGTTTATCCATGTGTCCCATTTAGTGCAATGCAAGAGGTCACTGACAGAAATGCACTTACCTGGAAATATTTCCTATCAATTTGCTCATAAGTTGCCAAAACAATATTGTTTAGCATAATCAGGTCTCTAATCTTATGACAACCTGCTCTCCCTAATGTTCACTAGTGATTTCAAGAGTAAGGTTTTCTTCTCTTTGGATTGAATACTCTGCTATTCTTCTAAAAACTACTTTCTAAATATTGTCCCTTGCTTGATTGTACCCAACTAGAGTTGGTTTCAAGACTGGGTTTTGCAAAATCAGGGGTTTTGCCCAACAATGGTTCATTTGGGTTTGGGTTTTGGCGCCATGGCCTATAAGAACATCGAAAGGCTCCACTTTCCAAGTTTTCTTAACTGACTGGTGACGCATCCTGAAACAAGAGTCCATGTTTTTCTTTTCAATAATTTTTTCCTCTTTCTGGCAGGGTGGCCTGTGAGATCTAGCTAAAACATGTTATTTTAACACTACCAATGAGTCAAACTAACCTTTGCCTTTACAACTAACTTTGCCATAAACTTTGGTAAATGTATTGCGGTGAGGAGCTTTATCAATCTGAAGCCTCTCTTATTAATTTGGAAAAGAAACCATGATATCCATGCACTGCTGCTATTTGTCTTGGTGCTGTTCCCTCCTTTCCCTTCCAACCAAGAAACTCATTCCCCAAATATTCACAATGGCCAGGACCAGAAGCTGGACACCCAATCCAGATCTCCCACAGAGACAATAGGGACCCAACTACTTGAACCATCACTACTGCCTACTGAAGCCCTCATTAACAGGAAGCTGGGTCAGGAACCAAGGACTTCAACTCAGGTACTCTTATATGGGACAGAGGCCTCCTGACCAGCAGCTTAACTGCTTAGCCAGTGCTTGCCCTGTTTCCCATTTTGATTTATAGTTTATCTACAGTCCTGCCTATCTCTTCCTTCACTTAATATCTTCATTCAAACAAAATGATGCCTACAGTGTATTAGGTCCCACATATGCTAGGGATACACACCAAGCAAGGGACTGTCTTTGTGCTGGAGGAACTTTTTTTAAAAAAAAATTTGATAGAGTTAGCAGTGAGAGAGAGACAGAGAGAAAGGTCTTCCTTCTGTTGGTTCACCCCCCAAATGGCCACTGTGGCTGGAACTACGCCAATCCAAAGCCAGGAGCCAGGTGCTTCCTCCTGGTCTCCCATGCAGGTGCAGGGCCCAAGCACTTGGGCCATCTTCCACTGCCTTCCTGGGTCACAGCAGAAAGCTGGACTAGAAGAGGAGCAACCAGGACTAGAAC